>NC_053517.1:23723518-25159351 GCF_016920715.1 Anopheles arabiensis
ATGTTTAGCGCACCTGAAACTGGGGCACCTTTTGGAGGCAGAGACGGACGGACGGTGTTTTTGTGTGCCTGCGCTGGTACTGGTAAACGAGAGCACGGTGGAGAACGTACCGCCCTCGGCCACGACGGCTCGGGACAATCGAAGTAGCCTGATCAAGCGAGTTGAGCGAAAAGTGCTGAAAAGATGAATTGACTGACTGCAGCTCAAAGGGGAGGGGGGGGCTATGCGGAAGGGCCCAGGACCCTCAGCCCCGGTACAGCAGAAAGCTGCCAAAAAGTGAGTTTGCAACACGCCGCCCTGAAATCCCGAAATCGTGCAACCTGAAGCCCATTTTCTTGGCAAGGTGGCATGGTTTGGTTTGTTTTTTTAGTTTTTCTGTTTTTCTTTTGGGTAACAATTTTTCACGACAACCCCTGAAAGAAAACTGTGCGCAAGAGGAGGGTGTGAGTTATTTAGCCAAATAAATTTCATACATTGTATGTGTTTTCGGGGGGCGCTGGAAACCCTCCTCGGCACCCCTTATTATTGCGGGAAATAAAAATATAAAATTCATTCCTACACTGGCGGCGGCGGCGGCACCACATACACACAATGGCCAATCAATCTATGCGAAGTGCGTAATGCATGCAGGATGGGTTGGGGTTGCAAGCCAAGGGCGCGTAAGCACGATGTGCAGCACCACGTGTCCCAACGTGCCGACGGGAGAGGAAAATCAAATAAATTTTCTCTTAAAACAGCACATTGCACAGTTTTATTGAGCGAAACCAAAAGAAGGCAATAAATCGCCCAGGGAAGCACCGGGCACTCAGCTCATTTCTTGTGGTGGTTTTTATTTTGCGAGGCAGCACATACACACATGTTGTAGGGAGGGAGGGAAAGATGCGAAACTGCAAATCGTCGCCATGGTTTAAAATGAAGCATCATATGATATTTCTGATTTTTCTTTTTTAGAATTTTAAAACATGTAATAACTGCAATTTGTTGTTATTGTACGTGTTTTGTTACAATGTTTATTATTTTTCTGTAAATGTCGTGTGTTCAGGATTTTTTAACTAGGTTAAACATTGTGTAAACATATAAACGTTAAGCAGCAGATCATTAAACAAAGTCCTACCAGACAAAAGAACGCAATTTAACAAAATGTTTTTGTCAACTTTGTAGGGCTAATAATGTGTTAAAATTATATGGGAAATTAAATTTGTCATTTTATTCGGTTTTTCTTTTTCATAACGAGTAATGGGTTCTTACCAGTCGTTATACGTTTCCTAACCTTCATTACACTATGCAAAGGGATATTCAGTCCTTGCTACGGACTAACATTTCGAAGAAAAAATAGTAATTCATTAGTTTAAATGAAAAACTTTAAACAAAAGTTTAAAGTAAAGTTTAAGTTGTGTGCGCCGTTTTCTGAAGCGTTTGGCAGCTGTCACTTGTTATGTTGCGCTCCGTGTTATGCTGTGTGGAGTCCTGCGGTTACGATTTTGCGATCCCAAGAGATTTACGGGGTTTTCCAAGTCACTTTCGAATGTGCATATCATTATTCACCACATCTAAGGTGGTTTTCAGCAGCTATCAAATGATGTATTTGAAATTTCAGTGTTTACCCATGATTTTTAAAACATAACAAAGAACTATCAAACTCAATCCAGCTTGAGACGTGTTGAAAATCATGATGAAATTAAAAATAATTGTGATGAAAATGAAATGTCCGATTGATGTGGATTAACATCTTGCACGCGGTGAATAACAATGTCTTCATTTGAAAGTGACTTGGAGAACCCTGTAAGAACAGACTTTTATTAATTATTATTTGGTGTAAGCAGACACTATTGTCGACTTACAAAGATCAAGCTAAATAAGTTTCTGATGTCAAAATTGAGGCAATAATTGAACAATCAATTTGATTGTACACACGCTCATGACTGATGCATCGTTGCGCCAATATGCCACACACTCCAGCTTAGTGGCACAACACATTTCAGTCAGAATGTCATTAAAAATAAACATTCATACGATCCCTTTTTTGCCAAGGATTTTCACCAGCACCTCACACAAAAACTTCCCACCATGTCCGCCCCATTCCGCAAAACCACTGCAGCGCAATGATTTAGTGCGAATAAAATAAAACCACCCCACAGCATTCATGCCCCGCGCATCGGCGTGTTTGGTAAAAGGTGGCAAATATTAGCTCATGCCCGCTGCAAACAGTCAAGTGGGCCATGGGCCACAACACAAACACGCACACACACCGCCAGCGAAATGGAAATGTAATGACCCATCACAGCCCGGCCCAAACGGCGGCCCCGGACGCAGCACACCCGGTCATCTCATCTCCACCCCGCCCGGAAGTAAGACGTTACGGAGCGGAATTAGGCACGGAGTATGATTAGGCTATAATGTCACCCACAATATAAGCTACTCCGCACCGGGTTTGGGTCGCGGGGAACGCATTTATTTCGTTCCCACACCGCACGTGCTGCACGGCACACCATCAGCTCATAAATACTGATGGTGTCGAAAGCGGGGAAAGTAAAAGCCCCTTCCCTACCCAGGGCATTAGATGCCAGGCAAGGGCAGAGCAAGTGTAAGCAACTGCCGGTAAACGAAAACACCGCATTGCGCGTCGGGGGCAATGATGATTGCGTCAATTTGTCACCGATCTTTGGATAAGTGTCCCTCCTACCTTCGGTCCGGTTTTGTTGTGCGTTACCCGAAGCGGGCGAGCGGATAGTACGAACCGAACGAACCGAACTGCACATCACACCCGGCGTGCGTGCGTTCGTGCGTATGCCAGTGGCTTTTGGTTGAAAGCGGTATTTGAAGTGCTTGTGTGTATGTGACCACGTACCATACCGCATGCCGCCCCATTATGGTTACGGATAAAGAGCCCAACAAATAGATTGCTTTTTAATTTGGTTCCAATTCCTACGCTGCGGGTCTCGCGGTGTGCTTCGTGCCCAACAACGAGCGCCATTAAATTGTGATTAAGTGATTAAAACACAATAATGCAAATATTTTCCTTTTTTTCTGCTATGCCTATTTCTGTGCGTGTGTGTGTGCAAGCAATAGCGACCTCCCACGAGGCGTAATAGAGGCGTTGGTGCCACCACAAGACCAAACAGTTCCCCCGGCCGAGCTCGGCGAACCACAACAAGCAGCTGGAACACAATCAGAGACGATCATTTCGCTACGATCTTCTTCCGTACCTGTGTTTGTTAGATGATGAGCATGATAGGTGTGTGTAGCTTCGCAATTGAATGAAGCTTTTTTCTTCCCCGCAGCTCCCTCCCTAGTTGGACATTTTGATGCATGTCAAGCGTTTTTTTCATTAAGGGAAAAAGTACCAAACAGGGATCCGGGGAAAACGCCATGAAACGAAACGGTAATCATCTAAACGGGCGCGCAGCTTGTTTATGGCAATCATTATTATTATCAATTTGATGTTTACGCATGGAGCAGCAACAGCAGCACCAGCAGCAGCAGCATGCTCTTTGTTTACTGCGCACCACTAGAGCTGCCAGCCAGTTAGAAGAAAATGGGGAGCAAACCCATCACTTTATTGGATTGGCGGTCCGTTTTGTTCGGGGTTGTTTCCTTTTTTGTGTCGTTTTTTGTTGTTGCTTAACACGCTTTTACCCATTGCCTCATTTTAGCTTATTATTTTAGTTCGGTAAATACATTTCCAGCATACATATGGTAGCAGAACACTTATAAAAACAGATAATAAGTCTATGAGCAATTGTTTCGGCTGTTATGGTATTGAAAAACTGAGCTTATGTGAATACTGATTGATTCCTTCGTTAAGGAATAATGTAAAAGCTATATAGGGTTGGTGGAATCAATCGAATAGCCGCTATCTTGAATATTATCAGGCATTAATAGCTCTAAATACTGCTACAGCCGTGTTATTTTCGGACAATGGTAGCTTTACTGTTCAATATTTGGTTTGAAGAGATGATCGAAAAGAGATTTAAAAAAATCCGTATCTGAAGATGATATTCCTGCATAAAAATGTAACATTAGGGCTGTTTTAATCATTGCAAAGATCATTAAAGAGAAGAAAACGATCAATTCGGTTGCCGACCAACCGATGATCAATATAGCCCAATTAAATTACTGATATCGTCACTCATTTATACAAACTCAAGCATTTCAAGTTTAACAAAACGCATAGTTTGGCTACGATGCTCCTTTACCATTGTGCATAACAATCAACGAAAAATACTATGTTTTACTCGATCGTTTCGTTGAATTTCGACCACATATCACTTTGCAAGGTGTTAAGTACGTGTGCTTTAAACTGTATCGTTTGTATTGAATACTTTCACATCCACAGGCTCATGAGAACAAATCGATACGCTTTGTTAATCATATTTTTCTTCTTTCAACTCGTGTTCAGTACAGCAACTTGCACACACTGCTTACAGCCAAGTAAACCACCACAGCAGCAGGTAAAACCGACAGCAAAAAAGACATAAATCGAAAAAGGAAAAAAAAAACATTCAAAGCTGGATTATGGTTGAGTTTTTAAAAAAATCTACAATAAAGACCAATAAATTGGCAAACCACACACCTTGATTTTTAGCCCCGTTTACGACCCGTGCACATTCGCAATGTGCTTTTGTTTGCGACTCGTACTTTTTTTCACCTACCACTGTTGGCTATTTATTTGCACGCTTTTACACGGAGGGCCCCTGGAGACTTTATGGGGTTTTGTTAAGCTCCAGCGTCCAGAGCGTGCTCTGCTTCGGTGGGATGTTGTTCAGTTTTATGGTACAACTTTTCCGTACCATCATACCATCGTGGGGGTCGGAGGTGGTTAAGGCATGCCTTAGTTAACGTGCAGCAGGGAAGCCACAGGGTACGGTACACTGGATGCGGCAGAATGGATGTTGGGAGGTGTGAAAACAAAACTACAGCCCCTAACAGAAGCTCATAAAATCACACGATCATTGCTTTGCTGGCAAAGAGGTACAGAGTGTCTTGTTCGGCTCGTCGTGCCCGCAGCAACAAGATCAAGTCCGTAGTGCTTTACTTTTCCTCGCGGGCAGCCAACCAACCAACCAACCAACCAACCACCGATGGGGTCTCGATCGGCTAGCAAAGTTGTATAACAAACAGGCATCAGCTAATAAAACAAAAACTGCCCGGGCTGCGATATTGCCCCATCGCCGAACCAACGATGCCGAGCGATGGTAACAGTCACTTGGTGGTTCGATTAATGAATTGGGCACTATTACGGTTCCTTGCTTGCTTGGATGAGGTACTGGTTACGATTGTTTACACGTTGACTCATCGCATAGCCCACCCAAAGGGAGTTCAGCCAAGCCTATACACGCGAGCCACGATGGATGGCAGCGGCGAGATTGTTAATCCATCATCCGTCAAGCGTTTTACAGCTTCTGCACCGGAAGCTTTCCACTGGGGGACAGTGATCGCGGTACGCTGCGTACCGGACGAATGTACCACCGGTGGACATTGGTCGCGATTAGCTGACCTAGAAGTGTCTGTCTTAAGAAACGGTGGTGTAAAAGAAATACATTCCGTATTGCAAAGTGGTTCACTTCCTATCGGTACAATACTACACGTCGCATAATTTTCCCACCAATCCCCCGGTCACAAAACAATGGTTTGTACATACAAGAAAGATGGCAATGGAAAGCATCAGTGACCGATTAAATTTCTACAGGAAGCTCGGCATCGGCTCAAATCAGGACGCGCTAGTTGGGTTGGCAAATTAAGCGAACGATAATGTGACGAAAAGATTGCGAAAAGAATAATCAGCCAAGTGCTGCTGTGGGCTTGTCGGTACTTTCTTACCATTCACGGAGAATGCGGGGAAGATGGAGTTTCTTCGCACAATGTGAAAGATGTTAAGTGGGGTTGGTTAAAATTAATTATGAAAAATATGTGTCAATATGATGTATACCGTCAGACAACTTTGAAAAGTAAATAGATTGTATACTTTAGCATTATTCAATATTTACAAAGGGTGCATCCATAAATTACGTAACATTCAATATCAAGGAGGATCAAGAGATACGTCAAACCGATAAAGTTAACAAAGAGTAACAAAGTTAGTAAGCATTAAGCGATACATGTTATTACGTATTTTATGGATTTTTCATCTCATCACTCCACTAATGCCGCCCAATGGTCAACTGTCTCAACACAATCTTTGGCTTTATTGGTAATAAAGGTAAAATAATGTTTTGACCACAGTCCGAACCAATTCGAGCGTATAATGCAGCTGCACTTTCGCTCTGCCGGCACTGCTGTAAACTGCCCGATAAGCGACCGGAGATAGCACGGTAAATAGTGGCATAATTTGCTCGTTTGTCACATGTTGTGCGATGCACTTTACAGTGCATGTCTTCGGTTTTATCGGAAATCGTGTGACCTTCCATGTTTCCTTTCGTTCACACACACACACACACACGCAAGAAGGACCGAAAAAAGCACACTCGACAAACCCTTCAATGTACGTAAGAGATCCGCCGCCGTCGTCGTCGTCGTCGGTCCGCATAGTTTTGCCGGCGGCCTAAATTAAATTATTATATTTAAATGCGTTTATAAATAAATTTTACACTTCAACTCGTTCATTCGTCGCGGTCAGCGTGCACTCGGAAGTATGTGTAAAAAGTGAAATAAATATTTATCGGCCTCGCTGTACCTCTCTCGCCCGCTTTGCGAGACCATCTTTCCGCGTCATGCCTTCGTGTGTGCCGGTTGTGGTTTGCCGCTCGAGCTAGCCCCTCGCCATGTTGCCGTGTTTAATCACACCACCCGTACCCGGTGCACAGCACACCATCGCCTTAAGTAGTTGATTGCGGTGCAGCCTTTAAGCAGGGTTCGATTCCAAACACAGACATGCATCGAGTCTAACAAATGGCAGTGTAATATAACCTGTGAGGTATCGATTGCCCAAAACGAACCAAACCGCAACCAGTGGCAGTGGCAGCGGCGAAGTAAGGAGATTCCGATCCCGGTCGGTGCCGGCACACGGGCCCACAATTACTTTCGGTCAGCATAATTGGCATATTGGTACTTGCGCCGGATGCGAAGAAGCTCCCGTGTATGCCGTGCGGTGGTGACTGTTTGACAGTTGGTTTTCATATCTATACTGTTTTTTGTGCCTTTTGACTCTCTCTTTCTCTCACGCACACACACGCCATATTTCAGTGCTTTTAAATTTAACGATCTCTTTGACACCTCGAGGCTCAATTTATCTCCCGCCGCACCCGGCCAAGCTACCGCAAATTAATAACGCAAATGAGCGAGCGTATCGAGCGTTCGAGGAATATGCAACCTTCGGTGGCCATCCTCAGGGGCCGATGGCATGTCGATGTTGTGTGTATGCATGCGTCTGTTTCGAGCACCAGATTGCGTTCAGTAACGCGATCGCTGTCGGTACAGCAGATGGAGTGTGGAGGATCGGCCTGTTTTGTCCCTCTTTGATCGACCATCAAGGTGCATAATGCGAGGGCTAATGTGCGGTGTAAGCGGCTTACGACGTCAACGGTCTGTTTGTTTGCGTCCGACAGTAAATGATGTTGTCAACGAGAGTTTATTTTGCTTCCGAATGGGGAGCTTAACAGCGTTTTATTATTCGGTACTTTCGGAAGCGGTGCATCATGTTTTAAATCCCACTTTGTTTATGTGCGATTTACTTACGATGAGCCAGAAAATGCATTTGATTTAGATTTTCCTCTTCCTTTTAGAGGGACAGAGGGGATATTAAATAAAGCTTAATATAAAAAAAGAGCTTTCGCTGGCATCGCTTTGATCTGGCAATTTACAATTTGCTAATACTACCAGCACAGCACTGATTTGCTTCCAAGAATAAACGTAAGCAAAGCAAAAACCCATTAGCACCGGCTGAGGCTGCATAATTACAGACACCAAACAAAAACAAAGCCATAAACTGGGCGCACGTTTTGCATTGCTTACCTTTCTTATCAACAAACCACAAACTCATTGCTAATTCATGGAGAGCAACGTTTAGAAGGAATCGTCGGCGCCCGCGGCAGTACATAGTAGTATGTAAAGGCGAAACCTAAGCACAGCAACAAATCGAAACGCAAACACAAACGCACGAGCACGCACACACGCAACCCGCAAGCTCCACCTTCAAATCGTGTGCCGAAATCGAGTTTTCCAACTGGTTCACCCCCATTTGATAGAGGAAATGTGTGTGTGAACGAGAGAGAGAGAGAGAGCTCTAACGCGCAGAGAGTGTGTAGTAAAATCAGGTGGAGCTTAGAATACGTCCCCTTCATTTGAAAGTGTGTTAGAATGTATGTAGCATGCACGTGTGAGTGTGTGTATGTATGATCCAGGATCCGTTGCCCATACTTCTAAGCATAGCAACGGATATCCTTTTCTGCCCTCCTTTCGTGGGGAGACATTCCATTCCTTTGAAGTTGGTATGCTGCTACTATATTTACGATTTTATTTACGATTATGTGTTTCTCTGTATGAAGGCTTTTTGCCAGCGTTGGTCGGACAGCAGCAGCAGAAGCAAATACATTTATGGTAGAAATTATTTAAAAGGAAGAAAACAGAAAATAATTGACTTCTGTTTTCAGTTCAATAACCGGCCATCGGAACTGTCCGGCCGGTGTGGGCCGTTTGGATGTTGGACGGAAAATAATTGATTTAATTGATGTTTTGTTTCTGTGAGTTCTGTTTGCCGTTAGACGACAGCAAGCTTTGGCAAACATTTGGACTGAAAAGGGCAGTGCAGTACGCAATTGTTTAGCAAATATATTGTACTCTTTATTTAATGGCTTTGTGTTTGGTTATAAATGGTACAATTTAAACCGGAAATGTACACTCATTCATGTAGTATTATTATTGTTTATTAAATTCAAATACAATATTATGTCTTCTGAAAGTATAAGCGAAGCATGGGAAAAGGAACGTTTGTAAAAATGATAAAAATGTTATTTCAGATAAATATATAAATAACGCTTTAAATACTTTCAACCATTGCTATATCTTTTGATTCAATATTGTATGCAAACAGGACAATCCCTATACATATTTTTCTAGTCTTCGTGATGTATTAGAAAAGTAGCAGTAATATATAATATTAAAAGGAGCAAAACAATCTAACGAAGCATCAATAAACCTCCAGTGAATTATTTTTTAGAACTATAATTACTTAGGTTTTTCTTCCGCAATCCTGGTTTGTTATAGGTTATAGACTTTCCCTTAATTATTATCAGTACCATAGAAGGCAGTATTCAAGCAAAAGTTGTTAAGTTATCTAAAAGTTCTAACAAGTAGCCTAATAAGACTAATGGCAGCTGTTTTAACAGTACACTGTTTAGGTATAGGTATCTTCTTTGCATTGTTGGCGGTATATACATTTGTGCTCTAATATTCGCAATGAAAATGTGTCAAAATCTTTCAAAATAGTTCTAATCAATACTGAATAAGCGACAACCCTTTAATATTGATGGTAGCCTGGGCTTCTACAAAGCCAGACGGTGGGTTTGATCCATCTGGATCGTTCTCCCGAAGCAAGGACTAACTAGAACTATGAAAAAGAAGAGGAGGGACCACATCGGGTTAGTATTTTTAAAGCATTGTAAGACAATACATGTGGCCGAAATGTCAAATGTAGCACTACATTTTTTTTGGAGTTAGGCTTCACTAGTACAAGAACATACTTAATTTGGTAAATAGCACGTACAGCAATTGCAATCTCGTAAGCTTCCTATCGCTAATAAATTACAAACGACAACCTATCGCTGAAAAATAACAGGTTTAGAGCTAATACACGCCATCCTGCGAGGATTTGGGGGAATGGTACCAAAGACATTGGATTAATACCATAGACAATAACAATTGGCACACCAAACGTGACCAAATGCTGCAGCAGACAAACACTGTTATCGATATTTGTGTTAGCCATCTAGAAATTAAAATTACAGCTTTCATCCCACCTTCAACCATAACCCACAAACATCGTCTTCCTTGACATGGCACTATCTCCTGCCCCCTGTGCTACTGTTTCGGCTACCGTGGCTAACAAAACCACCGGCCATGCTATTCCTTCGCGCAACAGTGCGTTAAATAAGTAGCTCCCCCGCTCCCACTTATCTGGGCGCTTGTCTGCACCGCAGAAAACCGGCCGCACTGTGTAATCGACATGCAAATCGTTCGGCGGCCGGGTCGGCGTAGCTTCCAACGTTCCGTCTTCGACCAATCGGTAGCGGCCGTCCAGAGGCAACTAGGCAAACGAATGAAGCAGCACCGTAAATTACTAGTTGGTCCGGCCGCACTTGCCAACACGCCAATCCAGCGCGGTACCCAAATAGAGTCGCCACCGCAACAGCAACAACAAAAAAGCCCGTTGACGTTTCAATCTGCCCGAACCTAGCCTAGTATGACAGGTATCTAATTTGCATCCCATCACGGCCATCGACCGTGGCGAGTGCCGAGAGCGTGTACGTTACTGCGTTCCTGCACTTGAGTGTGCAACTAAGCGGACTGACGCCGCCATTCCGATCGAGATGCGATGCGATAAGCGGATCGGAATGGGGGAGCTGCCAGCGGACATAGTTGCTCCGGCCGCTTGGTCTGGTATTTCCGTTGATGGTAAAAGTCTGACCCGTGCGCCATTTTTTCGACAAAGTATGTAAGTCATCGGCAGCAGTAGACCCCACTGCCCGCCATGTCCCCCCATTCTATCTACCAGCCGGACATCAAAGGAACACCGGCGATGGTGCCCGACCATTCCGCCAAACGAGCAGGGCGAAAACCAATATTGATTTCAGGCATTCTTTTCCAAGAATCGCGCGCTGACAGTGCGGACCGCGATGGCGAACGTTAGAGGGCCGCGCGCGTGCAGATGAATTGGGTGTCCGCGGTAACATTCCTGCATCGGACAGATGAGGGCGGAGGGGGGAGATAAAGGATATAAAAATAAACATTCCGCTCGATCGGCACCGCACGATCGGGCGAAGCGAAGGCAAAGAAGCTCCAAAACAGCTTCCCCGGTCCCCGGTAAAAGATGAGTTGACAACCGGCATGAACAAACAAAGCATAAATAATAACAAAAGTATTAAGGATCGGACAGGGCGGGGGTTGTGAAGTCGATCGGAATCAAAGCCTTCGATCCCGCACCCTTTCTCCCTACGCTTGATCGCCTGTCCCGGACGCCAACCTGTTTCGTCTGTTCTTTAGTCGAGAGGGCAGTTTTGTCCCCCCTCCCTCTCCGTTCTGAACAGTTAATAAGCCGGTGGTATCATGAGGACATGGCGGTGGCGCACAAAAACACACATACACACACACCAACCGAAAACCAGTTATGCTGATTGCTTGCGCTGCCAGCCTTTTTTGTCGGCCGCCGCCGACGTGCCGCGTAAACGGCAAATTATTATAATCTTATAATTTATTTTAATAATTTTATTACATTTTTATTCCGATTTGAACGACGGCGTTTCGGCGTGTTTGTTCCTGTCATCTTTTTTTTACGCACCGGACAAGAAGCCGCTTACAAGGGTGACTGTGTGCAGTTCAGGGGTTTGTTGTGTTGTTTTATTCCGATTTTTTGGGAAGGTTATTCTGTCCACGAAAAGCATGAAGATGATGATTTAAAAAAAAGTTAACAAAATCCTCAGATAACATAAAAAACACACACAGATTGACATTCTTTAAACATGATGCCATAAACTGTCTTTGGTGCGGGAGAGGAGTACAATAACGATTGGGGGGAAATAAACCACCCGATGGAGAAAGAACACGTTGACGGAGCGATTGCTTTCCGCTTTGTTTGCGCTATTGTTGGCCAACGCGACCGGTTGGACATTCGTTTGACAGCCTTTTGTAGCATCGGCTCCTTATTAGCCGTCCCCAGAAGTAAACGCTTTCGCCACGAACATCCGAATGATGCGGGCGTTTGTTGACAGGTCATATACACAGCAGGGAAAGGGAGATAAGAATATGAGTACAGCAACAACGTGGAACATAATTTAGTAATTATGTAGCATTATTAATTGCCTATTATGGTTCCATTTTTCCGTCACTTTGTGGCTTCTTGGCTGCGTACAGTACACGATCATTTTTTTTTTTAAGCTATTTTTACAAGCAACCACCACAAACACAACGCTTACAGTTGGGCTTAACAGCACAAAAAAAGAGCTAAAAGGGACAACGGAGTTCGTTCGAGGGTGAATTACATCCCTATTTGCTTCCATCCAGCTCTTGACGCGTGCTTAGAACGAGAGGGTATCCTTCTTGTGCTGTTCTTCAACTCTTGACTTTCGGCTTCTGGTTTTTTTTCTTCTTTTGCGCTTCTCAAAACGGCACACCGAACTACTAATCTTCCACCATTTAGGGGAAAATGAACCATCCACACACACACACACATACACGGTCACAGAAGGGCCACCGAGTGATATCTATAATCGATTACAATTTAATAGACTATCATCATCGTCAACTGTTATTACTTCATTCCGTGCAATCCGAGCGTCGCTCATCCCTTGGTCGCTTCCTTCCCTCCCGAGCGTGTTGCGTGCTAGCGTGCCGTTTTGACGATTTTGTAAACACGTTTTTTGAGGAAAAAATAATATATGTATTATACTGTTGCGGTTTGCGCCCTGCGCACAAAGATGGTCAGGTTCGGAGGATGGATGGAAAAGCGCTGCCCTTGTACCTGCCCACTGTAGTCGTTACCGTTCCCTGCGGTCCGGTAAACACAATGTTGTAAAGAATGCTATTTTAAAGGCGGCCTACGTAAAGTGGCATTCCATCGGGGCTAGTTTCCGATTCTACAAGCATGCAAAGTCGGTTCAACTTCGCATCACAATTACGAAGATGCGATAGAAATCTTACGAGCTATGATATTAGTTTCAATTCCATTAAAACAAAAAATACAACTTTAATTACTCACATTGCTTCGCTTCGCAAGGTTCGGCTCTCGTTCGGCTAACTAGGGATTAAATACCAGCAGCAACAACACCGGCGTAATCCTGGCAAAGAAAAAAAAAAACAACGACGTCAATATTGATATTCTTTGGGACCCGTTTCAGCTGATCCGAGCGGCACAAATCCGAACGATCGTCACTAATGAAAATGGCACGTAAACCGTCATCCTAAGCCTGTGCCCGTACGTGCGTGCATGCGTGCCCGTGTTGCTGTGCTGTGGGGATGGAAAAGCCGGCCAATGCGCCGCCAATTCGATCGTACACGGTGCCTGCGTTTGGGATAAAGTTAGATCATCTCCCGGGCCGCGTGCGAACCGTTCGAACTAGCCCATAAACAGTGGGATTATGTACAGAATACAACGATGTGGCTGATCATCACCGTGAGCGGACTAACTCTATTAACCTTTTCCGGACAAACCATTTCCATCCGTTCCTTTGGATGAAGGTTTTTGGGAGGTCTAAGCACAAAAAAGAAAAGCGGGGGCGAGCGATAAACGCTCGCAACATTAAAGCAAACAAATTGTCAGCAAAACAAGCACCACAAGGAAGGATTATGGTAGGGGCACCAGGAACACCCTCCCCATGCCCCCGGCACAAATAGAGACCGTGCAGAAATGCAACTCAAACATTGTACTACCGGTTTGGTGAACGGTTTTGTGTTGTTTCGCTTTTCAATTCCCCGCCAATATGTACCGCCATCTCAGCACATCGTAAACTCGCCAACACACACACACGTCCTTTCCGCCAGGGTAAATAAAGTTGACTACATTATTGTGCCGTAAATATCGATAATTTAATTAAAATTTTGACACCAAATTGTGGAATAAATTAGTGAAATTATGATCAGACGACCCCGTACCGTAGGGGCGCAACGCTTCCAAAGCGCTTCCGTCGCTAGTCTGGGGACTCCTTCGCTATACTGACGAACGAAGAGGCTGTTTATGTTTTCAGCTCCCCCTCTCTACTGTGTGTCTTGTACGCCCGTGACGAGCGGGATTAAATCCGTCAAAGACGCGATGTTCGCGAAACACGTTTACCACCATCGTTTTCCTACATCGCGCTGTCTCACCAGAGTTCTACGGCGCTGGACACGGACACCGATGCAGATTCACCGCGCGCATGCTTTGAACTGTGTTGACCTTGTGGGTGCAGAAACCCCCAGGACCCCCCAGCCCAAAAACATCAATCTTTGGCCGTTCGGCTTCTTCGGATCGATTCCATCCCGCGCACTCATCATTCTTTCCCTCGGCTGGGGTGGAAAAAAAGGGAAGCGCTTACAGT
Organism: Anopheles arabiensis; assembly: GCF_016920715.1. Taxonomy (NCBI): domain Eukaryota; kingdom Metazoa; phylum Arthropoda; class Insecta; order Diptera; family Culicidae; genus Anopheles; species Anopheles arabiensis. The sequence continues at coordinate 23,737,741 of NC_053517.1, forward strand.
AGTGTTTGCCCGAGCATCGCCCAAGCTTTACGAGCCCTCGGGGGCGACAGCAAACGGCCGGGTGCCATAAAGTAGCATTTCCAATCGAACGCTCCGAGCGATGCTTTTTCACCTCACCGGTTGCACGTCGAGGAGGGGGTGGGGACGATGTTTGGTACAGCACCGAGCGCTGTTACGGAACGAAAGTTGCTTTATTGGGTCTAATTTTTAGTGCCTGGTGGTGTTGCTGTTCTGCGAAAAAACAGGGACGATTCCGTCCCAGGTTTGGAGTGCCTCTGAAAGATTTATTTTTATCTCTCACCCCACCGCCCGTTTGACCGCGTCTTCTGGAGCAAAACGGTTGAGGAAAACTATTTGTTCTTGTGTTCCGTCCGGGTTTCGGGTGGGGAAATTGAGTTCTTTCGTTGCGGCACTGACCATGATTGAAAATGGTAATCGCAAGCATTCGGATTCGGATTAGCGCGGATCCGGATCGCAAATCGCAACCAACAACGATTCAATCGGCCGGTAAATGGTGGTCTCTTTTTCTTGTGGGGGTCTTGCGGTGCGCGATCGCGAATCACAGGCACCACGGGAAAGGACCGAAGTGCAGTCTTTCAAACGCGCCGCCGTTTGTGGGCTAGTGTACCTGATGGTTGTGCCCCTTGGTCAGTTTGCAGCGGCTGCAAAACCATGGCAAATGCAAGTTACCGACCGACCCAAGACTGGCCCCACCAGAGAGTAGAGTAGTTCCCTCCCCGCCAGAGCCAATTAGATTGCTTTATTAACCTTGCGCGAGGTGCGACCGAACGACACTTAACCCCGGGCGGGTGGAATGGGGTGTCTTACAGTGGCCAAACATGGGCGTGTGTGCGCGAGCGCGCGCGCGCGAGTTGTGTGCGTTTGGGCTACGTGTGCCCCTTTCTATAAATCATCGCATTTGCGGCCCTCTCCGCCCCATGCATAGCATGGTGCATGGTAAAGACAGAGACAGAGAGGTGTGACACTGACGTATGGGCAATTGAGCGGGGTAATTAAACGCGCTTAGGCGCGTTATCAAGTGACAACCATTTATCACCTGACAAGTGACACCTACGGTGTGCATGTGGAGCGACCTGGGACCTACTGGCCGAATGGTGCGCGTAACGCCGGGATGAAGGTTTTTGTTTCAGCCCGTCCGCCGCTGGTGAGTTAAACGTAACCCGGCAAGTGGATAGGTTTAACCGGATCGGTTGTGCCTGTTTGTCAGTGGTTAGCAACCCATCGAAGAAACTATGTATGGAGAATTTCTGCGTAAAACGAATCTCGCGATTTACATCCATCCACAGGTTGAAAATATTAATTTATAGAGCATTTTGCAAATAGAGCCAACTCTCTCTTACTTGAGAGGCGATGGGACTGTCCAATAAGAGGGGTTGTCAAATTACAGAAGTTGAAAGTGAATGAAAGGTCCGTACAAACAAGAAGGAGACAGAACATTTAGTATGCAGCCTTAACTGTTGCTATAGGAAACTGCGAACAGGATTGCCAATTGGAGCATACATCATTCAATAACCATGGCTACACCATACACAAATAAGAGGGATACAGATTTTAGAGGGTTTCCAAATTAGAGGGACAAAAACGTACTGGAAATCAAGGGACTGTGGACAATGTTCAAATAAGAGAGGTGTCAAATAAGAGAGGGTTCACTGTATTATATGTTTTAATAATTCGACATACAGAGAAATCTCTCTAAGATGTAGTCTCTTCAAAATGAATATGTTGACGATCCCGTCATATTCCATACATTTTATGTCTCTTAAAGATGAAGATCTCCCTCAACGCGTTCAGTTTTCAGTCAACAGTTCATAATTTCTTCCAATTAGGGAATGTTCTGCTTAAGAAGATATTATTTTCAATAGAACTTCGAAAGCGAATGTTGTGTCTCCCCCAACCCTTTAGCTGAACCTGTCAGATATTTCACCTGTCAAATAGTTCATTTCGCTGTATATTTCACCTCATGTAGCCGCGCGGTAAGGTGAACATTCTATAAGGTGCATATGCGATTTGGCAGCCGAAATTCTCAAAGATAAATTTTTGAACGACAGTTAACAAAATATTGGTCCAAGGATGCCAGGTTTTTTCGGTGGTTTCTTGGAAACTTCACAGCAACAGCTTCATTTGTTTTCCTCAACATGAATATCTCTCTAAGTCTCGGTCCCTTAAAGATTCACCTTAAAGAGATTTCACTGTATTTCATTCGCGCTTGCTGTAATGTCGGCGAGGGTTAAACTTACTTTTACTAAGTATGAAAATGTCCTACAAAAGCAGCATTGTGTCTGGTTGCCGACCACTGGCCCATTCGCTGCTATACAACCGGAGCAACCGCGCGCGGTGGTGAAAAGAATGTGTGTCTTTCGCTCGCGTTAGCTAGATTTTTACCCACCGAGCGCATGTCCTACACTCAATGCTTACACGAGATTGATCCCCTAACCCCCACTGTACCACACCTTTCCCCTCACTGGGCACCTGTGCTGTGGAAAGTGCTATTAATTAACATTTTTTATTTGATTTCATCTCGCCTCCCGCTCACGCCGGCCAATCTCTCAGTGCCATTGCGGCACTGCTCGGTCTCGCCACCGACATAAAGGCGATACCGACGCGACTTATCGAACCGTTCCAATCTCATTTATGAGTGGTCTCGCGTTTGTTCAACGATTTTATTGCGACCACGAGACGGCGTACGCGGTGTTGTGCCTGTGCGTCTGACGCAATGCCCGGGCGCCCCGGGGGGGGGGGGGGGGGGGGGAGGGAATTAGACGCAAAGAGATGACGGGGTGGCAGTGCCTGCCTGCCTGCCTGCCCTTCCAAACGGGTGAGAGACCGATTTGATTTAATGACTTGTTTATTTGCATATTTATTAATCTCATCTATTCGATCTATAAACACACAATCTCGGACCACTTTGGCGTGTAGTATGGCGAAAGCGTCCACCGGGGGTTGGCTGTACGATGGCGTACCACCGTTGCTCGGTGTGTCGATCAGCCAGATCGGTGGAGATTTCGTCGCTCGATCGATCGTTCTGGCCCCTTTGATACGGTTTTTTTGTGGTTAATTTTCATAAATTTGTCGAATTATATCGATCTGCCGCTGCGTCGGTGCGCGTGTGTGTGCTTGCGCACGAGCGGAATGGCTTTGATGATGGCTCTGGCACTGCTCGCCTAATTGATTTCTCGTTTCGGGACATCATTTGATCGGCGGGCATTCGATGATTGAAAGCCATATTAACGACCGATGGGAGCTCGCGTGTATCAGTTAAAACGGCGGGAGATCAACAGGCCGGCGGATCACTTAAATCGATCAGTAGATCGGAATCGCACAAAGGCGGGCAGCGATTTCGGGCGGTCCTGTCACTCAAATCGTATCGTGCAAAGGGTTCCATTTTCACGCTCGACATCGCCCGCTTCGGTTCGCTTCGGAGCAGAAATGGTGGCACTGGGCGTCACAAACGCAACCCGACGACTAAAACAAACTTCTAACGCACCACTTTCGGTCCACTTTCGATCGGCGATCGGGTTGCGCTGACAGTGCGCGCCTCCGAACGACACTCACGCACGACGATCACTTCACCCGCGTTGGGTGCACCCGGTGGACTGGCCCGCCAGCCAATCCGGTGAGCAAAAACGGTGCAGCACAGCGAGCCGCGGGAAGATTTATGTCCGATAATGCTAGGGTCGGAATCGGGATAATTAATTCCCCGTTCCCATCTCCCTGTCCACTCTCAGGTGTGCATCTCACACCCGTTTTGCACACCTTCGGTGCGGTGGGGTTGGCGGGGTTGCTATTTAAATAAATCGCATTTAATTTGTTTTCACAATTGCATTAGGTGCCGGGGACAGCCCGAAAGGGTAAGCCGCCGAGGTGTGAGAGCGCTACCACCGGCTTCGGGAAGGGAATGTAAATACACCGGATGGTTGTACTGGGCGCAAATGCTCCACGCGGGCAAAGCTGTGGAGTACCGGATTGTGTGAGTGCAGCTGCCGCCGCACTGTGTTGCAGTTAGCAGTCTGCCATCGAGCCTTGGATAGAATGTGCAGCGAATAATAAGACGTTTCAAGCTACAATGCATCGATATCAGGTGGTGAAGGTTGTTCGCTGGCTTCCCTCTGTTTGTACGATGCGCTTTATTTGTGTTCAGCAAAATGAATCAAGTGTGAAGCTGTTTTTGCCTCGCTAAGATAAGAACAGCTCATTTATTAATTGAAAAGAAGCTCCCATCTCTACTGCTATAGCTGTCACACTGTGTTTGATTTTACACCAACTGCCAACTAATTACTGTCCTGCTCTGCTCTCATTATACTCCCGCGGTTCGGGCGGTATCCTTGAAGCGGGCGCGTAGTGTGTGTAGGAAGTAAAAGTAAGCTCTTGTTTGATCGGTCGTCCTCGTCCAATTTCCTTACTGTTGCGATTTCTTTCTCTCTCTCTCTCTTTCCATCTCTCTCTCGCTCACTCGCGGGCTCGAGAGGGTTCGTCGCGCAAATGCAAATTAAGCGCCAGATCGATACATCATTATCGTGCGCAAAAGGAGAAACAACCCTCGTGCGGGTACGATCAAATTGGTGACTTACAAGCCTACGCGCGGGCTTCCAGTTTGAGGTGGAAACAAACACCATCACCACGATCACCAGCGCCATTAGTAATCGTACGGCCAGGCCCGGGGTGTAAGGGTAATTGCTCTGTGTAAACATTGAACCTTGCTAACTGGCCGGCAAAGGAGGCAGCAGCAATTAGAAGTACACGCGGCGGCGCAGCTAATGATCACCTTTGCGCGCGGGCATGATCGAATTGTGTGCTGCATTGTGTTTTGGGGATCGGTTCGGTGCGTGAAGTGTATAGGGTTGGAGGAGGCGGGATAAAGCTGATGCTGGTGATGGGATTGTATCAGTGGGGGCGGGTGCGGGGGGCACTCGGGAGGGACAAATTACCTCCAACTGCCTACCTAATAATTGTCGATCGAGTGACAGGTTTTGCGATCGGTTTTCTACGAATGCGTCAGGTGGTAATTTCGAATCGCACAGAGTCGCACAGCGTGCGTTTGCTGTGGGTTGATAGTTGTAAGTTGTTTGCTGAATCGTAGCTACTTATTGATTTGTTTTGTAAGACAATTGGAGGGAGATTTTTTGAAGAGTCTATGAGCAATAATGAAACGCAAACATAGTATTGAAACATGATAACAAAAATGTGTAATGATAAGACTAATTTGTTCAAAGAACAGGGAAATCTAAAAGATTCGTTTGATGAAGATTAAAAAATATGATGATAAAATTTACAATTTACTTCAACAACTACTTACGAGATTTGGTAGGAGAAATGAGACATTAAATTAATCAATTAATCAATTAATCAATCAATTTCAAATTTATGTCATTTAACGTAGATCTTTTAACGCAAATTTAGAAACATAATTCACCGAAAGTAAGGCAATCTATAATAATTGTCAAATATATTTTTCTTGTCAGCATTTATTGTTTAAAATCTATAAGAATTTTAAAAAAATAAACTCTGAGATATTTAGACAATTTAATAAATATCAACATACATCTACAACTCTCAAATGACTGTTTTACAAGTGTTTATAAACTTGCACATATTTTATTTCATAATCTGACCCAGACACGGTAAAGTATCAATGACAAACAACAATCGCACGAATCATGAGTTACTTCTACGTGCTATGTTAACTCCAGTTGTTTACCCCACCACTCATATCACCTTCCTTTATAGCCCGAAAACAATTTAATTAAAAGCACCCCTAATATCACCTGCGGTTGCATACGGCAAATATCAGCGAACACGCCGGAAGTGCAAAAATTCACTAAAATAAACAAAAACACAACAACCAACCCCACTTTACCTCCCTCCCAATGCCCCAACGGTTTTGTTTTAACTGCCATTTTCCCTGCCACGCGAAACATTGTTTACCTTCCCGCGACAGGCCGAGTTGCATAAAATCAATTCGCAAATCACGCACACGCCCGGCCCGCGAGTCCCTTGCTCCCTCCCTTTTGCTCCCTTTTGTAATAGTGTTCTGCGTAGCTTGAAGGTGTATGCTACCTTTCGGTTAAAAACGGGCTTTTCACTACTGCCAAAGGACTTCCATTCCCCTCGCTCTTAAGGGGTGCCTTAAAATGACGTGGCAAATTCATTTCAATCATACCGGAGTGTTTGAGCTTCCAAAGGGTGCAAAGAGCTTGAATGGTGCCGCGCTGCAGGGTCTGATAGCTTATTTATTTTACTTTTGAATTTAATCATTTAAAAATGCCATCCCCGAAAATTCGCCACTAGAATGACAGTTGAGTGTTTAGTTGTTCTTTCTAGAGCTGCGTTGTTCGAAACTGCTATCAGCGTACAGCAGAAAGCCGCTTTTTAACTATGCCTTGGTGAACGGTTAGCCACCATTAAACTAAGTCCCATTTCATTGATCGATTGTTTAGGTGTGTAATGGTACTGCGTGCGCTCTTTTCGCGCGCGAAACACACACACCCGTACCTGTAATCACTCGTTGGTAATGCGTACTTTTTTGTTCACTTCGTTGGTGAAACCCTTTGCTGCCCGTGCTGCTGCCACACTGATGGCGGTTCGGACGGGTAGTACACGTTGAAGAATGTTTAAAAGTAATGCACATTTTACTACCCTTTCTAGCCTTTTCAATCCTAACACACACTCTCATACACACACACACACACACACACACACACACACACACACACAACAAACGGACACTGGCTGGGCACCAGAGTAATGGCCATCAACAAAAACAACGTAAAAAGCGAAGCCTTTGCCCTGTTTGAGGGCGTCGAAACGGGGTTAGTGTTTATTTTAATAATATTGCACGGCGGGTAAGGATTTCCGTTTCGTCCAACACGGATTGCTGGTGGTGGTGGTGGCGGTGCGGTAGCGCGGGGCTGTATAACTCGGTCTGCATGCCCGTACCTTACCCTTTTCCCTTCGTTTGTTTATCTTTCCCAATCATCATGTGCGCCCGGGGCCAAAAATATTGAATGAAGCGCGTATGGGCAAGCATTCCATTCATAAAATCGTCTCCCATATATCTCGGTGACAATATTTTGGGACTCGGTTGGAAAGGAGATGACAGTGTGTTATTTTTGTCGCAGGCTGTTTTACAGGAGAGCCGTTTTACGACCATCCTAATCGATTGATGGTGTTCGTGGCGGGAAGTTGGGTGCTGGGTGTGCAATCGACGCGGGCGGGTAAAGAGTTAGAGATTGAACAGCGGGAAAAGGGTAGACAGGTTTAGATTAGGCGGGAATAGTAATAGAACGATTCAAAGGTAATGATAATACTGGTTCGATAGTTATGCTTGCGGGGTAAACGATTATACAAACAGGTAAAATTCATTTGAAATCTATTCGTATATAAACGGCTTAATCGACATGTACTTAAGGGTGTCTCGATGGAAAGATAAAGCAGCACATATGGAGAAGATAACACAAGAAAAGAAAAGAGAAAAAAACGTTTGAATAATAGAATGATTAACAGACCTAATTGCATCTGATTAAAATAATATAAAAAGTGAATTAAAGAAATGAATTGAAGTGAATAAAATTTAAATCGATTAAAGATTAAGAACTCGGCAAACAAGAGTAATACTGAGAAGAAAATACTGGAAGTAGCTAAACACAATAAACATTTATGATTCACATCAATAATTCTTTGCAAACAACAGGCTATGTTCATTCTATATTTTAAAAATTACATTTTTTTTTAAATGGCTTGTAAATTCACCATACAAATAGATTTAAGATCAGTTTTAGTTTGAAGTATTTTACGCTTAAGCAAGATATTGTTCTTAATAAAGTTAAAATTGTATATTTTCTATTCAAACCATTGCCATTTGTCACTTTAATTGACTTTAATAAATGCCGGATACACCTCTTATGTTAACAAAAACCCAAATGAGTATTGAATTTTTACAATAACTTTCTTTTTTGCAGTTCATAAAATTGCTTTGTTGTCTAATCGCAGCGCACAGAGGGTTTAGGTTAGTGAAAAACACATCAGATCAAGACTAAATAAGCCAACTGATGGAAGGTTTAAATTTGGAATAAAAATCACACAGCTCATAGCACCGAAATCAAACACCCCAAATCGACAGAAAACTGAAGCAAAAAAAAAGTCCACAATCAAGGCAAAAAAATACAACCAAGAAAATAAAACACAACTACCGACGGGTTCCGCCATTTTCAGATTCTTACCTCAATCAGCGAGGAATAAAATAAACTTTTATTTACGGTACAGTTCTGGTTCTGGAGGCTCTCTCTCTCTCTGACTACCGTGTCTTGCCATCGCCTCTCCTTCTCTCATAAAATGCAATTATCGGTCCTTCCCTTCTTGTCTCTAAACTAAGCACTTAACATCAAGAGTCAAAAATAAAAATCTAATAATATATTACGTCGAACACAAAACTAAAAAACATCACAATTCAGTCGAACATACACACTCGAACCCTGCCAGTAAAGGAGCATCTAGAACCGGTCGCAGGACGACCGGTGCGGTTCTGCCTTTGCCCATTTGCCGATTCGTCGAGGATGCTGCTTAAAGCTGGAGTACGCTTCCGCACCAAAGGTCCCGGGTTTTAAGCGATCGCTAGCGACGGTGGTCCCAGCTCGTGCGGATGGCGATGATGGGCAGGGTGACCGTTGGTGGTCGCTGCTGCCACCGCTGCAGCCGAGCTCGCCGACAGATGTCCCGGATACAGATGAGCCAGATGATGGTGATGATGATGGTGCGGATGATGATGGTGGTGGTGGTAGGGAGCGGGGCCGGAGTGCAGGAAGTAGGTGGCGGGCGATTGCATCTTGCCGAGCGGTAACAGTAGCGGATGCAGCGGAACACTTCCGCCGTACGTGGTGCCCAGTGCGGCGGCAGCTGCTGCTGCTGCGGCCACCGCCGCCTGGTGCTGTTGCTGCTGCTGATGATGCTGGACAGCGGCCGCGTACTCGTTGAACGCGGTCAGATTGCTCACGAGCTGCTGCTGACTTAGATGGCGTAGGTGCTCTAGCTGGTGCTGCTGCTGCAGCTGGTACGGTGGCTGGGCCCGGTCCGTGCTTTCTTCCGAGTCCGAGGACGAGCTGCTGTCCGGTTCGATGAGGCTTTCGATCGTGAAGGATCGCTTTGGTTTGGGTGGGACGGTGGTTGTGGTCGCGGCCGTGGCGGTTGGGACCGCTGGCAGGGTCGGCACGGTCACGGGCGATTCCGTACCGGTGTGCGGTGTGCCGGCCAGATCGTCCGGCGGTGATAGGGGCGGTGAGATCGGTGCGTAAACCATGCCACCCGGCGAGATGCTGCTGCTGCTGCTGCTGCCGCCGAGCGGTTCCACCAGCGGCGGATAGTAACCGGCGGCCGGATGCTCGTGATGGTGGTAGGTCGGTGCCCCGGTGCTCTGCGCCATGAAGAAGCGGTTCATGTTGGCGAGCGCGATAAACTCCTCGTTCAGACACTCCTTGTCGGTCTGGTGCAGCTTGAAGCGCTTTCGCCGACGGAGCAGGCTGCCGTTCTGGAACATGTCGAACGCTTTCGGGTGCAGCGTCCAGTACGCACCCTTGCCGGGGCGGTCGGGCCGCCGGGGCACCTTGATGAAGCAATCGTTGAAGCTAAGGTTGTGCCGGAGCGAGTTCTGCCAGCGCTGCGTGTTGGTGCGATAGTACGGGAAGCGGTCGGTGATGAACTGGTAGATGTCGTTGAGCGAGAGCATCTTTTCCGGCGACGACCAGATGGCCATGGCGGTCAGCGAGATGTACGAGTACGGGGGCTTCTGGTCGCCGTACGAATCGCGCGATGGCCGAGGCATGTTTGTCGCACCACTTATTGCACTTGTTCGATTTTTTGGCACAGAACGACTGAACGGTACACACTGGTGGCACAAAGTCCACGGCTCACGTAGGTATGGCAAAGCTTCAGTCACTTGTTTTTTGTTTCTCTTCTAAACACTCACACACGCACACAAATGCACCCAGTTGAATAGAAGCAGTGTTTCTAATAGTTTAGTTTTGTTGGCGTTGAAAACGACTGTAACACACTCCGAGCGACAAGCGGCGCAGAGTGACGCGACGATCCGTTCAGTTCTGTTTCTCGTTCACAACTGACGAATGGTGTAGCATAAAAACATAACGTAACATAACGAACGTGGGCTTCCTCCTGGGAAGGGTATGAATGGAGAGCAGGGTGCGCAGGCAGCCATTCACAGCACGGACATACTCGCTCTCTTCCCTCTCCCTACCCATCGTTTTGTGTATCTTTCCTTCCTTCAACCCTCTTCGTCCATTCATTCGACCATTCACGAGCTGAGTTCGACGAAGCTACGCCTACTTTTGCCCTGGCTGCATGACTGCTTCCCCTACCATTTGTGTACCCTGTGCACTTATGTGTGTAGGGTACGAAAGCGATACATACACATACACACACACAAACACCACTACATTACAGGGTAAACAGGGTGGAGGGTGCGCGCGCTCGCGCAAATGCAACGCAGTCGAGGGCAAATACACACATTTTATTCCAACAAATATTTGCCTTTTTTGCGCTGCCCTGTGGTGGTAGTAGTGAGGCGTTAGTGTAGCAGCAACGGCAACAACAACAAAAAAGCACAGCAAAAAGAAAAGCACAGACAAACTAAAGACAAAGACAAACCGAAGGGGATAAGAAAGAAATAAAAAAAACCAGTACAAGCCAGTTGCTTAAGTAAATTACATGATTAATTATGAATTTACGTTTTATCGTGGATAATGATTTGTAGAAAATTTAATGATTCCGCGCTGGGCGAGCGGGCTCCCGTTGGTGCAGCTGTTGGGCCTTCTTTACCAGTTTGGCCGGGCTTCTGCATTATTTTCGTAACCATTCGGGGCGTTCGGTTAGGATCGATTAGCTTAAGCTTGAAGCAAAGGACCGGTCGAGATTTTGATGCGTGATATGCATGCTAAACGGAGCACAAAACCACCTCTGGCCCAGTGCAGTGAGTTCAACACACCACCGCCAAACGATCTTTAACCGATTGCTTAGTGTTGTTTTTTTATGATTTTCTCCTTACTTTTTTATGTCTTTACGGGCAAGTATTTACTAGCCTTCTTTCCCCGTTGGCTCTTCATCACTGCCGCTCGCATACACACACATCTATTTGAATTACGTGGCAATTACCAGTAAATTTAAAATCAATTAGCCTTCAACGACCTCCATCTCTTTGGGCGCTTGGAGCTGCTGGCGTATGGTAATTTGGTGGAAAAAACTTTACTGAACCGTTAAAGAAACAAGTAGCTACCAAACATTAAAAAAAAAAACTCCACCAACCATGCTCCCAAAAGCTCATTTCGGGGAGTATTAGTGTTTCTTTTTTACAAATATTTAAATTGGCGCTTTGAGCCTGCCGACCATTGCCAGCAAAGAGCCAGTAGAGCTTAGCAAGCTCATTTGTTTTCCATTAGTCGATTGGATACAGAGTGGAGTGGAGGAGCGGTAAAACAAAAAATGGCGAAACTAAAACAAAAAAAAAAACAGAGGAAAAAGTGCTCCAAACACTGGCACAACGTGCTCGACTGCTCGACGTACAATTGAACTGTATTCATTCAGTAAAAAAAGAAACTCCAGCTTGTGTGTAGTACCATCAACATAACAGGTGCTGGTTGGTGCTGATCAAGGTGGTACTTTTCAACAATAATGGCCTTATTGAAGCGAAACAGGGAAGGATGTCTCGTTAATACACGAATGCTGGGATCAATTCATGTTTTTTTTAAAGACCATTCCTTGTATATATGGTCAAATACCACATGCTAACGATGTGGTCGTAAATATTTATAATATCTATACACCAGTACAGTGGGGGGTTTTTCCCAACTGCCCACCCGTACCCAGGCAATGGTGATCAACGCTTCCACAGAAGGACACATGTATTGCTCCCCGAGGGGTGTAGGTACGCGACAGTCGCTAGATAAACATGAACGGGATGAAACTAGGTACTACAAGTAGTTTTGGCCCCCATTTCGTCTACCTCCCGTTTGCAAGGTGGCGACATCTGAAGACGGGGACTTTCCCGAGCATACCCCTTAACAAAAAAGCTGGTCGTTTCTTGCACCCGCACGCACACGGGTAGGTGTAGAACCGGATCGCGGGCCATTAATAATAACCTAACCACCCGGGAGAGCACCACCATTGAACGTTTTATTGGGAATTGTTTTTTTTTTTCATTTTGCTTTTAGTGTCCTGTCACAAATCCTTACCGGCGCTTGGTCCGGTTTGGGATCAGCCAATGTTGCGGGGCGGGTCATTAGTGTTGTTTCCAACTTCAGCCACCAGCACTCTCTTGGCACATTCATTCACAAATTCACAATCGATGATTTGAAAAGTATGTACGCTTGTGTGTATACCTGGCGATTGTTGGACCTTTGTTGGCGAAAATCGAAAACAAAAAAGCAGTCCTTTGCTGAACAGCATCTGCCGGTGGTGGTCAGGGCACGGCCGTGTCACACCTCCAGAAATGCTTTGTCCGCTGAATGAATGGTCCAACAAGCTCACCTACACACACACACATATATAAGACCACACCTAGAAGGGATGCTTCATAAATTAGAAAATTTACTGTTCCTCCGTGTTTTTTTTTCTGGAACATGGCAAAACTGTCCACTTCCTTGAACACGATCACTTCCAGCAAAGCTTGCGGAAGAAAGGAACGCCACCGTACGAAAACTACAAAAGAAAAAGGAAATGCGTTCCTTCCGCCGTGGTTCGGCCGGGCCGGTTCGGCTTGAATGCATTCGCAGTTTGTTGTCCGGTGGTGGTGCCACGGCCCGCTGCACACACACAGACCGTCGCGGTCAATAACTAAATCTAGTTCTGGATGCAGGGCCGATGCGATATGGCGCTCTTTTGTGGGGCGTGGAAAGCAAAACACCCGCCGCAGAAGAAAACTGAACGCTAACCATAAAGAAAAGGCAAAACCAAACCGTCATAACAACACCTTTTTTGCTATAATTGTCGGGAAGGTGGTGGTTCTGTTCTGGTTTCCGAAGCTGCCAAACTTGCAAAGCTCCATCTGCTCTGTGAAAGCATATGTGATTTCTGGAAGCGCAGCGCATTGCATTGTAAGATTCAACACCTATGGTAATGCGTACCGTCGCCGTGGTGGGTTTGATGAATGCAACCATTGCCCGAGGGCAGTTGCATATGTTTATTAATGTACATTAGAGCCTCACGACACATTCCCGCGGGCATGCTGGGTGTGCCCATTGTGTGGGGCAGCTTGAATGTGTGGTTACAGCTTTACGCTTTGCCCAGCCCAGACGATCTCATCCAAAGCATTATTTAAACAATAATTCCTATCCCTCCTCCCTTCCGAGAATGCAAAAATGGCTTCACACATTGACATGTTCTTCCCTTCCCGCTTAAGGGCACTTTAAATGGTGCCTCGGTGTGTTGTTAGGGCGAGTGTCGAGCGTAAACGCAATTTGACAAATATTTTGATTAATTTTCAATTGGTTCCTTTTGTTCGTGTCCCCTCGGTCCCTCGACACCCCGGACACCCCGTGCACAGCGCTCACCGTGTCTGATGTGCACAGAGCGAACGCGCGGAACAACTGCATTCGAATCGATTTAAGCCGTCCACGTCCTGCCGTCCTGCCCTGCACCCAGGCGCACACCTTTTACTACTAATTACACGCCCAAAACATCCGTAGCTAACTGGGGGACGAAATCGGATACTGCCTGCCTGTTGGCAGCTGTTGGGTTCAATCTCGTCATGCATCGAGAGCCGCTCTCACCTCAGCATTCAGGCAGTGTACGTGATGGTTCAGCATTTCTCCCATCCCGTTGAGAGCTAACGCGTGAGATTCCCCCGGACCGATTCACCCGCAAACGAAGCATGTAAACAGGAATTCCAGCCCACCACGGAGGAACGCTTCCCGTGTACGATCGGTACGGGGCGGTCTGATTCAATTAGCCGGTCGCTGATCGGGTGTGAAAGTTTCGGGATTTTGGACAATTTTCGCGCTTCCCATCGATCGCTAAGGAATCGATCGGTGTTCCCGGTTTTTCATGGCCTAGGAAGCAGACGCCAAGGAACCGGAACGGAGTATATAGAGCGAACCCTTGGGCGGTTAGACGAAGGGGAATGACAACGAACATCTTTTGTTGAGGCTTACCTACAATAAGGGGGAGGAAGGTTAGCAAAGGGGAAAGATAGAAGACTCGCTTTGTCTCAACAGTTTCCTGGGCAAGAATTGAAGATGAGCGAGGCTTTGGGGTAAGAGGGGTTTCAAATTTAATAGCATCGTGATTTTTTTAATGGCAGTTTTATGCCTTTTTTGTGTGCGGTTTGCTACAAACCTTGACTTTTCTCACGGACTCGGAGAAAATGGGCAAGATTCGTTTCATTCCAAGGCATTTCTATTGATATTTGGAGACCGCCACTTGTTCGCCCCGTTGCGCATTGGTTGGCGGTGGATTGTTTTTCCTCTTCCACAGTGCCGAAGCCGATTGAATTCTTTTTGTCTTTTTTTAGGTTGTGAAGATGTGCACAAAACCAAGCGAAACAAAGCCAGTGTGTGTGTGGCATCGCGTTTGTTTGACCGTCGACGAAAGCAGAAGCGCACACCGACTCTCAACATGGCCGCGGTGCCGCGTGACGACCGAGCTGGAAAAGTCATCATCGCCATGACAGTGTGTGTGTGTGTGTGTGTCGGTTGATTGAAAGGCCAAGTCAAGAGAGCTAGGAAGTTTAGAATATTGCGTCGGGGAAACGGGCAAAAATCGGCAGCCATTGTCGCCGGACAAAACGAGGCTACTAGGTATTAGTAGCGCTTTTCACTGCATTCGGCTCATGGGGGGATGGCGGAGGGTTGGCTGAGACGACGATTGACATGGGAAAATTGTGACCGATTCGTCGCGATACGCGTGGTAAGGAATGAACTGAATTGTTTTCTGTTTTTATTATTATTGTTTTCGTGCGCACCAGTTGAAACTGGTGAAACACAGGTGAATATGCGTGCATGGGAAAAATCAATCAAAGTGCGCTGCTGCATCACTACTGGATCGTGAGAATGTTGGATCGCGAGGGCAAAGTGGAAAGTGGATCAGTTTTGATTGACCGGCGACACTGATTCGAACGGTGAGGTGGGCTATGGCGAGATGATGATTAATTACATTTAACAAATGAACAAATTTAATCATTGTTATCTGGACAAATTACTTGATAAGCATGGCAAAGGAGATTGATACTAAACAAAAGCACGATTAGTCCAGCCTAAACTGTTGTTAGTAGCAGGATCGATAATAGCTTAAATAAGATTAGTAAATAGCTTTCATCAAAAGCGGCTGGTTTCGATACATAGCTAAGCAACATTTGTCAACTTTAACCATACAAAGTCAGACTTATAAACTTAAAACCTAGATACTTCATCGATAAGGTTAACAAACTGTTTTAGAGATATTTTTTAGCATTCCTTGACCTCATCTCCATTTTAGCATTTATTTACACTGCAAGTTTGGCAATGTTACTAAAGTTGACAAACTTATCGTCATTTCGGTGCTGTCGTGACCAATGAGGCCAATTAGAAAAGTTTCGACCAATTGTAAAAGTACATAATTAGACTTTTAGATACTAATGAATCATGAATTCGATGTGTTTAATGTATTATACCTGGGCGATTGTTATCTTTTACAGTGAGCTTCAATTTGAAAACTATTTGCTTGTTTAGTCTTCATTTTCATTTTATCAATCCATTAAATTCGCTCACTATTGATTGATCAGGATGTTATGCTTTTTTCGGCGTCGAAATCATCAATGAACTAAAATACCAAAGTATTACAGCAAAGCCATAATACTTATCCGCCAAAGTTTAACATCACCGTCCGGTACGTCATTACAACCATCCGTTCTGGTGTGATATATTGTAGCTAAGTGAAGAGCAGAAAGCACAACATAAAAACTTTTTGGCCTGCTTACATCAGCAGATAAGTTACCGTTAAAAAAAAGAACAGCAGATCATAAACGATCCTTTAACTCCATGCTGCAATTTATTCACATTCGCAAACATGTTGCATGAACAAAAAAACAACAACCTCATCTTATCACGGGACGGACGGAGGAATCAGAAATTACACCATTAACGTTTCGAGATCATTTTTATCTTCTCATTAACTTCTGCCACCTGTGCCGTATGTGTGCAATCGCTGACGAGGTAAAGCAGCCGTCAAAAGCCGAAAAGAAGAAGAAAAAAGGAACGAACATCCTGACACTAGGTCCACGGACCCGAGACCCTTTTGCCACAATTTTGCAACATAAACTCCACTCCCCGGGTTTTTCGGAACGCATCCGGTGCGGAGGAAAAGCCGGACACAGCGAAATAACATATTGCTAGCTGGTGTTGAGCTGGAAAATTTAATAAAGGACCATCCCACACTCGCACGTCTTAGCACGCCCGCTAGCGTTACGAGCTGTACCGCCGGCCGTTACCGGCAGACAACACTATGCCAAAGATAGAGAGCGATAAAGAGAACGAGAGAGAGAGAGAGAAGAGGAGAGAGAGGGAGCGAACACCATCCAGGGGTCCCGGGGCGGTTTATGCGAACCGGTGTCGGTGTCCTTTGAACAAATATATGAAGGTGTTATTCAGGTAATTAATATCATGTTTATAGATGTTTGATGATGATCGTCCACTCGTTTTCGGCCGACTTTCGGGGCGACCCCGTCATCCCTTTGTTGCTTGCTCGCTCGTTTGCTTAGCTTTCATATTTATTCGAGCTTTGTGTTTCGAAGTCATTCCTCATTTTTCCACCTCTCCACGCAACAAATGCCGCATAAAGCAGCATAAAAAGAGAGCAACCACGGCCATATACAGCCGGAGCGGGAGGGCATTAAATTGGTGGCATCGATGATCGCTGCGTGAAGGAAGCCGCAAGAAGACCAAAAAAAAAAAATGGGCCCAGCAACGATCCAGCAACATCATCAACGAGTCTGTTGTGTGTGTGTGCGTGCTGTGCTGTGCGCCGGCTAAAAGTTGTTAAACGACCTGCCCTTTTCTCATCGAAGGAGGTTGGTTGTTTTGCCGCTCAAAGGAGTCGCCGGGCCAAAGCGGCCGGTGAATCGGCTCGGTAAATATCTCCTGCGGTGCGGAGAGCGACCACTTTCAATCGTTTATAGTCGTCCTGGATTGCTCTCGGCGTGCGGGGATGTTAAATCTTTTGCCGAGTGGTTAAGCTTTTGTCTCGTTAGTTTTTGATGCATTTTTGTTGTTGTTGTTGTTGTTGGATGTGTGTATGTGTCTTCCATTTAGTTCGTCACTTTCTGGAGGTTCGTCGCTCGCGGCTACCAACCAAAAAGAAGAATCTGTCCAGTAGATGTGGTCTGTGGTCATTCTCGGCCACATGGGAAAGGGAGGCACGGAGCAAGGGGATATTGCGCTGGTTGCCCACCGATACAGTCAATAATCGAGATCATAATAATCATTTGTTATCTTTAAAAGGGCTTTATGCACATGGGCGAGAGTGGCCGGCAATAATGACGAGCATCAATGTGATGACGGGTCCGGCCCGCTGTCGATGATTGAATAGAGGCGAACCACAATTGAACAAAAAAACCAAAAAAAGGATGCTCTTCAGAACTAGATAGCTATTAATAAGGTTGTAATCTGGCTTTATGAATTGACGGGTTACAGTGAAGAAATAAGAAGGTATTAACGTATCGGTCGCTGCTGTAGGCTGGGCTGCTTTTGTTTGATTTGGGAACAGTTTTGAAATAGAGACTCTAAATTGTATGCCATGAGTGCTATACAATCATCAATGTATCAATGTATCAATGCTTAAAGTTCTTTTAATTATACATTTTATTTATGGTCCTGATACTTATTCAAATGTCTTTACAAAGATTGGATAAACCCATCAAATCATCAGATCTTTGAAATCAAATGGTCAATACAGTACGTTGATAGGCGATCAAATTGAGCAAAACGTCCATGACTGCAACATCCTCGGCAAATGACTTCTGCGTTGGAATGACAAGATGACACATTTTTTCATATGTTGATGCGTCGTATCGATAGATAAAATATGAGATTACCAAAACTAATTGAATATTTAAAGTAATTTTAAACAGCAATAGCCAGCGTTATGGTTTGCATTATAAAATTAACTGATACATACATTTATAACCTGTACGTTAAAAGGAGCATTTCACGGAATCAATTTTTTTATACTTTTATTGCTTTTTCTCTCTAAGTCTTTATGCAAGTTGAAAGTCAACCGTAAAATCTCTTCTATTGCTGCTGCATCTTATGCTTGGGAATCTTTGCTAGCGTTTGAACCCCAATTCTCGATCTCCCTCCCCTCAGCACAACCCAACCGAGCTGGTGCATTGAGATCCGTTCTAGTTGAAAGGATTACGACGCATTGCTAACCCGAGAGCACTCGTAAAACCTCGTAGAGAGCCGTACAGTTTAATAAACTCATTCGACAAGGGTCATTGCCAGGGCTAATACCTCTCTATCTGCATGTCGATCGCGCTGGAAACTGCTTCCAAGCTAGTTGGGGTTCAATCGTATAACCTTCAACAAATCCCTTGCTGCCTGCAGCCAAACCGGGGAGAAGTGCATCTCGGGTGCATTGCAGATGCACACCCCAGAAGCGCAAGGTTGACGAAGCCATTAAAAAAAGACTCCAGTCCGCTCGTAAACCACACACGTCGTGCTGGGTGTGCACCGGGAGGAAATGGAATGCATTTGTCGGCGACGGCCCCACGAGCCGGTCAGCGGCAGAAATGAAGCGATCGACATGATTCGCACGTAAATCAGGTTCGCGCGCATTCGCTGTTAGAAGTCACTGGCGCATAAACGGCACAAGCAGTGGGATGCACCGACCGAACGAAGGTGCCATATACCGTGCGCTGCGCTGTGCCACTGTCCAAATGTGCTGTGAAAAATGTGTACGGCCACTAACTGGTGGCCGTTTGGTGGATTGGGTTGAGCTGAAAGAACCTTTCCGCTCATGATTTATTGATACTGATGTTTGTGTGTGGAAGACGGCTACGGTCCATGCCTCTCGGTCAGGTAGTAGTCAACGGCGTTTTCAACAGGTTCGCATTGCCGTTCTATTTAATGATCAAAAATATTTGTGCTAAATGATTGGCACTTCCGTGAACCGTGAATGCATCAGCGGCGGCACCGGAGGGCGGTTATCGGGGCGTTAGGATCGGTCGGTCCACCGCTATCGGTGCATCCGATCGGAGGTTAACACCGACCGTCACCTTACACGGCTGTGTGCGGCACCCGGGACCAAACCCGAGCGAATTAGGGGGCACCGAGCAGGTGAAGCTAATTTCGCTGCGGGTTTAGGCTCTGCTCTGGATTTGCCGAGTGGCCCATAATTTGACCCCGTGCTGGATCTAGTTTCCTTCTCGTCTCTGCTTGACACCGTTTGACGCCTCATGTTAAGGGGCATGTTTACAGCATCAAGATAATCGGTGGAACCACTGTAGATTAGGGTAAAGAGGAGTCATATTAAAAAATAAAACAATATATCCTATCCAATTCTTGTAAAAGTCCTTAAAATAAAATCAGTTTAGAAAATTAAATTGTAATTAGAAGTTCTAACCATACACTACTTGATAACTCGTATAGAGTTTATCTAATTTTAGCAGTGGCCGTCAAAATGGGTCATCAATTGGTTCGGAACTCATCGATATTAACACATATTGACGAATGGACCAACCGACGCAAACAGCTTGCTCGATAGCTAATTTAAGGCAACGGAGCGACACACACACACTCACACTCACTAACCATAAAAAGCTTGAAAAATAACAAGCCGCACCATGCTCGCCCAGCCTGCTAATTGGTGTCAGAGCCTCCCTTCCCGGTGCCCAACCATCGATCAATAAGCCCCGATAACGGCCGTAAGCACCGCAAAGTGATCGGAGGCACGTGGAAAAGGTGTTCTTTTCAGCAGAAAAATAAAACAATCGATTTCATCGGAGAAAATTCTAACACCTTTTAACACATACACACACACACACACACACACACACACACTGCAGAGGCACAGAGGCACTCATGGTCAGGCCATAGGGCGGGCAAATTATTGTAATTAGAGCCACGCGGACCGCGTCATCTCATCCTAAAAAAAAAGGAAAGGCGCGCCGGTGCCATTCTGACACATTAACACCTGACCCCCTGGCCTGTCAGCTAGCCCTTCCTCATACCGTTGTTACTGGCCTGTCAGACTGGCCCGAAGGTGTTGGAGGAGACTGGGCCGTTTTCCAAACAGCAAACTGTGATCAACAGTCTCAAATTACTACGAATCACCGATGGTTGCGATTAGGTCCATAAAGTCGGATTGCGGATCCACAGACACCAAGCAGGGGCACCGAGGAGGGAGCAGCCCGAGAGATGATAGACAAATCACCAAACTCGGTCTGTAGGCTTGTTGTTACCGCATGCAGGTGTTAAACTGCTGTAGCATAGCTTCTCACCTTGATTTCTCGCCTCGTTGCTGCAATCCTCCTGCATGGCGAGTGTCCTGCAAAAGATGCACACACACCGCATGATAATAATTTCAAAGCATTGCCATTTTCTGCGGCGGTCGCGGCCAAGAGCAAATAAAAGAGCCCAATAGCCCTGCCTGTCTGCAATGCGCTGCAAATGCATGCACTGCGGGTCGGGACAGAGATCATCATCCTCATGTTTTGGGGTGTGAAATTAACAACCGGGTCAGCTTGGTGCTCGTGATGGGCTTAGAAATGGACCTGAAGAAAAAAAAAGAACATGGCCTCAACACACAACCACAACAGACAGACACGCCAACCTTCACCCGCTTCAAAAAAAAAAGGAGATCATTTTCTTCAACACCTTTCGCTGCGGCACTCCAAACTACGAGAGGAAGGATAGCGAACTTCTTAGAATTATCTTCCATTATGGGGTTTCGCAGGATCTGCTGGTGCGAGAATACTGATTACCCCCTTTCCCTTGTGCGTTGGTCAATTCGTTTGCGATAAGTTTCTGCCACACTTTCTACCCCTCTCTCTCTCTCCTCCCTCCCTTTATCTCTCTGTCATATTCCTTCTCCTTACAGGGGTGTTCCGAGTTATCTTGGGATGGGAGTTGCATATATTGTCGTTTAAAAAAATCTATTTATTTATACTAATACTAATGCTAACAGATATGGAAACCTTGACAAAAATATTATAACATTAAATCCTACATGTAAAAAAATCATACTATACTAGTAAAAAAGAACTGATACTAATCGATTCATAACATGCAACACACTTCGCAGAATGACTCAGCAAACCCTGCCCCGGCTACCCCCGGCAAGCCATGCGCAAAAAAGTGCAGGATGCTGACACACCAAATGCTGCTGCACCGTGCTGTAATAAGATCCTTGTTTGATGGTAAACTTACGATCGACCTGGCAGGGCGGCGTTTGTGTGTTACCCTGGTGCTGGTGTAACATTTGGCCCCGCAAGTGCACCGTGCGCAACACCAGACGTGCCAAACAACGCAGCGAAAAGAAGCTCGTGTTGCCGAAGTACGATATATTTGATTTACTTCGCATAATTGGCCGGTTGGGGCCGCAAATGGATGTTTTCCTTTCATCACACGCTCACGCAACGCGAACCGGTGCCGAGAGCTCGGCGGGTCCCGTGCTGCTGCTGATGGCGAAAGGAATGGGCCAGAATGTGCGAAATTAGCCGGTAATAATAGTTTTAATTGAACAGCAGTTTTGGCACCTTTTGGGAATCGGGAAGAGCACAGAATCCGCTCGCATCGCTCTATTGTGTTAGCCGGGCCCGAACGGTTACAGCATCTGTTATTATGCAAACGAACCCTTGGCGCAAGCGTTGCTTCCTCCTTTCCTACCTCGCGAATGGTATGCAGTACACAAACATGCACATGGACACTTTGTACATCTCTCCCTCGTACTCCCCTTGGTCCACCTTCGTCCACCACAAACCGTCAGGGCTATTCGATCAGCGCAAATCGATCGACTTTGAAGATGCACAATATTTTATGATCACGTTGAACGAAGAAACACCACACACACACATATGCACACCAATAAGTTAGTGCAATAAAGTCCTCCACTGCCCTCGGCCAACGAACGCGACCGCAAAAGCGGTGGGCATGTGGCTGCGGCGGCCTGGCACGTCCTTTAATCATTGATTGCCTCTGCTTTAGCGTTAGCGCGATTGATGTTTTATTGACTAATAAAGTCCCGAGCCGCAAGTCGCGCGCGTTGACGAGGCACCGGGTAAATATGTTCCCGGTGGGTTATATCAATAAAAACAAGTTAAAGCGGTGTATGCATGTGCCTGCGAAGGTCCGACATTCAGCTGACAAAGCTGAAACCACTTTGCTGGAAGCGAGCGGACTTTAAATAAGCCGGTAGAAATGTTCGATGTGTTGCTTGTGCTATTAATATTTTTGCGAGCATCAGTTTTTTGTGCGCTCGTTGCGCTCGTTTACAGCGGGGGCTTTTGGGGATTGGAAATTGCACCGGATTGGAATGGAAAGGAAACGGTTCGGACACGGTGGACAGCTTACTGGCCGCTGTTAATGCCGCATTTTTACCTCCTTCGGGCTAAATGGAAGTGCAGCGATCGTTCACAGTTGCAGCAGCGAGGCACGGGATGCATAATGATGTCAACCACCCCTTACGAACGCGCGTTACTTCACGAAGAATGAACCATTTTACACAGTAGCTTTTTAACAGATATTGGATTCATTTGGATGGCATTTTCACTGCACAATGGAATGTTGATTGGATAAAGGAAAACGTTTGGGAGATTTTTATGTATTTTGTTTTCTCACATAAAAAAGCAAAATATGAATGAATGCAAGACTTCCCGGAATGTCAATCCTTGCCCCTTTCGTCCTTTAATGACATTTAGTGGACGGTTTTATCTGATTTTAACCCATTTACAATTTTTCCTCGCGTCTCAATCCGATTTTGGAAGGAGTGTTTGTGTTGTTTTTTCCCCCTCTTCCAAGATCTTATCCAAAAGCGAAAGATACTTTCACCCTGTGCTGAACCCAATCCTTCCAGAAGTTGGGCAAAGAACGAATTAAAAGCTTAGACACAAACGCACCACACAAAAAGCGAGATCTGCAAAGCTGGCAATCGCTGGCAACGATCTGATAAGCGCTTTAAAGCGTCAAATCACCAACTTTTCGAGGCCCTTTCACCGGCACTAATCCTCAGTCGATGTAAAAGCACATTCCAAGTGGTTTCGGTTGAATTATCGGGAAGGTTCGGGGACGCTCGGACACTCGGGCCGGGTGTAGAACCGCCCGTCGAGAAGAAGGGCGGACAAAACAGCGCAAAACAATCGCTGTAACTTCTGCGAAATGTGCTCAAGCAGGGGAGGCAAACCAGCAAAAAAGGTAAACAGGATTACTACATTGTTTGTTTGGATAAAGTAATTGTAGTCAAACCAATAACAAGCAGGCGATCGTACACAATGGGCCTGCTGATGCAGATTACGAGCGGATTATTATGCATGCAGGGGAAAGGGTGTTTGCTGGCAAGAGGCCTTTTTTGGTAGGTCGTGTCTTACCATTGCCAAACCACAAAAACCACACACTCACATCCTGCTCAATCTGGCTTATCTAGAGGGTGGCCATCTTGCACGGAAGCAGCTGTGAATGGTTCCTTTCTAAACCCGGGTATAGAGTGCGGGGCAGCAAAAAGGATTAAACAATTCAAAACGTGGTTCCCACTACGAAAACGTTCTATTGCAATGGTTTGGAAGCAAAAGGACACACTTCTTTGGGATGCGATGCTTTCTTTATGTTTTAATTATGTTTCAACGCGATCAAGAAGCTGGTTCGACTTTCAACATGACACTTTGGTGAGGTGATCTTCATTTTTTGTATCTTTTTTAAGCACCTTTCTTGCATTTTGATGGTCACCGCGTGAAGATCGTAACTAGGATGTTTCGTAAATTTATCACTTCCCTGATAGGGAACACACACATAGGTGCATAATTTCCTCTACACTTTTTCCCTGCCTCATTTACCGCTTCATTGCCTTCGCCCGCCCGTCACGGAGCATTCGGTTTTTATTAGCCAGCCAGCACAAGTAACAACAACGAGCGCGACGGCGACGAAGGAAACGAAGAAGACGAGCGAGCAGCAGAAGGAAACATCCTTATGGCTTTTTAATTTGTTCCGCAGCCTGTTGATTTGACGCCCTCGTGCACTCATTATCGCACACACACACATACACAGGCTACAACAGGACATTCTGGGTTCTTTGGTGGAGAAGGAAGAAAATGGGGAGGATTGGATTGTGTAAAATAAAATAATGACCGTTCTGCAGCGTTCCGGCACAGGGAGAGGGTGCCTGGGTTCACAAGCGTCAAGAGATCCCGAGCCAAGGAGCGCGGCAGAAGTGGTGAACATCTCACACGTATTTCTGCACCTCTCACCTCGTATCCAACCGCGAGACGACATATGGTGCTGATGGTGTTGCTCTCGACACCAGTTAAAAAATTGACAGATCGGTCTCGTTATGGTTTATCCTCTTGATCAAACAACATCCCCCGACGGTCGAGTGTGTGTGTCTGTTGCTGTCATGTGTGGAGCGGACGTGCGCAGGGTGAGAAAAACACAAATTACTTTTGAGTCCTTGTCCTTGAAAACCCCTAGCTCAGAGGATGCATCGTTGGTGGTATTTATCAAAGCACTGTTCCCCTACAAGGACCGATCACATATGTGATCGGATTAGTGTCATTAAAAGTCACAATTATTGTTCTATAATTTGAGCGAGCGGATACGACATATGAAGAAGGACACAAGGGCCCGACGATCGGATTTTCGGATTGCGCCAGGTAAACGGGATGGAAAAGAACGAAACCGGCGAAGAACGAAATCAATTCAATACGATCGCAATTCTTTTCCCAAATACCCTCTGCCACCTCTCCAGCAATTCCATTCTCATACGTGAGTGTGTTTCTGTCTCACAGTTTTCTTACCTTTTCTTTACTACATAACTGTGCTGGTAAATCACGACGAGCTTTTCACACGAATTCCCGCGCGATACCTCGTTCGCTTTAATTGACGCCGACAAGCAGGAGGGTGGAAAACAAGCGAAAAATTATCTAGTTTAAAGTAATGTGCACACTTTTTCCCGCCGATCTTTGCCGGTCCGGTCCCGGCTACGGCACGGTCACAATCGAGCACCGCGGGCCACTCCATGGCAGTGGCCCCGCACCATCGCCATTCGCCATCCAATTTCTATATTTTATCAATATCGAAGCAGTTCGTGTGGAACCAATCGGTAAATACGGGTGATCGAACAGCGCTCCCTCCAGAAGAGATGCAACGGTGCCCAAAGGTGCTGATCGATTGCGCATCGATCCGCACACGCACAGTGCGCTAGTGTGAAGCTGTGAATCGATAAATCGGTTAAAATTGAAGCGAGTTTTAATTGGGCCCGTCTAATAAAGCTTTAGCGGGGAAAAATCCATAGGTTACCCTTCATAAATGCCGTATTGACTGTTATTAATTTCAGGCCTTATTGAAGTATTATTAATTTCAGAATGTAATACATTTTTAATTTCCTTCTTTCAGTTTCGATTTTTTGCCCACCCAAGCAACCCATGGTGCACCGGCGTAATGATGCGAACGTTGCTCTTGTTAAGCGAAGAACGAAGACTTTCAGTTCGAACTCATCGTCGCCGGCCCGGGCGCAGCCAATCATCACCAATGCGCGCGCGAAAGGTAATTTTGATTTTAAATTTGTTTGAATTCTTCACGGACCAATGGACGCGCTCAGTTTCCTACCGCAATATGTGTTTTTCTGCACATTATAACCCACTTGCGTGAGCTCAACAAGGGAGGAGGAGGGCTATCGGCGAATCGGATCAACCTTGGGAGTTTGTGTCTCATGCGATTGTCAAACTGCGTGCCGCTCGTTGACAAGACGGCGTCCGCGTCCTTGCGCATAGTTCCACGTGCAGCACCACAAACCAGCAAACGTGTAGATCTTTTCCCACTGATTCGATGAGCCTGTGGGATGGGGTAAAATGTGATTCAGTTGTTTTGTTTTAAATTAACAACAAATTTACCGCAGTACTTGTATAATCGAGGTACAATGTAGCAGTTTATCCACGTATGCTTGGTTTATTATGTGGCACACTGTGTGCTTCAAACGCACGATGATGATCAAAACATGCCGGCATCACTGCACCTATCGGGGCGACCTAAACCGATTAATCATACAAATTACGCGCGGTGTTGAGCGACGATCGCAGCCTTTACCAGCGATGCATCAGAAAAACGGACGAAGAAAATGCTGTTTTTACTTGTCCATCTACCATCCCAGCGCGTCCCAGCAAGAACGAGTTTTCCCTTCCCCCCCCCCCCCCCTTAGATGGCCATCGTGTGCATCGTGTTTGTGATCGAGTTGCGTGAATAATTACCGCAACCTGCACATTGGACAACATCCATCACGTTCCATCACGGCCATCATCCCCGAACCGCTCGTCATTCCCATCCACTGCCGGTTGCCAAAGTAACCATTATTAATACATGCAGAATCGCTTACACTCAGGGTAAATGATGGTAACGTAGAACAAAAAGGTACACAACGCACATACACACATACGCAGGTCGGGTGTTTGCTTGTTTGTTTAAGCAAGCCATGCGATAATGGTATCACACAGTTGACTGATGGGGCTTGCTCGAGCGTGATGAGGCTTTCGTTCGCTCCCTTTTTCCCAGCGGCCGGCCTTTTCTTTCCCCCCGCATTAGTCAAGTGTTCGGTACTACTTCCTATCGAGCGGCGGAAAATTTGCACTACAACTGGTAACTAAATAAATAATGCATGTACGACATGCATGTATGCATGTCACGCAGCCGGCAGTGAGCGTGCTTTTCCCGTGCACCACGCAGCTTTTTCGCAGCACACACACACACTATCGAGTAATGGAAGGAAAATGAATGCAAGCCTTGCCACCCTTGCCTGCGCACCGCACACGCAACGGGGCAGCTGATGTTGATAGAGCAACCGACCAGCCGTGCCCGGCCCGGGTGTGTTCCTGTGCTGTGACGGACAAAGTGTGCAGTTTGTACGTTTTTTTGCCGTGCCAGAAACGTTTTGCATAATTACGATTAAGATACTGTGCAAAGCAAATAGATTTACTGCCGCTACAGCTTGCGCTTGTGTATCGGTTTGTTTTAGTAAAAAGTGCGTAATTTATGTTGTGCTAGTAATTATACGGCTTACACACGGCACACGGGAAGGATGGCACGGCGCAGTGGTACATGCTTGACGGGGTGGCAGGCAGGAGACGATGGAGAAAGGGCGAATGAAAAATATTACTGTTTGCTTTTTTAGCTACAAATAGTACTATGAAGAAGCAGTTTAACTGTTTAATACGACAAATGTAATATTTGTGTGTTAACAATCTACACAAATATAGTTTTGTTTTTTTTTTGCTTCCAAGAAGTAGAGCAGCCAATTTCCATAGACATTGGCTCCTCCTTCACACTTCCACTATGCTTCAGTAAAACCGAACCTCTGACAAACAACTAATAAAAACACGCTCGGAGCCCTATCCAAATAAGCTCCAGCAAGCATAACACATTCCGTTGTGCGTAAATCGGACAATATTTATTCTACCAAACACTGGTTTCCTGCTGAGCAACGCATTTGGAAACAAAAACAACTTGAACAAACGGTAGCAGCTACCTGAATTTTCCAATCAAGAGCTTCCGCGAAAACAGCCGAGAACATGGGACATTAATGATGCACCGAAACGTCATTGCTTCTGGGAAAACGGGTTATTTGGAATGTCTACAGTGTTTATTTTGAATGTTGGCTATGGAATGTTTTGCTAAGAATGGAAAAAGGATCAAACTATGAAATACAATACGCACACAGGTAAAGGGTATTTCGATCAAGCTTCTTTTATGAGGTATAATGTTGCATGTTTAGAGAAAATTTGCAGGTAAAAATATATTACATTTAGGTTTTTTTTGTGAAAAAAGTTTCGTAGTATTTGAAATAATAAATTTATACGCAAATGACAAAAAAATTGATAAAAAACTCTTGTATCTGTAAGAAGCAAAACAAAAGAATGCAACGTTACAAAAAGCGACGAACCTGGCATTCGTTTAAATCTCTCATCACTCACTATTTATATCATTTTTTTTTTGAGAAGGAACTGTTCCACTTATTCTATTTTTTTATACGATCGGGTGGGCACACATGTGGGTGGCAGGTCGGCGGCTACGCGGATCATAAAACACCACATTCTCTCCCCATCAAACGCACGGCAGGGGCATTGATAGTTACAGACGCACACACGCAACCCCGCACACACTCACACCTAATAGACCGTTATTAACAAACAAAACAACATAATGTATTGGAAATAAATTCATATCGAAGGCGCTCGAAGATGTAGCAGACACACACACACACACACACACACACACACACACACACACACACACACACACACACACACACACACACACACACACACACACACACACATACACGAGACACGAGGGAATAGAGTATGTTAAATTTCGAGTGCTCGAAGGATCGTTACGCTCGTCAGGGGGTTTCGCTTGTTCGAGTCTTCCATTCCAACGCGCTACGATCGTTTGATTGTGGCGTTCCCTTTGTAGTCTGCTCTGTCCTGCCCGTGATCATTATGATGATGCTGATGATGATGAGGCTGATGATAATGGTGTTGAGTGTTGAGAAAAGCAAACTGATGCAAAGCAGAGCGAAGGTGGATGATGTAAAGGTTTGACGTCCCAGCAGGGAAGCACCGTTTGCCGCCAATGGAAGATTAATGTTTAATAGTGTGCACGGACGGGGGACGCGCAAGCCCGGGATTGCACCTTTCGGCAACGCCCTGGTATAGAGAGAGGGAGAGCGCGTTTTTCCAATCGCGTTGTCGTTGCAGTGCGCGTTCTTTTCGACTCGTTTTCGATAGAGCATTCTCGCATTTGGAAGCGTTACTCGCCTATTGTACGCTGCTCAAACACGGTCGCAATTAGGCAGCACACAAATTGCCAAACAATATCGATGAGAATGTTGGATTTATAAGTAAATTAACGACATAACATTAAAATACGTTATGTTGATAAATATACAGAAAAGTATCTCATTGCAGCATTACAAGCTTCTTTGATTTAAATGCAAATATAGTTCAAGTTGCATTTAATCTCTTGAAGCTTTCATCGTTGATGTTGTTAGGTTGTTGTAGGGCATCAATATAATTATTAATTCTATCAGAAAAATGTGTTATATCAAGGGATTTGAAAGAATCACAATTAGCTCAGAATTAATCAGAATTAATATTACATTATCCAAATTGAACACATATTTTGGATTCGGATCAACACAAATAGTTTCCAATAGTGATAATTGGATTATATAAATTGGTAAACAAATAATCAATGAAGCAGCACGTGTGCCATACAATACGCTAGTAACCATATCTGATTCAGATGTTAACAATTATCTGATTCAGATGATAGTTAATCTTCAGTTCATACTAGATTTGAGACCATAACAATCCTGATGTTAAGCTGCACCCATAAACCAACCCAAAAATTCATAAAATAAAACCAAAATACTTTGCAAAACTAAGTCATTGGGTCAGCTAAGACTTTAAACATTAGTTAATTAAATGATCAACACTAGTTATAGGTAAAGTTGGCAAAAATCCGGAGGCGACTCCGATCCGACTCCGATAATTCCGGCACCGGCTCCGGAAGGTAGGTCCACCCACCATTATCCGGAGTCCGGATTTCGGAATCGTCAGGAAACGCTTGGAAACGCCCGGAGTCGTCCGGTGTCGTTCGGGGTCGGAATCGTCTGGAGTCGTCCGGAGTCGTCCGGAATCGATTGGAGTCGGAGTCGTCCGGAGTCGGCCAGAGTCGGCCTTTGACACAAAGGCCTGTATACGAAGTGCATGCGCAAAGTGAAAGAAAAAAAAAAACACAACGAAATGAAATGCCTGATCAATGCACCAGACGGCTCTTGTTGACTTCGACCAACTCCGTTTCCGGTTGACTCTGACCGACTGTAGACGACTCCGAACGACCTCGGATGAATTCAAACAACGACTCTGGGCGACTCCGACTCCGCGCAGAACCAGTGATTCGGATTTTGTCGGAGTCGGAATCGTGGTCATGGGTGTGCTCCAAAGAGCACATCACTAATCGACACCGAATGATCCACTAAAAGCACCTGACTATGCCACGTTTGCTTCTCCTTTGGCGCAACAACTAACCACGGCCTGCTTTAACCACTAATAGGGTTAGCTATCAGTGGCTTGACCGGTAAACCTGTAGTAGGGCAATCAACACTTCGTATGAGGAGAACAGACTATTTTGAAGACTGTATAAGACCCCTTCACTGTCTACGCTACTCTCTGTCGAACATAATCCCATCTAAATATCGGGATTAACACAATTAAAATATGTAAACCATCCCCTCCTCTGCGCGCCTTAAACAGCAACCGGCAAAGATGATCCACCCAACGACGACTGATCCCAATCCGTGCACCGGTTTTTATTCCATTTGTGCAACCGAGTCACCTCGTTACGATACTTGTAATTATTGAACATCCTTACTTCCACGGGCAAACCGAACGAAACCAAAACTAAAAACCTCAGCTAAGAATTGAACTCGTTAGTTAGCCGGGGCAGTAATTGCGCAAAGTAAGCACCGCACCAGCCTCCAGGTTACCACCCCCGAACACCACACCACGATCTTTCGCCCCAAAACGCCCCAAAACTCATATTTCAAATGCGCACAACGCCCAAAGAGGGATACCACAGGCGCAAGCCGAACGAAGCGAAGAGTGCAGCCCGAGAAGCAGCCCGCGGTGTGTGCGACTGGGCGTCGCGCGAAAATTAACATTCCACAAATGGGGGCCTCACCTCGCCGGGTTTTATGGAGCATATTTTACGGAGCGTTTGTTCTGAGAGCTCGCGCTCGTTCTTGTTGTACGTAAAAGAGAGCACTCGCACAAGCTGTTGAGGTCAATTTTTCGATCAGTTTTGCGGAGATGAGCTTTGTTATGAACGATAGAGGTGCGGAAGGATGGTCCCTTTCGGTCTGGCCCTGTTTCACAGGGCGGCGGCGGCGGCTGCTGCTGCTGCAGGGGTTTTACACCTTTCTGGCGCGGCAGTGCGGCACTGCACTTTAAAGATTTTAAACGAATCTCTTCACACTTTTCAATTTAGGATCGGCGCTGCGCTGGGAAAACCAGCGAACAGCGAGCGAAAAAGCGCAGCGGGAAAATAAAACAACAGTACGGGGTGGGAGGTTTGTTGTAGCCGACCAAACAAAAATCTGCCGGAACGTCTGCAAGCGGAGGTTTGCTGTATGTGTGTGTGCGCGCGAGCGCGAGAAGTTGTTAAGCGTTTCAGCATTTCAAACCGTACCAGACAGCAAGGTACCACCGGCAACTCCAGTGTGTGGCTGTGTGTATGTGTGTGTGTGTCAGTCGATTGGAGAGAAGAAAGACAAAACGAAACAAAACACAAAAAAGGGCATGAAACGACGCTGCAACACCAATTCGTTCGTTTGCTGCTCGCATCGATGATGGGATCCGCGTGTCGAAATGCTACTCCATCAACCCAAGCGATCCGGGCGCGCAGCCGAGGCGGGCGCGAGTGGCGGCCCCACCAAACAAGCCACCGAAGGAAACCGCCACCAGCCAGAAAACAAAGCGAGAAGTCGGCAAAAGAGCAAAAGAGCACACACACACACACACACCGTTCGGCCGCGGCCACGGTGCCCAAAAGGGACGATGATCGGGACGCGATCGGGCAGGAGATGCAATATAATGATAATAATAAACATATTTCTTACCTCGAAATCATGCCGTGGTGCTGCCGCCGCCGCAGCCAGTCGCTTCACTTTTCGGTGGCCACTTACCGTACACACACACACACCTACCAAACGGGTGAGGGTTGGGGTGGGATGCTGCGGCCAGGACGGCTCGTTTGCGCGCGAGATCGTGCAGTCGAACCGGGAAAAAAGGTACAGGAAAAAACACCAACCACTAAAGGGTCGTTTCGAGTGTTCGAGTCCCGCCGTGTTTCGGCCTTCAGGTCCGTTTCTGCACGCACACACTACGCACATTTACGCGGGGAATTGGGTCGAAAAGGGGGGGGGGACAGGCAACGCAGCTAAATTGGCTGCTGGCTGCAAAAAGGAGTGAACCGTCCCATCGCGATCCCGGTAGAGGGAAGACGTGACGTGGTCAGGGCGAGGCCGGGGCTAACGAGTTTGGTAAAATAAACACCACAACACTTTAACGAAAATTTCGCATTTCCCACTTTGCGCGCAGAGAGACGGGTAGTATCACAGCTTCCCCGTCATCTTCGTCCATTGCTTGCGGGTGCTCCAGCTTCACCCAGCTAACATCCGAGGGGCACCGTGAGTGGCTTTAGGAGAGGTGATGGTAAAATCTTCAATCACTTTCCATTGCGTATTGGGAGGAAAATTGGGCTGGAACGAAGGGGATGCTTCTGGCCATTTACTTCCCTTTTTAACGCGCCCAATCGGGATCTTGTACGTACGTACAAACGTGGGTATGTGTGTATGTTAAAAAGCCACCCCATTTGATGGTTGCACACAACATAGCCAACATGCCGCCCGTTTTTTTATCTCTTTTGGTCGGCTTTTTGTAGTCTAATTCATTTGGTTTTGTTTTTCTCTCCCCTTATTCAGTTTTATACATGTTTGTATATGCATTTGTTTGCGAGGTAAAGGAGCAAGAGGGGTGGCTGGTTTTGTTTTAACCTTATTGCGCTGGACTCCATTCACGCAGGCACGCCATTCGGTTGCGTTTCTTTCTTTTTCGACGTTTGTGGATTAATGTGTGCACGGCGGCAGGGGGGGGGGGACGAAAAGCATTTATTCTAAGGTTGAGATGATATTTCTCCGTCTTTAGCTAAATGGTGGACGTTTAAAACAGTACAAAGAGACCGGCACAATCCGGCCATTCCGCTGGACCGTTGCCGCGAATGCAAATGGCTTCGCAGGAGGATGATACTCGGGGTGACGAGAGCGTGGTGTGGTGTTTAGTTTGTAAGAAGATTTTAATTGAATATTATTGGTGGGCAAAACATGTAAAACCTGTACCAATTTACAGGGTTACATAGGGAAGGTTTCCAACCGATTCGTTGGGGGATTTTTAACACTAAACAGTTAATTACACTATTAGACAGAATAGTCCTGTAGTACATTGGGAAGCTAATTATAAAAAAAACGTATCATTTCCTGAATTTGCCACAAATTTCACATCCGAACGGACCCACAGAGGGTGCATCCGTTATCAGTTGTACAGGGCAGACAAATGCAATTCCATTATTTCCCGTTCGCATTCCCCCCTTCGATACGTTCGCGTCTTTCCAGGCGGCACACATCTTTTAGCATACCATTCGGCACCAACGGTTTCGCTACGCAGCAGGAGAGCAAAAAAAATAAAAAATAAAGAGTCAGCAGACTCAGCACGGAAAACCCGACCGGTAAATGGTGCTACAAATCGATTCCACGGACAAACGGACGAACCTCAGACCACAGTCCATTAGGATCCTCTTCTATCAAACCTATGGTCTATAGAAGTGGAAATTAATATTCTATTGCTATTTCTTTTGTTGCCATTCCAGCTTCGGGGATTGATTTATGGAAAGAGCGCGAAAAAACGGAACAACGGAAAGATCACTCACTCCCGGTGCGCTGCAACCCGGGCCCCGGGGAAGAGGGAAACAACACACTTCGAGATGGAAGAAACAAAGCAGGGAAAGACGCTAAACAAATCTATGATATCGGCATCGGCGGCTTTAATTCCTCTGTGGCGTATCGTTTACGGCACCATCGCTTTCATCTCGCCAGGATCAGGTTCGGATCCTACAATAGATTAATCAAATAACCGATCGGATGAAGCTGAGCTAAGCAGGCGTTGAAGAAATCGGAAAGAAAAGGGAGATCGAGCGTGTGTGTGTGTGTATGTATGGAAGGTGAGAAGAGGACCTGTTCAAAGACCACTCCTTAGCTCCCACACCGCCTCCCGCCAGCACGAGGGAGTGCGATCGTAAAAACATACATACAACACGTTTATGGCCACTTGGAAGGCAGCGTTCGGTCGAGATAAGCGGCATCCGTGGCATCCGTGGTCGCTGTGTTGGATTTGGCTTCGGCTTCGGTCCGTAAAAACGGTCACGGGTTATGAGGAATGACCATGTCGTTTTATTATTGGTTTTTGTGCTTCTCCGCCTGCTACCTTCCCCTCGCGGTCGCGCCCTTGCCTCGATTGCCGATCGGACGAAGCCGCAACGCTAACACACCGCGAGAGCGCGCATTCTCCTTGTACGTGTGATTCGATTATCATAAACCCACTCTCTTTTATTTTCATATTTTTACATGCATAGCGTTCACCGAACACCTCGGTGCGACCCGTTTGGCCCCGGGTTTGTGATCGTTTGGTTTACTGTGTGCCATCCATGCCGGTTGGCCCCGTTGGTGTGCTCGCAAGTCATTTCACTCACGCCGTTGCCTGACCGCCGTCAGGACGGTTTTGAGACTTAACTCCCTCCCTCCTGCTCGAATCGAAAAGCCTACAGCAAACCATGTATGCACCGAGGGTGGGTGTTTGTAAGGGAGGGGGTGGAGGGAAGGGGAAGTGCCAGCAAGAGCAACGCACGAACGGGTCCGGGAACGCGTTCACCCAAAATACATATATTTCATTCGCAATAAAAGGTGTGATGACTTTAAAGTACAAATTTTCACAGCAGGGGGCAGAGGCCGGCGCGGTGTCTTTGAAACCGTGCGTGTGTGTGTGCTTTGCTGTGTTTTCCGCTGCTGCTGATGCGGCATCTACGCTTCTCGCCCAGCAAAAGCGCCTTTGAATCGGGTTTCGGTTGAGCGGTACGTTCTGGGTATATAGGTGGGCAAGCCAATCTGTGCCGAGCTGGCGTTTGACACCCGTCAGCGGCGATTTGGGATTTTTGGTCGGTGCAGAACACAGCAAGAAACAAAGCGAGAAACGTGCAGAAAACAAATATGACGAATGGTTGGCGAGGTGTTGGGTTGTCGTCAGTATGGAAACGTGTTAAAAGTGTTTCCTTTTCTTTGCAGGCGCGCCAAATGGTTTCAGTTTCTATCGAACAATTATGTTTCTTTGTTTAGAGTTTTTTACTGTTTAGATTGTAGGCAACGAATGGTTAAATTAATTTGGGACAAAAATAGAGATTCTTTAGAAGCAATACACATGAGTAGTAATAATAAAGTATAAGCTGTTCTATCAGTTATTTGAGAGATGAACGTTTACAATTTAAAGTAATTGACTTTTTTCGACTGGATGTAGGAAAAAAAAGCTAAGAAGTATCATTTCTTTCCCTGCCTTTCGTCAGTTATCCAGAACTTTCACCATGACGGACGATGACATGTGTCGTTTTACCTTTGATTGTTATTAATTACACCTCAGTTTTCGAGACAAAAAGGTTGGAGTAAAGCTTTTGCATCAATTTGGTCCTGAAAATGTCCATAGGACGCAGCTGGGCGATATTGGAACGGTTCGTTGACTGGTTGATAATGATCACATTGAATTTTGGCGTCATTGCTTGTCGCTGCGATGCAAGTGGACGCGATTACTGCATATGATCTGATATGGTTGTTCGAGTTTCGCCGATACTTTTCCACTGTTTCGCCAGTTGCATCGATCTCGAACTATGTATCGACTTTTCTCGTGGTCTTCATTTTCGAATATGTTGTAGATGCCCGAACAGACTTATAAGACGCAATGAGGCGCCGTTCTTTGATCGTACATGCTTCTGAACGAAGTTCCTTCACGTTTTTGGGCATTAAGTTTACAGTTGGACTGATAGAAGTGTCAAATTGTGTGTCCTGGCTGATGGGATACTATTATTGAAAGTGCAATTTACACATGAAAAATAGATAAATACTTGATCTTGCGCATACGATAATCGGTCTATCGGTCTTTCAGGAAGTTCATCTAACATTCAACACGTGCAGTAGGCATCACTGCATGTCAAACAAACAATAAGACTGATCAATACTAATGCATTAGCAATAAAACAGTCGAGCGAGCATCTAATGATTCTTATGAAATAAAAACTCTCTTCTTCTTCTTTTGGCTCAACAACCGTTGTCGGTCAAGGCTTGTCTGTACCACTTGTGGAGTTGGCTTTCAATGACTTTTGGATAACCCCCCATAGCAGGATAGTCAGTCCTACGTATGGCGGCACGGTCTATTTAGGGCTTGAACCCATGACGGGGATGTTGTTAAGTCGTACAAGTTGACGACTGTACCATGAGACCGGCTAAAAACTCTCACTGAATGAAAATATGAGGAAGAAAACAGCATATGAATGAACTGCTTTTGAGATAAAAGAAGACGCTCAAAGATCACATATCAAATGCGACAAGAACCTGAGGCTCAAAATGCCTTGCACGGACAAAATGTTCCACACGCAGCAGCAGTAATTTATTATCATATTTACATTGAAACCACAAATCATTTATTAACCAGCAGCGCAAACCCATCACTACCGCCGATCCTTCATAATGCTGCAGCTCCCTGCACACACACACGAAAAAGGACCATTTTCGGCCAGCCTTCGCCAAACGCGGCGTTCCCGCCCAGACCGTCGCCCGTCATTCATCGATTGTGGAGCGGCCGATTTCAAAACGTGCGTTGCTTTCAACCCCCAAAACGTGCGTGCGCAATAGCTAATAGATGGGGAGGGTGGGATGGAGGAAGAGTTCGGGGTCCATCATTAGCTCGATCTTTGAGCGATTTTACAAACGGTGCGGTTCGGTCGATTGAAGCATCCTTAATGGTATGTGCTGTGTATGTGTGTGTTGCGCGGTTTTCAGCGGTCTTCCAGCAGGCATACAAAAAAACGGGTAAAATATTAATG
The DNA here is from genome assembly GCF_016920715.1 of Anopheles arabiensis. Taxonomy (NCBI): domain Eukaryota; kingdom Metazoa; phylum Arthropoda; class Insecta; order Diptera; family Culicidae; genus Anopheles; species Anopheles arabiensis. Next base: position 23,774,685 of record NC_053517.1, read on the forward strand.
CAGCTAATTATTTGTGATTTGTACTGGACGAGCAATCTTTTTCGGCGTACAAGAATAAACCAGTACAGCGGGAGCGATGGAAGACGGTAGAACGGTAAGCACGATTTCTTCAGACACTGCACCGTCGACACAAGAGCCCTTCGCTTTTGTTAAGTGCTAACTCGAGGGAGCGATTTGTTAACTAGAGTCTTGTTTAGTGATATGTTTTCGAAACATCTGCGAGTACATGTTTCACTGCGCCTTTAGCGGGAGTCCGATGGGATGGGATTGAATGAGCGACTTGAACAGGGAAGGTAAAAAAGCTCAACGTAAATCATATTGACCGGAGGAGAGGAGTCCATAATGAATGGGGTCTTCTCATCCGTATGCATTCAATTCAGTAGTGAAGTTGGATACTTGAACTTGTGACGAAACAAGCTCACTTGTTGTAATCATTAGCTAGGAATGTGTTACAACAAAGAGGGAGAAGAGGGCAAGGATCTACATTTATTGTTGATTATTTATTGGATTTCTATTGACTTTTCATAAGAATTCACATGCAAATTATATCTAATAGTTAACTTATAAGCAGCTCAAAACCTTGCACCACAGCGCAATCTTAAGAACCTGTGAACTCGATAGCCACGGAGTAAGACGTGTTAAAAAGTCAAAGACATACATCAAGTGTGATAATAATTTAAAGATTAACCGATAAAAAAATCATATACGTTTGAAATGAGCATAATTTACTGACAAGACAGAAGCATTTTTGAAAATCATGACATAAATAACGTCGAACACAGTGATACTCAATGAAGGATAAACTGATAATCAATAATGAAAATAAAAGGAAGCAAATACATAGAGTGCAACATTATATTAAAACAAAAGAAAGGAAAGACATAAAACATCTCAAATATAATCATATTCAAAAACATACAATATTACGAAAATATGTCCATTCGTCTTCGGACCGAAACGAGAAATTGGAGTTTAAGGCAACAATCGAATCACCAACCGTTTAAATTGAACTACATTTCCCCCCAAACCTTTCGAATGTACATTTTTCCAGCAAAAGATAAATACAATCTTGAAAGCAAAAGGCGGGAAGCGGGAGTTACCATGTAGCGTGATACAATGTTCCGCCGCTAACGATAGTTTGCGTGCAACGAGATAGTGCATACTACTGGCCATCATATTTCCACCCGTATCGCGATAAAGGGCGCGCGATGATCAACAGTTGCGTCGCACTAATCAGCAGCGTGGCCGAGCATGATTATCGATACCCGCACGTCCAACTAGCAACAGCAACAACACAAAAAAAGAACGTCCCGGCTACTCCTAACAAGACTTTCGCGCAACGAAAGATGCCACTGGAAAAGCAACAAGAAAAAAAACATGGTTGGCCTTCTGCTCAATTTAACTCAACGCGCGCTCACGTGTTGGCGATAGCGTGCACCAACGAAAACGGGCCGGCAAAAAGATAAACCGCTCCGAAACAAAAGCTAGCCCAGACCGCTGTCCACGGGGAAAAGGGATGCGCGAAAAAGGAGCTCTTTCGCGCGGAATTAATGCGCGTTCGGCGGCTCATAAACGAAGCTCGATGAAAGATGATCGATCGCCTGCCTTCAAGGGGTCATTTTTCGGATTACTCGCCGGATTGCTCGCTCATTCGCGAGAGCGCGCGCGCGTTCGCACACAGCTACCCCAGCTACACCCCCCAATCGTTTCCATCCTTTCTTGCTGTGTTTTTGTTTTCAAACGACGCCTTTCCAGTGTGCGCACCCAATCGTGCGCTGGTGTGAAAATCTACCCACACCCGCCCTGACCACCATTCGCCAAAAGGTTCGCTCGTGATTAGCACAGTTTAAAGTGCTCTGTGGCCGTGCTGCTCTGGCCCATCGGTTTGGTGCGGCATTTGTGTATCTGCTCTTCCCGCCATCCCGCCGTTCAATTGCACCCACGATTGCAGATGGGGAGTACCGGTACGCAGCCGGTGAATTGGGTACCACGCGCTCACCTACACTCGATCGATAAGCATCCCTCGATAGCTCACATCGATCGACGGAGGTGTGATGGTTGGTGGTTTGGTTTGCAGCGCTGCAGCGTAATGACAGAGTGCATCGGTGTCGGTTTTGGTCCTCCGCGAGCAGAGCGCTTTCACACCATTTTTCCCAGGATGTAGTCCGAAAACCCCGGCCCCGGCCAAAAGAACGACCCGTGTCGGCAAACGTGTCGGCGGTAAGCGCGTTGATTGCAAACGATCGGCACGATCGGCGGCTTCTTGAAACGGTGGAGTTTTGGCGAAGTTGGCGGAGTCCGCCTCCACGGTGGGGGCTGAAGGTGGGAAAGTACATAAAGGTAGAGCGCGATAAATAGAAAGAGAACGAGAGAGAGAGAGCGACTGACCACATCTTTCCCTGAGTACGTCGTGTCGGTGGTGGGGTCGCAGGGGTTGTGCATTTCACTTCAGCACATTGTTACAATTAAACAACAATCATCATAAATTAACGATTAGATTGTGAAGCGGTCGGCAAAAGGGCACAAGAACGCCCTCCCATTTCTTGGTAGTCTCGCGTTTAGCTTTTTGTTTTTTTTTGTTCGGAGTATATCTCCTCACGAACGCCAAAGTTCGTAATGTCAATAGGGCCCCCGCTCCCCCAGTGACCATCCAGCGAGGGGTGTCTTTAATGAGGTTGACTTGGGCACACGGAGGATAGATAGCGGCTTCAGTGTTGGCTTCTCTCCACTCGAGGCAGCGATGTCGAGAGAGCAAAGTCTAAATAGTTTATCATTAATTATCTAATGATAGATCGAACGCTTTTCGTTTTTCCGATGATTCGACGCGCTTAGACAGCTTTCGGCAGTTTCGACACATCCCTGTAGCGCGGGCGCTGTACATTGTGTCGAACGGTTTCGTGTTTACGATACCGATAGAAGCAACCATTTGAAACGATACTGTAGCAAAGGGCAAAAGGGAAGGGGTTTAGGGGTCGATTCGCCATGCTGCAGTTAGATTGGAATCGGTATCAGGGCTCGGGTGAAAACAAAAAAGTAGCTTGCACTGTATCTGCAACAGTACAAGCGGAGGAAGAGCAAGGGAAACAAAATGACCAATAATAAATTGCACAGATAAAATGTCTACAGGTCATTACTGCTAGCTTGGTATCGTGATGTGCCTTCCAGTAGAGCTTTGGGTGCGCCATATTGGCATGGATTTTAATGCAACAAACGTATTTGTTGGAAAGTTATTGAGAAAATTGAATATTTTATATTAATACGAAATTTGTAAGAATGAAGATGCTGTACTTTCGCATTTCAAGTTTTTTGAAATTTAACTGCACTAATTAATGAACGAATGAATTGTGAATTGTTTCTAATGTGTTTGGAAATACCTCACGCGGCTCAATTGTGTTCCGAAAGCACATTAGTACGTCTTATCGATTGCTTTTAGTGTTCTTCTTCTTCTTCTTTGGCTCAACAACCGATGTCGGTCAAGGCCTGCCTGTACCCACTTGTGGGCTTGGCTTTCAGTGACTAATTGATTCCCCCCCATAGCAGGATAGTCAGTCCTACGTATGGCGCGGCGCGATCTATTTGGGGATTGAACCCATGACGGGCATGTTGTTAAGTCGTACGAATTGACGACTGTACTACGAGACCGGCATCACTTTTGGTGTTATGTTGTTCAAATTCAGGTTACCTTACCGCTGTATTATAATCTGAAAAAGGCTTTAGGGCCAACGTGTCATCCTACAAGCAGATGGTGCGCCATTAAGTAAGTAACCGTTGGGTAAAAAATAATTTCTAAAATATTGTGCAGCTTTTTTTATTCAGGAGGAACGGTCCAAAGAGGCCGTATTGCTTAGAGCTAGATTATACAAGTATAGTTCATGGCGCTACAATCCATATTGACTGGGAGACATTTCCTTCCCTGAGCCATGGAAGGGCACCTTATCCCGGGAGTACTCGGAAAATATTTTGCAGCTTTTGCTTTTAAAAAAGCCCCCCCTTGTAAAAAAAGAGGTACGTATGAGGTATGACGCCCATGACGGGCATGTTGTTAAATCGTACGAGTTGACAAGTACAATCGAGACCGAGACCGGGTCGAACTGTACAATAGAACCGTTAAATACTTTGGATGGTTTAAAAAGGGATTTTAAATCAAATGTTTCTTAATAGGAACCAGTTTATGCTATAAAGGCCTGTTCCGACTGTCACAAATTAGGAATTCACTAGATGTGTGAATTTAGATGTGTGGGAAACGATGTATTCGATATGTCCTATTCCTCTCTATTTCTTCAACCCGTATCTATCATAGATTAATATGTATATTATATTCACACTTATCTAATCTTCAAGATGTTAGCGAAGTCATAGTTAGTCTTGAATCGAGAATCTTCAGGAGCTGGAGTAAACTTTGTTTCAATATTTTAGCATTTTTCCGCAGTTATATGTTCTATCTTGAATTAAATTACTATTGTTATTGCTCAAAAGACACTCCAGTAACTGCTTAAGTCATTTAAAAGAACAAAATTACCTTACCCAACCATTCACACTCACACCCGAAAAGTAAACGCAAAAATCAACTTTCCACATGGCAGCGTTCCCCTAGCCATAAATAAGCGACCGATTTGATACATCCCTACATCCTGCCTAACGGCCTTAATTCATCACAACCCGGAAAGCACTTGCCACGACAGTAAGTTTTTGGCGGAAATGCTTCCCTGTCAAAATATTGCATCATTTACGATGAATTATTGCTCCGCACAGTGTATGGCGAAATAATAAAAAAAGAAAAAGAAAACCAAAAGTCCCTCAAACGCTCACCAAACGCCAACCGACGAACCACAAAACCATACGGCTGCCTATACCTTCCCGTTCCGTCACGCCGTGTCATCTCACGGCCCAACCTAACTAATAATCCTGCTTGTTAAACATCGATAATCAAATTATCCGGAAAGAAGGACAAACTTTTCCACCGCTACCGCTTCGGGCGTACTACTGTGTGCATGCTCACCCCTTGCTTTTTGTGAACCGTGCAAAATTGCGGAGCGCACCGTTTTTGCCCAGAAAGGCCGTCCTGTGGGGTTGTGTAAACGCGTCCCCAGGAAGGTCGGGATGATGGTCGGAGACTACAAGACTACTGCTGCTACTGCTGCTGCTACTGGCGCCATGATAAATCAGTTTAAATTTTCAATTATGACTCTTAATTTACCACAACAAACCGAGTGACAAAATAAACTACATCTACCCAACTGTGGCGCAACTGTGTGTGTGGCAAGTGACGTGATAGGGAGAGAACATCAGACAAACGCACCAAACAAAATCCTGCTCGCAAGGACTTGTTCCAACTGTTTTACAATTGGAAATCGCAATCGCAGCAATCGTTTACACGGCCCATTTAAGGACTCCACAGGCGCATCCCGCTGATGATTAAAACGGGGAGAAGAAAAGGACGAAACCCATCCAACACTTCCGGCACGGGTAGTATGGGTGAGTGTATTTTTTTTTCTACAACGGTTGTTTTGTGTGTGTCTGTCTCCCCACCCAGTACTGCATGAAATGAACAATGTGAAAAGCGTCATAAAAAACACTGGCACAACCTTGGTAACAAACAGCGTAAACGGATGAAGCTCAATTTTTATCACATTTGGTACACACACACCAAGTACTAATCCGGAACGGGTAAGTTTGTCGGGGAGATAAATATTTACCCCGTTTCTTTTATACGCCTGTCGAAATGGATGAATGGACTCGTGTGGTCGTTGTTACTCTCGCTCGCCCTGAAAATGGTTTTTTGGTGAAAAAAAACCATCACCAGTTCCATCACCTTGTGCTTGGGCGGCATCATCGTTTGACTTTGCCCCTTCAACTATTGGCACAATTTTGGGTGCTATTATTAATTTCCCTTTTTTTTTTATCCCTGCTCCACCCTCCCATCCCGTTGTGTGTGTGTGTTCCGGACAGTGGCAGGATACCCGGAATGTATCATAAATCATCTTCCACCGTAACCCTTTTCCCTTCACTGTGTGCCTGTGCGCCATAATAGGCTGTATTTCCCTTTTACGCATATAGTTGCATCTGCCCCGTTTGAATATATGGATTCGAAAAATGTATTCCCTTTGGCAGGACCACCGCCAGTTCCTGAACCTCGTGTGTGTGTCATTTATTACCGCAACACACACCGATTCTACCGTGAAAACGGGGTGAGGTTAGCGAGAAGGCCTTTTCCGGACCGATTTCAGTAAATAATAAATTTGTTGTACATTGTGTTAAACACGACTTTGATATGAGCGCCGGGAAAAGTCTACCAAAAGGAAAAGCCCTCTTCGCCTCGCCTTGCGTAAGGAAAACGCCCTAGAATGTATACCAAATGCCCTCAAATGATCGATGAACTAGCCCCCGGAAGGGAATGTAAGAACGCAAAAGAACAGCGAACAGACACCTTAGAGACAGAAATACACACACACCGGTCGACGAGGAACAAAGCGTTGTGTAATCGTGTCATCGAGTTGGGAGCTCCTTTCCGGAACATTAGGGCATTCTTGTGGGCACGAACCGTTTTCCATTTGATTTACCGTCCCGTGCAGCAGCGCACAACACACAAAAGGTCCATTTTTCGGTATGCATATTATTCGCATAAACCGGGCACCATCACATAATGCCCGTGGCCGCTTATCGGGCGTGTTGCGTGTTGCGCTATGGTTAACGCACACAACATCTGCAGCAGGTCCCAAAACGAAGGGAACCCCTGGAACATGGCATTACACGCTTATGATACCAAACAGATACAAACAAAAAACGGAGAAAGGATTGATGCGTTTGGTGTTGATGAGCAGCCTACACTGCCCGACACGACGAACTGAAAACTACCACAAAACACTGATAAGAAGATAAAGCGACAGGACGCAGGACAGCGTGTTGCTTTATTAAGATGGACAACACCAGGCCGACGACATCATCATGTTTTCAAAGGGGGATAGGATAGTACAGCTTTTGCAATGACGACAACGATGATGATGATGATAGCTTAATAATCCAATTATTAGCTCCAATTCGATGACAATTACACAGGCGATCGTATCGGACAACACACAATACCCAGCAGCTTTCCCATGCAATCTAAATCAATAGCAAACGCCACATGTATTGGGGGGGGAGAGTCGGCAAAATGACGGGTCGTTTGGAAAACGGTCCGGCAAATTGCCGATATCCAGCGCGATAGCCAATGTCGAGGGGTAGCAGCAGCAGAAGCAACAACAACAGCACGCTAGTGCCACACGGCTTGCTTTGATAACGAGCGACCATGAGGGAGAAAAATTAAGTGATTATAAATTCATTATTGAACTTTCCTGGCTAGCAGTAGGCGGCCGCAGGGGCAGGTTTGCAGCAACCGGGGCAGGAAGGTTTGCGCGAAGCCTAAAACGCGCTGTTAGCATTGTGTAATGTTCTGTTTATGTGTGCTGCACTGTTGACGCAAGCACAGGTACAATTTGTTTTCGATATCCATTGCGGTACGCGTGCACCATTTTTGTTTTGTTTTGATGAGATGGTGTGAGTTAATGCTATGGATCGATGTTGTCACTGAAACATGCAATTTGGTGCGGCACACTGATAAACAGTGGTCAGCAAACTTTGCTGCGTATTTTGAAGAGAGCACTGGGTTTTGTTTAAGCATTTAGGGTGCAAAAGGGAAATAAAATTAATCAAAGGTATTATAAAATTCAACTGAGAGTCATTATTAGCTTTCAAAAAATACAGTTACATGTAAATTGATACAAAAAACGTAGTTCATCAGCTCGCAAACATCTAATTTTAATCAGAAATGTATACTTTTCACGATACATTGCTTTTGAAGTAAACCAATAGTAACCTTTTGGGAATTGTTTAAAGCACTTTTCTGTTCTAAATTTGACACGTTTGTAGTTGTGTAAATAAACTCCAAATTCATCAACTCGATGCCGCGATATCTACATTGCAAGAATAGAACACGGTTGATTATTTGAAAAAGAATTATTGACTTAAGTTGTAACGCTCCCACTCACACACGGTCCTCAATCAAGTTGACTCTTTGAAGCGATCCACTCAAAATGCTTTTATCGCTACATCCGACAGGTATTTTCCCATCATTTGCAGTGCACAATAAAGAAAGGTTTAATTTAATACACTACACTCTACTACTGCCGACAAAAGACCTGACCGATATACCGATTACTCAACACCACCCTCTCCCTTAGCGCATCGTTCAGCGTTCAGTTGGGTGTGCTACCTTATCCAAATCAAACATAAATTCCATTCCCACGTGAATCCCTCGATTGGGGGCTACGACAAAGTAAACCAAAGCCAGCAGCCGCGCCCGAGAAGAGATTTGAACAGGTGATGGCAAGGTGTGCTGGTTACTTTGTGTCACTTTCATTGAACACTCCTTTTCTCGGGGTTCTTGTGAGCATTGTGCAACCCGAAAGAATGAAAGCGCACGCAGGAAAAACGAGGGGAAAGGAAGAAATCAAGCACTTCTTTATCGACCTAGCTACTTACCGAGTGTGTGTGTTGTATCGTAGGGGTGTAGCAGAACGGCAGCAACAGATTGGCAAGATGTTGGGACAATATAAGTGTATATAAAAAAAGGCCGGTAACCGCAACCATAATCATGAGCTCATTCATCTTGTTTTTGATTGCGTCTGGTGTGATTGGGTCCCGGTGGCACTGTTGAAGGTATGCTGGCTGCTGGCTGCCACTTGCATCATTCGGATTCTCTACCCGCGCCGCAACAGTAATCACACACATTTGATGATGAAAAATGTACCATATCAGAATCACAATCTTCAGATTTTCTTCTATCGCTCATCCAGCCGCGGTTATTCACGTGTTCTTAGGTACGGGAAGACTCCGGATGATACTGCATCAAGAAGCGACCCTTAGTGAGGATGGTTTGAATTAAGAAATATATAAATGGAAAGAGATGATAGTGACGAGTTTGATCAAGGAAACAGATGCTTGTGTTGTGCTGTACAAATGTTGTAACGGGTGCTATAGAAATGATTGCAATGTATACACAAGCTTGAACTCTTTGTGAGTAAGGCTTCATGTGAAAGATGTGAAAGGACTGTTGAAACATTGTTTCATACATATTTTTGTTTCGTTATCTATGAATTGAAGTTAATATAATAATGATTAAATGAGCTTTAAATGAAGTTTCAACGTGTCTATCAGTTAATTTCCGATAAGAAATGAAATCACTATTCCAGCTAGGAAACGCATATATCCATTCATTTCACCCCATGATAGCAACTCATATTTCGTCTCGATGCAATCTTCAGCTGATTTATGGCGATGCACACCGCAAGAGAAGCAACATATTTTATTGAATATCTTAAAACCTCAACTCCATGCTCAACAAGCTCGCGAAAATGGAAACAATTTCGTGCTCGTGTGCTTCGTGCCCCGCTGCAATTCAATTGCAGCTCTATCCTAGCGATGCATCCACCAAAGCGCACTGCCGCAAAGGGCGTTGTCGGATCGCAGAAAGAATCCGATTGTCGGAATGTACAAACATTGCACCTAAATCACTGCCGCCACCAACAGCTTCCCATTTCCCAACCAACAGCACCAGCGAAGGAGAAAAGCGAACAAAAAAAACCCCTATCTATATGCGTAATACGAACCAGAATTACACGCTTCGCCGAATCGGCGGTTTCGTTTTCGTCGGCGAAACGGGAAGAAAATAATTCAATTAAATTTTCTGTCAATTTACCTCGAAACAAACGACCGACAACAGTTCTCGCAAGCCCCCACAACTCCTTCACTCTCTCTCCCCGCCGGCGGTCTTTCTTCCATGGTCGTTGCGTTCTGTACCGGGACCCCCGGGAAGATCTATCTGCCCGGGCAAACTACCACCACCACCTTTTCGGGTTGGTTCCACCTTTCCCTTTGTGGATCGATTTCGCGGAAAATGGATGTGCGTTTCCTTCGCTCAAATGTGGGTTGCGCTCGCTCGCTCTCACGTGCTCCCCGTGCTTTCGTTTCTCGCTCTAGCGCTTGATAAACTATTTGATTTATTTATCGCACTCCATCGCTAAATAAATGATTATTCTAGCTCCGGTCCGGTTTTGTATGAAAGAAAGAAAAAAACAAAAACAGCACCGCAAAACAATTTTCCTTGTTCCCGCTTGGTTGAGTTTTGCGCAACGCACGGATGGGGTAAGTGAAGAAAGCATCGCAGTGTGCCGCCGGAAAGCTTTGTTCAAAAGTTCACCACCATTTTTCTTTTGCAATTGGCGGCCGTAGCTCCGCCCAGTGTGTGCGGTTTCGTTCGCAATATGGTGTGCGTGTGTGCTTTGTTTTACATTTACGCTGGGCCGGGTGGGGGTTGCGCACGTCCTAACGCAAGCCGGGCACAGGCGCCATGCTTATGTACAGTGAGTAACGCAGCTGCGGTTGTTTTGTGTTGACAAATGAGAATATTTCGGATGATTTTTTTACAATAAATAATTGCTTATTACGGTGAAATTAGTTAAATGAAATCAACTTACATTTCACAAAATTATTAAGGGTCAAAATGTATGGAAGTTCTAGCGTATCATTGCTTATTTAGATTATTTGTACAATTTTGATCGTTGTATCATCACTTTTCATAAGAGAAGAAAAAGCTAAAATTACGGTTACTAGTAGATTATTTTGAAGACATATTTATGTATAAAAGTTATTTTTAATCATCCATATCCTAATTGATTCAATATTTTGCATTTTAATTCTACATAGTTAATTCTTCAATAAATAAAAACCAACTCGTTTTGCTCAGCATATACTGAAGGCAATCAATAAAGTCATTGAAATAATGTCCGTTTCATGTTTCTAGGACCACATTTGTGTACACCACTGTCGATATATTGACAAACACACACACCGGACTGTACAAATGTTTAGCTTGCTCGTCCCGGTTCGAGAAAAATAAAGCTTGCAGCGCTTGGCTCGCATCCGACGGGGAAGGCAAAATGTAAACAGAGTGTTCGGCGCGCTCGCTCGTTCGTAAGCTTGCAGCACACAGCACCGCCGCAACAAAACACATTATATACTGCCCGCACACCCTACCCGCTGTTGTGCTGGATCTCTTCCACCCTTGCAGCCGTACCATTGCGAGGCGAGCTGGTACAGGAAAGAAAAGCGCTTTCTCTGTTGCTCCTTCGACGGCTACACTCCTCATTCACACTCACACCATCTTGCTCTCACACACACACACATCTAATGTTGCCGTGTGTTTTTTTTGCATCACACGTACCAACATCTCATCCAATCGTTGGCGTGCGGATTGGTATTGGTGTGCTGGCAGTCGTTCCCCGCAGTTACCCCGCAGTGTGTGTTGGTGTGCTGATGTTGCGCACAACTGCATCTCTCTTGCTCTGGGCCGAAGAAGAGGCCGCTTCACTGCCCGCTTAACATATCATTCCGCATTTCAACACCTTCGGTTGTTGATTTGATAAAGCAGACCAAACAGTATCATACAAACAAGCGCCCGCGTTCGCTCGCTCGCCGGTTGCGTTTTGACGTTCGACTGGAAACTTGCGCGAAAAAACCGGGCTCCGGTATTGTTCTCCCTGGGACGGGGGTTTTCGGTATCGTCGCCGCAGATCGAGTGGAACGCGCTTGGACGGTGCATATATGGTGCATAAGTTGCATGTGAATGTGGTGGGTTTAAAAACAAAGATTATTATGGCGTGATCGCAGCTGATGAGGCTAATGTTCTTGTGACAGTGAAGAATGCACAATACAGTTAGTGAAGACGATGTTTGCCGCTCGCTAGAATGTACTTGAGAGTGTCACAAAAGAACCAAAAGTGATCGTGAACGTAAAGAGGCTGAAGATATTTGCATAGCAATTGAATGATAAGGCACAGTGAGTGAGTGATTGCGTAGTGTGAACAACAACAAAAAAACAAGCAAACAAAATACCGGATTAAAATGCCACGACCATCCCGTGACACGTACGGCGACCAGAAGCCACCGTACTCGTACATCTCCCTAACCGCAATGGCCATCTGGTCCTCGCCCGACAAAATGCTACCGTTGAGTGATATCTACAAGTTCATTACCGATCGGTTTCCGTACTATCGCAAAAACACCCAGCGCTGGCAGAACTCGCTCCGGCACAACCTTAGCTTCAACGATTGCTTCATCAAGGTGCCACGGCGGCCGGACCGGCCCGGCAAGGGTGCGTACTGGGCCCTCCATCCCCAGGCGTTCGATATGTTCGAAAATGGCAGCCTGCTGCGGCGGCGGAAGCGCTTCAAGCTGCACAAAACCGACAAGGACATCCTGAACGAGGAGCTGGCGGCGCTGGCCAACATTAATCGGATATTTCTCGCCCAAAACTCGGCCGAAGCGTACTGCCCAACGGCGGCGACCACGATGCTGCCCGATCCGGCCATCCTGCACCCTGCCAGCATGCTCCACTCGCCAACGCTCGAGCCGCACTCGCCCCTGCCGGCCGTTGTCGCCGGCCCACTGTCACCCATTTCCAGCAGCGGCGGCGAGACGACGCTGGTGGCCGGCACCACCCGTACCCCGCTGCGACCGAAACGATCGTTCACGATCGAAAGCCTCATCACGCCGGAAGAGGAGCACTCGGTCGAGCGCTGGAAGGGTGGCCGCAACGAGCGGGAAACGAGCGAATCTCCCAGTGCCAGCCCAGCCCGACCGGCCGCCGTGCGGGACAAGCGTTCGAAACGGGGCGGTGCGGACGATAAGCTTAATCTGCTGGAATCGCCCGACCACCACCGGTTACCCTCGCTGCTGTCGCTCGCCGGCCACCCGGTACATCATCATGCTGCCGCCCTGCACCACCACCACCATCACCATCATCAGCAGCAGCAGCACCTGCATCCACATACCGGGACGCTACCACCGGCCACCAGTCTGCCGGGCGCGAACATACCGCACTTTCTGCAGTACGCCCACCCAGCCCTGGCCGGGTACGATCTGCCCATCCATCCGCTGCTGATGATGGGCCCGCTCGGTGCAATACCACCACACTACTTCCACCACAGCTCGTACCACAGCTTGGCCTCGGCCCACCATCAGCAACAGCAGCAGCATCAGCACCTTCATCATTTGCATCATGGTAGCAGCGGGAGAACGGCGGAGACGGGTTCCGGTGGTCGATCACCGTCCGGTTCCATCACCGAACCGGACAGCCCCCGGTCGGGTGGAGCAGCACCGACCGATCTCAGCCGTCCGTTGGGACCGGCACTGCGAAGTGTTTGAAGTTGCCGATCGAGTCTTTAGAGCGAAATGGAGGGAGTTAGCGAGAAAGAGAGATAGAGAGAAAATGAGAGAGACAGAGAGACAGTTGGTTCCTCAATCCCGTTCCTGTTAGTGCTCTAGTGGCGCCACCGAAGGCTGTTTGTTGAGTTTGTATTATTTTATTTTTTATTTCTTGTGTAATTAGAACAATATTTAATGTGCACTCTTTAAGTTTGTCTCATTTCGAACCGATACGCGCCCGTTAGTGCACGTACCTATTAACGCTAATTGATGACTGATTGTGTGACACGGGACTAACCCACTCCCGTGCAGGAAGAGTGTCCGAATGTAGGGACTGAAAGAAGGACTTTCGCCAAAAAAAAAAACAATGATCATTTGCCCTTCCTTTTTGTATCACAAATAACACTCTTTCTCTTACTCACACACCCACAAAAACAATCACATTATTACCACGTGGACTTGACCTCGCGGCTTGTATTGAAACCACCCAATCTGTCCCAAACTGGGGTTTAAATGCCAATGTTTCATACAGCTAGAATAATTCCACCTGTTAGTTAGCGGTACCGACATAATCCTGTTCGATGGTGCAGCAAGCGAGGCAGACGATAAGCATTGTTGGTTGGATGCGTTAAGGTTCGAATTGAAGCATAAAAAAAGGATACAAAGATTTATAGGTGTAAGGTTTAGCGAAATTCAAGCTCTGTGTACGTGATTACTTATTTAAGAACCTGTTTTTACTTGCTAGAACTGAAATAAACAAAAATGTGTATATCAACCGGAATCAAGGTGAAGCTCGTATGCCATTTTATTACAACAAATGTATACCACATTCTATTCAGCTTTAAGTACAAAGTATTTAAAGCTCTAACTTGTGCAGGCAGATGGTTTCAAATGATTTGCTGTTTTTTTCTTTCAGAACTAATATCCAAAAGATGAAAAAATACACTGACTAACACGTATAATACCGATTGCAATCAAATTAGATAATTGCTGGAAATATCGCACAATCATGCGCAAAAAAACTTCATTTCCAACGCAACATAAAATGAATTGCACTACATGATACATATTTCTCATATTACTTTTTTCCATGTATTGAGAACAATTCTAGCATGGAATATTGGTCTCGATAAACCCCACATTGAAAAATCACCCAGGAAAGCACTTCAAACAATTCCATTAGGTTTCATCAAGGGTACTGTAAGTAATTGACGTGTAAATCTATAATTTTGTTAAGCTTTTATTGCTTATCTCACATAAAAAACAAGAACAATAGAAGTGGAAGCTTGTTTTCCATAATTTCTTTTCATATTAGAAATACACATCTCCAGCTGCTAATAAAAAAAATTAAACTCATCAAGAGCAGAATAATCAACTTAAAGAGTAAAAATGTTAATAAATTCATAGAAAGTTATAAAAAAGCTTTTGAAGGACAATAAGAAGTCAATAGCTGCACGCACAAACATACACACAGCTCAATAGTTGACATGCTAATGGAAGTTCAATTAGTGAGTTCAGGCTGTGCATGATGTAGATTTATGAACAATTATAAGATGAAACAATACTATCAAACAAATCTTCGAACCAACCTTCTCTTTTCTTTCTCACAAATTTTCCCAATCTTTGCTTTAAATAAAATCCATTCATTGAAATCAAATTGAACAGCTTCACTCCTAGTTACGAACAAGGTAAAACAAACGCTTTGTTTTCGAAAAAAAAACACTTCAGGAAGAAGAAACAATCTCCATTCCTTAATGTAAACCTTAACAAGCTCATGCCGGCAAACCATCGAAACAACAGCCATTCTTCTCACAAATGTTATGTTTCTGCTTTGGTTTCGTTGTGTGTGTGTGCCGATTTAGCTTTGTTGCTCAATTGACAGCCCAAAAAGTGTAGCCCCTCCGTTGTGTGCCATTGTGTTTTGTGTGTGTGTGCGGGGTTTGTGCCGAGCAAAAGGGTGATGTTGTTTTCGGAAGTGGTTACGCCCCTCGACGGTACGGGATTAGAGTTTGTATTATTGGAACTGCAGACCAAAAGAAACAAAAACAACGACAGCACAGCCGTGCTCCGTTCTTAATCGTTGCGGTATTTCTTGAGCCTTTTCTTGAGTCTTTCATTGAGAAAAAGAACCGCAAAAAGTTTGCTTTCTTTAGGAGGTTTTGTCCCTTACCGGTATTGTGTGTGTGTGTGTGTGTGTGTGTGTCCTTTCCGGTCAAGTGAGCAACAGAGAAAACAAAATGTCAAACAAGACGTTGATCCCATTTTATGTCAATGCCAACATTTCGAGCTGCTTTGTTTGCCACACAATTATAATCCTTTTGAAATTGGAACACAAAATTATTGGTTTGAAGTTGATAGCAAATTAGCAGAATAATTAAGTATTCTAAGTACAACCAAACATCTAAACCTTCAAAGCGCTCCCTAAAGGCACGACAAACAGTGCTGATTCGTAGCGCCCTCCTACAGCGATCACGGCGAACGCCCCCTCCCGTGATCGGTAATTAGGTGTAGCGATCGATAATTGAGAACAGCTAACACGAGCCACATTTCGAGCGACTCTTGACGCGTTCCAATAGTTTGAAGCCCTCGGCCCAACGCGCATCAATTTCAATAAGAGAACGCTGCGCAAAGAGAAAATCTCGCGTATCATACAACATGCCGCAGCACTCGCCCGCAGACCGCAGTCAGCTAATTAAGCACTTCCACGGAAGGAACGAACGAGCTAATAGTATCATCACCATCGTAAACGAAACCAACAACAAAAAAGCCATTGCCTGTGATCCATGCCCTGCTTGATAGGATGCTGCGTAAGCGTTGTTGCCCCGCCGAAGGAAGCAGGAAGGGTGCACGTGCGTGTGAAATCCCGGGGGTTACGAGGAATTCAGCCGATCGGTTCGGGATCGATCGCTGGAGTTTGGAGGCTTATGGGCCCGTGATCTTTTACACATCTCGACGCAACGGTAGCCTCCTCATCGGGTGCGAAATAGTGCCCTGTCATTCGATCGAGCGTGAAGCGGTAGACGAGCTGTCTGGCACTGCACTGGGCGCGCACGGCTGCGGCGGTCTGACACACGCAGGCCAATCGGCTCGGTACGGGAATACATACCCCCATCGGCACCAATCGGGGGAGGCAGCAAGTCGATCAAGATGATGATCGTGAATAGACACAAAAACGGACCCAGCGAACCGAAAGGATTGACGAACGTAGGCCGACTTTTAGATGACTTTATGCGCTACTTTTCTATCGATCTATCGAGTGTCGGGTGAGAGTTTTCCTCTTCTTTTTTTTCTCCGCTTCGTTCGGGATCCATTAAGTGATTCGGCTCTATTTTTTTGAGCGTAAATCAATTTTGAGGTTATTAGGATTCGTTAAAAGGTTTCGCCTTCCCACTTCCCGGCGCTCTTTAAATGCCGCAGCGGAGCGGTTGGACGAGAAGGATACGCGAGATGCGTCCTGGGGTCCCATTTTCGCCCTCACAGCAAATCACATCACACGGAATTGAATCGGCCCCCAATCGATTGAAGCCCGTCGGATTGCAGATGAGTTGGCGATAGTGTGTTAAAGCCCGCGCAGGCCGAAGGGGGCCGGGGTCATGTTACGCTATGTTAATCAGCGTATGAAAGCGGGCGAGGCGAGACGAGAGAAAGAGAGATGCTGGAACACGCTGCCAGAACCGCGAAATGCTCGGGATTGAAGAGCAGTCAACGTTATAAATCAGAAAATGGTCAGTAAACTAACCGTCCATGATCCAATTTTGCGCTACTTAAAATTCCTCAACCACTTATACAGGCTGCGGGAGCGGATAGGGTGGGTAAGGGGCAATGGTTTCATGCTTTGCGCTCGGTATGCTCGACGAAGCATAGAGAACATGATTAAAGGTGTAAAAGTTTACCGAATCATTTGTCCATTATCGGCGATGCCACACAGACACCAAAAACTTAAGGGGAAATCGTGGGCAGCAGCAGCACGATCGGTGTACAGGGACCCTATCGGAATGCGCTCACGGGCTATGGGAGTTTTGTTTCCGATCGATTCGATTATTATTCAAAGGAATGCTCTCACTCTATCTCGCTGGTCAGTTTACACGGTTGCATGATGTGTGGAAACTGTTGTGTAGTCACTGAGATACCATCGCACATAGATTTTACGCCATTTAGCCCAATTAATGGTGTAATTGCTTGCTTGTAATGAGTTTGTACTTTAAAAGTTTGATACTTTAATGCAGAAAGCTAAGCATCCTTTTGTGTACTGTGGCTGTTGTTACGATACTATTTTTTGATATCATTTCCTTTCTTGCATATAATCTTTTCGAAGGCAGAAATTCTTTCCTACAATAATGTGTGCAGTAAAAAATGAACTTATGTTCACGATTTCTTTGCCATGACGGTACCAAATATTGAAAAAATCACCTCAAAATTGACAAAAATACTACCTCAACTATTATTATCAGTTGATTGGCGATTTTTTCGACAACGAAAGTCAAGCAACTGTGGTTAAGGACATGCCTTCAATAAGGATCTTCAAATCCTTATAAACAAATGTCGAGGAATTTTTCATGTTTTCCTGATCTTGCCACACTAGCATTTCTAATGTCCCTAGGCATCTGGGAAAAGGTTTTGCCCGAGATACTATGAAGAGCTTATTTTGACCAATTAACATTCTTCGCTGGATGAGGGTTTTGTGGAAGAAGTTGATGATAGCTAAATTCGATAAACTTAAGCCTAAATCGATCAATAGCTATGTAACTAACATGAATATAGGCTTAAATAGAAGGCTGAATACATGCCAAAGTCAAAGGGTAATTTGAATTGAAAAGCTAGTTACTGTATTGATTACTTTATAACTTTTTTTTGTCTTTATAAATAAATCACGTTACAAGACATTTTGCGAATAAATACATGGAGGATGCAAAAGATAAATCATTATTTGAGTTGTATCGAGCACAAACACATGCAGAGCGTAGGACTACAGCAATCTTAAAATAGAACGTTCAAATTCAATTCAACTTTTTCAATAAAACTAATCTTGATGACATTGCTCACTCACTACTTTGGGAATCGACACGATAAAAGTAGCTTTATTGATAGAAATAATTGAATATATTAATAATGTCATTTGATTTTTCTTCAAATCTTTTGTTTACAATTTTTAAAAGATAGTAGATTTTGGTTAAACGAAAGTAAAAAGGTAAGTGATGAGATATCTTTGTTATTAAAACATCGCGATTTCTTGAAAGATTAAATGACATGAGGCACAAAGCAACTGTAATCATGCTTTTATCTTCCCTAGGAGCAAGTACGGAAAAGCGTGAAAAACACAACCCAAACTTCGTACAAAACATCAATGCCTGAACAATTACGGAGCACTCACACACTCACACACCACTCAAAGTAGAGTGTGATTATTCCTCCTGATTTAGTTCTTATGCGGATTAATTAAGGGCCACAAATTAGTCATTCGGTGTGAGCGCCTTCGTTGTACTCCCCCGAACCGGAGTAAAATTGGCGGTTCTGTTCATTGTTCATGTTTGACTTCCAATTGCTTCAAAAAGAGTGTTCGATTTGAACGATCGATAAGCAGCGCACCACCGCCTGATCGAGTGTGTGTAGACTTTATGGACGCCAACCTAAAGATGGAATCGCTGCTCCGGAAGCCAAAGCAAAATATTTGCCTTCGTGTGTACATTAACGAGCCCGAAACGGGATCGATTCAACCGCGTCAGCCACAAAACCGCTCCATTCTCCATTAGATGAACGCTGTCGAAAAACAAGGGAAAACCCAAAAATGCTGCAATGCCCATGCACAGCTGCACGGTCGTCTTGGTGGGCTTGGGTGGGGTGAACCGGGCGACGTCGAGAACTGTGTTCCTTCCTCGAGCGCAATAAATAATGAATTATTAATTAGTTCCGTTGTGCTGAGTGCGCGGTGAAAATACCGCCAGCATAATGGGGGAGGTGGGGTGGGTGGACGTCCAGGCCCCTCTCGCCACGGAATGTAAAACAGCCATTTCTTCTTGTGGCACAGGCACAGAACACAAACACACACACACAAACATGAAGCCACGAGACACACACACACGGTGTGGTCAGCAAAATGAGCGACCCGCGGCACAGTTTTCGGGGCGCTTTCCATGCTTTGCGGGAAAAACCTCCAGCGTACGCTGAAAATCTGCCTTCCTGAGTGCGTTAAGCGTTGCTCACTCTTTCTCCCACTCTCCCACTCTCTCACACCACCCATGTTTTGTGTTTATTATTCTGTCCATTTTTTATTATTCCTTAAGCAGCACTTCAGACGGCTCCTTCAGTCGACTGCCTCCTCCTAATCTAATCACAAAGCCCTCCATTTTGGATGTACGCATGAAGCGATGTGTAAAAAAAAACAACAACCACCAAGCCAAGCGCCAATTGCCTAAACATGGAAAATATATTAACTGATGCCCTGCCCCGGGGGGTGCGCGAGGGAAATTAATTTGAATTTAGTTTTAATAGACCAGCTGGACTTTCTTCCGCCGGTTGGGGCAGCGGTTTAGGAAAATGAGACGGGGGAAAAGCAACGTTGTTTTTTTTGTGTTTGGTTAAACACGACTGCTTACGGGAGATGCTATGTTGGTGGTGCTGTGAGCGGAATTGGCCACGAATGCGTACTTTTACTTTGCAATCGTTCTGTTTGTCTGTTGTTCTGTATTTTATTCACTTTCTTCGCGCGGTTTGAGCGATTCTTTGGAGGGGTCCTTTTATGATATCTTTACATAGCAGCGGGCTGCACCAACAAAAAATGTACCGTAACGTAGATGGGCATTAAATGTAAATGTGTTTCCCACTTACACAACCAGTGTGTTGTAAATGGGTAATAAATAAAAAAAAGTACGTTGCTATTCTAATGTTATATAGCTCCTCGGGTCACACAAGCATGGTTGTGTGAAAAGTGTTTGCGTTTAATAAATCCATTGGAGTCTCATGCTGCTTTTCTCCTTTTTCAAGTGCCCCTTTCAATTGGTTGAAACTATCTAAAAACAAAATATAATCCACTATTTGTTTACCGTGCCTGGATTGCGTGATTAATACTTCTCCTTGTTAGCGTAAAACCGATTTGCTACCAACACTCAAACGGCACACTCACCGACTAATACCAATCGGAAAAATGGAATCACAATTATGTTCCCTTCCCAAACTCCTTTTGACGTAAGCCTTTTGAAGAATCATCACCTACTCCTTTGCAGTACGCCCTCCCTTTCAGTAGGGAAATATACAAAAAAAAAACCAAACCAAATCCAACTAGAATCAAGAGCCCTCCAAATGTCAAGTAGCCAGACACGCTACCAACGGCTTCCTCCCCTAACACCCGGCGCCGAGATTCCTATTTGTTTTGTCTTATCAAACAGCAAATACAAATAAATGTCATGGCAAGCTTCTGCGTGCAGCGACGCGCCACACAAACGTTGCCGGTACGGTAGCAGTTGCCGCGGGAAAGTTTCATGCGCAATTTAGGGAGAGAAAGAAGAAGAACACGGATATCGATTGGATAATAGAAAAGCGAAAGATTTGTTTTTTTTTACGGTGCCGCACGGAAAGGAGTTTCGGCTGGATGGATCGCTGTCAGAACACGTCAAAAAGCGAGCGCTCTTCCTAGCCAATTTGCCTCGTCCACAAATGCCGTGTTGTTTCCTTCGCTGCGCGAGAAACATTCCAATTAAATATGGCTTCCGCAGTTTGTCCAGTCCCCTTTCGCTGCAGTTTCACAAGAAGCTTCTTTCCGTCCTGGCTATGTCGGCGTAACGTTTCATTTATTTATTTACCAAATAGATTTATACCTCCAAGCCCTTGCGCACCTCCCTTTGAGCGCACCATAGGGGCTGTTGTTCCATGGAATAAAAATGGAACACAACACAGAACAGGCACACATTTTCACGCAAGCGAGCACGCACCCCCGCCGGCAGTGTTGCATAATCATCCACCATGTGCATTTTGTGCATTTTATGACCCCTTGCCCCTTCTCGCCTCGAAAGACGAACTGCAGTTTGCACAAGCTTCCGGAATCTCCATCCCATTTCTTCCTTCGCTGCATTATGGTTGAGGTTCTAGAGTTTGATTCTGCACTCACGCTCACACAGATGAAGAATGTGCAAGATGACACCAGTCAGAAGCAGAGAGACCACTCGGTCAGAACAAAAAGGGAAAAGCTCCCCCGAAAATGAGCGTTTGTGTGTGTACTGCATGCATTTCACCGGCTTCTAAGAAATGTAATGACCGGCTGAAAAGAAGCACCAGCCGAAGGCATTTCCTTTTTCCTCTAAAGAAGGGTGGTTCTCTAGAGCTGCCAGGAGCCAAAATGGCCAAGTGTGCATTTGATGCCATCTGAAGCAGCACAACAACAACGACGCCCATCCCCCTCCGGAGGTCGATGCAGCTGCATCAGATTCGACCCGTAATTGCATTAAAAACCTACAATTTGTTTGTGGAATCGTTCAATTTGTTTGTCTGCGCTACCGTGTATGTATATCTCATTGTGCCACTGCCCTTCCTGTGGTGTGGTCCTCCGACGCATCAACAAACACCACAGCAGCACCACCCCACCGGAACTAAACTCGCCCTGTGTTTGCTATTACCAGGTACGTACACCAGCAGTGCACCGTACACAAGTGCATCCAATTTGTAAGTACTCGTCGCGCGGAAGTACACGAGCCCTTCTGCCGACACCACGGTTGCAGCTTACAGGTGTGTTTGTGTATAGTTGTGTGGGTGATGTGTACGGAGAAAGATGTGTTTGATGTTTTGCAACACGCAGACTGGAGCAAAGGAAGGAGCTGGAATTATTTACATAAACGTTCAACCGCTTTGCTTCGCTCCGGTGTGCAAACCACCGCATTTTCGCAGGAAAAGAACTTTGCCTAAAATTACCATACACACACACACAGCTACACACAAACATTGCTGACCCCTGGAGGGTGTGTGCCACACGTCAATGGTGTTACGAAACAATGTACAGAAGAGGTCGCCCTCTGCACTCCGAACAGGGTACATTGTTGTGGACCGGCAAAGGACGATGGTCCTTCCGCCCGGCGCAGGAGGCTCGTGATGTAAAGCAAATGTTTAAACTAAAGGATTTCGATCGAATTTGCCAACCGCAACGCTCGATGGCCTACTGCTGAGGGTGTAAGTGCACCGGAGCGAGGGGAAAGTCAATCATTTTTCCGGGTTCATCCGGAGTCTCGACGTCTTGTGCGAGTGTGTAAAATAAACACCAACTTTGTGTGTCGGTGGCACACTTTGTTTTCTTCGGAACTCGAGCTCGCGCAGATGCAAATTGTTTTGGGTGAAACAATCGATACACCGGTTGAAGGGTTTAGAATGTGCGATCAAACTTTACAACGGGAGTTCCTGGAACTGTTTGACAGCTCCGTCTACGGAGTTGTAATTATTCGACTTGTTTACGTTAGCAATCATACTTACAGCCATTTAAATGATGCCCGGTACTCCGAACTAGTTTGGAAAATAAATGACCTTCGGCTGTTTATGTAACGGCTCACAATTTGCACAACAATTTTCTGATTTCGGCGAAGGAAGGGTCTTACTTAATTTAAGTTATGTTTTATTTTCGTTAGCAACCTCACTTATCATAGCGTTGTGCCATTGGTCAGCAGCACTGCTTGAACGAAAGACTAATACGTTATCTAAACCCGAGGGAACTCGATTATTTGTCTCTTTAAATTATGTTAAATCTAAATATTATCTTAAATTCCTGCGTTGCAGTGCATCTTGCTTCAAACAGATTGATTTATTGTTATGGACCACAAATGAGTGATTTTGTGCAGTCGCAATTCAATAGCTGAACAGTTTGGCTTGCGTAAACTGAATGATACGTTTAAACTCTCACTTTGATTACTACTAGAGTTTATCTTTTTTCCAACAACCTAAACAATCACGCCGACTTGTACGGTCTGTCTAGACTTTAGACGAGATGGTACATACGAGACTTGAACCTACGACGGGCATGTTGATTTGTCGTGTGTATTTACCCTAATGAAACCTGTCAAACGGTTTACTTTTCAATCACATCGGAAAGGTAAGCTGAAGTAAAATATAAATAAAATAATAAAAAGTATTTTTTTTACAAATACCTTTCAATAACCAAACATTACAATGCAGCGTGTGGATGTTTCATAGTTTGCAATAACAGTTCGAACGAGTTGCAAACAAGCTTCACATGAATCAAACACACTCGACAAACTCACTCGATCCTCTGCAAACCAAGGATGCAACAGCTGAAAACAATCCATTGCGAAAGACACGTTATTGAAATGGTTTGAACGAATGAACCATCACCTCAACAAGTCAATTCTCGTTGAACCCTTCGGTAGCACCTCTTACCCACTCACCACCCGCCCAGTTCAACAGCCCCCGTCATGTCTCACCAATGATTTCCCAACTCAAATCTGCACCAACGCTACACCTAACGGCCGACAGCCTCCCTGCTCTCACTCTCCGAAACAGCAGTCTCCCCCACGCATACCACAAAAAAACATACACAAAAAGCTGCCCCGAATGCCAAATGACGAAAAATCAAGATTGATCAGCTTTTCTTCGGCAGGCCGCGATCGTATTAACCGAAAGCGCTGAAAACGAGAACGCGCGAGCGAGGGGGTTCGTAACCAGTTCATAATAATTAAGAATAATGATCGATAATTGGGCGTACCGTGGGTACTCAGTACCTGGCGGCCTCCGATCGGTGAAGGGTTTTTTATGTAGTTTTCCTACACTCCTATGGGCAACATTAATGTCTCCCAACCGTCTGTTGGTCCGGGTGGGAGGCTTTGGTTTTTGCTCTCCTTTTCTCGCTTCTCGCCATCCTCCAATGCTAATGCTTGCTCCAAACCCACACATCTTCACAGGACACCCTCTTAAAGAAAACGTACTGCTACGAGAGGATTGGGCCCCGCTTCCATTGTGAGATGTGGATGTGTGAAGGGGATGTACTACAACCCTTCCCTCCCTCACCCGGTTCGCTTGACTCAACGATGTTTGCTCAATGGACTATTGGTAAGATAAACAATGGCTTATAACTTGTCATTACACGGAGCCCTGCTGTGGCCGTGTGGCAAACAGAATGGGTAAGGTGCGCGTTGCTTTTGATGTGGCTGGGGAAGGGAAAGGTTGTGCGTACACCACTGAGCACATATTATGTGCTTCGATTGCCTTCAAGTGTATCCGCTTCTACCGAACCGAAAGGAAACTACACCTTCCTGAGACTACACAAAAACAGCCTGACATGATGATTTATGATCTGTTAACTCCATTTCTCACTCACAACAACCGATCGGGCGCACTAGAGCTGAGACCGAACATAGTCAAAGCGCGTTGTTAGTTTTATTGGCCATCTCTCGACATTCAGTCAGCTCCTTTCCTCCATTCCTTATGGCCTGTGTTGTTAGTGGTGTTTTACATTCTTGATCATTTCCCTGCGTCCAGCTCAACCGCTTTGTTTATGCGCGCAGCCAAATAGAGACTTGCGCACGCATTTAATATCCTTCAATAAAAGAGACTGAATATGTTGCTGTATGTTTAGATATGAACGGCAAAGGCGAATTGGCGTAGGACGTCCCCAACGCGGCTAGGCTTTATTTCTGTGATGGATGGATGGCATCAAACAAAGAGCAACACCGACAGCATTTGTTCGGTAGTGCTAGTGCAACTGTTTCGATAGAGAAGGTACCTGGTTTGACGTTTTGTCCGAAACAGGTGCCTCGAAGCGAACAGCACTCTACCTCGTTCGGGTAGCGTGAAAACGTGCCCAAGGGAAGCCACCGTGGTGACGGTTGATCAATCGTTGGCCTGCCGGCTACCAATTATAAGATCATTTGTATGAAAGTCCCCAAAAATGTTATTATTAGGTGCACCCTTAACGATCCTACCGAGTACCGCTCTGGGACACTCTTTGTGCT
Source organism: Anopheles arabiensis (assembly GCF_016920715.1). Classification (NCBI taxonomy): domain Eukaryota; kingdom Metazoa; phylum Arthropoda; class Insecta; order Diptera; family Culicidae; genus Anopheles; species Anopheles arabiensis. The sequence continues at coordinate 23,799,865 of NC_053517.1, forward strand.
TTCCTCTGTGTTGGAAGACCGTTTCCCTCTTGCTGGAAAACCTTAACCTTATCGATGTTTGCATGCCCGGAAGCGCAATCCAACACGTCGCCGTACGCTTAACAACATTCAATCAATCAATTAGCTTATCATGATTACGATCGTTGCTGTAAGTTGTGTCCCCTTTCACTCCGTGCCTCCCTATAATAGAGACCAATAAAACGGGCTCCCATATTAAATGGCAAGTAAGTGATACCTTCCTGGTTCTAACGTCCCCCCAGATCGGAAGCGGAACAGCAAGATTACGGGGTTTGGGTGCGCCCAGCTCTGCTTTTGATAAGACACCACCCAACCCAGATGCCAGATTCCGATGCAAATGCAACTGTTGTTGCGAACGAATGTGCGTGTAAGCTCCTGCATATCATTACGCAGAACATAACGCGTGTGCTAGAATTATGTGGCAAAAGAAATTTGGCGCAAAACCTTCCTTAATAACAAGCCTCCAACAAGGCACTTCCCATCGCATCGCTAATGCGCCGTAATGGTACTTATCATATTTAAAAAATATAACTCCATCACGTGTGAGGCCTTCAAATGCTGCTGCTGCTGTTGCTGCTGCTGTGAGGCAAATGCTTACGCACTGCATTATGCGCATCACACGTTTATGCGCAGTTATTAAATTGTAATCGGAAAGTAATGCTCCAATGTATTGATGGCCCTACAATTCGCGTTTTTTTGCACCAAAGATACCTCCCAACAGCCCACAGGTGTTTTGAGGCCACCATGCTGCAGTCCTCTCCGGTGGGTAACAAGATGATGATGGGTGGGTTTGACGTACACATTAATTGCCCATTTGAGCTAAAAATATGCAATCTGCTCGGTGGGAGCGGAAGAAGAAGGAAGCTTTCGGCTGATGCACACACGCGCGCCTACAGTTTTATTAGAGGAAACGACTCTAATTTCTATGATCGAGGTGAGAGCCCGAGTGATTGCTGGCTAATTACACATCCTTGGGTAGCCAAATTTGCATCCCCAATTGGGGAGCGTGGATGGTGTGAGACGACCCCCAACTATGTTGCAGCGTTGGTAGCAACACAACAGACTTCATCAGACTCGCATAACATTTTCACTTAAACTTAATTTAAATAACATTTAACGCAGTTCAGCAACGCGCGGGGCCCGGGGAAGGTAACATTTTCCTATGACCATTCTTGTAGGATAGGAGCGTAATTAAAATTGATTATGATAATTACAACCCGATGCGTATCTGCGTAACGCTTCAGCGGGCTTAGAATCTATTGAGGCCAATGGAAGTCATTTTGTTAACAGTAATGGCCTACAAATTATATGGCTTTCGAAGAAGAAGAAAAAACAGAGTTAACACCTGCACAGTTTTTGTGAAACGAAAAATAGTTTGATTGCATTTAAATTTGAAGAGCAGTTTTTCAAATATATTTATGATGTCTTGGTCCGTTCTAAACCCATAAAGCTACCAGCATTGATTTCCCATCCCGTTCACGATGGCATTGGTACAAGTCTTAACACCAACGGAAGGACCCTCAATAAAACTTTACAAAACATACACTAATTAGAAAATAAAATCAATAAAAACCACAAAACAACGCATCAAAAAATTACACTTTTATGAGCGCCCCGCGGATTTACAGCTAACAAATGTCAAACAACAATCACACACTCGCCGCCGCCGATGCACAGCTTACAATCACGAAATGAATAAACCATACACGCTGGTGCTGTGATTTCGGTTAACTCACGCGTAGTACTTTCATAGAATTAATTTTCCATTAACCCCTTACAAGGTAACTGGCACAGAAAATAACGATTAAACATCAAAATATTTGAGTAGTCTCAGGCCGGGCTCAACGGCGCTGGCGGAACCGAACCTGTCCAAACAGTGCCCGCTTCGCCCTCGCCACAGTGGGATTTTTGGGGGGAGGTTTTGGATGCGCCGGCAAAGATTCATACCAAAAATGTATAACAATGCGTTCGTTATGTATTATTCATTCCAACACTACCAACCTCGTCGGCGATTTCATTTGTGAGATCCGAATTAAATTATCTGTAAAAAAATGAAAACACAAAAGGTTCATACCGAGTTCACCGTTGTTGGGTGACGGGTGGTTTGATGATGTTTCCTACATTGCAGAACGGCAATTGCAGTGGTAAGCGTTTGATGGTTGATTGATTTCTTCAAAATAGAGCAGAATCGATGATAATTTTGTGCATCCAATCTTGCAACACACTAGTCGAAGCGCATGGACTTAACTAACTTGGTAGCATTGAGCTTCTGGCAAACGATAGATTAGGTCATTTGATGGACATTCAAACGATTCTGTTTGGATCTTTTTGTCTAGATTGCCCAGAACGAAAACTGTATCCTCATTGAATATCATCTGGCTATGGTATACAGAAGAAGAATCAACCGCCAAATGGCCTCTGAACGCTCTCCAAATTACGTTATATGTTTCTATCGCTTAAAATCAACCAAAACTAGTTACATTACTAGTTAAGTGAAATCTAGACATTACTTCACAATGATACAAATTACATTTACGTTATCTTCCACACTGTGAGGAGAGTAAACTAGCTAGCCTTTTACTCTAAATCTGATGTTTCCATTCTCAAATCATTTTCACTTCGGCAAACAGAATTAGATGTCATTGAAATAGCTCTAACTAATTTCTTACTTTTTTTACTTTCCATACTACAATCCTGTATTAAACACCTAGTTGTCTACAACAATTGTAGAGTAAGTAAACTTGCCTAAAGTATTAATGGTGAATTAAATTGACATACACAAGTCAACATTCTGAAAAGCAACTATTTAACAGGACCAGAGACACATTGTTAGTCTTCGAATATAGAATTGATGAGGTGTTTAACCTGTTCAATCTTATCAATTCAATACCAGAAAAGGTTCATTTCCCAAAAAAAGTGTTTCAATTTGACTTCTCGATTTTAGATGAAACTCTACTCATAAATGGACCAATACCTTATGAAATGAATGGACAGTTTCTTTGAAAGTTAAATTAAACAGAAACAGTACAAAGAAAATGTGTGTACTCACAAAAATCAAATAAATTAGTTTTCGTCAATTTTGCACCAAATTAAACATTTCATTTCCTTTTCACCTCCACAGTTCAGCTCAATTTACAAAAATCATCGAAAAATTCTCACCATGCATTCTGTTAGTCATTGCACTCAACATTATCAAAGAAAACCTATTAAATTAAACTAACCCCAAAATCGACCGCCACCGGTGTGCTCACATCATCGTCATTTGCTCGCGACTCAATAGGATGCCAATTGGATCACCTCCGTTTCGTTTTATGGGCTCGTTACCTCGGCCTAACTCATTGGACTGCTGCTGCCTTGCTCGATGGTGGTCCACCGCATGTTCCCCCTCCCCCTTCCCCTTCTCCCTCTCTTCCGGCTAATTTAGATCACTCTGGCCACCCATGGCGGTATGTAGGTTTCTGCCCGGCGAGTTCCTTTACCTGTCACCGGTGTGCTGCGCCTCTACCGCAGCCCGCAATGGCCTCGGAAGTTGCATCTGTCCTGCAATTGGTCACACAGCGTCAGCCACAAATGCAGATCAATGTGTTTGTATGCATTTCCCATTCGTCACCCCTTAATGAACCGTGCCCTGGGCGTACTGCGGGGTAAATATTTAACCAACGTGTAAACATCGCCTTACAGGACACACACGGACGAACGGATGGAAAGGATCGTCAAGGAGTTGCGTTGGCTTTTGTGGCATTTAATACTATTGTACTGTAAGTACAGTGGAATGGGCCACAACGTGGCGCAAACCCCTGAACCCCATGGCTGGCTGGCGCAATGAGTGCTTGTAAATGCTTTGCGCTACGATGAGAAACGAGGAGCGTAGAAAAATGGTTAAACCTCCGCTCGTCGCTCTCAACATCTCGTTCGTTTCCCATTTTGTCAACTCACTGCCCGCCACACGGTTGCGGTGACTTCCGGTAATGCTTGATAAATTTAAAATCATGTCCCAATTCGATTCGCTTGCTGCTGTTGCCGCTGCTGCTGCGTGTAACTGATGTGTCGTTTGGTTGAATGGGAAATGGTTCATTTGCCGTCTCCTTGCACACGTACGTGGCGCACATTTTCTCATTCTCAACGATGGGCGCCCAGGATGCGTGTAAATGAGTGCAGCAGTCGAGAGTCCGCAGTTTTGTGTTACACGATGTAAAAGAGAAAAAAAGGGAACAAGAACGACAGAACAAGCAATGAAGCTAAAGAAGAAGAAAAAACACAACGGTAGCAAAACTGTCATTTTAACTGTGGCACGCCGTACGCAGCGATAAATTGAAACTCTGTTACACGGTTTTTTCGACTTGTCAAAATACGATTCGCCACGACACGGAATTGCACACACACACACACAGTTGACACAGAAGATTAATGAGCAGCGCCGGCGACGCGCGTAAACAGAGATTGACCCTTATGCTGCTACTGCGGAACGGTTTTGCGGTTTTATTACGCAAAAGCTCACCAGCAGAAACTCGCTCCCTCGGAAGTGCGTTCAGAAGCATCGCTTCGCTTTTAGTTTCTTTAGCTCATCCTCTCGCCAGTAATGGCGGCAGCAGCGCTGGTGATCCTACAAAAGTGTCTTAACGCGATGCGCAATGCGTCATGATTGTCCGCTCTCGAAAGGATAAAAAACGTCCGCTCTCCGCCCCCCCCGTAACGCCCGGAAGGCAAACCTCTTTTACGCAAATCGACAGATGCCTTCCAGCTCAGCACAGTGCGCGTATGTGTGTGTGTATGTATTTTTGGTTTAATGACAACACCACACAAACAAAACAAAAAAAAAACAGCCACACTTGATGCGTTTGAACCTTGCGGCAATTGTTAAAAAATATACAACAACAAAAGTCCTCTGCTTCACCAATCCTTCCACCCTTGCACGCATGCAGATAGACACATAATGATGGCTAATTAGTCTTCTTTACTCTTTCAATTAGTGGATGGCCTTTTTTCTGCGCTGTTGCGCACTGTTATTTGTCCACATTGCGCGCAGCACTTGTTGGTGCGATTTGAGGCCCTGCTGCTGCTGCTGCTGCTCCTGCTTTGGGCAGTCCAGTGTGGCGATTGTTGCAAGCATCGACGACCCAATCACGCCCCAGACTGACCGAACGTACGTAGCGGCGTTGCTGTAATGCCATTTTAACGGGCTGTAAAATAAACGAAATGACAACAGCGCAGCCCAACACCTTAAATGTCATATCCCCGCGTGACTGCTAGGCTTTACTAAGGAATGTCTTCAGCTCTTTCTTCCGGCGATCGACACGTTTACGTGCCCGGTACATAATAAAATGCAACATTTGTTCGTTTAACTGTAAGTTTGAAAACGGTTGTCACTGCAATTATTGGGAGCAATTATGAAACCTTATTTTAACCGCAGCTAGCCACCGCTCATCATTTTCGGTGGTATTTTCGTTTAAGCGGGTTAATAGTTTTGGGTTTGGCTTTTGGGATTACGTGTTCTTTTCGTGTTTTTTGGGGCGTAGTCAAGGTGTTCGTTAAGGAAGCTACCTTTCGACACTGAAGACGTATGTCAGGATATGTGTGTGTGTGTGTGTGTGTGTGTGTGTGTGTGTGTGTGTGTGTGTGTGTATTTCTTTCATTTCGCTTAAGAAAGGTCAAAGGCCATTTCAGTTAGTGTCCTTACGGGTAGTCATTACTTCTGCTCCTATATCGTGTTCCAGACTAGCTTCTAGTGTAGCAATTTTCAACCGGTAGGGAATTACCTCCAAAGGGGAAATTATTGAAATATGACATAGTTTTAATATTGAAAATTAGACATAAATTTGCAGAATTAAAGATCCATATGAAGTAATGAATCTGACTTTTAATACTGAACAGCAAAAATAGTCTTTATTTTGGCAGCTTGCCTAGAATATTTTCTCGAAGGCGCATTAAAAGGATGCTAATATTTTCAGTTTGTATAGAAACTGAAAAAACAGCATACTGTATGTAGAAAGCATTGAAATTTACATTTAGAAATGGTGCCAAATTTTTATATTGTATTTTTTCCTCAATGTTCTATTCACGTTCCACTTCTTGCAACTAATTCCCTTTGCAACGTCCTTACGACTAATCTTTTCTCTACCATTCCTAGTTACTGTAACAAAACCGCCGTTCAACAATTGTGCTCCCCCAGCCACCCCTCTTGCACCATCAAATGCAAAGTAGAAGACTTTCACCCGGACCCAGACGATAAAAGCTCCTGCTGTACACGGTCAGGAAAAAACACGTGCAAATTGAACAAACATTTATTCATGTCGTGGTAGCGTACAATACGATCAAACGGCCAAAACCGGACAAACCGAGTGTTAGCAAGGAGGAGCGATGTTTTGCATATACATATCCGCTAGTAAATTTACCCTCCGCACAGGACACAAACAGGGAAAACCCTCCCCGCCCAAAATCAGTACAACACCAGTAACATTCTCGCAGGAAAAGGGCAATAAAATGAGCAACATTTGTGAAAAGTTCTGCTGCTCCTTCGCAGAAAAGGGATGAAACCCCCGGAGGTGCAGCGAAAAAAGGCACACGGTTTCGGTGGCCGTGTTAAGGTTTAAGGTTTCGCCCACTAAGGTTATGTTCCTGTTGCGTGATGCGGGAATATTTATCATTTAATTTATTAGCCGCCCTACAAGGATTTGGGTACGCGAAGTAAGACAAGGATGAATTTAAAGCATGCCAAACGAACAACAGAACCTAGCCGTTTTTTTTTGGTTCTGTTTCAAACCACACTTTTCTACTTCCAACCACCCTGCAAATTACAGTCGATTGTTTCACTGTTTATTTCTCACCCAACGTACTTATGATGAAACGATGATTCGGTGCATTTTAAACATGCCGCTTCTACTACGCTGGGAGCGAAACTTATGACGGATGCCAATGGCCGAACCCTGCCGCTAAGCAGCGAATTCCCTAACTGGGGATGACTCTTTTTCCCAAATAATTCCACCGTCCTACGCGGCCATACACACAAACGGACGGACAGGCAGACTGTGCTGCCGGCTGTATGACACGACAATTACACACGCCATGACCGTGAGAGAAAGATTCTACCCATTTGATATCGAACGCAATAGCCAATGCGATTTGCATCGGTCGAAGACGACGGCGCGTAGCAATTGAACGGGCGCGGAAATGATCATTTTCCTTTTTCTCCCTCTCCCCGATCTTACCCGCCGATCCGTTGCAGTGCCCCTGCTAGTCCAGCCCTGATCATCCTATACGACGAGCGACAATTGGTGTCCCGCTGGTGTGTTTGGACCCCCTTTCGGCTTAGAAACGGCTTCGGGAATTAGCTCCACAAAACGGGCCCCGGGTTCGTCCCCATCCGCTGTTGGAGAGGAACCGATCTTCCTTTTTTCTTGTTCTGCTTCTTCTTTTTGCTCAAAAACCCTTCCAAACAAGCCACCAGTGATTTGCCACAGCTGTAATTGTACGTAGGAAAACGGAAAATCATCATTCAGCAGAGCAAATACATAGCCCCGTGAAGCAGTCACTCTTTCTCTCCTGTTCTCTCTCCTCCTGCGTTCTCTCTCTCTCGGTACACGGGGGAAGATGGGGACGCTAATAATTTGTAGCTGATTCGATCACCGTTCAACAATGGTCGCAAAGCACCAACGAGGGGAAGCAGAGGATTGGGATTTCATGGATTTTCGCGCTAATTACGGCCACCTCCCACCGGGACACTGATCAATCGGGCAAGAAATCGTTTTCAAAGTGTTTATCTTGCGTACGGAGCAATCTGCCGGGTGTTGGATGATCAGTTACTTGTGGTAGAATGTTACGGGGTTCGAGCAAACGGCGTGTGAATAATTGTGTGTTAGCTTCGGAGCTAAATATTTGACAGACCGACTGTTGGTCTTAGCTTGATTAAATGTGTGGTTAAAGTTGTTTTTTTTTAACATTGTTGAGAAATAACGGAATGATGATCTTCACATTTAATTCGTAATAGATCAGTGGACGATTATGACACATGGGTAGGGATGTAGCAATAACGTGTCCCTTTCAAGCGCCCCGACTGCCTAATTAAAGACAATTTGAACCACAAAACAGTAATTTTTAATTGCAAAAGCTCAAAACCCTACCTCTGCACCAACCCGCAGAACCGCAAAATCAGCCCATTTGGGCAACTATTCGATTATCAAAACCCACTTCAACTATTATCCTTCTGCCATCCTTTCTAACCTTCCGTTTGGGGAAAAAAGCTCTTCTTCGGCCATGACCTTTCAAGCGCGGATGGCATGCCTACCAACAACTGCCGAGTGGGCTTCGAGGCTTCCCGAAGACCACCGACGTAACGGAACGAATTGCAAAACCCGGCTCCGGCTTAATCCTTGAAATTAGGAAGGAGCAAAAAGAAACCCCCTCAAAACCTTTAGCAGCCGTTTCACACCTGAAGAGCAGGCGGGCGGTTGTAGGATAGGTTCGTTGCGGTATAGGGAACACCACGGTGAAGCGTAGTATGAAGTGTGTCCTGAAAATACCGCACACACTGTCAGCAGGTCGCTTCTCCGCTTTTCCGTAGTTCAATTGACACCGGGAGGATAGAATTTTCGAGACAGGTTGCAGGTCATCTTGGCCTAAAGGTGCATTCACCGTGATGGGATAATGGGAGCGCACGTGGAGAAAGCTGTTATAAATTTATCCTCCAGCAGGTGCATTTTATACGCAATGTTGCATTTGGGAATGTGTATTTAAATTTAATTACTTGTGAAAGACAGCAATCCTTTCAAAGCCATTTTACCTCATCCCCACAGCTTTCTGCGCATTGTTTCATCCCAGCATATCAGTGCGTACATCACCACACCACACGACAGGATGGGCGGTAGAATCAGAGTGTGAAAACCGAAAAAGTGGGAGCCCAAAAACCATCCCCAATCATCAACCACCCTATGCAACGCCGAGCCGCTTTTCCCGCTGTCCGATCTCGTTATTGAAACAAACTCCGCCCCGGTGCAATAAATTAACAGCCCGGCAAAACTGGAAGACGGCTTAAGCCCGCAAGGATACTGGAGAGTAGTGTGGTGAGCATCGTTAGCGAAACCGAAACGACTGCCATTGCAAAAACGCACCGACAACCGACACCAGCACTGGCCGGTTGCGTGCATTCGGTTATGTACGACGCAAGCACCCGTCACCACAGATCATCGGTCCACGGGTGGGTTGAAAATAAATAAAGGTCTCCCGATGCGGGCAAAGGGAAGATGCAGGGCGCAGCAGTATTATCCATTGCACCGCTCACGAGCTCAGGCCGGGATTAACGTACAAAACGGGGCCGAGCGAGCCGAGCGAGCAACCGGTGCGCCGGCAGGGAGATAAATGCAGCGCAAATTAGTAACCGCCCAAGGTGGATTGCAATTGTCCGTGTGCAGCAACGCTTGTTCATCATCGTTGGTTATCGGACGCGTGATGCTGGGGAATGGATTTTTGTTTGCTGCGACCGATGGTTCATTTTGAACATCGGCTGCAAAGCTTTAGCTCGTTTGAAAGTTTAATTTGTTCTAAAAACAAAGCCCGAGCTTCTACTCATTTTTAGTACTGAAATCGTGGTTCTAAATCTGCCGGCACTTCGTTTCGAGCAGTGTAGGTTAGTTTGAAAGTTTCGAAACCAATTTTTAAATTAACCGTTAAATTTAACCGATTTGGTTCGGAATAAGGGGAATGCAGAAAGGTAATACTTTGCAAAAAAGAATGTTCCATATCAAGCATAGATTTAAGTTAGGGTCAGATACAAGGTTTCTGCGAATTATTGGTTAGTTCCCATTAATTTTTGGTTGTTTTTGCCATATTTTGTTGGTGCGTTCCCACGATTTGTTTTGCCGTTTTCCTGAATTTTATGGTTCAATTGTATTGATGTCCAATCGGACGATACCAATAAATAATGGGAACGAACCAAAAATCTATAGGATACGATGAATAAATCGTGAGACGAGCCCAAAAAATTATGGGAACTGACCAATAAATAGTGGGAAACCCTGTAAGTCCAACTGGTAAAAATTATGTATAAAATATATAAACAAATAAACAAATAAATGAAACGGTGAATTTAACTGCATACTTAACTACAAATAGTTTTTTCTACTGCTTCCTCGTCCTCTTCTTCTTCTATGGCGCAACAACCGATGTCAGTTATAGCCCCATATACCTCTGATGGGCTGGTTAATCAGTTACTTATTGAATACTTATAACAAGATAGTCAAAAAATCCACGTATGGGACTCACGGTCCATTCGAGTCTGAAACCCATGACGGGCATGTTATAAATTTGTGCGAGGGGACGACTATACTACGGAGCCGGCCAATTCCTCTTGATTGAAGCGATGAAATGAATGATGATTTATGGCTATTAGTAATATTGGAAATATTGGCTTAGCTCGGAAAATTAAAAGTTCAATCATATATGTGTACTGTTATATTGTTAATATAAGTAATAGTTTTATAATAGTCTTCCATAAATTGTTAGAAATTTTCCACTAGCTCTCATAAAAAAAATCTATAAATAACAGTAACAGGTTGGCTGATAAGTCCCCGGTCTAACAAAGAAAAACAAATTTTTTTGTCAAAATTCGTTTTTATTATTCAACATACAGGTGTCCCCCGAGATACGACTGTATTTGGGACCGAAAAAATGTCCCAAAGCAAGGCGTAAGTCGAAAAAGTCGTATGTCGAATATCTATGAATATAAAGTTTATAACCAAAGTTTAAGAGTTGGAATTTATCAAATCGTGTATTTTATTTAAAATAATGTTCGATAATGTAATAATTATATTTTAAAAACCGTACACAATATAGATATTCAAGATAGGGTAGTTGTGGAATCTTTGGACATTTTTGTACAACGGTTATCAGCCCAGATATTCAAAAAAATACATCAATTTCTAGTCAATGACACCTTTTAACTGTCAAAATCAAAATCGTTGTATCTGCGAATCGTCGTAACTCGAAGGGGTCGTAACTCGGGGGACGCCTGTAGTTCCCTTCAAGAGCGATACAACGATTATAACGACCTTCCAATTTTTTGATACCATTTTGGTTGTACTCCTTCGGTTTTGCCTCAAAATAGGCCTCAGTTTCGGCGACCACCTCTTCATTGCATCCAAATTTTTTCCCTGCGAGCATCCTTTTGAGGTCTGAAAACAAGAAAAAGTCGCTGGGGGCCAGATCTGGAGAATACGATGGGTGGGGAAGCAATTAGAAGCCCAATTCATTAATTTTTGCCATCGTTCTCAATGACTTGTGGCACGGTGTCTTGGTGGAACAACAAAATAACAAAAGTTGCTTGACAAAAGACGCTCTGTCTCATAAACTAATTGACATACAGACGTCAAATTTTGACACGAATCATTTGAAGGTTGGTACTTTATAAAAATAATATGCATTTAATACTAGCGGCGCCATCAATGTGTCAGACTGGGGACTTATCAGCCAACCTGTTAAACTTAGATTAATCTTCGACTTAATTTGATAGTTCCCTCGACAGTATTTCACGCCATGGTAAAAAGTTAGTTTATTACAGTGCATTTATTGCTCCCAACCCTCATGAAATGCTTTACAGATGTACAACAATTGAGCGCTGGTTATCTGTAATCTTATCACAACTACAATCACAATGGCACATCGATTTTTAATTGATTATACCATTTAAAACTTATCCTTAATAATCAGAGCATTTTCTTCCGATAAGCCAAGCTTAATCCTCTTCTCGATGGCTTTTTTTGCAGCATAAAAAAGGCTTCCACAAAGACGCCAAACAATTGAGATAGTAGTAAGCATGTGACTTTCTTCGTGTATCATTATCACATGGAGCACTTTGTACGTGAGTCCCCTTCTCGCGGTATACAATCCCCAACGGTCAGCAGACCGTTGCACTTTGTCATCGATAATGACATTAATAATGGCGCACTTACGTTTTCGCCCCCACTAAATTCACATTCGCACCCAACCGGTACCAAAGCGGCGTAGGCACGTAATTATGAGCGATATAACATCATCCCTCACCCAACGGGGGTGCAAAATCAAACCAAATAAAGCCCAACAAAACACACAATGCGGGCAGTGTAAAAAGAGAAGGAAAAAAACACGCCGACTATGATAATTATTTAGATCGACATCGACAAATCCTGCACGGGAAGGGGTGACGTTATCAATCGCACAAGACACGTTCGCAGGCAATCAGACTCTACTTAACAATCGCATTATCTCTGCTGCCCAGGACCCAGGTGAGAATGTGCGGCGATAAAGGTGTGAAAAATAATGTCACCGAGCGAATTGCGGGGAATTGTTTCGCCGTGCGCTGGGGTAAACCTGTCGTCGGACCCAAAACGCAACCCTTCAGCGGTTCGTCCTCCAAACTAATCAGCGTCCGGCGCCGTGAGTAAGCCACGCACACACAGACACACACGCCCCACCGAGCATCAGTACACTTTTGTTTACGTTCTAGTGGACGGTTTCGTAGTGTGCTGTGGTGTGAATGAAGCTAAGAAGGTTTGGGGTTAAGCATGCGTGTATGCTGCTATGTTGTTGTTTGGTAAGCGTGGCACACGTCGCTCCCTCTCTCTCTCTCTCTCGTCCTCCCCTGAGAAGGCAATGGCGGATAAACAAACCTATAAGCGCAAGGTCAGCGGCTCGTAAACGCCGAAGCATAGGGCCCGCACACAATCGCTGATGCGCGAGACGTTGAATGGTGGTCGCGACGATCGGCACGTCGGCCACTTCGGGCTATGGACGGCAGTTGGCAAGGGTGGACGTGGCCAACCCTCCGCCGGCGGTATATGCTCGTACGGTCAACCCCCCCCCCCCCCCCAACATGATCGTGTGGCGGCGAAATGCGCAAGGGGCGAGGGTTTTGTTTTGACGTCTGCTCAACATACCGCATCTCCTCGGCACACCGTTTATCAGCAGTTTCGGCGGGGGCAAGTGCATCAGCTCTCTCGCTGCAGCGAGCATGTGGCCGCGGGTCAGCATGGCTTTGGGGCATCGTGTGCGATCGTGTTTCGGTGTGTGTGATTAAATGCTTGGTGATTAAATAATTTCAAACGACTGCTATGCCTTGCTACTGCCAGCTGCCCTAGCCGGATGAAATTAGCTGAGCACAGTTATAAATAGCGGCACACCGGTACCGATACGAACCATCGGCACATCTGGCATATCTGGTGTGATCTAGTATGTAACAGTCGCGGGTGTACGTTGATTGTTGAAAACCCCGTAAACAGCGCGTAGTAAGCGCTCAACCCACACACCAAAACGTGGACAGGAGAGAGAGAGCTCCAGCAGTGCATGTTCCACGAAAAGCGGGTAACGCGCAATTCGGGCTCGTAAACATGCCGCGGCATGTAAACAAAAACACAAAACCCACGCCCGTGCTTCCGGTTTACCGGTTAGCTCTTCTGATTAAACTATTTACTAAAAAAACACCTTCCCATCATGAATCCTGATCTCGCAAACTCCCTCATTCTTGCTCCCGTCTCTCGACACCATGTCGCGCACGGTGTACATTCCAATTAATGCAATTTTATTTTAAAAATCCCATAGAAAAAGGCATCTCGATCCTCCTAGAACAACCTTGCGGGGCCATTCTGCAGGCACCGGCGTGGGGCGGTAAAAGTGAAATAAGAAGCTACAAAACGCTCAAATATGCCTATTAAAACAAGCCAACACTCAGAGACGGACGAGCACGAACAGTATCTAACAAAAAAGAAGCACAAAAGAAAGCATCTCATATTGCTCTCGCGCGCGAACGTCAGCAAACAATCACGAGACGAACGTTTTCCTGCACCGTTTGATCTGGTGCCTAGGAAAAAGGAAAAGGAAAACAGAGTTCCCCAGCTCGAAGAATGTTGCTGCCGCTGACGTACTTACCGACGACGGGGACGGGGTATTGTACACGCATATCGGCGCAAAGAGGCGCAAAGACGAAGGACGCAAGGCGCAGATATTGTGCACACGCGTGAAGATATTAACTGTGTGGACCCGCACACGCACTATTTTTAGTGTCACCTTTTTTCCCCCGTGCTAAACCGGTTATTGGGTCGACAAGGTGGGGGTTGTGATTAAACAAGGAAAAGCCACATTATCAGCAGCTTGGGGGGAAGGGGGTTTGAGGCGTGGAAAAGCTGATCGATGTAATGTGTACCACGAGCGGTTGCAATAAATCAGCCACACAGTTTAATATCGTGTCTAGTTGCCTGCCTAAGTCGCATTTTGTTGTGTGTTTTTCGTTGATGTTCCGGAAATGGAACTACATACGCCACACTTGTTGACACGCCGAAAAGGGGGTGTGAGATGAAAGTGGCTGTTGATGTTGATACCGTAAAAGGGAAGATGATGCTTTGGTTTTGTCGCCTTCAGAACGTAGTAATATGATCACCTTGATTAGGCAAATGGCGCTATATGGATGGAAATGGCAGCTAGGTGGATTTCTAAATAAAGCTTCCTATGAGTCAGCGCAGTTTAACCCACAAAACAACAAAACAAACCGTAGGAGCTTTTTGTTTTCTATAAAACGTTATCTAATCCGATTCCGCTGCTAAATAGTGAAACCGGTTTCATCACACTACCGCTGGAAGAAATAAACAATATTGCCACCGCTAGCACTATATTGTGGTAAACAAAATTAACCTCATTCCCGTTGCCGATCTAGCGTGTAGCGTAACGAACCGACAAAACCGTTGCGGGAAATTGCATGCACTGTGATACTACTCCGGACATACACACGCACATACTGCATCCATCCGGTATGGTCCAGTGCTGCAGTTCGCTAGTTAGAGTGCTGCAAACACACCCACTTTCGGCTGGCACGAGGCGGGGGGGATCCGGGCGAAAAGGGCCTACGCTCCGCTGAGAGCGCACTGATAAGCGCTGTACAATATTTACGCCGTTACGTTATTACTTCATTGGCAAAACCAAGGGCCGAATCGTTGCATATGAACAAACAAACCTCCACCTTCCTCCATCTGACGCCATTTCCCTTCAATAGGCGCGCTCATATGCAAGCAAGTGCAGTGTACTCGCGCTTTTAAAAGCAATTGTGGCTGGTGTTAAGAACAAAATCAACAAATCGTAGAAAAGAGGGGGAAATATACATCCCCACACAAACACACTACGCCATCTGATAATAGAATTACATGTTCGAGATGTTTTATTTCAATAACACACCACACAACACACAGCAAGAGCGAAAAAAATGGTAAAGTCCCTGAACAAAACAAAAAAATAGGGGAAAGCGGGGCAAAATGGGCATGCGGGGCAAAATGGGCACCCTCTATTTAAGCATTATTTGAGTACAAAGATACTTTCCAATGCTCAAAATGTATTCATTAGAGTGTTTTATGAATACCATGTAAGTTTCATAACCCTTACATAACAAATAACCAAGAAAAACGCAAAATAAGATTTCGTAGTGAATTGATATAATTTTTACCTCCTCGCAAATAAGCTTTAACAAATGATTCATACATGTGTTTTTGTCGTACAGAGTATATTTTGAAAGCTTTTTTATTTTTGTACGATTTGTGTGAAGAAAGTATGCGAATTGATGCAGTTTTCAAAATAATATAAGCAAAAATAATCAAATGTTACGATTGGGGCAAAATGGGCAGTCGCGCTTGGGGCAAAATGGGCAGATGATTTGACAGATGTCTCTAGATGAGGCTACGGTGCCTTGTTGTTCCAAATAATAGAAATATCGTAAGATTGAAGTTAGTGCGTTTAATTTGTATTACACACATTGAAAAAATGCGATAATTACAAAGATGACATATGGATAAAATACGATATTTTTACCATAATATTCCACTACCTAATAAAGCAGTGCTAATGGTTTTGGTTTCAAATTATGAACGCGCACGCCAAATTTATGATATAGACCATGGTTCAAATTAAATTAACTAGTAAATCTTAGAAGTAAGAAGTTCTTGATATTTTTAAGAAAATCAATAAATAAAATAATAAATGTTAAAAGCTAAATTTTTAATATTTCGACTCGATTAACTCTTGTGTCGAACATGATCAAAACCTTTCCTGCGTATATTCGAAGACATTAGATGTTTTTGCAGCCATATTCCAGCAGAACCCAGCTACCGGGCATAAACGGGTAGGTGAAACGAACAGGAAAAATCCATATAGGGACCGAGGTGGATTAAATAAATCAGGCGGTGGAATGTAGCAAAATGGGTAAAAAGGAGGTATCGTCATGTAGAGCATTTGGCCATCCAGGCTTTGTGTTTAATGAGTTTAAAATGTGTTTAGCACTAAAAACATTTTAAATCCACGCTTCATAAATCGACATTTTCTACATTATATTGCAGCTGCTGCTTGTAAACAAATATCGACGGCTGAATCTGAAAATAGCAGCATGCCAAACGCTATCTAGAAATCTAGAGCATTTTGACAATTCTTCATTGCACGTAAGATCCCTAGGATTGAAACTGTTGTCTACGTGTTTTAAACTTGTTAATATAATTTATGTACAATCGTACTTCGATAAATAAAATTTTCAAACATAACTTGTGCTTTGCAAGTTTTAATTTGTAGTAAATTTTTTATACATGTATTTTGACGCGAGCTGTCGTTGCGATTTGCCGTCTGACGTTATCTGTCAAATCGCATATAAAATTTGTACGGAACGTCAAGGTGTGTGTATATTAGGAGGTGAAGTGTTTCAGAGCAAATTGACATTTCACGACTTGACATAACAATACTAGGGGTCAAGGTGTGTTTATTAAGGAGGTGAATTGTTAGCGCGTTTTCCGGGCGCCATCATTGAGTATTGTTATGTCAAATCGCATACAATTTTCTATACCCCCCTCCAGCCCTCCCCGATTTTAATACCGGAGCCCCCAGTATTGTTATGTCAAGTCGTGAAATGTCAATTTGCTCTGAAGCACTTCACCTCCAAATATCCATACACCTTGCTAGGGGTTCTGATATTACAATCGGGGATGGCAGGAGGTGGTATAGAAAATTGTATGCGATTTTACATAATAATTGTCAAAGATGGCTTCTGGTAAACGCGATAAAAAAAAACTTCTAAATTAATACACCTTGGTCAAAATCGCATATGATAACACGCTGCCACCGGCGTAAATTAAGATATTTGTATCCGATCAAGATTCATATTGTGTGAACGCAAACTGATTGGTGAATTTTTTTTAAGTTGTTTCTGGTGAAATATTAAAGATTCATCGCAAAGATACGTGCATTGAAAACTTATCTAATAACTTTAATTTAGCCTTATCACCACATTCACTAATATTGTCATCAATGTCAAATCCCATACAAAAAAGCATGCGGCAAAAAAGCATGCGTTGCCTGCGGTAAAATTACGCGCTACAAGATATGCGTACCCTGATCACCGTTAACCTTGTCAAATTGCTTGCTGTCAAATTGGAGTATTGTTAATGCGTCATCACATCGACTAAAACATATCAGAAATCAAAAGTTCACTTAAGTTCATGAATCTTAGTTTAATAGTGAAAAATGGTTCGGAATTATGTTAGAAAATCCAACCGTCAGTCATGGACGGACCAACAATTGAAAACAGCTATTCTAGCAGTTCAATCTGGCTCTTCCCAACAAAGCGTTGCTCGGGAATTTGGTATTCCTAGGACCACTCTAGACCGATATTTAAAAAAAGACAAGAATACAAAATCGAGCCTGGGTTCACATTCACCTGTTCTTACGAATGCTCAAGAACTCCTACTGGAAAAACACATCATAACCATGGCGAAACAATGCTATGGGCTGACGCCAAGAGAAATGAGAAGTGTTGCTTTCGAGGTAGCCGAATCGAACAATATAGCGCACCCATTCAATAAATCTCTTAGGCTCGCAGGAGTGGATTGGTTGAAAGGATTCATGGATCGACATCCCAACATTACAGTAAGAACACCAGAAAATACATCTTTGGCTAGAGCTAGAGGTTTTAACAAAGAAAGCGTAAAAGAATTTTTTGATGTGTTGGAGACGGTATTAAGTGAACAAGATTTTCCTCCGCACAAAATATGGAACATGGATGAAACCGGATTCTCCACAGTATGTATTTTATTTTTTTTGTATAAAAAGCATATTTATTCATCTCTTTCAATCATTTCAGGTACAAACAAAACCGAACAAAGTTCTTGCCAAGAGGGGAGAACATCAAGTTGGAGTGATATCTAGCAGTGAAAAGGGCACTAACACTACTGTAATTATGGCCATGTCTGCATCGGGGGACTATTTACCACCGATGTTTATATATGCTAGACAAAGACTTAACGAAGGTCTAAAAACTGGTGCTCCAGAAGGATCAAAGTTCGGTTGCAGTAAGAATGGCTGGAGCACTATGGAAACGTGCATGGAATGGTTCGACCATTTTTTAGCATTTACAAGACCAACTGTAGATTCTCCGATTCTGCTAGTTATGGACGGACATTCAAGCCACACAAAAAACTGGCCGTTGTTGGAAAAAGCAAAAAACAGCTTTGTTCGAATCATAACAATCCCACCACACACGTCTCATAAACTACAGCCGTTAGATGTAACGTTTATGGGGCCATTGAAAACTTACTATTCATCTGCTATTGGAACTTTTATGAAAAATAACCCAGGTAATTATTATGCATTGTTACCTATTATTGTGTCCAGCAACAAAGCTCTTTTTTTGCGCAGTGGAAAAACGAAAACTTCTTTATTTTTATTCAATTCAAAATTAAATTAAAATCAAAATTAAAAATACACTGACTTACATCTTCTTGGCACAATGGTAGAAAGAGGTCGTTTATCATCACTGTGCCTGTTTTAAAACCACACGCAAACTAAATAACGGTCATTCTACTTAGCTTGTGCAAGTTCATCCGTTGCACGCAACTCCTTCGGGATGAACCTTTTCGACTATCGCTACTTGGCCGGCGCTATATGTCCTTCTCTCTCATATCTCCGCAACGCATCTGTCAAATTAGAGACGCTGTTGACAAACAACACCAATTATCAGTTTTTTTCCTAACTATATGTCTTCTTCTAATGTTTCGTAGCAAAATCAGTTTCACTCTATAACATTCCGTCGCTAGTAAAAGAAGCGTTTGAAAAAGCTGCAACCAGATCAACTGCAAGAAATGGATTTTCTGCTACAGGAATATATCCATTCAACCCATCGGTTTTTAAAGAAGATGATTATGTTGTCAACAATTTCATAACACAGCAAAATATAGCAGAAACTATACAACCATTAGAGCCGACACTAAACGCTACACTAAACAATAGCCAAATTGATGTTTTGCCGATTGCTATGTCAATCCCTTCGGGTATGTATTAAAAATTATTATTTTTACGTTTGAATTAATTTTGTATGTTATTCTAACATCACGTTACTTTTTGTTTATTTTGACACAGCAGACTCAGATAATATTAGCATTCCTCCACCTATCTGCACACCAGCACAAAAACAGAAACCACGCCGAAATCGACAAGGAAAATCTGCAGAGCTTACTTCAAATAAATACAGGACGAATCTTTTACAACAAGTTGCATTAAAAGATATATCAAACATTAAAAAAAGAAACAAAACTCAGCAAAAAAATCAGACAATGATACAAAATATCCTGTGCTATAAGTGTGGCGATGTATTTAGCACATCAAAAAATTGTGAAGCTTGGACAAAATGCTGTTTTTGCTTCCAATGGTTCCATGCAACTTGTTTCCTAGAATGCGAAACATGTAAATAATGTTGGAATTCTTTCATCTTACCAAAATAATAAAAATATGATGTATATTATAATTTGAATTAAATCATGAAATCAATTGCTATTAATTTAGGAATAAATGGATTTATATTTCGTGATTTAAGTGTTTATTTGAACTATTAAATCTAGGTACTCCATAGTGTTTTTGTATCGTATTAGCATTATGAAACTTTAGTGATACAGACTGCAACCATATGGAAGTGATTGGTTTTGGTAAAAGGCATTTAAAATGTAATAATATAGTATAATGTTATAATATCCATTAATTAAAATTATTATAGAAATTATACTAACCCATTCCTGACGAGACTTGATTTCAAAATCAACCACACCATCGTATTATAGGCTGATAGACATACTAGACGGGTACCGTGGTACAGTCATCAGCTCATAAAACTTAACAACATGCCCGTCGTAGGATCGTGAGTTCAAGCCCCATGCGAACCGTCTCTTATAGTAAGAACTGACTATTCGGATCTTTCGACGATCGGCAAAGTACGTCTAAGGATGACGAACAGTCTAATTTCGAGATGGTGGTTCTTAAACGTTTATGAATTTCATAGAACTTTCACACATGTTTGCCCTTAGTTAATCTATTAAGCGCTTGGCACTCTTAGAACTTTTGTAAGTCTCAAAAACTTGGAAAACCGGTACGACCGCTAAGATTGTTCTACCGAGCAGAAAACGAAGGCATATTAGAAGAAAGAAGACTTATGCCAAACACGAAGCTTACCTCGGATTGACTGGTGCCATCAAAGGCTTAAGTTAAACACTGTCTTTATTTGCTGTAATTTTTCCCCATTTATACCTAACCATTTATACGTAATTTATAATTAATTCCAAAACATTTTCATTTTCTAAAAACGCTACGTCGTCAACATTCCGATCGGCCACTGATCGGACACGTGATTGCGGCATTGTTTGTCGGCGCAGCCAAACCGTTTTAATCGTTCGATTGAGCGGATGAATGTTTTGACCCAGTAATCTAAATAAGTTTTAACCGTCAGCGATAACTTATGAACAAAATAAATCGATAAAAATATAAAGCATCACTGTAGTCAGCTAATGTAAAGCATCATAAATTAACTAGTAAATAAATAAATAATTTATTTAGTAATAAAAAGCATAAAATACTCATTCGAATCCATTTTAGCCAGAAAAATAGATTGTTTGAACATAATACATAATAAAACATAATACAGGGATATAAGATGGAAAGAAAACGATATGGGAAGAAACGAGAAACGATGTAATTTCCATATTGCTTTAGTTTATTTATTCAAAAATTTATTTATTATTTATAAGAAAGAATCACTTACTTTTTAAAATTAATTCGAAAGGGCTACACATAATAAATAAAAAATTGGTTTTTATTGATATTTTAAGGATGTATTGCCTTATAATTCGCATGGTGGAACAGTAAAATTTACAAATAAATAATGACAATCGTTGTTTCTCCACAAAAACAATCTTTAATCATCTCATCTCATCTTAAAAACATATATAGTTTCACAAAACTACATGAACAAGTTTCGTCATTGACTACATCACGTGTCACATCGCATGCAAAATAGCTATGATCGCTACCTAAGCCCTGTTGTTGTGGCCCATATTGCCCCAGTGTTTTGACGTTTCACGGTTTGTTTACATATGCCCATTTTGCCCCAGGGCTATGCCCATTTTGGCCCGCGTGTCAAAATACCATCACGTAAAACATAAAGTTTTATTTTGCATTTTTTCGATGAAAACTCGTTATTCTGAAGCCTTTTGGTAGTTTAATCTCATAGTTAACTAGTAAAAGCATCTAATAGTGTAAAAATAACATTGTTTCGTGGTAAATTCAAATTATAGTTAATAAAACGGCTTAACATGCCCATTTTGCCCCGCTTTCCCCTACCCCGATAGGCGCACACCCGATGCATACACAGGTTTTCGGGAGTGCGGAATGGCGCCCACTTGGAATGGGGAGCAGAATGGTGGACGGTTGCAATGGACGATACACAGGTCCCCCCCGCCCCGGTGTTTGAGCTGCAGCCGGCGCAGCGTTGGTGTTGGTGTAGCAACGGGCAGATCACCGCGCGCGAGGGTGAGAAGCACCAGCACACCAGCACAGCAAACAATAAGCGCACGGTGGGCGATGGTGTGCCGTTCGCGCTAGTGTGCGAGAGCGCGAGCGCACCGGACTGACCTACTCGATCGTTGCCCGCAACGGCGCGCAGATATTGTACAGCGTTCGAGCGAAGTAGACGTGAAACCCCGCAGCGAAGGCAGCTCCGACTAAAGACGTTTTTCTTTTACTTATTCTTGTGAGAGTGCATTACAGAGGAGAGTGCTGTGACGTAGCAGACCGTTTGAGGCGCGCGCGCGTGTATGTGAAACCCCTATTTTCCTTGATTGTAGTTTTGCTGGAACCATTGTGACCGCGCCCGTGTTTGTGTGCATGTGCAGCGTGAAACTGTGCAAAAGACAGAGCGAAGGAACGAACTAAAAACCGAACTTGCAAAAAACAAACAACCGTACATTCGAACCCCCCAAAGAACTGCTTCCGGTGTGCAAGAGAGTGCGGAAAGTGCAAGAACTCTACCACAGCAAGCGACACTATGGGGCTGCTGCGACGAAACAGCCTGAACATTGGCCGCTGGTTTCCGGCCGGCAAGCAGGAGTCGGCGGCTGCGGTCGCTGCCGCCGCTACGCCACCGGCCGGTGCGACCGTTGGGCCGCGGGCCAGCTTCGGCAGCTCGGTCGCGATACAGAAGCTGCGCGAGAGCAAATGGTTCGATGCCGGCGAGGAGCGCATCTTTTGCGCGGTGATCGAGAACGGCTTCATCGTGGAGGTGCGCCGACCGGCCGACCCCACCGCCGACAGCTGGTTCGGGGTGGTTTCGATCGAGCTCAAGAAGTGTAAGTTGTACCCCGAAAGGGATGTTGGTTGCTGTGTTCTGGTATCGTTGTTTTTTTTTGTTCCCTTCTGCTAGTAGAAAAGTCATCTGTCCGTTCTTTGTCAACTCGCGTGGCGCGCGTGTAAGAATATTCTCGTGACCAGTGTGCACTACAAAGCGTGATATTGCACCCCCCTCTCCCTGGGGGGGGGGGGGGACAAGCAATGGGGGTTACTTTCAGAAAGGGAATGATGCACCCCCTTACCCTTCCCTCCCCACTCCATTTCCCATCCCGGGTAATGAAGGGAGGGGCTGTGTAATTTAATGCAGGTGATGAGGTGGCAACCGGTTCGCTATTTTTAGCACCACATCGTAATACCCCAAGGGTAGGGATTGTGGAAGGAAGGGCGTATCAAATAGCGTCGCGCCCTGTGATGGCTGTGTGTGTGTGTGTGTAGATTTTGAAGGCCGCTGCACCGGACCCGTTTGGGGCCGAGTTGTTTACATGCTAAGGGATAGTAGTGTGATACCGTCGTGTCGTGTTCTCGTGGAATGGGAAGGAGAGTGAGGAATTTGTTTGTGCTACCTAGCACCCCCTCGCGCCACCCCCCATCGATACACACACACATCAAAGGCCATTTGCATTGCGTTGTATCTCTCACCGTGGTGGTCACTGTGCCCGGGCCCTGGGGGTTGATTATTTACGGGTTTACACTCGGTTGCATCGGCTGAAAGTGCATCCATGCAAATGAACCTTGCTCCTCCTGTTCCTTTCGTTTTCCCCCGCCTTTCTGTAAGCAAATAGTTTCAACCAGCAACGTAGAAAAGGCAATTGTTTGTGGTCAAGCTTCTCAGCCGCCGGCGGGGTGAATATGATGAGGGGTTGTTTTTTTTTTTGTTGCATCTGTCTGGGACTTTTGTTTCGTTCATGGCGACGGTATGCTAATTAACCCTTGTAATACTATCTCCCTCTCCGTCCCTCCCTCTCTGGCTATGTGTCTGTGTATGTGGGATGAATTCCATTCTCACGAAGGCTAGAACGCACCTTTGCACTTGATGCTGTCGCTTGGCGCCGGGAGGCACGGCTAATTCTAACGAAACGGGTTATGCAAAACGACGAGAGGGTGGTGGTCGCCCAAGTGACGCCATCAGCTCACTTTCGAGCACAAGCAAACCATTCCTACGCACTTCGATGACTTAATGATGATATGCTAAAAGTGTGTGTGTGTGTGCAGGTTTTTTATTTCTATTTTGTTTGCGACATTATTTACAGCCGAACTGAAACCAACGGCAGAGCACGTCAAAATCTACTCGGTGCGCATGAAGGAGAATGAGAAAAAGCCGATGAAGGTGTACTGCGTGACGCTGGCCAACCTTTGGCAGCAGGGCCACCAGCTGCGGATCAACAATGTGGCCGACCGGACAAAGAAAGCG
Organism: Anopheles arabiensis; assembly: GCF_016920715.1. Taxonomy (NCBI): domain Eukaryota; kingdom Metazoa; phylum Arthropoda; class Insecta; order Diptera; family Culicidae; genus Anopheles; species Anopheles arabiensis. Next base: position 23,823,944 of record NC_053517.1, read on the forward strand.
CACCCGGAGAAAGACATCTTAGCGCAGGTGAGCGTTTTGCCAGGGGCCAGCGGGTTCGTCTCAATGGGAAGCATCAATCACTTTAATATGTCTATACTAACGCAATGCCGAATTGTGTTCTTATCTCCCGACTCGACTCGACTGCAGATAAAGTACGCCTCGAAGTGCCAAATGCCGTTCCACAACAGCCAACACTTTGCCGAATTCTGTCGGTACGGTGACCGGCCGCAGGATAGCCGGAAGCGACAAGTAAGTGCGTTACTGAAACGGTTCGAGGACGCATTGCAAGGAGCGCACAACAGCTACTTCTGAGTGGCCACACATACGACCGCGATCCTACTACCCCCTGCCTGGAGCCTGGAGCGCACCGAAAGGTTAAAACCCGTCTTCATACCTCTTGTTGTTTACACTTTGTTGGTCCGCTTTGTTGGGGATGTGTTTTACCCTTTTTGCTCTGGGTGATGGTGATGGTGGTGATGGTGGTGGTAGTGGAATAAGCTTATCGTATAGTTCAGTACACGATTGCACACTCGCAGATAACAATTTAAAAACACTTCACCCCTCCCGGAGGCTTAAGCTCTCCGTGACGTTACTTATCACACTACTGCTTCTAACACTGCTAACAGCGTTTGATTGCGCATAGACATGTAATTCCATTTTCGTATGTTTCGCTTTACGCAATTTTTCAACAGATTTCCGACTGCGCCAAATGGGGTGGACTCAATATGGGAGCGACGCTCATTTTCATGGAAATGCAGAAGAAGCAAAAGTCACTATCGCACTAGTAGTGCGCCTGTACTAGAGTAGTGTCCCTGTAGGTAGGCCGTCCAGCCCACCAGCCAACGCGCAATGCTCTTGCAGCATTAGAACTGGTCGTTAGTTGTTAAAGCATTTCCGCAGCCGCAAACCGGATGAAGGAGAAGAATATTATTGTGATCTTCTGTCACGCTGTACCGTTTAAGGGAACGCTATATCTTAGCGCTTTGTTATGATCTTGCGATGCTGAGTTGCAGCATCGCGCATCGTACATCGTAGGACGTAGTTTATTGTTAGGCCATAAGAGCGACAATCAGCGCCTGTTGATTGTTTTGATTGTATCATATTTTTGTGTATCATTACCAAAGCCAGACAGTAGTAGAAGGATAAGGACAAATTACCTATTTTATACTTTTATCGAGTGTAATGTATTTGAAAACAACGAAAATAAAAACAAATGTGTCACAATAGCAATATAAAAAAACGGACGTTGTCTTACGTTGACTTTGTTGATTCATGTGGCGCAATTCATATCACATATATTGCTAAACCGACTCTTCAATTTATCCTATATTTTGAAGAATTCCAATGGCAACGGAGTTTAGATGATTAAGCCGGTCGCGACGAGGTGGTCGAATCGATCAACATTATCTCCCAAGTGCCACAAACCCACTAAACGACCGCAAAACGTGGTCTAAACGGCTCAAGCTTTCAACCTAAAAGGAATCTAAAAAGACTTCGTTTAGCATACGATAAACGACTGATGCATTCTAAAAATAAGGCCAAAAAGCTTGTGGCGTCATCTGTTGGTGAGATAGCCACACAGTAGAGCTTGCTTCGCTTTGAGAGCTTTCTCCTTCTCTCTGTACTGTTGTATACTTTTATACATTCTGCGTATCATAGACTATCGATCTACGGTGCGTTTAAGCTTAATCTGTGGCGCTTGGGCTTGGTGTCAAATTAAAAGCCTTTCCTTGCTAAATCGCAGTTACATGCCTATTAGCCGTGTATCAGCCTATTAGTGCGTATTAGTTACAGTGTAGCTAATATTAACCGTATATCACTTGAACACTTAAAAAAAAACACCCAAAAACCTTTTCTAACAATCATATTTCATTAATACTACTGAAAAAGATTGTAAAATTTAAGCGTTTTTAAAGCGTTTCTAGTGCCGTTCAATTTGATTTCGATACATTATTCACTCTCATAGATTGTTTATTTAAAATTTGTTCTTTTTTTGCAAAACTACCCCCGCACGAAATCGTAATAATAGTCATGAAATCGTTCATTAAACGTCTTCATTTAATTATCATCTTTTTAGTCAATTTTTGTGGAACACCAACGCTTCGACGAAAAATAAACATCGAATTGCGATGATTTGTTGTCCAATCGCTTTTGACCACCCCAACGCCCATAGTTCCGCTGTCAAACGCTGTTGTTGCTTTCCGTCTCGGCCCTTCGTGTGGCTGCAGCCTGAGCGTGCAGTGATGATTAATTAGATGTAATGCAACAGAAGGGCGAGTGTGTGTAGTGTGTGCTGTTTGTAGTGAAAAGTAGTGTTAATCGATTCAACGCAACAAACGCAACAGCAAACCGGGCCCCCAAACAACGAGCCAAGCTAAACACACGCACAAAACATTCCCATTGTCGTAACACACACACACACGAATCTAGGCGAAAAACTCCCACAGCGCTACAGGCCAGTGTGTGGGTGCGTGCGTGCATGTGTGTATGTACAGAGAAGAGCCCGAAAACGGATACAACGCACAACGCGAACAAAGCACACAGCAGGCTCAAGGATTTGTTGTTTTCCACTTGTAAAGCTGTGCTGTGACGTATGCAACTCCGAGACGGCAGGCAGCAGGGCGGAGGACAGTGGCGGGCTGCATTAGTCATGTAAAGAAAAGTGTCCCGAAATCAATAGATAAGGCTGAATGTGGTTTACGTACCGAGACAAGGCGCGCGAGAGAGAGAGAGAGCAAGCGATTGTGTGTGTTTTTGCTCGCCTTCCGTTCTGCCCCCGTAAGCGTTGTACTATCAGCGTTGCTTCTTCTGTCAACAGAACCTTTTTTTGCGCGCGCGTGTGTGTGTAGATGGGGGTAAGCAAAAAGCCCCTTTCTCCTCCCCCCCCGTCAGTGTAGTGTTTTGATTGCAATCGCACCACGGCCCATAGCGTAGTGATTTCTTCGTAGTGTTGTCGGGGCTGTTACTTCTCTTCCATCTTTGCGCTATCTCGTAAGGAGTGTTGCTGCTGCCGAAGAGTGAGCCATTCCAGTCAGCAACAACTAGGAAGCAACCGGTAGAGTTCTACCCTAGTCGATCCGTTTGTGTGTCCTTGTTTTCACCGCCCCCCTCGTCCCCTCGAACGCGGCTGCTTTTTTTTGTCTTCTTCTGTGTGTGATACCGACGCGACACGTAGACAAAGCAGGCTGCGCGCGTACAAACGAAAAGAGAGCAGTGTTTGTGTGTGTGTATGTGTGTCTGTGTTGGGCTAAATCGATAGCAACGAAGCAACCAGCAGCAGTAGCAGCAGCATCAGTCTCCAGCCGCCGTGTGTGTGTGAGGGAAAACAGCGGTGGAAAGCGAACGGCGTGAGAGAAAATCTCGTCCGTCACACCGGCGTGTGTGTGTGTGTGAGAGAGGTGGGTGGAAGGAGCGAAAGGAAGAACAAAAAAAGCATAATTAGGCGACGAACAGCAGGATCTGTGCGTTGCAAATCTTCGCCGTGTGGATGCAATCAACACCTGCAGCGGCAGCAGCACCAGCAGTAGTAGTAGTGTAACGAAACACTTCCCCTCCATAACCACCACACAACCCACCCAACCACAACAATGAATGGGCTAAGGTGAGTAGTGAATGTGTATGTGCTGTGGTACAATCGGCGTGGGAAGCATTGAAAAAAAAAACGATTTTCCACAGCCAGTTAGAAAAAAAACAGCACAAACGAGAGAAGGGAGAAAATGATATGAATTTTTCTTCCTAACCCCCACTTTTATCGATTATCCACTTCCGGACGTGTTGTGCGTCTTATCTCGTTATGACGAGTGTCCTGTTCACCTCCAACTGCACATATCCTTTTTCCGTATGTGCCCTCCCTTTCCAGCAGCGTCCCACATTAGCGACCCTTCCAGGGGTCCTCGCCGTCGCCGTGTTTGATTGGATGAATCGATTGGCAGGAGAGAAGCGGACCTGACTGATTTCTCCGTCCCCCGTGCGCCAGGCACTCGGCGTATTAATCCCAGTCACGCATATATTGGTTTGATAATAATGTGGCACTGCGGTACGACCCATAAAGCTGCCCTCCACAGCACCCTCCCCTCCCTTAACGCAATCCCCATAAGCCCCATCGCCCGTGTGGCCCGTTTCACAACAGTGCGCTAATTGCCCGTATCAGTCACAAGACGAACGACGGTCTAATACGCGATCATAAACGTTGCCCGGTGTTAGCGCGATAGTGCGCCATTCCCGGATTGGCTACAGCACCAGTACCAGCCGACTGCGAGATCCAGAGCAGCTTTTGCTAACTACGACGACGGCAACAGTAAACAATATGGGATTATTTATGTAAATATTGTGGCAATATGTGCTCTCCTCTCCTCTGGTCGCAACCCTTCCCCTCTGTGTGATTATTAGTCTGTGGACGATATTGGATACAATGCAACGCAACCCGCCAGTGTCAAAGTTAACGTTTTCCCCCTTTCCCCTCCCCTTTCCTTTCCAGCTTCGGTGAGCTGTGCTGCCTGTTCTGCTGCCCGCCGCTGCCGGGCCGGATCGCGGCCAAGCTTGCCTTTCTGCCGCCGGAACCGACCTACAACCTGACGCCGATCGACGAGTCGAAGGCAAAGTACCTGCTCAGCTTCAACGAGCGGGCCGAGTGGCCGTACTCGGAGCGCGAGAAGGAAAACGTGGAAGGGTTCTACACGCGCACCGCCCGCGGCAACAAGCTATCCTGCATCTACGTCAAGTGCACGCCGAGCGCCAAGTACACGCTGCTCTTCTCCCACGGCAATGCGGTCGATCTCGGGCAGATGAGCAGCTTCTACCTTGGGCTGGGGCTGCGCATCAACTGTAACATCTTCAGCTACGACTACTCCGGGTACGGGATGAGCGGCGGCAAGCCGTCGGAGAAGAACCTGTACGCCGACATCGACGCGGCGTGGCACTCGCTGCGCACCCGGTTCGGCGTCAGCCCGGAGAACATCATCCTGTACGGGCAGAGCATCGGCACGGTGCCGACGGTCGATCTGGCCGCGCGCTACGAAGTTGGGGCTGTGATCCTGCACTCTCCCCTGATGTCGGGGATGAGGGTGGCCTTTCCAAACACGAAGCGGACCTGGTTTTTCGACGTGTTTCCAAGGTTAGTTGGCGCGCGTTGGCCGGCCGTTGCGGTACGAAATCGAGCGTGTGAAATAATCGCTTTTTTCTCACCTTTTCTCCCCCATCTATCACATGCACATACACACACACGCACAGTATCGATAAGGTGTCGAAGATATCATCGCCGGTGCTGGTGATACACGGCACGGAGGATGAGGTTATAGACTTTTCCCACGGTTTAAGCATCTACGAAAAGTGCCCAAAAGCCGTCGAACCGTTGTGGGTTGAGGTGAGTGGCATGGCGATTGTCCCTTGTCCTGCAGGTGAATCCAAAGTTAACCAATCCTTCCGTTTTTTTGTCCACAGGGAGCCGGTCACAATGATGTGGAGCTGTACAACCAGTACCTGGATCGGCTGAAGAAGTTCATCGCGGTCGAGCTGGGCAACTGACAATTAAAGCATGCCTCCTCCGGTCAGCTGTCTTCCTCGTCGGCCGGAGCGGCAGCCCCGAAAAGCCCGTCGCAGCGCCCGGCGAAGGCGGGATCGGGCAAGCGTACCGCGGGCGAGGAAGCGACCCCGGCCGCCACAACCAGCACAACCACTACTAGCAGTAGCAGCACAAGCGGTGGCGGTGGCGGCGGTGGCACCACCAGCGGTACGGCAACGACCGGAGGGGGCGGCGGCGGCGGCGGAAGCTCGTCGCGCAGTGGTAGCGAAAAACTGTTATAGCACTCGTTGGCCGGGCCGAGCGGCAGCAACACGTACAGCAGCGGTTGCAGCTGTGGCAAGAGCACTGGTACGAGATCGGAAAAATTGTCGAAAAACGCTTCGCACAACAACACCACCCACTCCCATCATCATCATCATCATCATGCACAGCACGGTCACCAGCATTCGACAATTAGCAGCAGCATACGGAAGGAGCTGGCTTCCTACGAGAATCCCTACCAGACGCAGGCCGGCGCTGCCGGCGGCGGGGGCATGGTGCGCAAGAAGCCAACCAAACGGAACGCCAGCACGGAAAGTCTCGACCTGTTCGACTCGAGCTGCCCGCCGGAGGAGTGCAGCTGTGGCCTGTACTCGCCCAGCTCGATCAACGGCGGCAAGGGGTGCAGAAAGTGTGCCAGCGCTTGTGATACAACCGGCACGACCAAGTCGGCTCAGCAGCAGCAGAAGAAGCACAACTCTTCCAAGTTCAAGGACGCTTCAACGAGCCCCAAATCGAGCAGCCCGCTGAAGGCGATTGGGCAGCAGCAGCAGGAGTGCCGTAGCCCCAAAATTGAAGCCTCCACCGATACAAAGTTTGATTTTAACTTTTCACCCAAAACGGAAAGCCACTACCGGCGCCTGTCCTCGCTGAGCATTAATTCGTCGGGCGGCCACAAGCATGCGGTCACTGCCAGCCCCATGAAGCAAGCGGCGGCGGCTGGTGGTGGTGGTGGTGCCGCCACTTTGGCCGCCTCCTCCGCCGCAACCAGCCCGAAGCTGAGCCCGCAAAAGTTAACACCGGTGAGAGCGGCGGACCATCAGCGCACGCTGGAAAAGTCAAACTCGCTCGGCGAAAGCAAACCGCCGCGGATGCTGCGCAATACGCGCAGCCTATCGCCCAGGCCGCCCGTACGCCATCAGCATTCGATTATGGTGTCGGACGAAAATGACATCATCTCGGTGAAGCTGTCGCCGAACGAGGAGTACTGCGATGACGAGGGCACGAAGCGGCGCGATTCGGCCAAGAAGGCAGAGCCGAAGGACGAGCAACGGCGGGTGGCTGCTGAAAGCAAGGGTGATTCGTCGACACCGAAATCGAACACAGCAGCAGCAGTCAACGGTGGTGGCGGTGGTGAGAAGGCAAAAAAGTTGAGCGATTGCTTGAAGAGCGCTAACAACAACCGCAGCACCAGCTGCCTGGTGTACGTGCCGTCGGATCCGTGGACGCGCATGTCGGCCAGCAATTCGCCGCTGCCGTCGCTGCCGAAGCAGCAAAAATCCAAGACGCTTGATAACAGCGCCAAAGCGTACGGCAAACCGTGCCTCGACTACATGAAACACTCCGACCCCTGGGTTTGGCGCTCGAACGTGAACCTTCCCGAGCGGGGATCGGCAAAGGGAGCCGGAGGGGGCGCGAAGAAGCGGAATGCGGCGGCGTTGCCCCATCAAACGAAATCGCTCACCAGCACGGTGAGCCGCGATGACTCAGACGTTGCTGTGGGCGGCAAGCATCAAGCGAAGCTGTGCCAGCAGCAATCGCTCGGTCGGTTCGAGAAAACGCTCACCATACCGGGCGTGGACGGGAGCTTCGATGCGCGCAAGAAAATCACCCGACCGAAGCTGCAGCGCTCCAAGTCGCCATCGTTTTATGAGGACTTTTTTCAGCCGCCACCGGCCGGGGCGGGCGAAACGGACACGAACAAATCGCCGCAAACCGGGTCACTAGCGCTGGCCAAAAACAAGTCCGTCTCGTCGCTCAAGATAGAGAAGAACGCTTCCAACTCGAACCTGAACGGGCACGGTAGCAGCAGCAGCGGTGGGCTTATCAGCAATGCCATCAACCACAGCAGCAGCAACACGAGCAACAGCGGTAGCTTCAGCAGCTACAACGGCAACGGTTCACCGACCGGCCGGAAGCAACCGTCACCGAAGCTTAGCATACCGCCGGCGACACAGCATCTAGCATCGCCGGCCAAGCAGCCGCTGCAGCAGCAGGAGCCGACGAAAGCGTCGCTCAACCTGCTCAACCCGAACATGCTGCAGCCGCGGCACAGCTTCTCCACCACGCCCTCGCAAAAGGATGACGAGCTGCAGCTGAACATCCGGCGGCTGAGCGAGCAGATGAACAAGTACAGCCATTCGGCCGCCTTTCCCACGCCGCCGGCCTTCCTGAACGACACGATCCTGCAGCAGCAGGTGGGCGCGAGCAAGAAGGTCGGTGGCAGCGGCGGCAGCCTAACGGCCGGCCCGACCACCACCGCCAGCACCACGGCCGGCGGCAGTATCGGTGGGCTGAACGAAGCCACCCAGCGCAAGACGGCTTCCCACTCGAAGATAAACGAGCCAATTCTGGAAACACGCTGCTAGATTGAACTGCGGACTTCGATCGAACGGCAGCTTCGCGAGGCAGTCTTGTCGATGATGGTGATGATGGTGATGATGCGGTCAGGAGGGAAGTTGCATTTGTTTGTAGCTAGCAAAAATTAATTGAAAACACTGAAAACCAACTGCCGGATTTACACTGGAATTTGGCACACCACCACACCACCACCACCAATGGCGCCGAAGGAAACTGGAAAAGGAATTGGAACGAATTGACGCGCGCGCGCGTTGTATTAAGAAGAGTTTTTGGAGGCAAATTGGGTGATTGGGTGATTGTGTGTGTGTGCGTGTGGGTGTGTGTCTTTGTGTGTTTACTTTTATGCACCGCCACACCGAATGCAAACCGTTTTTTCGAACCTTTGAATGTTGATGATAAGCACAAGCGAAGAAGGGGGCACACAACATCACACAGTCTGATTATTAAGAACAAAGCGCAGTAGTAAACGTTAAACACAATCATTATATCATTCATCTGTGGGGTTTAGGGGGGAGACAGATGTAGGCGGCAGCCAGCGCGATCAATAATACTACTTTACGGACGACGACAAACAAACTAACACAAGGGAATATCATAAGTAAGAGTTTTAGATGCTAAGTGCAAGATATTCTGTGCAGCAGGACGTGGCGACCGTGCGCGATCAACCAAACTGAGAGAGAGAGAGAGTGAGAGAGAGGGGGAACGGAATAGCAAAATTTAACAACGATCACATAGACACGATCGTCTCACTAGGCTAAAACTTGTTAAACCTACTTACCGCGAATTGGGATCGATAAATAGCAAACAACACGGATTGACTTTATCAGTTAAGCAAAAGCGATGGGGTGGCACACGTTCGCGCCTGACACGCGGAAACACGCGGCACGCGGTTAGAGCGAAAGTGGTGACTGCTTTGTGCGCAACTAGTGTGCCAACAAACGCGAGCCCGCAAAATGTGACTTGCGTGAGTTACGGCGTTACGGAGTTATCATTTCTGGAATGGTTCAGGAGGGTGGCTCGCACCCTATATATAAAAAAAGACGCGCTCGGAAGTGCAATAGTGAGGAAATGCATTCGTTGCGAGAGGGATTTAAAAACAAACGTATAGCATATATATATACATATATTCTAAAGTGTAAAGAGTTGGAGCAAGTGAAGCCAGGCGGCGGCAAGGCAACAAGGAACAGAAAGCATTGAGGACATTGAAGAACTCACCGCACCCCTTCCCCTCTTCCCTTTCCCGTGTGAAGCAGAGACACACAGTATTACACACTATCTGATAGAATACTGCGCTTTCGCGTTCCGCAGACGTTAATATTTTGAGCATTATGCTTAATATAATGCGTGAGAGCACTTTGATCACGATTTTACTTTAGCGTTTCGCGCAGTGCTTGCGTTCAGAAGTTGCGTGTTTGCGATGAGTTCGGTTTCCCACATTCAGTGTAGATCTGTTCTGCTTTTTTGGTAACGCAGGGGGAGCGCGCGAGGAGGTAGATCTTTAGTTTTACTTGCATATTCGCGACTTATTATGCACCTACACCTTAAAAGGCAAAGCGTTTAAACAGTTTAAGTTGACAAAAAGACAAAGTTCTGGAAAATTGGCCACTTCACACGTCGCTAATAACGCGTTTGCTTAGCGTGTGTGTGTGTGTGCTTGCTAGTTATGGCAAATTTATGTTGATCTTTGACACGTGGCAAACCGTATTTCCTATTGCGATAGGACACACACACACAGGAGCGAGAGAGGACACAGGTCGTGTGCAAGCAAATGCACAGAGCTTTGGGCCAGACCAAGGGAGCGGTGCATGTTTTTAACAATAAAATGACACTCCCACTGCCAACACATACCACAAAACCACAAACAGCAGAATCACATCATCATCACGTTCCGTTACGAATAGCAGGATTAACACTAGTTCTCGTGTCATGCATACAGCACGCATCTAATTTTCTCTCCCTCTCTCTCTCTTTCTCTATTTATCTAAAAAGCACTTTTACCGGCTTGGAAACGTATGGTAATTGTACATATAAGACTACTTACATCTCACAGTGTGTGCCCGTACGGTACACCTTCTCTATCCAACCCCTTCTACCTGGTGGTCGGTCTGCTGTATCAGCGGATGAGTCCTTTCGATTCCTTATGCGCACACACGGTGGTTCCGGCGGAAGGGAAGGAAGGCAAGCGGCGGATTGGGTTTTTTTTCTTTTGCTGCAATGACACATTGAACATTGATTAACAGAATTAGCGTAATTGAGAGAGAGAGAAAGAGAGGAGAAAAAGGATTTATCGTTTGGGACCCTACTCCATTACGCTTCTGAGGAACCCTCTTCCCTCCCCGAATCATTGTACCAAATCTTTCAACCTCGTAACGGGAAGCGGTGCCCCATGAGACGTACTCTATTTCATGATTAACCAATAAAAATCTCGACACGAAAGATACACGGTGAAGAGTGGTACCCTCATGACACAAATCCGAAAATGGTCACCTTTTTTATGATAAGTTCCAACGCTTCGCCAGTATACCTCCACAATAAACTAATGAACACCTACAGTTTCTTAGTTAACCGACCACGGCTCTGTAATTCATGTTTATTTCATTCGGTTTTCATATCGTAGATTAAACGGAGGTAAATCTTAATTCATGTAAAGAATTATTTTCATGTAAGTCATCAAAGTTCCGCAGAATAATGCAGCGTCCGCTTGCCGACGCCGTTGTGTCTCGCATTTTGTTGCTTCTTCTTCTCAACCTGTAAAAGAATTATATTGATTAGTCACTGAAAAGGAATATGGCTTGGATTAAGTTTCCTATTTACCTTGTATTCTGTAATAGAGCACTTTGTGTGATTTTCATGATATTTTACAAGCCGAGGCCGGTAGCGTTTGCTAACAACTCATGCTTTTCCCGGCAGTGACTGTCGCTTGTGTGGGAATCAGTTGGAATTTGTTTGTGTTGGAAAATTGCTGCTGTCAAAATTTACACGTTTATACTGCACCGTTCCATTCGTTCATTACTTCAACACTTGGTAAAAGTAAGGCGGCGCTCTGGGACCAATCGAACGAGACAAACAAACACGACTCTGTTCGATAGGTGCTCTGTCAGGTGTTCGATGTCTTACAGGGTTTCGAATCATAAAGCGAAAGGCCATGGGAGTGACAAAATGCAGACAAATTTTTCAAAATGTGAGCTTTTGTCACTTTTTTTAGCTTTTGTCAAAATTTTGTAACCTGGAGCAGCCAAGAAAAAAAGTTGACAAAAGTTGACAAAATTTGACGTTCGTGAAAAAGCGTAAACAAACAGCTATTTGGCGCAGTTGTGACCCATTGTTATGATAATAATGCTAAAATGCATGATTCTAATTGATTTATGTACCTATTTAGTACTTCTTAAACAAAATATCGATGATATTCAGATGTTGGAGCTTTTTTTCGCTCTTGTGTATGTTTTTGGTGCGGCCACGAGAAAAGCTCTTTTTTGCAGTTGACAAGCAATTTTGACAAAGTTGAAAAAAATGTCAACATTTTTTCAGCTCCGTGGCCACGCGCTAATATAAGGGAATAGTTGAACCACTTAGTGGAATGTTGCAAATCGGTAGGGGAATGTTGCAAGCAAGCTGTGGAAGTTTGCAATCATATGGGGGAGTGTTGCAATCGATTAGGGGAATGTTGGAAGCGTACTGTGGAGCTGTCATCAGCCTGTGGGTGCCGATGTTGTTGTATGAAATGATGATCAATGTCCATTAATTGCTACAAATCAGTCCGACGAGTGTTGTTGGACAAAACATCATTCATACAAATCGCTTTCTCCTCACCTTCCAATATAAATATCCATCATTGTGTAAAATTAATGCCTCCTCAACTCGAAACGTTTTTTGAAAGATAAATTGTACCAGCCTGTAGCTTCCATCCGCCGCAGCTAGGTAGCGTACGCGTTCAAAAAAAATTACACTAGCAAGTACGGACAATGTCCCCCGGCCTTTACACTGTTTTCAGCCACAGTTTTCAATGTGAACATCATTATTCAAAACTTAAATGATGGTTTTCAACAACTGTCATTATTTGTGGCAACTGGGCTGTTAAAAAATCCTCTTGCGATTGTAGAAAGGCATTCTACAAAAATGCTACTTGGGTTTTGAGATAAACAGGAGTTACGCGTAACACTACCGGATATCAAGAAGCGCGCGAAGAATTGCATTTTTTAAATTAACTAAAACATTATCTATTATCTCTATGAAGTTTTGCAGGCATTCTAAAATGAAATTTTGAACATCTAGAGACGATGTTGAATCGAAACACGGATTGTTCGCGTTACAGCGGCGTTACACATAACGCCAGTGGCTAGCAACCCAAGCACAGCATTTTGGCTGCACGGTTGCCATAGTCGTCTGAGCCGATAAATGCTATTGTGCATGGCTCACTCCTAAAATGCATTCTGGCTATTGAAACATGCCGCTCGAAAGTATAACATCAACATAACCAGCGAAGGTAGGTAGCTCGTTGCAAAAATGTTTAACGGCAATGGTAACGTGAAACCAAAATGTGTTTGGCGTTACGCCAGCGTATACGAAAAGTTTAAATAAGGGGTTGTATCCGTAACATAATTTAACGAATAATCACAAACTTAAATTAGTTGGTCCAAATAAAGACAAGTTCCAGTTGGATACTTCTTATCAAGGTCTGTATAGGAATGAGGTCTAATATTATCCAAAATCGGTTTGACCATCTTGAATGGTCATTGGACTGGAAATTTCATCAAACCCTCAAACAATTATTAGTACAAGAGGCATAAATACACTTCCTGTAAAATTCATGAACCAAATAACAACCTTCTTGCGATGACCAGACCGATTCGTCACTATAATCACATTCAAAATTTCAATCGAAAAGGGCTTTCAGATGTCAAACCGTCTATAGCGAGCTTTTGTCTACTTGTAAAATTGTTGTACTCTTTATGATACTAATAACGAAACAATTTAATTTTCATCCCATCCATATAACCTAGGGACAATTTACCACAATACAGTTGTTATTCTGTGGTCAGGGATCATTTTCAAGTCTTAATTCGGACTTTGTAATTTCAGACTAGTCTGATCCACTTCGCAGAAGTCCAAACAAACTGTAATTGTGGAGTCGGATCAGGATTTAATTCGGAAGCAGATTTAATTTTTCAGAGCCAAAGTGGATCCACAACTTCATTCCGGATCAAACATCACTAACATGTAACATTACAAAGTATCATTTCAGATGCGGGCAAATTGAAATGTGTATGGAGGAGAATACGATGTGGTCTTCTAAGAATTCTAAAGGTACTGAAATGGCAGGACAAACCATTAACCACCCAACTAACAATGGATAACAAATGTATGGTTGTTGAGTACAGTAGGGAAGAATTGAAACAGGGATCATTTCCTGATTATTGAATAAGTTACCCATTTTTAATGAGTTACTTTGCTCCGGGTACTTTGGAGAAAAATGGATCCTAATCCCAGTATATCCGTAATTGTTAGTTGATCTCATACTCGTCATTGTTTTAAGAGGATTTGTAAGGTTTGTGTATTAGACGATTTGAAAACCAGCTTGTTGAAATTATACAGTGATACTAGACCGGATAAGGGTGGATACAGTGCTCAAGAAAGATGTTCATATTTCATGATCAACAAAGCGTATTGTAACGGTAGCAAACTGATCAATATTTTCACTAAAGAGCTGCGGTCATAAACACAAACCCCGTTTGCTAATAGCCAGAGAAAGGAACGGATCTCAGAATAAGGAATAATCTGTTTTATATTTTAAATCCACCAAGCAACAAGTTGATTCCAACTGGGGTACATTAGGAATTTCAAGACGCATATAACAAAGCAAAGCGATCGTTTACCATAACACACACCAGAATGATCGAGTCGCATCGAGTCCTTTTGTGTAGTGTGCAGTTGCAGTTTTTGAAATTAATCTCTTTCATGCATTCTGCCCACATTTCAACATGAATCAAGTGAATACCTGCCCTCACTTTCCATCATCCAATGCGTAGCCGTTGTTTTTGTTCTTCCGATTGTACATCATTCTTACGCTAAATTCATTCCCGCGCGCGATCGAGCAGTACGATGTACGAACTAAAAATGTCAAACACGCAAAGCAACTCGCAAACATACACACAGAATCTCACCCAGAACTAATCCGAGCAGGTTTGCAAAAGGTCCCGAAAATCGATCGGCCTGTAGCGAGACCGGGAGCCTGCCCGATCCATCCCGTGAGGAAGGTCGCCCAACCAGCCAAAGGACCGGTTGTGTTTTCGTCGATCCAACAGCCTTTCCAGCTGAGGCCGCCGATTCGCTTGTCCAGCTTCTGTCCCACCCAGTTCACCCTCCACCACAGAGTTGTGTTAATATTAGTTCTGTACAGAGACGATCTTCCAGATCCAGACGACGGTTCGATCACCAGTAAGTAAACGTTTGAAAGACGCAAGCAGGACACCAGAGCGAGCGAGAAAAGGAAAGAAAATAATAACACAAAAAAAGTGGAAAATAAACCAACCCAGATTTCGCGCAGATTCTCGGCACTGGACACCCAGAACGGCAGAAGAGACACACTACCACACTCCACTCTGCCTCTGTGGCGCTGGAATGGCATCAGGCAGGCCGCCGTCCGACCAGATCGGTGCCCAGGTGCCGAAGAGGTATAAATACGGCGGCCAGTTTGCGCTGGACAGCTTATTAGTGAATTTTGCGTCGTCCAAGTTGGATGGGTAAGTAAAGTGGTTGGTTCGCGCTGGCCGTGTTGCCTCGGGTGTGCCTCGGTTCCCCCAGCAGTACGCGATCAAAACGCAGCAACGAGCCAGCAAGTTGACTTGCTCCCATCGGCCAAGATCAAGTTCAATGGCAGCAATCGTGTGCGACACTGTGTGTGACTGTGTGCAGTGTGTATGTGTGTTTACAGCGGATTAACGGTATTTGATCGGTCTCGGTGGCCGGGGCGGTAAAGATGCCGGCCAGTATGATGTGTCCTCTCGCTTGCTGCTTTTGCGCATGGAATATGCGTATGATCAGTATCATTTGCATAAAACAAACATAAACAACATACCGAGTTGAAGAAGGGAACCAAAAAACAAAACAAAAATGAAGACGCTTCGAGAATAGTGATTCTGTTGCGGGTGGCGATTTGAATTATTCGGCACCGTTGCCGGATCGATACTGCCTGCCAAAGAGAAGAATCGAGAGGAGAGAACAAACACAACGGAAGAATAAACACACCGAACGGCTTGTGCCTCTTGGAGCTTGGTGATTAATGACCGATCATTAAGTACTTATGCAACGTTTATCGTCCACACTGTGTGTGAGAGTGATGTTTCCGAACGGACCACGGAAAAGGAAGACGACGCTGATCGCATGTCGGGTGGGGGAAGGCATTTATGCTATTAAGTGGTCATTTTCCGACACTTGAGATGGGAATGGCGTGTGTAAACTGGCACTTGCTGCTGGCTAATGTGAATACGACAGTTCTGTGCTTATTAAGTGATAAACGGGCGGCCGTGTTAAACTAGTAACATTAGGAGTTTGGAAAAATATGTTCAAGATGCAGAAAGATGTACTTAGGAACTGTTATGTTTGAAGTTATTAGTAGGAATTATTTTTGAAACAATAATCGATTATTATCCTGTAGTTGTTGTTTCATTTCATTCCTTGGATAAACACAATAACTGTAATTAGTCAAAGTCGGCCTTTCACATTCCTTCATAAAGGATTAGTATTGTGCGCTATTATGGTCCAGCAGGGGATCAAACCACACCCGGGCGTTGTAGGAACCGGCGCATGTACTATTAGACCATCAGGCGAATTGGTCCATAAGGTGTTAAAAGAGAACAATATTCAAAGCAATAGCATTTCCACATTTGTTATTCTCTTCTACTAATGCAGTTGGCAGGTCAGTTTCTCACTTTTTTGTTGTTGTTATGTTATGTTTGTTAAGGCCATGGATTTGAATATTTTATCCAATGGAAGGAAGGAAGAATGTTTTATCCAATAACAAAATACTCGATACAAAATTAGGGAATTGAGATTCAATTGAGAGAATCTCAACACAAAATTGGCGAATCGACAAAGGAAAAACTATAATGCAAAATAATGCAAAACTTGTTTGGCCACTTTTCTGTGTATTGATCAGAACAGCTTATCGGCTTATGGATTTATGAGATCTTAAGCTCCAAGAAAGTGTGAAAATTTTACATTAATTTTTGAATACATGCTGATTAAATATCCTCCTTATCGAATGTTAGTTTTATACTTATTAACAATACTCTGCGCACACGAAACCGTCCACCGATCGCTCTATGGCTGTTTGTGCATGCATACCGTATTTAGGAAGCGTTGCATTGTTTCCCAACCCTTAACTGAAAGTAATAAGTAACCATCATCCCACCCCTTCTCATTGCTTATGCTGCTCAGGTGCAATGTTAGGCCAGTCACGGACAGTGGTTCTTTGTTTGCTGGCGGTTCTTCCGCTTTTAGCAGCACAAGGTAAGTAAACTACTACTACGGTTGCGGTGGCCCGTGTTGCACCCCAGTCTAATCAGCCGATCCGATAGTAACAATACAAAAACCCCGTTACTTCGCTCCACCCCAGGACAGAAAGCACGTATCGTTTGCTACTTCAGCAATTGGGCAATCTATCGGCCCGATGTCGGCCGGTACACGATCGATGACATCCCGGCGGAGATGTGCACCCACATCATCTACTCGTTCATCGGGGTGGACGACAGCAACTACCAGGTGCTGGTGATCGATCCCGAGGTCGACCTGGAGCAGAGCGGGTTCCGCAACTTTACCGAGCTGCGCCAACGGTACCCACACGCCAAGTACCAGATAGCGGTCGGCGGCTGGGCAGAGGGTGGCAAAAAGTACTCCCAGATGGTGGCGGTCAAGGAACGGCGCCAATCGTTCATCTCCAGCGTCGTCCAGTTCATGAAGGTGTACGGGTTCGATGGGTTCGATCTGGACTGGGAGTACCCGGGGGCGGCCGATCGAGGCGGCAGCTTCGGCGATAAGGATAAGTTTTTCTACTTCGTCGAGGAGCTGCGCCGGGCGTTCGATCGGGAGGGCCGCGGATGGGAAATTACGATGGCGGTCCCGGTGGCCAACTTCCGCCTGCAGGAGGGCTACCACGTGCCGGAGCTGTGCGAAAATCTGGATGCCATCCACTGCATGACGTACGATCTGCGGGGCAATTGGGCCGGGTTTGCCGATGTGCACAGTCCGCTGTACAAGCGGCCGCACGATCAGTGGGCCTACGAGAAGCTGAACGTGGTAAGTAGGTTCTCTTGTTGGATAAAGTGAAAGAGAATAACGAATTTGGTTGGGTTGAACTCTCCCTAGAACGATGGTGTCCAGCTGTGGGTGAATTATGGCTGTCCGCCCAACAAGTTGGTCATTGGAGTGCCATTCTACGGACGGACTTTCACGCTCAGTGCCAGTACGACCAACCCGACGCTTGGGTCGTACATCAACAAGGAGGCGGGCGGTGGCGATCCGGGACCGTACACAAATGCAACCGGATTTTTGGCGTACTATGAGGTAAGTGATATCGGAACATCTAGATGATAAATAATTCTTTCCAGATAATAAACCACATTAAATTGAACTGATCTTTTGCACTGATATATCGAACTGATATTTCTAACTGAATACTCTCTGGGGATGGAAAACTAATACATAGAGACTTGATCAAATCATCATCTCCATACAATTTGGATATAATTTTGATGGGCTCTTATTTGAATTTGGTTAATATCAGATAGACAAACGGATAAACTATCAAACCAGCAGGACCAAAGCCTAGTTCTCGGTTCAATCAATCACTCTTCTGGCGATTACTTCGACTCTCGCTGTTGTTAGAGCGTATCAGCATATGACGGAACTATACTAGTGTTGGCGGTATCGCTCAACTTACTGTTCTCCAGAGTTGCGCCTATGATTTCACGTCCGTTGCCATCATTTGACATTTGAATCCTTAGCAAAAGATGGCTTATTTTAAATGCTATCCTGGCTTATTCGGGTCGGTCTGGTGGTACAGTCATCAACTCGTACGACTTAATAACATACATGCTTGTCATGGGTTCAAGCCCCAAATAGACCGTGGCGCCCTAGACGTAGGACTGACTATCCTACTGTGGTAACAATAAATCACTGAATGGAGACTTCACCAGCCCACTACACCAGTGAGTGGTACAGGGAGGCCTTGACCGACGACGATTGTTGTGCCAAAAAGGAGAAGAAGATATTCTTGGCTTATTCATTTCCCCTACGCTCTTGTCCACTGTTGGCCGTTCAAAATCGTCGTAGCTGGTAATAGTGTAACGATCCTTTGCTCAACTGCTCTCAGACAATTTAATATCACATCTAAACAATTAGACATAAATTGTACTCTTTTCTGTTTCCGATCTCATCTTCAAACTTCATATTTTTCCCTTCAAAATCTAGTTTACGTAAGCACTAGCTCTGTTGAGTTGCGTTCTAGATTAACAATACTAAGGTCACTTAAAATTCTTTTTGAGTAGTAGTAGTAGTTCACTCCAACAACCTTCAATGCATAAAAATTGAAATAAAAAATGAAATGACTGTCTTCCAGATCTGCACCGAGGTGCAGGACGAGGAAAAGGGCTGGACGAAGAAGTGGGACGAGGTGGGCCTCTGTCCGTACACCTACAAGGGCACCCAGTTCGTCGGTTACGAGGACGAACGGTCGCTCCAGCACAAGATGGACTGGATCAAGCAGAAGGGGTACGCCGGCGCCATGACCTGGGCGATCGATATGGACGATTTCCACGGTCTTTGCGGGCCGGAAAATGCGCTGATGAAGGTGCTGTACGATGGTATGAAGGATTACGTCGTGCCCGAACCGACCGTAACAACCACACCGAGGGTAAGTGTGAGGAAGAGGGAGCCTAAAACAAGCCTTTTTTTAAAAACGATGATTTTTCACTTGCTCCCTCCAGCCGGAATGGAATCGACCACCATCCACAATGTCCTCGGATGGGGAGCAAACGACGGCACGTCCTGCCACTACCACCACTACCTACAAACCAAGACCGACGACAACGGTTGCACCAACGACAAGAACCACTACTGCCCGGCGAACCACGACGACCCGCAAGCCCACCACAATTCTGCCCCCGGACACCGATTCGGAGGAGGACCGGGAGGAGCCCGCCATGCCGCCAGCCGCACCCGAGCGCGAGGACGAGTCGGAGATCGATTGTTCCGGCTACAAGGACTTTGTGCCGTCGGTCGACTGTACCAAGTACTATCGCTGCGTCCACGGCCAGCCGGTCGAGTTTGTGTGCAAACCGGGCACCGTCTTCCACACCGCGCTGAACGTTTGCGACTGGCCGGAAAATGCGGACCGACCGGAATGTCGCACCAAAGCGAAACTGCTCGAAAGCCCGACCGCGTACGATTATGCGGCGCTGTAATCGCAAACCGCCGTGTTGCACACTATCAACGACCTATTTTAGGTTGCCGTGGTTTTATGTAATAATTTGCACAATAAACAATCTCTCTGTCTCTCCCTTGGGTACGATCGATCGATCGGGATTCGATCGCGATCAAGACACGCTGTGGGAGAGGAAATCTCTTTGTAAACAATATTGTCCTTGTATTTCTTGAACTCACACACTCAGACACTGCCAGCATGCAGAATGTCGTGTGACGCTCTCGCTGGGCAGTACGATGGAGAGTGTACGGTTTTTTCCGGAAACCAGTTTCTTTCCAGTGTATGCACTCCGGACGGGGCAGTGCGGGTGAGGTGTGTGTGTCGATGCGCGACAATCCCACTGCCTTCGGCCGGTATAGTTAAAACGTCACTGTTATTAGTCTAGTTGCCCCGCGGACACGGTACGACACCTTCACTAGCACCGGGCGTGATTCAGTCGTCGCGCAGTGCTTCAGGTGATCACACACTCGCTCTCTCACACACAATGGCAGCTGGCCGAGGTGCGTAACATAGGGAAGGAGCAGAACCAGTTTTTTTGTTTTGTTTTTGTTGTTATCTCCCAGTAAAGATTTACTAACCCGCGTTAGTGTGTGCGGTGCGTATCGTGCATTTGTTTGGCTCCGTTTTTCTCGCTCCAGAAAGAAGCGTCCTTTGGACGATCGCCGTCAGTTTGCTGCTGCTCCAGGGGCAGTGCCTCAGCCGGCTGATCTGCCACTACACGACCTGGTCGCAGGGCCGGGCCAACCCATACTCCTACCGGATCGAGGACGTCCCGGGCGATCTGTGCACGCACGTGGTGTACAACTTTGTCGGCGTGGACAGCGAGGAGTACGAGCTGGCGATGCTGCAGCGCGAGATCGACATCGTGCAGAATGGGTTCGGGCGGTTCATCGATCTGAAGCAGCGCTTCCCCGACCTGAAGATGTACGTGGCGGTCGGGGGCTGGGATCATGGCGGGGCACCGTTCAGCCGGATGGCGGCGTTTCGCAATCGGCGCAAGAAGTTCATCGAAAGTGTGGTCAAGTTTATGGGGCGGTATGAGTTTGATGGCATCGAGCTGGTGTGGCTGTACCCGGGCAGTGTGGAGCGGGGCGGCACCAACAACGATAAGGACAACTTTGTCTATCTGGTGGAGGAGCTGAAGACGGCGTTTCTGAGGGCGCGACAGCCGTGGGAGGTGGCGATCCAGGTGCCGGCCGACCATACCCGGTTTGAAGTGGGCTACGATCAGAGTTTGCTGTGCGAGTGAGTCGTCCGTATGAGGAGTGCCCTTTTCCCGTTTGGCGTTTGCTAATGTTTGCTTTCTTCCCTCCCAACCCAGGAGTGCTGACTTTGTGCACATTGCCGGGTACGATCTGCGCGGCTCGTGGACCGGCTTTGCCGATGTGCACAGCCCGATGACGGATCGGCCGCACGATCAGGGCATCTACAAGGGGCTGAACGTGCGGGCGGGCGTTGAGTCGTGGCTCGCGAGCGGATGCGCCCCGGAACGGGTCGTGCTGGGGGTACCGTTCCTCGGGCGTACGTACACGCTGCGCAACAGTCAGCAGAACGGTCTCGGTGCGGTGACGACCGGCCCTGGTCCGAAGGGTCAGCATACGTATAGTGCGGGCTATCTGGGGTACTTCGAGATCTGCCAGAAGCTGAAGGCTGAACGTAACTGGCGCACGGTTTGGGACGCGATCGGGCAGTGTCCGTACGCGTACCGGGGCAACCAGTGGATCGGGTACGAGAACGAGGAGTCGCTGAAGGAGAAGGTCGAGTTGGTGAAGAGCAAAGAGCTGGCCGGCGTCTATGCGTTCTCGCTCGATCTGGACGACTATCGGGGCAAGTGCGGTGGCGAACCGTACCCGCTTATGCGGACGCTGGCGGGATTGCTGAAGAAAGAGCACCAAAGCGTAATCGGGTTCGCGTTCGAGCGGGGTGATGATAAGTGAAGCGGGAGAGCGTGAGAGCGAAAGATTACATTTAAGTTAGTAACGTTAAAGAAAAGCAACAAGTAGGTGTTCCTAACAGCTGCACGGTATTTAAATAAATGCTTATTTATCTCTTTTAAGCTGTCTCCTTCCATCTCATTCGAGTGTGTTATCACTTTGTTTATAGATAGAGTATAGAAGGGTTTAGATTTTACAGATTGCTAAGGGGCATGATTCAAACAACGAGGGTTTTTTCACATCAAACATCGTGTTGATAAAGGCATCGGGGCCAGCAGTGTGTTAGTGGCATCGTTCCTAGTGCACGACCGGTCACAGACAACCACTAACTCCAAAACAATAACATTCACCAGCGTCGTGGCGTGGGGATTTCCCGTCTGTCGCCTAGGGTTTCGTTCCCTTTAGTCGTCTGTATGCATCATCGCGTTTCGGTGTGAAGGAACGCGGGAAACACACGATCCTGTGCCCGCGATCATAAAACCACGGTTGTGCGCCAACGAATACAAACAAAGCAAACACATACACACGCGATGGTGCTGCCGGTGATGTGAGATGCATAATTAAATACAGTGATGGCGATTTGCAAGAATTTTCTTGTAACATTAGGAGTGCCAGTAAGTTTGTAGTTTTTTTTTCTACTAACGAAAATCAATTGCTATTCCATTTCACATAAAGGTTTCCCAGGATTTATTGGTGGGTTCCCATAATTTTTTGGGCTCGTCTCTCGATTTATTTGTAATATCCCATAGATTTTTGGTTCGTTCCCATCATTTATAGGTCGTCCGTTTGGATATCAATACAATTGAGCAAAAAAAATCTGGGGACCGACCAAAAATTCATGAGAATTCTTCTTCTTTTGGCACAACAACCGCTGCCGGTCAAGGCCTGCTTGTACCCACTAATGAAGTGGGCTTGGCTTTCAGTGACTTTTTG
Organism: Anopheles arabiensis; assembly: GCF_016920715.1. Classification (NCBI taxonomy): domain Eukaryota; kingdom Metazoa; phylum Arthropoda; class Insecta; order Diptera; family Culicidae; genus Anopheles; species Anopheles arabiensis. The sequence continues at coordinate 23,846,430 of NC_053517.1, forward strand.
TTACCATAGCAGGATAGTCAGTCCTACGTATGGGAGCACGGTCTATTCGGGGCTTGAACCCATGACGGGCATGTTGTTAAGTCGTTCGAGTTAACGACTGTACCACCAGACCGGCCCAAAAATTCGTAAGAATACACCAAAAAAATATGGGAAGTAACCTAGAAATTATGGGAACCGACCAATAAATTGTGGGAAACCCTGTATGTATTGTAGTATATTTTTTAAATTTGCGAATAAAAATTAGTTTCCGTCAGAAAATTTCAATTTTTTTCTATTTCATTAAAATTGTTCTACAGAACAGTATCAATCGCTGTGATCTAGTAAATCAAGTTTCTGCTTGATGTGTTTGTGCAGGGATCGTCAGTAGTTGTTCTGTTCTGTGTGGTGGTCAAACCACCTCCAACAAACTACTTAAGCTAAAGCACAGCTATCATATACTTCTACCAAAATAGGATGTATAGCGATACACATTTCCTCCATATTGTCTATAATCAAATATAATTCACAAAAAAAACTTTTCTCCAAAACTTGGCAGTTTTTTGATAACATAAAAAAAACACTGCAGCATTCACTGTAGCGAAGCGACTAATAATGGAACAACAAAGCACTAAAGATAACTCTTCAACATATTTGAACTGCAAGCTGGCAACATCAAACGCTCCAGACACTACGAACTTATTGATACTCCTAATAGTATTGGTTGTTTCCCTTTTGCTTTGAGCGCGATCAAACGCATTTGGAATTGTTGATTGTACGACACGGATCGGATCAGACACCGTTCAATCATCGTCAGTCTCTGTTGATCGTACAGATCGCTGCTCCGTTGGTTCTGCTTGTTTACACCTAATTTCAACAAGGATGATGGTACAAAGTAAAGTGTTCTATATTTTCCGCTTAATTTGATTGTTTGCTTAACACTTTGATTGTCTCAAATTTCCACAGAAATTGCCCTTATGACGGCTCTCCTGCTGGCTGCTAGCTACGAATGCCACGCCAAGCCCCAACGACTGATCTGCTACTACACGAACTGGTCCCATGCCCGACCGAACGAGCACCGGTACGACCTAGAGGACATTCCGGGCGACCTCTGCACTCACGTGGCGTACGCGTTCGTTGGCGTCGACGAAGCTACCTCACGCATCAGCTCCCTCAAGCCCGAGTACGATGAGGACGCCGGGCAGAACGGATTCGAGCGGTTTCGTGACCTGAAGGAACGGTTTCCGCATCTTCGGCTGATCGTTTCCGTGGGCGGCTGGACACACGGTGGCGGTGCGTTTAGCAGGATGGCCTCATCACGTGCTGCCCGGTTGGAGTTTGTAACCAGTGCGGTCACCTTCCTGGACCGGTACCGGCTCGATGGGCTGGAAATTGTTTGGCTATGGCCGGGAGCGCCCGAGCGTGATGGCAAGCGGGAGGATAAGGATAACTTTTACTACCTCGTGGGTGACTTGCGGGACGCCTTCCGGCGGGCTGGTAAGGGTTGGGAGGTGTCCGTGCAGGTACCGGTTGATAGGGCCCGCATTGCCGTTGGCTATCAGCAAGAGTGGCTCTGTCAGTAAGCACCGGGGTGATGTCTTAACAGTCCAACCGTTGTTTTAAGTTCATTTTCTTTGTTTTTTGCAGAGCTGCTGACTACATACAGCTTGCCGGGTATGATTTGCGTGGTCCCTGGACGGGATATGCCGATGTCCATAGCGTACTGAGACGAAGATCGCACGACGTGCACTACTTTGCCACCTTCAACATAGAGGATGGCATCACCTCCTGGCTGGGTAAGGGCTGTAGAGCGAATCAGCTCGTACTCGGTCTTCCATTGTACGGCCGTAGCTATGTGCTGAAGAATGCAACCCTCGCCACGGGCCCGGGAGCGCCGGCGATCGGACCGGGTGAGCAAGGACCGATCACGAACGATCCGGGACTGTTGGGGTACTTTGAGTTGTGTGAACTGCTGAAGGATCGTAACTGGACGTATGGATGGGATGAGGTGGCACAGGCAGCGTACGCGTATCGCGCCAACCAGTGGATTGGCTACGAGAGTGCGGAATCTCTGACAGCGAAAGCACAGTGGGTCGTTGGGAAGGGATTGGGTGGCATATACGCATACACGCTGGATTTGGACGACTACCGGGGGCACTGTGGCGAAACGCATGGTCTGCTGCGTAGTTTGCATCGGGAATTGCGAAATGGTAGCGACGTTGAAGTAGATTTCGCTATATTCAGAGAAGGAGGAGTTTTCTAGTTGCTTGAAAATGTCTGTTGACTGTTGTCGATTGACAGGATGCAAAGTTCTAGCAATATTTGGCAATAAAATTAAATAGCACGAAACACAACTGTTATAAACAAGTACAGGCCAACCGTAAAAAAAAAGAACCTGTCTGGAGGCATCCAAATTAAAACTCCCCAGAGTTTTTTTCCTTTTTTGGAAATTCCCAATGTTTCTCCCTGAGCGCCCAAAAAAAAAGACCTCCTCACTCATGCACGTTGATAACCTTTTGGGATGATTTTCAGTTTCGTACCAACACACAGAACAAAAACACGTCCCGTCGTTCTTCCAAACTGGTATCAGAGGTTGTTGTTCCGTTATGATTACACTTCTGCGGCGCTTCTCCGCGACATATCTCCGCACGTCATCCGCCGTGCCACGGGGGGCCGTAGGGAGACTCCATTCAGCATCTAACAACGCAACCATCACCATTTCAAACTAACTATTAAGCGCCCAGTATCGCTCGGAACGTCTGCGGGTGTAAATGTGACTTTGGCCGTCGCCAAGAACGACTTCTTCGGTGCTTTCCGCTTGGACGATGGCGAAGGCGCTAAAAAAATGTAAGTATCTCCCCCAGCACCAAACGGGAAGGAAGCGAAACCTGTTTGGTTCGGGTTTTTGGATCGCGCTCTTGTTGTTTTTTAATTCCTCGTTCCGGTTGCTGCTGCTTCTTCTTTCTTTTCTACTCAACGTGACTTTTACAGATACGAGACCACTCTCGGTGGAGATGGTGGGCCTGGTGCATCTGCTCCTGCTGCTCACGGCCCTTTGCGCCGGTGAAGAAAGTCGGCTGGTTTGCTACTTCACCAACTGGTCGCCGGACCGGGCCGGCGAGTACGCGTTCAATGTCAACGACATACCGGTCGAGCTGTGCACCCACCTCACCTACACCTTTGCCGGGGTGGACGAGGACACGTTCGAGCTGCGGCCGACCGACGGGAAGTTCGACATACTGCAGCAGGGCTACGAGAAGTTCGCCAACCTGAAGAAGACAAACCCCGAGCTGAAGCTTTCGCTGGCCGTGGGAGGTTGGGCGCATGGGGCCGAACCGTTCCAGAAGATGGCGGCCACACTGAACGGGCGGGAGGTGTTTATTAACAGTGTGATTGAGTTCCTTCACCGGTACAACTTCGATGGGATCGAAATTGTGTGGCTTTGGCCGGGTAGTTCGGACCGGGGCGGCCAGCCGAGTGATAAGGACAACTTCTATCTGCTGATAGCGGAGCTGAAGAGCGCGTTCCGGGAGGCCGGACAGGATGGTTGGGAAGTGGTGGTGCAGGTGCCACTCGAGCGGTACCGGATCGAGCAGGGCTACCACCAAAGTCAGCTGTGCAGGTAAGCGTGTGTGACACCGAGTGGAGAGCGACCTTCAAAAAAACCCGAAGCCAATTGGCGGCCCTCTCTTCGGTTTCTTCATAGAGTGGCGGACTATGTGTACGTAACCGGATACGATCTTCGCGGCTCGTGGAACGGGTACACCGACGTGCACAGCCCCATGAACAATCGCCTATTCGATACGGGCGCGCAGAGAGATTTGAACGTCAAGGGTGGCGTGCAGCACTGGATCAAAGGTGGCTGTCCGGCGCGCAAAATCGTCCTCGGTGTACCACTGTTCGGGCGCACGTACACACTAGCAAACAGTGAGGAGCATGGACTGGCGGCACCAACCACCGGTCCAGGGCTGCCGGGACCACAAACGAAGGATGCCGGCTACCGCGGGTACTTTGAAATTTGCACCGAAATGCAGCAGTCCGGCTGGGAGATCGATTGGGACGTGCGGGGCCAATGCCCGTACGCTTACCGGGGCGATCAGTGGATCGGGTTCGAGAATACGATCTCGATCGTGGAGAAGGCTAACTACGCCAAATATCAGGGACTGGCGGGCGTGTACGCCTTTTCGCTCGATCTGGACGACTACCGGGGCAAGTGTGGCAAACGGTATCCGCTGCTAACGGCGCTGCGCAATGCCTACAAACCGAAGATGCTCTGCGGGACGGGTGACGATTTTGCGGCCTTCCGTGAACCCTGTGATCTTGTTTAGTGTGGGACAGTGATAGTTTGGGAACATGGGATGAAATTGTACCACTCGCAACAGTGTGCTTTGGAGTTCGGCGATCAAATCGGTGAAAGTGAGACAGGTTTGAAGTGCATAAAATAGAGGCCGTGTGTCTGGAATTTGAACCGTGAGTGATATTCATCCTTGGTGCTCAGTAAAGTGCTCTAACATTGCCAGCAAAGTATGTTGCAAAACCACACAACATGACTTTAACTATTTTAAATGTATTTATCCGAAACAATGTTACAGTTAAATTGACATTTCGTGCGTTATTTTAAAGTTCCCAAATGGTATGTGTGAGTGTCTTATTCAGTGATGCCAAACGTGCTAATCAAGGCGATAAAAGGTGCAAATATAGGAAATGTTAATGTGGAATTGCAGTGTTTGTGGTTTATTAATTTAAAGATTTCTGGTGGAATTTTGACATGAGATTTTTTTTAATACCTTGTTCTTCGAATTACTGGCAGTTTCCGAAATATACTTGAATTTTTCACACAATCTTTCTACTGTTTTCCATTTTGTTCCAAGAGCCATTGTTCCAAGAATGTTAAGACATTTTCCAATAATGGTTGGACATATTCAAAAACTTCAGAAACAGTCATCATCAGTCAAACAGTCAGTAAAAGGATATACATTAAAATACAACTAGTAATTGACTTTCCCAAACGATAACGATAACGAACAATCAAATTAAACGTTTGGTAATGCGTTTCACAGCTATATCAAGATAATATCACGCAAATAGTATGAAAACGAAATTAATTTGAAACTTACCAGTAGTTTGAAACATCTCTAAACGCAGTTCAAGAAAAAAGAGCCGGAAGTAAGCTAAGACTAATATCAGAAACCTACACCCATTGTTAGCGCAGGTCGGCTTTGGATGTTCAATCCGTCCAAGTTTCATTAATTGTTAACAAGCTTCAAGCTGATCACAAAGCATCTAGTCACAATCACTTGAGTGTAAAAGTACTTTCCACGATTCTTGCATGGCGAGTGACTTTTACCGAGGAGAATATTATGATGTTTGACATCACTGATTGTTCATCAAATCAGAATAGAGAATAATAAGAAGATTAGATTTGAGCAGCGATTAGTTATTGCATTAAGGGCACAACCACATATGCAAAAAAAACCAGTAACAGTGCTGCCTTCTTTTGCTAACAGTACAGGCTTTGATGTCTAGCGTCTTCATAGGTACTAGAGGTATACCTCCGTATATGTACGATCGAAATCCATCAGTCAACTGTTACTGATCTAACGTCCTGTGAATTACCTTTAGCACTTTTAATGAATTCCATCAGCCATACAGCAAGATACGAACGATCGTTACTATCATCTTTCTGTTGTTGGTGTTGGTTGGTTGCTTCCGTTCCCAACGCTCCCCCACTGCCACAATCGGGTCTGTGGGTTTTATTGCCCAGAATTTCCCCTGCTGTTTACCAAACGAACAGGTTTTTTTTCTACACACCCGGACATTCGTGCGAGGGGTAAGTGAGTTGTTGTGCGATGCGCGCGCTGCATTCTGTATTAAGACGCGAGCGCGACAACACGCATCTCGGGACACTGGTTGGCGGTGGTAGCAACCTTGTTTCTGCGCTGGAATTGAAGCTTTTGCCAAGTGAAAATCATGTTCGCTGCTTAGTTGTGGTTTGAAACATAGAAAAAAGGTGCTAAGCAAATAGAACATCAAATCGTAATGAAGTTCGTTGTCTGTGTTCTCCTCATGAGCAGCCTTGCGCTGGGTAAGAAGGTTATTTCCATTTCCTCTTTTGCACATTGCCCTTCACAATATCATGACTCCTTCTCTTTTGCGCATTCCTTTCGGTGGGGCACTGCAGCTGCTGAAACCCGTTTCGTCTGCCACTATACGACCTGGTCCCGCGATCGGCCGGACGAAGGTTCCTTCCAGATCAACGACATCCCGGGCAACCTTTGCTCGCACGTCGTCTACAACTTCCTCGGCGTGAACGAAACCTCCTACCAGCTGGAGCTGCTGCAGCCCGACTATGACCTCGGCGAGCGGGCGATCGAACGGTTCGCCGCGCTGAAAGATCAGTTCCCCCACCTGAAGCTGCTGATCGCGGTCGGTGGCTGGGCGCACGGTGGTGCGCGCTTCAGCGAAATGGCCAAGTTTCGCACCCGGCGCAATCAGTTCATCGGCAGCGTGATCAAGTTCCTGCACCAGTACCGGCTGGACGGCATCGAGCTGGTGTGGCTCTATCCGGGCAACTTCGATCGGGGCGGCGCTGTGGAGGACAAGGACACCTTCCTCTATCTCGTGTCCGAGCTGGCCAAGGTGGTGCGGGACGAGAAGAAACCGTACGAGGTGGTGATACAGGTGCCGGTCGACATCTCGCGCATGGCGGTCGGGTACCACCAGGAGGAGCTGTGCGCGGCGGCCGACTTCGTGCACATGGTCGGGTACGATCTGCGCGGCTGGTGGAACAACTTTGCCGACGTGCACAGCCCACTGGCGCCCCGCCCGAACGATCTCGTGATGGACAGCTTCGAGCACGTGAACGTGGGGGACGGCGTGCAAGATTGGCTCGACAAGGGCTGCCCGCCCGAGAAGGTGACGCTCGGGGTGGCCCTGTTCGGCCGCACCTACCTGCTGGACGATCCGCTCGACAACACGATCGGTGCGGTGACGATCGGGGCCGGCGATCCGGGCCCGTACAGCAACGAGCCGGGCTATCTCGGCTACTGCGAGTTCTGCCACAATCTGACCAGCGACGAGTGGACGAAGAAGTGGGACGATGTGGGCCTGTGCCCGTACGCGTACACCGAGACGACCTGGATCGGGTACGAGAACGAGCGGTCGCTGCAGGAAAAGATCAACTACGTGAAGCAGAAGCGGCTGGGCGGGCTGTACGCGTTCTCGCTCGATCTGGACGACTATAGGGGGGCCTGCGGGGAACCGTTCCCGCTGACCCGCTTCCTATCGCGCTATCACGACGAAACGAAGATCAAAGATTGGCACATTTTCGTCTCGACCACGGAGCGGAAGGAGATCAATACGACGGAAGCCGAATCGTAACGATCGTGGGCAACACTCTCTAAGCATAACACACGCACGCAGCGCATTGTGTAATGTATTTTATAATACAAAAATAAAGGCAAACTGCATCCCGCTTTACATAATGGCCACCGTCGGTGTCTGTTGTCGCTATTATTTGTAACAACTACCACAACAACAAACCGGTTAGAATTATTCTGGGCTGCCGCCAAACAGCGGCGCAAATTAATTAACAACCCACCGAAGCGTGCGGGTAATCCCGCTCGCTCTGGTGTGTGTTTGTGTGGAAATTCCACCATCTTTCAACGGTGGGCTAACAAGTTAGGCGGTTTCATGCACACTGGGACGTTTGTGTGGCAGGTGGTCTCCCCTCCCTGGCATGCCTTCAACAAACTTCCGCGGGCCGTGGGTCAGATGTCAGCGGCATGATAATGGAGCGCCGGTAGCGATCGGTGCTGGAGCTCTGAGCATAAAACACTCCACAAAGTAGATTATTCTAACAATAAACATTAATCTTTTCCCGCCACACTCTCACACAGCTTCAGCACGTGTTACTTCATTTGTTCTGTTTTACACCCTCCCTCCCCCTACTAGATCGTGATCGTGGTGAGACGAAATTGTCAGACGAAATAACCAACTACATCTTCGCCGGATGGTGGCGTCCGTTTTCGTTGCCCGTATTTCGCGCGCTAGTTGTGCTATTTTTTGTGTCTATATCTCTAAAATTAACCATGGAGGTGGCAGTACAACAGCCGAGCTCTCGCACTTTTGCGCACACTTTAACTCTCTTTTTCGTCTGCTGGTGCTCCTCTATTTGCTCTTCTCCGACGCGTTCCGTGCGGCGTGTGTGTGTGTGTGTGTGGGTGCTTGTGTGTTCGTCAGTGCGCCACCCGCCCAAGTCCTGGTCCCTGGTACGCCCGGATCGTCCGTAGCATCTCCTCGTCCTATCCCCTCCCCACCCCTCTATCCACGATGGATTTGCAGCCAGAGAACGGTTTTGGGTGAGAAGCGAGATTTGGGAAATTCGGCAACCACCTACCGACCGACCGACGGGGGTTTTGGCCAGTGAGTGAATCTTCGAGCATCGTCCGGGACGCACGTTGTACGTGATCTACTTTGCGGTAATTTTTGAGTGGGTTTTTTTTTGTTGGCAGCCATGAAACATTTATACATATTTTGGTGCTGGTGATCCTGTCTGGGCAATTGTGAACAGTGGAAAAGTGTGCAAATTTTCATTTAAAATATTTCACAAATAGAGGAAGAAAATGATAATTTAAAGAAATTTGAAATTGAGTATTCAAAATGCAGCAAAAAATACCAAGTGTGTTGTTTTTGTGTAGTTGTGAAATGTGATAGAAATTGAAAATATAAGCTGAAAATCAAATAGCAACTCTTTAGTTGCTTAAAGCTATATAGTGATGATCGTTAATAGTTATAGATACGTAGTGGAAAATCATGTGAAGATCACTAGTGAACCAAAGAGCAATGAGAACAGATCAATTAAGAGCAAGATAGAAGCATACGTTTGTAACCAAAATTAGTCACCAACCAAAATAATGTATCTACTAATGGAAGCAACTGATGTTTGCTAAAGTGTTTTGTGATTTAGTGCAGCAATAGTATGTTATAAATTGTGTTTTCTCCATCTTGTTTCGTCACAATTACTTTCCAGTCATATGTAAGTGGAATAAGGCAGAACCACAACGAAGTGAGCAACCATGCGACGACTTTCAGTGTGGGTCCTGTTGGGCCTAGCGCTGTTTACCCTAAGCACAGCGGGTAAGTAGCAGTAGCAGAAGTAGCAATAGTAGTACGTCTAGACAAAACTATTGCAAGAACAACCAAAAAAAAACGGGCCACAGATCAGCTGGCAAAGAATGCGAGTCAAGTGCACCGCAGCAGCAGCAACGGTCGTCGACAACAGTGGTCGTCGCGTAGAATGTAGTGAAAATTGCACGTTATATAATTTTATTATGCAACTCCTGCCACACTGCGATCGCCGATGTCTCGGTGGGCCTGGTGAATGTGCGCGATCCTGGTGTATCGCGAAACGGTCGCACCAGTTTGTGTTTGAAAAGCCGAAAAACCGTCGGTCTATGGTTGATGATGATGACGACGATCCGGGCCGGCGGTCTTGGACGGTGTGTCGGGTCGCCCAAGGCAAGAGGTTAGGGATTTATTTTTAACCTATTTCGAACTCCTTCCTATGGGTTTGCGGGTGAGCTTCTAGACATGGATATATATACCGTACGCTACGGATAGAGCACACACAGAGTGTGGTGTGGGTTTTGCGTGCCTTTCGGCTTGCCAAAATAATAATGATAATAATAATTATAATAATGACGGATTTGATTTTTAATTGCACAAGAGAAGACAAAAAATCTTTTTCTGATCTTCATTCTGATACGACCCCGGCGCCCGAGATTAAAATCCTCCTTCCCCATTTTGATGGGATTCTTCCCGATTCAAGCGCCAACAAAAACTTTGACAAGCTCAACATTGACCGAATGTGACATGAGTGAACCATAATTTGACAATCTACACGACCAGTGGACGCGGCGCTGTATGTGCACGTCCGGAGCTTCTTTTTTTTTCAAACAATAGCTAATGTTGCTAAATCGGTAATAAATTCACTGTCGGCCTTGATGGGACCCCAGCATGGTGGGACGACGCATGGCAGGAAGGACGACTTCAATTATCGGCTTACTCACTAGAACATGTCGGGACCGTGTTCCCTTCAACACCCTGCAACTGCCGCCGCTTTGGAGGCGACGAGCTGCTTAAAAGGATATTTTTAGGAGCCTGTTGTCATTAGTCCAACCGGACGGTCTGCTGGCCGCGCGTTGTAAAGTTGGCCTTCTCGTACGCCTCTCACTCTGTAGGATCGTTTTTTTTTGGTACAGAGTTTTTTGTTTTGTTCTTTGTTCATATCAATATCGGTCGGGGTGATGGTTGTGGATGGTTGGCAGAGTCATCAATAGCGAAATGAAGACTAAATTTAAATAAATTACCTCATACTTCAAAGGAATTTCGAACCTCTGCTCTGCATTGCGCGGCGTTCGATAAACGGGGTGCGTTCCACACACGGCGGGTCGTTCTTTATAACAAAACCGCGCGGCCAGGCGCAACACACCAAAGATCCTTCTTTAATTGCCATTTTCTATAATTAAACGCCAAGACGCGTGAGAAATTGTGATGCTCAGCGATCTCAGTTTGATAATAACTAGCATGGCACAGGTTACGTACGGTGGAATGCCATGCACACATACACGCACATCGACATACCGAGCGTCTTCTTGAGCCAGAATGTTCAGCAGACAACCCTTGTTGACGCGGATTGTTAGCAAATGAAGCAAAATGAAGATGTGTGAATGGAAAATCTTCACTTTTCATTTTAAAACGCTGGAACGGGTTTCCATTGCATGAGCAAAACTGCATCTGGCACTACCGATTCGATCCTGGTTGCTGTTCACTGTGCTGGCGTCACCAACTGTCACTGTGTGCATGATCTTGACACACATTTTCATGGTCCAGCCTGTCCCATTGACGACACCGTTCGCGCAGGACCAGTGTGTTCCGTCAGGGTCACTATTTTTAAATAGAGATTAATATAGCTTCGATGGAAATAGGACGCACCAAGCTGTGCCATCGGCGCGCGCGCGTGTGTGATCGATCTGAGACGACATCTGTTGTGTAGGCAAGGTTAGCTCAGCAGCGATAACGACACCGCACAACCCCATATCACTCGAGATCATGTGATCGAGGTCTTGCATTACACAAGCGATTCGTTTAAAGAGCATTTTAAAAACTCAAAGGTTATTGAGAAGTTATTTTTGAGCATTGATCTGATCTTGAGATCTTTATAGAACTAGATTTATAAAAATGTGCACAACGGTTTCTAATATTTTGCTTAACCCTCCCACTCCCCCTTCACAGGATTACAGGTGCAAGCGGAAACGCCCACCGAGTACGAATGCAGACCTTACATTGAGAAAGCAATTCAAGATCTCAAGTCCGAATCAGGTAGCAATCGCAAGAATGGTGCAAGAAGCAAATGCCCAAACGATCTAACGCCAACAACCATTCATTCTAGCGGAAGCTGCCGATGAAGAAAATGCCAGTATAGAGCATACGATCGATGTGACAAGCCAGGAGGAGGAGGACAACACCGCAGCGGAGGAAGTGAGCACCGAGGAAACGGACACGGCTGCGGACGATGCTACGGAAGAGATAACTCCCTCGGAGGAGGTCCAGGAGCAGCTGTTCGCCGACACAACGGAGGATGAGGCGACGGACAATGTAGAAGCCTCGGAAGAGACCGAACAGGAGCAGGCCGAGGCTGCCGATTCCGAGGAGGGCGAAGAGGAGCAGGCCGAGAATCAGGAAGAGAACGTCACGGAGGAAGCGGTTCAATCGGAAGAGACGGCAGAACCGACCGTCTCGGAAGAAGCGGAACAGTCCGAGGAGGTGCCGGCAGAAACCGAGGAGTTGACCTCCGAGGAATCGGCCAACCAGGTGCTGGAGGACGCCACTGAAGAAGAGGAAGACCAAGAAGCTGCTGCTGAGGATGATGGCGAGCAGGACGAGGAGGAAGATGTAGCCACGGAGGAAGTGACTGAATCAGCGGAGGAAGAAGCTACCGACAGTCAGGAAGCGGCAGCAGATGCTGCTAAAGATCAGGAAGAGGAGGAAGAGGTAAATTTGTTGTGCCCTGTAAACCTATCTGTTTCCCTTTTTATTACACAAGATGCGTTTATCCGATCATGTCCCATGTCCATGTCCGATTCGCCGAATGCTTACTGTATTTCCACTACCGAAATTTCCACCCGAACCTTTACCTCTACCATTCTCGCTTGTTGTACCGTTTTATTGCTGATCACCACCTGATCATCACCGTACCTCCGAATGCTCCCTGTGTCGGGTTTTGTCCAACCATCTTAATCATCTGGCTTTGTATTCGAAACACACATTACGTATGCAACACATTTATGGTGCTTTCAAACTTAATATGATACTAGGACGAGGAAGACGAAACGTCAGAAGATGTAGCCGATCAGACCAAATCGGAAGAAAGCGATGTTGATGACGATGGGGAAGTAGAAAAGGAAGAAAATGATGATGATGATGAGGAAGAAACTCAAGCACAGTCCAGTAGTGAAGATGAGGAAGATGACGATCTAGACGAGGAAAATGCAGCTAAAGGATCGTACGACGATCGTGAGCAGGAAGATGTTGAAGATGCTTCTGCCGAAGCAAACGAAGCATCGGAGGAGATAGTTGCTAGTAGTGAGGACACTACCGAACAGACTGACAATGACGAATTGGTAAGAAAGATCGGTCGAGCTTTTCGATAGCTCTTTAGGTGTGTGTTGTTCTTCCCCGCTGCTAACTGGTGCACTTTCGTCAGGAAGGAACAAACTCGGAGGAACAGGAAACCACTACAGAGGGTAGCGATGAAGCGTCGTTGACTGACGAGGCCGAGGCCGTTAGTGGCGAGGAAACTGAGTCGGAGGATGAGCCAGCCAGTCAGGAAGAGGCCGATGAAGATGCTGCCGATGATGAGAATTTGAGTGAAGAAACGGATAATGAAACGGTGGATGAAACGGCAACAAGCGAGGAGGTATGGTGCTTTGGTCCTCGGTGTGGAGATATTCACAAAAGTCCCAAAAGTTGTTGACGATTCGATAATTGGTGTTGGCAAATGCGCGCAAAGGGATTGTGGGGGCGATTAATCACGTTAATACTTTCCAGGAAAATGCTGAAGCCGAACCAGCGTCTGACGAGCAGTTGGCTGTGGACAGCCAGGAAGAGCAGGAGGATGCCACTCAGGATGAACCCTCCACCGAGGAGCCGGCCGAAGAGAGTACCGAAGATGCTACCGCCGCTTCCGAGGAAGGTTCCCAGGAGCAGCAGGAAGCTGACAGTGCTGAGGAAGCAACCGATTTCCAGCAAGTGGCTGAGGATAGCAGTGCTGAGGAAACTGTCACCGAATCTACCGAACAGGAGGCCGGAGTGCCAGCTGAAGGTGAAAGCGAGGAGGAGACCGTTGTGAAGCAGGATTCCGAGGAGTCGTTGCCGGCGGAGGCTAGTGTTGAGCAGTCGGCTGAAGAAAGCGAAACCGCCTCGCAGGAGGAGGAGAAGGAGGAGTCGTTCCCCGAGGAAGATCTGCTATTGGTAATGAAAATATTGCTTTATCTATTTCACAAGCACGAGCTGTTCAACGAAGGCGCGTAGCGGTGGTCGGTTTTGCAAGCAACCAGGCCAGCTAGGCGCATTGTTGGTGTGACATTATTTTCGCTTGTTTTATACCCCATTCCTCTATCTGTCTGTCCTGTCGTGTCCCATACAGGAGTACGAAATTCCAACGAACCTTAGAGATACTACGCACGTCTACGAACTGCTGAACATCAACGATGATGCGTCGTCGCGCGAGAAAGCGCTGCAGGAAACGGCTGACGTGATCTTGCGCGACCTGAAGCGCATCTACGACAACTCGATCAAACCGCTCGAAACGCTGTACAAGTATCGCGATCTCAGCAATCGTCACTTTGGCGATCCGGAGATCTTCTCGAAACCGCTCGTACTGTTCATGGGCCCGTGGAGCGGCGGCAAGTCGACCATCCTCAACTATCTGACCCACAACGAGTACACGCCGAACTCGGTGCGCACAGGTAATGTACGAGACAATGGTGCCCCCCGGATGACATAATTAGAGAGCATAGTTCGTAAAATGAGTCTTATATGTGTCCCCGCTTATTGATCCGCTAGGTGCTGAACCGTCGCCCGCATACTTTAACATTTTAATGCACGGTGACGAGCCGGAGGTTTTGGACGGTACCCAGCTGGCCGCCGATTGGACTTTCTCGGGATTGCAAAAGTTTGGACAGGGTCTGCTTGACCGGCTGCGTGGCCAGAAGCTGCCCAACAAGCTGCTCGAAAGGGTAAGTTAGTAAGCGGCGCACCGCATCACAGTGTGCCAGTTTGTGCTACTATTTTGCGACCGGGAACCCACTCACTCACCCACTGCGGGCGGGGAGGACACTGTGTCGAGACCGACCTTTGAGGTGTTTGCTAACGCAACCATGGCAGCAGTAGCAGCAGCTGTTGCGGTGTCGATCTAGGGGTTGACATTTCGTGCACATCACACGCACTCTCGGGAGCGCGCGCGAATTGCGACAAAACCACCAGTCCGAAATAGATTCGCCGTCGTTTGGGTTCTATTTTTACCGCGCGCTTCTGCGGCGAGGTAGCGTACTTCAAACTTTCACTGCCAACTGCTATGCCCACGTCCGACAGGGTGATCGTTATCGGCGTCCCCGCTCCTTCCCGCGAGCTCTTGACCCAAAAACGGGGGTAAAGCACACTACTGAACGAGTGGTGTTCTCGTTCGTTGCAGGTGAACATTGTCGAAATTCCAGGCATTCTGGAGGTCCGCAAGCAGGTGTCCAAGTACTTCCCGTTCAACGATGCCTGCCAATGGTTTATCGATCGTGCCGACATCATCTTCCTGGTGTACGACCCGTCCAAGCTGGACGTTGGACCAGAAACCGAAGCCATCCTGGACCAGCTCAAGGGACGAGAATATCAGGTAGGTCAAAGGTTTGCCGTACCATGTGTGTGAAGACCTCACTAAATGGTATCTTCTTCGCCACAGACACGAATCCTGCTGAACAAGGCTGATCAAGTGAAACCTGAGGAGCTGCTGCGCGTCCAGAGTGCCTTGATTTGGAACATTTCGCCGCTGATGTCGTCGGCGCAACCACCGGTCATGTACACGGTGTCGCTCTGGTCCAACCCCTACGAGGTGGGTGCACCCGTCCGGCTGCTGCAGGCACAGGAGCGATCTTTGCTGCTCGACCTGGGCCAGGCCATCGATCGACGCATTGAAAACAAAATTGCCAGTGCACGTCGCTTTGCGGTAAGTAACGAACAGCTTCATCGCAAGGGTGCATAGGATGAAATACTGAAAACCGCCTCCCCCCGCGATGTCCTTCCGGCAGGTTCGTGTGCGCAACCACGCCAAGATGGTGGACTGCTACCTCACCACGTACTACAACCAAAAGACGCTGTTCGGCAACAAGAAGCAGACTGCCGAGAAAATCATTGCCAGCCCGCAGGACTACCACATCTACGAGGGTCTGTCCACGCTGACCAACATCTCCCGGTACGATCTGCCCGATCCGGAAGTGTACCGCGACTTCTTCCACCTGAACCCGCTGTACGAGTTCAAGAAGCTGTCCGAAACGTGCACCTACTTCCGCGGCTGCCCGATCAACAAGCTGGACGTGGCGATCGCGTACGATCTGCCCGAGCTGGTCGGCAAGTACAAGAAGATGGCGGAGGCCGCCCTTGCCAAGCTGGACGTGCTCACGCCAACGTCCGATTTCGGCAAGGGGAAATCGAACAGTTGAGCGAGCGCGCCCTAAACCGATCGTTCACAACTCTGCATTCAATGCGTAATGTTAAAGTAGCTTAGTACGGTTTTTTTTTGTTATTATTATTAACGGTTGTTTTTGTTACGTTCGCCTACACGAGAATCATCGTCCTGTACTTCTACTATGTTAAACTGCTATCGTCGTAGAGGTTTGCGAGGTATCGCTGGCCTATCTCAGCTCGGCAATGCCGGAGCAGCAAACAAATCTGTGCTTTTTTGTTATTATTTGTCTCTACTTTCATTCTCTCTAATTCTATAGATTGCGAAGATGGGGAGGGGGTTTATTTGGTTGTATCGGAACGAACCTTACCTAAACCGCCGCAACATAATTTATTGCAAACAAATTGCATCCTGCTATTAGCTCGTGCTATACGATGGGACGGGGTTAGTTATGGAACAACGACTGTAGTTGTCAACGTTACAAATGGAAAAGGAAAGGGAAAGGTTTACCGTTTTGTTAAATAAAGAGTACTTGCTTGTTTGAAAACTGTCAGACAAGAAACAAACACAAACCAAAAATGCGCACACCACACCAAGAATAACGCACTCCGCAATAGGGAACTCCTAACTCCCATTTCGATAGAGCCGGAACCCAGAAAACCCGGAACCCGGGTGTGTGCTACGAAAACAGAAACAAAAACGAACGTTTGCCTATGTGATAAATGATGGCTCAGAGCATAAGAAGACATTGCAGTGTATAGCTTTCGTCCAAGGTAATAAAACGATCAAACAAGAGTTGCGTTTGGCGCAATTTGTGACTCCAGAGACCAGACTGATTGAACCGGGTAAACGGAAATGTGCTACAAATCGGCAAAACAAACACGCGGGGCATAACGATCGCCCACGATTCGAAACCCAACCGAGAGAAAGTTTAATAAAAATTGTAAAAGTTAATCAACAGTTTCAAATGGTGATCATGTTGTTGCGTTGGCCAGTTAAGCCAGGAAAGCGTTACAAATGAGATTTGCTAATAATTTTGATTGAGAGAGACGCATATAAGCTGCGAAAATCTGGTCCCTTAGGTTTTCTATTATACAAAATTATTTGTAAATTAAAGTTACGTTTGAAAATGTGAGGATGAGCGTTAGTTGATGCAAAGATGCAAAAGCAGTAGACTAAAAAGATAAAATTTACAATTACAAGCTCTACTTCGCTAATTTTCGGCTAACATCATACTTTTTTTTAATCCAACATTTACTCTTAACAACAAGCTTTATTTCTTTTCGCACATCTCGCGGTACGCTTCCTCGCTCAACAACTTTTCCTTCAGCACGTCACAATGCTCGATCTTGGGCATCACTATGGCCACGTATCCTTCCCCGCTGGTGCGCATCAGATCCGGCCGGCTAACGATACGCTCATTTACCTCCACCAGCTTCCCCTGCACGCACGATCTTACCTTGTACACGCTGCCGTCCACGCAGGTCACCAGGGCGAGCGTGGAATCGGCCTGCAGGATCATTCCACCGCTTTTCTTCCGTCCCGACACCTTGTTCTCGCTGCGGTCGAACTTGCCCACCTCGAAGCTAATGCTCCGAATTCCCTTCTCAAATGCGACATGCTCCTTTGCTAATCCCACCAGACAGATGCGGTTGGAGTGGAACAGTATCTGCTGCGGTTCGTCTGTCTTGTTCGGCGGTACGGAATACAGCTTCGTGTAGAAGCGCTCTACTATCGATGGTTGATTTTCGATGAAATCGTTTAAAATTGACGGGACTTTTACGCCGCAGATTTCCTGCGTTTCCGCCTCGTACCAGTAATCTTCTAAGGTTGGTGCCGCCATCATCATCATCCCTGATGTTCTCGCATGAGCTGTTGGACACGCTTCTGCTTTTCGAGTGCTTTTTCGCGATTTAGTTTCTGTCTGGTTTTGCGTTCATTCCGCAAGCACACTATCATTTGCCGATCGAGATCATTGCAGATACCAAGAAACTTGGCGAACTTATTCTACGGGAAGAAGCAACATATTTTGTGGTTATCGTGGTTTGCGGACCCGGCCTGCAGCCATCCGAAGGCTTACCTCAGAGTGGCACTTTTTTAGCTCCTCGATGATGAGATTGCATTCAGTTGAATGTAAATGCGGGGATAGATCGGTATGCATTCCTTTCTTTTTAAGAAAAGAGACGAGTTAAATGCTAACACGAAGAGTTTTACACCGATTTTGGCACCGAAAAATTACACAACATTGGGCAGAGCAGCATTTTTCACTGGTTTGTTGTGACAGAACAGCCGGCTGCGTTCAGGGCCAGTGAGGAGAAGGTCGTGCCAGGCAGCCATATTGGAATATTCAATGACAGTTTTGAATTGCGCTTTTTCCGTGCTTGAATTAACAGATAGAAACGTATTTTCTATCACTTGCTAATAATTTATAACGAAAGAAATTTCATTACGTCGATTTTTTTTACATTTCTGTTTAAAATAACGTGCAAATTTGTCAACTGAATTTCATTCAAATCAAACATGTACCAACCTTTTCGCTGACGTTTAGACAATTCCTCTTTGCGTGTGTCATCCGGTGTGTTTACGTGCCGAAATTAATGAATAAATGAGACCTCACAAAATTCCATTGCTTCGCTTCGGGACGAAACAATAGTCGATAGATGTTATTTAATGTTTGATTGTGTGTTGAAACCGTGCACTGCAAGCAACATACGACGGCAGCAAGATGGGAACGGAATGGGACAGTAAGTGGCAGGTGGCAGCAGCCGTACGGTCACGAACGTACACGAATGGTAAACAACGCTTTCACGCACTGATATCGGAATCGCTTTCCATTTTGCTGCAGCACTACGGAAGCAGGCTCGCCATTTGGAGAACGACATCGACATGAAGCTGATCGCTTTTAATAAAGTCGGCGTAGGGGCGGCCAGCTCCTCGGTTGCGCCGACGGGCAACACGGACACGTCCCCGCTGCTGGGGGACCATGTCTTCGAGTCGTTGTCCCTGGAGATAGAGCAAATGCTGGACAAGCTGTCCAACATCAACGAAAAGATGTCCGAGATACCGAACAGCGGGGCAGCGGTAATGCATGTGCTGCAGAGACATCGCGAAATACTGCACGTAAGAGCGCGTTGTCCGATCGGATTTGATTTTTCTTAAACTCACCCCGTCTTTGACTGACCTAATGATACACGCATCCACTTGCTTTAGGGGTATCGGCAAGAGTATTTGAAAATACAGGCCAACCACACGACGCGCATGGAGCGCGAGGAGCTGTTACGGGGGTCCGGCCTGGGGACGTCCTCCCCGTCCACGTCCGGGCTAAGCCGCAGAGACATGTACCTCAAGGAGAACACTCATCTGCACAGCTCCAGCTCGCTGGTGAACGATCAGATCAGCATTGCCATGGAAACGAAAGAGCACCTAACATCACAGCGGCAGCATTTGAAACGATTCCAGACGCGCATGCACGACATTTCGAACCGCTTTCCCCTCATATCCAGGTAAGTGGCTAGAAATTCTGTCCCTCTGCCCTGTTCGTTCCACTTGTGGCCAATCTATTGATGCACTCTGATCTCTTTTGCAGCTTAATCCAACGAATTAATATCAGAAAACGACGTGAATCGCTCATTCTCGGTGGTGTGATAGCGGTATGCACAATCTTACTGCTGGTGTACGCGTTCCACTGACTTCCCAACTAACGCTGACGCTGCTAAACTAAAGATATCGCTGCTAGTGCATTTTTTAAATCATTCTTTAACCTTTTTTTTGTTCGAAAACGAATAATAGTGCAGTCAAGAGAAGGAAAACAAAAGTTTGTTCTTACCCCGGCAGGTGTGTCTGTTGATCGATTTGTGTAACGATTTGTAAAAATGGCAAATAAATAATGTGATATTCTTAAATAATTCGCGCCATACGTAAGTAAATTAAAAAAAATCATACTTCAATGTTTAAAATTTAAATCGTAGATAAATAATTTATTCGTATCAATTATCCTACCTAGTACCTACTGCACGCATATCGTGCCGCGATCGTTTCAGGACAATCTTAATCGATTTATATTTGGTTGATTAGTTAATAGTAATTGTCTACCTTAGCTTAATGCAAACAGTTCTACGCATTTACCACAGCTTCGCGGTAGCCCATGGGTCCGGGGCAACGGCAGCAACGACGGGCCGTTCCACGACGTACGGCGTATGGACGGGCACGGGCACCGGCTTTGGAATGGCAACCGGGACCGGTGCCGGAACAGGGTAGCCCACGTGCTTAATTACCGGCACGGGAACGGGATGTGGCACGGCCACCGGGTACGGACGATCGACTGGCACCGGGTAGGGTTTTTCCACCGGGACAGCATACGGTCTCGGGATGGCCACTGGGTATGGACGATCGATCGGCACTGGCACGTGAACCTGGAACGGCCAGCGAAAAGGGAGTGTCAGATAAGATTGAGTAACATTTCACATAAACACACACACACACACACACACACACACATACCTTCACTGGCACTGGATACGGCTTCTCGACCGGCACAGCGTACGGGGCCGGTATGGGGATGCCGACCTTCTTCGTTACGACGGTGTGCGTGTGCGCATGGGATCCAAGGTACGGACCGGCAAGGGCAGGCACAGCAGCAGGGGCAGCCAGTGCTACGGCCGGTGCAAATGGATCCGCGGCGGGCAGCAGATGCTGATGGACGTGATGGGCAAAGGCGTGACCGTACACGGGGGCGGCCGGCGCATAGCCACCGAAACCAAAGATGCCTCGCTTTTCCTTCTTGGTGCCCAGCTGCTGGAACTGTTCGTCCGTCGGTGTTAGCTGCTTCGTGTTTGAACTTCCCACCGCCCTGGAGCCTTTTTCCGTTCCCGCGTACACCAACGCTAATGGAAGGACGAACAGTACCTGTAAGGGGATAGGATGGGAGAAGAAAACGAATTTCGGTAAAACAAGTGTACTATTTCAGTGTAAGCAATTTATGTCCCTTACGACATTGGAAACAATGTCCTTTTCAAGGAATAATTATGATTTTTTTAAAGAGAATTTTCAATGGAAACTGTAATATATTTCTTTCGCACCGAACGCACCGAACCGAAGGATAATAAATCGTCTTCAACCATCCGTAACACGGATCGCTCGGCTCATGAACGGTGCAAGAGAGAGAGAGTGAAAAAAAAGTCGTTGCATGATTATTCATAACCATCGAAAGTAGCAAGCTAATTTACATCGTGTGGGTCATAATTCCTCGCGCCAAATCAACGCTTTTTTGGTGGAAAATCACTTTCTTTTGCGTTAACTTTCAATAGGGCCTGCTGAGAACGATAAAACGAATTTTTAGTAGCGAGCCAGGTCGCCAGGTTGTTGATGATTGATTTATGTTGTCTTTAGACGCAGAAAAATGGCTTCTTTTTGTTTTACTTTTACCTTGAACATTACTATAAAATGGAAACAATTTCGAAACATGTCTTCTTGCATCTTATGATTAACGATCATTCAAAAGTCATTTACAAGAAACTGGAGCACCCCTTGTAGTCCTTTTGTTGAGTGGTGGGTGGAATTACTAGAAGGATCACTCTCCTGAACAGAGTAGAAGTTATTATTTAAGAGGACTTCTCCCCCATCTAACCAAGAGTGTGCGCGAAACTACTCTCGATGAGGATCGAACCAGGACCGAGCTCTACACAAGCCAACGCATCCACCACTAGACCACCGGACAGTCTCATGCTACGAGTGGTACACATTCGAACACACTCGAACTAGAACCAGCGTGATGTGCTCGTTCAAATGCTTCTCCATTGCTGTTTCACATAACTGCTCTTGAAAGGATACCCAACCAACACCGACTGTAGCTCGTTTGTCACGTACCAAAAGCTTCATTTTCGCTCCTATCACGCTGTGCACTCGTTCCTACTCGCAACAGAATGTCCACCACTTTTCCACCGTTATCACTCAAAACTAGTCTTGTCCTTCACCGTTCGGCACTAATTGAAGTAATTCGTTTCGATCCCACAAGGAGGGCACAGTTTACGCTTGTTCCTTCTTCGGAAGGAGTTTCCCCTTATGTTTCCTGCTTTATCCCAGTAGAGTCACTCTATACCGCGGGAACACTTGGATAACTTGGAAGTCCTCGTCGAATGAGACACGGCTCATAAGATTTCCCTCGCGGCAGCACACCTTTTAATGGAAACGGTCAATCGCACATTGATCGCAACCCATCCGATTGTCCGAAATCTTATAGTGAGCCACCCACGCTGCCCCACCCCCAACAGGAAGGGATGACCTACGATGTAATGTGTCCAAACTAATTGTGCCTGGCACTTGGAATGTGTTTGTAATGTGTGGCGGGGAGCGCTTTTCATTGAAGGGAGGGAGTGCGCATAACAATGTTAGGCACCGGAATGCGATCTATTATGGTGCGGGAGAGGTTGAGGTTGGCCTGGGCTTGGTGCAGGTGTCAACCGGATTGTTCAAACTTGCGAAAACTGTCAACCGATTCGCAAGGGGGAAAATGGGGTTCTCCTCCGTTACGGTTTGGCAATCCCAACTGGCAGCCGAACCGGATGGATGGATGGACATCGGTTGCATCAAAACGGTCGTTAGTTTGCCCCGGAAGGTTTCCCTTTCCCCTTTCGCCGGTAGGGGGCGGTTGTGGAGCAACCGCGATAATTGGGCACAATTAATCGAGCACATTCCTGCCTTTGTGGAGCATCGCTTAAACATCGCTGTGAGATGCACTTGACCCGTTTTTGCTGTAGTAAATGTTTGCGCCTTTCAACTCGATCCGTGTCGTGCATGAGATTGCGTGTTATTCAATGTCAGGCAGGTGGATTGGCTTTACGCAACCACCACTTTGCTTAACAAATTGAGTAAATACAGATAAATCAACTAATAAAGCAACTTGTAAAAAATAAGGTCAAAACGAACAACAGAGAGCAACATTGTGTTTGAGACGTTGTTCAACATTGGAAAGAGAAGAAAAAAACGACAAAATCGACATTGTTCCCGGCAATGTGCGAATGCACCGATAGCATCCTTTGATTTAATATTCACGCTGACGGAACATCCCTCCCGACGCTACCGATCGACACCATTAAATCAGGCCACGTGGAAACGCAACCATTTGCAACTGACATTCGTGCCGAGCTTCCCGCGGGACTGTTGGTCCTGCTGTTGCTTCCAGCTACCTCCTCATTACCCCCCCCCCCCCCCAAAGTATGTGAACTTTTCTTTATCTCACGTGCAATATGCAACAGTGCACGTCACACAAACGTAAAGTACAACCTTGAAAGAGGGTTCTTTTTGTGTTGTACCGCTTTTTTACAGCATGTTATATTTCCCCCTTAAAACCGCTCCATCGACACATACTTTATTGATCAAAGGACTACACCATGCACCAGACCTCGAGACCTCGCATCGTTGTGCGTGGCTTTTCATACTTCAACTATTTGTCACGCCACATTGTATAGTGGGCCGGGTTTTACCTTACCGGGCAATTAAATTAACAGTATTCTCTCACGAGGGTGTGGGAGATTTTTTTTGTTTCGGTTAATTATATTTATACGCATTGTCACGCGCGGCACGCAATGTGGCCAAAATTGTCGATAAACGGGGCGGGAGTGTGAAAGATAATTGAAAATTAATCATTATTCTATCGATCTCATCCCCTTGGAGAGCTGGTGGTGAATATGGTATAGCATTAATTATTGCTTTCCAATGTGTACCATGCCTGACTGTTGAATGCAAAATTATTAAATAATAAATTTAATCATATTAATCTGTACATTAATTGAGTACGTAAGAAAGAAGCATTTTTTATCAATTAATTTGTTGAAATTCCATTCCGTGTGATGCAATCCAGAAAAAAACGGAGTGCAAAAATGCGTGTCCCATTTAAAACAGAATTCGCTGTCCTGCCTGTCACGGCGGCAATGGAGCCATTAAAACATTCTTTATCCCTAACCACACCATAATTATTACGTGGCACAAAGACAAAAAAAACTTACATCAAACAAACCATCAAACACAGTTCAAATCGAAACAGGAAGTGTTTGTCGTGAATGTGCTTGTGGCCATCATGCTGCCGATGTTGTAATCGCCGGCATTGCGCCGGCAATGCGCGTTCCCCGATCGAATTTTTGTGTGTGCGTGCATGTGTGCGATTATGATGGCGCAGTATGGCGAAGGTACCAGCAGCAGCACCAGGTGCGATATCTTGGGCTAGGCGAGCGGAATGCACAAAACCCTGCAAAGGTGATCCCACTTCAATATGGTTCCCACTTTCACTAGGGACGCGGCGACACCCGTAAACGGGGGAACAACACACAGACAGACACAGGGGACGTTGGGACGTGCCGCGACCGATTGAACGTCATCGAAAACGATTTAATTTGTTAGTGATTAATTGCGAAACAATTATGCGACGTGACGGTACGGAGCAGGTTGGACGAATCCATGTGTTTGTGTATGTGTGTTTTTTTGAGAAGAGAAACTTTCGTTACAAAATAATAAAAAAAACATGAACATTTTGAATTAGCTTGGAGCTAACTTGTACAATATTACAAGCCCTTTTTGTCAGTAAATATTTTAAACGAACTGATTCTGCTTCTTAAGTAGCGTAACAAGCGCAGTCAGCCACGGACTGCCATAAGCCACTAATGAGCTTGACGGTGCTCGGTCCATACTGAGACTTGAGCCCATGGTGGGAATTTTGTTTGAAAAAATCATTGATTGGGAGAAAAACCTGAAAAGTGGATCGAAAATTATTCAAATATGGTATAGTCTCATCAGCAAGATTTGTTAATTGAACAAAAAAAAAAGCAGCAAAACTGCAGTTATACAATACCGTAATGAGGCTTTTAATTCTGATTTTAGAGAAAATCTAAATCGTAATGTAAATTGGATATTCACACCAAAAATCAATTTTTGACATTGTTTTAACTCAAATCAAGTAGTAGTAGGTCCCTGCAGGTAAATTAGTAAGTAAACACCATTAAATAAGTAAAATTAACAGTTTCAAATCTCCGTTTTGTATCACTAATTTGTATTGATATCCACGCTCAATTAATCGCACAATTGATCACGCGATACTGTCATTTACCCCCCTCCACTGTTGTATCTGTGGCTGAAACAAGTTCTTCTAAAATGTTAGGGACTTATTCTACTGCTAACACTTTTGAACACACTTTATATCTCCTGACCATTCTTCATATTCCTTCATTTGGAAGCTACCGAGTTGGAGCATATCGAAGCTAGCTACCGTTTCAGCACGAGACACAGAGGAGCGCAAATCAGGGTGGCCTGTTTGAATTGGTTTAAATGAAGAATCGTAGCCATTACCCAACTGAAGATACTTCTGGTCAATTATGCTCTAATTATCGATCAGAGAAGAACAAGAGCGCACTTGGCAATAGTACGACACGAGCGGCGTTCAGATTACACCTTTTTTTTCGTATGAAAGTCATTCAAGACTGCGTTATTTCGATGAAACTTATTCGATGTTGTATAATTTTACAAGAAAATGATGCTTAAAACACAAAATAACACTTTATATTGCGAAAATAACAACGAGAAACCCCGATTGGTTCAATTGTAAACTACGCACTACGAGCAAAACGACAGTAGTCATTCAAGACTGCGTTATTTCGATGAAACTTATTCGATGTTGTATAATTTTAGTAGCAAGACGGCAGTAGTAAACAAAGCATTTATGGTATACTGCGATGTTTGGTGCATCAATGGTTAGTTGTACCAATAATGAACATTCGAAAAAAAGGCAAATTTTCAATGTGATTTTGGAAAATTTTGATAAGAAGTCGTTAAATAACTAATATTTTGCACCAAAATGATGATTTTATGATAAAATTAAGGTTAGATGCTTGAAAATCGCTAATATCCTACAGAAATGTTGAAATAGACTGTTTAAGACCGAAAATAGCGTTTGTTATAGCCATAATTGGTGCTATAGCCACAATTGGTACGCTTACCCTAATATACATTTTAACAATTGAAACAACTAATCCAAAGATACGAATCGTTCGCAATAAGTTCCCTAGAACATTCTGGACTCTTCCCACAACTATGGTCTAGCTTGGGATCGTTCCGTAGTACCGTGTAAGGCTTATTTGGCTAAAAGCCACATACATTACTGTTTTTCGATGTAGGATGATGTTAAGGGAAAAGTAAAGGCTTCGTTTTCTAATTTCCCCCCTCGAACTATGCCCTGTCCGCATTATCTGCATCTTCACTATTACAGGAAACATTTGCATGGTTCTTAGATTGAGTAGAAATCAAAATCAAATCAGGACCAATGAAGTGAAAAATAATTAGTGAGTCACTAACTTACTTACATACTAACATGTCACTTCAACACTACCAACGCGTCCCTTGTAAAGCCATTCAACCCACTCCAGAAAAAAACACTAGCCAACCCAAACTGCATTGTGCAGCATACAGGCAACCCCATCGATAACTCGGGCACTAAGTCAACAGGTTTGTGCGGTGCTACTGCATACTTTGTCACTGGCGATAAAATTTCCGCAACGGCAGCTTCATTCACAAGCCAAACTACCAGAGCAGAGCGACCATCTGGAACGAGAGGGGCAACAACAACAAAAAATGGCGTTTGCGAACCGTACGCGCATAGATCGCTAACGCTCATTCATCCCAATACGGGAGCTGGAAGCTGGTTGGAGAGGGGCAATGGCGATATGACACAACCCTAGTCCCCTGGTTGGCCACAAACTAGTCAAACCTGGCCAAACCCTTAATAGGGCAGGTCCACGATGCATCTGCGGATATGTGGCGGGTATGTGGAGCCCGGTTTTTGTTTTTGCTATCATGCCACGATGTCCACCAGCACGGCGGACGGATGGATGGGTTTCGGGCAGCGCCGATAAGCCCAGCGAAAAGGGCTGTGCAGTGCGCCGCGGTGAACCATATGGTGAAAGATTCGCCTAATTGGAGCGGTTATGACACGGCCGCGCTCCCGTTTAGTGACAGGAGCCGAAGTCGCGCGCAGCTTCCGCGTTGCGGCCGGCTTGGCCGGGCTTTGGCGTTTGCTGCGGTTTGATATAAAAATACTTAGCCGGTACAGTTTCGTCAGTAGATCAGTGGCACAGTTCGAGGTGTTTAGTACTTGTGTTGTAGTAACCGTGCGCGGAAACCGGGCCAGACCAGCCAGACGAGATGAAGTTTGCCAGTGTGAAGAAGGTTCGTGCATTGAGAAATGACGTTCTAGGGTCGCAGTTTAATCGTTCATCGTTGGCTCGTTTGCAGGTGTGCTGTGTTCTGTTCGTTCTGGCGATTGCCAGGGTGCATGGTGCCGCCCAGCGGGAAGGAACCGAGCATCAGAAGCGTGCGATCGGGCACGGGTATGGGTTGGGGCTGGGGCTGGACGCTCTGGCTGCACCGGCCGCCCTAACAGCACCGGCTGCCATCGGAGTGCCGCACGGTGCGTCCATTGGCCCTATTCTAGGATCATCGATTGCGGGCCCGATCGGACCGACGCTTGCCGGACCGATCGGAATTCCGGCTGGATCGATTGGACTTTCGGCGGGATCGATCGGACTACCGGCCGGGCCAATTGGACTTCCGGCTGGACCGATCGGACTGCCTGCGGGACCGTTCATTGGGGGAGCGTTTGCACCGGCAGCGCTTCCAGCACTTCCCGCTCCCGGGCCAGTGTTTGCACCCGCTCCACCGACCGTTGCCGTTGCGCCGACGGTAACACGCAACATACTGACCACGGTGCAGCAGCCCGTCCCCGTACCCTACCCGCAGCCCGTGCCGGTCGATCGTCCCGTACCGTACCCGGTGCACGTGTCCGTTCCAGTCGATCGTCCCGTCCCGGTTCCGCACCCGGTAGCCGTCCCCGTTCACGTACCGCGACCCTACCCGGTTCCAGTTCCGCAGCCGTATCCGGTCACCGTCACCAAGTAAGTGTCCAAACACTCTCACTCCACGTGTCTTGTAAAACCGCGTCCACACAACACTCACTTCATTCTGAACGCTTTTTTTCAGAACCGTACCTGTACCGGTGCCCGCTCCGTACCCGGTACACCATGCCGTCCCGGTACCGCAGCCCGTCCCGGTTCCGCAACCCATCCCCGTACCGCAACCCGTCGCTGTGCCGCATCCGGTCGCCGTGCCGCATCCGGTGGTGGTACCGGCGCCCGTCCCCACGCTGCCCATTGCTCCGCTGCCCTCGTACGGGTACGGTGGGTTCCTGCCGCCCTACTACGGCAAGGTGTACGGCGGTGGCATCACGCTGCAGAAGGTGTACACCGGCCACCATCACGGGCTCGGGCTGCTCGGGCTGAAGAAGTATCTCGGCTAGATGGCAGGGGAGTTTTGGACGGGGAGGATTATTGTAGTCATTCCAGGTGTCATACCGCGCCGAGAACGTTCGCCGTGGGTTTAGACTGTCCGTAACGTGTATGCGTTATTGAGCTTAAAGTAGGACACGGCGAAAGGAGGAACGCATTCCGCGGGAGGAAAGAATTTCGTTGTTTACCAGTGTAATTTTACCAAATAAAAGTTGTTTGCTAGGTGTGTCGGTCGTACGGACACATTAGTACTTTAACTATGTGTGTGTAAGATGTGTTAGAGCTTGGTTGGCCACATTCCGGAACGATACATTAGGAATTTCTGGAGCATCCTTTCCACATAACAACGTTGTGACATGTTCCCGTTAAGCGTTTCATCCGTTTCATCTACGGCAATACATCATTATTCTTATTAATTTCGGGTCTCCGTTCGTGGCGTTGTTGAAAAAACAATAAATAATTCAAAACGTATGGTTCAGAGCTCATGCACGAACAAGACTAACTTTTTACAATTAATACCAAGTGACAAATTATACCTCATAGCCAGTGACGGAAAAGCAGCTTTAAACCATCACAATTGTAATGGTTTAACACTTTCCAGACAGAACATAAGGTATGCTAGTTGCACTACTTATTCAACTCCCAAGAGTCATACTGCTTATTCAAATTATTATTATGCTCAGTTGGGCCGGTCTGGTGGTACAGTCGTCAACTCGTGCGACTTAACAACATGCCCGACATGGGTTCAAGCCCCGAATAATCCATACCTCCATACGGTAGGACTGACTATCCTGCTATGTGTAATCAGTAGTAAGTCACTGAAAGCTAAACTCACTTCACTAGTAGTGGGCAACAGGCAGGCCTTGACCGACAACGGTTGTTGTGCCAATGAAGAAGAAGAAGAATTATGCTCAGTAAAATATATATACCTATCACTATGAGTATCAGCATTTTTTTTGGAAAAACCGACAAATAAAAACGTTCAATTTAATAACATGAAGAACCAGGACATTGTTGTCAATTATAGAGGTTTGTCGGCAAATCAAAAAGATTATAAGGTGTTTGTGTACTTGGGCGTAAGGCAAGTTGTATTTCTGCATCCTGAGGAAACAATTCACCTTAGTAACGGACAATGGAGATTGCTTGAATGTTCCATTACTCTCATAAGCATCTGAACCTTTACAACCACGAGCAGTTGTGCAGCACAAGACGTTCGTCTGGCTTCTGTGAACTGGTCATGTTAGAACCATGGATCTAGATGGTCCAACTCGTAAAGGTCTTTTAGAACATAGGGGGCGTGGTAGACACGGTTTTAAGGTGGCAAGACCGGACCGAACCGGAGAAGATGTCCGTCTTAAAGACCGGAATTAAGGTTTGTACAGATGAAGGCACGTGACCGTGAGCGGTTTCCGACACTCCTGCAGCAGTTAGTACGAACACCACAGTAAACATCACATTGCATACTTTCAGGCGCTTCCAGGAGAGTCACTATGCGGTGTCGCAAGTGACATATTTAGCCGGCAAAGTCTTTAAAAAAATAAAAATAAAAAATTAGCCGGGGTGTGGGACAAGATCAAAGGTTTACAGTTATTTGAACAATTTTCTCAATCTGCAAAGAGCAAACTCAAGTGTTAACTAACATAGTATTCAAACACAACAAACATTCAAAAGCGAACGCTCGCGCTTTAATTCGTACACACCATGCTAATGCAGAAAAGGAAATAAAACAAGTTTGAACACCAAGATCAAAGGCAGTTGTGGTAGCGAAGGAACAAAAGTAGTTATACCAACTCCTATTGAATATGTGATTAGCATTGAAAGTAGCGAATGTAGCTGATAAGCAGCTTAAACGCCCAGCACAATTTAGCCACTTTACATGCAGAGGCTTTTGTGCGATGCTAACATCTACGCAACGGCAAACAGCAGGTTAAGTAATCTAGTTTTACTCGGTTTCTTATTGGCTCCTGTGTTGCCAAACGCCAATATAGATCGAGAGGATTAGTTAACCGTCAGCAAAAATGCGTCCCCGATGCCCTCATACTGTCACAGGATATATTGTGCCGTCGTGAGATTCGGTTTAAAGGCAGCAAACTATCTTGCAGGGTGAATGGAATTGCCCTTTTGCCATCTTGCCCAGCAGTATATTGGAAATGTTAAATTATGATTCATTTCATGTTGTGTCCTTGTCTCTACCTATACGGCTGCGAATGTTTCTAGCAATTTCCAGTTCCAATTTCCTTACCCTAAAAAAGGGGAAGTCAAAAGGTCAAAAGGATAAGGAATTAGTAATAGAAAGTGATTAAATTGTAGCACGTGTTGCTAGAAATTGTAACATTTGTAATATACTAGAAATTGTAATATTTTAGCCTATTTATTGTTTCTTTCGGCTGGGAGGAAATTTCGACCTAAATAGTATGCATTACATGATGAAAAACATTAAATCCTAATGAATAATTCATCATTAATATATAGCTTAGGTCGAAGGATTAATGTAGGATTAAAATAGGTTAGTTAGGATTAGTTTCATTCAAAAATTTTGCTCGGGGTTTTTTTTCTTCTAATTTTTCCAACAACGACAATCCTAAACACAAAAAAAAAAGTTTAAAAATTCAAATTGGCAGGGCTAGCTAAACTGTTCAAACAATGAGGAAAGAAAACGAATTCGAACCCATTACAAATCTACAAGAGTACCCATTGTACACTGTACACAAATTTCAAATCAATAAAAACTTGTATACTATACTACTACTACTACATGATGAAAACTGATTAATTATTATCAGTTGAGATGAAGAGCTACTAAGGTGATAATTCTCATTCTATCCTCCTCTTAAAACAAAATTAAATTGCTTTTTTGTTGTTGTTATTTTTGTTTATTTTCAGCTAAACGCAGCACACACGCATAATGCTAGAGTTGGACGCTAAGGGGCAAACGGTGGGTTCTGGTATTGCTCGCTTAACGACGGTGCAGGGTGGAGTAAACGGCGCTGTGGTACAGCGGCGCATGGTAGGCGGCGAGCGGCGCATGGTGCAGAACCGGCGCGTGGGCAACGTACGTCTTGGCGATCGGGGCGTGGTACGCAACCGGGGCAGCCACCAGCGGGGCCGAGTGAGCGATCACCGGTGCGGGGGCAACGTACGAGTGCGACACCACGGCCGGGGCGTGATGGTAGCCCAGACCGAAGTGAATGCCACGCTTCGCCTTCATCGACTCCATCGGCTGATCATCGGCGTAGACCGAAGCGACGAGCACGAGCACAGCGATAGCCTAGAACGAACGAAAAGTCACACCCAACAGTCACTAAACTGATTCAAACCACTTCCCAGTCACCGGCTTGCCCACAGATCCCACAGGAATCCTCGCTGAAGTATCCTGAAGTACAGCCACGCTTCGATTACGTCAAACACTCACCAAGAATTTCATTTTGCTGGTTGGGTTTTTGTTTTTGCAGGTTGATTGCACGACGAGAGCCTTACGAGTGCAGTGGTTGAGCTGTGCGAGATTTATGATACAGTCTGAGGCTGCCGTGCGTGCCTTTTATACTTCGCACGCACGCACCAGCTCTAGGACCCCCACAGACACACACACGCACACGCACAGTTACCCCAAAACAGTTGCCCGCCGAGTCGGAAGGTTGCGCCCCCTTTCAGATCAGGCCAGTGACCGGACCGGATCGCATGATCAAAAGGGACAGGTCACGGTGGGAAGGAAGGTGGGCAGGTCGAGCGCGATTACTCTGCTCAGTTTGTCAACCGACCTGGCGGTCTGTCTGTGTCTGTCCCCCACAGCTCCCCCACCCTACCAACAACTGTAGCAACAAGTTCGATCCGAAGTGTGGTGCGGCAAATCGGTGGCTCCAAAACGCAATCTTGTAACGCTTACGCGAAAGGGAACACCGTTTAGAAGTGTAACGGATGCAGACGGATGCGATTGTAAGGGAGAAGGGTGAATGCAATCCCGACAATTGTGTACCTTCTGCCCCACCTGCCCTTAATTAGGCTTCCCTTAGTTTCCCACGATAGATTACAGATTTGGGGTTTGTTAAAATGTGTCTTTCATCGTTTGGTCGCTTTCGCCCATCGGACCAGCACAGCCAAAAGTTTCGCGCACTGAGAAGATGGTAATGAGTTAAAAGTTTCAGTGTGCGATAGAATTAAGTTCTTATCAACCCTGCCACTTGCTCCAATGCTTTCTGCCCCAGTCCCGGACCTTTCGAGGACATTCGGGGCAGATGTTGGCGGTGTGTTTAAGCGGAGGTTTAAGCTGCAACAATCAGGCACCGTATGATGGGGTAGAGTTGAGCCGCTTATCGTTTACGCTGCCGGCAGGTTGAAATGGAGCAGGATGAAGCTGTTAATGGCAAAAGTTGTCATCGCTGCACAAGCTTCAACGGGGACGATGGTTCGATTGTTGGGAGCATCATTTTATCGATTCGTTCACTAAAATGTGATGCAAAGTTGACGCCTTGACGCAGTTCGATCCTAGGTGGGGCTATGTTTAACGTATTCAAGCGTGTTTTAAGAATGAAAAGTGTTATTATTTGATTTGTACCAGAAATTGATTAATACTTCGATACTGTTTCACAAAAAAGGAGTAGATTTTCGTCAAACTAACACCGCAAAGCTTATGTAATAAATTTCTGCAATAAATAAATACATTTTTTGTTATACTCGTATTGGTTCATTTTCAGTTGTTTTAATTACATTTGTTGTAATGTGAGAGCGAAATAGTGAATGAAGAAGACAAACGGATATTTGTGCATTCCCAGCATTTTTACCTCCAAGTGCGATTGATTTTACAAATTTTAGATCATTTTGGAGCACAAACAAAATCAGCATTTATCAAAGTTTTACACCTTACTTTTATATTTGTGTTTAATATTTTTTAAAATTTGCTTGAGATTAGCATGTCTTACTGAATTTTAAAGAGCGTATGCAATTTTTTCCCAATATTAAATAATACATTTCTATGTACCAATCAATTGTGTCTAAGCGTTTTAATATTTAAACTGTCAATGTATTGCACAATATAAGCAATGCTTTTTTGAGATGTGCAATTTTCTGTATCATGGAAACTATTACTACTACTTCAATCACACCATATCTTTAAAAATCATTAAATTAATTGTTACGATCAATCGGATCACTTGTTCAACCCATTGCATTGAGAAAAAAAAACCATAAAACATGAATTCTATGTACAAGTTACATCCAGCACGGCTTGCAATCTCTGATAAGAGGACGTACAGCCAGTTTGTGCACCATCACCATGCGTGCGAGCCTCCAAAACAGATCGGGCGTCAACAGAATGTTTGTCCTGTCCTTTGAAGACGGATACGTTTGTTTTGCTTTTAACTCCGGCTTTACCTCCACCACACGCAATGCCGTGTTTGGTGAGGGCATGTTTTTATTTTCGTTCACCCCGGCACACCGACAAACCTGCAAAGCTGCCAACTTTCCGGCTTAGATGCACCGTTTACGGTAGTTTTAGTAGCCGCACGTGAGCTGCATTGCTGAAATGATCGTGCGAAAATTTCATTCCAAGTGCACACACACAGGCACACAAACCTCTGATGAGATGATATGGCATTTATGGGAGTCGTAGTTCGCATAATGCGCATTAAAAACCCCCGCCCGCAACATGGAAGTCGGTCAATTGTAACAAAAGCTTTCCTTCAATTTGGGTATGATGTCGCTCGGTCTGATCCGCAAGCAGTGGACTGGATTGTTTAACGGACGAGCTACAAAAATAACCTTCCCGCAGTAGCAGCAGCCCCGGCACTACCGGCAGGATAGGTGGCTAGCTGGCTGACATTGACCTTAAACCAGCTCCGTGTTGTTTGTGTACGGGGTGCAGACACCACCATCAATCAGTCCAGCCCGGGCCGAAAGCGATTCCGACGCGAAACACGTTTTCTGGCACAACAAACGGGAGACGCAAGCCTCCCTTTTTCGTGTGTGCCCCAGAGCCACACAATACCACACAGACGCACGCAGAGTCCCTGGAGTGACATTTACATGCTCTACAAAGCGCACCACAAACGCTACCGATCAGCCTTTGGTGACCAACAAGACAGTGATGCGCGATGCGTCTGCAGGGCACCGGCCGCAACCTTCCCATTGCGCTACGCTTCACTGTAAAAGGGTGTTTACTTCGTCTTGTTGTTTTGTTCTTCCTCCTCTTGCTCACTTAGCTCGTTGATTGACATTCGATAAGTGATCGAAGTGATCGATTCGGACGATATGTGCTCGCTCACTAATCACCCCAGCGATCAGCGGGCCACGATTGGCAGTTGGCCGGCGCAGCAAACTATCGTTTCGCAATGGCTGCGATCGCATTTGTAGCGACGCGCGTTACACCCCAAAAAAGGACAAAACTCAACTGATAATAACCAACAACGCGGATGGAGCGAGGGGTGGTGGTTTGAGGGCGACGAGTGAAAAGCTTAAATCAAAATCGTCATGAGTCACCGCAAACAGTCTATTGTTGACTATCAAATGTAAATAAAGTTCCCCCCTCTGCGCCCAGTCCCTTTCGGCAGACTCGCACCAGACCCATTCTCCCAGCCAGTACCGGTTACGAGAGCGGGGGCTTGTATCACCCTCCCCACAACCTTCCCACAACTGGGTGTGGGCGGAAGGTGTGTGTGTAAAGGGTATCAGTATGATTGAAAACACGCTGCTTGCACTCGCGCACTCTAACTGTATTTGGAGTACGCGGTGCGCACCAAACAGGTTCTCGGTGAGCAGGGTATGATACGCGCGTGTCAGTGGCACGCACATAAGTGCTGCCAAGCCCCGAGACATCTAGGCCCAGCATCGGGCGGGTTGGGGCAGGGCAAGTGTGTGTGTGTGTGTGTGTGTGTTTTGCTCGCTTGCGCAATGGCAGTACGCGGTACGGCAGACAGCATTTCAGACGCACCACCACGTGCGTCACGTGTTTTGTCTGGGAA
This sequence comes from Anopheles arabiensis, assembly GCF_016920715.1. NCBI lineage: Eukaryota > Metazoa > Arthropoda > Insecta > Diptera > Culicidae > Anopheles > Anopheles arabiensis. Next base: position 23,881,415 of record NC_053517.1, read on the forward strand.
AATCCACTTGGAACAGGCACGCCGGGTCGGGCGCGAAACCAATGCAAGCCTCGGACGCTGTCTAGAATGTGCCAGAATGTTGGTGGGTCGGTTTTCGGCCAGCACAGCAGGGCCATCTGAATGGCACAGGTGCGCAGCGGGACGAGCCGTTAATGAAGTGCTAGAACAATTATAAAACGATTTGTCTAGTGTAATTCAATCAGCCCAGTATGGAGCATCGGAGCGCGCTGGACCAAACTTGAAGGATGTGGCCATATCATCCGAGGGCGCCCCATGTGAATCGCAAAAAAAAAACAAAAATCGGTTGGTGAAGAGGGGTAGGAACAGCGGCTGAGACCTTTCGTAAGGACACACCGGTTGGGAATTGGTGCGGCGAGGTTATGCACTTCGATCGTTGCCAATCGGCCAATTGCAGCAAACATGATCTCGAAGGGAGAAACGCCGAAGTACCTCGGGCAAGTGTTGGCGACCTTTCAACGACATTTTCGTCGCTGCAGCTTGTGAGAATGACGAGGCTGTTCGAGTGGCTGTGTGTGTGCGTGTGCGTGCACACATGTACGCGGTACGATAGAAAGCACTGCATCGAGAACCGCCCGTGGTGGGTCGATCGACACCCGCTGCCCTGCAAATGCCCTGCGGGGGAGCCCTGACACGTGTTGAAACGCGTGCGTGAGCTACTTTTGCTTGCTGTTAAATTACCGAAACAATTAACCACCATTCAGCTCCGGGACCGCAGAAGGTTTAAGCCTGCGGGAAGGATGTGTTGTCATCGGTGCATCAGGGGCGCATGATTGGTTGTAATTCTGTTTCGTTTTATTTTGGGTCAATAAAACTATATCTTTTTCATATTATTCAATTGTGCTTCCAGAGCATAAACTCGGATTTGTTTGCAGGACTCCTGTAACAGTGTGGTAAACAACTGCCCTGGTGCTTTTCATCTGCTTGCTTTCGCAGAAAAACGCCCAAAAGTATGCAATCGCGTTTGTGTAAGAGTGTAAGTTAGCCCCGTCATGTTATGTTTGCACTATTTTAAGATTTTACTTCATGGTTTTGATCCATTCTGAATGTTTTGCATTTCTTGACATCCTCTTTTTGCTATAATTTGAGAGACTAAAGGTTTACTTGCAATGTGACAAACGATGCAAGTTAAATCGAGGCAAAGAGCTAAAATCCAACGAAAAAATGTATTTCCAGTTTTCAGCTCCTAAGAGCCCGCTGAATTAACTAATACTTATTAGCTAATTAAATGAATAAACGATTGCAACGAGCAGTGGGAATTTTATCCTTTTTTATATATTTAACATGTAATTCAGTACTATCCAAAGCTATGCGAAATGAATCCCCAAATAAAATTCTTATATAAACCAACCATGTTTCGCGATTCTGGGATTTTGTTCGCTGCTCGACTTAGTTTCACTGCGCATCTTAAAAACATTGTAAAGAAAGTTTCATCAATATGTAGCCTTAGACAGCCATCGATCGTTCGTCATCGATCGGTCTTCAGAACCACCTGTATTACACTCCTAATTCGTCCTTGACCCATTTTCCACGACGGGTCTGATGGCAAGAACATTCGGTAATTCGGTAATCCAACCATCGAGATGGTGAAATCTCGAATATTTGACCCATTTCTCGGTATCGGTATCTTGACATAGTGTTTCTACTGTTTCTCACAAAAAATCAATTGATTCGCTCATGAATTGCTTTATTGCACGGTATGAAATTTAGCCCATATTTCTATTTGCTACATTTGTCAACAACAAAACATTGACGTCAATTCGCGCTCAGATTGTTTGTTCAATTGTGCGTCGAAATTGTGCGTACTCGCGTTTTATATTTCACTCATCATCGCCTTTTCAACATATTCTACTTCCAGCCAGTGCACAGAGATGAAGCATCTCGCAATCTTCCTGCTGGTCGCTGCAGCCGCGCTGATCGAAGTACAGGGACAGAGTGAACCATGCTTGCTGTGGATGAAACCGCGTAAGTAAAGCAGTGCTTGAGTTGTGCTATTTTTCTTCCTGCTTAGCTAAAATTAAAACGTTTCGTGCCTTATTTCAGAGCCAACGTGTCCCACTAACGAACGATACACGTGCTGCAAGCCATGTCGCGAGTCCACATGCCTGTCCACCGGATTGCTTCCCAAATGTGCTGGGCCCTGCAAAGGAGGGTGTATTTGTAAAAATGGCTACATACGCGTCATAAACAATGGCAGATGTGTTCTACCGTCGAAATGCTCCAGTACTTTCCCATTTAAATTTTGATTTCTTGGTTGATGAAGGCGATGATTTGTTTTTGAGCAGAATAAAGATATTTTTCAATTTTCAAAATGCAAACCGAAAGCATTCCTTCTCTTTTCATTTGTGTGGGTACGATAAATTCAAGCACCCTGCACCATAGCATTCCAGCAGTGGAACGTTTCATTTCACGTATGATCGATCAGAAAACGCCTCCCGCACTCAATCAGTCGGTCGGTTCCGCCCGGGGAGGTACAATTATTTTTCACCTTAACATCTAAATCCCCACCATTGCCATTGGAGGCATGCCTTGTCATTGGTAAGGTGCTCATCACGCATTGATGACCCATGCTGAAGGGAACGGATAAAGAGGGACAGAAAGGTGGACAAAGACAATGGAGGAGTGCAGCTTTACGTCCACTGTACAGTCCCGTATCGATACACAATAGACCGACCGATCGAAGTGGAAGTCCGGACGGCAGCTTTATGGACAACTTGACACTGGCACAAAACCCCTAGTGATTGATGGAATGCGAGTATTTTGCGGTATGTTTCGGTTTTTGTCTCTTCCAACGGAGACGATTATTTATTGGTTTTTGAGATGTTTTAAAGACGTCACTGGCAGGTCTATTAATTTGGAGGAAAAAAAACCTAAAGTGCAAGAATTTACAAGTAAAAAATAAAGTTAGAGCTAAATACTTTGTTTGGTATTTTTGAATTTCCCTTTATCCCACAAAAGTATCAAGTCACAACCCATCAACGCACGAAACAATTCTCCTTCTTTGCGATCCTTGAGTTACCCCGCAAGCGGCCGCTGCGTCTGACGCACCATAGAGAACTTTCTCATCTAATTACCTACAATTAACATTATTTATTCTACCATTTTACACTACGGTACGGGCAGCCGACTGGCGGACAATTGAAAACAGAAATGCGTCCTTCCCACGTCGATCAATAGCACATTTGCATTTTCTCAAAATAGGTTTGGCGAGAATGTGTTTTACGCGCGTTTAAGGACACCTCGCAGCTTACGAGCCGGCAGCAGTAATAACTGCGCCATCTTCGAACGGTTCTGTCGGTAATGTTAACTTGCACCGTTTGAAGCTGATGTCTTTGCTGTTTTTATCGTTTTTTGATTTGGCTGTTGTTGTTGTTGTATTGCTTCTCTCACCCCCACGTATCGCGTAGATAATCGTCGCAGACCGGGAAGTGAAGGTTGACCCACCCACCCAGTGCCAACCTGATGCGGGGGAAATGATGAGTATACGGACGATGATGATGATGATGGTATTGGAAAAAATAACAGATTTTGCACATCAAGCGAACTTGAAGCTTTTCACAGGTGACCTCCAACACGCTGGCTGGCAGCTATCAAGGGCTATGCGCCCTCCGATTGCGGATCAGTCGACGTTTGGTGTTTGACGGTACGCAACGTGGACAGCCAAGTTACCGCTAATTGTTGTGTTGCGGGGTTTATTTCAATCAATTGCTAAATAAATATGCCAATACTACTGCCTTTCATGTAAGGCTCTGTGTAAATGGGCGTTAGTTGATGTACCTGAATCTGAAATTGGGATCTTTATCGTGCTCGGATTGCGTATTTAGCAAGGCGTACAACATAAGCTTGATTTTTGCATAGCAGCAATAACAAACGAATTGTTGAAGATGGAGCTCAAGGAAAGAAATTTTAAGAAAATTGGACTTATCTGCGTCGCGGTGCTTCTGTGTGGTATGGTGTTTAGCTATGGGATATTTCCGTCAATTTTGCGTTTCATGATTAAGCAGGTACGTTTGACTAGAGTTCATTCTCGAGCTGCTTATTTTTGTGGCACATTTTCAAGTGATTGTAATGATTATCCCTTTACTGCCTTGAGAAGCGCCTGAAGGTATGCAATATTGGAAGGTTTGCTTCATAAAAACTTAAATGCAGAATCAAATGAAAATATAATCATAATTGGCGTCGAGAAGATACAAGGGACAGAGCCATGGCCCAGTGCCGAACTGCAGGGTTAATCTTAACGTGCGCACATTTTGAATATAAACAAGCGTTATTACCTTTTGTGCAACATTGTATTTTAGGCATTTAGCAAAATTTAATCATTGTTTTTTTACCACTTCCAGAACGTGCTGCTGAAACCGGGCACACAAATACGGGACATGTTCGAGAAGATACCATTTCCGCTCGACTTCAAGCTGCACATCTTCAACGTGACGAACCCGGATGAAATTATGCGCGGTGGCAAACCCCGCGTCAACGATATTGGACCACTTTATTTCGAGTAGGTACCATATGTGTGCGAGTGCCTTTCTGTTCAGGTAGTTGTAAAATTCAATCATATAACCTTTACTTTATTATTTAAAAGATAAGACTTGAGACATTAACGTCGCTCATTGCACTATTGTTGCAAAAATTGATATATTCACTAAACATCCTGCGAAACTACTCACTTCTAATTAAAGCGATAAAAAGCATCGGAAAGTTGCACAAAATTCGGAAAGTCGCTTCAGAAACGTGGACAGCTCCTTGCTGGAATGCATTCTCCACCATGAACTCGACGCACGTAGCCGCTAGCGCAGACACATCCTTCGGTGCAGCGTACAAAACAATATACATTTTGATTCATCGTCGAGCAAGTCTTCTGCACGCAGGGTCCACAGCACGAGTAGAGCTCATTGCGGGGGCACCGCCGAACTAGTATGCCAACCGCTGACGAGGAAAAGAGATTTGAAAATAAGTTAAAATGCGACATTATTTCAGTTCAGCTCCTCTCTTACGGCGCTGTCCCGACGATCCTGCAGAGAGAGAACACAACACGGATGGGTTTACAGACTGTGCACGGTTCAAGCCAACTGCAGTGCATAGCACAAGACTGCAGGCAAACATAAGCTTTAAAGCAGACACCATGATTTTCGTTGTGTGAAACCGGTACTAAACTGAATCAGCGGCCCCACGGATGGCTAGATCCTGCTGAAGTTCGATTGTTTTATAGCCGGAAGAATCTCGGCAAATGGTGTAGCCTGCTGGGCAAATTTGAACAGTTGCGCGCATATTTTCTTCTCACCAGAAGTATAGTTTACCTTTCGTCTGGTGTGTTGTAGTGGCTTGATGTGTTTGCGTATTTTATTTTTGCATCTGATACGACACATGTAACCGGGATAACCTTCAAGTGTATACACTCGAAAAGAAAACACAATCAAACTGATCTTCTCACTGCTAAGGAATGATGGTAGTCTATTCCATCCATTGCATCGTGTTGAATGTTGCTACCCTGCCTCTAAGCAAGTTGCAAGAAAACGTTTTGCACGGTTTTACGAGTTTTTCAAAATGAACCACATTATGCAACGCTCGCAAGATGTTTTATTTTGAACAACTGTAATATGATTTTTGATAATTTTCGTGTGGTTTCCTAAATATATGTGACAGCTGTGATGTTGAAAAATATCTTACGAGCAGTGAGGTATGCTGTTGGCATTAAACACTGACTCGAGAAACTGTGCGTGTTTTGAGTTTTTTTTCCAATAAAAGGAAATTGCTTGGGAGTGGTTTTCAGGAATTGTTTATTTTGTCGGTACAGAAATTTCTATGAAAGACATCATTGGCAAACACGGTGCAATTCTATAGCTTTTAATTCCAATCTCCAAAATTATAACCGTATTGTAAGTCGAGCCATTCTTTGCTAGTGATTGATTAATATTTAAGTAGCACTGTAATTAAGAGATTTGGTTTTTTCATATTTAATAACCGTCATTTCAAAAATCAATCTCATTGTTTTTGCGCAGTCGTTTTCCATGGTGCAGATTTTTATTCTTATTTCATCTATGATCAATCACAATGTCTTTGCTACGTAGGAAACAATTCTTTAGTTGTCATCATTTCCGCTAGTTTTAGGCCGTTATGTGTTCCGTGCGTTTACAATTATTTTCGACCAGCTGCGCATTGCGCATCGCGCACGCAGCCCCGTCCGCCCATCGACGCGTGTATCCGTCAGCACAGTAGCATCCTTTGTAGCACCGTTCATTACAGTACCTGTCGCGGGACATATTATCACAGGTCAGCTCGAAACACATTCCGCAGCAGTAGTAGACCTCATTCGGCCCGCATTTCACTGCAAAAGAAGAAGGACATCGTTAGCTGTTGTTAGTAGCACGAAAGCAGAGCACTTTTTTGTCGCTTCACTTCTGCGTACGTACTGTGGCGGGTACAGGCCAAAACATCCCTGTTTGGAACTATCCTCTGAGCTGAGCCATACGAGGCCACCACACAAACAATCAGCAGCAGTAGTAAGCACTTCATCGTCACGCTCTGTTACTCAGGTTTCTGATGGTAGCGTCTAAAACACGGGAACAGCTTTCGTCTGTTCGTTATATGGCCCAAGCTGGCAATGTTCTAGATCGAAGCGCCATCTGATCAAATACAGAGAGATGGGACAAATGTTTTCACGCTCAGCAGTGCAGTTGTTTTTCTTCTATCTAGGGATGCCAGATGAACGCGTGCCTGCGTTTGAACGCCAGTTTTGGCAACTTCCAGAATGGTTGCCTTATGCAAGTAAAATTATTTTGTAACAATCACAATTTTATTATGCTACTAGTTGCAGTAGATGTTTTTCTATCCAAGGGACTTGCTAATGTAAATTACATTGTGTAAAAAGAGACACGTTTTTTGCAATTGTGGAATAACCCTTGCATCTATTTACAAAAACAAACTGCATCTTTATACAAAAAATAAAATGGAGAGTGGAGAATAAGGTTAGCCTTTGGTTTCCTCGAAAGTTGCTTGAAAAGTTATATCCATAAATTTTCATATCTGTGTATATTTCTTATTCTTACTCAAGTGTGTACTTCAATTCTATAGAAAGTTTTCTTACTATGTAAGAAAGTAATAAATGCGTTCCAAACACATCAGCGTTATTCAAATATTCAAGATCGAATATCAAGAGTAATAGCCAAAAAACATTTAATATATGACTAATTTTGTTTAAACATCAGGCGAATAGACACTAATTAGATTTTTTATTCATTTTTGTGCAGTGTAAATGCGGGTAGAAAAGCAATTAATTTAGAAATTGAAAAACAATTCAAAAGCCGCGTACTAAGAAAGTAGATTCTAATGTCCCTGAAATATTTCACCTCATTTAAGTTCATGTACTCTCGTGGTATAGTAATCAACTCGTACGACTTAACAATATGCCCAAAACAATACTAACAACAACAACTGACTACCCTGCTATGGGGGGGGGGACAATAAGTCACTGAAAGCCAAGTACACAAGTGGTACAGGCAGGCCTTGACCGACAACGGTTTTTGAGCCAAAAGAAGAAGAAGAAGAACTTTTTTAATTCCGATTCAAGGTGATCACATGTGGTCTGTGAAATTAAAACAGTAAATAATAATACTTATGCGCACGTTTAGGTAAACATAAACATGCTCCAGTAAGCGAATTCAATAACAAGCGTTGAAACGTAGGCATTGTTCGTGAATTATTTCATCTTTGCGTATAATGCAAGGTGCATTGAAGATATCAGGTGGTGGCATATGAAAATTTGTCATATGACATAAGTTCCCGGGATTCAAACCTTTGTTTACGTTTTTTCAACTTGTTGATCTATTTTATCTCCATTTTTTTAATCGATTACACTTATTATTCGTATTTTGGGGTTTGCAAGTTTCTATGTGAGATTATAAAATATATTGGACATAAGTATTACAGTAAACAATGATAAAAACAAGTATTTTTTTCGTGAACGTTTTGTATACTTTACTGTTTTATCGACATTTTTAAATATACCAATTAATACATCTTTTCTATCAGTTCTTTTTACATTCATCCATCACTGTCTGCGAGATGCATAGACGATTTAAAAGAAATTGGTACTTTTATCTCTTTGATTTTTTTTCTATTTTGTGACTGTGAAATAACCATCAAATCTTTCGTAAATATGACCCATTTTTTTGTAACAACCAATAAACGTACAGAATTGCACTTAAGAAACAAGAAATCTGTTTTGTTTACTTTGTTTCGTGTGCGGAGACCAACGGTAAACGAGCTTAAAATGACGTAAGGTCCCTCACATCGACTTTTCAAATGCGCTTTTCCACCACCTGGTCTGTTTAATGCAGAATGAGACAATGACACAGATAGATAATTAAACATATATTCTAAAACAGATGTGTCAAACTAATTTGTTTCACAAGCCACTTGTTCACCTTAAATCCATTAGTGGGCCGCAATATCTTGGTAGAATATGAGTGTGAGTGCGTGAAAAATTTGGCATTTCATTGAACGTCAAAGCACGATGCAGGATAAAAGTTGCGTACATAAATTTAAACTAGAAATTCAGCCATGTTCATTTTGGGTTTGAAGTTTTTTTCAGTTTTCACGGCGTGAAATTCTCTCGATACGTCTGGTTGCACGGTCTTCAAATCAACTACTACTTTGCATACTTTTAGGCGTATCGATGTTATCGTTACGCATGTATTGGCTGCTCGCCAGTCACGTTTGTTAAACACATTCACGCAAAGTAATGAAAGAGAAAGAAGCGTGTGTATTTTGCATTGTTTAATGTATTATATGTTCTGTTTCTCAAAAGTTGATTTTCTGCAAAAAGATACTGTTTTAAATCAATGCAAAATTGTATCGCCAACGATATACTTTATTACAAACATTCACATGTAAAGATGTTCACTAAAACTACCGCCTAGCAACTACACAGCTTCAAGATACCGTGTATTCCACTGTATGCTTTAAGGTGCATTGGTCGCTATTTATCTTTTTATTTTAAAACCATTCTTTTAGCCCCTGCTCTACTCTTTGATGTAGGGTGGAAACTCTTGCTTCGGGCAGGCTTTGTACGAAATGCATGGTCCCTTCGGATGGGCACGCACGAATCCTACCATGCAGAAGCAACCCTGCACACAGCCCCGATCTTGACAGGTAACATATCCCCGGCACGTGTTATAGGCGCACTGTCCGCAGCAGTTAAACACTTCATTTTCACCGCAAGTTGCTGAAAGAAAAAGATCAAAATCTCATATAAGAAATCATACATTTGATTGTTAATAGTAACTCAGTACTTGGAATGCATTTTGTAGTAGTGGTGCGTATGGTTGTAGTCGGTGGATTGGTGAAAGTTGTTTTGGGTGGTGTAGTTCTCGTGGTACTACGAGCGGTAGTCGGTGGTGTCGTTTTCGCAGTGGTGCGCGATGATGTCTTCGCAGTGGTGCGCGATGATGTTTTCGCGGTGGTGCGCGATGATGTCTTCGCAGTGGTGCGCGATGATGTTTTCGCGGTGGTACGTACTGTAGTGTTCGTGGCAGTTCCACTTGTGGCAGGCGTAGAAGAAGCTATCATGGTGGTTAGAGTCGTATTTCCGGCAAAAATTGGGGTAGGAGAGCTACCATTCGTTTGTGATGGTACAGTAAATGGTGTTGTAGTTGTTGCAATAGGGGTTGTCTCGGGACATGTTTCTTCGGTGATGGCAGTCTCAATTTCAACTGTAGGGGTCTTCTCTGTTACTGGTGTTGTTACTGGAGCTTTAGTTACTGTCGGTGATGTATCAGGAACCGTAGTAGTCTCATTTGCAACTGGCGCAGTAGGTACTGGTGCAGTAGTTTCAGTTGGACTCGTCTCAGGACATGTTTCTACGGTGATCGGAGGCTCAGGTTCTATCGGAGTTGTACCAGGATCTGTAGGGGTCTTCTCTGTTACTGGTGTAGTTGTGTCGGGACATGTTTCTTCGGTGATGGCAGTCTGAATTTCTGTCGGCATTGTATCAGGAACTGTAGAGGTCTTCTCCGTTACTGGCGCAGTTGCGTTAGTCGGGCTCGTCTCGCGAGAGCTTTCTTGGGTGACTGGAGTTTGAATTACTGTTGGTGCTGTATCAGGAACCGTCTCATTTGCAACTGGCGCAGTAGTTACTGGTGCAGTAGTTTCAATCGGGCTCGTCTCGGGAGATGTTTCTTCGGTGAAGGGGGATTCAGTTTCTGTCGGTATTGTTTCAGGATCTGTTGGGGTCTCATCTGTTACTGGCGCAGTTGTGTCAATCGGGGCCGTCTCGGGAGATGTTTCTTCGGTGACGGGAGCCGTAAAGTTCTCAGCTGTTGCCGTCTCGTATATTGCAGTTGAGTCAATCGGGCTCGTCGCAGTGTAGGATACACAGAGGGCCAATATATAAAGTGCAAAGAAAATTATCCCTATCTTCGCCATCGCTGATGCGTATACAACCGATAGGACAGTGGAATAGATGCGCCGCTGTATCGATGCTGCATAATTTAAGTACTTTCCGAGCTGCTGCTCAACTGCACAAACAAAATGTTCTTTTTCTTGATAGGGTTGTTTCTGCTGTAGCTTCTACGTGTTGTTACAACACGTCGGAACATACCGTCATCTGAGTAGGATAGACTGCACAACCATGGCAACCTACTTTTTCGTGTGAAAAAAAGAGTGAAAAGCCTTGAAACGGTTTCCGCTCTAGGTGAAATGCTTTGCCAATTTTATAGAACGCAAGTGTATTGTCGCAGGTGTGCAAATATGTTGTACGTCAACGTACACGTCAACGGTGTGTTGCTTCTGCAATTTGAGGTTCTTATTATTACGAAGTTAGGAAACATTTACAGAGACAATTGTAAACATAGTTTTAACTGGACTTTTCAGAATTTCTAGCACCTCATTTTTGATTAATTTCCATTGCCAGAGAATGGAAGGAAAAGTATGACACGGTGGACAACGTGGAGGAAGACACGCTCACATTCACACTGCGCAACACATGGATATTCCGACCCGATCTGTCCGCACTAACTGGCGAGGAAATTGTCACCATACCGCATCCCCTCATTATGGGCGTCCTGCTGATGGTGCAGCGGGACCGCGAGGCAATGATGCCGCTGGTCAAGAAGGGCGTCAACATCCTGTTCGATCCGCTCGAGTCCGCCTTCCTGAAGGTGCGAATCATGGACCTGCTGTTCGATGGCATTTACGTCGACTGCAGCAGCCAGGACTTTGCTGCGAAGGCGCTCTGCTCCGGCATGGATTCAGAAGGTGCAGTTATGCCGCACAACGAAACCCACTACAAGTTTTCCTTCTTTGGCATGGTAAGTAGGCGAAGTGTGATGCACACCACAACTCGCTTGTAAGACCTTGTATGCACTCCGATCGGTAGCGCAATCATACCGAGGCAGGCCGTTGGGTCGTGTACCGGGGCGTGAAGAACATTCGTGACCTCGGCCGGGTGGTATCGTACAACGAGGAAACGGAAATGGACATCTGGGACGGGGACGAGTGCAACCAGTACATCGGTACCGATTCGACCATCTTCCCCCCGTTTCTCACCGCTCAGGATCGGCTATGGGCATGGTCGCCGGAAATCTGTCGGTCGATCGGTGCGCACTACGTGCACAAATCAAAGTATGCCGGGCTGCCGATGAGCTATTTCGAGCTGGACTTTGGCGATCTTAAGGTAAACACCGCGGATATTACGTTGTAAACAAGCAGGCAGGTGATATTTCGTACCTTTCCGTTTGCAGAATGAGCCGCACAATCACTGCTTTTGTCGCGATGCACCCGACGATTGCCCACCGAAGGGCACGATGGATCTGTCGCCCTGTCTTGGGGGACCCATAATCGGCTCAAAGCCCCACTTCTACGGCGCCGATCCGCAGCTGATCGAAGCGGTGGACGGGCTGGCACCGAACAAGGAAGCACACGATGTCTACATTCATTTTGAGCTGGCAAGTATTTGCTGGGTTTCGTTCACCCGTGTTCCTATTTGATATCCATATTTACCTCCCCGGTCTGCAGTTCACCGGAAGTCCGGTTTCGGCCGCAAAACGGCTACAGTTCAGCATGGAGCTCGGCCCGATACGAGACCACGAGCTGTTTGGTCAGCTGCCGGACGTAATTTTGCCCATGTTTTGGGTCGAAGAGGGTGCCTCGCTCAACAAAACCTGGACCAATCAGCTGAAATATCAACTGTTTCTGTAAGTAGCGCACCTGTCGTCTGCTCGTCGCGCAGAGCAGCGCTCTACAACTTTTTTGGATCGCGGACCACTTGGCTTTGAAAGTACAATTTACCGCGGCCCGCAGCTAATGATAGCATACATTTTATAGCCTTAGTTCAAAGTATTTAATTAAAAATATGTTTAAATCTTATTCTAGACGTGCCTGTTGAAAATTGAATCTGATTGAGTTAATTTGGTCTGATGATTAATTTAATTTAATTGTACGATATGTATCGTAATAAGCTTTTCTTTTAAAAAAATAATTTTTTCGCGGACCACTTCTGTTAACGCCATAGACCACAATTGGTCCGCGCACCACAGGTTGCCACTGGCGCAGAGAACGCATCGCACACAAATAACCTTTCACCTGTTTGCTTTCTCCCAGGGGGCTCAAGTTTAATGCCACTGTCAAATGGTTAACCATCATCATCGGTACGGTCGGGGCCGTCGGGTCGGCGTACATGTACTTTCGCAAGGAAACCAAAACAACCGACGTGGCCCCGGTGGATGTATCGACCCCGGACACCAATCCGTCGTCTGCCAAGGATGGTGTTGTGAACGTTTCGCTCGGCAGAAACCTGCCGCCCGTTATCGACGGGTTGGACAAACCGCCGAAGCTCAGGGCGACCGAGCTTCAGCAGGAACGGTACTAATGTACTAAAAAGAACAGAATTTGATCTTTAGTTATTGTAGCTGTTGTGATACGAAGTGTCGTTTACATTAGTTTCGTAGTTTTTTTTTTTTGAATTATTCAATCTGCTTCATAACACATGTGCAGCTGCAAAAATGATACAATGGCATTTCATTGGCAGAGCAGAATTACAATAAAACACCTTTGCTATGTTGGGATCGAAATTGTTTAATATATTACTACGTGTATGCATATTCCCGGTATGGTTGGACCGAAACCCGTTTTCAAAAGAATGTGTAATCAAACTTTGCTCGGGTCACAATTTAATTACACGCAAAATTCAATATCAAATTGATTCTTGGTTTATTCTTCGTGGAATACCATTTTTCGCTGTCCCGTTTTGATATGAAAAATTCCACCGCAAAGGGTAAAAAGCCGGTTTTGTAGTAACACTATTTACGTGGCGGGCGGGTTGGAATAGTTCGGGGACACTTGTCCTGCCGAATGCAGGGACCGTCCGGTGCGTACTTCCTCACGTATCCCTGCTTGCAGTAGCAACCCTTGTAGCACACGTCCGGACATGTAGTATCATCCTCCAGGGCACAAGTGCGCTGAATGCACGAGCCGCAACACTGGTACCGCTCCCGGGCTGGGCAGATTTCTACAAAATAAGCAATCATCATAAACATACATGGATCCTTCGCGGTAGTATCAATCGCAACTGAGCGGCATGCTTACCCTTCACACATCCCGCCTTTTGTGCACCGATTGTAGCGAACGCTACGATCACTATAAAACACACTACCAATGAGAGGCGCATTGTTTCGCTTGGTTTGCCTTCAGCTAACGGGTAAAGATACTGCTGGTTTATCGTCCGATGGTCTCGAAGTGATCTTAATATGTACCCAAGCTTGCCCGTTTTGTTCCAGGCATTTTGGTGCGAACGCCGTTGTTCTTCTGCACGATCGGGAACGCGTTCAGTTGTGCAAATTAAGGTAGACGAAACGTTCTCCTATTCCCCGATGTCAGTTTGTTTGTTTGTTATTCGTTTGGTTTCTTTACTACATGTTTACACATACTCGGAACCCGCCCAGGAAGTTAAAAAAAACAGTTTTCAGTGTTTGTATCAATTTCATGGAAAGCCTGAAGCATGACATGGCGCCGGATAGGTATGCAATCAGCGTGCATGATGGATGCAGCGTTACGCTGGTAGTCTGTTTGATAAGTAACCGCTACGATTTTTAAAACAAAAACACAATACGCCTAAAAGATAAAAGGATAATATTGATTAGAAATAAAGCAAACAAATTGACAAATAAGAGCATACATATTCTTTTTTTTATTTATAAGACTTAATGTCTTGTAGCAAAATAAATTATATTTTCGTTACTATCTTTTACATTTATTAGTTTTTCCACTGCTCTTTTCTAGAGCACGTTTGAAGATCTCAATATTCAACAACAATAAAACTAATTATAATAATAATAAATAATTTATGAGCAAAAAAACTTCATTAAGCGAGAATAATTTTACAATTCGTAGAGTTCTTTCAAACTATGGTTTCACTGTTTTTTTATCTGTGATATGCATGTTCAACCCCAATGTCTAGTTTTACGCATACCAAACACAAACACTTCTTGTTTTCCTAGTTTGTTTTTCGTCACAATAATTTATTAAAGCGAACCACTCCGCTTTACGTGTTAATGTATTTACATGGAGGTGATCAATAATACAATTTACAAGGTGTTTGCTACCGTTGACGTTGCAGCCCCAGCAGCCTGTTCCCGCTCGGTGCATTGGCTTTACAAGCTGCTTGGCGTCGTCTGCTTTTTTTCCCCACCCAACAACGCAGAGCTTAGCGCAAACAGCCTCAACTTACGATTACGTTGCGAGTTACAATAATCCCCATACCAATAAATACGCACGTTCTATTGCTGTACGTTTACAACATCATCTGTAACATCCTGCCTTTACAATACTAACATGCAGATGGGTTTTAAGCTTTTCCTTGGTAAAACTTCATTCATCCTGCACACCAACTTATCACAACTTACAACTATTCACACTGCGGTTCTGGTTCTGTATTGGTTTGTCAGTTGCACTTCTAACAGGGTTCGTCGGGCGATCGAATCGGACGGTTGAACTGGCTCTAGCAAAACAAAAATAAACATATCACATTTATTAATTCGAGAGCTGCATCGGAATTGGATCGTCTAACTGCCCCCGTGTTTAAATTATTGCACAAAAAAAAAGACGTTAACGAAACCCGAATAACAAGTTTACGCCGAAACGGAGGCGCCTCAGAAACAGTTCTACTGATATCGTGTTACCCTCTACGTTACGCAATACTTTGTTGTTGTTCACTTGGTTCTAAATGCACCATCCCCGAATAAAAACGAACTTACTGTACACTCGCTGTCTAGTCATTTCTTTGTTAAACCCCTTTTGTAAAACTAAGGTGCGCTCTACCCATTTTGCACACGTTCAAACACTGCTTGCGTAATAAGTTAGTTACGTGGTCCTTCTATCTTCCCTTTGCTCTTTTCGCTGTTTATTTTCCTGGACCCTGTTCTCAGTGAAGTTTCTCCTTGCCCAGCTGCACGATTCGTGGGTTCAGATACAGACGGGTCAATGCTCGCAGCAGGTAAACGACACCGATCAAGAATAGCACCTGATCCAGACAGTAGTACTGGAGGAAGCTGCAATTAAAAGGAATAGCAAAAAAACGGAAGCATTAGTATCACTTTGCACACATCTGGATCATCATTAGGTTTGTTTTTGTGACTAGTCTTGCCACTCACTTTAAGTTTCGTGCCGGCGACTGCAAATGGTATGCGCCGTTGTGACGAATCACGTACTCCGTCCAGTAGATGGCCGTCTCGAGCGGTGTCGATCTTTGGTCTTTCAGCAGAACCTGCCGTCGTCTAGGAGTGTTAAGAGAGAGAGCAAAAAAAAGGGGGAATGAATAACGCATCATCATTATCTCGTTGGCAGCACACATCCTCCTCTTCCTTCACTTACTTGGCATCCCGGCGGTACGTAGGGTCGTGGATCACCTTGTGGATGGCACGCACCAACCGTTCGCTCGTGATCGTTTCCAGGTCGAGCTTCAGGGCGTACCCGTCGGCGACGGCCTTTGCCGCGTTCGCATCATGGTCGCAGAACACGGGCATGGTCACGACCGGCACACCGTGGTACACCGTTTCGAACATGCTGAGCAGCCCACCGTGCGTTACGAACGCACGCAGCTTCCGGTGGCCGAGGATGTCCTGCTGCGGCAACCACCGGCCAATCTTAACGTTCGCCGGCAGATCCGTTAGCAGCGCTGGGCTCGCCTCGTACTTCCACAGCACCCGGTAGGGGAGGCGGGCAAACGCCTGTACCAGCAGCTGGCGCAGATGGTCCGGCATGTTGGCCGCCTTCACCGACGAGCCCATCGATACGTAGATAAAGCCCGACTCGCCCGCCCCGGCAATGAAGTCCTCCAGATCCTTGGGCAGCGGGGCGGCCGGTTTGCAGTGGATGCAGGCGATTTCCGCCACGTTCGGCAGGAGCGGCCGGGGGTACGTTACGCTCGCCTGCCCATTCTGCAGGATGAAGCTCACGTTGCGGGACAGGTTCCAGATGTTCGGCACGTCCGAGCCGAGATGGCGCCGCACCATGTGCTGCAGGTAGAGCATCGAGGGCTGCAGAATGGAATGGAGATAGCACACGAATGGATAATTGTTTAATATTGTGTTACTACCCGAGAATGCAAGGCGGCAAAGATGCCGCTTCGCGTGCGTTTGCAAGGTTTTATGTTTCTTCGCGGTTTGCCACTGCCAGCCGGAATCCATATTTTTCCACCGAAAGCCACGCGCGCGCGCGAAAAAGTGTGAAAGATGATACGAAAATTAATTCTGTGTAATCGCCCTTTTCTGCGAGACGGCATTCAGTGGACAGCTTTGGCAGTGCGGTGGGCGGACCTTGCCAATGGCGGGGCAAGCTGGGGACGATTTTCCTCACCTTGACACAGCCGAACCGGTCGGACTTTTGTATGTGCGTTTTTGCACCCGCCGGGCAGAACGAAACCCTGGCGGCAACGAGCTTAAACATGCAACGTGTCACGGTGATCGAGTGCGTGTGTGTGTGTGTTTGTGTCATTTAGACGGTCCACCGTGACGGAGAGGACGAGCTAAATGGTAATTGGCAGGGGATGCATTTCCAAGCCAGCCTCACTAAAACTAGACCAAGACTAGCAAGAAATGCTTACGCAGTGTGTTTGAGAGGTCGACTGAAACGAGCCTCAAGCCTAGTACTCGTGACCATGTGTGGGGGTAGTGTTGCCCACTACGACAACCGGTACAGTACGTTGAAAAACACGACCGCGACATCACATTCAAGGGCGCATGGCTCCCTTTTTCGGCGTTACGCACGGCACGGTTCAATTCTAGCTAAATAGAGGCGTTTAAAAGGAATCAGCAGTTTGCTAAGCTCAGCTTTGCCGCAGTACCTTTCCCGCACTCGGTTCGGTTACTGGTAATATGCCATCAGCTCTAACTCAAACTCCAAAGTTTCATAGATCAAAAGTCAAACAGACAAACCGTAGTGCCGATTGATGCGGTGAAAAGTAGCGAACTAATACCAAAGCCGAACCACACACACACACACACACACACGCACCGCAATGTCATTAATGAGCAGTAATCCTTCGATTTTTGTACATCATCGTGTTCAGTTGAAAGACTCAGGTTATGCTAGGCTTTGTGTTGCGCTATGTATATTGGATGGATTAAATATTCTAACTAACGATTACCTCATTTTACCCTTTCTATCTATTGTCCAAATCATTCGCCCAGCGTGGGGTGCGTTATTATCTAAAATTCCCTTCACCGCTTTCCAACCTTCTTGCCTTTTTGGAGTCAATATTATATATCCCTCCTTCC
Organism: Anopheles arabiensis; assembly: GCF_016920715.1. Classification (NCBI taxonomy): domain Eukaryota; kingdom Metazoa; phylum Arthropoda; class Insecta; order Diptera; family Culicidae; genus Anopheles; species Anopheles arabiensis. Next base: position 23,899,201 of record NC_053517.1, read on the forward strand.
CTCCCCAAACACCGCTAACCAGCACCTAATTGGTAAGCACCGTGCGCTTGGAAAGGCGATCCATTAACGCACCAATCGATGTCGATCGGGAATAATTAGTGAAGTAATTATCCTGCCACTGACCCGTGAAACCTGAAGCGTTTCATTTGCGCGGGCCCGCACCAAACTACCCAGTACGCCCGAAAGCCCATTACACGGTGAGGTGAAGCAAAATCGCTCCCCACCCCCCAGACGGTGTTGGACGTGAAAGGGTGAGCCCTTTTAGAATGGCGATAGGCTGGCGCTAAACGGACAGGCGAATGATCGAATGTGTGTATTACAAAATGGTCTACCGTAATGGTGGTTCTGAGGAATGTTACACTGTTTTACTGGTGATGAAACTACGCGGCCCTTGCGGTTTGAAATCAATACTAGCGGCTCTACTTACGGTGTACACTACGTCGCCCACCAGCGTGTAGAACGCGTTGGACAGGCGCTCGAAGAAGCTCATGTCGTCCGTCACCGGGCGATAGAAGGCGGGCGTCGTCGAGTACGGTACGGGATTGCCCGCCAAAGCCATCGTGCCGGTGTAGAAGCCGACCGTGTTGATGTACATGAACGGTACGCCGAGCCGGTACACCAGCCCGAGGGCACATTCTGGGAATGCGCCGTCCAAGATCATGAGGTCAAACTTACGCCCCAGCAGGTCCATCGTTTCCTTGTCCTCTAGCGTTGCGTCACAGATCTGTAAGTAGGAGAGGAGAAAAAAAGGGGGATAAAGGTTGACATAAAGACTGATATTCTTTAACAATCGTCACTAAGCAATTGATTTCCCCGTCTTTTATATAAGATGCAATCGACACCAACTTCACCGTTCTGACGTCAAAATATGATCTTTTTCACACCCAGCATGTGAAGAAGTCAAAAGTTGCACCCTTCTGAATGCCGTATGCTAACACCCTTAAACCCACGGCTAAATCTAAATCCAAACATGGCTTTGCAGACAGGGTAAAAGGACAAAAAAGCAGTACACCTAACGAAGCACGCTGCCCCACGCGCTCTACACTAACGAGCCTTTATGAAACAATGTTTTGCAGAGTGAAAAGCGCCGTGTTCAAGATCCACTTTGTAGGAATTGAACTCACGTGGCCAGAACACTACAGCGCACAGTGGAGCAGGATGGAATCGAGACACAACAAAAACGTAGAAAAACGAATCTCGTAACATAGTAACTCTGGTCAGCCGTAGCGGGCCATCCTACCAACGATGGCCTTAACCCTTCGTACGAGCGGACGGAGTTGCTTGAAAATCCCTCGGATCTAACTTTTCGCCGGCTTCAGGGTTCGAACTTTTTTTTTTTTTGTTCGAACTACCCTTCGGTATTCACTTAACGATGGATGCTTGTGACGATGATGAACGGGTGCGTTAAAGGGACCGGTTGGCCGACGTTCTATGATGGTACTCCGGGTTAGGGGCGTGCGTGTGTGATAATCATTTTCTCAACCTCTTTCCCAATAACAGCCATCGTCACCATTATCCTTATGAGACGGTTAGTTAGAGTTGAATAGATTATTAAAGCTAAGGTAGCACCGCAATTCAGGCGGTGGGAGCTCTTTGGCTGTGTCAAAAATCCCAATGCATTGTTTATTGATTTAATCTCAACGATCCCAATGCATTATTATCGTTTTTTTACTAACTTAACACGATTATTCACAAGTCTAGATATTGTTATTATTGTAAAATCCTAACTAGAAAATTAATTAAAATAAAATGAATAAGAATTTACAGATTCATTCATTCATATTGTTGATATAAAGCCCATAGTTTGGCCAGATGATACAATGCATAGAAATATTACGATACTGTAATACTGTAATTAAGCCGGTCTCATGATACAGTCGACAACTCGTACGACTTAACAACATGCTCGTCATGAGTTCAAACCCCAACTAGACCATGCCGCCATACGTAGGACTGACTATTCTGCTAGGGGGGGTAATCCAAAAGTCACAGGCAGGCCTTGACCGACAATCGTTGTTGAGCCAAAAGAAGAAGAGAATACTGTAATTACATTCAATAGTTTGGCCAAAACTTGGATAAAGCAACGCAGAGAATCACGGTAGGAGAAGGTAGAACCTTTCCCAGGTCTTGAAGTTGGGTGTTACCGTCTTGGACTCAATATCCTGAGGATCTATTGATATTCTGACCTATAGAAGAAGGATCCTCCTTCAAAGGTTCGTGTGGTCATAACGTGTCGTCGTACGATGGTGACGATGGTGATAATGAAAATAATGAAGCTCGTAAAACAAATGTCAAGCATTAGAGTGCAGTTCTTTGGGTTAATCAAAGGAATAGCATTCTTGTCATACATCTCACTTGCTTTACCCGTAATGACTTATTTCAGAAGAATGTTGCTGGAGTTCTTCGAATCGTTCCGAAGTGAATGAAAACTCTCGAACTCAACCATACCTCCCATACGACACCATACCATACTGCAAACATACACAAGGGCGTTGAGAAATCGCTTCATCAAACTATATCTCAACACACACCCCACAGTGCAGCTTGTGCAATAGTTTCCCAGAATACGTTATGCTGGGATTCAATAAATAGAAGGGCGACCCCAGCGCACTCGAGAGGTGATGCGCGACCGTTCTCGTTATCGCAGCAGCGCGTTGTGTGGTAAAGCTGTAAAGTTGCACCCGTGAATCAGCATCCCAACGAGATGAAGCTCGCACTACTTTGCTGTGTTCCATTGCTTGCAGCGTTGCTAGTTTCCAGCACGGCTGCTCAACGCGCAGAAGATGCACTCAAACAAAGCTATGATGGTACCGAAAGTTCAGCCGTGCGTGAACAACCCGAGCAGCGTTGCATTCCTACTAGTGAGTATCATTGCGTATAGTGCCTCCCGTTACAATTGCTACTTAGCAACACATTTATCGACACGCCCCATTTCGTCACCTTCTTTTTGCATTCCAGAGGAATGTCCTCCCGATGAGGTGTTCAAATGCTGTGGACCCTGCTATCAGCTGAACTGCTACGGTACCGTGCTGGACTGTGCCGGACGATGCTACGCCGAGTGCTACTGTGCCAGCGGCTTTGTCCGAGAGTATCCCGGCGGTCGCTGCATTCCCAAGCTGTTCTGCCAGCGGCCACCACTGCCGATTCTTTCCGACTATGAGGACTTGCTCGTGGAATAAATCACACTTTTGCTAATAAATATAATGTGTCATCCAATATGGAGTCCCGGCGTTCCCGGGGTGCTTGAAACACATTTTCATTGCGTGTCCAATAGCTGACCCACATTCATCATCAAGGCAGCGAGACGTTATCGTACGTGCAGACAGGTCCGGGTCTGGGCATCTTCGCCTTGGTTTGAACAGCTGAGCGCACCCGAGACAGGGTCACAGCCACTCAAAAAAAAAGGGACTATAAAGACGCACGTACCATTCCCCAGAAGATTGGTAATTTGTTTCAGTTGTCAAAAACATCGGGTAGTGCGCAAAAACTTGCCATGAAATTCTTTGTCCTGCTGGGAGCGGCACTGCTGCTGGCTGCTGGCGCAGCATTGGCAGACAATTCGAACGAAACGTCCAGCGTAGAGTCGCAGGAAGTTAGTTGTCCTGCAGGTAGGCCAATTCACGCTACAATCCTGTCGATATGATTTTAACTTCTTACTGTGCATTTACGCTCCAATTTGACAGAACCCTGCAAAGGGCAGTACGAGGAGTGGCGGTGCTGCGGCAAATGCCAGGAAGTGTGCTTTCAAAAGCAGCTCAAGTGCACCACGAAATGTACCAAGGGATGCTACTGTCTGGAGGGATTCGTCCGCCAGTACGCGGATGGCAAATGTATACCGAAGAAGCTGTGCCATCACTACTGGAGCAGAGCTTTTAGCAGCGGCGGTAAAAGATGAAAAGGAAGTCCATTCTGAGCTTTCAACGCGGAGGTTATTGGGTGATGGCTGGAACAACTTAAAGCCACTCAGCAGCATACAGTTTGCGTTTGCAATTCGCTTCACAATTACATTTGCTCCCATTTTTTTGGAGCCATCGCACCCCACCTAAAACAATGTCTATCATGGGAAGTACGAACTAATACTGTGGCTTGAAACGAATCTAAAATCTCCACAAAAACACTCCACTATCTCTTTGCTTACCCAATTGTCCCGAAACAGCTTGAACAAGCAGACAACCTTTACAGACAACTTGTGTAAACTTTCTGGATTTTTCCCCCTCGATGATTAGAATAGAAATGAGGTTGCCCACGAATGTTCAGTGTGTGTGTGTGTGTTTTTTTTTTGTAGCCGTAAAAATACTACCATATGCATTTAGACAATCCACCCTTACTACAAAAGCACTTACCTGCCAGGAAAATCGGAACACATCCCACAAGGACAGCGGCATATCACCACGCATCCGTGCACCGAGCAGATCCCAGTTCGTATAGTTGCGGATGTACTCAACCAGCCCGGACGGTGTGACCTCCTGCAGACCGTGCAGCGTAAAGTCGGCCGGAAACCCGTTCAGAAACGTTATATTATGACCGCTGTGGGGAAGGGGAAAGAAAAGAACATAAATGTGGATTAAAAACAGAGCATTTGGCCCGAGCACGAGCTACGATCGTTTGACATGAAGCGCTCGCTGAAACATGGCGAGGAAGTTACGGAATATGTTTATGCGAATAATTAACCAAAGCTATTTACTTGGACCGTTTATTTGTGGCTACCGAACGACTGTGATAACAGCGTAGTAGCTAAATTCAGTCATTTACTGCCGAAAATATTGCACTCCAAAAGGTTGCGGATTTCTGTTTTGCGTTGTGTGAAACGCAAGGAAACTCGGTTTGGCTGAAAAATGAATCCCAGTAGTGTAATGTTAATTTTGCACGACACGCCACGGCATTGATTTCGAGGGAAGAAATGTGCTTCGATGACGCAAATGGAAGATTAAATCTATTTTCACCGATCGAACCCTTTCTATTTAACCAACGCTTAAAATATTGCTGCCCTATTACAAGAACCCATCAACCACGCTAGCGACATAGTCTTTGCGGGGTGGTTGTTATCGGAATTTGGTTGGTTTTAATTAGAATGTAAACATAATCGGGCCTGTATTATTTATGAGAAAATATGAATTTTCAAAGCTGAAGATGAAGAGCTTCTTTGTTTCAATACTAGTTTGTACTAGTTTTTCTTAATCTTGTTTCTCTTGCTGGGCAGAACATTACAGCTTTAAGTGACAACGTTAAAGCAGGATTAGACATTTTATATTCCATAAAACGTTGAAAGTTTATGATTCTATTACTTGTTTTTCTTTTTTGCTTAAATACTTTATACACAATTGATTTACTTATCTAAGAATAACATTGCACTGTAATATCTCATTCCAAGCCACAAACATAGGTACGATTTGAACTCTTTAATTTGAATTTTGCATTAACAACAACCATCCACCACAACTATTCTGACAACGCTTGTGCAGCATAGACATTTTAAAAAAGCGTGTGATATGATTACAATTCATTTTTGCCTTTAACATTGTATCACCACTGCCAGGGAAAGGCCGGAACAACAACAGCTTTATCCCCTGTATCCAAACGTTTGAAAATCGTATGCTAATTGAAAACTCTCCTAACGGTGAGCTACGCGTTCGTGGAATCCAGTAAGCTTGCCAAACGGTGCATGCAACCTTTTTTCCTTCTCGGGTTGGTTTTTTTTTGGCTTTGTAAACGTGACTTAGTTTCCTGGTGCTGGGATTATGCAATTACGTGTTTTTTTACGTGTGACTGTAAAACCAGGGTCAGGATTAAACGATGCACGATAACGAAGCTGTGAGCGTGAAGCAGGGTAGTTTTTTTGTGTGCGTGTATTGTTGTGCTACTCATACACTGATCGTTACCATGATCCATCCCGCTAACTGGCAGCTTTTCAATTAGCCATGATTCTTCGGCCGATTGTCAGGTTGTTCCGCATGTAAAGGGTGCTGGCAAAACAACAACAAAAAAACGTAGCCCACAATACACCGAGTGACGATACTTAATTCCGCCAGTGACAGTACGTGTGCATGGGGTACAAGGCACCCGCGACCAGTGCACCTGATCCTGCTAATCCAATTCCGGCGCATGTGGGAAGAGGAGCTGGCTAAATTCTGTCTATAACGGACGAACATACGCCCGGTAACAATCAAAACCCCTGCCGCGCTGTTCGTTAGACTACTTACCGTGGGATGAGACCCTTGGCCAGTTCCAAAAACGGGATCTTGTGCGATTTGGTACCACCCATCGTGATCATGAGAATGTCGGCCCCCGAGCAGCAGGATGCGGCCAGCAGTCCCGCCAGCAGCAGGATCCGCAGTGTCATGGCGTTCGGTGCTGGATGATGGCTGGCTAGAAGGAATAGAAGAACAAAAAAATAAGAGAAAACAGATGCGATTTAAAAACGTCGGTCACAGTTTTAATTGGAATCTGACACAAGTGTCACTTGCGAACAAGGGTAAGGAAGGCATACGGGGAAAAGTACATTTTAATGGCGAACAGAATTTCTGATGTAATGTTCTGCAACTGTCCAAACAACCAACAATACCGTCACTTCAAACGAACTGCACCGGATTGTATCTGTACAGCTACTGATCCGTTATGCAATGAAAAAGGGAGCGGCAGAACACACCGATTGGCTTTGACTAATTATTCATCAACAGCGGCTGGTTAATTAATCAGTTGAAGTAACGTAAAATTAAAAATATTTTCAGCACAAAGATTTAGAACAATTGTTCAAACCACAATTACTGCATGCTTTAAATTATTTTAAACGCCGTCATTTACCTTGCAAACTGCCATCATTTACTGTGTTTACTCTGCGCAATATGCAATGATTAATATAATTTGACTACAAAAAAACCATCTCAAAGAACACGTTGGCAGAAATGTAATCGAAATCAGATTATACCTCAAACCATTGTATTTATTGCAATCATGTATGATTTTCTAAATCTATGTTGCGTGTCGGTCAACAGCTCTCGCTCATTATTGTGACTGTCGCTGTAAACTTCCGACTATCGAGAACAAATTATTTTTAATACCCGTTAAGCACTATGCTTTAGGTACGTTCAGCGCTGTAGTTGTAGCTGCGGCGTTCGGGTGCCATTAGACCACCAAACGTAGACGCGTCGACTCCCCTGAATACTGGGCGAACGCAATGAACTATACCAATAATGTCTACAGCTTTCCAGCCTTGAAAACGTTACGCTAAGCAATTTTTCTATTTGCACAATTGTGTAAACGCGTCTGATGAGGCTCAGCATCCTGCTTTTCATTGATTCAGAATTATAAAATCTAAGAAGCAAATGGCTTCATATTCCTAAAATCCAAAAGTTTGTTTTCTGTCATTATAAGATATTTATTCTACAACATGTATTAAGAGCAAGACCTTTATCTGTTGTGGTTATCATGTTTCGTGGCAGCCTGGGCTGTAGAGCCTAAAACCCGATACCAACTGTGTCAATGTTGGCATCGCGGAACGTCACTCAATTTTCGGCGAATCCTACTTAATGAAACGTCGATGCTACTTAGGCCTTACTTAAAATTATTCAGGTATAATAATGCACTTCTCCTACACCAATACCTACATCTTGCTTTCACCGATTGAAGAAGCCCCCTGATTATAGCCATAATGTCCCAGGGGTTTGCTCATTTCCTCACAACTGGACCGATTGACATTGGCCCTTAACCGAGAGCTTCATTTAAGTTCACGGTTGGTTGGTTTCGACGACGAGTTCAACTATCGGCCCGGTGACGAGCTGGTGGTATGTTCATTGATCCAATAAATTACAATTTGCACACTAAAGACATTTTAACTACTTTGGCAAAACAAACATTTGCCCTGCGAAATTGAACCTAACCATATTTCTCATGCTTACTGATGCTTACTTCTACCAATTCAACCAATTCTTAATGTTACATTTCCGAGTCGAGCAACGCAACAGTGCCCCATCGGATACAGATACTAGACAAATATTGAACCTCGCTTGCCGAGCAATTTCAAAGGCCTGAAAAGAAAACATAACATCTCCGAACCCTCAAAGTAGGAAGGAAAACAAAACATTCCTCAGAATTTCGTATTTACAGCTTTCCGCCGATTGCTCAGTTGCAAACGGGTAGGGCATGAGCTTTTGGGTATAAAACGCAGACAAGGAGCGATACGGATCCACTTCCAGTACCAGCCCAGAAATGAAGCTTTTGCTAGTGTTTTCCGTTCTGTTGTTTATCGGCAGCCTGGAGGCGAGTCGCTGCGTCCATCGTACGTATAGTGCTGTTGGGGGCCCAATTTGAACTGCAACATTCACGATTACGTTGTTCGTTACATTCGCAGGCCGGTGTCCCAAGAATGAAGTGTATTCCTGCTGTGCTCCCTGTCCGCAGAAGGCGTGCATCTCGGAGGCCGTCAAATGCCCGACGTCCTGCCTGCCCGGTTGCGTCTGCAAAAAGGGGTTCGTAAGAGAAACGCAGTTCGGTAACTGCGTTCCAGTGGACACGTGCGGCGTGTAACCGAGCCGCTACGGTAAACGTCAACAACGGGTGTGCATTAGCAAGCGGCAACGATGTGTCGACAGTGGAGTATAATTGTAAAATATATTATAACTATTCCCTACACACTTTTATCTATCTGACCCAGCTGCATTTGAGTCTAACCCAGATAGGCTTTCGAATGCGCAGCAAATGAAAGAACTTGTAGTTTGTGCTGAAATACGGCTGAAATTGTGCTGGACAAATTGAGCGCTATTCACATTTACGCCATTTTCAAGAATCTGACTTCAACTATACAACGTTCTACAAATAGCTATGACGGTAAAACATTCTACTTCATCTCATTTTTTGCGTTCGTATTAATTGTTGTGAACGCCGGAGAATTGCTTTTGGAATATAAAAACCATACAGACGTGACGCCGATTAGTCTCAATCAATCAAAATGAAGTTGTTGCTACTGTTTATTTAAACGCTGTTGTACGCTGGCTATCTGGAAGCTTCTTGCTGCCCTCCAAGTACGCACTGTGTAGTTTTTTCCCCGACATGCTCCTTCTCTCGCTTAATGTTTTCCTTCCTTCGTTCTCACACGAGCAATTCGAACTGTTCAGCTGCTGTGCATCCTGCCCGGAAAAGACCTGCAATCCACCGACTACCCAAGTGTGCTGCTGGCTGTACGTCCGGCTTCGTCTGTACGAAGGGTTTCGTGCGGGAAACGGAATTCGGCAAATGCATCCCGCTTCGACTGTGTTCTCGGTCAGCGAAGCCGGCATAATAAGCGCTCGGCGTGGAATGCTGTTATAAATTCTGGTTCATTAATCTACATTCCGAGTTTGGTAAAAGTAATCGATTTTTCGTTACTTCCCAGCGTCATGGCCAAGTGTGCGGGATGTTAAATTCTTTCGAAAACCATAATCGATTGTTTCTGGTTCAGTAAATTTAGTACGTTTATCATGCTACCGTGTAAAAAAACTATTCCATTAATGGAGCGTTTTACGATTTCAACTAGCTTTTTCGATATTAACTTTGATAATTGATGGCAAAAGTTTAATTTTTGAAAGTATGTCAATCACAGTTATTTATTTCTGCATACCTCAATGTGCTAGAAACTGCTCAAAATAATGTTTTGCAATTTATTGAATTTATTACACAATGGAATTCTGTTCATTGGAATGTCTGGTTGTGAGAATGAGTTGTGGAAGTTTTATACAAACATACAAAGGAAATAAAAAAAAAAACAATATTGAGAAGTACGATTGTTGCATGTAGATTGTTGCCCAAATATCCAAACATGGTGAAACGCAACTGTCAATTCAGTACGGAAATTGCAACCCGACCGACTAACGTTTCGCGCAAACAGGCTACAAACTTCATTTTTCTAGTTTTCTACGTAAAACATGCCAATGATTGAATGAAGACTGTTTCCTGGTACAAAATGTGGTAAAATTGTTCGAATCGTAGCGAATGGTTCACCATTCAGCTAAACTTCTATTTCTACCAATTTCCAATGAAACTGTGGTTGGTATCGGTTTGTTGAATTGAGAGTGCGGTATTGGGGTTTCTGTATTAAAACTAACGAACGAATTTTAAAGTCAACGTTCGAGGCAAACGTTTGCTTTCCAGCGGTTTAATCACCATTGTGAAAATAATGGGGAGTTTTTGGTACAGCTGCGACAAAACATACTGTTATCGTTTCTTTTCATTTTTGCATAAGAATATATCTACATATTTTGTTTAACAATAGTGAGTGAGAAAGAAAGACAGAGGAAGATAAAAAGAAAAGGAAAGCAAGCTAAAACCAAACCAAATGCAAGAAATCACCATTTTTCTCAAACACCATGCGATATTCTTTCGATTCACCAGTGTGAAATGTTCTGTTTTGAACGTTCAGCTCAACGTTGGTATGTAAATGAACTGTCGATAGCAGCTATATCAAAGGCTGCGCGCTTGGGGAGCTGCAGTTTTCTCACGAGAATACCTTCCTGGCCACGGGTTTGTCAACCGCTTCCCCATCGGCTCCAAACCAGGCTGAATGGGATGCACTGGTATGAATAAAAGTGTTAAGTTCCTTCACGGAGAACCTCGAAGGGAGGAATTGATTTTAGCACACAAGGAAAGCAATGACACATACACACACACACGTATTCATGATGGGTAGTGAGCTCGGTAAAGAAATTCAGACAAGCATTGCTTTTTCCCAGTCGCAATAAAGCACCTTGCATAAAGTTGGTTTTGTCTCTGACACAAAGTTTGTTCTGCAACTAAAATATCCATCTACTATTATTCTCCATCGATAAGGTTGGTGCCTGCTTGTATGTAAAAGTCCGGCAAAGCCATTCCTATTCGTCGCCACTCGAATATACTTGCGAATGCTGAGCATGCAACTAGCTTAAAGAACAATCTCCATTAAAGTCTGGAGTCGATCGTCCAGCTCGTTCGGTAAAATGTGTTGCAAATGACAGACTTACGTGCTGAATTTTCCCTTCCCCGCAAACGACACCCGCACACGCTTTGGAACATATTTTGCCATTCCAAAAGCAAACAGACATCGATTACCGATTTGCTCAGCTGAAGTGTGAATCTGCTCCGGGCGTGTGTGTGCTGTGTTCGGTTTGACAATCGATACTGTACGGTTACTGTATTGCTCCGAACCGATTGTGTCCTCCAGCATCAGCATCGCCTCAGCGCATCCGTCTGCCGAGATGAATTGGAGCATCTTTCTGATAGTTGCTGCCGGGTGCAGTATCTGTGCTGCTCAAACCACCGTAAAACGCTACCCGACCGGTGTAAACGCTACCCGTTACGGAACAACCGGTGGAAACGCTACCCATCATAGAACGACCGGTGTATACGTTACCCGGCATAGCACGACCGGCAGCAGCGTGCGGCCCTCGAAAGGATTAATTCCGGTGGCTCCCGGAGCTAAGTGTCCCATAAGTGAGTAGGAGGTAGAGTGGTGGAGATGCGGAATGTTACAATTGTAATCTGTTGCATCTGTTTTATTGTCGTCCTTTCTCCCTTCCCATCGCAGCTACATGTGGACGGAATGAGGCACTGCAAGCGTGCGGAACATGCAACCAGATAACCTGCTCCGGAGTATCCACGGAAATGTGTCGACGATCGTGCTACTGCGGTTGCCAGTGCCGACGGGGTTACGTACGGGTGACGAAGAATGGACCATGCGTTCTACCGAAGCAGTGCCCCCGGCTGCCAGCAGTGTAACGACACTTTCAGCTCCAGCAAGGGATATTAATCCACAGCTTATTGATTGAAATTGTACACACCATCAGCATGTAGCGAAGGTGTCATAAGATGGGATGATAGAAAACGAAGAACATATACAATAACATACAGAACATTGAAATCAAGCTCCTTCCTGTTTACACTGTGTACAACACATTGTGATGCAATTCAATCATTTTGTGCGCAAGGGTTGGATCGTGCCATCTTTCAAATCTGTGATGCGTGTCGATAAACGCAACTAGAACGAAGATCGGATGGTTATGTCTAACAAAATGTTAGATGTAAGATCGCTGATTTGTTGGATGTTAGATTGTTGGATGTTAGAGAGCCGAAATAATTGTTTTAAAATGACTTTAAAATCATACCAGGTTCCGTTCAGAATAACCATTTTGTTTAGTTTTTTAGGGTGCAATTGTTGCAAAAAAAAGTGTACAAAACTGCCAGAATGTTGAATGTCTAATGGTGGCCGGCACCCTTTTGCTATTGGTTTCTAAATGAGCCTGTACGTAGAATTCAGCTTGGCCAATTCGGTTCATTTTCATGAACGTGAGTTCACTAGTTCTTTCATTTAGGAGCAGGACTTTCTTCATTTCGACGAACAACGCGTTCTTTTTGTGCTTCGACCTGGTCATACGGCTCACGTTCATTTTTGTATTGAATGAAATGAGCTACCTGGCGTACGCTCTTCATTTTGACGGGTAGGCCTTTTTTATGAACAACTCAGTACATTATGATTTATAAATAAACGATGAACATTCATTATCTGAACGTAGGTTGTTCGTTATTTATAATAAACTAAACAAATCGCTGCCTTCTGGTTCTTGGGAAACATAGTAGAATTTACTTCCCATAAAGTGTTTCAAAATTATGGTAACCCCTGCAAATCGCTGTATCATTTCATAAGTTTTATTGTTCCATATTTTCTTGTTACAAATAAATAAATTTAAAAATCTTAGATAGTACCTTTAATCGGATATAATTCTATGTATTGTAATATGCAGCTTAATTTTAAACACACACAGACATGCAATGAAGGTTTTTATTAGTGAATAGCAATAATAAACCAACTTGTGCAAAATTTGTTTTCGTCTTTCCTCGTATGAGGATTGCTGTGCGAAAATGCTAGCTTTTGCAAGTATGGGACGGCTGATTCAATATTTACGCGCAACACCGCAGGAACATTTCATAGCTTTACCTAGAATTTGATTATTTCGTTTGCGCCTAAGGTTTAACCGAAAGTTTAATTTAAAAGTTGACCAGGGTATGTGGCCCTACTATTTGCTCTGCCGTTCGAAAAACATTAAAACAATGTTGTGATTCGTACCCCATACATGTTTATTCGATTTTTTTCCGGGGGTATTGTAAATGACAGAATTGTTTTTTTTTTTTTTGTGAATTCAGCAAAGTCAAAAAGAAAGCATTGTGGATAAATCATATGCCTCATATTTTAAATATACTGGCTCTACATAAATACTCAATTTTCCATCACAGTGAACCACATATCAAAATATATGGGCTATTACATTTCAACTACCAAAGCTGTACGTAGTGTTTCTATTTGTGCACGTGCTGCGCTTCAAGACAAATGTTTTGAAAAGCTGGTTCATTGCAACCCGCATCGTCGCTGAACGGCAGCTCACTGCGGCAAGGCAGTTGTAACGAGTATGAAATGAGTTAGTTTAACGTTTGTACTATTATGTGTTTTGATTTATTTTATCCCACGTTAAGAGCAGTACACTACTGAATGCATGCGTATAATTTAATTAAAGTTAATGCTCTATACTTATAGCGATTGCAACACATCATTCAACGCGATTGGGTGTTTCGAAAGGAATCAGATGCATTTTATTTAGTTTATTGGTTATTTTTCATCCCATTGCCGGTTCGATTCAAACACAAACATGCTAAAGTTCATTTCACCAAACCATACTAAACGAATTGCCATTAGCTGCGAGCTTTTCAGCAGACAAACCAAACGCTTTCACTGGCGCATTGACGCGAACGTCGCCGAGAAGCCGAGAAGGGAAGAAGCAAACATTGCCGATTGGGTTGCGCCATGTAGCGCAAACCAGCCGGTACCGGCACACATGGTGCAAACAGGTAGAAAAGCGGGATGTGCGGCAACCGGTGGGCACAAACACCCGAAACCATTGCATAACACGATCGCGGTCATACGCCGTAATTCATGATCCTCGCGCGCAATGCAATCGGGCCGGGGCTGGGCCTGGCTGCTTGCTACGCTGTACCACTTTCCTCTTGACCAAGAAACGGTTTTCATGAACGGTTGACCCGCTCGGTGCATGCAATTAGCCGGCCTGAGATGTGTGTTTTATTTTTTAATGAATTTCAGGTCAGCCTCTTGGACCGTGGACCGTGGCGCCCGATCGAGAATGCTTATCTTGATCTCGTTTTTTTTTTTAAATTTCTTTTCGCATGCCCCCATCGCTTTGCCGGCGTTGAGGTGCAATTAATTTGGGTGAAGCAAACCAAATGCATGAAAAGAGCTTTTGTTGGGGGTTTCCTTTTTTTTCGATTGCGTTTACTTTTAGCAGGAAAAAAAGAAGCTTTTGCCATTCCTCTGCGTCTGACACGTGATTGCGCAAACGACAGCGCTTCGGGCGACGCATTCCATCGCAACCATTTTTAAAATTACTGTTCTTTTTTGGTTGTTTTTTTTCCTCCAGCTTCGAGATGTACACTAGCTTTGCAAAACGGAAAGAAATAATTCGTTTTCACTGAAGAGCAGCCATCGCGAATGCATTCGACTATTGGCACTAACAAGTCCTGTCTGACATTTTCCCCTATTTTGTGGCTTCTCGTCATCCAAACAACGCAACGCTTTCACGGCAATGACATATTTTTTTTAGGAAGTATTTGTATGTACATCAACACCATTTTGCACCATACATTTCCTTCTATTTGCACAATTGTTCTACCGGGTTGGCGCCCAACACACCGATGTGGCGCGTGGTGCTAAAAAAAGGTCATCAATTTTCCTGCTGCTGTCGAGCGTGCTGCACACGATGAGATACGAAATCACTGTACTGCTGCTGCTGCTTTTCACACTGTGTCCGTTCGCTTTAGCGAAACGATCGTTCAGTCTTCTATCATCCGATCCCTGCCTGGAGAAGCGAAGTAAGTGTTTTAAAAAAAGGGATCGTTGTCGCTTCTAAAGCCACGCGTTTAACGCTTGTTTCATTTTTGTACACACGCTTACTACAGCATGCGGCAAGAACGAGGAGTTCGTCTGCTGTGGACCCTGCGCCGAGCCAACCTGCTCCAAACTGGAGCCCAATGCCGACTGCACCAACGTTTGCGTCGCGGGCTGCTTCTGTAAGAAGAACTACGTACGGCGCGCCATCGGTGGATCGTGCATCTGGGCGAACAGGTGTCCCAGGCGTCCATAAAACCATAACGTTGTTTCCTCTCTGCCCAGCGAATGTTCTAGTTAGTGAGCTCACAACTTGTAGCGATACTGTCGCATAGTTAGATCGACGAAAGCAAACCCTTGAACGTACGTGTGCAATGGCCCGCGTGGGTCATTTGTTTGCTTCGTTTGTTACAGCCAACGTCATTGGCCGTAGATCCAATCGAGAGCAATAATTGAATTCGTGGCTAGGTCAAATCGAAGTTCATACGGCAATTTCTTCGCTTACTTTTACTGCTCGGTTGCAAAGGTCATAAACGGATGATAAATGGTGTAGTAAATAGCGCTTGAATAAATCACTCTAAGTTAAGGTGTATAGTTAGGGGTGAAAATGAATCCATTTTAATTTAAATTTACCGAAGGCAATACGGACGCAAGTTGATCGATTGGTATCTTTGATATTTAGTTTGGAAAGCTCTCCAGTATATCGCAACGAGCAGAGAGTAGCAAAACCATAACATCCTATTCCTCCAATGATCATCTATTCAACATTCTGGAGAATATTCAATTAGTGAAGCAACGCGAAATGTCGTAATGATTTAGACTTCAAATATGCAATTTTCCATCGGGATCTTCCTTTCGCCATACAGCTTGGCAAATTCTTGGGTCATCCTTTTCCTTCTTTATTCTCAGTAGAGGATGAATACCGCAGAAGGCACGATTACTCTGCACAATGTTTCTCCTGATTCGCTGTCCGAAGTTACGACCTTTCCAAGACAGCGGAGCGCTCAATATCGAACTTGACACCGTCAACTAATGTGCTGCCTCCCCAATTCGGCCTGAACCTCCGTGTTACTTAAAGCGTTTTAAAATCTTATGTTTTATCTTATGTTTTAAGGACTTACTTTTGATGTCACGCATTTCGAAAATTTTGCAAAGGTTCCAGAAGCATTTTTCCCAGATAAAAAGCAGTAAAAGCCAATTCTCCTCTCTGGAGATGTTGTTCCCCAGGACTCACTCGAAACGCAATCTGTTACATGCGGTGAATGAAAAATTACACGACGCAAATGTTTCACGGAGGGAGCAACAACAACAACAGCAAAACATCAATATCTCCCTAGCACTACACACCGGGGAATAGTATCTTCAGGTGGCGCAACCAGTGTGTGTGTGTGTACGTGTAGGTATAACCTTGATTCATGCAAATCATGGCACAATTGCTGCAAATCACTCATCGCCATGCCATGGGAATTGGCCGGGGAAATTGAAAAACGTGTGTGGAAATTTGTAACCGGAAGTGTGAGAAGCTACCGTCCTGTGAACACTGTGCTCACAAGAAATACGAAAATTTAAGCGAAGAGGAAAACTTCTACATGCTTTGCATACAGCAATGGGGAAAAATGAAAAGGAACTAAATGCACTTAAAGCTTCCAGGGTCGACATCAAGCTCCGTGCTTGTAAATGTTAAAATGCTTCCAAAAAAGAGGGCCCATACATTTATTGCAGCATCACAGTTTGTTGGTCTCTGTTGATCTCTGTTCTAAAGCGTTTGTCTTGGGTCGTTCTAAAAATCCGCCCCCGAGCCGTACCCGTCAAGCCCACCACCGCAAGCCGGCTGACCTAGTGGCCGACTGGAGAATCGCCTTTGAATTGTGAACACCATGTTGCCATTGCTGCAGTTGGAATAGGGCCACACAGAGCGGGTGACATTTGTGAGCCAGACCGCTTTGTGATAAACGAACGAACAAGTGCAAAAACGAAAGAAACCTGCCCAAAGCTTTAGTTGCTACGGGCGCTCAAGCAATGACAAAACACCAACTATGCACTTTCTGATGGTTGACACCCGGGGGGATGAAAGGAAAGGACGAAGCATGGCATGGCGAATTTAGCCGTGGGAAAGATTGTTTGCATCGCTGCCCTCTGCAAATATGAATGCCTGTCAGGAAGAGCAATAAAAAAGAAAGAAAACTAAGGCAACCCAGAAAACGCTGGAACGCTGGAAGGATAACGATAAAATGGAAACCATTCTGACATCGTTCGCGAGTTGCCAGGACCTCTCGAGTAGCGATAAAAGCTTGAATCACGTCAAAACATGTTTGTGGGTTTTGTTTTTCGTATTTTCTTTTTTTTGTTTTCCTTGCCATCATCCACCCATCAACCACCCATCAGGAGCCGCAGCTCGTGCGTTAGAGAGTACAGCATGGTTCAACCGTTTCTCTGCAGGCGCAAATACTAACGCTTGGCTACAATATGTGCATAATTGTGTTCTACAACTATGCACACAAACACAATATGGCAAAAAAACAACCGGAAGAACGCACCACCATCCCATGGGAAATCGCCGTGGGGTGCGTTGGTACATTTTGACAAGCGGGAAAGGCACATATGTGTGTTTGCTGGTGCGTGAGCTTTCGTGTGCCACTGGCATCAAGCGTTCCCGCTCTGTTGACCTTGTCTCAAGGTCCCTTCCCACTACAGATACGGGTTAATGCACTCTGGTACGCTCGAACGCTGGCCCGGCTCTGCGCCGATCGCCCTTCGCGTGTGCAGTGTTTCGGGCTTGATTAATTCTTCTGCAAAAGTTTTGCACAACCATGCACTTGTGTGTGTATGTGTGTGTGTGTGGTGCACGATGGTGCACTTTTAACAACGCTGGAAGCTGGCGAGCGTTGTTGGGACTTGTGCGCGCGCGTCAGAAGTTTACACCCCGGAGAGGAAGTGGAGGTTGGTGCAAACTTGAGCACTTAGCTTCTGATAATACCAACGGATCCGGTTCCCCTGGAACGTGCAGCACTTTCGGTTGCAGTTCCATTCTCTCGACAATTGAAGGTTAGCATGTCGTTGGTACACGTTAACGAGAATTGAAGGTAAAAAGTATCTTTGGTTTGTTTTGGAAAGATACATTTTTATGGTTTGCTTCGAAAGAGACGTATTTTTTTTTACAAAACTTGCTGTAGCATTTACGAACTTTACTCTTCATCAGGATTGCTTTTATTCGGGCAAAAGGGATATTGTACTTCCTACTATTCTTCCTTTACTTTACTTTACTTCCGTTTTGGTCGTTTGTTTTCCATTCATTATGTTTTACATTGTTTAAGTATGGATTCCACCAAAACTAGTACAAAATAACCTTACACTAATAATATTGCATACCTTCAGGCGCTTTGCAAGGACGAGCAAAAAGACATTTACCTAACCTGTTCACTTTGGCGAATGATTGGTGAGATTAAAGGACAAGCTTCACTGCATATGTGTTTGGCATGTACCTACTTATAAAAGATGTTATTTATTATCGATTCTTTGTGATTGGCACAGCTGCAATCAAGGATTGAACATCCGATTCCTTCCTGTGTTGCGTTTGAATAGTTGATCTTCAAAAGATGAAATAAAATTTAAATACATTTAGCTACAGCGCTGAACTGTACTACATCAGAGCTCTTAAAGCGGAGTCAAAAGTGTAATTGCACGATGTGCGTACACTGAATATAAAATTAAACACATCCAAGCTGATGTGAAGGTTATTTTGGTTATTTTAATCTGTTTACGATATAGTCAACCTTCCAAACTCGCTCTGCTAGGAAGCTTCCTCGTTAGCGTGTGATGATGAGTCATGGTGTCGGGTTTCAAAAACATATTTTAGCATTACCTTGAAATTTGGCCGCCCGCACATAGATACACAAAAAGACACCTCCACACGGATGCTGCGCGCGAAGGTGAAGCGTTCGATGGAAGGAAGAAAGCCGAAGCTGCTGCGACGCGGTCGAGCTCGTCACTAGGTCGGGCGTAAAAATTGAGTCACACATTTTTAAAACTCACCCTGACCCAAACATACACAATGCGCTAGAGATCACTTATTTTTGCAAAGCGTACGCCGACCGTATCCACAAACGTCTCACTCACAAATTAGACACATTGTGACACGCCCCACTAGAGTTGTACCGTGCCATGTTGTCAGGCTCGCGTCATCCCAACCCAGGACGCAACCCCTCATACATCTGGCAGCGAAAATGCATGGCCTGCGGGGGCTGCGAAAGCGACGAAAGAAAAAGGAGGAAAAAAAAAAGCAAGCGCACACGCAAAGCTTACAGAAATAGCAACAACAGCATAAAAAGGAAAGAAAGTAGCGAATCCGTAAACATCGCGACAGTAATGTACGGCATGTGCGAACGACACACACACACACACACCATGGTTACGCAACACACTGTATGATTGACTGTGTGTCTGTCTGCCTGCCCTGGGCCGGCCGGAACGATCATGCTGCCGGGCCGGGCTAAAGTGTGTCTGCAAAATTTAACCCCCTCCCTCTCAAAAACGGTTTCAGAAGAAAGGGGCGCAGAAGACGCGGAGTGGAAAGTGGTTAAACGGGAATGAAGCAACTGCACGGCTGAACCGGGGCACAGGGAAGGGTAAGTAAGGCGACGGTGCGGGTGAAACCGGGGGAAAGGTGGAAGCATGGGAAGTAAAAGCTTTGGCGAGCGTCGCAAAAACGAGACGCTCGATCACGTGGGGACTGGTGCTTATCCTTGACCTGAATGTGGGCCTAGCGGTGCGCTGTGCTTTTCCTCGTTCGGCCATTTCGGGCAGTTGCGTCGTGTGTGCGTGTGTGTGGGGGGTTTTTTCTTTAAATTAATTTTTGTTTGTGCACTTCTTTGTTTTGCTTCTTCTTTTTTGTTTCGCCTGTCGGTCCTTATGACCTTGAGGCGGCCGAAGATCAGCCACTTCTTGTTATGGTGGGTCGTTTTTCCATCTGACACACCTTTTGCGCGACAACAGGCTGCGCTCGGTTCCCCTCACTGTTCCCACGCAGCTTGTTACGTGTTTTGTGTGTTTCGATTTTGTTTTTCGAGCGTACCCCACCCGGAGATGGGGAATTTCCAGGCAAAATCTGCCACGTACGGTGCATCAACACTCTTCTGTAGCATGTATGTAAAGTATTTGTACTTTGAAGTACAATAAATGCATGTGCTTTTTTGTGATCTCGGCTACCTCTATTTAGTTTTACATTGACAGTTTGACGTTTTAAAGCAATTGTAAAAGCTGATCGAAGCTTTGGAAAATTTAATAGGTTTTAGAACTTAAATGAAGGTATGATATACATTTATTTGTTAAATATTATAATTTAATAATACTAAGAATATAACTATTACAAACATTACAATAAAATACGTGTAAGGACATATAAACGTAAGAGTACGCAAGAGTGTGAGAGAGTGTAAGAGAGAGAAAGAGCTAAAGAAACAAATCGAAATTCAATCCTTCAATCAATCCGTTCAATATTACAGCCTAGGATTTATACTCATTTCATAATCCATTTCTACCGATCCATCCAAACGACACAGATTTTATTTCACAAAAGCGACCTTTAATTTATGAACCTTTTTTTGTTATTTTATTCATAACCGTCCCGCACTGCAAAGCGCGTCTATTTTGAATAGGAGAAAGCTGCACCCTTATCTGCATTTTTCAAACGTATCAACGGTATACGCCGGCGACCACCGCAGCAGAGCGACGCCCACTGCCGGTGAATGGCATTCAATTTCTAATCGAGGCACGCTTGACAACGTTCCCGTCCGAAACTTCCCATCCGCTCGATCGACGGTGAATGAAGGGTCGTGGATATGCGGTGTGGTAAAGGGTGGGGCCAGCGCCTCGACCACGGACCACGTCCCACGACACACGGCGGATGAGCAAGGAAATGTTTTCCAATCCCCACTCGCCTATCGCACCACCGTACGAGCGGAATGCGCAGTATGTGAAATGGGGTTTTGTTTAAAATTGAATAGTTTGTTTATCCTTCTACCGGTGACGCCAAACAGGGATGGCCTTACCACAATGCGCAAAAAGTGCGGAGAGCGCAAAATCGATTAACGATCTGCTCCAAGTCGGCAAAGGAAGCAACAACCTTCATCCCCAGGGGCCGCCATAATCTTCGCTTGGGTCGTTTTGGGAGTTTATTAATTGCACAAACCCATCTCTGTTGATACGGGAGGCAAGCTTGACAGGCAGGTAGACAGGGTAAAACCATTATGGCGGGGTTGGGACACATTTAGCCAAACCGAAGCTAAACCAAAACAAAGCACTCCATTGGATCAGGGGGGGGGGACAAAAAGTACGTTTCGATCCCTTTCGCGGGTGTGTGAAATGTGCCATTAAAGCCATGTTAGATTTTTGCACGCTTCACCTTCGATGAACGATGGCGGGAGGGATAAAGATGGTGACCAATTTCCGAATTGATGGATGGTTGGTGGCGCTTTGGATACGCTGGTCGCATTTTAAACAATTGTAATGTACTACCAACGCCCTCCACACACAAACACACGCACACTAGTTTCGTCTCTTTCTCTCCTGCTCTGGTTATTGAAGGTTGCTTATGCTACGCCGTTGGGACGTAATTGGTTGGAACCGACCGCACAATCATTGGTGTAATTAGTGTTTCCTGTCGTTTTTTTTGAGTGTGTTGTTGCAATTTTTCATCAATTGTTTGTGTACGAACATTTTGTACACAGGGTTAATCACCCTTTCTGTTTGCTTCGACTATATGCGGCAAGTCTCATAATATTTCTATTTACTACTTTTGGTCTTGTTCCACTTCTACCGATTGGTCCTTGGTTATAATCAGTCCGCTATTTGTTATTAGTAGCATATATTCTAATTTACTTCTAGTGTTTTCGTGTTGTAAAGCATCAACCTTAAAGCGAAAGATATTCATATTTCATGAAGAGCATTGAAAAGACACTCTAATCCAGACATGTCAAACATACGACCCGCGGACCACATGAGGCCCGTGAAGGCTCTCAATCCGGCCCGCGAAGAACTTTGGCAGTTATTTGAATGAAGCAGATATACATTGTAAATTATAAAATTAGAAAAACGGGTGTATTAATGTTTATCCACTGAGGAAGAAGGTTTCAACATTCAGTTTTAATAGCACTCTAGGTCTGAGAGCACTCTTAAGTCTGATTGATAGTCCATCAACATTTTCACCCATTTTCCAACATTGAGGCTTCCTGTAAAGTTCGGAAATTACGTATTGGAATACCACTTTGTTCACTTCACTGATGAGGGTACTTTTTATGTGTGGTTCAGGAAAAATCAGGTCGATATATTTGATAAACCATGAAACACCAAGCACTCAAAAACAGGTAAGAACTGTATGAGGTCGACTGTATGCTGGTAGTCCCTTTTGCTCAACAAAATGGCCACATATCTATCCAATATCTGCCGATGTAATGATAAATTTTGATTTATCTTTATTAGTCATTACCATTGTCAAAATGCAGCATTGGTACTTCGTGTTTATACGAGGCAATATACGAGGGTTAAAGTACTGTCCAGGTAGCCTGAAAGTCAGCAGATATCTGAAGCAATTGAATATGAATTATCAAATTTCCGAGTAGGCACGACCACCACTGAAGTAAAGCATGAGTAAATTCATGAACGTCATGAGCTGTTTATTGGAGGCTACGAAAAAAATGTAAATAAGATTCTAGGTCCAAGAATAAGTCCTTAATGGTTTTTGCCGATTGAAAGAACTCCCACCCCACCGCCACCCAACTGCGGCCCGCGAGGATATTTTGAGCCGTTATCCGGCCCGCGACCCAAAATGAGTTTGACGTCACTGCTCTAATCCAATGCACAAAACAACATTACATTCAGGACGATAATCGTGATAAGCAATGCAAAGCTGTTCTAGTTTAGCCAGCGTAGCTTCATTACTTTGGCATCATCATGAAAATAATAATTATTTAAATAAAAAGTGTTAAAATAATAAGTGCTATATTTTTTCCACTTCTGGTGATTTCCACTGATGAACAAAAATAACATCATGCATTAAAGTTCGCTACCAAACAATGCCACAAAACTGATGTAACATTAGTACAGTATGCCCTCCATTGTTTTACGATCGAAGAATAAAAAAAAAGGTTTAGTATGGCGTATGAGAAAAAAAACGAAAAACAACCCCCATTAAACATTACGTTCAAAGTAACCGAAAAGCTCCAAAACTTTCATTTCATTGCACTCCTGCTTTTCTGCTCTCTTTCTGAGGTACATGAAACGTGAGACGTGTGACAGGCGTTAGGAGGAAAAACGTAAACACCTTTTATTCGGTTCGATTGATCATTTATCGAACGGTATTCGCCGTTCGAGATGTAGCTTACAAGAAGAAGACATCCCCAATGTCCCACCACAGCAACATCAAACGCTAGGCAAACCCATCAGCGAACCGAAACCCCAAGTGCAACGTACCCCAAAATCAATCAAAAGCGAACCGGTAAGCGCCCTTACGCTCGCACACGCCTGAGCACGCTTATGCTGCTGCTTTGGGTAGGAGGTTTGATGGGGTTTTCCGACCTACCCAACACCCGCCGGCTTGAGCCACACATCGGCATCGGTGTAAGAAACTGTGCCATTTCATCTGCCGACGATTCAGCAAGACGCGAAGTCGAGATGCAGACGAGATGCAGAGCGGCTGGGTGATTGGGCCAACCCCCGCGGTACAACGATCGAAAGTGTGCATGCATGTGCAATTACACAACAGCCGTCGTCGTCCGGGGGCAGTGGGACAATCCAGCCAGAGCCGGTGCCAAAGCTTATGCAGACGAGCATTGTCGAGCTCAACAAAACAAGGAGGACGAGCATAAAAGAAGCCACGGCTGTGGGGGCCTTTTGCCCATCGATGACGATGATGGTGATGATGATGAAAGATTAAGTAACGCCGTAATGTGAGTAACTCTCATGTCGACGGGCGTTCAGTGCGCCCGTGCGCGAACGCATCCCCCGTCGTGCTTTAGCGCGACTACCGTGAAGCGCGGCTGTGTGCACACGTGCCCCGGCCCCGTACCGTAGTGGTGTTTGTGAAAAATCATTAAAAGTACTTACCTTTCAATTGATTGTGGTCAACGAGCCGCGCGACGCGTGACGCGCCGATCTGCTGCTGCTGTTGCTGCTCACTGGCTGCGGCTTCGGTTGCGCCAGACCAGAGGGCCGACCAGAAGGGCGTAAAATTCGTGTGGCGCGTACAGCTTCTGGTTTGGTTGGTTTGGGTTGGTTCGCAACCGCCGGAGCCGCCCGTCCCGTTTCCCTTCCTTCCGCCGCTTCGCCCGCGGACGGTGGCAACGTTTTGCAAATCTCGCACCTTCCGCACCACACCTCCGCGACTAGAGCGCAGGGACAACGCAAAACAAACACGAAAACCACCAAACAAACGGGCGCGCTTGAACGGAAAGTGAGAGTTTTTGCTTGCGCGTGGACCGGGACTTCCTAACGGAGATTTGTTTCTTTTTGTTGTTGTTGCTTTGCTACAGCACAGCTTCTTACGCGATTCACCAATTCACACCACGAACCACCGGCAACCACGATGGAGTGAAATGAAGAAAGATGGGCGAGATTTAGGCGGGGAGACGATTGTGCTCGCTAGTGGGCTATGGGGAGCAAAATGATTACCGAAGGTGTTTTCAAACATACATTCACACCCACACACACAAACACACATACACACACACATGCACGCTAAAATTGGCTAAAATCGAAAAATAATAAGATAAATAACCTTAAACTAAATTGAGCTTTGCCTTTGGGTACAAAATGATCTGCAACATAGCTTAAATCGTGCTCCGGTTGCTCGTGCGTTTGTCACACACAAACACGCTTAGACCTGTGAACTTAAACGTGAAAAACCTTTTACACATTCACTTATTCACACAAACACACACACGCGTTCCCCAAACCCGCTCAAGTCGTGGATTAGACGCTCCAAACCCGATCCGGTCACTTTCCCCCTCGAAACGATCGCTACTTCCGGTGTGGAAGGGTAGACCGTGAGGTAGACTTTTGTTTTCTGCGCTTATTCCAAAACACCCTAGAAGGGGAAGGTTTGCTGCTGGCAAAGGGTCTGCACTGGAGCTTCGATGTTTTGGGGGAGCTGTGGGCCGATCACAAGACACGTAAGACGCCTCACACGGCACACGAACAGGACGCAACCGGGACCCAAACGCGGGTTTCACTTGACAAAATTTGTGCACATGCACACACACACACACCGCGCTTTTTGATGAAAGAAAAACAACAACCTACTGCCATCGAGAAAGTGTTTAAGGTAGCGAGCAAGAATGTGTGATGAAAGGATAGACCGATCCGAGACACAAGGCGAAAAGTGGTACTGTTTTAATTGAATTTAACGTTTATATTTTAACAGCAAACACATTATCACAACACACACACACGCGCAGACAGACAGTAAGCACACTTACAAATTAAGCGCCAAGTCTTGGGCGAATTATCTTGGGCCTTGGGCAGCAGTTTCGTGACTAAAGCAGCTTCCTCCCCCCATTAAAAGCTCTCCCAACTGCAGCGCAACGGGAGCACAAACAAACATAAACAACTACAACTGACAGGATCAAAGGCTAGTGTGTGTGTGTGTGTATGGATTGGAAAGTGGTACCGAAACGAACGGCGAGCAGCGAACGGCAAAACAGCGCCAGCCAGCAGTTACGTCCGCAATCGGTCGCGGTACGATCGAAACTGAAAGCGCACCAGCAGCGGGGTTTGCTGCGGCTGAGGTTTACCGCGAACGACCGCTACCATCTCGAACGAAAGGGAATGGGAAAGAAAGGCGGGGGGGGATGTAGGATTGAGGTAAGCCACTGGCCACCGGATCGGAGAAGGGAAGGCCGTCCGAATGCAGATGGCGATGATGATGATGATGATGATGATGATGATAGTGTCTGATCGTGATGCCGATCACTGACCACGGGGGAAGGTGTGCGTATACACATGAGCGCGCCGCCAATGCGTACAAGGCGGTGCATGCGCTTTGCATGCGCCACCAAAACACACACACACATATGTTTCCCTATCATCGTAACATATAAATCCACCACTACCTTCCTCTACGGCCCCCGCTTCCCGGCAGGAACCAGGAAGCAAACGATCGGTGTCGCGCCACACCATACCCCACGGGGTTGAAAGTCGTTTCCTTCCCTTTCTTTCTCATAAACAAAAAAAAAACCGGTGGAAAAACCACGCCAAACAAAAGCGCATAGAAACGCACGAAAACCTGTCCCACGGCGTGGGTTAGTTTTCGGTCACCCCATTTTCGATGGAATGGTGGGCCAGGCCGACGATCATTCGATCCCGGGAGTCCATGCAACCCAAGAACAACTACGTTCACACTCAGCAGCTTCCGCGCTTGCCCGCGCCGTTGCATGCAACAGAGGTAAGCAGAGGCTGTCAGCAGATGCAGAGAAGGAAAGATACGAGGCATCCTTAATGATGATCTCACGCCACGTGGTGTGCGAACACAAGCGCGTTGCTTAATCGACCATGGCAAAAAAAACCGGCATAGACGGGCACGGGGAAAGCAGCGACAAACAGTTTTGTTTTCGAGTAAATGACATCATTCTAGCGTGTGCAGAAAACATGTCGGGACGTTGGGGAAGGTGCTTTGCTAATTAGTGATTTGGTTTGTTTTGTTGCGGGTTTGGTTTGCTCGTTTTACCTACAGCTTTTGTCGAACCTGCTTGACATTTTGCTGATCAATATTGTCTTTTTTAATTTTATATGTTGGCTGGGAATTTTATCATTTTTAGTTTGTTTTTTATTCTTTTCGATTTCTTTTTATTTCTTTTTTGATGATGATGATGATGATGATGATGAAGGGGTATATTTTTTATAATAGTAATAGTTATAATAGTTTATAATAGTTCTTTTTCTTTCTTATTCTTTTATTTTTGTTCTTTTATATTTTTTCTTGTTTTCATACGTTTGCTTTAGCTCTTCTTTTTTTCTCTATATGCTCGTTGTAGTCTTTCAGTGGACATGTTAACGAGCTTGGTTTTTATTACTTCACTTCATACGTAGCAAAGTTATTTTCCTTTTTTATGTTTTCTACTTTCATGTTTCATAATCAGTTTCAAACTGCACAAACAGACGCTCTAATGTCCCAATGACCTTTTGTGCAGATGATTTATATTCATTTTTACCTTCTGTTGACAATACGATGTACAGCAGTTTTGTGTAAGCAACAGAGCAACAGAAAAAAAAAACATCTCGAACAAACTCGCCCGTAAAAGTGCACAACAGCAGCGCACTTTGCTCTGCCTGCAATCTAATGCGACCGGTAGCCGCAACATAATGCCACCCATGTTTGTCTGCTTATTTGCAGCATACGGAGCAACAAGAACAGAAAAAAGCACACACACACACCTACATACGCCCCTGAGTGCCTTTGGCTGGCACATTTCTGTACACCAGTTTTATTCATCTTCATTATTTTTATGACATCGTTACACCTTCACTCGATGCTCGTTGTGGCTCGGCAGTATCGCGGGCGAGCTTTATGAAAAGTGAACCGCAAAAATCCTTTCTACCGTACGCCAAAAACTACGACACACACACGAGCCATGTCGGGTTACACAATCCGGACGGCAAACACCGGGTCGAGTGTTTTTTGAACGGCGCAAAGCACTCATTAGAGGGTATGATAAAACTGATTACGCTGCTCGTAATGGTATGCAATCCTAACCTACCGGAGGACACTTCTAACCGGGCCATGCGGGCGCGTGCATGTGTGTGTGTGTGTGTGTGTGTGTGTGTGTGTGTGTGTGTGTATGTGTGTGTGGTCAGTAATGTTTGATAAACGATGTCAAGGGATTCGAGTGGTCAAAATAATGCGCCTAGCATAGTGTACGAGCGTTTTGCAAACCAAACCATGCGGTCGACGTTCTTGCTGTGCTGGTGGGCTGTCATGTCAAACATGCGCTTTGCAGCAGTATAACATTGCTATTTGAACACATAGGAATAACTCAACACAGCCGCTTATGTTTGACAATCCCTGGATAATGTTAAGATATTAATGGCATCTATTTTTTATATATTTTAAATCAGTTTTAAATTGATTTCAAGTGTTTAGTTCATTCTGCAAGCGAATAGTTTTAGTTAGATTAAGATATAGTAGATATAGTAGAAAAAAGGTATAGTAGAAATACATAACTCGTGAATTATGAAGCTATTCTATCGAGATTGGCAACTTCTTTCCAAGAAGGTTAGACTTTTAAAGAAAATGAGAAGATATTGACGTTGTAAACTTAAAGATATTTTTCTTCTGTTTGGCGTAACGTCCTACGCGGACATGCCGGCCTATACAGACTTTCGAGACTTTATTCATTACCACCCACATTGCCGGATAGTCAATCCTTGCTACGGGGATACGGCCCATTCTGAGCTTGAACCCATGACCCCATGACGGGCATGTTATTGAGTCGTTCGAGTTGACGACTGTACCACAGGACCGCCCTAAAAGATATATAATACAAAATTATTGATAAAGAGCAACGCTGTAAACACAACAACTTAAAAATGTTACCTACATATCGTTCTGTATGAAATGAAGCTCTCAAATCAATTTGAAGTATGTAATTAAAGCCAGAAAAACTTATACCCCACTCCAAAGTATGTTTGAATAAAAAATCAGTTGGAAAAGCTTCCCTCCCTCCTTTTCACATTAGTTTCAATTTATAATCAATCACAACAAAGCACAACAGCAATCTGCCACGCCAGAAACAACCAAAGTCTCCCACACAAAGACTAAAGCATCCAACAAAAAACATAAAAAAACGAGATAATGAAAACGCTGTAAACACGCCAGATGCTGCACCAGCACCGAATCGACCACAGTTTTATTCTGTACGTTCTGGGGCTGGTTTTCCTTTTTTCCATCTCTCTTTCTGCTGTTGCTGTGTACATGTGTGCTGAAAATTTGATACCACGTGCCAGCTCATTTCTCATCCATCAGAAGCAAGTACACCTACGGTCCGGGGGCCGGGCAGCTTGTTTACTTTCACATTTTTTCTAGCCAGTGTCAAAACCGTCCCCGCCACGTGCGTCCATCACACGCTACAGGGAACGCTCGATACACGAAACTCTGTTGTGACACTTGCCAGTGTCTCACGAATGTATTTTCTTCGGTTTTGCTTTTTTGTGTGGATTAAAGCAGCACTTAAGCGTGAGTTAAGGAGCAAAAAATAAAAAAAACGGTACAAACTACTTCAACATAATGGCACATGTTAACACCCTTTCTCCGAGCATGCCAGCCACCAAGGGGTGATCATTAGCGCATGGCAAACGTTTCCTGCACACTGTCACCCACCGGGGTGCGTGTGTGTTTTAGCCCGGAGCAAGCAAATACACGGGGCAGTGGGCAGTGAGCAAAACGCACCCCAAAACCTCGTTTGGGTTGGGATAATCTGGACGTGTGCTGCGGTTTGGGGTGGGTTATTTTGTTTTTCTTTCAATCCACTGTTTGGATGTACTGGCCATTTGACTTGCGGGCACAAACAGACTATAAACATATTTGTACCATGGATTGCCCTCCCTTCCGTCCATCTGCGAACCATCCACGCTGGGGGCAGGATGAAACGAGCAACAAAATCTGTTTTGGAAATGCTGCTGCCCAGCTTTCGTCCGCCCCATTGTAGGTGATTTTCTTTTCGTCCACCATAGCGCGCGTAAGGGGGGAGCATTTTAGTTTCAAATTTCAACAACATGGCTTACCTGTTTGCTGCTTTCTTTCGGGGCATTTGGTAGAGATGATCTTCATATTCTAGGTCACTGCGTTTTGCACTGCAAAAGCCACAGCTTTAACCAGCAACGGTTTACAGTTTGAGCAGCATTAGAACGTAGCTTCAGTGTGCAACTCCTGGACGGAGCATTTTTCTGCATTACCTCATTCATAATTTCCAAACCCTTCGATTATGGGGTGTGCATCGAATGAAACACACATAATCGCGCCTACAAACTCCGCCAACTTCGATCTCGAAGCAATGGACATCCAATTGACTGGCCGGTTGACTCACTCCCTGCTCCGTCTCGGGCTAGTTGTGCGATACGCGTCCGACGGTTCGATGTACGTCGACCAAGAAGGTAGACCGACAGTGCGGCACGTTAGCCTCGGTACGAGTTCTGCACCATGCACAGTGCGCAGCGTCGATGATCCTGACCTACCGGCACATCGGCAACCAGCAGTTGCCTGCGATCCTTCGCAATCGCTGTGACAATCTCCAATGATCCACGCCAAGCCGAGCATCGTTGCGTACCGAAGGGGTCGAGAACACGAGGCGGTGGTGGAGGTGGTTGGCGGTGTTTATACATCAAGTGCATCAAGTACGAAATGTGCGATGCAAACGCGATATGCGAACTGGTTTTTGTGGCCGAACTTGCAACTAGCTGTGGCCTGGTGGATCGTTCGAGAGCTTAATCAGGTGGACGCGATTGCAACACTATCTCTTGCACAAGCCGGGTAAGGAACGATGCGGAGAAAAACCAGACAACGCGCGAAACGTTCGGGTAGGTTTGGCAGAAAATGTGGTTGAGTTTCGGGGTCTCACATCACAACTGGAAATTATTGACACTGGGAACGTCCTGGTGTAGTGGTGAGTGACTGGAATGGTGGGTTTTGGAATTTTGGTAGGATCTTAATACTCATTTTGATGCTCCTTTCGACATGTTCGGGTCGCTAACTAAAGGGTATATTCAATGGATGTAATGGACTTCATCGCTTCGTGGAATTCTAGTGATTACGAAACACACCAACAAAACTTTAATGGATGATTTTAACCACTCAGTTGAGCCAGCACAACAGATATGAATCTGTACCTACCAACGAATTCCTTGAACATTAAAACCTTATAAATCCTACCCAGGTCTTCCACTAGATGGTTCAATATTCACTTTAGAGAAGATCAATATCCTCTGCCAATGGTGAACAATGATTGCCTTTCCACTAAACATAACAGCGGCAAAATTAAGCACATTCTTGGAATGACGCTAGACTGTTTATGTCAGATAATATTCATTTACTCTCGGCATGCATGAGCAGTTACCTCGAACGCTAAAATGAGATGAAATGTAAGTTGAAACCAATCAAATACGGTTGAGATATTATCAATTGAAACTTGTACTAAATGCAGCAAACATATTAAAGATAGTTAAGGACAAACTGGAAACATCGAGCGTTTCAGTTCTTTTTCCTAAAATATGTATTTCATAGCATGTTTTATGATTATTCTTGTAATTAGATACTAATGATTGTTACATTTGTGTTCAAAATAATCAACAATCTGGTGTTTAAAACTAAAAACATTTATTAATTTAATTATTTAGTTTTGATATATTTCATAGTTTTTACTCTTAATATTACTCTCATGAAAATAATTTAATGTTTGTATTGCTATGAATTTTTTTGTAATAATCCTAATCATTATTTGCAGGAATTCATTATGTTTCCCGTAAAATCATATCTAATTGTTATTTTTGTTCTTACAGTTAAGTATGCCGCTAATGTCTAATGCAACACTAGAAAGGAACGGAAACAATTGCTGTGTTTCACAATTTGCGTCAAGTACTGTAAAGTACTGTCCGTCCACCACAGACAGCGCCTAACGTTATGCAATCGTTTAAGCACGAATTTGGCTTCTTTCCGAAACTATCGTTTCGCAAACCGTTGACATTAGTGGAAAGTGGAGCAACGTCTCTGACATCTGTTTTGTTTTTTGTTTTATTTCTTTTATATAAAACATCTTGTACCATTCCTCACAATCATCCAAATGTCACCAAATGTTAAAATTATCGTTCCTAACTAGCACGTGGCAGTAATGCACGTGGCCATGTTCCTCGCTGCTGGAACGGTAGCTATTTGCAGGGAGAAAAAACTTACTAACGGTCATCTATTCACCTTTCCACCAACAGTCAGAGTTCTCGAGAACCAACTCCTCCAAGATTCCATAATTGTGATGGTGGGATGAGTTTGCATGAGTTTGTTTGTCCATTGTGTCGATCGATCGATGCCACTCACTCCAATGCAACGAATTGTTGGCCGTGCCGTGGGCAGTTTTGGCAATCCTGTTCCAAAGCCTACCCAAATCGCAAAGTTTCATTGTTTGCAAAATTGTTCCGTGGTATACTTTACGTTTTGATATAGGCAACGAACCGTTCCAGAAAGCGAACGCGATTGTTTCAGAAGCTTACAATGTTAACGACTTACTTTTCTCAACTTGTTCTACCCTTTTTACTGACGCTTTGGCTGAACCAATGAGAAAAGGGCAACGCATTCGTTTCGGTTGATGATTTATCGACTAATTTTTATTTGTCCTATTCGAAAAATATAACATTCTGGCGATTGAATAAATTGCAACGCTGGTTTCATTTTGATCAAACTTACACTTACACCTAGAACACTACCTATGGGGGGTAATTGTTATTTACTTACAGGGTTTGGCTGCGTCTGGGACGCACGGTAAATAGTCCACTCTTGTGTCTTAAAACGGCTACAATACTGCTTACATTATGCACTGCTATCCCGGCTGACTAGCGTTCACAATCCATCCAATTCGCTATAATCACATTTACGAAATGTGCTAACAGTTGCCTCCTCATTCCAAACCATTTAAACCAGCGGAGTGGTTCCTATTAATTGTTTCCCATTAATCTGTGTTGGCTAAAATGTGAACGATTCGTTAAAATTTAACATTACATTACCATACGTTACAGTTGGCTACTTCTAGTAAGTTAACTCTCTATGTGGATATTACTTTCTCCGTTCCGTACTCTTCGGTTTGGTGGGCTTGGTATTTTGTTTCTTATCCGCTTACCTTAGTGTCTCGTTTCTAAAAGCTCATCGTTGTTTCCATTGCATTGCACTACAAATGGGTGTGCATATGTGTACGGTTGTGTCAATTGGGGTGTAAGAAATAAACATAGGAACGTAAAGCTATCACTCAGCAAAAGTGGGCTCATTCTTTTCCGAGCGATAGGGGGAACTAAAGCAAACGAAAAATATTTAAAAAAAAAACATAAAACATTAATCTCCAATAGGACACGTGTTTTGTAATCTATTTTGACACCTTTTATGGCATAAACTATATAACGAAATGGCACTACATACTCGCTAGCGTGCTTAATGATACAATCTTGCTCCCCGCATTTGTATTCCTCTCCCTCCTCGCGTCTATTCATTCTTTATCACGTGCGCTTTTATAGTAAATTGGACCGAAAATTCTTCGACTTGATTAGAATCGATTTTCCACTATTAATCACAGACAGTTCAAAATCCGGCCGTACGAAGCGTGTGCCGGCATAAGCACCACAACCACCACTCCGTTCCCGCCCAACGTCCTCGTTCGTTTCATTCAGCACCGTTTGATCCAGGGGCGACCGGCTCGTGCCCTTGTCCCGGTGCGACGTGCTCGATACGTCCACCACCGCCAACGGTGCGGTCGGCTTCACCAGACTAATCTTGAAGCGGCTCTTCTTCCGACAAAAGTCAAAGCTGCACTCCACCATGTCCCGGCTGCTCTTGGTCAGCTCGCGCTGCATCGTGGTCGTGTTTTGGTCCGCCGCCTGCTGGCCCTTGTTCCGCACGCGGCTAAATGCCGCCCGGAACTGCGTGTTCATGCCGACGTAGATGATCGGGTTGTAGCAGATACTCGATTTGGCGACGAGCGCCGGCAGCACGGCCAACCCTGGACCGATCAGCTCCGGCGGTCCGAACTGTTCGATCAGCGCGAAGATCGCGTACGGTGTCCAGGCGACCATGAACGCGACGATCATGACGGCCACCATCGAGGTGACGCGCTGTTCGGCCCGATTGATCCGCCCGACGCGTGCTGAATTCTGTCACCCCACGGAAAATACAATGAAAATTAAACACACACATACAAAGGAGCGAAAAAGGGGAAAAGTGCATACTTGTAGTAGTAGTTGGCTTGCATTTGTTTGGTTGTAAAACACTCACCTCCCGCATATTGACGATGATGTTCGTGTAGCTGTACACGATCACTATTAGCGGAACGACCAGCCCAAACACGAACAGGAATATGATGTACGTGGTGGCGTTTTTCGTTTGAGACTCCCAGTTTACCGAACAGCTGAGGGAGATGGAATGGAACAGATTTAAAAAAAAAATAAGTGAAACTCGGAAACCAACACACACAAAAGGCAATCAAAAAGGCTAACAATGATCAGCGATTTTTTAGCTATTTGAATTGTTAAAACAGTTGGATTTTGATGTGGTTGGTGTGTTTAAAGTTATTTAGTTTTCCCAAAACATCTGAAACTGTATCACATTTCTCGGAATGAACTCTGGAGTGCAGTCCCAACCAGAGAAAAGGTCAAAAATTGATCATACTCTGGCAGCTTTTATTTCAAACTTCAAATCGTCAACCACCAATACGAAAGGCGAATATGGCTCGACAATTTTGGAGTAACGAAATTTAAATTCTTGGAAAATCTCCTTGTTCGACATAAGGCCAAATATAGCCTCGTGCAGTGATGTTACCAATCCTGGCACAACTCCATCGTGATATCGTATATTTCTTTTTTTTTTGCAATACTAAGAGCGCATTACAGTCTAGTCCGAAATTATAAGCCGTATTTTGTCTGTTTCTATATATAAACACAAAGTATCTGATTTTTCTCAATTTTTAAGTTTACATTTCAAATGCAAGAAATAAATTATGATATGATGAATTTATTGCATTTAAATATATTGAAAATTCGAATTGCATACCTTCAGGCGCTAAACATAGCCAAAAGAAAATGTTTACAGTTAGCTAATTTGTTTTGTTTATGAGAATAAAATGAATAGTTTAACGAGTATTTGAGCTACGTGAGCTTCCAACCAAAAGAGTTATCTTGATGCATACAAGACTTACCTGCAAATGCTTAGTTGCACTTAATAGAAAAAATGCCCTTATATTTAACTTCCGTACTGTAACGCACCGTACCGAATGGAGTTGGCAAACGAGCCAAGTGTACAAAAGGAATACAACACAAGCCAACTCGCATTCCACGTACGCAGCAATCAATCTCAATCCGTTTTCCAATCTCCATTTCCCAAGCGTGAATGCGGCTCAAAGTACCAAAGTACCGTACCGGGCTCTTCGAAAATACTAGCATCCTTCAATTACGTAGCTGCTGTTACAATTCTATTCTGCGGTTACGTTCGTACGGTGCATCTTCACTCAATCATCAGTTCGAAGGTGCTCAAAGGTTCCCCTTTTTAATATAGAATATGGGCATTGACGTTAAGGGAAAGCACGTTTCCATTTCAATGCAATTAAGATGCAAACGAAAACTGATTAAGTCGGTGAGGGAAACGCGAAGCCATTACCAACCATTATTGCAATAATGGATAAAGTCTGTTAAAGATGAGGGCAGACATTGAAGCATGAGTTTACGTATCTTTGATTTTCCTGCATATAATGTGCTTTCTTCAGTGCACATGCTTCTTTTCGAGCAAAACATATTAATACTTAATAGACAAAACAAAAATATCTTCACAATCCAGCATTGAGGCTCAGGCACAATTTTCCTACTAAATTCAAACCAATCAGCCTGGCAATTTATTTTCATTTCTATTCTCAAATGTTTCTTACACTGCTGGAAATGTCTTTTGCTGGCAGAATAAATTATAAACATTGCAAAACCATAAACGGTTGCTTTAGCGGATCGGCATCAACCTCCTTCCTTTAAAATAATTACATTGCGCGTTCGTAGAATCATTCAGCGAATCAAAGGTACCTAAACCTCTAAGCTTGTAAACGAATTATAACTGTCACGCCAAGATTTGCCCCACAACACACCATCGAAACGTTGCACATTAATGCCAGCCAGTTTGATGGTTAGCTCTGCCTAAGTCCCTGTTGGATTGACTAATCAGTTGCATCCCTTTCGGTGCACGCCACCCGATTACGCGCGTACATTTTTTGAAGTCAGCTTACAGTCTCGTAACGACTACTCGCATTCACCCTACAGTTGTTCACCTCTACAAACACGATGCGCTAGCCCGATGTGTTTCCGGTTACCTGCGAATAGCTCCATCGTACTCACCTGATGTTAGCTGCCTCCTGTACGTACGCACCCCAGCCGAACAGTGGCGGCGAGGTTAAGGCAAACGAGTAGCCCCAGATGAAGAAGATCGCCAGGAAGGCTCCCCGGCGCGTCAGATTCCGGGACGAGAAGGGACGGCTGATGAGGCAGTACCGCTCGTACGACAGCACGGTAAGCGTCGTGATGGAGGTTATTCCTGGAACGGAAACCAGATATGTGACAGAAAGAAAGACGCGAAGAAGGTAATTCGCTACCGGGGGCAAAAGAAAAAATAACAGCAAGGACTTGAGGACAAATTTAAAACAAAAAGCTCTAAGACAACAACAGTTAACGCTAACATGATAGCCGAGCGTCAACTGCAATTACAATATTCTTTCGCACCACGGTGGCAAAACAATTGACTTTGAAGTTTTTCATACAAGCGAGGGCGCTCTTTTACAGAAACGGTAACAATTCAGATACGCAAAACCCGGGAGTCAAGCCAAGTCAAGCAAAACCGGGAGAAACCCGGCTGTTCTGTGCATCACCGTAGGTCCTTCACAGCGGAACCAGCGGAAAGAATTAACACCGTCCCCGGATCCGGTCCGGAGCTTTTGTTTGCTGCGTGAAATATTAATGGTTGCCTGTTGTTTATAAATTAACTGTCTTTTGAACCATTCCCTTCGCTTCGTTTTCTCGGATTATTTTGCTCCAATTATACCGGTGATGGAGGAGTGTACGATGAAGGAGCGAAGATTTACATACTGTTTCCGAGTTGGCAGCTTTGGCCGAGGGTGGCATTTATGAGCGAAAGAAATGTGATAAAATAAACATTTTCCTGAAAGAATGGCCATTGTCGGAGCCATTTTTTCATGGAACAATTAGAAGAGGAAACAATTTAATGAATTGCTTTTACTTTAGGTGTAATGTTTCCTAGAAAGCTTTGAAATCAGGTTCATGAAACTAACATCTAGTAAGGGAAGGATACTGGAGCAAACAAAAAATCATAAAAGACTTCGCTTCAATGTTTCAACAGAAATGGAAAACAATTTCACTTGGTTGTGACATCTTCCACTCAATTTAATGTGTAATTTGAACACAGCATTTCATAATCTGATATCATATCTCAATCTTTTTTCTTTATTCGTAGATCTTATTCTTTATCCTATACACACTATTTTACCATATAAGCTAAAATTGTTTATTTCTTTAATTTTTTAATTGTTTATTTCTCGTTTAATGGATAACAGTGATCCGTGTGAATGTTCTTAAGTCTAATATTAGTTTAAAAAAGTAGAAAGATCAACTTAATTAACTTAATAACTCATTTTGAAGACGGTTTTTAAAGGATTGCACTGAGGTTCCAAAATCAAACAAATACCAGCTAAATTGTAGGTGAGGTGGTATGACTCAGATTGTTATCGGCAAAATAATTGGGAATTTCAATGGGTATGGGCAGTTTGGGAAATAAGACTTTCGAAAGTATCTTTTCATTACTTCTTGTATTTTCGATCTGTTAAATGCAGATTTGTCAGAATATAGCAGACGGACAAACCAGCAGTAGTTTGTGAATTCTGCATATAAACTTGTTGTCAGTCCCTTGGTGCAAGCTGGACAACCTAATCACATGCCATTGGCTAGGCTGGGTTAACTTATCATACGCAGAAGTAATCATCCTGATATAATCAGTTAGACATAGTCAAGCCTAAAGATGGTTAGGGCAGGCTTAGCTCACCATTATAAAATATTACCCAGCAGAGAATCACCACAATCACCCACTTCTACTAACAGATGTATTGAGAATCACTTAGAGAATCTTAAACCTTTGATGTTTTAAATGTATCTATTAATCATAAAACACGGAATAAATTCTTCTTTGTTCGCCATAGACCCCAAAAAACGGATCAATACATCAATAAGTTTTCAACAGTAATTTTCCACCATATTTAGCCAAAGGACAAAAACAAAGCAGCAATAGTATTGTCATTTAATCATCGATGAAGCAGAACAATACTTAAATGGTACAAAACAAAGCGTAAAGATAGCAAGAAAGTAACAGTTTGTTCTTCTTCACTCGCCTGGCAAGCACTTCTAATGAGCTAATTCTGTGTAATTAAATATAGATACCGATGTGAGCGACACATTCCCTACCACAATAACGACGTCGTTACACTCTTGAAGCCTGCAGTTCTTAAAATATTCACCATGCCATGCCATTCCAGAGCTAGGCGATTAAAAGGAATCCTTTTGGATGGTGTATTGATAGATTTATGGCTTTAGTTTCCCGATCCTAACCGACATTACCTCCCGGTGGCTCCATAACGGGCAAGTGTGCGACCCAAACACACTATGGCACAGTGTCTTTTCACCGAATGATAGGGTCACTGTCCATAATTTCACCATTACCAGAATCGGAATAATTTGCTCTATCGAACAAACGCACGACTGTTGTCGGATGTTTGCTGGTGGTTGTGTCTTTTGCAAGCAAATTCATTTTCATCCTTGCGTCAGCACATCCGCAACACAGGATGAAGATGAGAACGGAGAAAACTTTTTCCTGGCAAAACTTCTGTTCCATTCCCGGAGCCTGAAGCCGCAAATAAGTAGCCTATGGGCCCCTTTTTGGGCTAGCTCGGTATCAAATTCATACCGAACCGCACAGCCGGCAATGCGCACGCCACGGGGTGGATGGATGCTGTTGGTTGCCGTAGAGCTTCAGCCTCGTTCGCATGGTTGCGCCTTATTAAAGAAGCGTTCCGAGCGCCGTTTTCACGCTCCGACTCGACCTCGACGCTTCGTTAAAGCTCGCCGATGTGTATCGGAATCTCGAGAGTTGCTGCAAAGGCTTTGCTGATTCAACGCAAACATGAACAGATGTACCGCGGTTTGGTAAAGTTCCCGGGTGCTTAATTGTTGATTGTACATTCGTAATTAAAATCGACGAACCGCTACCAAACGGAAGGTATCGGAAACATTGAATGTATGAAATGGTATTATCCACATTCTAGCCAGCACGTTCAAAAGTGTATCGATCGATAATTGAAACAGTGCTACTATCTCAAGCCTCTTTTGCTTCAAAGACTTCAAACGATGTTGAAATTACTAATAAAGAAATATCAAGCGACTGGTGAGCGCTGGTTTTGATCTTCCGGCAGCATCGTTCCGTGCCGGCTGCTGATTTGATTATTGATTATTTATGTGCACCGGGCCAAACAAAAACAAAAGGAAAAGGTTAAAGTTCATCTTTAAGGCAAGACATCGTCACACACAAAGCCACTCTCGCCTCTCGAGAGCAAAAGGTACAGAGTATTTCCGTTTGCTTGAAAAACCCCCGTGGAAACCAATGAAGATGAAACGATTTTTGCCGAATCTTTGCAGGCTAGGTTGCAGAAAAAATAGCGATTGAAGCTTTTTTTTTTTGTTGTAATGTATCCTTCAATTTTCTTATCAGATGGGAAGCAAAGTGTACCTCAGGGTTTGAAAGGTAGCTAACGTAGTTGAGCAAAGGGGAAACCCACCAGGGAAAGGTTAAAATAAACAAACACACCAAATGGGATTTCACTTGGCGGAGACTATGCACAAACAGGAAAGATGAAAAGCGAATCAACCACCGGCCGATGATAAGGTAACGATGATAAACGGTGCTACTACAGAGCTTTCACTTTGGGTTTTAATGCAAAAAAATAAGATGGCAGCAAAACAAAAACTTTTTTCTGAAACCGTCATGAATGTATAGCGATTGTTTAAAATAAAATTACTCTTTAAGGTAGCGCCAGGGGAAGGACAAAGCAAAGCAAAAGAAGAGAAAAAAAGGAAGCGAACACACAGCCAAACAAAAACACCAACAACGCTACGACCATAAAATTAATTATGCCAAACGGGCAGCCGATGAAACCATAGGAAATGCCGGGAGAAAGTACCCACGGCACCCTCTGCCTTCTGCTTACCCAGTAAGGACATGAAAAACCCGTACGCCACGCACAGCGTCCGGCCGAAGATCCAGCGATGCGAGATGGCGGATGTGAGCGTGAGCGGGTTGCCGATGATCGACACGGAAAAGTCGGAACAGACCAAATTGAATAATATGATGTTCATCGGTGTCCATAGCTGAAAGAAGGGAAGGAGGTAAAGCAAACGCAACGGATACGTATAGAGAAGGGCTGGCCACGAATATGGAGCAACGAATCGAGGGAAGGATACACAGTCAGCCAGTCAGTCAGTCAGTCAGTCAGTCAGTCAGTCAGTCAGTCAGTGAGACAGTGTCATATCAATTGCGTGTGCAATCTTATCGTGTCGATTTCCATGCCAAGGGGCGTTCGACTGGCTGGATGAAATGAAGAGGATAGTTTGCGCCATGGCGCAGATCGCATATCATTCCATCGTGTAGCCGTTTGCTGCTCGGCAAAGGGTCGTCGCTTGTCACGAGTGTTGACAGAATTCATTTCAGCCAGGAAATGAGTTCACCTTCCATGGTCCTCCATACCGTCCGCACTTTCCTCCGACAGTTCACCTTAAGGGAAAAGCGGTAGTTTCTTTTTGTCTGTGTGTGTGTGACGTGGTTTAACAACATCAGCAGCAGTGTCGGTTTTTGTGCATCGAAACTAATTTCAATAACCACACTAATTCGACCGTGTAGCGCCGAGATGGCGGAACGGACCAAACCTCCCCCTGCCGTTGCTTCCACTCACCTGCATATCCTTGCACATCAGCGCTATCACGAACAGGTTGAGGAAAAAGCCAAAAAATCCAATAAAGAACAGTGTGACGGCGGACGCATTGTAGGCCCATGGTGCCATCAGATCTTCGTAGTCGACCGCACTGGCTGCCACATCGTTAGGAGCGTCGTTCATCTTCGCTGCTGCAACATGTTTCGGACGGTTCGGTCGGGGTTGGGTGAGGGCAGGGTCGTTGCTGTGGCTGGGCTGATAAACGGTACTGCAAGGTAGCTGCTGCCCGGTGCATGCAGTGGCCCGAGTCAAAGTAGCTCGATGCTGTTGCGCTTGTTATCCTAGTGACGTCCAATTAACGGATTCTGGCGCACGGATGGGCAAGCAGCCGAAAATCAAGCTGCACTTTATTATTGCACCAGCGTTCTCGTTGCGTTTCGAACAACAACAGTTCGGGGGCTAAATAGCTAGCTGTTGCACCATTACACCGCCACCTTACGCCACACTGTCTGTTCCTTTCTCGTGACACACTTTACACGCTACGTCATTGCGTTCACGGTCTGTATTGTCGATAGTTCCACCACACTCGTTCGTTACACTCACGGTACGGGCCACTGTGATGTGATGCCTCCATTCAACAGATGGAAGATGCACTGTACGTGGAAGCAGCTTTTGCTTCCTCTTTTATTGACGATGCAATGTGATGTGATGTGATGGATGTGATCGTACAGTGATGAATATTGTTGCACGTAAATGGTTAATCCATCGCAGGTTCACTCTCTTCCTTGAGACGTTGAGCCGTAAGCAAACACGGCTAAATTACGCACTCAACCAACTCAATCTGCTCATTCTAAGGATAACACAATTAACTATTTATGCGCTTGAGGTGCTACCAGACCGCTGTTAGGTTCGGCTTGCTTGCAACTACTGTTATTACGAATAGAGGTAGCGTAACAATGAAATATACGGATGTTAGGTTCCATTTATCTGTAAATTTGATGGAATATTAAGTAACTTGATAGCATATAGACCGGAAGAGTCCATAACATAACAGGGAGCCGAAAGAGCTCGAAATAGAAGCCAAAAATGCGATTAGTCCTTACAATAACAACAGCAACAACGGCTAATTATAAATTGAGGACTAAAGACTTTTGCACCTTTGTCCCGTTTGCTTACACAACAGCTGCTGCAATGGTTGTTAATTAATAACTGATCGCTTTGAAGATATGAATGTTCGTCCAAATAGAGTGCATTTGTACTACAAACTTGCAATGGAAAATCGATTAAAGATATACTTCCCAAACTCTTCGAGAAGAGCGAGAAAAAAGCAATGACTATAAACATTGCTCTAGGCTATAAAGAAAAGACGTTCTGGAAAGTTACTATTTAATAACATCGAATTGTTTCACACATGAAAATGAACCTTGTTCTATAATTCATTCATACTAAACAATGTATGTATTCTGCGTAGCAGAGGATTAAAAGCAACATGTTCTAGTAAAGAAGTATAATTCTAGCCTTCCCATCAGTTTACTCATCCACTCATCCCTAATCGTTCACTAGTGTAATCCAAAACCAAAAGAACAGGCCACTTTTATCACGAAAAATGTCGAACTAAACTTCTCTACACTTTGCACTTTTGGTCCGTGCACTTCCTTTTGCTCAAACTGCAAAACACTGCTTTCCGGCGATATGTGTTTGAGGTTCTTCATCCACTACACCAAATCGTATGACACTTCATCAACCTCGACGGTGCACGAACTCACACTCTATGGCTCTATTAGTACATCGTCTTTAAGCAAACGCTTTCGGCGACGAGTGGCGTTTCAAACACTCTGCGACACTATCGTGCATCGGAAAACACATCGCCACTTTCGCTTTCATCCCGAATCCCGCTGTGGTGCCCGCTTGTTTGCCCGTAGAGTCTGTCCGTACGGTACAGGCTCCGGCCGACGACTGGATGTAACAGATGGCGGACTGCTGATAAAATACCTTTCCTAGACAACAGGCACGCTCCCTGACACCGTCCCGGAGTAACCGGATGCTGCACGCACGCAGTAGAACACACCCCGTAAAACGCAGACAGCCTTCACGCCACTCACTGTTTACTAGCGATGTGGTTTCGCGTTGGATGAACATCGCCGAACAAGGTACGGCCGAAGAGGAAGCTTTATCGCTCTTTCGCTCATTTCATCGAAAGCTTCTTTCTCTCTGTTGTTCTCGCTCACAGAGGCACCTCGTCGTCAGGACGATGATTGCCAGCTCTTCTGTCTGCTTTTACTCAGGTTCATCAGGCGCCGCGTACACGAAACGAGGGTCTCACCCGTCCCGCAATCAGGATGCGGGGTAAAAACACAAACATTTCAACATCCTTTGTCTGCATCATCCCTCAGTACACGGTACTCAGTGGGTATTACCGGGTACCGGATCGAACCTCCATTATAAGCGGTTGTTGACAAACCGAAGATGGTGGTTGTACAGCTTCCATCGGAGAAGCGATTACCATGACAACAGGGAATAGTGGGAAGGATGTTTGAAGCAGCTGAAATATAACAGATTACATGAAAAACCCAACGCAGTTAAAATTTGTAAAGCAATCGAGAAAGCTTCCCAAGGTACTAAACAGTAAGCGTACAGATAACATTGCAAGAACGTGCCCAGAAAGCACAAAGCATTGCGCATCAAATTTGCAAATAAAATTTTTGAGCAATTCTCTGAACTCCAAATCTCACCATACACTCCAGAGCTTCATTCAACGCTGCCATTAACTCTTTCCTTGAATTGAGTTGAGTGTTGGTAATCGCAAGCCATATAATTTTAAAACGGCCCTTCCTTCGCTGTCCTTCTCCATTTGCACAACATCAACAACCAAATCAAACCAAATGATACACGACAGCGGGTTACACAAATGTTTTGAACCGTGGCGGTGGCCTATATCCGGCAAATAAATGTATATTTTTATCGCCATAAATGTGACGGATGATGCGTGCGAACCCACAAACCGTACCGGCGTTGAAGGGATTCGCTCAATTGGGCTCTGCGGTGCGTGTGTATCGTAAAGTTGGGTTCCGCACGTAGTGCTATTATTTGGCTATAAACTGCACCTTGCAAACAGTCGCGATAACACCTCGCACGTGTAGTTGGGGAATTGGTCTTGTACATAATTTTCATTCAAGAAAAATCATAAAGTGGATACATCATGTTTTTATTGTTTGTTAAGGGTTTTTGGGTGGTTTTCCAACTTGTTTGGATTTCTCTCATGATTTCTAAAAAAAAGAGACAATACCAAAAAATCTTGACAAACGATCATCATATCGTGGGACAATTGAAAAAAAAAGTTCATTAAACTACCAAAAATCTGTGGAAATCCCTGAAAAAAACCTAAAAACTTCGGCTCCAAAACAATTATCA
Source organism: Anopheles arabiensis (assembly GCF_016920715.1). Lineage (NCBI taxonomy): Eukaryota > Metazoa > Arthropoda > Insecta > Diptera > Culicidae > Anopheles > Anopheles arabiensis. The sequence continues at coordinate 23,943,253 of NC_053517.1, forward strand.
GTACTTGTATTGCACACTCATATTCCGTGTACACAAAAAATGTCATGTGCAAATCAACATGTTTTGTTGTCTACCGGCATTCCCTTCTACGGAACAATAATTCCGTGTGATTGCATCAATCAAATGTACTTACCTGTAAACGAATGCTCCCAATTGTTAGAATTTATCTTCGCACTACGCTGGAAGCGAAAATTTAAGGCATACGCGTATCGTCGTACTTGCTTGCTTCTTTATCACAACCACTTCCCACATTCAGCACGAACACGATACGAGACCCGAGTACTAGGATCGTGCATGACGATGGCAGGTATCTCACAGCATCCGGCAAAGTTCATCCCTCGCTAGTGAAGCTTCTCTCTTTGCCAGCAGCACGCGAGTGTCGGCTTGGTACGCTTCAGCATCTGAGTTATGTCGGGTTTGCAATTCCTAGTGTAACGCACCATTCCATCCTGTCTACGAACGAAGTCACTGTTACTGGCACTGAAGCCACTGGCACTGTTACTGCCGATCAAATCGGTTCTTGATACAGGAATGATCGCGTCAGGATGTTGCATGGAAGGCATTAGCTTTGTGTTAATAATAATAATATTGCTACACTTTACGCGCTAAAGCATGCATAGAAATAAAACTGTTTTCTTAGTCAAGAAAACCCCGGTACATTTCACAAAACGCAGCGACATTCAAGCTGTTTATGTTTATGTTTGCTGACGAGAAAACCCTAAAAACCTTGGTCTCTCACCGAAGCGACCGCAAACGCAACACACCCACCACGCGAACGGCACGCGCGCACGAAACGTGGCTGCGTACGAAATGTGTTACCAAAGGTCAAGTTCAGTGCGCGTTTGGCAGCGTACGGTCCGCGCAAAGGACGAAAGGCCACTGGCGGCGTGGTTTGCCCGCTCCAAGGAGCAACAATATCGCCCACCTTTGGTCCACACCCGCACACAGATTGTGCTTTACCTTTTTCCACTGTATACGCCACTCGTGGCGCGTTTCGTGCTCGCCTTGTGCGAGCGAGGACCGAAACTCCAAAAACCTCACAATCTCGGGCCACTGAAGACGCTCACAAGAAGCTGATGAATTCGGGCTGCTGGCGAAACGCGCGTGGGTACAAAATATGTATTTTATTAGAGCTCGCGCCGACACGGATCGGTTCAGTCTCGTGCCGGATGCTGTAACGGATCGTGATGCCGTGCAGTGATGCTGCTGCTGACGGTTGCTTCCGGTTGCCAGCTTCCCAGCACCCTTAGCCAAATTGAGGCGGAACTTACACGACTTTATGTGAGTGATACCGGTACCGATTCGAGTGCGATTGGTTTTTGTTAAATGTAGCGTAAAAGTTACGGTTCAACCTCGCAAAGTGCATAGTTTGTTCGGGTGGTTAAGTTTAATGTGTTTAATGTGTTATGTGTATGTGTGTGTGTGTGTTAGTTATTTAAAAGTGCCTTAAGAAAGTACGTTTCCCACCTGATTTGAAACGTGTCTTAAAACGTCCCCAAGCACGACATTCCACCATACTTTTGCTACGAGGTGATGCTAATCGGCCCGACACGTTATCGCTACCAGTGTCTACAGTGCTAGCCCTTGGAAGACACTGTGGGAAGGAGCGTCGAAGCATTTTTGGTAACGGAAACTCTACTCTTCCAGTCTACTTACAAACGATAGGCTGTACAAAAATAGACGCAAAATGTGCCCGAAGATAAAAGCGGTCCCGTGGAACCGACATTGTGTGCGATGTGAAAGAATTTAATTTACATTTCCTGTGAACTGAGACTTGGCACGGTGGTGGTGTCTGTGGTGGTGCTAGCTATGTACTGTATCCTTAACATATGGCCCAAAAACTGTGCCTAAACAACGAACGGTGCACGGGTTTCGCGAACAAGAAAAGACACCCAGAGCAAACGATGGACCAAAAATGTTTTCACAAGCCTGGTTAGCACATTCGTCGCTCTACCACCCTGCTGCACAGTGCCAGTTGGACCAGGTAGGTTCGGAAAAAGCTCGCTTTTCCAGTGGAGGATGGCGAGTTTTTGCTGCTTTCGCTGCTGTGAAGAAGGATGCCCTGAGCCTGGCAAATTGTCAAAGTGGGGAAGGTGATAAAGACTGTAATTGAATCGAAGATTTTACTGTGCGTGTCACGTGATGTGTCGCTTGGTTCGGCAAGGAAGACACCCTGCAGGCCATAAAACCATATCGTCTCGTACCTTTTTCCGAACCCCTTTTTTGTGCTGGTGGCCAGTAAGAGCTGCTAGAGAGAACATTGCGATAGCGCCTGGCATTAAAAATTAACCGCAGCTCGTAAAATTGTCTGCACAAATTAAACTGATTAATAATACCGTCCAGTTGATTATGCTATGCGTTTCAAACAAATAAACAAAATAAAAAAGCAGGCACATAAATAATGCAACACATATTAACTGCAAAGCACCGCAGATCCCACAGTACAGATTGCCCTAAATTGCACGCCCAAAGAATGATGGCAAAAAAAAATAACGGGGCTCGTGGTCGTCGTTTGTTTGCGTAATTATGGTACAGTTTTTAGTAAGTGACCATCTTAAACGCCCTTATTTATGAGATCATAGTGCTCGAAACCAATTAGCTATTAGCCGAAGGCCCAATTTCACTTTAGCGATGATGAATATGTCTGGCCTGCGATGGAACACGGTAGATGTGCCAGCCTCCCGGGATAAGGTTTTACCCCTTTTTTCTTCTTTCCACCACACTGGACGATGGGAAGCACTCATTTTTAAATAAGTAATAAGGGCGTACAGTACATCAAAGGGAATTTTTTTTTTGTATTCTTATAACTTTTTCTAATGCTTCAAGCGATAAATATGCTGTCCATAGCTTTAAATCGTAAAAACCCCTACAAATAAAGCGGTTTGCTCTTTAATGTTTCGACTCGACTTGAAAAACTTGCAACAATTATCAACCTAAGACATTTTTCCAAGCAACAGAACCAGTTGACACAGTACGCAGTTGGCTTGAAAATGGCACTCCAGTGTCAAGGGAAAACAGTAAATCAACATTCAAATAAGACGCTTATGCCAGCCCACAGCGAAAGAAAACAATTTGCATGTGAAAACTGAGCGAATTTACAGCATGACGAAATGCGCCCCAAAACGAACGACTAATTTGTAAAACAGACAATGGAAAGAGCCATCTTTCAGCGTGACAAGTCTGCATTGGGAGCTGCAGCTTTCACGAACGAAAACCAGATGGTTGCTAAACTTTTCTTGCCTTACATTCGCTCCCTTATTGTGCTATGCTCACTTCATTTATTAACTGAAACATGGCATCGTGCTGCAAAACGAGCTTGACAGCCTGCGTTTTTGCTACCGTTGGCAAAACACACACAAACCAGCCCAGCTCGTCTGTGGATACTTTGGAGCCACGGGAAAACGCACGGGTTCACCAAGCCGCTGCGATGTTCCCGGGAGATTTCCAACCCGAATTGTGAAATAATGATTAAAATGTCTTGCGGTCACGGGTAAGAATTAATATGACTTTTCTGCCCCGAACAGGAAGTTCCTGTGCTGTAAAACAAAAAAAAAGCTGATCGGATTATTTTTCACGGCACATTGTGCTGTGACTTTGGGTCTGTGGGTGTGTGTGTGCGTGCGTTTGAACTTGCAACATTTTACCGGTTTTTTTTACAAAGAAAATAGGAAACAAAGCTCTTAAGAAAAAAAAAAAGTTTGCGTGCTTTTCCGAAAGGTCGACCCACAGCACTAATAAACAAAAAGCTGCCTGCTAGCTTATAGCAACACCATTCAAACAAGAATGACAATATGCTGCGCACCTTCTTAAAGCAGTACTTCACACCATTCAATCGTTGCTACGCAACAGAGTTCGTCTTGAAGATTCTATTTCTGGCCGGTCTGGCTGCTACCCCACTTAAAGCTCGGGCTATACACCTTCTCGGTACACCGAGTTCGTTCGTACGTACGGCCCATCTGCTAACGATATGATACTTCTCCGACCGTACAGATTGTCTGCAGCGCTTGCAACGGATCAGCAAGCGGGAATCCGTGCCCTCCTATCGCGCCGGAGAGTATGAAACTGTCAAGTGCGTCACCCTCGTTTGCAGCCCGCACGCTCGAGTAGGTGCCGAACGGTGTTGTGCACAGCCCCCCCCCCCCCCTCCGTGGCAGCACCTGATGCCGGGACGCTTCACGCCGTGCACGGATCATCGCTGGCAGGATGTAGCACCGAAGATGTACGACGTCACCGATGCTGCCGCGATCAATTCCGACCACCAGGAGCTGATGGCACCGTGGGCCTACAATGGTGCCGCCGTGACACTGTTCTTCATCGGGTTTTTCGGATTTTTCCTCAACATCTTCGTTATTGCCCTCATGTACAAGGACGTGCAGGTAAGAACGTAGGGACGGGCGGGAAGGGTGGCCGTGAACACCATTTGGTGCCCTATGAAAGCACAAAATGAGGAGTTACTCGTGTGTGTGTGTGGGTTTGTGTGTGTGCGAGGAGTGTTCGCATCCAGCCAACAAACGGTGTTGACCGTACGGTCGTAACGCGCTCGACCTGGTCAGTATTGCAGGGAAAGACACCGTAGCAGTCTGCCGGGAGGGAAAATCGCGAGCGGGGACGACCGGTTACGCCCTTATGCAAACTTTCTGCCCAACATATGTTCAATTATTCCTTGTATTTCTAACGAGAAGTGGATGCTTCAGTGGCGTACAGCGTACCCGATTGCGGTGGTCTTTCAATGCTGCATCAATTTGTGTTCTTTTTGTTTTGTTTTGTAGAGTATGTGTGAATGTATGTGTGTGAATGAGAGAGAGAGAGAGAGAGAGAGAGAGAGAGAGAGAGAGAGAAAGGTAGCGAAAAGCTCATCCCACTATGAAAACTTTGCAGGGCTACAGTCGAGTGCGGTCTACTTATTTTACAAGGAAGTACTCAAACATACAAACATAAATGTAAATTTGCTGACCAACGCTGAACATTGTAAAAGACAACAAAAATCGATTCATTACTTTGTTGTTTTTCTGTGTAGCTATTATTCAATTGGACGGAAGCTACGGAAATATAATACTATTTGAAATTTTAATAGCAACTCACCATGATGCTGGGTAGAATTATGCTCGATATTAATAGCCTTCAGGCGTATCGAAAGCGACCCTTGAGGTCTGCAAAACAGTAACAACATGAAACTTAGCCTCTTTTTTGCGGACATTGCATACATTGAGGGGCATTTGTTTTAGTGTGCAAAATGTATGCTAGCTTTGCAACAAAACGCCTGAAGGTTATGCATTGCAGGCACAGAGCTCTACATGCTTCGTGTGGCGTTGCACAACTTCCACATAGGTAAAGTTCTTTTTCCGATGCCTGTGCAATGCAGTCAAAAGAAAAAAACTTGTTTTATAAAAGACACACATTTCTTACACATAATGCGAACCTTACCCGATTTGTTGTTACTTTCCATGCCACTTTTCTACGCCCATTCAGCCAAAACATGATTAACATTTTAACACATTGATCATTCTTTCTTCTTCCTTTCTTCCGTTCAATGTCATTCTTTTCCTTTCTTTGTCTCTCTCTCTCTCTCTCGCTCTCTCTCTCTCTCTCTCTCTCTCTTATTGATCTCTTTTCAGCTATGGACACCGATGAACATCATCCTATTCAATCTGGTCTGTTCCGACTTTTCCGTATCGATCATCGGCAATCCGCTTACGCTGACGTCCGCCATCTCCCACCGGTGGCTGTACGGGAAAAGTATATGTGTGGCATACGGATTCTTCATGTCCCTGTTAGGTAAGGTATAGGGCAAACCGGACGCGTTGTATTCGGTAGGGACAACGGCATCCACACCACAAACAACACACAAAAAAACGCTAATCATTTCTTCAAATTGTCGTCGGACCGGACGTTCCGTTTTCCCGGTACAAAAGGACGACTGAGCTCGATTACTTGGTATCGATTTGTTGACACAAAGCATGCCGATACAGCCAGGCGATACAAACCCCATTTGGACGCTGCTCATCGCATAAGCTCGACGCTCGTCGCAGCATAATGTAAGATGGAAGCCAAACCCACGCCACCAGCATCGACAGGGGCTGTGCTGTGGCGAAAAACTCTTTCCAAATTTATTCAACAATCACCATCAAAGACAAGTGGAGCCGTTTGGCCATGTTTCTTTGTCCGCTTGGCGCTTTCTGCCGCACGACTGTTGCTCCCCAGCGTCAGCCACAACGAGCTCGCTACCTCCCCCAGAACCTACCCCCTCGGTGATAATATCGAAAATATGCAAAATCGCTCCCTCCCCTCCGTTTAATGTGAAGCATAATTGCGTCTCCATTTATTCCTGCCCTGCAGGTAGAATGATTAATGCGAACGTGGGAAGGAGGATAATGCTAACCAAAAAAAAGAAAAAAACAGATCGGTATATATGTTCAAAAGTATCGACGAACGCACCGGGCAAGTCACCGTTGATTATAATATTTTAACCTTGCCATCATCGGGTCGAGCCGGGTGCGAGAAAATTTACACAATTTTCCTGCCCAAGGCGGGCGGGAAATATCACCTCTCCCTCTCCATGTCCTCCACCCCCTCCCCCGCTCCCTCTCTCGTTATCCAAGGCAGCTGGGTCAGAATTTTTTTCACACGCGGTACGGCTGCCCACCTAAAAATGTAAATGGACGCGCTGTCGAGCAGATTATCCTGAACTAAACTCGTTCTCGAACAAGTTTATGGGCTGTTCAATTGGATTCCTCCATGGTCCATTGCTTCCACCATGCTAATGCATCACGATTCAATTGCGAAGTGCGAAGCAAGAGAAGTGGTTTGAATAAATTACTCTCCCTAATGTTCTCCAGAATGGACAAGAAAGCTTCAAGACGCCCCCTACGCTTGAAAAGGCCTGGAAGCCTGCAAGGCACTACCAGCGCGAAAAGCTCGAGAAAGCGCTTCACTCACTTTAAGCTATTAATCAGTAAAATTGGGCGAAGTACATTTACATCCATCTTCATATTACACGCCTCATCATCGAGCCAAACCCCCGTAACGGTGGTTCGGGTGCCACATTGCAAATCATCCGGGTAAGCGAACAGCCGCTAGTTAATTGATACCAACGCTGCACACCAACTACCAACGAAAAAAAAACAAAAGCTTTATACACAATCAAGCGCAAATGGAGAAAAAAAAACAATGGTGCCGCACTGGGCCACCACGTGATATCGAAATTGATATTGATGTGCGGGATTGGAGAAAAACTCAGCATCCACCATCGGGGCACTCACTCACACCCAAGGGAACGACGCACTTCCGACGCGAGCTCCAAATTAATCTGCACCGTAATCCGACGCGAAGTGATTTCCATTTCCTAATGCGATTAAGCGAGCTCGGGGCTCGGGGAAAAACATACACGCGATTTGTGTGCGAGTCTTGCGATTTGATCGTTGTTCTTTTGTATCCCTCGCTGACGTTTGTCAGCATTTTGTCGCTTGTGCTCGGCAATGTGTACGCTCAAGCACAACGCAATCTGGGCAAACTCGGGCTCTCGAAGTCGTACTTGAGCCTAAAAATAATGTCAATCGATTATCGAAATTTTGTATCATTCATTTTACGCCACACACACACACACACCACGCTCGTAAAGCGTATCAAATACCAGTGGCGTTGCATGAACAAACAGTAACGACTTCCGTCGTAAAAATTGTGACATTTCATCATTTTTCGCAGATCGAACCTCGGCAGAGTCAACTGAGAAGACGCAGGACGCAGTTGAGCGAATATTTGCGAGCTTATCGTTTTTCAATTTCGACCACGGAAACGTGTACGATCCTTTGCCCTTTGCTTTGCCACTTTCTCCGTCCCATTCTCGATTTCCGCGCACCTCCTAGACTCCCGTCAGGCTCATTAGAAGTTCAATCCGATTAGGGATTAGAGATTGGTGCTTTCTTCGGTTCGTTGGGGACTCCTTTTATTGGTACTTTTGCCCACGACAAACGATAATGGGAAGGAGCGAACCCATTGCGATTCCCGTACCACGACCACGACGCACGGCCAGAAAAGTTCCAAAGCCCCGTCTGACTTGCTTGGCCGTCGCGATAGGCAAACGCAAATCTGCCCATCATCATCATCGGTCCCCGGCAGCCCATGCACGATGTTCGAGTGGGGTTTTGCGACCGACGGTACAGGGTACTAACTTTTGCTCTGCACTCCCCCTTTTGGAAGCGCCCCTGCCAGCTGTGTGGGTGGGGAAAATCAACTTTGTAAACGAAGCGCTTTTTGGCTTCACAGAAACACAGACACAAACTGTTTTGCAATTTTATTTCATGCAAACTACACCCTGCTTCGCTTTTCCGGCAACAGTTTCAATTTTTCCGCCTCTCCTTGGCCTTCCAACTCACCACTCTTCTTCGTTCTTCGTAAAAAAAACAGTCACTCGATCCTGCCCAACCGTGAAACACAAACACACACACACACAAGCAAACAGCAAACATCATCCCTTCGGGTGGTAAATTATTCCATCAATTGGAATAACCGGGAATAACGGTTTCCAACGCGACATGGTGAGAACGGATCCGAGAGCGGCCGTGTGCCGAGCGTCCCTTGAGCAGAAATGGGAGGGAGGGTGTGAAAACTCCCGAACGCAAGAAAACATCCCACGGGTGGGCAAAGACGGGGGAAACAAGGCGTCCGTTTTCCGATCGATAAACATTTCCTTTTCTTCTACGGGGTTGGCTTTTGTCACTTTCGATCGAAAGTCATACCCGCGAGCCATCTCGCCAACTGCCGAGATTTGGGTGGTCGACCGGGCTCCATTTACATGGTTTGCAGCAATACGGCGACTGGGTTATTTCTTCGCAGTTTGGCAATGTAACCACGACTATCGGTGTGGTGGTAGTGACTGAATGAAGCACCAATTACACGAAAAATCCATCAAACTTGATCCCCGGCTTGGGAGGCTGTATGCGTTACAGGTGTAGGTACATGTGGAGGACGAAGGTTATAAGCTAGCAAGAAATGTTCAAGAGTCACATCGGTAACTACTCGAATAGCCAGAATCAGTTTAAAAAACGGAAAAGTTGGGATGAGTTCCAAGACCGGTATGGGTTCAGTATCAATTCCAGGACTAGCGTAAATTCAGAACCAACTCCAGAATCAGATCAGTTCGGGATCAGTTCCAGATCCGGTATAGGTTCGTACACAGTTCTAGGACCAGGAATCGATTTGTGATCGGTTCAAGGACCGGTATGAGTACAATATCTATTCCAGGACCGTTATGGGTTCTCTCGATATGCCTGTTGGATTTTGGGAATAGCGTTACGAAGCCCTGTAACCGGGCCAATTGAACCAGTCTATATTCAAGCCGGCCTCATGGTACAGTCGTCAACTCGTACGACTTAACAACATGCCCGTTATAGGTTCAAGTCCTGAATGGACCGTGAGCCGCCATACGTGGGACTGACTATCCTGCTACGGGGGAAAATCATGAAGTCATTGCAAGCCAAGCCCACAAGCGGTACGGGCAGGCAGGCGTTGACCGACAACGGTTGTTGAGCCAAAGAAGAAAGATATTCAAACTATTGTTTCAAACTAACTCACAACCGTCTGCTGCCTATTACTAACTAGTATATTTCTGTCATTGTGAATGGTCATAGGCGTTATGTCCAACCAAAATTAAAGCTAGGATTGAAATAGGAATAACATTTTCATTCACACAAACAGTTTGTTACCATTAGCCTATCGGCATCCGTGTTCTGTTCGCAAAAGCTAATGCTGTTTTTATGTCACAACTTTATGTTTCGCCAAAGTGTGGTCCGGTAGTTGCTATGTTTATATTAAAGGTGAACATGAAAAACCATGTAAATTTTTTCCCCCATTTTTCGCCCGTATTGCTCCCTTTTTTTTCGAGATATGTTCCATCGATTGAATATTCGCCTACTTATATCGGTCTTCAAAGTACAAAGCCTAAAACAACGACTTTCTGTCCTAAAAATTCTTCGGCGTAGCATTACCACCTTCATCAGTTGTATCACACTGAAAACCAGTAAGCAAACGCACCGACCACCAACCGTATCCGACATCCATCCATCAAACGCTGCAACTGCTCCCACGTACCAAATCCTCGCTATGCGGAAAGGAATCCCACTAATGTGTACGCTACCAATGGCGCAATACAATTTCACACATCTCATCTATTAGCATTTAACGCTCCACGCGTAACCCACGTGCAATTGTTTCAACGAGCGTGTAGTCAACGCTTTGCCTATGATTGAAACATCCTTTCATCATTGTACGGCCCCTGTCCCACCGAATATGCGCAACTCAAAAGGGCAATAGACAGCACAGAAGTGGTGTGCCGAATTGCTGCTCCATCTTCCATCCTCGCTCTGTTTTCTCTACTTTCTTTCACAGGAATCGCTTCAATTACAACCCTTACCGTGCTTTCGTACGAGCGGTTCTGTTTGATCAGCCGCCCATTCGCCGCCCAGAACCGGTCGAAGCAGGGCGCCTGCCTTGCCGTGCTGTTCATCTGGAGCTACTCGTTTGCCCTCACCTCGCCGCCCCTGTTCGGTTGGGGCGCCTACGTGAACGAGGCGGCGAACATAAGGTAAGACCCCACCGACTATTGACAAATTGACAAACACAGGCACCAACAAAACCGGGCAACAAAAAGCGACCGAACAAAAGAGAACATAAAAAACTGGAAGGAAAACCAACGAAAACGCGAACACAAGCAGCAAACACATTCACTTAAATTCGCTTTTCCGGAACATTGTCCTCACCGCGGGAGAAGCTTTATCAACCACCACCCTGCCCGTACACTTAACGAACCATTCCCATTATGATAGAATCCATTCATACTGCTTCGGTGCGCTGTTCGCTTTTGCCGCACCATAGAAAGCCACCACGGATGGAAACTGGTTGGCCACAGGAAATCCGGAGGAAATCGGTTTTTTTTATTTACTTTCACCCCGCATTTTCAAACCATTCTATCTCTTTCGCTCTCCATGCTCCATTTTACTGCACAACGTAATCATTTGGCGTGCGGATAATAATTTCACCCGAAAATTGCTCCCACCGCCCATTGCGCTGGGAAGGTTCGGACGCACCGTTCGCAAGCTGCGGTGTAGCTGGAGCCACTCGATTACGCCACCCGTTGTGACGGTTCACCCGAAATGTGTAACACCCGGGAGTAGCCGGCAAACGGTGAGCCGAACGTCAAACGCAGCCTTTATTAGCTTGAGGAGTTCGCTTTTCCCGCAATTTTCGGCACACAACTATGTCACCCCTTTTTGTGGGAAACTAATCCGGCCGACCGGCTGTGTGCATTCCACAGCACATGGAATCCGAACGCTGAACGCCGATGAAATTTTCCACCCATTTGGTGTCCCCGGCATATGCTGCTTGAATGGCATCCACCACACACCACAGCACACGGGTTATAATCCTCCCGGTGGCGTTGTGAGCTGCCGGCCCCGTGATTTGATTCCATTTCAACGCTCCCATGGGGCACCTTGCGGGCAGCCGTCCTGGAGCCTGCGGAGAGCGTTGGACGATTCCGAGCGTACGTACACATATATAAATCATGTAGCATCAGACTCCTTCACCGGAATAGTATCCTTTTCACTTTTCAACAGTACCTTGCCAGGGCCCCTTCTCGTGGTAGGCGTGTGCAAGCTTCCAGCAGCCTTCAAGGCCTTGAGCACTGTACCAATCTTCAACGGCTCAAGATCTCAAGATCCTACGGGTATACTAAAGGGCAACTAGGCGGAGGTATTGGATCCTATTATGGTGGTTTGTAAGGATAATTGTGAGCAGTCGAACAGCCGTTCAGGCTGTACGGTTCGTTTGTTGCAATGTTTGCAAATAATTTGGTAACGTTCTCTCACTCTCTGGGGCGTATTATTTGGAATTGGAGTTGTACGTTTATTGAGTCTTTTTTTTGTGTTGCCCTTGCTGAAGCGCTGAGTAATCAAAAGAAGCAACTTAAATCTTTAAAAGCGTTTATCTAAGTCTAGAAATTTTCACTTCATTTACGTGCTTTCGATATGCTTTGTGTTATATATTTTGTTTTTGGTAATGGCAGTATTCATTTATGTAGAAACTTGCAAACAATAGATCTCTTTACAGTAACAATAATACCTATGAGACAAAAAAAAGAGAAATATAGAGAGATAAACAGAGATGGGAGAATGTTCATATGCTCTCGGCAGGGCGATAGGTACGCACCAGGACGCTGTGAAGAGCAAAGCATGTAGTAACTAATTGTAAAACCTTTCGTAAAAAGTTACAGCAAATCAAACGTTGAAAGTTCTTGCTGATCATTTCCTGAAAGAGCCTGACTATTTTTGGTGTGGATAAATGATTTTTGGAACGCTGTGAATAAATTGTGAAATCGATTAAAAAAATGTATACATACATGGTTTCCAAGTGCCCTTCTTTAACTGTGCAGCGCTCTAGAAGCAGACAACTTTACTATCTCGTATAACATACATTCAATCTTTCACATGCTGCCAGCGTTGTCTAAAGGCGGCTCCCACAACGAAGCTGCATGATGCAAAAGGTTTACATTACGCGTTCTCATTAGTGCCGGCTTTCCATTTTTCCTCAATTGATTGGCTGATTGATGTACATAATCAACGTCCTACGTGCGATGGCTTACTACTGGCTCGAACGCTTTCCCAGAAGGTGGCGCGTAATGTATCTACAAAACAAATGGCAAGAAAACAGCACTGTTTGTAGAACCTTCTAGCTACCGAGAGGGGTAGAATATTATAGAACATTTACTACGGGCCAGCACCCAAGGCCCACCGTCGCATGCCATGCGTCAGCGAAGACAAACCATTGATAAACAGTGAAGAAATAATTGGGCTTGGGAAGCTTACTAAAAGCCTCTGCTTATCTCGTCCCAAAACCCCTCGCCTAACCATATGCAACTCTTTCCACCGGCACTCTCGGCCGTTTTGACTGCCGTGTGGGCTTTTAACTTTTCCGAGTGGGTTTCCCCATTGATTGCAGTCCCTTCCGTCGTAGCCGTTCCTCAGCCGGTGCATAAAATCATTGCCCCAGGCCAATGTTGATTGATAACAGTGCCGTTCGCTTCTTGTTATTTCTTCCACATGGGCGTACGAAGCTGCTCGGTGAACTGGGAGTCCCAGACGGCGAATGCAACGAGCTATATCATATTTCTCTTCATCTTCGGCCTGATACTCCCACTGGCAGTCATTATTTATAGCTACATCAACATCGTGCTCGAGATGCGTAAGGTAAGCCCTGTGCGGTAGCCGGGTGGCTGGCGCCCACCCAATGCAAAGAGCATTGTGCCGGTCGTCGCATGAATGAAACGATCCGAGAGACAGTCAATATTGATACGCTCTTCTTATTTTCTCTTCTTATGCTAATACACACACACGTACACACACACACACACACACGTACACACACACACACACACACACAGAATTCGGCACGTGTCGGGCGTGTAAACCGGGCGGAACGGCGCGTCACCTCGATGGTGGCCGTCATGATCGTCGCGTTCATGGTCGCCTGGACGCCGTACGCAATCTTCGCGCTGATCGAACAGTTCGGCCCGCCGGAGCTGATCGGCCCCGGGTTGGCCGTGCTGCCGGCGCTCGTCGCCAAATCGAGCATCTGCTACAACCCGATCATCTACGTCGGCATGAACACGCAGTTCCGGGCCGCTTTCGGGCGGATCCGGCGCTCGAACGGGGTAGCCGGCCAGCCGGACAGCAACAACACCAACAACAGCAACCGGGACAAGGAGTCGGCCCGCCACACGGCCAAGGAGGGGCTGGAGTGCAGCCTGGACTTTTGCCACTGGACGGTGCGGGGCACCCGGGTAAGCATATCGTCGGCCGAGCGGAATGTGCCCGCGCCCGCCTCCCGCGAACGGTCGGGCGGCCACAGTGTGACGGGCTCGAGGGAGGAGTCACGTGACCGGCACGTGACGTTGAAAACGATGCTGAGCGTGGGGCCACGCTCGCCGTCCAGCGTGGCGCCGGTGGCGGCCGACTGCAGCACGACGGACGTGCCGACCAGCGGCGACGGCAGCGTCCGGATCGTGCGCCAGGACTCGGAACTATCTGTGATCCACGATGGTGGTGGTGGTGGTGGTGGTAGTAGTAGGGTACTCGTTATCAAATCGCAAAAGCCGCGTTCGAATATGTTGTAGCGTGTAAGGTAATCAGGTATGGTTGTTTTTATTACGTTTGCCCTATTAATCGATCCCGGATGCAGAGTTTAGGATTAGTGAACCATAGCTAGGATAGGGATAGTGAGTAGGTAGGGGGATATGGTACCAGGTACTATCAACCAGCTTCGAACGGTATGGTACCGGTTTTGGAGGAGTCAGGTTTCAGGTGCGGCATCAAGAGTGCAGCCGACGACATAGTTGCTGCAGTCCACCCGTTGCATCGATCCAGTGTACAGCCGGGCCGGTGTTTGGAGCACAATTCTAAATTGCTCTTCCTTCACTGAAAGCGCGAGCCCCCTTTCAATGAGCGTCGAGGTAAATTTAAGCAATAAGCATCCACCAACAGCTACGAGCTAGTTAACTTTACGAGCAACTAATTTACCGCCCGCATTCCCGCTGCAGCGTGTGCGCGATGTTCGCGAATAGTGTATTTAATAAGTAAAATGAAAAATTCACCACAAAGCAAAACCCTCCCCCTCAAACTAAGACTGTAATTTGAAGCATTATTTATAGGTTAGGCATGGGAAAGGATGGAAATTGTAAAACTATTTGTAAACTATTTGTCTCGCACGCGTGTACAGGACAGTACTAATGCCTAACGTCAATGTAAATGCTGTCTCGGTGTTTGTCTGTCTGTCTGTGTGTGCGTAGTTTTCGTTTGCCATTTTGCTATGTATGATCCGCATTTGTCAATTTAGAGGTATCTGGATGTATCAACAATAAAACCAAACGAATTCAGTACAAAGTAATGCTCAAACACTCGCAATTGATTTATTATTCATTGTAAAATACAGATCGACATTGTAAATACAGATGTAAGATACAGTTTGGGTCGAAAAGCACTTACTTCACTGTCACTATTGTATCACGAAAGAAAACCTATATAAGCAGACTCCACTCTTTTTTACTATTATATTATTGTTATTTATTTTATTCAGCTCATCTTTCGATATATTATAGACGGGTTTTCAACTGTTGATATGACAAATGTTGATAAATACCTCGCGAACCTATGTTGGAAAATCCTGTAAACTTGCACGACAATTTATTTGCTTATGTAACTCTAAAAACTACTTCAGATAAGACGTACACCGTCAAAGATTAAGCTAGATCACTCCGAAGAAATGATGATAACTGCGCTGTAATATCCGTTTATTGGGCTTTAATTCTTTTTCCTTCTAAAAAAGACTTTTTGTCGTATGTTTGAAACGGAAGAATTGCTTTAAAAAAATACAAAGTGCCTTTCCCCCCGCAAAGCCTAAGCCATCTATGGCTGTACAAACCCTCCATTATCAGTATCAGTTTCATCATTAATCTCAATTCAGTCAGCTTCACATTTTAGCAAAAGTCCCAGGTGGGCAGCATCCCACCCAGCTAAAAATCCATGAAAGCTCTCGTTGGCGCACTTGAATCATGTTGAACTTTAACCCCGCATTGGAAAACTCCTAATTAATTTTTATTTTCTAAACTCTCCCAAAAAAGGGTTCTATTCGACTGGTGAAGCACTCTTTAACAATTTTCTTTTTAAATCTCACTTAATGTAAAGCATGTAAGGACGGACATGTTTTTCTTTCCGTTTCTGTAACGTCTTGTGCCAGCAGCCGAGCTTTGACTTTGCTGCTTGTTTTTGGCTGGATGTACTGAAGAAGTAGATACAACATTTTGTTAGTCTTTTTACTGTGTATTATCTTTGCTTGCGCCAAAAAGGAAAAGACAAAATAGCCCACTGGCGCGTGTTTTTAGTTTGTTGTTTAATTTTCCCACATGGAGCAATATCAGCTTTGCTAGAACATTCTAAGCAAACCAAAGAAGAGGAAGGAAAAATAGAAAAGAAAGAAAAAAAAAGCCACCTAAAAGTAAACCAATCGTTCGGCGAGTGGTTCAGCTTCGGCAAAAACGCACTCGACCGCCCCACCCGCTCCTTGCGTGCCATCGAAAGCTGGTCGTCGTTTATGCAGCAGCCGCATCAACATCAAAGATTAATGCTTCTGCCCACCCGATAGATAAAGCGGCATACCATTAAGCATGCTCGCGTATCAAGATCGAGATGCTTCGCTTCGGGACGGTTCGCTAAGCAACGATATCTACGAGCACATTGATAAATATATTCTTCGCTGGCTGTTTTTTTTTTTCTTAATGTCTATTTGTCGGCCAACATTTCTTACCGCCAACGTGTGTGATGTGTGCCGCGCGCGATTACGGCCACCTATGAATGACTTTAGATGAGATTAACGATAAGCATGTCGCTGCTTAACAGGACGATTCGCATCGGTCTTCGTTGGCGCAACGGTTGACCACTAACCGGCGACATCTTCACCGCGTGAGTGAACCGAACGAAAACTGAACGAAAAAGACACGACACGCGAGATAAAGTTTCCGTCTTTTTCCCGGTTCCAGGAAAAAGCTTTTCAGCTAGCTCGCTTTTAACCCAAACGATTGATTCGGATGAACACAACGCTATGAAGAGATTCGAAAGTTTTTCAGCCATCTACATCGTCGACCTTCCCGCAATTAAGATACTAGAAGATGCTGGAAGTAGTAGTAACTGCTACTAAACCCGGGCGGGTGGAACCCGGGGCTGAGCTGGAATGTTCGCACAACTAATTGGACTTTGGAGAGTGATTTCGGTATTTCCAATAAATTCAGTAAATCTCTCTATCCTTCCGAAAAGTTTAAGCCCCGAGTATTTGTGTTTTGCTGTCCTCATATACCCATTTCCAGGAGGTAGCATGTCATTCGCAGCCGCAGCCGAATGATGCGCCCTACCCGTGAGCTTGTGCCCATAACGTGTGTAACCAGCGAGACAAAGACAAAAGGACAAACATGGCAAAGGAGCGCTCTGTTGCGTGCGTTTGCTTTCCTTACTCATCATCCCCTACCTTTATGCCTCGTGACACAAGGCACGCGACGGCTGATACTTCAAAACTGGTAACAGTGCTGGTGCCGAAAATATGACATAACCTGACACGTGGTGTCAAACATCCTGGCGCAAAGCCGCCCCTAATAGTGCCATATGGATGCTTACGCAGTGAATCAATGCTCACGCACCGCGGCGCCACCGTCCGAACGCATCGGGCGTGGTGCCGTCTCTGCTGTTGAATATTACACTCCAAAGTAACAAACAGACATCTCTTACTCCACCCAGCCCCGCGTACCGCGTGTAGATGGGATGACTGACTCGTCACTAATCGTCCATTAAGCTGATGGCGTGTCCGGAAGCTGCCGAATGTTGGGTTTAGCGTTTTCGGTTGTTTTTTTTTCTTATGGGATCTTTGGTTTGGATATCCACACGTTGTTAGGTTCGCACGCAAAAGGTTTACCGTACACGATGACAAGAAAATCCGACCTGAAACAAGGAGCTTCCTGTGCGTAAGACGCACATACAGCACCGCACTTGAGAGTGCGAGGGATTTTGGGGTACAAATTTATCTGCAGGTTACACACGTTCCGTATCGACAAGGTAGTCAAGGGAGGGGGGGGGGGTAGGTTGCCCCCACTCATGTCAACGTAATATGTTGACAATGGCGTGTTGTGTTTCGTGACATTTATCAAACCGTCAGTCATTTGCCACTTCACTTCCTTCGCGGAGGCCAGGGCCAGGTCCAACAGGAGAACCGGGAGAGATCCCGAGGCCCATCGATCACGCATGGTCTTGTGACACTTTGGGAAGTTTGCAGCATTCAAAGGCACCGGTGAAAGCACGAAGAGGGGTGGATAACGCGCTTATGTACAACACAACACAACACACACACATGTTTGGAGAAAGGCGGAAACATAAAAGAACGACCTTCCGAACCTTCGCCCTGGTATGCCCGGAGGGCTATAACAAAAGCATCCGAGCGAAATTAAATTCAAACAATCCTTCCGAAATTGCGGTTTTAGTTGCTGCGCACTGCTCTGTTCGCTGTTCGCAACCGCAACGGGTGGGCAGCTCTGTGGTTTGGCCGATTGTTGCTTTCCGCAGCGTCCCGTGGGTCACAGCGTAAAACCGACAACGAGCGAAACAAACCGCGAGTGAAACTTTTCATACAATAACAACAACAACAAAAAACGACCAAAAACAAACCTAAGTCGACGGCAATCTGTAACGGTGGCACATCCTGAAAGTCCGTTTATGTACTGCTTATCTTCCTCTTCCGACCACCGCACGGTTGGAAGGCGAATCTGTGCGAAGCGCAGTCAAAAATACACTTCCAAGATTCATTTGCTTTTCACATTCTCGTTCCGTGTTTTAGCTTGTAGAAGACGCCGCCTTGATATTTCAGAGAAGGAAAAAAACCAATTCAAGTCTACAAATTCAGATAAATCATTTATGGATTCAGCATTCATATCGACAAATCACCGCTTCTCGTTCGATTCCTTCCGAAACCAGTAGAAAGCTTCGTTGAGTCCATTAATATTTATTTGTTTACTTTTGAACTGACACACACACACAGCGCTCAACAGAGGGATGCAAAAACACCCTGTTGAACATCGGTTCAAACCGGGCCAAAATGGTAAGCTCACGCATACATCTTGTCATCCTGCTGGGGTACCATGCTTTTAAAACAAACACGCCCTTCACGAAACATCGGCTGTTTTAATTTCACGTTCGATGGGTGGGATTGATTCATCAGCTTTTTGGTCCCCCTCCATCACTAATGGACCGGGGAGACACACCATAAGAACACATTGCTCCATCCGTCCATAGGCTGCTATCGATACCATCGAACGAAGGATTCAAAGGTCGCCGGACGACCGATCTTTAAACCGGCGAAAACGGTAATCCATACGACTGTGAGCGCTAGTAATATACCCGTTTGGCAGTTGCTAATTCGATCTGTGCGGTCAGGGATGAGCAACCCAGCTTAGTTGCATTAAGCAGATCGGTTCGATCGAGAAAGTGAGGAATGGAGAAGACAATTAGGAAAGTGCCACGCGAACCTTAAGCAACCGGTGACATTCTCTCAATTAGGGTGTTTTAAAGGTTTTGGGATGTTTTCGGATCAGTTTCCACGAGTACGAGAGATCGCACAAACTCAATTAACGGCGAGTTAGCTGGGTAACCGGTTACCGGAGCCAACGCCCAGATGGGTTGAGCTTGTGTACAGCAAGTGCCGCTCGCTCGGGGGATAGTTAATGCGCTTTAGCGACTCTACGGGAAAAGGCGTGTGATATCAATTTAATGATAAGTACGGGGACTGATTCTGGATTGCGCAAGGACTCTCAAGGTAACCTGTGACGAGTTTGTGCCTGACGAGTTTAGGGTTTAATGATGTTACGCGCTCGATGATTGCTGCCAAGTCGTATGGATCTTGATTGCTACAGTCGCATTTTAGCTTTCAAATCCATGTATGTCTCTAGTAACACTATTGCTCGCTTTGCACTTTGCACAACTACATTACATCTGGGATTAAGATCCATATTCGCCGAATAAATTAATCAAAGAACGAATCGAAGAACGAAAGCAACAACACGCTGACACATATGTCAATTGTGACTAAATAAAAACCAAAGCAAAAAGTTGTTCATTTGCGAGAAATCTTTCTTTCGAGACTTATTCAGTACCACACAGCCGGATAGTCCTTGCTATGAGGGGACAGTTGGTATGAGATTTGAGCCCATGATAGACATGTTATTAAGTCGTTATTAAGTTGACCACTGTATTACGGTTGTTTACGTAAATATTAAACCATTACTAGTGTTTATTTTCCTATTTGATGACACGCCTGGCTTTGCCAACAATATTGTGACTAGATGACGTTCTAAGTAAGGAATAAGTCTTTTCACTTATTCACTAGAAGCATAAGTGAAATAAGAAACTGAAAGTAAAATGACATCGGCACACGTTTTGATCAATTATCTCATATTGTTTGTCGCAATCCGTCGTTAGCGAACACCCAAACTCAGATATTGCTGTAGACAACGAGAACTTTACGTTGCTTATCCCTGCATCCTTTAATTTGCATTCGTTCCACCTGTTGCGGTTAAAACATTCCCTCATACCCATTATGAATAAAAATGGTTCGGTTTTGTTTGTCCATTTCTTTGTTTATGCGTTTCTTGATTATCATCCAAACATTACTGAATTCATTTCACCATCTAAATGACATACCTTACCAGCACATCGTGACCTTTTTCATCGGTCGTGCCTTTTACTGCTTTTCTTTCTATTGTCAAACCCCGAAAAGCTCTTTCAAGGGAGACATTGATAAGCATATTTGCTGTGTCCTTTTTTTTGCAGTGCCATTTTCTTATTGATTACGTAGTTCTGTCTGAAACACAGCCCTCCTACACGCAACCTTTCCGC
Organism: Anopheles arabiensis; assembly: GCF_016920715.1. Classification (NCBI taxonomy): domain Eukaryota; kingdom Metazoa; phylum Arthropoda; class Insecta; order Diptera; family Culicidae; genus Anopheles; species Anopheles arabiensis. The sequence continues at coordinate 23,963,727 of NC_053517.1, forward strand.
CTCCGGATGACTACATGAGCACAGCATGGGACAAGAAAACTGTGCTGTGCTGACTTGTTTGTCGTCCGGTCGACAAAAATTAATTATCAGCCCCTGTTTAATACCGCTTTTGGGTGATTTCGGTGACACAAACCATTTGTGTGAAGCCGCAATCGCATACTCACACACGCACACACACACACAGACACACACTCACACACTTCAAAGACGCTTGAATTTCCCGCTAGAGACAAATCTCCACCTAAAGCCACCGGTAAGCGCCTGGATGGTAAATCCTCGAAATGGGCACAACAATCAAAACAAGAGTCCCTAGGACACGGTACGTTTACTGCTCCGAGTCCGAGGATGGTCCGGGTTGGTCGTACGGCCGGAGAGTGTACTTCACAGCTTCACGCCTAATTAAAATATGTAAAACTGAATTCGAATGCTGACTCCGCCCCAACGGAGGTGCAGCGTTTGCATCTGCGAGCCGCGCACCGACCTGTTCATCTTCCTGTGTGCAACTATGGTTGTACCATTTCGAAACAAAGGCAAGGTCGTTTCAGCTAATTCAGCAGAATTTTTAAACCTCCTTCCGTACACGGTCAGGCCACGGCCGGGCTTGAACCGCTGGCACTAAGCCAGCCTTCCACGTAGGGACGAGCTGGTCGCACAGCGGTTGAACCGGTTGGCACAGCGGCTCTTTGGCACTTTGGCCAAGGTTGATTCGGCCGCGGAGCCTGTGCAGCCCATAATGAGCTGCCCAAAATGTCCTCATTTCCTGCATCACCTCACCCATGCCTTCCCATTCGTCACTGCGCGGTCCCCAAAGCCTCCGAGAGGATGGTTGTAATTAATTTTAATGAGCTTCAAACCTAATCTGAACCGTGCTGTGTGTAGTGCCGTAGATTAATTGCCACCACCGTGGCGTAAAGTGGTCCGCGCGAAAGAACTAAAGGGCCAGCGGTCGTACTTATTCGGTGCTTTCGGTGGGGGGGGGGGGCTCAGAGTGGTTAAAAACCTTCCTTCCCATTGGTTCGATGCCAGTCCATTGGAGGATTGAAGGTGAACCGTGCCGCGACTACCGAAGAAAGACAACATTGTACGGGACCGTTTCGCCAGAGACGTTTTCAGCAGCTGGGGAAATTGATGTTGGTGAGCTGTTTTTTTCTCCTACCAGCAATACCCTATAGATCTTGCTGTGGGGTGATAACGGAAGTACTAATTATTCATCATCTGTGAACGCGAAATTTTAATCTAAATTGCTATGTACTTTCAAACTGCGTATTATTATGATTTTGAAGATAAAGTAATACACTCATTGACACAGATTGACGATAGAAACATGAAAAAGTTACTTCTGTTTTCGCTTAAACCTCTACTCGTGCTGTGCATTACTTCAAGACGTTTGGCCAAGCGGGGGAAAACTTGGCAAAAACTCCAGATCGAAAAACTCTACCGTCTGCTCGAACAGTGCCACGAGCGAAATGGAGAGCTAGCTGAAACAACACACACGCTTATCCAGCAAGCACGTACATCATACCGTTCCAGTTAATAATAAATTCCCCGTGCTCTGCACGAGCAAAGCAAACAGGATTATCTATGAATGCCACTTCCCGAAACATTCGCCTCATAGTAGTTCGAGTGAATACATGTATGGTGATTGAAGCCATGGGTTCTAAGCACCACCATCAACTGCATCAGAGCAGCAGTAGAGATCGTACACCAGAGCGGGAGTACATTTTGCCCAAAGAGCATCCTGCAAAAAATGTACACTGGAAAACTTAAACAACCTCTTGCAAGCTATCAGGCACAGATATTCCACTTTTCACCGGGTTTCCAAATTTATCTTGCGAATAAAATAGTATACTCCCTTTGCTGGCTGTCTTTTGTCTAGGAAAACTGGGAGAAGCCCACACGCCTTCCAACAAGGGGAAGACTTAAATAGCAATAATGCACTGGATTCGTTTCTGGTTGACTTGAACACAAAGCCAACGAAACGGGATAATTGTAATTCTTGTGCAAATTTAGCGCATCAGTTGTGTCGGGGTATTTTTCTTAGACTGCTGCTTCCTGATAAGTTAGGCAGTGTTGGTGATGTTTTTTTTCTGGCTAATCTAACTGTAATGCCTACAATAGGCTACATGATACAGTGGGATACAGATAACAAGGACCGTGTATCTATAAGTGAAAGGGAACTTTACCTGGAAACATGGTAATGGGCAAAGTTTTCCTTGTTTGGCGTCCTATTTACGAGTAACTTGTTGCATACAGTCAAGCATACTCCGATAGGGCTGTAGGCCAACCGTTGATTGGACTTTTTGTCACTCGCTGAGTAGTTACCCATTGAACAGTTTAGTCAATGTCGGCGCATGTGATGGACAACACTCATTCCAAGCCTAGAACACAAGAAAATCATTAGCAGATAAGTTTGCAGGAATGTTTCGATTACCAGTTTATCATGTAAAGCCATTACACAAGCATGAAAAGTACTAAAAGATAGGAAAAAAATGTCATAGATTGAATAAATAAAATGAGTAAGTTATACAACAAGTAAAGAATTGCACGAGCAAGAAAACAAATTAAAAAAAACACCCAAGAATGTGTCAATGGAGCAACAGAGATAAGTGGTTGATTTAAATACATATCTTCAATCAAAATAAAATAAAAACAACAAACCTAACAAAGATAATTATACAGATACACCTGAAGCGCACCGAACAAATTACGCCACCTTTGCTAATATCATTCATTAGTATGCCTGAGAGCCTTTCCGTTCGCAAAGCGTCTCCCATTGTGTGTCAATCCATCCACACATGTCACACATTCCCGTTCCCGGGACAAAACATATTATGCTACCAGCACGCTTAATTTTATGCTCCGTTTCGTACGCAAACCCTTTTTCCGAGCTAATGCATACTAGCCCGTAACCACGTGTGCGCTTCGCACGTGCACATCTTGAGATGAAAATAAAAGCTTACACGCACCGAGAGAGGTGGAGATAAAGAGAGAGAGAGATAAGGAGTGAGCCAGTCTGCGATATGACACCTGCCAAACCGATGTCCACGGGAGGATTTGGCAAGTTTGGCTGATGGGTATGGGTGCAAATGAATGAATGAATGAGGCAAGCATGTTTTCCCTGAGACGTTACTGGCCATTACCGCGTCATCAATCCTTATAAATCTGCCGGGTGATGAGAAAACTTACCACGGCGTAATGCCTATCGATCATTTGTCAGCGCTGACGTTGACAGTTTCGATTGGGCCGACCAGGCCGACCTCGTTCAAAGTTACTAAGAACAATAAAACCTACCCGTTTGCTGTAGAGCAATTCATCCGGATGCTAAGATTATTCAAGCACGTTGAAGTTGTTGTGAATGTTTGGGTTACATTTAAAAAATCCAGTCCACTATTCAAGCAATAATTAAAGCTATTGGAAGTTCGAGAAAATGATGTTGAACCTAACCTAACCTTGGTAGGGCAATGGATACAACTATTCCAAATATTTGCTCCACTTTTTCCCTACTCCCCCAGGACTTTGAAGTCCTTACCACCAAACGGGTTTACAACTGTTGCCCAGCGAGCAATACTTCGAAAAGCAGGACGTGCCGCTTATGAAAATTCTAGGAATTCAAATAACATTCCCTTCGCTCGCACAAAGCGAATGTGAGTGAAGTAAATATTACCGATGTTTGCTGCTCCGGTTGTTTGGAGCGAACCAGAACTGGGAGGCTGGCGGTCCGACAACCGAGCAGCGTGCTCTCGGGCCATACTTTCAAGCACGTCCGCACGGCGCATTGAATGGACACTCCCGCACAGCTCGAGCGGGTGGGTGTATAACGTGTACTTTTCATCGCTTCCTGCTGACAGAAACTTTCCTTACTGTCCGGTGTGCGGGAAGATGTACCACCACCACCACCACCACCACCACCATCTTCCGGGGCAGCGAAGTCAAAAGACGTTTAAACTTTGTGCGTCGTAATGTGGGCAGACACACCCGCCAACATTGACCGTGAACTAGTGAAGAAAATTAAGTTTTATTTCAACGCTGTTTACAAACTTCCTTTTATAAATCGCTTTCCGGTACGCTCCCTAAGGGACAGTTGGTAACTTTTGCACAATATGTTGGTGAACATTCGGCTGCGTTAGGTTCTTCTCTTTTATTTTTTGTTATTGCTGTGCATCACCCGAACAGACAATGAAGCGGTGTAAGCGCGTTTGGTTCTCTTGCCGTACCAAGGCACTAACCAAGGTGGCATTTTCCCTAGGCGCATGTACGCGTATGCGTCTCGAATCGACAATGTTGCTTGAGATTGAGTATGCCGGTTGCTACATGCTGACTGCTTGCCCGGTTGCCTGCCTGACGAAGGCCATTTCACACACCAGAACAACAACAAAAACACAACACAGCACGGGCACATATGGATGAGGTGGACATGAAGAAAAGGGGAAGGATTCGCGTCAATTTCGTCTTTTCTTTTTGTTCGTGTTGTTATTATGGTTGCTTTGCACACGATCAAACGCCAATAATACCGATCTTGCCAAATGGCCTAACGATTGCACACTGTCGGATCCTGTTCTTCGATATAGACCGTGTGTCGTTTCAGCTTTCCGACAGATTGCCTTTTGCTCACTCACGGATCGTAGCGGTAGCGGAGGCTGTTTCTGCTGCACCTCCGCCGCTCGCATTCCAATAGCGCGATGCCGCGCATCTGCGGGCCATCCTTGCGTGGCCTTTGCCGTGTGTTGTTGCTGTTCGGACGCCGTACTGCGCCGCTGCCTTTGGTCTTTGGTCGGGGAGGTCGGGGTCGTATGTTGCAAGATGTTACCTCGAGCTTACATCGTTCTGCCCAAGCAGCGAACAGCAAACACTGGAAACTGGTGCATCAGAATGTACACACCGGTCTCGTCGGCACCCTTGCACCCAGCACCCGTCACCGTCCACCCTAACATGTCATTGTAGTATGTAGGCATCATGATTTATTTGCTGCTTGCCACATTAAAGCAAACGGCATCTTTACCCACCATCGATCCCTTTCGATTAGCTGTCATCGAACGAAGATCATGCACTTTGTGGCGGTGGCCAATTTCCCTTTCAGCGGCCGCACTGCCGGTTGCCACTGGGTAATGGGGTTAGGCATGCAGTCGCACGACAACGGCACAGTTGCAACGTGTAAGGCCAGCGGACAGTGCAGAAAGAGAGAGAGAAGGAGAGCGAAAAAAGCGTAACATTCCCCATTTGGACATTCCACAATGTAAGGGAGCCCGGTTTGTGTACTTATGTGTGTGAGTGTGTGTGTATCTACCGCCGTGTTGTCGTTGGCGTTGATCTTCGCTTCCATCGTGTGAGAAGCGTAGGGCTTCCCTTTACGGAGACTCGGACGCGAACCAGCGCAGATCTATAAAAGCTCGCCGTGATGGAGTGTTTCAATTGAGTTCGTTTGCACCATTCTAGCCATAGCTTCGTACTTGTTTGCTTTATTGCAGCCAATTTTGCCACCAAACATGAAGATTCTGGTAAGACCTATTCAGAATTCCGCGACTATCCTCGTACTCAACTTCCAACCTGTTCTGTTCGATTCTGGTAGCTTCTCCTGGGACTGATCGCCGCCGTGCGGGCCGCTCCGGGCTACTACGGGGATCACGGACTGTCGTACGTTGCGGCCGCTCCGGCACCGTACGTGAAGTACGCCGCGCCGGCCGTATCGGTCGTCCATGCCGCACCGGCCCCCGTGCTGAAGTATGCCGTGGCGCCGGCCCCGATCGTGAAGGCGGTTGCACCGGCGGCCACCAGCTACGCCACCATCCATCAGGTGCACGCGCCGGTAGTGCATGCGGCACCGGTGGTTAAGTACGCCGCACCGGCCCCGGTCGTGTCGTACGTCCACTCGGCACCGGCGGTCGTCGCTCATGCGCCCGCTCCGCTGCTCAAGTACGCGCCCGCCTACCACGGATGGTAAGCAAGCACCAAAGAAGACCGTCCACCCTTTGGTGGCAAGGAACGTTCTCCCGATCATCTCTACGCCATCTGTTTCCAAGCCCAGCTTCTGCAAGCATCTCTGAAAGCCATAGTGAAGTTTGGTTGTGTGCGTTATTTATTACCTTTTTTGTTTCGTTTTTTTTTTTTTGTTGAGAATAAACAACCACAGCAAACGGTAGTTCTGTGTTTTCTCATCTTGTGAATAGAAAAGTGTTGTGCTTTATGAATCTTTGGATGAATCTCGTGGGACCAGGAAAGAAGATTTATGAATCCCCAGAGGTGCATCAATATCTAAAGAGTTAACATTTGCACTATCCTTGTTACGGGTAGCTATGGACTTCGAATGAGACGGACCCTCGCACATGACAAGCACCGGTCAGCTATGACGAGATGCGTAAAAGCGTATGCGAATTTATATTTAATACACACACTGACAATGAAACAAGCCAACAATCACAGACAATGCCAACAGACAATTGTTTGGCGTGAAAGTCTTTAAATAATGCTCATGAATCTCTGGATGAAAGTCTTTAAATAGATTCACATTAAAGGTTGTGTTGCGAACTGCAACAGGATTCTTTCTTTCAGCCCAAGTAAATTGTTTTTATCAAATCAAGCGTTTTTTAAGCATCGATATTTTTATTTGCGAAGCTAAAAATCCGTCGCTTGTCTCGGGGTTAGGAGAAAGAATGAACTTTGTTCTCTCCTGCAGCTCCGATCGTAAGCGTTCGGGAATACTCGGCCCGATCAGCGTTGAACGTTGACCACACTAAACGCGGGCCGTGTCGCCCTCTATCGATAATTACTGGGAACAACACCTTACGATCGAATCGGTCGTTAATAATAATTAACACTCTCCCCCAGTGTTTGCAAGCTATAAAAACACTCTGATTGTTCCGATTCGGTGTTGTCTCTCGTTGCTTACTTTTCTTGTCCCAACGCAATTTTAGCCTATTTAGGTGACCACCTAAAGCCGAAAGTTTCGCCATTGTGTTAGCACAATTTAGCACATCTAGATAGTTCTCCGCTAGCTGGTTGCTCTGCCCTGTTAGGTTGCCCACCCCTGTCTTATTGCTTTTCTTTGTGGACAAGAATGGCGGTTCACTTCTCGCTGAGCAAATTGCCATGACTAGCATTAATATTCTCACTAACATTAACACAAATATTAAATATACTTCACTAATAGAACAAAGTGTAAATATTTTAAGTATGCTTCTACAACACTACGAATGTGGTTCCTTTTAGTGTCACTTCTTCTACTTTACTTCACTTCAGCACGGCCTTATTCCGAATTTCCTCAAGAACTATTACATCGCCGGCAACGGGTGAGATGTACAAGAAAACGACACGATGTCCTTAATCCGTAGCTCTAGTGTAAGCACACACACAAACTATTTTCACTGCACATTTCCTCACTTTGTCTCTTTTTTCATCTTTAACTCCAGCATAGTGATTCCGAATTGCCTCAGGAACCATTTTTGCCTTGTTTCTTACCCTGCTCTGCTGCACAGCGAATCCGAATTTCCTCAGGAAACTTTCTAGGCTGGCAACGTGTGAAAGTAAGAAAGAGTTTAATGATTATAGACGAGCTAGGATTTTTAGAATGTTGCGAACTGCAACAGGATTCTTTCTTTCAGCCCAAGTAAATTGTTTTTATCAAATCAAGCGTTTTTTAAGCATCGATATTTTTATTTGCGAAGCTAAAAATCCGTCGCTTGTCTCGGGGTTAGGAGAAAGAATGAACTTTGTTCTCTCCTGCAGCTCCGATCGTAAGCGTTCGGGAATACTCGGCCCGATCAGCGTTGAACGTTGACCACACTAAACGCGGGCCGTGTCGCCCTCTATCGATAATTACTGGGAACAACACCTTACGATCGAATCGGTCGTTAATAATAATTAACAGGTTGACTGATTTAAAGACTTTAAAGATGAATTCACATTATAGCTACCAACTAAGGTGCAATTGTGAAAGTGTTTAGAAACAATAATAGGCATAATGAAGTGATAATGACGTTCCATTAACGATTTGTAAAATATCATCCCGTGTGTCCTCCCATCTCCAGCAACCGCCTCAACTTCTCAAACGCTTTGGCAGGAGGGGTAGAACATTCCGAAAGGTTGCCCGACCTCGTCGCCATAGCATCTCGAGTGGCTGCGAGGCCTGCTTGACTCCCTCGTCAGAAGTATATTAAACTTAAAAACAAGATGCTTTTTTTTATTTGTTTCGGTTGTTGCTATACTCCCAAGGAAATTCAATCTAACTTCGTGATAAACACGGCCTCTTCTGGAAACGGCATGTCGCTGTCCAAAACCAAGTACGCCTGCCAGCGTTTTCCGCTCAGTGCAGCGGCAGCAGTTTAATTACCAAGCGCATTACCGCTGCGTGCGATGCCATTATGGTTTGGTGTTATTGTTTCGCAGCTCGCAGCGAAGAAAGTTCACTGTTTTGACAACTGTCCCGTGGAGTTTGGGTATCGGCGTGAGAGTGTGGGTGCTGCTCGTACCACCACCCTTCCTTCCTCTTCCTTAGCTAGCGAAGTTTGCGAGGGCGACCGAGAGTAAATCTCCTTGCCTTGGTGGGTACGTGGGAGCTGCGTTGGCAACACGAAGCTCGTCAAACTGTGAAGCGGCAGTCATCGTATTACACATTGCTATCTAATTCTAGCGTTCACTGGCAGCGTGCGCTTCAATTGTTTCCTGCTATGCGTCAATGTGGGAAATTCTGATTGCGTTTGGTTATTTCATTTGTCTTTTGTCGTGCAGGAATCTTTCTTATCCCTGTTTTAGAAACAGGGATAATAGAAATCTAAACAACTGCCACAACAGAGGGGACGATCCCGCCCTCACTCGAATCCGGTACCGTGCGTCTCCATCGACGCTTTGCCGCTTCGGATTTAATCAATGAAATGACAATATTTGCCATGGAAGGGCGGAAAACAGATGTTCATGGCCCGATTGAGCCATTGTTCTCGAGCATTCGGTGTGTAGCGAAATGGGATGAACCCGGGCCCGGGTATGCTTTGAGAATCAATCAAAAACTCTGCTGTAACAAATTGCAGCATACGGCAGCTATTGCGCCCGTCCAAGAATATGAGGGATGAGTACGGAACCGACTGGCAGCTGACAGCGATGAAGGTTCAAAGGTGAGCTGTGGGAATATATCGTTTCCCTTCCAAGGCTTCGCAAAACAAAGAAGGATGAACATTTTCCACTGGGGGCTTTGTTTAATATTTTGTCATGTCTCTCTCTCTCTTTATACCTGTGATTGACTGATTTTTACACGAAGCTAGCAAAAGCCCTCAACCTGAAACTCTCTCCCCTGACAGCTTTTACTACCTATGCCTTGCTACAAACTAATGTCCGACGGAGCACTCCTCACAAGTGGCCTCACGAAACGCCTTCATTTACCTTACCGCTCAAACAGAACGCACTGACTGATTTGACACTATTTGCGTAATTAATGAAGAATAGTTAAACATGCTGCGGGCAGCAAACGCTGCCACACCATTCATTACAGCACACAACTCAACCGCCGGAACGCGAAAGGTTCAATGTACTCCCCCGTATGGGGGGGGAGCATAGAGGGCCCGAGGAACCTCATATGTCCATCGTTAACCCGTTGGGCACGCAGCACGAAACCAGTTGCATTCATCATGTTTGCTCTCGGTAATGTTCGACAGTCAATCAATCTAATAGTGTTGCCCATTAGCGGTCTCCAAAACTGTGGCCGGTACCAGGTGTTCAATGGGGCAAACTGGGAGGAGGCGAATGGGCATTGAACAGGTGAGCGGAAGCGTTAGATGACGAAGTTTGCTCGAACCGGTGACCGGTAGGCATAGGAGATATTGCTGCGTACACAGACACACACACACACAGAGATAATGGGTTGTTCAACCCACGCAAAAGCAAACCAATCTGATAGAGAGCTCCAGGTGTGATCCCGTATTAATTTCATACACCAGACTGCACACCACCTGTCCCGCATGTTCCGAAGACTGTCAGCCAACCTTGGCAGTACCTACCCGGTAATTGGGATGGCAGCCTTTTATTATTCCTTTCCCACCATTTCCAGGGACCCTGTGGATGACGTGAGTGACGCATTCATGGCGGCCGGCATTTTCAATCTGGATCTAAGCTCTGTCAAGTGAAATGTAAATGAATAAATATATAAACATACGAATAACTTGTTTGATGAGCTAATGATTTTTGAAGAAAATAAATTGAATATCGGAGACTTGTAAAATGAAAATTGCTTTTTAACTGCTTCTGCTTCAACGTTTGTCATGCAATTATCAATACAATTGATTGGTCAACATTTTTCAATATTGCATGCCTTTGTTACATTACATTTGTGTCTTTTCCTATTTCTGAAGCCTGTTCTTGTTGTTTCTTTATTTCTTTCTCGCGCTCTCTCTCTCTCTCTCTCTCTTTCTTTCTTTTTCTATCTTTCTCTTTTTTCTTGCTTACACTTGCTCTCTTTTTTTTTTTGTATTAAACTTTATTATCAGCTCTTGCATTGTTCTTTTACGCTTCTTTCCTGAGTTAAGTTGATTTTGCAGTAAATTGGTCGTAATAATCCGTTAACTTCTTAGTTCAAGGTTATCGATTCTTTAGTCTCTTAAACATTTTACAGGGTTTTCCAAGTCACTTTCAAATGTAAACATTGTTATTCACCGCGTGCAAGGAGTTAATCAACACCAATCGGACATTTAATTTCCATCGCAATTATTTTTTTATTTCTTTAGCATGATCTTCAACACGACTCAAGCTGGATTGGGTTTGACAGTTCTTTGTTTTGTGTTGAAAATCTTGTGTTGAAATTGGAATTTCATTTTGAAGCAAATACACCATTTGACAGCTGTTGAAAAACACCTTGGATTTGGTGAATAATGATATGCACATTGGAAATTGCACTTGGAAAGTGACGCTGTATTGAATATAAGGGAATTCAGGTATGGAAATAACCACAGTATTTTCCGATACGTTCAAAGAATTTTCAATGAATTGGTAATCTTTGGTTTGGTTTTGGTAATTTTGGTAATTGGTTTAATGCCACTCTTTAGCAAAAATTAATATGCTACTGTTGCCAATACTCGTTATGTCTTATTATCGGCTGCACCAGACAACAACTCAACTACAAAACAAAGTCAATACTGCGCACTTTTAAAAATTGCCACATAAACGATGTAAAAGTAGTATAGAAAAGTAATTAAACTGAACTCATTAACAACTTTCTTAGCTCGCATGATTTTGCAATTGCTTTTGTGCGAATTTGCTCCATCCCTTCTTTGAAGATCGTGCAAAAAGCAGAACTGTGTCAGTAAGACTGCTCGGCGTGCATGAATAACGTGTCGATCAATGTGCAACACTTATTACTTAACTTTCCTGTGTTCATTCGACTTTTTTCAATAGTATGACATCAAACAGCAAGCATAATTAATAAATGCATTTAATGAGCTGGACTAGCTGCAGTAAAAAGGACCATATTAAAATAGGCAGCTCCATTAAAATGAAGTAAAACCTTGAACATGTTTGATGATCACTAATGGCACCTCCTGCCGGTCATCCTGTAATCCGCACTAAACTGCAGCCAAATCCCGGTTACGGTGCGGAACGAAAGCAACAATTATGAATCAAGCCCAAATCCCATCCGTTTCCACCTTTCCCCCAGAACCCTTCTTTACACCGGTCCCGGGGTAAATGTTCATTCCCCAAAGGGGATGTTTGCGGAAGGTTGTACCGTTTGCTGTTGTTGTTGTTGTCATCGTCGTCACGCTACATGGAAACGCTGCCCCCACCTGCATTTTACTAAACAACAAACAGATAGGAGCTAATAATAGAGCGCTAGCCTAAAAAGCCGAGAGAAACGCCATCGACACACACACAGATAAACATTCCTAGCTGGATTACCCCGGTATGGGTGAGAATGCATGTACCGGACGAGCCCGGACTGCGGCACTATTCGATACGCCGTTTCGGTCGGGATATCGTGCTTGTGCGGCCTAGGATATACATGCCGCGGTCGCGGTATTGTTCGTCCTTCGAACCCGCGTCCATGACAGTCATCGTCATTCAATGGAAATATAATGGTAGCACCAGCTCGTACCAACCCTCCTTACGATTCTCCCCTTCCCTCCCCCCAATGTTTCGGTCGACTGTGTTCGGTGTGTTGTGCACATTGGAGCGACGACCGTCCGGACAGTCTCGGTGCATCGCCGACACGACACGGTTACCACTCCCTGGGAGCACTCTGAACGACCGACCGGCTTCACATCGGGTGCGACCTGTAAGCGGAAGTGCTTGACTACTACTTCCTGCAAGTGCACTTACAAAGTTCGTATTGTGTATTATCGCCCGCTTTCTAGTTCTTTTTGTGCTATTATGTTTTAAAAAAATCACCCCCAGTGATACCATTGGTTTGGTGCAGAATTTCCGAATTTTAGCTCTTCATTGTTTCTCCGTTCCTGCCGCACCTGAATTCACTTTGCCGGCCTTGACACAGTTGCCCACGGTTCGCAATCGCAAAGTGTCGTAAGGACCTGGAGAAACCTGAGTGTATGAGGGCAGGGCAGACAACGCAGTCAAGGAGAGGCCGTGTTGTGTGCCGATAATATTACGGCGATTGTAAACAATCTGGGCGATTTAGTGTTTCGCAAACAAGCATTCGAACAGTACAGTACAGTGTGAGGAGGGAACGAAAGAGACACGGATCTCTCTGTCAGTGTGTGTGTGTGTGTGTGTGTGTGTGTGTGTATGTGCGTGTTTGTGTTCGTCCGTACTTTAGCCCAGTTCAGCCCAAATGTATCTGCCCAAGTCCTTCAGGCGCTCCTACAGTAAGGGCTGCAAATAAATAAACTTCCGTCACAAAGTGTTCCCGGTATCCTTGGTACCGCCTTGCCCGCCGTACCTTGCTACTCGTGTAAAGCTGCTTAATAATGTTAAATGCCCCATTCGCTTCCTGTTTTGTTAGTCTTTTGCGGTACGCGTAATTGTCTATCGAGTGCCAACAGCAGGAAGTCCTCGCTTAAGCGTCATCCACCAATCGACACACTGGCACACTGGTTGCCAATCTGCAAACAGTAGCAAAATACTTAGTATTAGCGCAGTGTTTTGTTTACTACGTGTCCCTAAGTACGGGAAGATCAATTGTGTACATATGTACAGTGGCCTACATAATTTATGGTACAGCTGCATAGAGAATAGTATTACAAAATAAGAAGCTTTACAGCATTAAGCAAGCTCAATTTCACTCTAGCAAAGTTGTTCATTTTTTTATTCGGGCATTGGTTTGCAAATATGTTTTTAAATGTGAATTTGGCCATCTTTAAGTAAATTGTAGCGGTACCATACAGCGACTAACTGTATTTGTTGGTACTTCTTCTATTTGGCGTAACGTCCTACGCGGACATGCCGGTCTGTACAGGCTTTCGAGACTTAATTCATTATCACACAGCCGGATAAGTCAATCTTTGCTACGAGTGGACGGTCCATTTGGGACTTGAACCCATGGCGGGCTTGTTATTGGAGTCGTTCGAGCTGACGACTGTACCACGGGACCGCCTCCCGGCATTTGATGGTACATTAACTTTGTATTTGCAATCATCGTAATCGTTTCCTTAGTAAGCTACTAACCATGTTGATGGCAAATGACGCATCATATTTTTCTTCAGCCTCAATTAAGCTTCTGCAACAGAAATGTGTCTTACTTTGTGGATCAATTTAATACCAAATGCATAAAAAAAACGAGATCAAATGTTTCATTCAACAACTTAGATTTTTCTTTGCATGATGAACAAAAGCCATTGGCATTCTCAAGCTTGGTAAAAATAAAGAAAAAAATATATATTTAGACCAATAAAAAATTCCATATAGCTCATGGTAATAAGAGACAAACGGAATCAATGGCAGATGGTCAAAAGCCGTACAATATAGCATTACATTACAAACAACTCACAATTAATGAACAAGATCAATTTACCTACGGGATGTGGTAAAGAATGAATCTTACAATATTTTAACCTTGTTTTATATTCATGTTTACGTTTATTTCAATACTTTTTCCTTCATTATCTTGGTATCTTGTTTTTTTTCGACAAGCATACCATTGCTGGAATAATTCAAATATTAAACATTAAACAAATAATAACCCTACAAAGCTTTCTTGTACAGTCAAAATCACATGGGGCCGTACCATTTACTCAGTGAGTCACTGTACATCATTTTCCTTGCACGGAGCTTTACCACGGAGGACCCTTGTTAAACTATGCATTGCACCCGAGCAACTCCCTGTGTAAACAATTCCAACAAGTCACCCAGTCACTAGTACAACCGTCACTGGGCTAAAGTTACGTTAGGCTTTTTTTGTTCTTCTTCGGCCTTTTCGCTGCTCCACCATCCTCCCAGCACCTACCGCTCTTTGGTGGAAATTAATCCCAGTTGTTGATATATTGTGTCAACAGACACGGAGCATCCACGTGCAAGGCAAGGACAAAAAAGTAACGCTAAAGTGCATGTAAATAATGCAGCAGACAAGAGAGAGAGAGAGAGGGAGAGAAAGAGAAAGAGAGAGAAAAGATAGAGATAGAGAAAATCAAATTGGCCCCAGAAATGACAACCAGATGAACTGGGCATATAGTGGAAAATGGCACTTTTGCATGTTTCACGTAATCAAAGTACAATATACACACAAAACACAGCAGGCCTGAAATTGAACGCACTTTATCACCATGCGATCCATCTCTAGCGTTATCGATCGACAATACCATACCGTAAAGCATGTTCATACATAAATATATGATAAAAAAAGCGATAGGAATCAGTTACCTTTTTTGTTATACTTTATCACTTTTTCGGGATGGGACCGAACCGAGCAGTGTTTTTTTGGTATATTTTCCCTGAACTGTTCTACTTCTGTAAACAATATTTTGTTTTTCTTGTTTCTATTGTTGTTGTTGTTGTTGATGATTTGTTGTCCCTCCACCATTGTTTGTGATCTCTTCAACAGCCGCCTTTAATCCCTTCGCAACATGAAACGGCCGTAAAACCGGACCGTAAAAAGGCAGGAAATTAACGGCCTGCAGCAGCAGCAACAACAACAGCAGCAGTAGAAGCGTTGATAGCGGCATCATCCTTTAGTGCCTTAGTAAACAACCCCTTTTAGCCTTAGCCTTCCGGGTCCGAACGCAGACACACACACAGCAGCAGCAGCAGCAGCAGCATGTCGACGCAACGTATTTGGACGACTGACAGCAACCACAGAACAGATTACGGTACGTTGTCTTGCCTATTTACGTGTTTGTATGCTTGTGATTGTGTTGGTGATTTTTAATTACAGCAAATTTGCACGCTTTGATTTGCTTCCTAAGTTTCGCACAGTTTTATGGTATCCCATTGCACTGGTATTAATCGTCAGCTATGGACCTTTCTCGGCGGGATTGACCCTCAAAAATGCTCAAACGCAAAAACAATACAAAAATACTAACGAAACACCCACTGTACCCAGACCCAAGAGCTGTGGTTAATTGAACCACGAACGGTAGACACAAAAAATACGCAAAATAAATAAGCAAAACCGCACGCACTCTTCTCGATAGTTGTTTTTAACATGACATTTCCCAGAACATATTCACTAACAGACTCTGGCCAGTTCTTTTAAACATCCCCCCGTGTGTGTCCTTTCGTGTGCCTTTTTTATTATTATATTCCTTTCTTGTCGTCATACTACGAAGAAGAAAAAATCGCTTCCAATGCTCGATGTGCCATCGCCAGCGTTTGATCTGCGCACATTGGGCACACGGTACAGAGTGCGGTGGGTAAAGTTGGCTTTCTTGGAAAACCATGGCCAGCTACGATACCGTTTCGGATCTTTGTCTTGTTTGGAAAAACTAATAAACCTAAAATGTGCGTGTGTGTGATAAGGGGGAAGGAGAGCAAGTGTGCAAGCAATCTATCAAAGATGGCCAATAAAGGAAGGAAATGGGATCAAACCGTCGAATGCCTGCCCACAAGTCGGAGCCTGAGCAAATAGAGAAATTTGAGTGGGTAGATGGGAGGGAGAGAGAGAGGTTAAGGTACCGAAAGTGGTGGGTAGACCCAGGATACCCAGGGACGGACATCGGCATCCGGCGATGCTCGTACGAATCACAGGTGTAGTAAGTAGGTGCGTAACGTTTATTATGCATGATAAAAGCATCTTTTCGGGAGAAATGTGTTCACATAATGAGAGCACACATATACATGTGCTGGTAGCATGCCATAGTCACTCCGATTTCTATGGTCCTGCTGGGCGGGAAAATGTTCTTTTTTATTTTTGTTTTTTCCACCCCTTTTTTGTTACACACGTTAGTAAGCTTCCCACATGCCGAACTAGGAACGGGCTTTGCCACAGTTTTAATGGTGTGACCGGGTGCTGGAAATTAAGCATAAATCCACTTTTGCAACAACATTCGGAATAGAATTTTGGATTGCCTCAATTTGTACAGAAGCAACGAACTGCGTTCAGTTTTATTGTTATTGTTGCTGAAGTACGAAATTAATTTTCATTCAAATTAAAAGCAAACATGCCTAACCTCAAACACTGTCACGTGTGTAGCCTGATTAGCAACTCAAGCGAGGGTTGTAAATTGTAAAAACAAAAACAAAAAAAAAGCAATGTAATGTGCGGTGAGAGTCTAAACAGCTGACTGCTGCGCCCTGCACTGAGAATGTTGAAACATTTCCAGCCCCTTCCCCCCAACACCACCAGTCACCCCACCAGCTATCCACGTACCACGTATACGTACAAATTATGCATGCATCTGGCCGGGTCAATAAACCTGCCGGCTTAGGCCCCCACAAACCCCCTATCAACTGGAGAATAGAAGGGAAAATACTGACCGGGCGGGAAATTGAACGAAAGCTCAGTACGGGGATACGTTGCGCTCAGAGTGGGTCATTCGCCTTTTACGCCCGTTACACCCGTTACACAGCCGTTATTGGTGGTATTATTTTTTTTCTTCTCTATTTTTTCGCTTGCAACAGAGGAATGGGCAGGCATAACCTTAAGGGCAAGGCTCTGTCCGCATCTACATGGCACAAAGGAATCATCTACCGTGAATTCATCGACCAACGCAACACTACAGCCCCAAATTTTTGGCGACCAGCACCTCGAGACCCACCTTCAACGATCCAGGAGCCTGCACCTCTCCAACCTTTGAACACAACAATACACCATCCGTTGACACAAACAATAGCACCATCCACAATAGCACAATCACACAATACGCAAACAATAGCACCAGAACAAATGTAAACACCAGAGCAGCACCACAGCTGCAGCACACCAATTTAAACACCACAGCAGATTCAGCTTCCCATTCAACAACCAAAACCGATCTGTTTTTCTATTATCAAAACGTCCGAGGTTTACGCACAAAATTAAACGATCTCCGGCTCACCGTATCTAACTCTGATTTCGATGTATGGGTGCTCACCGAGACATGGTTAGACGACTCAATACCATCATCGCTCATCACCGACGACTCCTATCAGATTTTTCGCTGTGATCGTAACCCAGAGAATAGTTCTCACTCTCGCGGAGGAGGCGTTTTAATAGCATGTTCGGCTAATCTATCGTGTTCGGTACTCACTCACACCAACGCTTCGCTCGAATCGCTTTGGGTATGCATCAGACTCAGCCACCGTTCACTGTATGTCGGTGTTATATACATTCCTCCGGACCGAAGCTCATCATCAACAGTATTCGACGCTATGCATGACGATATTAGCGCGATTTGCGAAAGAATGCGCGCTACCGACTTACTAATATTATTCGGTGATTTCAACACGCCGTCACTCGCTTGGGAATTCCCCCACCCTTCATCGAGACACCTATATCCTTGCTGTTCATCGTCGAGTAATGTCGCTCTCATAGACGGTATGGTGTTCAATGGGCTTCATCAACTATCCGATGTAAAAAACGGATTGGGTCGTCAACTTGATTTAGTTTTCGCCAATGCTGCAACTACCGATATTGTTTCCTGCATAAGCCCTTCCGTTGCACCTTTACTCCCATTGGATCGACACCACCCGGCACTTGAATTATCCGTTCCTGTCTCTTCAAGTTCAACCATCACGCCGCCGCAACACCATTCCCATCGATCCACACCGGCATGCAGATTCAATTTTAAAAGAATGAACCACGCCCACTTCATCGAGACATTATCAAATGTCGACTGGTCTTTCATCGAAGATGCGGGCAGCATGGACGATGCAGTTACTGTCTTCAATACTGTTATTACTTCCACATTCCCTATATGTTGTCCTCGTCTCAAACCCCCACCTTACCCCCTGTGGTCGAATAGGACGCTCAGATCGCTGAGAGCCGAGGCACGTCGTTCCCGCCGAATTTTTCTCAATAACCGCAATAATTACACCTTACGTATCCATAATTACGCTACAAATGCATACCGCTCCTACAATCGATGGTGTTACTCATCATTTGTAGCACGGCTGCAAGTCCAATTTAGATCGAACCCGCGGTCTTTCTGGCGTTTCTGTAAATCGCGTCAGAAACAGAATGGCATCCCTTCCAACCTATCCCTTAATAATGAATCCGCTTCTTCTCCCGAAGACTCGAGTAAACTTTTTGCCAAACATTTTTCTAGTGTTTTCGTTGACCCCAGCAGCAGTCCAGTTAATGTTTCTGATTGTCTTGTTCATACACCGTCGAATGTGATTTCGTGTAATAATGTCTCAATTCATGTTGATTCTGTGTTGGTTGCCCTATCCAAACTCAAACTATCTTTTTCCCCCGGTCCTGATGGGATACCATCAGCATTATTAAAGAAATGTTCTACATTTTTCGCTCCTCTACTTTGCCGATTATACAATAGATCAATACAGGATGGCTATTTTCCGTCACTGTGGAAAAAAGCCTGGCTCATTCCAATCCACAAAAAGGGCGACCGTTTTTCATGTGCTAACTATAGGGGTGTGTCCATATTGTGTTCGTCTTGCAAAGTGTTTGAGTCAATTGTTCATTCGTCTATTCGTTCGTGTGTTACAAGTGTAATTTCAGAATATCAACACGGATTCATGCCAAAACGTTCAACCTCTACTAACCTAATGTGCCTTGTATCCTCGATCTTTAACAACATGGAGCGTGGCTCTCAAGTGGATACTATATATACCGACTTTAAAGCAGCTTTTGACTCTATATCGCTAGCTTGTTTACTTGCTAAGCTCGAGAAACTCGGAATTGGTGATCCCCTTCTATCCTGGCTTAAATCTTACCTTTACGGTAGATCTTATAAGGTCAGAGTCGAAAATAGTTTTTCCGAGCCTTTTATTGCCTCTTCTGGGGTACCCCAAGGCAGCGTACTTAGTCCCCTACTTTTCATACTGTTTATCAACGATTGTGTTAATGTTCTTCCTCCTGATGGTTGTTTGCTTTACGCTGACGACATCAAAATTTTCCTACCAGTGACCTCGTTAACTGATTGTGCGCGTCTACAGGATTACATAGATTGTTTTAATGTTTGGTGTAACTCTAACGGTCTTAGTCTGTCTCCGGATAAATGTTGTGTGATTTCATATGGCCGCTCGTCCAATAAGATCGAGCACGATTACGTTCTTTGTGACACTGTACTTAACAGAGTTACTGTCACAAGGGACCTCGGAGTGTGGATCGACGAGAAACTCTCGTTCCAAGAACACATCGAAATCACCCTTAATAAGGCCAATAAAATGCTCGGTCTCATTATTCGTATGTCCTCTGAGATCACTGATCCTAT
Source organism: Anopheles arabiensis (assembly GCF_016920715.1). Classification (NCBI taxonomy): domain Eukaryota; kingdom Metazoa; phylum Arthropoda; class Insecta; order Diptera; family Culicidae; genus Anopheles; species Anopheles arabiensis. The sequence continues at coordinate 23,983,457 of NC_053517.1, forward strand.
GTGTTTAAAGTCCCTGTACTGCTGTTGGGTCCGCCCGATACTTGAAAATGCGTCGGTAGTTTGGTGGCCTGCCGGCCTAACACTGGTCGATAGGATCGAACGAATCCAGCGGAAATTCACTCGTGTCGCTATCCGTCGTTTTCTTGGACGATCGGATCGAATTCCTTCGTATCCTATCCGATGCCGTTTGCTCGGGCTAGAGACATTAAGAACGCGCATTTATCACATCCAGTCATATTTCATTGCCTGCCTCCTTTCCAATGACTTGGATGTTCCCGCCCTCCTATCCTCGATTCCTATCTATGCCCCCTCACGTCGTCTTCGTGACCGACCCCCGCTCCTTATTCCTTCCCGCCAAACTCGTCATGGCCAGAATGACCCTTTCTTGCGCGCTCTTTCTGCCTTCAACGATTCATATCTCCTATTCGATTTCAACGTCCCAGTTTCCCAATTCCGCTCCCGTCTTCGTGAATCCTCATCCCTTATGTTTCCCTAGATTATAAGAACACATTTGTAAAACCCTAGAGGCCAACAAATTTAAATAAATAAATAATAATAATAAAATAATAATAATTGTATCTGTCAACCAACTGACCACAAATGCGAACAACGTGCCGAGCGGGGTCATGCTGTGCTTTGGCACAAAACCCTAATTTATCCAACCGTCATGCCCTTTTCTAGTTCAGCCCCTGTAGTACATCAGGACAGGGTTCTACATGGGGTGAACAGGAACTGCTAAGTGTTCGCTGCAAAGTGCGGCTGACAGTTGTCCTGACCTGATTGTAGCCGGTCGAATTAACTAATAGCTCGTATGGGCTAGGGGCTAGAGATTTGTTTTTTTCCCCTAAACAGTGCTCGATGGGAGAGATGGCCCGGTGATTCAGTGCCCCGCCGCTGTTGGAGGCGAACTCGCGCTAATGCGTCATAAATACGAAAGTTGTTTGGCTTTTGGTTAATTAGGTTTTTAATTTGCCCCGTCTGGGCGCATTACTTTAATGTAACGTGAAACGTGGCACGCGTTTCTGGGGAATCTGCCGCTCCGCGCGCACGCCGCTCCAGCGATGTTGCTTCCTGTTCTGCAGAAAATAATTCCACTAATTTTATTTAATCTCGCACATACCCCATACCACGAATGCGTAGAGCCCGCGCCACCGGCCCTTTCTTGCGAAAAGCCCCAAACCAACCCAAGGAGTAATTAGAATGTTTAGTTCGCAGCACAGTTCATCACAACGAGCCGAAGCCAGTTCTGCTGAAAGTGCGCAAATTAAAGCTCTTTTGCTGGGCTGGCAACGGGGTTTGTGCGCGTGTACAGGCAAGCAATTCTTTCCCCATCCGGAAACCGGTTTTCTCCCATTGATTAAAGCAAAGCAAGCCAGAGCCAGACTAGCCAGAGTTAGTAATTAGCTTTAAAAGTTTGCTAACCTTCGTCAAATGTGTCGCGCCACCACTCTGTGTCTCGGTGGCTTGTTGGTCGAGCGTAGCATCCCCGGAAGAGCCAAAATGTGTCCTTCAGCTTCTCAATTCCTTCCAATTTCAGGACATGAGTCAGAGAAGAGCTCCGTCACCCATCCGCACACCGTGCCGCCGCCGCCGGCCGGAAATCCCTGCCTAATCGGTATCCAATCAAGGTAATGCAAGGACTTCCTTCCTGCGATTAGTTGCGCTACATCGTATCGCCATTAACGCCATTCTTTTCATCTCACGTTCCCGCACGCCCTCCTCTAATGTGTCACCAACATGTTCTCTCCCTAATTCTTTCCTCCCCGCGGGGGCTCCTCATCTCCAGATTCCGGCGACGGTATTATCACAAATCGATAGTATTGCTTCTGCTGCTGGTTATCTTCATCCTGACGATCGCTATCATAGTAATAGCATGCTTGCGTGAGTACCCATCCAGCCCAATATTACGCTCACCGTCGTCATCATCGTCATCATCATCATTGCTTCAACAATTCCAATTTTAGTCCACTTTCCGCCCGAAATCTGCCACAGTGCGGACTGTCTCCGGTCGGCGGCCGCCCTCAAGCACAGCATGGACCTGACGGTGGACCCGTGCGAGGACTTTTACCAGTACGCGTGCGGCAACTGGGAGGACGAACATCCGCGCCCCGACACGTACGTCAGCTTCGACTGGTTCAGCGAGCGGCAGGCGAAGATTTTGCGCAACATCCGCCACTACCTGCAGGCGAACAGTAGCGCGCTCGATCCGAAACCGGTCGTGCAGGCCCGCACCATGTATGCGGCCTGCCTGAACCTCACTGCCATGGATCGGCTCGGCTATGGGCCGGTGTTTAAGTATCTGAAACAGTTCCAGCTTCCCCCCTACCCGTCGCTACTGAACGTGACCGAGGGACCGGCATCGGCCACCTTTCAGGGCTATGGATTCGATTGGGTCAAGTCGCTGGCCAAGATCAAGCAGCTGCTCGGGATGGACATCTTCATCGGGCTGGATGTGTATCCGGATCCGCGGCACCGGGACTACAACCGGCTGGTGCTGGGAACGCCCGAGAGTGGATCGGATTTGCCATTGTAAGTGGGCGAGTGAGCTCGTATAATGGTGGTTAAATTAATTAGTTAATTAATTGTACCCAGCAACACGGACATTCTGAGACACATCCGCCGGGGACGAACGCGCCGCAAGCTAATGGTCAGTGCGGACGATGAAGCAGATGGTGAGAGCGATGGAGAGGAGGTGGAGGACGCTGACGACGAGGTGGGACCGCTGACTGCTTACAAAAAGTTCATGATCGGTGTGATGAAGCTGTTGGTGAACAGTACCGACCCGACAATCAAGGTAGAATCGTTTAACGCACAGTTCGAGAGGGCGGCCACGATTGTGGTACAGTTTTCGGACTCGATCTCTAAGGTTAGTGCCGAGTGAACTCTGATTCAGATTCATGAATATAAATGAACCTTCAAAGCCAATAAATGAATCAGAATCAAACGTTTTGAGACTCATGAATCTATAAAGAGTTGTTTTATCGCTTAAATATTATGAATCTTGTACGATTCATGATACTTTAATTGATCCCTTAAGATTAATGACATTATGTTTGAATATGTTAAATGTCTTGAATCTCAAGAGTCATGAATCTCCACAGATAAGAGCCTTGAGAGTCATGAGTCTCAAGAGCCATTAATTTCAAGATTCATGAAGGATTCATGAATATTTAAAAAGTCACAAATCTGTTAAAATTCGTGAATATCTGATGATTTCTGAATCCTTGACGATTTTGTAAAGATCACTAAATCACTTGTTATGAATCATTGGGAATTTCTCAAAGATGTATGAGCTTTTAGAAATCTGATCTCAACATTCAAGTTTTATATGAATGAATCTTTAAAAAAGCTTCATTAAGCAGAATGCTAGTAGCTGTGTTCCATGTCTACGAACCTTCCTACAATTCCCATTTGCTTCCCTGTCTGATTATCAGTTTAACCGTGAAGCAGAGAACGCATCTCGCAGCACCAACGTAGAGGATCGACTCAACCTACAGGACATCGTGTACTACACCGTAGCGGACCTGCAAAACATCACCGACACGCACCTAGCGCCAAAGGATCCCCTCCCGATCTGGGAGCGTCTGCTGTCCAGCGTGTTCGAGGGCATCCCGGAGGCACAGCTCAACCTACAGGACGAGCTAATCCTCACCAGCAATGCGGACCTCCTCTACCTCAAACTGCTCGTCGACTATCTCTCCGTAACGCCACTCGCCCACATCGAGCTGTACATCTGGTGGACGGTGGTCGAGGAGCTGATCCTGCACACCACGCTGGAGGTGCGGAAGCTGTACTACGACTACTACAAATCGATCGCCCCCTCCGATGGGTTCAGCTCGCGGACGCTCTACTGTACCGGCACGGTGAACCGCCTGCTCGGCATGGCCGTTAGCTACGCCATCTCGAGCGACAACTTTACGCGGGACACGAAACCGCGCGTGCAGGACATGCTGCGCTACATACGCACCGCGTTCGAGGGACTGGTGCGCGACACCACGTGGATGGATTGGCCTACGAAGCAGTCGACGCTGCGCAAATCGCAGGCGATGCGAAGCCTAATTGGCTTCCCCGACTGGATACTGGACCATCGGGAGCTGGAGCAGCACTACAGTGGGGTAAGAGTAACGCCATTGAAAACAAAAAAATGGACGCACCATTAGGTGGACATCGATTGTGGCGACCGACAAAATCAAAACTGATTGGGCTGTTTTGTGTCGTCTTCCACCCCACGACAGTTGCAAGTTAACGAGAGCACCCACCTGGAAAACATGATGCAAGAGGTACAGCGTAAAAACATCATCAAACTGCGCCGCTGGCGCCAGAAGCACGAGCTCAGCTGGGAAACGTTGCCCACCAACGTGAACGCGTTTCACACATTCCAAGAAAATGCGATAAGTACGTAACGAAGGGCCAAAGAAAGGGGCATTTTTCCACGACCTTCCCGAACCCCTTTTCTTTCCACGGTCGGATCAGGCCGGGTCTGACCGAGATCGCGTTTCGGTGTGGGATATGCTGTGTTAACTTTGGTTTGTTGTACTTTTTTCTTTGTTTCTGTCTTCTCTATATGGTTTTGTGGCTTTTCCGCCACACAATCCTGTCGATGCCTCTGGCCGATGCTTGCGCCTTTGCAGCCATACCGATTGCAATCCTGCAGTACCCGTTCTACCATCTAGGATTGGAGTAAGGATCTTCAACATGAAACCGAAACAAGAAAAAGAAATTACACTTCTACCCACTGTGCACTGCTGCACACACACACACACATTTACGCACATTGAAAGAAAAGCACAGACGTACCGGTTTGACGAGTAAAGAACGCAACGCTTACGCACGGCGATTCAACACCACGCAGTTTTCATGAAGGTTGCTGAACCACCATGGAACGCTACAGGCAGACCGGTAGAAACCTACATGATTGCTCGCTACGCACGTCCTGCCCACGCAGGATGCACACATCCACGTTTTGTTCGCATAAAATCACCCCCTCTGAACAGAAAGACGAGTAGAGTAGAGTACGTGCCACATACCCTAGAACAGAAAGAAACGGTGAAAACGCCCTAAAGTATGCAATTTTGCACAACACAAAACGCTTAAAGCTATGCAATCCGCACAACGAGGTTAATCGGCTCTTTTGGAGGATTATGCTTTGTCTGTGTTTGTTGTTTTGAAATGAAAGCAAGCGTAGTTTCCCTTCTGGGCGGGGGAGTGGTGTACGATACACCCGCTGTGCCGTTCATTGAAGCTCTATTTTGATACTCGCATTCTTCTCCCCTCCCAATTCGCTCCTTTCCAAGAGCACTAAACTATGGTGCGCTGGGAACAATCCTTGGGCACGAGCTAACCCACGGCTTCGACGACAGTGGTAAGTGTGAGACGCCCCCGGGCCCCACCCGTTGCCCTCGTATGTAGATTAATAGTATGTATTTATTTGTTTTGCTACCTTCTCGGTGCACAAGGGCGTCAGTTCGATAAGGACGGCAATCTCGCCCAATGGTGGACGGACAGGACGGTGCAGGAGTACGTGAACCGTACCAAGTGCTTCGTGAGCCAGTACAGCCGCTACTACATACCGGAGGCGGACGATTATGTAATGGGGCGACCCGTTTGCTAGCCGTTTTTAATTAAGCGATTTGTCAACTGGCGTGTAACCGTAATTGCTGCTATCATTTGCAGATCGACGGGCTGCTGACGCTCGGCGAAAACATTGCCGACAATGGGGGCGTCCGGGAGGCGTTCCGGGCGTACCAGCTGTACGTGAAGAACGGTGGCAAGGATCCGCTGCTGCCCGGGTTCGAGCACTACACGCACGAGCAGCTGTTTTTCATCTCGTACGGCAATATATGGTGCGAGTCGCACACGCAGGCGGCGGCCAAGGCTTACCTCGACGATTCCCACTGTCCGGGGAAGTTTCGGCTGAAGGGTGTGCTGACGAACTCGCCCGAGTTTAGCCAAACGTTCAGCTGCAAGCCGGGAACGGAGATGAACCCCGGCAAGGACAAGTGTCGCATCTGGTGAGCTTTGTGGCGCGCGTGATTGTGTGTGCGTATCGCGTGTCACCGTTCCGGGTGGACTCGTTGAGACAGTTGTTACCCCGTACTAGGTTTCAGTGTCAGGAATTCGCGGAAGACAGGTCACTAACAGGAAGATATTTAAGAAGGGGTAGAGTGTGAACAGACAATTCATTATGCTGTGTTAAATGTGATACAGGCACCACAACAATCTTACAAAAAGAGGGAAGTGATACGGTAGATAGATGTGAAACTGTAGCAAGGGAGGATGCTCCTTTGCAATGAAAGAGAATAGGAAACAATGGGTATGTTTTTTTTAAACAATTTGTTATCTGCATGTTGATGAGTTTATGCAAATGAAACTATATTAAATGTCTTGCAAGAACAACAAAATAAAGCATTTGAAGGGAAAAAGTTAGAGTGCATCTTTGTATTTGTATTTGAAAGAAATTAAATACATAATTGGGAAACTTACCTACTTACTTATCCGGCGCTACATATTTGGAAACATTCAATCAAAATAGATTCAAGGAAGAACACTAAGTAAACTCATTTGATACAGTGCCTTAACCAAATCATTCTTAAATCCATAGAGAGGTGATCTTTACTTGTATCTCTTTTAATAATATTTTACAAAAGTCACCCATTTCTTGACGCTCAGAGTTCTGGATAAAAAATCTCAAATTGCCAGTCTAATCTCTACCAACGGTTTCCCTGCCCAACGGTATAAGCTTTGAATTTCAAACCCGTCTAATGACATTCGCGTTTAGATCGCTTCGGCGCGCGGCTGACGTTTCTGCGACGTTTCCGAAGGTGGCCGAAGTTTGACAGCGTATACGCTAAACATTTTTTCTCGCCACGGTCGTACCAGGTAAATTGAGCAGAGTTTGGCTATGAATATCTAGCCGTAATCGCAACGCATTTATCTTCATTTCCCTGCCCAGTGGTCATTTAAGAAAGTAAAACACGTTTTTTGGTCCCTCTAGTAAAAGTGGAACCATCATTCGCCCGTCGCCCTAAGTGCGTATTGCGAGCGAAGTGCCCTTTATCCGCTGCTTCTTTCTCTGCTACCTCTTCCTGGCTGCAGCAGTCGTGCTGGTGTGCCGTTGTCATAAAGTGTGAGTTTGAAGGGAGGCGGGTCCACAGCAGCACCAGCAGCAGCAACACAGCAAAATAACAAGGTAAATTCAGTGCGATTTAGTGGAAAAATTGACGGTAAAGTGTGTCGCACATTGGTTCGGTTATCGGGTTTGGAGTGGTTTACGTGCACAAGGGAAGGGGGCTCCCGTATCTTTTGACATGAGTGTGTGCCGTCGCTAGCGTGAAGTGATGAATGCAGGCAGCAGCTTGACTCATCATCAACTTTTGGGCCGTCGTCGTCGTCGCAACTGGGTGAGAGGAGAGAGTGGAAAGCGGCTGCCGTGAAGTGAGTGTGTGTGCGTGTTTGTGCCCCTTTTTTCTCGACCGTGCGAGGGGGAGTGTGGCTCTGCGTCATAGGAAGCAGTTTATTCTTTCAGAAAAGTCGGGAATAAGGTGCTCTCTGCAAATATACTGGAGTCAGTTCCGGACCGAGCTTATTCCCCCGGGTTCCCCACGAACGGAGGGCCAGCTTCTTCTTTTCACACTCCCCGTGTGACTTGTGAGTTGTGTATGTGTGTGTGTTTTTTTGTGTGCATTAATGTGTCCATGTGTGTATGTGTGTTGGCAAAGAAACACCCAAGTGTGTTTGGGCGCTGCTGTTGATTCGAAAAATCGCAATCGGCACACGCTAATTAGGTGAAAAATATTCATCCGCCGTGCTCCGGACGTGGCCGTGTGTGTTGCCGGGTCGGCGGCGGCGGATGTGTCTGGTTCCTAATGAGCGGGCGAGGGGTAATCGCGGCGGTGTGGTGTCGTCTCGCCCCGTCGGGACGAAAAATTTGGCCGCAGCGACGAGAGAGTGCTGCTGCTCATTCTCGTTCGTGACACAAGGGGTACCAGCAGCCGGTAAAGTGTGTTGGTGCGGCTAACTGTGCCTGCGAAGTGTGTGTGCATGTGTGTGCGTGTATGCGTGTACCATAGCGATTCGTGGCAGTGCGAGCGAAACAGCAAGCGAGCGAGAAAGTGAACGAAATAGAAGAAGAAAAAAAACAGTTCGTTCGGAAAGTGTTGAGCGTGCGGTAGAAAGAGAGCCACCACTACCACGCTATGCACACGCACTGTCCGCACGGCCAGAGCGAGAGGGGGCGAGTAAAAATGGCGTTTCTGGAATGTGATGAATTTATTATTCGTTGTCCGTTGTGTTCTCACGCCCCGTGCCCCGTCGCTGCGCTTTTTCCTCCTCCACCACTGCGCTCCGCCCTGTGCTTGTCCCGTACGGCCAGTGGGCGAAAGCTAAAGATGGGTTTCTGCTTCGAAAATGCGGCCCAACCTAAGATCTTCTCCAGTATGAACGTATGACGACGGCGACGGGTGATCTGTTGGGTGATTTTTGTGTTGTTGTTTTTTTTTAGTTTGTTCCGTGCTGCCATTTTCCCCCGACGGGTTCGATGAAGAATCAGCGATCATGTGTGTGTGTGTCTGGCGTCTGCATTAGGACATGCAGTTGCAGTGGAATGCTTTCTTTTGCTAAATGAAGCGTGCAGTGCGCTGCAACGCACCATCTGTCGTCACATTTGTGTATAGAAACTGTGTTGAGTGCAATGGCACACGCTACCAGGCAACCAGCTGGCCGTGTGCCAAGCGCACAGGGCACGGCCTCCTGCGACTGGAAAAACGCTCAAACGTACAATAATTCGCTGTTATCAGAATCAGCCCCGTAGCGTCGCTTATGTAACCGGGGGAAAAGGCCTAAACCAGCTGACGGCAGTCATGAAAATTGCGTCTCATCGTTAAACACGTCCGCGCGAAGCAGCCGGATCCCATATTCGCATTATACACCACCAATTCGACCGGCCCGGCTGTATGTATTGCCGATAAAGATCGAATCAGCCAACATCATCCCCGTGTTTACCAGCTGTGCCTGTTTTAACGTGCGAAACAAGAGCGAAAAGAGCCATATCAGAACGACCCGATTTCCGCCAAACGGCATTGGCATGGCAGAATCATCATCTCTCCCGCCAAACGGCTATTGTATGCTCGCATACAGATCTCCCAGCAACAGCCGCCTCCCCCCAACCAACGCGCCACCGTTCACCGTTATGATGTACCCTCATTTTGCGTACCCACCTTCGCATTCACGGTTTCAGCAGCAACAGCGCCCCCTCTCCCTGGCCACGTTCGCGTTATCATGCTCAGATAACCGGTTGCGTTCTCATTCAGTGCGCTAAAGATAACATTTTGCTCGAACAGCGGCCGATGGGTCGGTTTTAGAGGGGGGAAAGAAGGAGAAGATGATCCATGTGTACGCACCAGAAAATTGGCCCAGACGCGGTTTGCCCCCAAATGGGGTTTTGCTGAGAGAAGAAGCAAGCATCGGATCGGGATGGAGGAACCTAACGGCTGCGTGGCATATCCGCCCAGAACATTCATCTGCGACTGCAATGGCCGTTTTTGTTGGCGGAGAACGTTACTAAACTTGCCAACAGTAGACCCCCGTCCATCTCCACCTTCCCCCACTTTACCGGCGGGTCTACTCGAGTGCGTCAATGAAGCGAATTGTATGAACAGTGATAATGGCTATCAACCGAGAGAGAGAGAGATAAGGCAGACAATTTTATCATTTGCATGAGTCACGCGCGCACAACTTCTTTCGCGGTGCAGTTTTTGTGGGATAAGAATGAAACATATGAGAATGCTCGGAACCTTTCGCGACGAGAAAACTCACACTTATGGCAGCGTTTGTAGTGTACGCCCTTCCTCCTTAGCAAACTGCAAACAGCAGAAAATCAATTATCGCTTCCGATCAGATCGTTTGTATGCAGCAAAGCGAGTCAAATGCGTGTAGCCGCATCGCAGTAGTCATGCTGCATCGTGGCCATCGAGGGCTGGTGGTGCAATTCGCGCGTTTGTGCGTGCCACCCAGCACACTTGGATGAATAGAGCAGAAGGGGGGGGGGGGGGGGGGAGGGACCATACATACATTTCCGTCGAGCCGTACTAAGTTGCTTCAATTACAACAATCAGTAGCTGCTCCATTATTGCTGGTACAAAATGTGTTCCCATTTCTTACCCTTTGCGCTAGTTTGTTTAGTGATACGGATTTATGTGAAATATCAACATTTGCTTGCAATACTAACCACTGTCGATAGAGCCTCGTGCCTGTAACCCCCTTTTCCGCTGTAAACCAATCGGCGACATACTTGCAGCATTACGTCATGCGTCTCTTTATACAAAAGATTGGGTTTTTTTTGTTGTATTCTCACCCACAAACGTTTGATTGAGCATCTCTTGTCTGAAGTATTGATCAGACTTCAGCAGAAAAGCACACACATCACTTCTGACCGATCACTCGTAACCGATCAGCGGTGTATCGCAGAGATGGATAACAAAAAACTGAAATCTATTTTGCATATTTTCGCCCACAGAAGAATCAACCCGGGACGCACGTCCACAGCCACCATACCAAGCAAAGCGTAAGCACAAACCCCACAGGCCGAGGGTTGCAGCAGTAGTAGCAACAGCAGCAGCAGCAGCAGAATGCAAACAATAAAGTGCGTGGTCGTTGGTGACGGTGCGGTCGGTAAGACCTGCCTGCTCATTTCCTACACGACCAACAAATTTCCATCCGAGTACGTACCGACCGTGTTCGACAACTACGCCGTCACGGTCATGATCGGTGGCGAACCCTACACGCTCGGTTTGTTTGACACAGCTGGTAAGTGTTGGGGCGCTGGTCGAATCCTGCCGGGATTTGCTACACCAATGTGCGCTTTTTTCAACCAATTTCTCTTTGCCTTCTCTGCAGGCCAGGAAGATTACGATCGACTACGACCACTGTCGTATCCACAGACCGATGTATTTTTAGTGTGCTTTTCCGTCGTGAGTCCCAGTTCGTTCGAAAACGTTAAAGAAAAGGTAAGCTTAGAGAGAGTTTGATTGTGTGGCGGCGAATATGCAATTCAGTAATGATCGTTTCGGTTTTCGTTTGTAATGGAACGCTTGCAGTGGGTACCAGAAATAACGCACCATTGCCAGAAAACGCCGTTCCTGCTGGTGGGCACGCAGATCGATCTGCGCGACGAAAACAGCACACTGGAGAAGCTGGCTAAGAACAAACAAAAACCCATCACCCTCGAGCAGGGTGAGAAGCTGGCGAAGGAACTGAAGGCGGTGAAGTATGTCGAGTGTTCGGCGTTGACCCAGGTAAAGATATGCTTGATATGGGAGATTCTTGCTTACCTCATTGTTGAATAGTTAAAGAACAAACTAACGCTTTTTCCTGTTACCGTTTGCAGAAAGGGCTGAAGAACGTGTTCGACGAAGCAATCCTGGCGGCGCTGGAACCCCCAGAGCCGACGAAAAAGAGGAAGTGCCGATTTTTGTAAAAAACAACAACAACTACCAACCCATTACCCGTTTTTGGTGGAGCAACAAAAATTATTTAGCACGTGGAAGGGAGAAAGAGAGAGAGAGGTTAGTTGTGTGGGTCGGCCCACACAGTAAAACATAGCTTCCTCTCATCATTGTCCTCGTCATAATCATTGGATCCTTTCTAATTATGTTCTTCTTAACTTTCGGTTTTATTCACTTTTGTCCTTTCGCCGCTGCCGCGTGTTGCGCCACGGTCGTCAGGATTTTGCAGTCATTTTGAATTTTTTAGCGACGATGGAGAAAGAGAACGGCATCGCACCACCACTAAACCTAGCCAATACGTGCGTGCGTGCGTGTGTGCGTGTCAGTGTGTTTTGCCCTATTTCGTTTCTTTTACTATCTTTCCCCTCTGATAAGCCTGCCGCCCGTGTGTGCCGCGTTTGATACAGAGGCACCCTGGAAAAAACGGGGGAACATAATCGTCTCCGTCGCTGCTGGGTAATCCCTTGGGTCCTAATCCCTTCCCCCCTCGCCTCGTTACAACAGTAATTGTTGTAAGCGTAGCAGTGTAAACAAATATGCAGAAAACACAACCTCAACAGAAATGAAAGATAGATGCTAACAAACAGGAAGGAAAACAAGTAGAAATCAGCGCATTAAAAACAAATCCCTATAAAACGCGATTTGCGCAAAGAACAACAAGCTCTCCGGAGCAACACACACACACACACAACTAATGATAAATTTTGCTAAATAAGGTGGAAGAACAACTAGAAGTGAAGGTGGAGCAAAACAGTACAGAAACCTTGTTGTGCTGGGTTTCCTTCCTTTTGTCACTAAAACAAAACAAAAAAAAAAACAAATGCAAAAGCACACACATACGAGGGCTGAAACTGTGTGCAGTGTGTATAACGTGCGGGGCAAGCTTTAGCTAAGTTTGAGATTGATAAAAAAGGCCAACATTACCTATACGATAGGGAGGGAAAGACAAAGAAAGAAAACAGTAAAAAAATATATATATACATAGCAAGCGAAGTATAAAAAAGCGCATTAAATACTAAGTTTAAATACTGAACACAAATACTGACGGTGCAAAGAAACGAGCAAACTAACAAAACTAACTGAAGAGAATAGTAAAGCAGGAAGAAACAAAGCACTCCCTTCCTTCCTTCCTTCCTCATCCTCCTCCCCAGTTCCATAGCTGCTCGATAAAGTGTTGAGCGCCTGATCAAGCGGTTTTTTTAGGAAGACTGGACCGGCTTACGCTCATTCCTGTCCGGCTTTTGGTGCGTGATGTATTCCAAACAGGGACTCCGCACCATGGGGAGAGAGATCGCAATATTAAGAAAACCATACCACGACAGAAACAAAAACGGTCGATGCAACCAGAGATGAGTGCGAACACACCGACACTTTCCTCTAAACTTACACAGTTTATACAGACAGCTTTTTTACAACATAATGTTACGAAAGTTATTAGTGTACCGATGAAAGGAGATTCAACCAAGAGAGGAAGAGAAATGGGGACAAAGAGAGACCCTTTTGTTGGGTTTGCTCAGCACCATACCGACAGTAACTTGGTACACGCTCTGTGGTGTACCCGGTAGAGATCAGTTGAACAGTTGTTAAAAGAACAGAAAAAAGGGGTATGATGAACCACAGCAAAGTGGATGTGTTTTTTTTTTTTCGGATCCACTTTCCGCCACTTCATACCTAACAGGTTCGATGTTACGATGCATTGGCACACATTAAACGCCTCGGGATATGGAACCCAGTAACGTTTATGATTCAACCCAGTATAACGTCTATCATGGTTTAATCCCGCCCGCGACAGTGTGTGTGTGTAAGATAGAGCAGAGGGAAAGCACAGATTTGAGCTATGGTGAATTGAAGCTAGAATGTTTGCCGTTTTGCAACTAACGATTTAGAGACTATTTCGTTTCACCCGGCATGTGTCGGGCGCTAGTAACGTTTATTTGAATTTGGTTTGTTTCGTTCGATTGGAAAGGGTATTTATTTAGTCGGTGGCCAACTGCCGTCAGCGGGTGGCAAGTGAAGGATGGAGATTAGCTTCGCTCTGGTGTGCTACTGCGTATAGCAGAGTAAACGCATTCGCATTGCTGTAAAGGGTGTTGCATACTAATTAAGGACATAATGGAAGGGATACAATCAGAGAAATACATAAAGAGGCACGCACACACACCCTGCGTAGGCCAATTTCCTAAGAAGAAATGCCAACGGCTAGGAAATGAAAGTAACTCGTGCGAGTTTGTTTTGAGGATTGATTGAGTTGCAGAGGAGCAGTACTGATCGTGTTTGGGTTCGAAGCAAAATCAACCAGTTCCGTGTATGTGTATTGGTTTATTTTGTGGGTTGCATTTTACCCAGGAAGAAAAATTGGAATAAATTGTCACTGCGCACGACAAACACAAGCGACTGGACAAACGTTTCGTTTAACGTTTGTTAGTTTTTTTTTTGCATATCTGCGCATTAGAAGATGTGCGTATTTGAAGAGTGTATTGCAAGTTTTCGTTATTTGTTGTAAACATCATCGTCATCATCATCATCATTGCGCACAGTTAGAGGGAATGCGCTGTGGGACGCTCGTAGATTGTTCCCCGAGCCGTTCAACAACCGGCAATAATACCTTTTCGGACGGCAATCGTTGCGTTCTTCGATAGAGTAGTATTTGGGTTTGGTATTAAACCATTTGCAATACCGTTTGACTGCAAGCAACATGATTTCACATGCGTCTCTACCAATTCTAATCTGCTGATACCGGATCAGGGGCTTCTACACAGTTCTTTCCCTTATTTAAACCGACATAATAAAAAGGAAACGCAAACGCATTATGTTAATAACAAAGCATGTTTCGAGAAAGAAGGAATAATTATATTTAACGGATAATAAATATTAAAATAAAAAAAAAAAAACATTTTTATACAGCTGAACATGTTTCTTCGTATTTCTGTGGGAATTTATTTCTAAACGTAGTTCCAGCAAATATCTAACCTTGTTGCTTTATGCACGTAAATTTCGGTGATAATGTACGCCTTTTAAAAATAGTTTGCATTCGATGAATGCTATTGGAATCCGAAACGCAAGATTGAATAATTACATAATTTATTGCTGGACAAACAGTATGCTCTAAACTCTAGTTTCCTATCGTACACGTAGCGAGGTTTGGCCTACGAGGTGAGCGTTGGGGCCGTGTCCAACGAGGGCGCTTGCTTCGCCGCTCCAGCTTCCAGCATTTTCAGCTCTTCCGCCTGCCGGGCTGGCTTGATCACGGTGAAGTACCGGTAGACGCGTACCCCGAGCATGTAGGTGCCGTACATCGTCAGGCCCATGCAGGTGTACACGACGCCCCGGTGCAGCCGATCGAGCAGCACATTTCTCGACTGTCGCTTCATTTCGCGCTGGCTGTGCGGTCTTGCTCTGGGAAGAGAAAAGAAACGATTTCCGACGCATTAAGCAATGGTATTTCACAATTTTAGCACCGTTTTTACCCGCAGAAAAGGTCAGTGTTTTGATAGCTGGTATGTGTTTTGCGTGTTTTTCGCTGTCAACGTGACATTTTCGGCCCGCTGAACAGCTGATTCAAAATGGCAGACTGCCACCGTGCTATAAAGTGTGTATGCATCTTGACTGTCCCATAAAGGGAGGACGAACTATTTTAGGAACGAAACGTTGCTGTTTGTACGTGCCATTTAAAAGGTGAATTTTAAATTACATTCCTTCATCAACCAATGATTTTCCGCTAGTTTTTCTTCCGGTTTTCCCCGAATCGTTTCTTCCCAAAAGTGTGCGCTGTCAATTGTGTCACTGTGCTGGCCACCGACGCCTGTACACACCTCGGTGCGACACACAAAACCTGACGGCCACAAAAACGGAAGAAAAAACGAGTGGTGTGTGTGTACGCTTTTCTTTTCTTCTATCCTCCACGGCTGCTGCTACTGCTGCGCTGGGGCCGAAGGAGCAAAATACGGTGTGCAACCCAGCACAATTGTGGTGAGAAAGATCGCGAATCAAGCCGTTTTCCCCACCTCCCCCCGCCGTTGTGCGTGCGTGTGTGTGGTGTGTGCGCCAGTCCAGTGAGCCCCCAGTGCGTCCGTGCGTGCGTTCGTTCGTGCGTTCGTCGTGTCCATCCTCCGGGAACCTCGCGGAGTGCTTGTTCCATATTCCCCCCTCACACACACACACATCCTCTGTGTGTGTGTGTGTGTGCGCGCGAGTGTGTTGGAAGGGCGTTGGAATTCGCACGGCCGTAGGTCGCGAAATCGTTCTAGTGTTTCGTGCTCGGGGAGCTGCTACCCAGGTGCTGCTGCTGCTGCCCAAGCGTGATTCGTTTGTGCAGAATCGCGTGTGTGTGTGTGTGCGTGCTAGTGGGTGGGGAAGCGAGGAAGGGAGTGCGAAGGGGCCGTAAGGTTGTGGAGTGCAGTGTGGCCAAAAGTGGCCCAGCGTGCCCGAGTGAGCGTGTGTGAGTGTGTGCGTTTGTGGGAGGGGGTGGGGCTGGTAGTGTTGTAATCGTGCGTTCGTCGTATGTGCTGGTGCGTGATCCTGCCCGTGATTTTGGCACAGCCTTCTGCACAAAACCAGTGTCGTGTGAGTGTGTGAGTGTGTGTGTCTGTTGTAAATAGAGAATAGAGTTGGCATATACTGCTCGTGTGTCCCCTACCCAGAGAGCTCATCGATGGCGGCATTATCATCCCGAAGGTACGTTACCAACCCAACCTCACTCCCTCCCCCCACCCCCCTAAAATTCTGTTAATCATGCCGTTAACCCAATCGCTCGGCCCAATCGGCCCAGCTACCCATCACCCAGGTAGGCCGTGGAGGTGTGTGTGTAGAGTAGGTGGCATCAAGGAAGGGAGGGGGGGGGGGGTAAAGCAACCACCACACAAAAAAGAAGACGGGCCCAAACCAAACGCTTTTTCAAAGCCGCCAAGCCCCTTATCATCAGGTCGGGCCAGCGAAGAGGGAGGGAGAAATACAGGGTGGCGGGGATGTAATGCAGAGTGGAGCGCTTGATAATATGAACCCTCTCGAACCTCCTCGGTATGTGTGTGTGTGTGTGTATGTCAGTACATTTCAAACCATCGTGCTGGGCGTGCTGGGGCGGACGGGTTGATCCCTGGCCATTCTCTGGTGTATGTCGTTCACCTTCACCGTCCGCGGTGCACTCTTTCGTTTTCACACCCTGTCACACACACACACACAACGTTTGTCACAACGGTGCAGTAGCCCTTCCCATTCCCTGCTCCTAGGAAGGATGAACCGCCGTTCCTTTACTACACCCAGAAATAAACAGCTGAGAGGGAGTGCTAGAATGAGTAAGCTATACAGGCCTGATGTGGATGCAGGCGAGAAAGAGCGAGAGAGAGAGAGAGAGAAAGAGTGTGTGAGTGTGTCGAGAAGTGGGAAGAGAAAGTATGAGAGCGCAATTTCATTATGCATTTCGGACCCGTTCTCAATCCCGGTTCCGCTTCAACCCCCCCGTTCTTCACAATGCCGAGCCCCTGCTGAACACCATCCCCGTTTCGTGTGTTTACAATGGATTCATGTAATGGCTCGTTCCCGGGGGTTTGTTCCCACCGTCGACCATTCTGTGACCATGGAACAGAGCCGCACGGTTGCTCCAAAAGCAGGCTGCTGCATCCCGCCGCGGGTACCGTTTTCTAACACACACACACGCTCACACTTGCAGGCACACGAAAAGCAACAGCTCGGCACACAGCTTCCTATGATGCAAAGTTTTGGGGTGGTTGTTTTCGGGCAGCGCTGCAGCTGGACAAAGGAACCATCGGGCGTTCGTCCTTGAGCCGCTGTAAGCAGTTGCTTCTTTTTTACGGGGACGGAAGGGCCAACACACAACATCCCTTCATATTTTCTCTACCACTTTGCAAGCTTTTCGTCCACTTAATGACGAGCCGCATATCCGGATCTGGTTGACAGCAAATGAAGGCTAGCAATAAAAACGAAATGTGGTCACTCAATTAAGCGCCACAATTTTCACACCACCCATAGCGTTGGCTTACATTGTAAGCGAGTGCCTTTCCATTCGCCAACCCCGAAACCTTCCGTGTCCCGTGCAGCATCAATTGGTTAGCAAAATTAGACGGCAAGAGACGTCGTCGTCGTCGTCATCGTTGTCGTCGGGGATAAAACTGGCCATAGGGGTCAATTGAATGAAAACGGGTCATAAAGTGCATTAAATGGCCGGGTTGTTGCACGTTACTGGCCAGCTGTTTCCAGCGCCGTCAATGCGCGCCGGGGGCAGGGAATCTCCTGCCCTTGTTTCTCGACCCCAAAGCGCGACGTCCAACGGGGGCCACTTGCTGTGCGAGTGTGTGAGCCGCGACTGTGAGAGTCTTTGGCATGGTGTTAACCCTTTGATGCACATGTCGCGAAATGTTTCAACCTTTTGCTGTTGTTTCTCATGGCAAGCATTATGGACATTGACATCGTTCATCGATTAATTTGACGGTGTGAAAGAATAAGTAGAACAAATGAGGCTTTCACATACATTTATAGTAAAATATTGTTAACACGGTGGGAAATATTTCCTTCATGAATTTCTTTATAAATTAAACGAAATCATCAGTTTTTTTCTATTATGTTAAACATAATTAATTAATTCAACATAATTAATTCATTCATTCATAAGCAATGATTCAACGTGGAAAATGTATACGAAACGGGTAACAACATTAACTTACTGATAACTTTTTTTCCATTTTGCTACTATTGCGTAGACATTAAAGATTCGCATAAACATGGTTCAGCCTCTTTCATTTTCTTTCCCTTGACTAAAACATTTCTTGCTCTCCATGGGTTAACGGCTTTGCTTAAGAAAGCTTGTCAAATTCGTTCGCACTCTTGACACTTTACCCCTTCAGTGCCTTCCGCCCTCCTCCTGAAAATAAATCCCTTTAAAATCCACTGATGAACACCACCCCCGTTTCCCACCCTTTCACCGTTGAGAGGGGGAAACCGTTGTAGCGAGGCGAAGGAGGCCCCCTTTTCTTCCTTTCGTAAGTTCACGGTCTCCTACAATGGCACAATTTATGATGATAATGTGTATAATTTTCCCATATATTGTTTTCCGATGTTCCGGTTTTCCAGCCAGCCAGCAACAGACGGACCTTAAGGGAGATGAAGGAACAGCAGCAAGGGTGGTGGGGGGCGACGGCGGCGATGAATAATTAAACGGTTCAGCCTACTGTGACACACTGTTGCGTCTAGGCAGAGGCGGACGGCTTGAAAATTAAGAATATTCGTCCTTTTCGCTTCCCTCTCTCTCTCTTTCTCTATCTTTCTCAACGCATCGTTCCGGAGCGGTGCCATACGCGGCGGTGTGTTATGGTACAGTCCCCGGGAACTCGGTTTGGGAACAGTACGACGGAGCGAAATAAAATTTAATGACTTAATCGCGCTTAATGTGCGTAATGCTCATAAATACCGTGATCTTTTGATAGGAGAAGTTTCTTTCGGCTGTTATGCTTCGGTTGTATGGGGCGCGGCGGGGTACGGCGGTGCAGGATAAGGCAGTGAGGCGAGATTGAAAAATATGTTGCCACAATTAAACTAACCTCCTATTGCATTGGGGAAATGTGGGCTATGAATTTGAAGCTGTTCATATTTATATGTTATGGGATCAGGCTACAATTACTTTGAGATCGTTTTGAGATCGAAAAATGTGATTGATTTTTTGCAGAATTCATTCAAAATTGCCCACTCTTCACTTGCTGATTGAAGAAATTGAAGAGGGAACTATGTTCTAGCTATTAAAGAAACACACTCCTAGTTAAGCGTCGTTCAAAAACGTGTGAACGAGTGTTCAACCTCGTTTAGACATTTAATGATGCGCTCGATGATAAGACAAGCACGTGCATGCATGTATTGGTTAAGTACCGCAGGCAATGTAATGTGGTGGCCCTTGCTGCCCGCGCAGAACGCACAGTCATCCGCACGGCGACAGTACGTCTCTGAACGCTCTCACACACTACCTTTTTGCGCGGTCGCGCGCATGGACGCGCAAAACCTCATCATTGCTCTTACGCGCTGTTGCCGAGGCTGAGCCGTAACAGCAAATGGGGGGGACGGGGTCTTCTTCCCTTACCACGCTCACGCATACCGAGCGATGAAGGTGCTGAAGAAGGTACCACAGCCTCTATCGTGTACCATACGCCCTCGGTGCAAACTGCTTAATTATGTCATCGCAGCACTGGCGCAAACGTAAAGCGCAAACAAACCGGAGACTCACACAAACAATGCTGCGGCTTGTTTCTGCCGTTGAGCAAGTGAAGAATTCACACTCAACGATGCTCTTGGGGACAGGTGTTTTGAAGGTGAGTGTAAAAGAAGGGGCTCGATCCGTTTCTTTTCGCCACGCGGAACACGCGGGCAGCCGCGATCGATAGCCGCGGTACAAAAGCGACAACAATTGCACGGCAATAATGATCATAAATCCCAACCACCGCCGGGAAGGCAAACTAACCAGCTCAAGCAATGGTTGTAATATATTTTTTGCTTTCATTGTTAGTGCTGGAATGGCTACAATCATGGTGGGAATGTACACTTTTAGGCCACCGTCTTGTTCAATTTATATAAAGCTATAAAAAAGCGATTACATTAGCTGTGTTAGTGATGGCAGAAAGTAACGAGAAGCCCTCACAGACGTACCGTCGCCGTTTGCATGATTGTGTGTACCTACATCTGGCCCGTCGCTCGATTGCCAACCAACATCCGTAGTACTCGATTAAACTCGCGGTTATCTCCCACCCGAGAGGGACGAACTGACAAAGAGAGGTTCTGCAATGTGCATTAGCAGCTGTGCTAACCTAAATTAAGCACTGACAGAGAGACCGAGAGCGAGAGAGCGACATGGAGGAGCCACGTGTGCAACAGGGTGTCGATGCGAATGAATCACGCGATATCTCCGATGATTGACCTTTCCGCCTTTGCGACAGCGTTTGGACGAATCGACGAAAGATGAGCCCGAGATTTGGGGCGGGGGGGGGAGGCTTTCGCCGGCGTGTTGGGTCAACATGTTTGGCAAGCGTTCAAAATTGCATTCTATTGCACGATGCGGATGGATTGATCACCTGCAAAGCTCATCATCGCACGGCCCAGCCAGCGCTCATTATACGGCGCGGTAATTGTCGATGCGGCGGAAAGCGAACCCGCCGTTCAAATCGTTGGCACGTGGCCCATTCAGCTGATTTCGTTGGCGATGGCGGCGGGGATGGATGGGTGTGTAGCTCTATAGTTTGTTCCGTTCCGTTGCGAGCACTGAAGATGGGGTTGGATGCTAAACTGTGTGTACTATACTTCAATCACATTTCAAACTTATTGGAAGCATTTTCGGAACTAAGGTGCATAAGGCAACCGCACACCTTTGTTTCGTTGAGCTCAGGGTGTGGTGAATAAACGGCTCATTAATTGCAAGCTAGAACATTCTTCCATTTTATGTACCAAAAGCGACGATGGAAACGTTTTCATTTGTGTTTGTAAATGAACCTATCTAGAAGTGAAACAACGCTTAGTTCCCAAACGAGAAAGAGATTCCCAAAGAGGAGCTTTTGAGGGAATAAATGAATATATATTAATAACCAAAATGTGTATTTCTTTCCTTTTCTAATGTGATCGAAACGTCTAAGGCACTCTTTAACGTTCATTTTTGGCATTTTTCTCGCTTACTTGCAGATGGTTTCATCGGTCCGTGTCCGGTGTGGAAGCGGAAACAATGCTGCTGGAGCGGGGCTTCGACGGTTCGTTTCTTGCGCGCTATTCCTCCTCCAGCCCGGGAGCATTCACACTGTCGGTGCGGCGCGGTCAAGAGGTGACCCACATAAAGATCCAGAACAATGGTGATTTTTTCGATCTCTACGGTGGTAAGTACGGCTTGCTGCAGAGCAAGCACCCTCGGTCGGTGGAACAACTGCAGGAATAAAAAAAAAAACAAACCCTAATCAAATGATACACGTTTCTTCGTTTTAGGTGAAAAGTTTGCCACCCTTTCCGAGCTTGTTCAGTATTACATGGAAAATGGTGATCAGTTGAAGGAGAAAAATGGACAAATCATTGAACTGAAGCAGCCATTGATCTGTGCCGAACCTACCACCGAACGGTAAGAGCGGGGTTTTCGTAGATTACGGTTAAGTTTGATAGTACAAATATTGAGGGCCAATGTATGTGATCAAACAGGACTGTAATGGCTTTTAGACAAGGTTTACAACATATCATAGAGAAGAAAACAGTTACTACTAGGTATAGTGTATTTCAATTATCTCATTTATTAATACTTTACTTCGATATAAAAACTGTAGAAAAAGATGTATCATATATATAGCATTACAACTAAGTGTTGTATCGTTTAGAAAATGCATTTCTTATCCGTTTTGGTGGACCATGAGAGAATCTATGAAACCAATTAAATTCTGAACGATTTTAGCAACCCAAGTAGAGGATGATTGTTGACACAATTAAATAGTACGAAAAAAACGAAAAATGCTGCACTTACACATATTTACACAAATCAGCAACGAGTCTCAACAAAGCCGGGCAAGTATTGTGCAATTAAACGAAACGTTTGCAAACCAGCATAAAAAGGATTTTTTTATTCAGGAGGAACGGCCCAAAAAGGCCATATTGCTTAAAATAAATAAAATCTGCTTTAGAAATATAAAATATACAATAAAAAGTAATTATATGATACAAAAAAGCAGTTTAATAAAGAGCATAATATAATCAGCAATTCTCAGTTAAGCGGTCCGGAGCGAACTCAAATTTATATCGGAATAAACTCTCAATGGATAAGTCTATTCAGTTTATTGTGGTTAAAAACTGAATAGTATTGTATCATCGAAACATTCTTACAGGGTTTTCAATGATATTATAGACATGTTCAGCGAGTTGTTGATTCGTTCGGGCATATAATTGACACTTTCAGCGAGATATAGAATTGTTCGTAAGCAGGCGTTGACAAGTTCAGCAATTCTGTAGTGTTGTCATTTGTTTTGTTTACACACTGTGCCGCAGGGTTCAATTTTTCATTCATAAAAGCCCTAAAAGTAGCTAATAATCATTCCCCAAGCTGTTTAATTCATGAATTAGTTAAAACAAACATATTTTTACGAAAACCGTTTGTTTACCTTCTGATGAGAATGATCCAAGCTGCAGTCCAAGGAGTACGAAAGTGACAGCTCTATAGTATCGCCGAACTTGTCAACGCCTGCTTCCGAACAATTCAATATCTCGCTGAAAGTGTCAATTATATGCCCGAACGAATCAACAACTCGCTGAACACGTCAATAATATCATTGAAAACCCTGTAATGGAGGCGCCCAAGAACGTTTGTAAATCCATTGGTAAATGTTTAAGGTAGTTCAGACATTACAACACACACACAATTGATGTAGTTGAAATAACATTTTATGTGTGCTAGAGATGGTACATGCTATTGGCTCCTAATACGGCCGGACGCAGTTCAATTAATGGTCTAAAGTTTAAACAATCGGTATAAAGTCAGTATATATCGCTACCGCGTCTCCAAAATGAAGAAAGTATGTGACATAGATCGATAGCAAAATTGCAGACATCCAAAATTAGACGAGGATTGTTTTCGCCAATGTCGGTCTTATGGTATGGTGGTAATATTCACAAATTATCGTATCTCGTCTATCAGGAAGTTCCACATGAAATAGGCAGAGCTGCTAATTCATCAAAATAGCTTTCCTACGCTGGGACTCACGTGAAAGCGAACCAATTAGATGCTAGGCTTAAAGTTGTTCTCAAACATAAATGAAAGGCAGTGTTTACTATTGAACATGGATATTATTAGACATGGACAAAAGGTATTGCTTGTCAGGTAAAGGTTGAACGCTAAACAAGTTGCGTATCCATGGGTGCTCCATATTTAATTGCTTAGCAGAGCTAGTTTGATTAACTTCTTCAGAAAACAGTGACTTATGTACATTGGGGGCATTTGTTAAGAGCAAAGGATGTAAACTAAGTTAATGAGGGCTTTTGCGATACCAGCCAGTTGTTTTATATGGAATTTGACAGTTGGCGGCTGAAATCTTGTCAACACTCCATACAAAACCACATGCAAAACTAGCCTCAGAATTGCAGCTTAGATTAGTTCAGCCTGAAAATATGTAAACAAACGCCGAATTGTCGCAGGCTCGATCAGGTTCAACCCATGAAGGATTGAATTTGTATCTTGAAGCATACATATTTTGTCAAGAAAGGTTAAAACATGTATGAATCGTTATTTTAAAACGTACTTAAGTACTGTAACGGATTTCAAACAGAACAATAGAAAAGAACACAATTTTAAAATGTATCTTTGTTTGTACACTAATGCTGAAATCCAATATGGCGGACTGTAATAGTCAAACTGACACTGACAGTCTGAAATTTCAGCTCGCTGGCTGGAAAAAGGCCTGAATATCTAAGTTATCGATTGTTATAATAATTGATAAAAAAAACACAGCAGCTTGAAGATACGTCGAGCAGGTAGTGCCGAGGAAATTTAAACACCTTCATTATCCTATTAACAATAACAAAAAATCTATTTTAGTCATCTTTATTGTATTGACACCGGAAAAGGAAAAAACCATTCATGATTGTGTTGATATACATGATAATTATTAGAGTGGAAGATTTAATTGTTGTGTAGATCTTACAGCTCGCCCAAAGCTCGTATTAGTTCTAAATATCTCTACACTGTTTACACAGTCTGTATACAAACAGACACATTGATGTGGTATGTGTCTATAGCAGTTTCTACATCACTTTTATCGTTCGATGGTTGGCAAACAATTTACTATGACTATCTCTTTCTCGTGTCATCATCCCATTGGCTGAACAAAACAATACAGTAGTTCTTTCAACACATAAAATGAGATCTTTTAAATACCGTCCTACATAAAATGTAAATGAAAGAGCGTGCCTGAGGCTCGACTGAATTGAAAACAAGATTTTTGCGGTGTCATGTTGGGGTGTTATGTTTTATATTATACACGTTTTTCAGAAGGTCAGTAACTACTAGCGAATCTAGGAAATGGGCATACTCCGCGCACGGCAAGGTTAGATTAGTCAGCGTGTGGCAGATTCACGTGACATGGTACCAGTTCGTCTATTGCCAATAGTAGACCGACTGTCGCCAAACACAGATTGGGAACGATCGAGCTTCTTCAATAATCGACATTGAACTTTACGAGATGCTGAAAATAATGCAGTCAAAGTCGGTTTCGACCGGTTTCGATGATTTACATAAATTTCGTTGCAACCCTCACGGAACCAGTTTATGTTTAGGGTGAGATTTGTGCGGGAGACTTGGATTTCAATAGACCGTCGTTTTGAGGTGGAATGATTCAGCAGTTGCGCAATCGATGCTTAAGGTTAAACTCTTAATTCCTACTCTATGATATGTATGTTTTTTTTTAGATTACGGTCACCGTGATTAGCGTTAGATTGACTGTAGAGTACGTAGATTCTATTGATTCAGAAATGGTTATATTAATAACGCAAACGATAAAGTGGAACCATATTTGCACTACAGTTAATTAATTAATTAATTCATAAAAAGCACAATACTTCTCTAAACGTTAACATTACAACAACCAAATTCCAAATCCAGACAACTCCCACATTCGCCCGTTAGCTTGTTCGGTTAGGCTGCAGGCGTAAAACATCCTTTACGAGTCACAGTAGCCCTCCGTCGGATGTTGACCGTTGCATTGAACGTTATTGGCAACCAGGGGCGGGTAATGAATGAATAACCCTTTTTGTACCTTCATTTGGTAGGAAGCACCTTCGTACCAATGACGTCATAGAATAATGGCAGTCTGCGCTCATCCGGGCATACAAATTCCTTCATTTTTATGAATCCGGGCTTCATTTTGATGAATCTTTACCGGCAACCTCCTGCGAGGGTCCCCGTTTCGTTAGGGCTGTGTACGTGCGGGTATACATATTCGATTTATGGAGATGCGCAAAACTCACGCAGTGCAGTGACTGCTACTGCAACTCTCTCTATCTCTCTCTCTCTCTTCTCACACTGCAGCAGCGACTCGAAGACTCGGCGCGAGGTATCTCGCACGAAGGTAGAATGGTGTTTAGAATATCAACGGTTATTTCACTGAACTCTGTTGAATACAGCTACAAACGTGTAGAGCTGTGCATTTGCATACTTCCACACACACCCCGCTCCCCAAACCCACGATGCCAACCCGTCAGAAGGTTGAGCAAAACCAGAAAAAATGAACAATAAAATTGGACACTTTGCATTCATCCTGCGGCTTCGCTGGCTACGCTTAGTAGACTTCACAATTACTGGTGCGCAACTCGTAGCGCACACCACCCGCACTGGCGTGTTAAACGAAAGTGACATTTTGCCAGTGGCGGTGAATAAATACTCGCTTGGTGCTCAGTACCACCACCGTCCCTGGTATCGCGGAAGATTGCACTGATCATCCGAAATGCGCGGGGAGCACAGCCAGAGAACAATGATGATCAATATTACGGAAGTTACGCCGCAGATGAGGCCGGGCATGGCTGGCTGTTGGTGACAGCGAGAGGATTATTATCGCAAAGTAGTCACTTCCTTCCTTGTAAAACGGGCGCCATGATGAAGTGAGTGGCTGCTGGTAGAACTTCAGTTAGTATATCATCAGTTACGGGCTTGATCGTTCATCTTGTACGGTGAAAGGAGCTGATACAGTCGAAGCTTTCATTTCTTGCTTGATGGTGTAGACCAGTTCGTTGGGTGTTCATCTCATGAGCGATAGTTTTTATGGGAGCAGTAAGCAGAAAAAGGCATTTCAAGGCTTTTTTTTCCAAAGAGCCAGGTGCATCTGGCCGATGTGCAAGCCAGTCACGCTCGCTAAGAAGGAAGTTCTGGCAAAGTGAACGCAATCGTTCACGTATGATGAGAAAGGGCAATTACTACACCCCTCGATCAAGCTTTCTAATGTAGTTAGACGCGTGTTGTAGGAAGAGCAATCTTAAACACATTCTAATACAGTACAAAATCTTAACACACACTGAGCATCAAACAGCGTTGCGAATCGGCAAGATGTACGGAAATAGACAAATTGTCTTCTAACGCTATGATCACGGACAAGTCGTCGGGCCTTAGTAACACGAAGTAGATTTGCATAGGTTTTATTGTTTGCAATTTAAATAAACACATAAATATCAACTGCATTTCAACGTGGCAGCTATTCTCGACGATCATTCTGTTGTTACATTCGAGGCGCAAGTGCAAAAGTGACGTTCTGGCGGGATATTTTATTGTATTTTACAGCGTATTTTACGATGTTTACAGCGATGCAATGTAAAAATTATCTTTAAAAGCTTGTAATTAGCCTACCGGAGAACATCAGCAATTATGTCTTGCTGTGCCCATATTTACACATCTCCCTCACGTCCTTCTGGTGTAGTTGTACATTAAATATCTCCAGAATTTCAATCACTTTTTGGCGTACGTGCATTGCCCAAACGACTGCCGTGTTCTACGGTTGTTCTTCAGCAAACCTCCTCCCCCGCCTGTTCCGATGACGCAGGTGTGTGTGTGTGAGGTCAATCAGCTTGCAAGTGGCGTGTGCTGCATACAAAACACGCGCGCCATTCGATCATCCAGCGCCGGGGCTGGTCTGGAGTTTCGCGGGATCTCTTCCCAACCACAGGAAGTCGAACGTGAGCGAACGTCAGTATGGCGGGAAGTGTGTGCGAAAGGTTCGCGCCACAGAAACCTTGAGCACGGGAGTAAAGTGTGCAGTTAATGCTAGCCGCACGACCCGGCTCGCGCCAGCAACCGATTCTAAAACGAACTCTTCACGTCGGCGATCCTATCGCGCCGTGTGCGCATCCGTGGCGTTTACCGCTAGCTCACACAGCGGCAAGAAGGTATCGCACGATCACGTCTTTTTGTACGCTTTGTTGACCTTGGGGGTGTACGGAAACACGAACGCGTCCTGCTGGTCGGAATTGCCCGTACGTGTTCCGTCGCACGGTGGTGCGGTGCCAGTAGAATCAGGATGTCCTCATTGCAGATAAAGATCGAGGGTGTGTGTGCGTGTGTGAGTAAAAGGGAAATCCCAGAATTTTGGGAAAAGTAACATTTAGCTAGAATAATTAGAATTTGTTAACACGTTCACATATCTGTAGCTGCAACTACAGAGCAGCTTTACGTCAATGTCATTCAAGTTGGCTTTGTACATTGTACATACAGAAATGAATCCCAAATTGTGTTCTACGCAATTGTCCAGTACCGAGTACCAAGTTAATGTATTACACTTTTTCACAACGGCTGTCGTTCGGTTTTGCGCAGTTCTTCGCAGCAGCGTGGCGTGGCCCATTAGTCATAACGCTGGAAAGGCGGCAGATGGATGGATGAGAACGCTGTGGTCCCACAAGGTGGCGTTGGCGTTACGGCGACGAAACCACACGATTCGCGACCACCTTCACGGGCTTCATTTTTGGACCATGTTCTGGTCTGGCCCCTTTGTTTGTTTGCTCTCTGCAGATTTTGTTTTATTATTTTTGTTCTGCTTTCTACGCTTCTCCAGCAAAAGCGGGGGCGAAAACGGTGTCATTTTCTTCCACAATGTCACGATCAAAGCAAAGCTGGTGGAGCATTAGTGCAGCCAGTGTTTGTTGTTCCCTTTCGGCATAGTTTTTAATACGAGGGAACGAAAGTCTGGTAATAACTAAGCGTTAGTTTCACGAGGGAGGTGCGTAAACAATCCGGGCGTGTGTACTGGGTTCCGTAAACAACACCGGCAACCGGAACTGCTACAGCTTTTAAGTTGAATCTTGTTCTAAATTCCTCTAGCAGTTGTTTAGCCCACCAGATGATTAGCTGTTTCTTTACGCCCCTCCGCCGCCAGTTGTTGTGGTGGCGGGCGAAAGGTTGACGATTTGGCCGCAACAGAATGCATGTGCCAATAAATGTGACACACGCGCGCTCGAAGCTCCAATGTATATTTGCCTATTGCTTTCCGGAGCGCGTCCGCCCATCTCCTTCTTGAGTCCGTCCCTATCGCTCCATTCTATTAGCCGTCTAAGAACGAATTAGTTTAGAACGCCTCAAAGCTCGAACCGTAAATCACTCGCCTGGTTGTGGACATTGTGTTTGGTTGCGAGGAAATGACTTGCACCGCTGCAGCCCAATACAATGTGTGTATGTTTGTGTGTGTGTGTTAGAATTATATTGCCATTTAATGGAACCGCAGGAAGGTGTATAATCTAGCGTAATGAGTGGCAGTGTAAAAGGGGTCGTCAGATGCAGCAGCAGCAGCAGGGAATATGTCATCGGCTAACAAGACTTAGCTTGTCTCAAATGCCTAAACGATGCTTTGAGCTTTTGAGTGTCCGTTAATGAGTTTTGCCTTCCTCCGTGGGCAATGGCAGAATGAATGTTCCGGTACTGCGCGCTGCTCCCCGACCAATATAATAAAAACACAAAAAAACTTGGGGAAGGAACTCGCGCTGCTTGGTGTGTCTCGCGATTTGTACCGACGGGGAGAGCACAGCGATCGCACGTTACCCCGACACGTGCGAATAACATCCAGCTGTGCGCACCACCAAAGTGTCCTGGCATTTCTGTGTGCCAAGAAATTGCAGTTGCAAACCCCGTTGGCGAACGATGTTTGATGTATTTATTTGCAACAATTTGATCGATTTTTCCATCCACGCTAATTATGGGCTTGATTACATTCATGCTTATGCTTGGGGGTAGTCGCATGTAGCGTGTGTGTGTATTCTCGCCCATAGACAACAAAGAACACGAGGGCGGAAGAGGACAGAAGATCAATCGATAGGAACACAATTTTGGCACAATAAAAGCTGCGCACAAATGGTGGTCGCACACCCAAAAGTGGACAAACAGTTTCATTATCACCTCACGGTCGTGTCATAATGGTTGTGTGCGTTGTGGCAGAATTCCAGCACAATAAAATGCTCCGATAAAGTATTGCCAAGAGTACAAAAAGTGTAAATAATAGTAGCACAGCATGAACAACTGACAAAAATTTTGGTAAATTGTTGAGCAAAGCGGCAGCACTTTGCACTGGTAACATCACTCTATAACGCATTACATTGGTTTGTTGGGGAAGCTCCCACGAGATGATGTTGATTGGATGGTTGATGAATGGGGATGAGTTGAACGTTTCTAATTCTAACGCAACCGAACACCGATATACTCCAAACTGGCAAGTTCAAGGACGGTGCCGTTGATGTTTCCTCCAACATGACAAATTAGTTATTAAACGCTTTTTTTCTATTAAAATGATAAAGAAAGCTCCCACCGTAGTGTGTTGTAGGTGTGTGACTGGTGGGTGATTGTGCTTTGTTGTAAAGCTCTCTCCCCGCTGGAGGTGAAAAGCGGGTGACTTTGACATGTGCGAATTGACCGTAACAGGCGTGCCCCTTGGCGACAGCTGTACACCACAGTCGTCCTGGCCCGGTAATGGACCGGTCACACACATTTGCCGAAGGTTATTTTTACTTACATTCAAGTTGTACAATCATTTTTGTACGCTGTCGAGTGAAAAGAAGAAGAAAAGGCGTACAACACTACCGAACAAGGCGACATTTCTTTCCAGGCCTTCCCCGTGTCCCCTAACCACTTTTTTCGAGGGCGAGTTTGTGCATCATCGTCTCCAGCAAACGTTCAAATTACATTCGCAAATTGTAAATCGCTCCGGCAAACACATGTGTGTGTGTGCGTGTGTCTTCCACCGTCCCCGACGAATCCCGTACGAACGAAGAGATGAAACTTTTGCTGCTTTGGGGAACGACACATTTCACGGTTCCAGCCCGACCATTGACAAAAACAGCTTAAAATGTGCGCGAACGAACGCGCCATCCAAATTCTAATGCGCCACGACGCAAAGCAACCGGGCCCCGCAGGACAGAGCCGGTACGCATTGCGCGAAGCGGTTGCTTTTTACGCATTTTGCATACCTGTGTGTATGTGTGTGTGTGCACAACGCCCCAGCACACACCTGTACCGAAAGCGTTGGGTTTGCTGCTCCAGCGCGAACGTGTGAACGCGACACGAAGTCATCGGGCAGCCGAGAAGAAGGGTTTTACGCGGTGCTGGAGTAACGACGGCGGCGTTACGTCGCGATCTGTCGCGAGAGCTTGCTGCGGGCTGCTGCTATGTGGTCGCTGTATGTGCCTATCGTGGTCGATGGATCGGCCGCTCGCACCAACACACCAATGCGGGCCGAGACAAGCAGCCGATGCCGAGCCTGAGCTCATATTAAAATGACAAGCGATCGACCGCGATCGGTTTAGTGCGGCGGATCAAGTTCAGCAAGCAGCAGCAGCAGCAGCAGCAGTTGTTAGCAGCGCATCTCTCGAAGACGAGGCGACAGTTCGCAGTCAATTCGAAGCAAAAAGCAGCAGCATCCAAAGAGAAGCAAACTAAAAGTTTTGATCAATTTGACAATTTTTTTTGTGACTCGGTCTTAATAAACGTTTAAAAAGGGAAACACTGTCAAGGCAACTGTTTGAGCGCATCGTGCACGGATTTAGTGGCAAACACGCTTGGTACGACAGGCCCCTTTGGTGTGTTCAGTTCTTCAAAAAGACGCAAGAAAACACGCTTCCCTTTGTAAAAATCGAATCAAGAAAGCTTAAAACTTAAACGTGTTGATCATTTACCACACAAGTGCTAGAGTGTCGTCCTGTACCCCGCGTGTGTGTGACAATGAGTGGAGGATTCTTCTTTGAGCACATCGTCGAGTTCCTGCTTCCGAAGCAGCCCGCCCAGCAGGAAGCCGATGTGGCGAAGTGTGCCGCAGCAGCCGCCGCCCAGTCAGTGATCAAGAAATAGTGTTCTTTCCACTGGCTGTTTGACAGGCTACGGCTGACAGTTGTACCAGGAGAAGACTAAAGTATTACTATTGACAGCGTTTGAGTGAACAGCGAAAAAAAATCGAAACCTTTTAACACACAACAAGAAGTGAATAAAAGAAAAACACAATGTTGAAAAAGTACGTGCTTAAACTGACCAACACGATCGGTACGGTCGACTACCTCAAGCGCCGATCATCCACACCGACGGAAGTGATCCGCCAGCAACAGCAACAGCAGCAGCAGCAGCAACAACAGTACCAGGAAAATCTACCCCACTCCCAGAAGGGCCCCGGGTTGGGCAAGTTTACGCGCAATGGGCGCAAATGTTTGCGTCGCCGGTTCTCCAGCATCTCGTCCGCGGACAGCGGCATCCTGGAGGAGATCGACCAGGAGGACGAGCTGCAGGCCCAGATGCAGCAGCGCCAGGAGCAGCATCAGCAGCAGCAGAAGCAGCGGGAACGGCTCGAGGAGGACCCACTGGAGCACGATTCTGCCCTGACGACGCCGGCTTCGGAGGAGGTCGACAGTGGCAGTGGGACAGTCACGGCCACGGCCACCATCCGGCTACCTCCGACCACCCTCGATACGGCGCTGCTAGCAGTGCCGGTCGCACAAATCATCATCTCGACCGCGATAGCGGAACTCCGGAGCGCACTGCTGTTCTATCCGTTAGTATGCAAGGGTTGGGACACCCGGGAGGGGGTGTAGACTTTAAGTGAGACCAAAGTATATGTGTATCTGTTTGTATGTGTGGTTGTATGATAATGGTTGCTCCGGATGGCCACGTGCTACTTACTTAGCCGCAAACCCCAATTAACCAATTTGTGTATTAATCGATCCAGCGTGTCCAGCCACAAGACAGCCGTCTGGCCCGAGAAGTAGCCCGAGGACGAGATCTCCCTTCCCTTTAGCCACAGGAATCTAGTTTAGCGTTCGGTCAGTCGCATAAAGCCGCTTAAAACGCGCCATAACACTGGTCGAGGGGATGCTAATAGGGGTTTGGATTTGTTTTTCTTTGGTTTGATCGTCCGTCCGTCGTGTTTTGCGGGGATCGCCATCTCTATCCTCGACCCCGTTGTTTGAGCGGTGGCCATCGAGCCTTGGGGGAGGAGGAGCAGTGTGTCGCTCGGGCGGGTGGCAATGTTATTGTTGGATAAATATTACACTTTTATAGCAGCGCCTGGAAAGCTCCCATTGATTCCCTGCGCAAAAGCTGCGTTGGCGTTTGTGTTGGTTTGTGTTGTTGTGTTCTTTTGTGCAATTATTACATATTTTGTTGGGATTACTAGTATGGTATGTGTGTGTGTGTGGTGCCTATTGAATGGGAACACAATTACGCGGGGAGGGGGTTGGGGCCGAGCTTGTTTGTCCAATTTTGGCGAGGACGTCTTAAGCTATAAATTGGTTCATTTGTTTGGCAAAAGGTGACAGACAGACAGCGGGAGGACAACAGCGCATTTTACGCATTACTCTCAACAGCCACCCACGCACTCTCCCACAACTACTTTCAATTTCGCTTGAGGTAGAGTGCGAGTGTGCCCAGTGTCTTGGCGGGGACACTATAGCAGGCACGTTTTATTTGCAGCTCACTACTGGAATACTACTTATCGTACTTGCTAAGTACGTTAAATGTTGCTACCACTGGCTCTGCAAACCAGCTTAAGCCAGTTGGGTACAACAATCACGTAGAAAACGCATTTTACGCTACCACCGCTTGGAAATGTCGTAAAAATGGCAACGCGTCGTTTTGCGTACCCGCGTCTAACGAGATGCACAGCATGTCGGTAAGGGATCTTGACCTTATCGACTTGTTTTTGTGTTTTGCTACAACGTTTTTTTACACCTTTTTTCGGGTTCAAAATTTTTCAAAAAACGATCAAAATCGTAGATATTGATGATCCCTTGGGATGTCATTGGTTTGACAATTTGATTCGTGACCTTCGGCAGCCATTAGTGACGGCGCTCGGACACAAAGCATCGCACATCCCGCCCTGGGAAGTTGAAATTATCACGCGATCCCAAGTTATCCCCCGGGGCATATGCGGTGTGTGATAGGCCCTTTAGCCTTATGCAACCCCTGGTGCCGGAATGCGTTTCCTGCGAAATATTATTTCCATAAACGTGACGCTGCTGTTGCTGCTGTCACCTTCTCCATCCGCATCCCTTTTGTGCAGGGTTTGGAGGGATGCCTGTCAATTGACAGTGTGTGTGAGTGTGTGTGGTGATAGAATAACCAGTGAGGGGGAATTTGTTCCGGGGGAATGCATCATACCGGGGTACAGGTAATAAAGATCGAAGAGGAGGATGCTTGCTGCTGCTGGTGATCGTCGTTTACCATGACGGAGCGGTTATTTTACCTCCTTTGCATACTGCATTTCGTTTGCACTAGATGGATGGTGCATTAAATGCCACTGGCGTGAGCGTCATGAGATGATGCCATATTTTTTTGCGATTTTTCTAGCATGCAAAATGGGAGAACTTATCTCAGAACCCCTCTCAGTCCGTTGAGGTTCGTCGCCTGTCGTCGGCTGAAACTTCCCGAAACCGTTCGTTTGTAAATTGCCGCAATTGCGTCAACTGCCAGGTTCATTTCGAGCTGGGTGTAAAACTATTAGAGCTAATTCTTTGGCTCTGTTTCTGATTGCAATATTACAGACTTGTAAAAACTGTACACTGTAAAACTGAAGTTAAATATGGAAATCACGACAGAGCGATGTAAAAATCCACCGAATGGTGCCACCGCTGCTAAGTAATTCCGGTCGGTCATGAGTCGTGAGGATGGATAGGGATGAGGTGGGATGGGTAAAAGGGTTTTGACTGACTGCTGTGTGTGTTTGTGGTAGCTAGAACCTGTTCGTCCGCAGTGTGTAGCTCTAGCGGAGCCCAAAACACGAGCATTAGAATAAAATTGCCATACATCAGACTAGAAACCTTAATTCATTTTATTACTACTCCATTCTTTGAGCACACACACACACACATTCCTTCGGTGGGCAATCTGCCTTAAGCAATGTAGATCACGCGTACAACGGCTACACTACGGGCGGGAAAACAGCGGCACGTTTCTTACTAATGCTGAACAAACAGTGGCGGACACTCCGTCCGATCCGAGACTACTGCTCTGCACACGATCCTTTTGGTCTTCTGTGCTCCTCTCGCCCGGCTGCTTAAATAATGAATATTCAATCGTGCACTATTTGAATTGAATGCCCACAGCGCGCGCTTGTAAGGAGATATGGGGTTGTGGAAAATATTTTCTGTACTTACGGATTGAGGCGAAGCGTGGAAGAGAATCCCAGATAATGTGGGACAGAGTGGTACCTTTCGGTAAATGCACTAAACGTGGATGTTAATCCATTAATTGATCGACATGCAGACAAGCTACAATTAATGATTAATGAGTAAATGGTATGTTCTAATACTTGACTATATTTTAGCGACTTTTAATAAGAATCGTCCACCTTTCAAGTCACACGAGAAGTTCCTTTAGTCGTGTTCCGGACACAAAGCAATCACACACGCACACACAGCAGTTAAAAGATCATGATGATCTCATATGATCTCCAGCGGGGGTGGTTGGACCGGGGGCTCGCTGATGAGCGCGGGAATAATGTCTCTATATCGACTTATTCGATGTGTCAACAAAATGTCACCGTGTGCTGCTGCGTTGTTATTTACCTGTTTGTTCGCAGGACATACTACCGCAAACGATTGTGCTGGTGCTGGTAGGAGAAAACACACGCTAGCCCATCACATTTGTGCGTTTTTTTTTAATTAATTTAAAATGAAGCTTTTAGCCATGTCACTGGGGTGATGTGCATTTTGTCTGGGACGTTACAATTTGTGCTAATTTTGGGGAGGGTGCAAATATGTGTGGCACGAGCCTTGTCATAATTACCAACGAAACGTTAGCATTCCGTCAAGCGCATCACGGATCAGAACGGTTCTACGTTTATTTGCTTGCTCTAACGCTTTACAGGGTGTTGTGTTTTGATTGCTGTGCGGATGAAGAGAAGTGTGTCAAATTGATTTGATTGGCAACACAGTTCACGCGGGTGGAAAAAGCGCACGAAGCCACACCAAACGCGCCACGCTGAAAAGCGAAGCACTGAGAGTAAAATGTGTAACACCCGGCTATCGGGTGGCCCTTAGCTGGTGGGTT
Source organism: Anopheles arabiensis (assembly GCF_016920715.1). Taxonomy (NCBI): domain Eukaryota; kingdom Metazoa; phylum Arthropoda; class Insecta; order Diptera; family Culicidae; genus Anopheles; species Anopheles arabiensis. The sequence goes on from NC_053517.1 coordinate 24,018,956, forward strand.
GATTGATTGAGCCATGTACAGCAGGGTCTACCTTCCTTCCACACCACAGACGACGCGGTTGTGTGGTGGTGTGGTGTACAAGGCGTGTTCATCTACGGATATATATATACATGTGCGTATTTCGACGGGCCTGTATGCCTCGATCGAACCGAAAGCGCAAGAAGTGTGCACACACAAAAAACCGGTAAATTACGCAAACCCCGTCACCAAACCCTTTTGATAGAGTGCGCTTTCCTCCCGCCGGGCGTCTGTCGTCCTCTGCGGGGTGTGCATTCCAGCAGTTTCCTGCCCACCCGAGACGAGCCCACGGAAGCCTCTAGTGAGCGCTAAGATGATTCGGGCCTTTGACACGTTGTGTTCACACACACACAATTATTCACAAAGAGAAAGAGAGGGAGACAGTGGGGTTTAGGGGTGGAAAGGGCTGCTTTGCATCCTAGGGGTTGATTGCTTACAGCGACCGCTGTAGCAATTGTTGAAGCATATGCTGGTTGACGCGTCTGCCATGCGCCCCGTCTGAAACTATGTCACATTATGACAGATAAATATTCATCCTAAAGTGACGTGTGTATATATAAAAATATGTATAAAAAGTCTCTTTTTTGGGTAGTTTTTTGTAATGGGGTGACTAATTCCTCCGCCAGTACGGGCATCATCAGGACTCACGTGCTCTGTGGAAACGTTTGAAATAACACCATCGAAAGTACGTCACTTTTTTTTTTAAAGGAATTGTAGTTGTCCATGTATGGTAAAAGTTCCTGCTGACTACGTTTGGAGATGTCTCGCTCTCTCACTACATGCGAGGCTTCGGCTGATTCACAACATCGAAGTGCAGTGCCTCTGGTACCGCCAGAGACCGCCAAACAAGTTCCCAATGACTCACTTGCCGGCGTGCTGTCGCCACCATCATTCGACGCAAAACAAAACATGCAATGGCCTCTTCTAGCCAGCTCTTATCCACCTTTTACCACCTTAAATAGGAGGGCGGTTTGCTTTTAAGACATGCAAATGCATGACAACTCATACCTTCTTTACTGTGTGTTGTGTCACACACCGGCACCGGCACAGCCAGGTGTGAAAACGATTTATACTACACAACTTCAACATGCCTTATGGCACGTTATTATCTTACACACATTATCCATACAGTGTATTACGTGTTTTACGGGGAACCACCTTCGCGTAGATCGCGGTGAGATGATTCCGTCCGGCACTTCCGGTCTCCGCGGTTTTAAGTAGGCGTCTGTGAAGCGCGAAACCTTACAAATGTCTCACAAGCGAGCAAAAGCGCCACCGCGAAAGCTTCAGCGCGAGCTTTCGTCAGCATACAACAACCCCGCGCGATGATAGAGGGTTGATAGTAGAGGGATGAAACAAAACACGTCTCACGTGTTTGTGTGTATGTGGTTGTTTGCTAACGTTTTGCGCATTTTATGTTTTTTCCCCTGTGTCGTCGCTCGTTTGGTTCGATATTTGTGCGTGTGTTCGTCTTGTCCGGCGGTCCAGTACGAACTTCAACATGGACCAAACATGGTCACGGAAGGACCTCGGTCAGGGGTGAGAGGGGAGGGGGGGAGGGAGAGAGACCCGAAGATCGCGCAACACCCATGCAACGTACTTCGGGTGTAGCAAAACACGGGCCGCGATTGCCGAGTTCGCGCGTTCGCCCGCTCTCGCGCTGTCGTCAGAAAGCTTTAGAATCTTCAGCTGTGTTTACTCGTCTTCCCGTCAGTCATTCTGTGGCGGCTGTGCTGTGCTTAAGCACCTAAATCGTTTGCTCTGTGCATATCTGTTTCTGTATTATTGCTGTTTTTCACAGTTTTCGAACAACAACTTGACCGGAAAGTGAAGTTATTCTGTGGAGATTGCATCGTTCGTGCAACCGCTCCTTACGTAGGTGGGGCACGGTAGTGCAAGCATTCGACTAAAACAACCAAGAACACACACTTGAACTTGAACTTCCTTCTTCAAACGGGGAGGTGGGGTTGGCAGGCGTGTGCAAATAATAAAAAAATAAGTTAGATCGTTATTTCTGTTTCGAAAACTCAGTTGCGTCGTTGATGTGGGCGAGTTGAATTTGTTTACGGAATTATCGATTAGCGCGCGGCAGTGCTGCAATGGTGAATTGAGTTCTGGTGCCTAGTGTGGAAGCAGAACAGAACAGTGAACAACAACCTTCCTTTGCCGGAGGTGACTTTTGTGATCGTAATTTATTTCAAGCAAAGTGCGACTAATTGCTGGTTAGAAGTTGGTTAGAATTGATATTATTTTGCTTCTATGTTCAACGTCGAACGTTTGCCTAACACAAATCCCTTTTTGTTTCTCTTCTCCTTCCATTTGCAGATGGTTCCACGGCAATCTGTCCGCTAAGGAGGCGGAAAAGCTTATCCTAGAACGTGGCAAGAATGGTTCGTTTCTAGTGCGTGAATCTCAAAGCAAGCTCAGTGATTTCGTGCTCTCGGTCCGGGCGGACGATAAGGTGACGCACGTCATGATTCGATGGCATGTAAGTACATACACCCCATTTACATACAGGCATGCCTCCCAGGGTGGGAGAAGAATGGATGTGCTGCGAAAAGTAGACAGAATGTGTTAAAAGGCGAAAAAGGGCCCTGCAGCGGGATTAGTACCTTTAAGTCACTGGACCGGAAACAACGTGCCCATGTGTGTGTGTGTGTGTTGCTGTTTGCAGAGCATGACGGAGCCGCTCTTATGTTAATGCTCTTCCTTCTCAACTCATGTCGCGACGCGCCGGATGACCTTGGCACTAGCACGACGACGGTACGACGACGACGACGACAAGTGACGCATAAACCGTTGCCGATTTGGTAGCACGGTGTACCCAAGGGAGTAAACAGTACGGTGGAACAGATGGGCAGCCAAACACAAACTCTCACACACACAGCCTAGACTGGGGGATGATCTGTACGGCCCTTCTTCCAGTGGCCGAACATGGCACGACGATGGCGACGACTGAAGGTCTTTCGCCGTGTTTGTAGTGATTTAAAACCGGCAACAAAACGGTTCGACTGTGTGTTGCCACTTTAAGTTGTTGGTGAGCTTTTTTGTTGTTGTTCTGGTTGTTGTTGCTTATCCTTCCTACCCTGACTTTGGTGTGTTCACCGCCAAGCGAAATAACAAGGGAGGAGTTTGTGTTGTGTGCACCTTTTGTGTATTGCCGATTGGGGTTTGAACCGGTGTGGGAGATAATTTACAACTTATTGCAATTTAAAAAAAAGCACTTCCCCGTGTACTTCTTCATTAGACTTGCCTTTTTCTGTTACTTATCAGACAGGTGTAAACATATATACAATCATATTCTCTCTCTCTCACATACGCATGGCAAGAGAAAATCGATTCATTGGAAAGGTTACATAAATTGCAAAAAGCACCAAAAACGTCATTTGCCCCAGACTGTGCGTTGCGTTTCGTCGCTAAAAGTCTGCCCGGGCAGGGTGAATGCGATGGGGGAAATTATGCTAAACGTATTTCCGCCAACTCGACGTCTGGAACTGGATCAAGGTCTAACGAAGAGCAATTAGGTCTAACAGTGTGACAATGGCGGGTAAAAACAAACCGAATTACATTAGTGCATTGGTGTCGATGACGGTGTCATATGTGGGGCTTCTTTTTTAGGCCGATTTAAGGGTTTCGGCATTGTTAGGCATTGGTTGCATATGCGAAACAAAAACCGTGCTCTCTGTGTACGGCTAATGATGTTGAGGAAGCAAGTTTTTGAGGTACAGTAACGAATAGTACGTTCAGAATTCGCTAGTTGAACAGCGTTTCCAACTATTGGCATTGTGCTGACTTCAGTTTAGTATCCGAGAGCCATTAGTATTCGGCATTTTTCTTGGAAGACACATGCAACTTAAGTAATTTGTTCCAATCCCGAGTTTTCTTCCATGCCAACGCCTGGTCTTCAATTGAAGCTTCTATCGTACGTGCAGCTATTGAATTCAAATTGTATTGCCTTTGTCATTAGTACGCATTTTGATCTCCTTTTCGCGTGACACCTCAGTAGCGCCACGTGTAGAGCTCGATCATGCAACACACTTATCGTAAGTTCAAATCTAGTCTGAGGCGAGTTGTGCATATGTTTGGGCTTTGCAGAATGAATAGTTGAAAGGTTTTTACATACTTTTCAACAACTAAGGTAGATCAATATACTATAGGCTTTTGAGGGAGGCGATTACTAGTAATGACTCCAATTATGACCTGGTCCTCATATTGAATTGTGATTTCTGTGGATATAGACAGTTGTGGCGAAAAGTCGCTACTGAGGAGGACCTTCTCTTATAAGGCTATGGTTCTGCTCTTCCATCAAATACGTTTGTTGTAACCCATCAAATACTCTAAGTAGTAGTACCTTATTAACAACTGACGGACGAGTTATTACTCCGTTTTTAACTCCCACTCCCCTATGCGGACAAAGACCGAACAAGGTGTAGTAGTTTGATCATACGGGAGCGCAAATAAGGCTCAAGAAAAGTATTGAACAGAGGGAGAGTGAGTGACAACAGAGATCATATTTTAAGCACACACACACATACAAAGTGATCATAAAATTATACGACGATTAAGCAAACGTGACAGCGTCGCCGGCGCAAGGTAAAGCACTATTTACTCTCTGCCATGAAGGGACAGTGGGGGTGGCGTGCAAAAAAGGAGAGAAGAAAACGATCATGCACTTGGCGACAGCCTTCGAATTAGTCATAATTAAATCGTTTATCGGTACCGATTGCTTCTGAACGTGGCGGCTGTCCACATTTTACCCGCAAGAGGCTGTCGTTGGTGCGCCCGGCGTACTTTCCACCACTGCTCTGACCGGAAGTGCACGTTTCGTGACACAGACGATTCATCAGTCACAGCCAGTCAGTGTGCTCTTCCGCTTATATGGTGGTTGTAACGATCGTCCATACCCACAGCATGATGACGCCAGCCTAACCATGGATAAGACACCGATTGCAGAATGACAAATTGATTGAAAAATTAGTAACCACGAGTGTAACCTCCTTACCCTGTTAGAAGAGTGTGCTGACGTGTCCTCATGTGACTCATATTAATTTATCAGAATTATTCAACTTTCATTCTCATTCCACACATTTTACTCCTTTGGTAGCAATCCTTCCTATACTTATGTGTGAATCGTTTCTTTATTTGCTTGTTTTTGTTTTTTCCGCTTCCCGTAGGAGAAAATGTACGACGTCGGCGGTGGGCAAAAGTTCGCAACCCTGTGTGACCTGATCGAGCACTACAAGCGCAACCCGATGGTGGAAACGTGCGGCACGGTCGTCCACCTGCGGCAGCCGTTCAACGCGACCCGCATCACGGCGGCCGGCATCAACGATCGGGTCGAGCAGCTGCAGCGCGAAAACGGGGGCCAGTCGTACGGGAAGGGCGGCTTCTGGGAGGAGTTCGAATCTCTGCAGCAGCAGGAGTGCCGGCACACGTTCTCGCGCCGCGAGGGCCAGCGGAACGAAAACCGGGCCAAGAATAGATATAAGAACATTTTACCATGTAAGTATACGTTTTACTATTAAAATTGATCTAATCCAACCCACTCCAATCATTAGCTTGGGGGTTTGGGAATGAATAGGAAAACGGAAATTTGAAGGTAAAAGTATCATTTTCAATTGCAAAACATGAAACGAGGATCTTGAAACGTTCCGCTGCTCCGTAAACAACAACACGTCAATGTGGACGATTCTTTGTTACGTTGTTCGGGCGAGAAGCGGTAATTAAACGTTGAACCAGTTGCTGCCCCGAGTGTCGGGGTTCTAAATGTTGAATCAAAACACACCATCGGAGACGGAGACCCACGCAGCCGCAACCTCCGCAGAATTATAAACCTGACGATCGTTTGTGTGTGACGACTCGCTCGCTCGCCCGCTCTGCTGCCTCGCGTGTGATGCGTGTTAGTGTAGTGGGGCAGATAAAAAAGGCATCTTTGAAAAGTTGACGCCAGGCATCCCTTCCCTACCCCGAAAAACCCTCCGGTTCCGGTCTCTCGACGTCGCAAAAAGGCATCCAGCCAACCGGTCCAGGCATGACCATATAAGCGAGAGTGCGCGATCCGCCACCTCGCCGCGGCACCAAATGTACGCGGAAGAGGGTAACCCTCCCGCGCGGGCCTCGTGAAGGATCTGTGACTACGTATGCGGGTTGCTCGCTATTTACATACAGATAAAATGCCAATATTTCAATCTATCGCGCCCACCCCGCTCACTCTCGGCCGGACAAAAAGCATCGCGTTTGGATGCAACGGTATCGCGATACTTAATTGCAAGCGTGCGCGGGAATGCTAATGATCGGCAATCGGAATCTAAACCCCACGTCCAGCGTGTAGTAGGATCGTGTGAACAAACTCGCCCAAGTGCAACATAATCGACGAGAGCGGGCGAACGAGCGCGTCTCTATGTCGTCTGCCAGCGTGTGAATCAGGAAGCAATCGTTCGAAGCGTTTTTCATATTTTGCAAAACATGGCATCCGTTCAAGGGCGGCCGCGAAAGAATCAATAAGGAGAGGGAAGGTGCGCTTTGTGCACTATGAAATATGCAATAGTGTCGTCGACAGCTCTCTCTTTATCATCATCATCATCACCGCCGTAAGCTTTTGAGGTGTCATTCTTTTTATTGGTAAAGAGGAGCGCGCTGGGGCATCCTCTTCTGGGTGCGCAATCGATTGTCGCATTATCCTCTCGGAAGGTCACGGGTATGGTCAAGGTTGTTGTTGCTGTTGTTATTGCTGGTGTTCTTAGAGCCGTGACAACAGCCAGGAATAGCCCATCCAACCTCCTCCAAGCAAAACGTGCTCGATCGATTATTGTGAATGATGATTAGGTAAAATTGGTTGCAACGAAAACCGTCTGCTGGAGCCCATTCAGCGGCCGCCTCCAATCAGCACTGAAAAGTGGACGGATAACAATCAGAACTTTAAGTGGCCTCTCCATACACACACACACACACGTTAAAACACTCGAGAACCCTGACTGCCTGACGTGTGTCGCACATGTGTTTTTTGTCGCAAATGGCCGGGCAACTGGAGCAAACAACGAAAGGTTGACATACGTTACGTAAATGTCGGTCAACTGAGAATTGAGACACACACACACACAGGGGGGGGAAAAGGGTGGCGACAACACACAGTGGTTTGCAAGTGGTTTTCATTTCACGGCAAACTGTTTCTTCCATCTCCGGGCAGCGGTCGTCGAGGTGCGATAATTAGATTGCCAATCAAGCTTCATCATCATCGTCCGTCGTGTTTTAGCATCACAATGAGAATAGGAATCGTTAAACAATATGGGTGGCACAAGGGGGTCAGGTGCAGATGCAAATGCAGATTTGAAAGTTGTTAAACAACAGAACGATGAACAACCGAAACACAGGTTGATTGTTGTGAAATTGAATTGTTTTTTTCGGTCGAAAGGCGGGAGATGTGTTCTGTTGAATTTCTACATTGGAGAGCAAACTTGACACAGAATGTGATCCTGTATTTCGTTTATCTCAAAATCGAGGTTTTTGTTGTTGCTAGAAACAGAGAGGGAGAGAGCTTAGAAAGATTGCTTGGTACCAGGAAACATGTTTTTTAATGTAAATGTCCGGTACATGTAACCAATTATTGAACAGCTTTTGCTTCTGAACACGCGTAACATATAATCAGTGTTTAAAACAGTTCAGCACCAGTAACTAATCGAAGATACAGGATCAATTACCAGTTGATTGTTTATGATGCTATCGTACAACCAGATAATACGTAGAAGATAACATATTGAGCGTGATAACACACAATGCGATCGCAAAATACTAGTTACGTTTAAACATTGTCTGGATGAGACCGTCTCGTGGATCTAAGGTAAGGGCCTTGGTCTAACGCGTCACGGGTTGTGCGTTCAAATCTGGTTTGAACCCGGAACAAAAGCGCAAATTTTACTAATTCCAGATACTTTGTTTGAAAATTTGCATTAAATCACGTACTGGTGGAACACAAACAAATGAAATACTATTTATAAAGAGACAAATCATCATCCACCCTCGCCATTTTCTCCCTTTTTATATACTCTCTTATCTCTTTTATGTTCACTTACAAGCAACACATTATTCAGTGGTAATCTTTCTCGTTTTGCGCCTTTTTACGCAAATGAATAACGCCGCTCGACAGATGAATGATTATTAACAAATACAAATGTCTTGTGCGTGCGCACACACATCACTGTCGGGGAATTATTCTGCCTTGAGCAGATCGGAGAAGGGTGTTGTCGGTCTAGGGAACATAAGAACCTGTTTCTTTTCCTACAACACTGGCTGCAAATATATCTGACACTGACAATTTCCGGCGTCGAAGCGACGATTCCGCGCAATTAGTGCGCGCCCAACGTCCACATTCTTGCGTGTCGCTTTATTCATCCTGATGCACACACCACCAGCTTAACGTGGGTGGGAGAAACGGTTCATGTTTACCATCCACGACTTCTCGCTACTACTACTGCCGAGCGGGGGAAAGTTAACACTTCCCTTCAGCAGTGTAACGACATTTAATTAATCGCACCGAGTGGAATTCTTTTGCGGAAGCATTCCGTTAATAAATCCTTCCTTTCTTCTCCCTCCCTCCAGTTGACCACACGCGCGTGAAGCTGAAAGACGTGGACAGCACGGTGCCGGGCGCGGACTACATTAATGCCAACTACATTCGCCAACCGACGGAGGCGGAACAGAACGACATGAGCTCGTCGTCCGAGAACCTGGCCCAGTCGGCGGGTTCGGGGCTGAACAACGGGTACTCCCAGCCGAACGCCACCAACAACAATGGCACCAACGGTAACAGTGCGTGCCAGGGCTACAGTGCCGGTTCGGTGGCGCCGACGAAAAACTGCTCCAGCTGTCAGCTGCTCAACAAACCCTGCTCCCAGTGCTCCCTGAAGGCCAGCAGCGAGGTAGGGCGTTGGAGACTTTTCCTTTATTTTCCCCCGCCTCGATATCGACAATAATGTGCGGTGCTGTTTATCATCGAATTACCGTTACAGATGAAGCATAAACGCAACGAGTCGATCACCTCGCGCATGCAGCTGCAGCAACAGTCGCCCCACAAGCGGGACGAGAAGGACATGTTCAAGACGTACATCGCGACGCAGGGCTGCCTGACCAACACGATACAGGACTTCTGGAACATGATCTGGCAGGAGAACACGCGCGTCATCGTCATGACAACCAAAGAGATGGAGCGGGGCAAGAAGAAGTGCGAAAAGTATTGGCCCGATCCGCAGCAGAGCAAGGAGTGGGGCCACGCCCGGGTCCGCTGTCTGAGCGAGACGAGCACCGCCGACTACACGCTGCGCGAGTTTCTGCTGTCCTGGCGCGGGCAGGAGGATCGCAAAATCTACCAGTACCACTTCCAGGTGTGGCCCGACCACGGCGTACCGGCGGATCCGGGCTGCGTGCTCAACTTCCTGCAGGACGTGAACACGCGCCAGGCCCAGCTGCAGCTGGAGGGTTTGATGCCGGTAAGTGCAGCACGACGGTAAAAGCACAGGCGGATTGGAAAGCTTACGTGTTTGCTTGCTCATTTTAGGGTCCCATTTGTGTGCACTGTTCGGCTGGCATCGGGCGGACGGGCACGTTTATCGTAATCGATATGATTTTGGATCAGATTCTGCGTCAAGGTAGGGAGCTTCACAGCGCTTCCCGAATCGCCCATCCTTTTTAACACACGCTCCGGTTTCTGTTTTTAGGTCACGAGTGTGAGATTGACATTCAGCGGACAATTCAGATGGTGCGCTCGCAGCGTTCCGGCATGGTGCAGACGGAAGCTCAATACAAGTTCGTCTACTTCGCCGTCCAGCACTACATCCAGACGCTGCTGCAGCGGAAGCAGGCCGAGCAGCAGAGCCTGCAGGTGGGCCGCGAGTACACCAACATTAAGTACGTCGACGAAATCTATGTCTAAAGTAACTGTTTAAGCGCTTTCGAAACTAACTTAGCGTTACGCTGTCCCCCCCTTCTACGTACCTCCGCCTGACCCACGTCTGTCCGTCTGTGTAGCCGTAACCTAGAGCGCGTGTGTTTGCATATCCCCCATCCGACCCCACCCAAAACCCCTCCCTCCCTGAAAGAACGAGCTTCTACGTTTGCACCATAAACGGTTAAAAGAACGGTCTTCACGACGGCCCCTGTTGTTGTTGTAGTGGTTGCTGCTACCTTGCTCTGCTCGCTCGTCGATAATTTCTCAGCCGGGTGGCCATGCTAAACCAGTGCAGAATGTAAGGGCAACAAAGCATTAGGAGACCAGGGAAAGGGATCAAGGGATCAGCTGGAGCGAACGGCATGACGCATAGGGATCGACCAGATCGCGGCCAGAACACAGCGGAAAAGAAGCGCGGGGGAATATAGTTGTAAATTGTTGTACATTGTTCGTGCTACGCAAAATTCGTTCTCGTGTTGCGTGTGTTGGCTTGTACACCATCGTTGTGATATTACTGCTACTACTATAGTAATTTAAATGCTTTCCCCTGTTTTTGTCTCTATCCATCGCACTCCTGCTCTGTATACCTTAGTGTTGCGGATTTGTTTTTGCTTTCCATAACTGATTGCACGATTAAAACAGTGTGTGAGTGTTTAAAGGTAGAACGGGGTAAACATGTGGTCGCTTGTGTGAGATAGAGATTGAGAAAATGGGGTTACTTGTTTTGTTTTCTTCTATCTTTCGTTTGGATAAATGCGGCAACTGACGGTAACAAAATCGGAAAGCAAATTAGAATAAACACATTGAGGCCGAGCTGAGCTCTGCAGCAGCACGTTAAATGATGTACATTAGTGTTGAGATGTACATGTACAATAAAGTGTATGATTAGCTATAGTATTGCTCCAAGTAATTCAAGTAACGAGAAGGATTAGGGAAGCGTCTCTGCCACGATAAGATTATGCGCACCTTTGTGATTTTGGCTTTGCTCTCTGTACAGTTTCTAGCGCTAAGATGTTTCCATAGTTTTTGGGCTCCAAATCGAGCGTTGCAGCTAAAGTCAAGCGCAGTTGCATCCGAAAGAAAGAGCGGAAAAATGCTTCGGAAGATGAAATGCTTTTCTGTGCGTTGGTATTGCTTCCTCCGTTGCTGGATGGTCCAGTAAGGCATGTAAAAGAGCATATGTTTTGTATATCGTCGAGTGTAAAATTGAACCGTACTAAGATCGGACATTTAATTACAATTCACATGAGATGAAAGAAAGGCGGCCTTTATTCATTTGGAACTAAACTTTAAAGACATCATTAGAACCATAAGTTACTGCTTGTACGTTTTGTTATGATGTGTTACACTACTTACTGTAAGATGGACTCTTCTCGATTGCTTTAGCCTTCTCATTGTCTGTATCCGTACTCTTTCCACCCTTTTCCATATCTGGTAGATTAAAAAAGCTAAACGAGTGCGTGAGCGCTCGTACTCTTCTTACATTACACATTTAATGTTTAACCGTCTTCTGTACTGATCCCACTTTACCATCCCACGTGTACGAGCAGATATGCATGCGACTCGAATGATCTGCAGCGAACCCAGCTACTCCCATCGCTGTCAACATTAAGCTTAAACACAAGACAAGACTTGCAGAACAATCGTATGCAGCACAACCACACGATTAGGTATAATTGCGTTACAACTGTGTGTTCTTGCTGTAATTGGCCGTGGTTTTGTGTTTCTTTTTTTTTGTATTTTATGCTACTTTAAAGCTGTGTTTGAAGTAAAATATGATTGATTTTAGGTTTGCCCCATGCAGTTACAAGGCATGTCTTGCGATATGGTGTTTTTGTTTGTAGATCATTTTCGTTTCGTTGTTTTCTAGTGTTGCGTTACTTAGTTATTAGTTTTAAGTGTTAATTATGTTATCATACTCCCCGCACCGCGCATTACTGACCCACCTTTGTGTGTGTATTTGTTTCAGGTCGACATCGGATTCGCAGTTGCCATTACCGAGAACTGTGAACGATCTAAATAACTCACTATCAGGTAAAACGATCGCAGCAAAGCTACCTCCCCGCGATTCTGTATCCCCCAAAACACCCCCATCAATTAGTAATCTTAATTTCATTCTTCTTTCCATTCGCAGTATATGAGAACATTCGCAAAGAAGCTGTACGAGCACCACCGCCTACACCACCGAGAAAATCATGACAAATGGATTTTTAAAACTTATAAGGCAAATGCTGTGAAAAACAAACAAACATGAAACATGTGAAAACTACCACCAACAATCTACATACACACACCTCTTGGGCATTGGTTGGTCCATATACATCTATTCTCTTTATTCTGCTTATTGCGCTGTTGCGTACGTTGCGTCGTAGTCTGTGCCTGTGTTTGCATTGCGACTGTGGCGCTAGCCAAGCGGACGGAAACCAACTTAGACGATTCGTCTATGCGCGCACGGTGCGTCAGAAGTGCGCATATACTGCGCGACCGAACCGTCGTCCTATATGCGTGTATGCAGTAACCCTGGAAGTGCTGTATATGTTTCCATACCACTTGTTTTGCTATGACAAAAAGGGGTGTACTACGAGGTGTGCTGTGTTGATCGGTCACAGTGCCTCTAACCTGTGTAGCAACAGTTGTGTGCGGGCAGCTGACACACGATCGATCACTGATCCACCTCTTAGCCCATCAATGTCGTCCTGTTGGGTAGCAAATGTTACGGCATTTCTGTGTTATAGTCGTTGTAGATTGAGTTGTTTTAGAGGAGATGCGTTTCATTGTAAAATACCTGTACAGCAATGATGTGAGCGTTTTTTGCTTTTTTTCTGTTTTGGTTCTATTTTACGCGTCTTATTCCGTAATAACTGCGCCAATACCGCTGTAGCCGAGTTTTTTGGGGGGGATCGGGAGCAGCGTGGATTAGATGCAACTGTTTCCAACTATTCTATGTGCATTGAATGTGTAGCGCTGCTTGTTTTGAAACCATCGCCGCTGCTAGACCATCGCAAACCCCCAACTACAGCATAATCCTCGCCACCGATTGGCCATGGTTTAAATTGTGTAATGTTGAAATTTAAGTATAAAAAAACGCGGACTTAAGATGAAATGGAAAACAACACTTTAGCATGTTGTCTATGTAACGTGCATCTAAATAGAATGAAAAAGAAGGTAAAGAAATAGAATAGAATAAAACGAATTAAATTTCTATCGCTGATAGTCAAACTCACACACACACAAACTTACACACACACACATACATATATCCATTATAGATACACACTTTACGTTTGTCTTGCTCTAGGAGGGAGGTATATGCAAATCAAATCAGTAACGGAAAATAGACTTCTATTTTTGTAACTTGAAACATTTATTACACAGAGAAAGAGCGGGCAGAGAGAGAGAAGAAAAGCGAGATGTTGGATAACTATTGTTGCTGCAGAAATATGAAAAGGCAAGAACACTATTCGAAAGAGATTATGATATAGTAACAACCGAAATACAGGAAGTAAAAGAAACAAAAACAGTCCGCCAACTGTGTGCAAAAGCGAGAACGGGCCAATATTGGTGGGAGCAGTCGGGGAAGGAAATCAGCGCCAAAGGGAGGTACAATACAGATTCATATTATAGATTTGTTATTATATTAGACGATGCGATGCGGTGTCTCAGTGGAATGGAAATTGCAGGACCAGAACAAACAAACACTAGCAAAAGACATATAATCGAAGCAAGAAAGCAGCGCATGCACGTGACGGAGGCAAGCTAATTAGCGGGCTTTGCATACAGCAATGGAACAGAATCATCTCGCCCCAAGTGCGCGCGTGTGTGTGTGTTTTATATTATTAGACATCAGTACATATACGAGATGCGTCTTATAATTTAAACCGTTGTTAGCGTTGTACTACAGCAAAACCATTTAAAAATGCTCCTTTTGTTTGCTTTGTTTCACTGTGTTTGACCAGTTGCTATGAGATAGTTAGCGTTTTTGCCTTAAGCTCCCACAGAAAGCGGTTCCATCTAAGATTCGATTGCACGTGGAACAATTCGTTGGGTCTAATTACCTGTTAAAAAGACTCTGGAAGGTATCACTCTTCCGGTAGTGCTGTGTTATTTTAAAAGATGTCTGTTTCGTACAGATTACTCGCCGGTACTACGTTTCGTTCTGGTCCGTTTCTGTTCGCAAATCAATCCCCCCTTTTTGTCCCCATACATACACACACACATTGCTTAGCATGTATGTCATCACCATATTTTTTCTGTTTTATTCAATTTTTATGCCTAAAGTTTTTGTTATGATTGTTAGTTATAGTCAGTTTTACAAACAACCACAAAAACAACAACAATCAGTCTTGAATCATTTTATCGGATTTGAAACTTTATAAAAGTTAGACATTAAACGTATATTATAACCTCGAAAGTATAAGACGTACACAGAGAAAAAGAGCAAGAGAGAGAGAGAGAAAACTAAAGCTGAATATGTGATTGTAGCGTTAAATAACGACAACGGCAGAAAAACGAGAGACATTTACCACGAAAAAACAAGCGATAGGTGATTATTATTTTTTTGAACCCACATATATAATACTATTTGTTTTTCACACAGCATAATGTTTCTGTTCCCAAGGATATTGTTTTGTTTTTGTAGTTTTCCTGTCTTCTTTCGCAATAATCAGTCGTATTTGGTGTAACTGCACGATTTTGAATCATTTTAGATCGATTCCGGCTGGTAACTGAAAGAACGAGAGTGTAAGAATAAACTTCAAAACTAAAGCCTCTGTACATCTAAATACGAAAAACAAATTGGTAAATGTAACGAAGAGACAATGGGTAAAAGAGAGAAAAACAGATATAATAGTATATGTTCACTCAGCGCAGGCCAATTAATTGAATGAAAATAGCTGAGAGAGAGAGAGAGTGAAAAAGAGAAGTAAAACAAACCTATAAATAGACACACAGTTACACAATAAACAACAATAAACGTTATTGTATGGAACATATGTTTTGTTGTGTATCTTTCTTACGTGTATGTAATTTCCCCGAAATTGTTGCTACTGAGGTGTTGGATAGCGAATCGAGCGAACCTTGTGATTGGAATCCTGGCACCATCCTAGATCCAGATCCTAGGGAAGGTGGTAGCCACGTACCATCTCTTCAGAGTCCGTCAAGGCTGATCAACTGATAAGGCTATAATATATGTCTATAACTATAACCGATGTCTCTTGCCAATTGAAGGTGATTGGAAAACTATCAGCGTCTTTTGCTACCACGGAATGCCCAAAGGACAAAGACCAAAGTAATAGTGGCATCATCAGTGGTTCAAGCGGTGGTCTTCCAAGCTGGTCTTCCGAGGCGCACTCAATATAGCTCAAACGATCCGTTTATTGTCTCTCTTCGTCGCTCCTAACAGCCTGTACCACTTATTTGACTTCAACTCTTCTTTGGCCTCCTTCCGTTCTCTATCCTTACATTCTATTCAATCTTCTTTCTTTCCTCCTTCCTAGTACAGGCACTGTGTTGATTTATGTCTCGTCAGGTTAGGTTTAGGTATAGGATAAGAACATTGTTTAACTGTAAGGCGGACAATTATTACCAATTAACAATGTAAATAATATAAGTGTTCGTACTTGTAAAGTCGTCCAGGATTTACCCTGTCTCGGGTCAAAGGTCAGCAGCTGAATACAAAGGTCAAAGGTCAGAAACTGAAACAGTTCGCAATAAAAAACCTGTCGCAAAGAATGAACTTCGTATCATTGAAGTATCATTGCTCTCTGCCCAAAATCGTACTAAACCCTCTTAGCCACGCTCGAGAGGAAGATGCACAAAACAATATTTGGCACCGTATGTGTGGTTGGACCATTGAGGTACCGTTACAGCAACGAACTATACGAGCCATTAGGCGATCTCACAGTCTTACAGAATACAACAACATCGACAAACACAAACACTTATTTAAACATACAAAATTAAATAAATTTGAATGATTCTGCGCCGTCCAATTTTTCAACGGCGCAAACAAATTCAAACGCTAAATTTAGACCAGTTTTCATCGCCAACCGTCAACTTGACAGCACCGGCGCGCCCATGTTGGCAGCGCCGGGCGATGTTATGTCAAACGTCAAACGCCAAGCTTGCCACTATAGCTCTTCCGGTGCAGCTCTTTCTTTCCCGATCAACACATCAAAATGGGTAAGTCGGCGCCTATCCGTGTCCATCGAAAATGAGCCCAAAACTGAACCAAAATGCATCGGAAAAGTGTGCGGCTTGCTGGGCAAAGGCTCGAAACGTAGCGTAGCACCCGAAGTGAGTGAAACGGAGCGAAAACGAGTGGTTTGTGCAGTGTTTTTCATCGCTACAAAAGTCCACGTTTTCCGATGTATTTGTGTTATGGGGGGAGGTCTCATGTATGCGGCTGCATCTGTCGCATGCCGTACCGCGGGGACCGGTGGCGGGTGTATCGTAGCTTGCCCGGGTGGTGAAATGGTAATAAACTTCCCTTTTCTTCTGTTTCCTGACTGCCAATTTTAGGTATTAGCCGCGATAGCTATCATAAGAGGCGAGCCACTGGTGGCAAGAAGGCCGCCATCCGCAAGAAGAGGAAGTATGAGTTAGGACGCCCGGCCGCCAACACCAAGGTAAGTGGTGCGGGTGCACACATGCCCTTTTCCCATCTTTTCACAGGGACAGCAGCATAATTCATGTGTTCTTTTGTTCTATGTCTTTTAGATTGGTGCAACTCGTGTCCACTTCGTGCGTACCCGTGGTGGTAACAGGAAGTTCCGTGCCCTCCGTCTGGACTCGGGCAACTTCGCCTGGGGATCGGAGGGTATGGCCCGCAAGGCACGTATCATCGACGTCGTCTACAACGCGTCGAACAACGAGCTGATCCGTACCAAGACGCTGGTGAAGAACGCGATCATCGTGATCGATGCGTCGCCCTTCCGTCAGTGGTATGAGAGCCACTACCTGCTGCCGCTTGGCAAGAAGCGCGAGCTGAAGGCCGGTGAGGAGGATGTGTTGAGCAAGAAGCGCAGCAAGAGCAACCTGCGGAAGTACGTCAAGCGCCAGAAGAACGCCAAGATCGATCCTGCAGTGGAGGAACAGTTCAACGCTGGTCGTCTGCTCGGTATGTATATTGTGATATTCGATGGCCCCGTTGGGTTGTGTGCAATTTTGGTGGTTCGTTTCGTGTTGGAATGTGCTTTTGTTTTTTCAATGATGTTAAACTAGATGAGACTCACGTCTACGCCTCGGCGTAGATCTTACCAGTTGGCACGCTCGTTTTGAGCCGCCTGTGCTGGCAACAGTGGGAAATGATCCATCACCGTCATAGTTACTCTGATGATAATGCCATCCCTTTCGCGAATCGAACAGCACACGAATCGAGTTTTTCATTCCACAAACACAAGCTGGAAACATATTAACGGTGGTGTCCACTCTTTCGTCCCCCTTTTTTCACAGCTTGCATCTCTTCCCGCCCTGGACAAGTTGGACGTGCCGACGGTTACATCCTGGAGGGCAAGGAGCTTGAATTCTACCTTAAGAAGATCAAGAACAAGAAATCCAAGTAAGCAGTGACAAACGGTGGCGCTCTGTGGTGTGTCAGTGTTTGTGTGCTGTGCTGTGGCGGAGGGGCGGTGATGATAGCTTGTTGGTGGCACATAGATCGCCGGTTGTCGGTGCTACGATCCGTTCCTCGTCGTAGCATTGTCGAGCATCGCACCAACCTTAGAAAAAGAGCAACAAAACATCGTGCGTCATCATCTCCTTGGGGCAGTTTAGAGGCGTAACTGTACTGTGAAGCCTTGTGTACGTGAAAAAGGAGGAATCCTTGCGAGAGAAGGGAAGGAATAAAACTTCAAAAAAACCACACAATGATTTACAATGTTTTTTTGTTTTGCTCGGTGCTTGAATGTTTTTGATGATGCATTTGTTATCGTTTCGGAAATGAGAGAAACCCCAAAATCTACAGACAATGTTGCATCCGTTTTTGCTAAACAGAAGAAGAAAAAGATGCTTTACTTATCTATATCTGTACCAAAAATCAAGTCGCAAGGATATACCATCATTCAACATTCAAATCACCAACAATCCTTGCACAAAATCTAAGTAAAGTAAGTTGAATTGAACGGTTAATGTCTTATAAAGCCACTTGTTTCTCTAAACATCATTACACATTCACTTAATAGGTTATACGGTAGATTTAACAGCAAATGCAATATTTGATTAAACACTTATCTAGTTCACCCAACTATTGTTTTATCGAGTGGTTAGTTTACGGCCTTCAAGAGGAGTTCTTCTGTTCAAGCAGGATTGAATCAATCGCATACATTTCTAGTTCGGTCTCGCATTTGTCCTTAGGTGACTTTGTTCTATATTGTAGTTCTAATATCAGCAAATCTATACATAATTCACATTTTTTATACCAAAATTGTATTTTAATTTTAAACATCAACCCTCCTTTTTTTAAACAAAAAAGATACAATTCTAACGTCAACCGAAAAAGACCGCATCGCAGCCCACAGTGCTCCGTGGTTGTTTGCGCGTGAATCCGCGTGTGGCTATCGCGCAAGAACCAAAACATAAACCAAAGTTATCCCACGCCCCTTCCCCCTTCCTTTGCACGCTGTACAGTGTCCTGTCAACGGGGCAGGCGGAGAAAAAAAACGGCACAAGCAGCACAATTAGATCAATAGAAATCGCGACAACGCGAGATTCGTCCGCGCAGTTCCGTTGCCGTACGAAACACTCCTACTGGCGTTCCGAAATTCAGTTCAAACCTGTACCACTACCTACCTCACAGCTGCGCCCGCAGCAGGACATCACTACGTACCGGACACATGAATCCTTGGCGTAGTTAAATACGACCGTAGTGTGTGTGTGTGTATGCAAAATGGTAATTAAATAATTGCGACGGGATGGCGTTTGACCTAGATCCCCAGCCAGGAGCCGTAGCAGCAGCAGCAGCAGCAGTGCCAGATTGCCAGTATTGATCGTCGGAGTGCCATCCCGGGGCAACGGTACGGCCACCCAGTGTCGGTGCAGAATGATACCCTGGATGCGTGAAAAGTTTGCCGAACGGCGTGCCCGCTGGCAGCAGTCGCGCAAGTCCGCGACGCAACCACGCGGTCTCGGCGACGGCACGTCCAGCTGCAGTTCGGCCTCGTCCAGCACCACCGGTCCGGAACCGTCGTCGTCCGGCACGACGACACCCGGTACGAACGTTTCGCCCGTGCACCAGCCGGTGGCAGCAGCTGCTGGTGCTGCTTCTGCTACTGCCACCCCATCACGTCACCACGGCCACAAGCATCGCCACGGGCAACGTACGTCGAAGGGGCCGCATCACCATCACCTATCGCAGCAACCGTCGCCATCGACCAGCGGAACATGGCGCTCGAGGTAAGTGGGCAGAGACAGTGGTGGGTTAAAAATACGCGGTAATGGATAAAATATTCCGATGGTGGTTCGGTAAAAAGAGCAGGTAAGTGGTTTGTTTATTGATTAGATCTCCGTTTCTTCGCTGTCTTTTTCCTCGGTTCGGCTTTGGTGGTGAACCACACAGTGTGAGTCAGCGCGCACATCGTTCGCCTCGCCAGTGGACGATAGGTCAGTGAAGATGTTTAAATATTCATCGTATCCCCAAACCACCATCTGGAAAATGGACTGTTATGTGTGGGCATAGCAAGAGAGAGAGAGAGAGCGAAAGGTTGAGCAATAAATTGGGATATTCATGTTTAGGGACGGTAGCCAAAAGCATTCAGCATCCTTACAGCGTTCTGTGTGGTGCAATCGATCCAAATTTGGGTTCCAAATTCTGGACCGGACCGGCAATTTAATTTTCCAATTTTCATCTTCCCCTTTCCGCCCCCCCCCCCCTTCTTGCAGATCATCCCGCAGGGAAACGCACGAGAACGGTGGAGGCGGTGGCCCATCCGCACCGCCGTCCGTTGCGCTGCGCATTATCAGCCCGCGGGGCGGCATGGTCGATGTGGAGGTGGCCCGCACCCTCACCGGCCGGCAGCTGAAGATGTACGCGCTGGAAAAGTTCGCCAGCAATGCCTTTACGATGCCTCACTTTTCGTCCGACCTGGACGAGCTGGCCGATCGGTACCGGATGATACGGTCGCACAATCGGCGCATCTTCCGCGACGACGATCTGCTCGGTGACGCCGTGCACGATGAAGGTAAATGGCTCGTGGATATGCAGTGTGAAGAGAACCGTTTTGATGCGTTTTTTTCTTCTTCTTCATTTCAGAGGAATTCCTGCTCGTAGCGAAGCGCATCGATGCGACGCCGGCCGACGAAAGCCTGAAAGGTCCTTCGCCGGCGGAAATATTGGCCGCAACGCGCCACATACCGCTGTCCCGCATAAATCAAGCTTCCGTTAACTTCAATCTAGGCATGCTGCAATCGGATGTAAGTAGATGGCTGCCTGCCGGGTCGTCACCATGGAGATACAATTCCCTTTCTCCCTCGCTGCAGCTGCAACAGGACCTTCGGCGCATCATGATATCGCTGTCCCGGGCGTCCGCCTACGTGCACGGGACAGGACCGTGTGCCGAGAAGCTGATCGCCCTGTTCCAGCAGCGGCTCATCAACCGGCAACGGCACCAGATCAGCTCGGTCGAAACGCTGCTCGAGATGGGATTTTCGCTGGACAAAATCAATCAGGCCTTACAAATTACCAAGTAAGTAACCGCCTGGGGCCTGGGGTCATCCCACAAGAAATCGAATTGACCACACAACACCTCCCCCCCAACAGGAATGTGTTCCCGGCGGCACTGGACTGGCTGATACAGAACGATAGTACGGCGCGCTTGTTTAACTGTGATAAGAGCGCAGCAATTGCGTGCTCGTCCGCTGCAACGATGAATCAAATTCAAGGTGCAAACTCGCCGGCTAACGAATCGCCCAGCGGTGCTCCCTCCACTGGCGGCGGCCTTCACCGTGGACGGAAACGTTCGAACGCCGGCAGTGATAGTAGATCCGCCTCTACACCGTCGTCCGTCGGGAACTCGCTGGACGAGGAAGAGGAGGCGTTCGAGGCGGGCGACGACAACGAAGAGGCAGCGAATGTGAGCGATCCTTTTACGGTATGCAATGTTGTTTTGCTGTGCGATCGGTTCCTCTTTAATGAAAGACACGGTGGGGGTGGGTGTCGCTCTTTCCACAGATAAAGCGTGAAAACGTGGCCGCCTTGCTGGAGATAGTGCGCCTGTACTCGGAGAAAACGGTCGTTCCTGTGCCGGAGCTGGTGAGCTCCATCGCCGAGATGGGCTTCGAGGAGGAAAACGTACGCGAAGCGCTAATAGCTACACAAAACAATCAAACGGCAGCGGTAAGTGTGTGGCCGGGGAGCGGGGTACCGACCGTCCTAAAGGCTGTACCGATGTGCGTGATGTTGATTTTGTTTTTCTCTGCACCTTTTCCAGTGTGAATGGTTGCTAGGAAACCGGACCAAAAGTGTGCAGGGGTTGTGCGATGGCTTGCCGCCGGAATCGCCAATCCTGCGTGTCCTGATGGGTTCACCGCAAGTACAAATTAGTCTAGGAAACCCGAAAATGTTTATCGGTAAGTAGAGAAAACGTTCTGGCTACTTTGTCTCCTTGCTTAAATCGGTTTTGCTTCATCTCCCGCGCAGCGCTGATATCCATGCTGGACAACTCTTCCACGATGAGCATGTGGCTTAGCGATAACGATACGTCGTCGGTGCTGGGACACATACTGCGCACGTACCACGAGGAGAAGCATATCGTCGCCATCAATCAGTTTAACAATGCGCAGGGAAGCGCGAGCAGTAACCAGTAGTAGCAGCAGCAGCAGCAGAATTAGCAGTCGAAATTCGCTTTACGATAAAGATTTGTGGTCGATGACAGATCGAAGAAAGGTTTTCGTGCAACATGGTCAATATACCCCCACATAAGTCTTTCGTACAAAGTATAAAATGCCTGGTAAGATGTGTATAAATGTATGATGCGCTGGAAGAGAGCACCAAAAAAGGGAAGGTCACACCTTTTAGGCGTTAGAATAAGAAAGCGCGTGGAGGCAAAATGCAAGCTCTTCAGCTAGAGCCTTGATTGCGAACTGTTGCTTTGCTGCTTCGCCCCAACAAACAACCCCCTTTTATGGACAACGAGCAATTAGTAAGACAGTAAGTAGAGCGTATTTGTTCGTAGCAATGTATTCTCGCACAGCAAGTAGTTTGCCGTTTCTTGGCCTCGGACGTTGTTTCAGATGTTTATCGTGGCGAACACGATTAAAAGATGGTAAGAGAGATAATTTAGGGCGAACAAACACACAAACAAACACAAAACCAAACCAAACCACTCACACTAGTCGCGGTCGCGGTTAATGCGCGCTTGCTCGTTTTAAGTCATGTTAGGTGTAGAGATAGCGGGGTGGGAGGGTGGAGAGAACCCGTGTTAAGGCTTTGCGATAGTTGGTCCGCTTTGGCATCTTATCCTTGTGGCGCACGCACAGACGCACACATGCACACATAACTTACATGCTAAGCGAGAGCGGACGGTTGCACAAAAGACAACGCAAAAAAAGAACGCCAAAGATACACACTATATATATATTATGTCCGTAATATAATGCATGCCCCAGTACAGGTGGATGCTCTATTTTATAGAATTTCAACGAAGATTTGTGATTTAAATAACGGAAACAGCAACAACCAAGAGCGGTGTAGTGTGAAACAAGTTCAATATTCACGGTAAAACGAATGTACGATGTAGGGAGGGAGGGAAGGGAAGGGAGAGAACGTTAGCAGCACATGTGGAAACAAATCCTAAAGTACAGACAGCAACGAATGTCAATCATCAAACACGAGCTGTGTTGTTTGTTGGCGTTTTTTGTGTTGAATAATGCGTGGATATCACACTTCTTTCATTTGCAGATAATTATGTAAAATGTAAAGCAAAAGACACCGAACTAGCCGTAAAGTTGTTCTAGTGATGGGTAAAGTTGACAAAAATCCGGAGTCGGCTCCGATCTGATTCCGATTTTTTGGGAACCGTCTCCAGAAGATAGATCCGCCCTGCAATATCCGGAGTCGTCCGGAATCGGTTGGAGTCGCAGACTTCCGAAGCCAGCCGGAGTCGACCTTCGAGACAATGGCCTGTATACGAAGTTCACGCAGAAAGTAAAAGACAAAAAATACAACAAAATGTAATGCCTGGTCACAAGCACATTGCACCGGAAGGCTCCTGTCGACTCCTGTCGACTGCGATCGACGCTGAACGACTACGATCGACGCTAAACAACTCCGAATGACTCCGATTCCGGTCGACTCCGATCGACTCCGGACGACTCCAAACGACGCCGGGCGACTCCAGACGACTAAGAACGATTCCGGACGACTCCGGTCTACTCCGACTCCGAACAAGTCTGGTGACTTCGGGCGACTCCGAACGACTCCGGGCGGAACTAGAGGTACGGATTTTGCCGGAGTCGGAATCGGGAGTCGTGGGTGCGCTCCAAAGAGCACATCACTCAGTCTGTTCAGTACCTTCAGTACAAGATTATTCTTCTACCGACAGTAGGCGTTGACAACAAACAACGGTACTCAGTTTCTATTATCAAACAATATTATTGGATTTATTTTGTCACCTCCGCCTTCTTGTCCTCCTTTTTTGTCTAATACCGTGTCTCGATTTACAGATCGGACCAATCATGTCGTCGTCCTCACAAATACACACATTATCAAATAACAGTACGCAAATAAGTTAGTCTCACATTCCAGCAGGTTCACATTCTCCCAAACACGTTTTACAGTACGTTACAAACACGCTCGTCGCTCTTGCTGCTGCTGCTGACGCAATTCTCTGGTAAGCGAAGCTCCGTCTAAACCGCAATCAATCCTTTCTTCTTTCCTATTTTTCAACTGATCTTTCACTCACGCCCTCGCTACAGCCTTTTACCTCGCACACCTCTGTCCTCATATATATATGTACACAATTGTCTGCAAATTCAAACTCTTTCCTTTAAACAGTCCTTGGAGGGGGTTCCCTTTTACACAGCGGTTTTAAAATGTATACAACGGTCTAACACCCGATTAGACTGAATCGCAACGGAAATGGAATCTGGAATGAGCTTTTTCCCTCTCCCGGCTGTGTTCAGTTCGCCTACTCTGATGTGTTGTCAGTGTATACACCATTGTGGTTTTTTGCTTTCGCTTCGCGCACTCTTCTTTCTCTTTCTGACATTATACACACTCACATATATATATACAAAATTAAATGAAAACTCCCCCGCCGTTTGTTACAAAAAAAAAAAAACCGTTGCATTGGTGTTTGTCGTGGTGCCTACCGCTCTGCTCAAAGCTCAATGCTCCCCAGCGCCATCGTTGCCCGAATCCAGATTGCGCTGCACCGTCTTCAGCACGACGTTCGTCTTGTGGATCTGCTGCTTCACCTCAATCTCCAGCTGCTTCTTTACCTTGTTGGAGGATTTGATTTTGTCGTACGCAACGGCCAGATAGTGGCGCGTCTTGTTGTACCGATGCATCAGATCCCGGTAGTCGACCTCGATCTTGGCACAGTCGTGATGGATCACCGTCGTCTTATCGGCCCCACCACCACCAACACCTTCCTGCTGTTCGCCGCCCGCCGCCCCCTTGGACGATTCTCCACTGCTCTCCGGTTTGACTGAAGCGAAAATAATGACGAAAATAATTAGTTTTCTGTGAGGTACGACGGAAGAACGGAAATGGGTCGAAGGTTGGCGACAACAACACTTACCTTCCTGGTTCGGATTCAATAGCAAGTTGGACATGGATTTCGTCAGTTCCAGCGTTTTGAGAAGGGGACGCTGCTGCGGCGAGGTCGCAAACTTAAGCTCCACGTTCGAGAGCCGGCCGGGATCACTCTCGATGCCGAGATCGGGCGATGAGTTCTCGAGCTGTCGCCGTACACCGGGCGTAATTTCTTCGTCCGTTCCGGACGCTGATTGGTTGCCGCCGCCGCCGGAACCACGAGGACTGCGTGGATGCTGCTGCTGCTGCGTCCGAATGATGGTCTGTAGCTGCTCGTTCAGTGCGTTCTTCTCCACCTTCAGCTGCTCCAGCTCGTCGTGCGCGAAGCCGAGCTCGGTCTCGAGCTGGCGCTTCTCGTTCAGCGCCTTCGTCCGCTCGATCGCTGCCTTGGACGCTTGCAGCGTCGCCTCGTCGAGGCTCTTCTTCATCGCTGCCGCGCTGCGCTCGCAGTCGGCCAGCTGGCGGCGCAGCTGCTCCTCCGCCTCGGCCATCGCGGACAGGTCGTTGTGCGCATCCTCCAGCCGGTAGTGCAGCTCGTCCAGCTCGCGCACCTTCTCCTGGTGAATGTTTTTGGAGATGTAGTTCTGGGCCAGGGCCGTGTCGAACGATTGCTGCTTCAGCTGCAGCTCGTTGCGGAATGATTCGGTGAGGCTCTGGCGCAGCTCCTCCAGCTGCTGCTGCTCCTTCGCCAGCATGGCGTCCAGTTCGCGCCGGTGCCGCTGCTGCAGCTCGCCGTACTCGGACTGCATCGTTTCCAGCTTCATCATGGCCACGCGCAGATCGACCGCCGCCTGTTCGCGCTCCTTGCGCAGCTTCTCGATCAGCGCATCGCGCTGCCGGATGTCGCCCTCGAGCGCCGCCAGTCGTTGGGCGGCCTGTTCAGCCTGTTCCCTGTGCACCGCGGCGTCCCGTTCCCACCGTTCGGACAGTTGGCGCGTTTCGGTCGCTTCCGTTTGCGCTTTGGCGGCCCGGATTCGCTCCCGCTGCAGCTCACTGTCCAGATCGACCAGCTGGCTCTGTACGGTCAGCAGCGTTCCGTTCTTGTCCTGCAGCTCTTTGCTCAGCGATGCGACCGTCTCCTGCAGCTGTTTCATTTCAGCCACGGTGGCGCTTTTCCGCTGCGAAGTAAGACCTACAGCAGCCAACAACCCGGGTTCGTTGTCTGAGGTGGAGCTCAGTTCCAGCGCAGCAGTGCCCGACGTTGGCGAGCTTAGTGACGCCGTCGGACCGCCAGCTGGACCGTTCTTTTGCCGCAGCAGAGCCGAAGAGCTGTCCTCGAGCCCGATGCGTGCGAGCGAAACGCCCCGATCCGGTTCGGACCACGCTTCCGAGTCGGAAATCGGCTCGATGGGGACGGACTTGCGCTCCTTGCTTTCGCGGCGCCGGGTTCGCTGTTGATGCTGCTGCTGCTGCAGCTGCTGCTGCTCCATCAGCTCGCCCCGCAATGCTTTGTTCTCTGCACGCAACGTTTCGATCATCTGCTTCGTTTGGTTCAGCCCCCCAAACAGCGCAACATGACCGCCGGTCTGAATGGTCTGTCCTTTCACGTTCGACGCGCGGTTTTCCTTGTCGTGCTCGTCGTCCACATCGTCACCGGCACTGCTGTGTTCGCCATGCTCCAGGACGGCCGACTGATCCAGATAGCCCGACAGGCAGCTCAGCTGCGCCAGACTGTTGTTGTTGGTGCCGATCAGCGAAAGCCCCGTCACCGAGATCGACATGTTGAGGCTGCGCGACAAATCCAGGCTGCGATCGACCGCGTTGCGGATCGCCTTCCGGCTGTCCGTCGACAGCGACCCGATCAGCTCCTTGTTCCGCAGCAGCGAATCGAGAAAGCCGGCCAGCTCCTCGAGCCGGTGCGTCGAGATCGCGCACAGGTCCGCGTACTCTTTGCGCCACTTCTGGGCCTTTTCCGCCTCTTCGCGCGCCTTGATCAGCTCGTCGTTCAGCTGCTTGATGATGATGTTGCGATCGTTCCGATGGTCGCCCGCCCCACCATTGCCGCACAGCTTGTGGATCAGCGTGTCGTTCTTCTGCTGCAGCAGCTTTGCCCGCTGCACCAGCGCGTCGTACTCGGCCTGGCTGACCGGTTTGCGGTCCTGGTCCACGATTTCGTTCACCGCCAGCGCGGCCACACCAGCCAGGGCGCCCGTGGCACCACCGTTCATGCCGTGCTCGGAGTGAAGTGAAATGTTCTGCAAAAGGATCGTCACAAAAAGAGGTCAATTAGAATGGGGAAAGCAGTGTTGGTGAAAAATGAAACACAAAATTGTTTTTATTAAACAAAACACGTGCACAGCACACTGCTGTTTATATGGATGGTGCAAAGCTTCATACGCGCGGTCGTGTACGTGTTTGTGTGTGTGTTTGTGGGTTGTTAAATCACCAGCAAATGATCCAATATTTACACCGGAAGCGCCCACGCCCGAATCAGCTCCATCACCGACACACAAAGTTTGCTTCTAATAAATATTACTCACAGTCAATTAATATATTAAACGCATTTTGTCAAACAACTTCAGCACGTTTGGCTAAAATCGTTAATAAAAGAAGAAGCATGTATATGTAAAGGAGACACATCTATCTCGTCGGGACACCGATGTTAAAGCGCCCCATCATCCTCTTGAATCCCACGAGAGGGATGATTTAACGGCGACTAGCCGGGTTTGGACTAGGCTTTCCACCGCGAACGCTTGCCGACTGTTTAAAAATGCAAAGCAATTAATGTACAAAAGAGAGCTACACATTAAAGAACGTTCTGTCCCTTCCCGGTTTTCTTCTTTGTTGGTGCGAGCGCAATAAAAATTAATGGGTGCGTGCTGCTGCAGAGCTAGAAAAAAACGGTCCAAAAGCGCTTAAAGAAAAAATACCTTTCGGATCGGCGGCTCGCGACCACCGGCGTTCGCTTCTATCGGCTTTTTTTCATGTTTTTATCCCGTCATTTTGTAGTAAAAAAAATCAAAAACACAAAAAAGGAAGGAAATGAACGGAAAGATCAACATAAATAGAACATGACGGAATAAATAAATAGATTAACGTCACACGCGGTCGCTCGCTTGTGTCTTACCGAATTTCGCTTCAGCTTCTCCAGCTCCTTGTCCTGCTCGGTGATGGTTTTGATCAACTTTTCCACCATTTTGCAGGTCTTGGTGCACTCGAGCGTTTTCTCCTTCAGCTTCGTCTCGGTGTCGTCGAGCACGCACAGCTTCTCCGCCAGCTCGGCCCGGATATCAAAGTTTTGCTTCTTAAGTCGATCAATCTGTAGAAGAAATACAAAAAAAAACAGACAAACAAAATGATAAAAATGGTAGAAAATGGTGCAAATTCGGGAAACATTGTCTTATATTTCAAAATCCTATTCAGAAAATCGCATTCCAATTGCCAATTTAGACTTTAAATTTAGGCATAGAAATTGATTGCATCGCTTCACAGCTCCGACCGAACTAAACTGCTGGAAAGGTTCAGCTTCTGCAGACACCACTGTACAACGTGGGGCCACTGGTGTGGCAGAGCGGAGTGAGCAGTTTGCATCCAACAGGAAGACGCTTCCCCTTCCTGCCCGAGCCGTGGTTCGATGATAAAGTATTGATTTGCCCATTCGTTAATGACGCGACGGCAGAGCAGTGGGGCGGCAGCGGTGCCAGATTTCGTGAACTTCGTCCTTCTGCCTCCGTCCGATGGGGGACGGGGAGGAGGACAGTAGCTCTGCAGCTCGTCACACGGAAGGCAAACGTCCGGCAGATTGAGCTTGCTTTCGCCGGGGCGTTCTGCTGGACCGTTTGTTGTGCTAACTGATTCGACTGTAAAACACCGAACACAGCTACTATCGTGCTGTTCGAGCTGCACTAATTGCATTGATGATGAAGTTTGTGCCACTTCTTGTTCGAACAAGAACTTGATTGAGCGATCCTTTCGCCTCTCAAAGAAGCTTGACGAACGTGCGATGCGGGCAGATTCCTTAGGAAAAGTGTTGGTAAGAAAGGCTCTATTTAAATTGTTCTTCCAATTCCAACTACTCAAACTCATGAAGCAACAAACCATCGAAAAAACTATAGAAACGAATAAGCAATTGATCCATCAGCTCAGACGCCAAACACTACCCACGACTCACCTCAACGTTGCTCTGTGGCTTTTCGCTTTCCTCCCGCAGCTCCGCATTCTCGAACCGCAGCTCGCCCAGCTCCATCTCCAGCTGGCTGATCTTGCTCGCCTTCTCCTCGATGGTGGCCTGCAGCTGTTCCACCTGGCGGGTGAGCTGCTCGTTCCGCTCCTGGCACTGCCGGACGGCGTTCTCCATCTCCAGCACCTTCAGCTTCTCCTGCACGCTCAGCTCGCTGTGCTGCTGCACCGCGTCCAGAAAGTCGAGCAAGCTTTCGCCGACATTGTCCCGCGTCGTCATGCCCTCCTTTGCCTCTTCGGCCGCGTGCTGCTGCTGCTGCTGTAGCTCCGGATCGCCCCGCAGGCTGGTGGACAGCTGCAGCTCACGGTGCTGCTTCTGCAACTCGCCCGCCATCAGCTCCAGCGACCGAATCTCGGCCTGATGGTTCTCGATGCGATGGTTCAGATCGTTCACCAGCTCGCGGTGCCGTTCCTCCGCCTTCTTGTGGCTTTCCTCCAGCACCTCCATCGCCTTGACGGCCTGGCATAGCAGATCATGCTTGCTTTGCAGATCCTGCCGTAACGATTCTACCTCGACCTGCCAAAATTAACCAAAGGTTAATGGTGCGTTACAACAATCACTCATGCATGGAAAATGGCATCCCGCGAACATACCTTAAGATCGATGTTTTGTTTCAGATAGTTCCCATCGCACGACGTGTTGGACGCGGACGATGAGGTTACACCAAGTCCGCCGGGCGTGTCATTGTCGGTGCAGATGCCCGCCTTCTGCTCGAGGAAGTAAATGCGTAGCTTCAGATTGAAGTTTTCCTTGCGCAGGGTGGATATTTCCTCCTCGTTGTCGCGCAGCGAGCGCACCTGAACCGGCGAACCGTGACCAGTAAGGGCGTTTATCGAGGGCGAACGGAATCCCATCGCATCTGTTGAATGAAGAAAGAGAGAGAGAGAGAAAAAAACGTTACGCATTACAGTGCTACCCAATCAAGTACACATTGAAAGAAACTGGGTGAATATTGCTTCACTGGACGAAGATGCCGTCGCATCCAAAACCATTGTAAACTGCAAACAGAAACACACCAATCAGTTGATGTCGGTTAACATTGTCTGAAGGAAGGCGCGATTTATCTTCTCGTTGTCGCACAGGCGTGCATTCACTGGAGATCCAGTCCAATTTTCGTTTGGCCCCTGCCATGCTGGTAGTATCGGTGAGTTCGGTGTAGCAACTTTTTCCATAGTAAACAGCAGTGCGATACTGCTAGCAAAAATGCACTGCCTACTTAAACGGTGTTCACAGTGCATTCCAAACTTTTTTGATTCGAACGTAACGAGCTGTATTTAAGTGGGTTTGACAAAGGTTTTGACATCACTACTTACATGAGTTGTCCATGGTGGCATCCTGGTGTACGCCGGGACTGCTGCAATAGAAAGAGACACAAAAAAAGGTAACATAATTTTAGAACGTTAATACCGACGGTAGCATAATGACAGTGTCATAATCAATGTTTTCCAAAATCTGTGAAAAATTAGGCTTATTCTGAAGATTAAAAAACGATTGTGCCACTAAATAAATCTTTTCTCTTTCAGCTTCCTACGAACACACCCACCGGAGAGCTGCCAAACCAATCTATTTGACACGATCACGTCGTCACGTACGTATAGGGGAGGTTAGTAACGCCGATTGGAAAAGATTTATACGCCCTCCCAGGTCAAGACGGGGTGTCTCCCTGTATCAAATCAATTGTTTCCTGCCCACGGTGTGGAACAACATTAAAACAACAAAAAACGGATCCACATTTTTATGGTCTGATTGATGCTAGCGATCGTTCGTCTTGATCCATTGCATGCAGCCGCAGACAGCCGGAGTGGGTGTAGCACAAACATACATATGCTTCTATAATGCTACCACAGAATCATTCGTCTCTTCAACCGGCCGTAAATGATTGAGTTATAGCGAGGAGCAGGCAACGCATACGATTACTTGGGAGCGTTGGATCGGAAACGATCTATTTCTACTACCCTTAAAAATATTTGGAGCTACATATAAAGATTGTGCTCCCCCACCCCCATTTTGATTGGCCAATTCCATTTCCATCACGCACCCACACGGCCCACCCGAAGGTGACTCTCGCGTATGATGACCGACCGACCGACTGACTGACTCAGACTGCTTCCTCCTAGGGTGGTGGGTGGTGTTTAAACTACAAAATTGCATCACTTTATAACACTTGGGCCAGGGGTGCTTGTTCCTGTAGGTTATAATCATTCCACTGGCCAATGGGACCAGCGTTAAGATAAACAACACTGCCTCCTGCCTGCCGGGCCAATAAACGGAACACACCGATGACTTACATGCCGACCCGCCAGACGGGTGTGTGGTGTGTGTTTGAGAGTTGATGATGATGATGCTGCTGCTGACCCGGCCGTTGTGCGCTATACTCTTGAACCTAATTAAGATTACCAGCACAGAGCAATAGGAACATTTTTATCATCACTCTCACACACAACTACCCTTTTCTCTCCTCTCTGTCTGGTTTGAATTGAGCCAAAAGTGAGGCGCTAATTGTATACCGCAAACTTCCCTGTCTGTTACGCATGGCCGTATTCATTAGGACGCATCATTAGAGCAGGCAGTCCCGGCCGTTGCACTTTTCAATGTCGTCGGCTCAGAAGGACGGGCAGGACCGGATGTTTAATATACTAATCATTCCCGTCCACGATCATTGATGGGAGAAACCGAGCCGGCAAATCTTACTGCGTTGACTGTGCCATTTTGATGATGCATTGCTCTCTGTTGCCTCTTCCTCGTTCACTCTTTTTTTTCTACAGAAATCGGGGTACGCCGTACACGATCGTTTATCATTTGACAATATGATTTCATCAGCGCGCAACTGCAACTCACAAAGCACGGCCAATTGAGTCAATTAGGAGCCTTTTCGGACTTTGGATGAGACCCGTGGCGTCCAGTGGCACGAATGGTTCGCGTTAGCGGTACCCATTCGTAGAGCTATGATAGAGTTACGTTACTGAAATTTAAGGAAAATTATGACAAATTTAATCGTTCTTTAAAAAAGAATGAAAGTTACTTTGAAGAGGAGAATCTCTATCAAGGCTTTTGCGATCAATAATCGCTCAAAGGTCGCATTGTTCTTGCTTCAGTACGTAAGGCAATATTTACATTTGATTAGAACTAATTCCATTTCACTATTAATGCCACACAAACATATGCCCAATAAACGAGCTAAGCTAAGTGATGCTAGTCGTTCCCTGAACCCTGA
Source organism: Anopheles arabiensis (assembly GCF_016920715.1). Taxonomy (NCBI): domain Eukaryota; kingdom Metazoa; phylum Arthropoda; class Insecta; order Diptera; family Culicidae; genus Anopheles; species Anopheles arabiensis. The sequence continues at coordinate 24,051,057 of NC_053517.1, forward strand.
GCCCTCACTTAACTGCTCGACTTCGGCTTTAGTGACCCTCATACATTTAGCATTAGTTTGGGAAGTGTTCCTATTTCCTAAACACGCTTCTCCCATTAAACGATAGTAAAAGTGCGTGCCTTAAGAACATGAGCGCTGCAAAGATTCCGCAATAATGCTTGGGACCTGCTCGGTAAAACCACTGCATTCATTCATTCGTCTACTTAACACGCTTATCGGAGCCGGTGTTTTAGGTTTTTGGTTGAGCAATTTTTGGTTCTGTTTTGGTGCGTACGGATTTTTCGTACGAAGCTTAAGCGTTTAGGCCCTTTTCCGTTATCTTAAGTGGTATGGTGGCAAAGATCCACATGTGCGCCACATAAAAAGGGATGAATTTTAAGAGCTAATGCAACTGAAAGACTCTCCCCATCGACTACCCAAAACCATTCACATTCGCTGATTTTAGGTCAACTTCCAGCCATGCTGCCCCGTCCGTCATCATAACTGGCTTCGTTCGTCGATGATGATCACCCTCCGCGTCACCTTCTCTTACCCGAATCCAGTGCCGAACGCTGATCGTCGATTCGGCGTGGAAGCTGCCGTCCGGTTGGGCGTGTATTTGAATATTCCAGACATCACGCTGCTCTATCACTCTATCACACTCGGGGGGTTTGTTTTCGTTTTACTCTTCCTCCCACCGTTGGGCACCTTCCTGTGCTCGCGCGCGCCTTTGGTTTCTGGACACTTTTCTTTGGCACATAAAAAATGATACCCCTTCGGGAAGTGGGCACCTCTAAACACAAGTTTGAATTTGCTTTTCCGGAAGCACCGGCTTTCTCTGCTCCCTGCAGATCTTCTAAACCAATCACAGGCACACACAATAGCATCGGCAGGTCAAGCCGTGCAATAACAGTGTCTGTAATGCACCTGCGGAGCTGTTCACCTAAACACAATGCTGCACGCACACACACAACACCAGGCCTAGCGAGGCAGACCACACGTCGTTGCCTTCCCCTTTCCAAACCGAACCGTTTTTAACGATCATTTTCGGCACCATCCGGCGGCAGTGCGTGTGCCGTGGTACCTGGGAAACGTGTTAACTGCTGCACCGGTGGAAGTCATCGTTCATCGTTTTCAAATCTGGCTGTTCATTCCGCGCCAACTGCAATATTACACACACACTCATACACACACGCCTTACACTTTTCAGTTACACGCAGAACAACACACTATAGGAAACTATAAATAGAATAGACCGTTAAAAAATCAGCATATGTATGGCACGTGTGTTTTTCAATGAAATTAAACCGCACCGCGCTATGCGGATGTGACGCGATCGCACTGATCGCATTTCGTATTATGGGGCGCGCCCGCTTGGGGCGTTTTGTGGTGGAGGCGCCTGGTGGTGGGCGATTATTTTCCTAACGTAGCACGTGGACGACCGCTCATCAACTTTTAATGAGACGCGTGTGGGGCTGATGGTGGTATTTACTTTTCCTAATGATAAATATCTAATTAACGAACAGTGCAACGGTGAGGGATGGACATCGACACTACAAATCATAGCTTTTCTTGTAGAGGAAACTCGACATACATTCGTAACGTTTGATAGTGATTAGATAATTAATAGACGTGTAATAATGGGCAGAGTTTTGAGGAAAAATAACATATTTCTTACTTTAGCAACATCGAATACAAAAGAACCCGTTTTTCATTCATTACTTGACGACAGGATGCAGTGGATTTACAAACATTTCAATCTAATATCCAAGCTAGTCCGACGGATGATCGTCTAACTCGATCGTTCATTTCCTGCAGATCAGCTGTCATCAGCGCCGGAAATGAAATGCAAACACACACCGGCAAAATAAAACCAAATACAGTTCATCTCGCAAAACGACTATTAAAACCAAAAACAACACCACAGGAAAGCAATATAGCTCCCATCGTTCTTTCATGAATAAAAAGAAGCAACATTATACAAAAAAAAATCTGTCTCGAGACAGTGCAAAGAACACGATGAAACCCACAACCCAAGTGCAAACGTCCATATGTCGGAGCAAGTCGGTGAACCAGAGTCGCGGCGCGGTTTGTTGTTCGCGATCACTGCCCAAAGATCCACCTCCTCTGTACCATCGCAATATTCCCACCGCCTTCTGAGATGTGAATTGCTGCTCTGTCTCAACCGAACTCAGCCCCTTGCGCCGTCGTCGTCATCGTGACCATGTTTTGCTTGCATGTATAATAAAGCAGCTGCACAGATCAAAACAGCACCAGAACCGCAAATCAACAAATCAAAGCGCCATCCCTGCCTTCACTCATCCCTTTTTCTCTCGATGGATGATTTCATCGAACATCATCACATTTTACCCCGGGACAACGGCTCAACAAGCAACCGCGTGTTTGGAACGCGTAAAAAACATTGTTCGGTGTTGCACCACGCAGGACTATAATAATATCGAAATGTTTTACTAAGCCAGAAGCGGCGACCAGTACACAATGAGGGAGAGAGAGAAAGAGAGAGTGACATATTCAAGGCCTACTACATTTGCCAGTCAGTAATGAACCGAAAATGAGCACATATTCTGCACGTGTTGAAATACGGCAAAAGACACATGTTACGGGACGGGCACGTATGACGTGTATCAGGGAGTTTTCCACCAAACGGCTTAACGGAGATAGTGCTGCTAAAGAAAAATTAGGCCAAAAGGGAAATCTCTACCAAAACTTTAATGTGTTTACATTACACACGTGTCGATCAATTAGCTGCAGGACCGAAACACAATCCGTAACTACTGCTGCTGCACTTTAACTCACCACTCACCCCGGAGGAAATAGCAGCACCAAAATCAACAACAGCGAATAATAATGATGGATTTAACACAGTTGCATCTTTCAACACAACGAACTCTGCTAGACGCGCTGCTGCCCCCCCTGGTGTGTTCTCACCAGGCATCCATTTGTGCGGCGCAATCAATCCATATTTTCTGACCTTCTAATGCTTCCGGCGTTGAAGGGAAAAGGAGTGAAGGAACTGGACCCATACACTCACCCCGGGAGGGATGGTTTTTAGTTTTTCTCCGAGAGGAATCAAAATCAACTCTTGTGGATGACGTAGTGGAGTGGTTTTCCTTGGTAGTGGTAACCATAACACCCCTTACAGACCCACACTACGTACATTCGCTCAAAATCACATTGGTTGCTTTGTTTTAATACATTCATGCACGACTTTTAGCGTGGAAATTATACCGAAATTTTTGCTTTGTTGCCACAGAAAAAGAAAAACAAAAAATCCTTCACAGTGGAAAACACATTGAATCATTTCCCGTCTCAAACCAATGCTTTACCTTCGCCTTTGTTGTGTGTAGTTCGGGGGGAGGGGGCCGTACTGTTCTCGCTATGCCGCCACCGCCATTCCGTCGTTTATTTTCGGGTTTCAATGTTTGTACCAAGCGTACATTGGCTCTCGGTGCGTCGATTGAACATTGGACCCCGCCGGGGGCATACTCAACCTCAAAGAGCGATGCAACGACTGGTACTACCTACTACACTACACTGCTGTCCCGCTGTTTCCTCCTCTGCTTGATGCCACCGTACGGCAAAATAGTAACACACACAAAAAAACTTCAAACGCCAAGACAAACAACAAAAGTTTGAGTTAGAAATCAAGCTGCTTCGGGTTTGTGTTGTACAACACGGTCACCAACCAGCACGCCGTCGTACCGTTGACTAGCAGACGATACCGTTCGGGAAGCGTTAGAACTGGGTCACAAACTGTGTACGCGAAGGATCTCAATGCGGCACACCGAGAGCCCCTGCTGTCATCAAAGCAGCGGGTGAGTTACCTGTATGTTTTCGTGGTCTTCGTCGTCGCCAGCAGGAACACTAACTGGCACGAAGAGCCTACAAACCCCGTCCCGTCGAAGGATGTCCGCGCTCGCCACGAGCACTGCGCTCGCCACGAGCACTGCGCTGTGCGGGCGGTGCGGTGGAATTTGTTTACAGGTTGCACCAAAGCCATGGCAACCCGACTGGCCGACGAGCCAGCAGTCGGCTCCACTATGGGTGTGTTTCCATGTATCCCCTTTGAGAGCTTGAGAGGTTAACATTCGTAAACATTCGTATTTAGCTTTTAATGCTGAAAGATTTGTCCCTGTGTCGCTGTGTGTGTCCAACGGGAACTAATCCGCGTCGTACCAATGGTCCGCCCGTAATCCAGCTTTCAGATTGAATGCTGCTCCCGCGCGTCACTCCCATTTGACCTTACACGAGTCACACGCGCCAAATGGAGAAGTTATTGATCCCGAATTCAATTAGTCAGATTTGCTGCTGTGCTCCGGGGCTTGCTGTTATTGTTGTTGTTGCTTTTGGGGTGGCCTTTCGGGCGATCGGTCGATGCCGACCCGTTGAAGGTTATGGCATTTCAATGGTCCGAAAATAGTAGCCGTTACGATGCTGCTGCTGCTGCTGCTGGTAGTAGTGTGATGCAGTGCGAGCAAATTGAACAACTTTGCCGGCGACTGCCAAAACGAAATATGGCCAAAATATCGGCATTACACAAATTACCCTGCTCGCGTTGTGTATGATGTGCAATCATTGATTAAGTTTTGAGGCAGTTTAACACGAAACACTTTAAAAATCCTGCTAAACGACAAAAAAATCTGCTTAAATATTCAATAAAATTGACAATCAATAAGAATCTAATCAGAATCTGCTTGGAATGCTCATCCAGACGCTAGACGCATTGCATAGTCGCCGTTTTTAGTACAACTCAATGTCTAGACAGGTCTTGAGTTGTCTGCCACTACCACACGCCGGGCATTTGCTCTGTCTCGATTCTCGGTATGTAGTAAACAAAATGCAATTTATTGAAAATCGTACATTCGCTTTGACCAGCGCAGACAAACAGCGGCACATAACACAACTAAACCGGTTGAAATGTTTACAAGCATTCGCACGGGAGCGATCTTCTTCGAGGTTTGCCGCTCCGTGGTGGCGTGTCTTGGTATTAAGGGAACTCTCGTCGCTACCGTGATACCTTTCGGCAGACACTACACACCTAGTAGTGGCTCTGACCTATCTACCGACTGGCGGTAATTCCTCACCCGAAAAAACACACACACACGCAACCCCTTATACACCCTGGTGCAAGAGTGTGGCCGTAGTTGAAAACGTGACGCGACGCATTGCTTAAAACTACACCACGGCACGGCGACACGGTGGCGTGAGAACTTTGAAACATACTTGTGTGTTGAACTATTTATTCCCTTTGGCACAGCAGATCAGGGTGCCGGGGGGGCGTTAGTATCCGCCTTCGAGAAGTATCTATGGCACCGGTGCTTTGTAGGTTGACCCTTGGTAGGGGGTAAACGTGTGCGATTAATGGGTTGATTTAATGCTCCAATATTCAGCAGATGTAAAAAAAACCACTCCAATTAGGATCGTGGGCGATCGTCGACTGCCAATTTTGTCACCTCGATATTGTGAACTCGATTAGCACCACATGCACCACCAGTGTGTGTGTAAGACGTATGTGTGTTTGTTTCGTTGTTAATTTCCTTAACTGCGCGCAGCACATACTGCTCCAACACTATTTGCATATTTGTTTCCTCTTCATCCGAGCGCTGTGTGACCATAACGTTTGCCGTAATAAAACGTCGTTGCTCTTCAAGGGGGAGCGCTACGATCAATAAATGCACAGCAATATCGAGCGAGGTGAGGCGAGACGTAATTCAATGTGGAAATAACTTCAATGTGGGCCCACGTGGGTGCGCGATGCGCAGAAGTGGGCGCAGCAGCAAAGCTTGAGGGGGGCCTGGCAGTACGGCATTCGGTGCGCAGCAGTCCGGCCGAACAACACAATTAGCATTCAATCGAATGCTACACCTTACTGTGAGGTGCATGTGTGTGTGCCTGTGTGATCAAACAAAACTGTCCACCGGCGTGTGTTCCAGTGACTTCGATTCAATTTAGCATCCGCACGCGAGATTAGCGTGCCACGTGTGCAGCGATCCACGCAGTCCAGCAGGCAGGCCGAGTGCGCAGGGGATGATAGATTACGCAACACGTGTTCGAGCGATCGTGCCGTTCGTGCCAAGAATTTCTTCAAAGAGACCGACAGAGTTTTTCGTGCCTGTGGCTGTGTGTGTCTCGATCTTCTTGAAGACGGTTCTTTGCTGGTGACTGTTCCCCCTGTTGCTGTAATGGAGAGGAAGATACGTTAGCGATGGATACTGCCGTGGCGTGTACTTAGGACTACACGAGACATAGGTTCCTCTCCACTCCCCAGTATTGCAAGGGGTACTGTAAGATCTCGTTAACTTCAAGTGTAGTATATTCTGACCATCGGAACACCAGGGGGAGTACCCGGGGATGATAGTAGAAGACCCCAACACCCCGACACGCAAGCTACGCAATGCTAGGTGAGGTCGTGGATGCGCGCTAGCACACCACACCAACCGGTACCAGTGAAGGTAGATATCTCGTCGTGCACTACCAAAAACTCAAACACACCCGGCACGGCACTGACGGAATGGGGAGGATCGGGAGAGGACGTTGTGTGATGATTTAATTTTAGATATCTCGCACCGAATATCTTGCGTCCACGCAGCACAGACTTCCACACTCGCGTCGTAACCAGAACAGATCGCTGTGTGATCGCGTTAGCCGTAAAAGCCTGGCCGTGTGCGTTGGAAAAATGCAATAAACAGCTCATTCAATGTGGAGTTTTTCGATTCAATGGTACGCATACAGGGGATGGGGATAGTGGGGGACTACTTTTCCTTCGAGATTCCTTGAGAAGTCGTCACCCTGTGTACCACCACGACCACTCTACACGTGAGAGGAGTTAGATTGAAACACCCAAACACGCGCGCAACACAACACACTATCGGATAGGTGCAAATCCCACTAAATTCCAGAAGGGAGTGATCTAGAGGCGAAGATCGCGCGTCACGCGTACAATTGGGATGGATGAGAAGGTTTTATCTTTCAACGGCTACGAATTTTACGATAATGCGTGATGCATTCTGGTACTGTTTGGAGGGTGGAATGGGAAAATGGAAGACCATCGAACGACGCACATGGCAAAGAAATGTTAAGTGCATCATCCAAATTTATCGCCACTATATGTGAGCCGTGGCGACGGCTACCCCCTCCTCCAAAGAAGAACAGTTTGATTTAAGCGTACAGAGGAGTAGCGCGAAGATCCATGCATTCTACGCAGGATGTTCCAAAACAAATCCTTGGTTTCAGATTTACGGGCAAACTAAACCCCAAAAGTGACATTCTGGTGCAGCGGCGGCTTTGGGCTCTGATAATTTGTTTTTGATGTTATGATAATAGATCCGGAGGACGGGGTCTTTTGTTTAGAAACGGATCTGGGATCTGAGGACTGTGCTGTGCTATAAATATCGCTTCCAGCGAGTGAAAGGAGATGATCATCATCATCATCATGCTGCTGTGTTTACATTAACTTTTATGGAACGTAGCGCGCGCGCGGGTGTGCAATATTTCCAAGGTGCAGCTGTGTACGAAGGCTAAAGCAATTCCCACCCGGAGAATGTTCCGAAAATATAACCCTGAGACGTGCGAGGTTTGAAATACTGCATCCCGAGAGGGGGGAGAAGTTCTTCCGATACCAGTTTCGCTCCTTTGGGACGCTTCGCTAGAGACAATTTAATCTAAATTCTTCCGGAACTATCAACAACGTTCTACGCGAGACGTTACCCACGTGGTGGCTTTCATCTCAGAATGTAGCAGTTGTGTGTATAATTTATACTTTGTTGTGATTGGCATTCCGGCAGGCAACCCATAGACACTCTTCCGTCTCCCGGCGTTGCAAGCGGAGCCGATATATCCGTTGCTACACGGGCGGTGTCGATGGACTCCCACATCGTGCCGGTGGGGTGATCGTTCGGAGCGCACAATAGATCACACTTTTGGTGGATAGGCAGGCCAGGCCCAGGAAGTGAGGCAACATCTCGAACAAACGACGACGACCATGGTGGCGATATGACAGGGCCTCCTCTCCCCTTCCATTCTTGTTCGCTCCGGTCCGGTCGGCTTGGAGGCGTACCAAAAGCGCGTACCGGCAGCACACCACCACCGTATGGCGTTGTTATTTTTAAAAGATTGTTTCCTCTTCTTCAAAAAACTGCCCCACACTGTCGATCAAAACCTCATTCTTGCTCTTCCTAGCTGACGATGGCGGAGGGTTATTGGTTGTGTGATTTTTTTTCGTCTCTTCCTGGTGTGATGCGGGTGAGTACGTGCTTGAGCACCAGCAACTTGTGGGCCATATATATCCTCCGTATATAGAGGGGGGGAGGGGGGAGGGGGGGGCAGAGAATTTGAAGATCCGAAGCTCTCCAAGCATCTCGCGTTTTATTCTTCTCACTTTTCCCTGGAAACTCTTACGACAGCAGCACACCACCACTTTCCACCACGATGAGGGCCTGTGATGCGTGTGTGGCGTCGTGTCGGTGTCATTGGATATGTAGTTTCCTGTCACCGGGGTAGGAGGTAAGCGGGCGCGAGCACACGAAAGGGAAAGCCAACAGGACCGCACACCGAAAATACGCCACGGTTTCGGTTCGGAAGATCGCACGAGGATCGCACGTTGAAGTGTGCCTTTGAGCTCGAGCAGCAACGGTACATTTATCCGTCGAATGGCGCGCGTCGTCGTGCCCGGGTTGGTTCGTCTCAGGAAGGTTCTAATTAAATCACGGCAAATTAATTGCCACGACTCGGTGCATCCAAGGGTGCGGTACAGTAGGTCGTTTGCACCGTATAAGGGATCTTAGAGGACTCACTTTGGAATATAGAAAAGAGTTAGAGCGTTGTTAGCTCCGAGCAGTACCCGAAGGCATGATGCATGCGAATAGCAATAGATTGTTGCATCTGTCAATGTTCTTTTACCATCAACTCCAACAACACAACCCATTATAAACGCTTAAATATTTATAATACCTCCCGATACTTCCTCGCCTTCCAAATGTCTGGGGATGTGCAAAAATTTTAGCTCATCATACCAAAAATAGAACTTATCGTAACGATCGCCGAGCTCCAAAACTGCCGTGCATGGTCCCTTCCTCCCTCGTGTGAGGGTCATCTGTTATGGCGTGTTCTTCAAACCATCTCCCCAATCTCACACACACGCAACAAACTGTTCCACATTTTCCACCATAGAAAGGAAAACCTTGACCACCAACAAAACACGATGCGCCGCACTCTGGCACCAAAACTCCCCCAGCATCCCCCACGGCCACCATTATATACCAACTCCAAGGTTTATGGTCCCTATTCTTCGGCATTGCACAGTACAAGCATTGGTTTTGTGTCGTGCATGTGTCCTAAATGCGTTTCGAGCACGTACCCAAACCGATGGGGCGATTAATCGGAGGCAAAGCTACAGCATATGCAGGGGCTAACAGGGTAACAACAGCAGCCGGGTAAGGGATTCGCCTTTAGGAATAGGATTTACTGCAAGAGCAAATACACATCTCGCCGCGCTCTCAACGGCTCACCACCAACCATCGATGACTCATCAATAAACACGTCGCACGCGTGTGTGTCTGTTTGCGACCGTTGTTTAGCAGAACCCCGTTTTAGCTACGCGCTCATGGCATGCTCGAGAACGAGACCGTGATCTGATCAGACCGCACCGTCCGTTACCACCGGCAGGTTGTGTAGTTGCAGCCGATTGGCACTTTATCTGCAATCTTAGCAAGCACTTTCTTCGGCCAAAGATAAGCAATACAGGCGCACTGACACGATTGTTGCAGATAGGTTTCTTTATCTTTGTGGAAACGACCGTCACGACGACGAGAGCAGAATGCAAATTGCGACGCACTTGTGGGGAATAATAACGCGACTGAACACATCCGAAGAGGGGATCGTTAATCCATTAGGGTTTGTGCGACCACGAGGGTAGACGAAATTGATGAAACTGCAACTTAAGATAGCCGAATGCACAGAATGTATTTATCAGTTTATTTGCTCAACTTCACAAACACACACACACACACAAACTCTGTTTTTCCTTTGATATTTGCACAAACAAGCAGTTCCGTTTTTGGGAAAGCAAAGATAAAATTTGCCACACATTGAAGAACCAACACTGTGTGACTGTGTTTTTGTTTACAGTTCAACGCGTTCATACTGTAGGTCGCCTCATCCAAAACTGAGGTGTGATTTTTATATGAATTTTGAACTTTTTCAATCGCTCACATCGCCACTGTGTGGTAGTTTAATGAGAAGCGAACACTACACGCTTACACTAAGCACGTTTCATTTGTTTCTGCGTCGTAATAATTGTGCCAGAATACACTTTTTTAATTAGTTTCGCGTGTCCACTACACTACTGTCCATCTGCCGAGAGGCAGCCGCAGGGGGGAGAGGTGACGTATCCGGAGGGAAGCAAAAAGAAAAGACACGGCCATACTGTCATGTATGCATGGGACACGTTGCGGGGGACGAGAAAACGGTTTCCCACCCAACGGTTACTACGATCTGCGCATGATCGGTGCATGCTGACCGCGGGGTGATTTCGAAGAGAAATAGAGAGTGTGAGAGAGAGAGAAGTAGATATTGTTGTTCACTCCTCATCATCCCGAAGAAAGACGTTCCGCGAGAGCAATCAGGCAGGCAGGCAGGCCGCCAGCATCCTGGCTGCGCTTCCCCTTTGGCCACCAACCCTCTTTCCGTACGTACTAATTCCATCACCAACACATGGGCAATCACAAAAAAGGGGGCAACAATTGGATAAGCTCTTGACGGGCGTTGGGTTTTAGCGAGAGTTTTTACACTTTATTAAATTTACACTAGGGATTTTTGTAAACAGCCGTACACAAGCTGATCAGTTTTCAAGCACTGTGGACGGACTATGTGCTGTCTTTGATTTGATTCATTTTTCAAGAAATCGGACCACCCTTGGCTCCACAGTACAATAAACTTCATTGAAGATTCTAAAGAGGCTGTGGCAGGCATTCAACAAAAGCGTGTTCGCACACACAGCGTTGGCCATGATTTATGGACATTATCGTAGAACGCACACTACGCTACACACCACATAGAGCATAGTTTTTTTTTCTCTCACAGTGACAAGTTAAGGGAGCGACGATAAAAAAGGGGAAGTTATCTAATTTCACAATCAAAAAAACCACCAACAACCCCCATTTCTCGACCACCAACACACCCATTCATTCGGTCCGTGCCCCGCACACACACAGATTTCCGCCTGATTGACCACAACAATGACCGTTTGTTATTTCCATCTTGCCGTGTTCACATAACATAGAACGGAAACGCATCGAACGCGTCAAAAAGCGCCACCAAAAACACCACAAAAGTATACTTTTCCACTAAAATAGCACACCGAAAGGAACGAAAAAACGCGGTAATAAATGCAACCGATCAGCACCGATACGTTAGAAATTTTACAAGCACAACCAACCCGAACATTGAACCGAAATGATGCGAAAGCGTGGGTCCGACAGACGATACACTGGAGGTAAAACTGAGCGCGTGTTCCCGCAACTACGCGCGCACGCTCGCGATCTGCACTTCAGAGATTTCACGTGAATACTAAAATCAACGGGCAAACGACGTTTGCACGAGCCAGCATCGCTGCCGCCGCCGTCGTCTCGAATGGCGTGCGTGTATTGGAATGACCGGGATAGATAAACCGTGTGTTTGTGTGTGCACGCTCGTACCGCCAGCAGAGAGAAGACGGGCGCGAGACAAATTCGATGACGCTCCCTGAACTACCGCACGAAACACTACCACCAATACTACCACACACACACACCGCCCGTGGAAGGAACAAACGCCGTTCCTGTGGCGTCGCTGTGCGGTGACCTATGCACGTTGTTGCTCCGCTTGCACGATGCACAGAGCACGACGGGAACGTGCCGCTCTCTCTCTCTCTCTTACCAATCCGAAGACGGCAAAGATGATGCTCCCGTAGCATAAAAAACGGTGCTCAATGTGCAGCGGGAAAGAGCTGTGTCTTTTAGGGGCCCATCAAGGGCTACGCTGCAAACGGACGGCAGCGCGCGTGCAATGACGCGGTTCAAATGTGCAACAGATGTGATCGAGCGTGTCAAAGGGAGAAGGGAAAAAGGGCGATTCGAGCGCGCGCACACACACGCATACCTAGTAGCGGGTACAGTCCCAAAACATTTGGGTTTGGGCTGGAGAAAATGAAGCGGAGGACGGTGAAGCAGCAGATAACCATGTGCTGGATCGGATTGAATTGTGTTTGTGTGTGAGAGAGAGAGACCCCGGCAGCATAACCAGCACGTGGGTAATCGGATGCGCCCTGCGATCTATCAGCCGGCTGCCGGGCGAGATTCAGGGCGATAGGGCTGCTGCGCTCTCGCAGATGGAACGGAAAAGCCTCGAGAGCGGCGAAGGAAAAGGATCCTTGAGGCTTTGTGTTTGGGTCCCCGTTCCAGGTAGCAGAAGGAAACAGGAAGTTCGCCGCCTTTAGAAATGCGTTTCCTTTGCACAACAGATGTTTTTCCTTCTTCTAGTTTCTTTGCCGCTGATTAGACTATTTTGTACACCATTTTACGCATGTGGCGGACATGTGATGAACAGCCGTTGTGTTGTTAAATTGAATTCACAAGTTCGAATCACTTACATTTTGTAACCATCTTAAATTGTATGTACAAAATAAATGAAAAAAAGAAACTGTTTTTTTTTCAATTTTCCACAACAATTCCTATCGCCAAGCACGGCCTACTGAGCGAAAAAGGAGTTGCTCAGTTTAAAAAGCAAAACATAGCTACACAGGCGTCGATCGTTACACCTGTCAATGCTATCGTGTGCTAGGGGAAGAGATGAGCAGTTTGAGAGTAAAGTGTGTCTTCTGCGGATTGATAATCGATTGCCAGCGTGAAGACACGGCCAAGCTGCTGGCACACCTGCGGAACGAACATTCGGAGATGAACAATCATAAACCGACGGCAGTTACCGCTTCAAACCGCTCGAAAGCACATCCAGCGCAGCCGGCAGAAAAGGCGGAGCTGGAAGATGGTAACGATGAGTCGTTCGCTGAAGGCATTTCCGAATCGGAAGAGCTACTGCACCGGGAGCGAGTTGGAACAGGAACGTCAAGCGATACTTCCAGCAAGAGCAGCAGCTCGGAAGATGCAGAAACTATTCCACCGCACCGTAGTACACGGCCCTTGCATGTTTCGCTCGAGTCACAGCGCTCGGTGCTGTACCAAACATCGCTCAGCTGCTGGCGCCCGGGAGGCAGACCCGTCTGCTGCCCGGATTGTGGCGCACATCAGGTACCGATCGTTCGGTCGCACGCAACCGGGGTAACCTGGTCGTCGACGGTCGCTTCCTGCTTTCTCTTCTGCTGGCCGCTGTGCTGTTTGTCGTGGTTTTTCTCCGAACCGGTCAGCGAATATCTGCACTGTGCCCGGTGCGATCAGCTGTTGGCGAAGCACGACATCAAAGCGGGACGTGTCTCGCCCAACTTTGCAATGCTTGACCGCGTTGAAGATCAATTGTAATCGAGCGAAATGAAGGGCTACTGCGCGAGGGGCAGGGAAACATTCGTCTTGTAATAAACAGTGCCTTTGTAAATGGTTTACTCACGTTTGTTCGGCGAAGCTGGCCAAGCATTCCTTCACTTGGCTGAGCTGACTTTCGTCCAGCGAGGTGCTGAGCTTCGGTGCACCGGTGCTCATCTTTGCGTGCCCTGACGGTGGATGATGGGTCGAAACACACACACTTTTCACGAAACGGACAGCAGCACTACCCACCGGGCGGCAGACGAAAATTGGATGCTTTGCGTAAAACAACCGCCTCACCTCACAAGCGCACGGTGGTTTTGCGACAGTACGAAAATAACACTACCCTTTTTGTAAATGCCGAACACTACTGCTCGCGGGCGTACGGAGCTAGATTGGTGTCGTTTGTGTCTCGTTCTACAAAACTTGGCACAGAAATCACTTTACACAAAACACGAATTACAGCAACAAAGATGAAACAGACAGAATGGCGGACTTGCCGTTGTTGTTTGAAAAAATTCGGCTTCTGTTTGACGTTCGCGCTTTGTTGATTTGTTCCGCACAGTGGGTGATTGAGGTGCAAGCTGTTGGTCAAATTTCAATCGAATTTTAAATTCTTAACGGTATCTAGGTTTTTCGAGGAAAGTAAGTTTGCGAGATGTGAAAAAGAAAGCGAAAAATGTTTTTGAGTTATGGTGAAGCAACCAACAAAGTATTTTTCACAATTGAACTGTATTTTTGTGGCATAAATTTTAACTAAAATCTGTCCAAATTTTATATCTAGATCAGTTTACGTTCTGGTATATACATCTTGGTCCAAGCTGTCAAATCGATGTTGTTGTTGTGACAGCTGGGAGCTTGTTGTTTTTATTCGCCAAACGCGAACAGCGTCCAAATTCTCCAAACTACCCGCATTATAACGCCGCGGACGTAATTTTCCCTGCCCAAAATGCCACCGGAAACTGGGCCAACGTACGAGCTATCGAACGGCACCTGCCGTTTGTGTTTAGAGCACAAGGAGGAACTGATCCCTCTCGAATGCGCTCTGTCGGAAACGGAGCTTATCAACGTCATCGATTGCTTCCTCAAGATAGACGTGAGTACACGGCAAAATTCTTCCAGAGTTCCTGCAACATCAAAACCTTTATTTGGTTCCTGTTTTTTCTTTTTAGATCACCGACAATTGGCCGTTCCAGAACGTATGTGATGATTGTGTCATGCAGGTTCGATTGATTGAAAAATTACGCGCCCATTTCGATGAGAGGAATCGTATTTTCGATGTGCTGTGGACGTACGTAAGCCGGATGGGTGGGTTTTGTTGGTTGCGTTTAGTAAAACATTCATTTCTTTTATCTTCCACAGGCAATACAAGCGCATACACATGCAAGCCGATGGGGCGGGTGCTAGTAGTAAAAAGAAATTGTCCAAAACAGAGGAGAGCAACGTCAACTCTGGCTACGTCATCGAGGGAATGGTGATAGAGAAAACGGAAGTGGAGATACTGCCGCCGGACATGCTACTGAAAGCAGAGACTGGAACTGAACAGTGTGGCGCCGTCATCAAACAGGAAGAGAACGAAGAGGAGGACCATCTGGTGGAGGAACTGGTGTACGAGGAGCTAACGCTGGACGAAACGGAACTCGACGAGGGTGAGATCATAGAAGAGGACAAGGATACGCTGGAGGGTGAACATGAGGGCGAAATGGTAGAGGGAACACATCATGGAACCAGAGGAAGACGTGATTGCGGCAGAGGACGAATCGGACGACCAAATTGAGCACCAGCTGTACGAGATTGCAGACAGTGAGGATGGGGAGCAAAAACAGCAGCAGGAGCAACAGCAGGATGACTGTTATTACGACGAAACGGTCAGCCGATGCTACATCTGCATGGAAACGCTGGAATCGGAGAGCGTACTGCAAGAGCACCTGGGGACGGTGCATCTTAAATTGCTCCCATTTCACTGCGACAAATGTTTGCAGTACTATCGCACGATCGACGAGGTAAATCAGCATCTGATCTCGCACGAGTATCCGTTCGTTTGCATGTACTGCCCGCGCAAGTACAGCTCCGAGCGGCAGCTGGAGAACCATAACAAAGACTGCAACACCTACCGGTGCCTGTACTGCCCGGCGGAGTTCGAGGTGCTGTCCCACCTGAACACACACAAGCGGCAACATGCGGCCCAGCTGCGGGGCAAGCTAAAGTGCAAGGCTTGCGGCCGTCAGTTCACA
Organism: Anopheles arabiensis; assembly: GCF_016920715.1. Classification (NCBI taxonomy): domain Eukaryota; kingdom Metazoa; phylum Arthropoda; class Insecta; order Diptera; family Culicidae; genus Anopheles; species Anopheles arabiensis. The sequence goes on from NC_053517.1 coordinate 24,066,799, forward strand.
CAGTCGTCCCATCTGAAGCGCCATCTACGGTCGGGAAGCTGTGTCGGCGCCAAGGAACGCGGACCAAAGCGCAAGTACATGCGTAGACAGGGGCAAGAAATTCCGACCTCCCCTAGAGGCGGCGACCAATGCAGCAAGGAGCCGCAGAACAAAAATCTACTCTACTGTCAGGTGTGCGATCGGAAGTTTGTCAGCAACTCCTACCTGGCGCGGCACTTCGAGCGGGACCATTCCGAGCTACGGTTTCCCCTGTTTCCCTGTGACGTCTGTACGAAGAAGTTTACCTCGTTCGAAAAGTCCGTCCTGCACCGACGGTATCACCGCCGGCAGCCAGCCATCAAACCGAAGGAGCTAAAGAAACCGAAGGAAACGGTGTGCAAAATCTGCGACAAAGAGTTCCGCGTCGACCATCAGCTGCTGCGCCATCTGACGGAGGAGCATTCGCTCGCGCTCGAGCTGTTCCAGTGCGACCAGTGTCCGCGCAAGTTTTCGACCGAGTTCAAGCTGCGCAAGCACCATTACAACAGCCACCGGGAGAACAAGACGCTGTACGTTTGCTCGCACTGCGGGCAGAAGTTCGAGAAGAAGCTGACGCTGAAGGACCACGAAACGAAGCACCTGGGTATGCCGGCCTATCGGTGTGCGGTGTGCGACAAGACGTTCATCCACAAGCACAGCCTGGACCGGCACGCGCTCGTGCACAGTGACGAGAAGCAGTTCGCGTGCGAGTTTTGCGCGAAAACGTTCAAGCGCAACACCACGCTAGTGATCCACCGGCGGATACACACCGGGGAGAAGCCGTACCAGTGCGAACCGTGCGGTATGCGGTTCATCGATTCCAGCACGCTGATCAAACACCGGCAGCGGGCGCACATGAAAGCGGAGTGCATGCCGTTGAAACAGGAACAAGGGCAGTAGAAGCTTTACCTGCACGTATAATTTTATTGTGTTTGTAAAGCGCCATTCTTCAGACACCGATTATTACAAGACTTGAGGATAAGCTTAGGACAAGTGTATAGAAAATGATAAGCGTTTAAATAAGAGTGAAGAGTTTTACAACGAGCGAGCTGTGTGTCTTGGTTCGAGCTGGTTGTAGATGACATTCGTGATTGCTTTCACATTCCTTTAAATAGCCACGCTTTTACTGGTCACATTATTGTGAACCATTTTAATATAAAGCTCGCGCCAAGTGATACCAGCATTCCCTCAAATGCTTTAATATCATTGCATCGTGAAATTATTTATATTTTAGCTACAGATTAAGTCCATAGATATTTCCTGTCCTGAATAGGTTGGAACCTAAAACAATGCTGCAACTGCAGCTGCATCTGGGATCACATTAGTCAATAAAATTCCATCAACTAACTGCTCAGATCCAAAGAATATTGATAACACGCGAGATATAGTGAACACGAAGGATATTAGTATTGCATCAGCCGGTCTTGGAGAGCTTGGCGACGAACCGGATATCCTGACACGGACAAAGGCCAGATGGACACAAAGGCCAGAAGGACACGAAGGCCAGCGTTTGTCGTGAGTCATACCCCACCAGGAGGGTCTCTGAGGACCAAAGCAATTTGCGCTAGTACGATCAAATGAAAAAGGAACCTGTTGGGAAACCTCACCATGTTAACACGCCACTCGCAGTCATGATTATTCCTTTGCCCATTTCAGTCTCCTGCCTTTTTCTAGCGAGCAAAGTTCTAATGTTCAACGCGATCAGCCACGCACCACCTGGCGGCACGGCGGTAAAAGGTGAACATTTTTCTCACCCTAATCGACCCATTTCACTCCCATCGCCTCCATTTAACGATAATACAAAGGAAACAACACAAAAAACCCCCTGTTTTCGGTTAGTCGAGAAACGACTCGAAGCATAATTTATACCTCAAAGAAAATATACACCACCACCGCTCCCCCTCTTTGCTAGCCACGCTACCATTGCGAAAGCCCCCAGCGGAGGGATTTGGCGTCGACTTCGGCATCGGAATCGAAGCAAGCGCCAGCAAGGAAAAGCACACCGGCATGTTTGCAAACGGTGTAAGCGGGATGTTGCCGTGACTACCGAAACCCCCCATACGGCAAGCATATATATTTATGCGCCCACAGGTAGAGTGGTGGGTGCGCACGTGTGGCTGTGTGTTTGTGTGTGTGTGTGTGTAATCCGCCATTCGGGCATGATATTGCCCAGCACGACATAATAAATATTGTTGCTGAATATATTGAACAGCATTTGATCATGTATGTACATTTTGATGAGGTGTAGAAACGGGCCCATTGTGTGTGTGTGCTGTCGGAAGACATCGTTTTGGCTTCGTTAGAACATGTTTTTTTGTACTAAAACATAAAACAATGAGTTTTTTCCAAAACAAAGCACTCAGACGTTGGTAGTTTGTTGCAAGACACGATTTTAATGTTGGTGGTTAAGCTTTATAGCACAATTTATTTACATCCAATTCATGCACATGACTTCCCTACATGCCTTAAAACGCAAGAAGAAAAAAACATTCCAACGAGACAAGATTCATTTCACTAATTTCTTTCCAGTGTCGCAATTTTCAACCACATTCTGCACCATTTTCCTTCCACCAATATCCGCCCCGCAATGTTCCACTATTTCGATAATGGACACTAATTTGCAATCCCCCCCCAAAAGGGTCGTCTACGTTATAGATTTTAGACATTTTCCAACAGTAAAAACCGATCATAAATTAAGATCCCATTTCGAAGGCGCCTTTTCATATATATCCTGTACTGGCCATTGTGCTGCAAGAAAGAAAAAGAAAAAAAACCACAAACCACCGGTTCCGGATTGTTCTTCCGGCGATCGGGAATAATGTCCCCAAAAAGCTCTCACCCCATGTGTGGTTTCATTACACGTATGAGCCAAGGCGGAGCAAATAAATTCCAATTTGCGACGAATGCATTAACACCGACTGTAGCTGCCAAGTCGCTTTTTGCTGTAATATCTAAACCACTTTTTTAGCCATGATGTATGCTGAGTGTCTTGCAGGGAGAGAGAGAGAGAGGGAGAGGGGTAGAATCAAGACGGTAAAGTGTCCAACCCGAGTGCAGTGCCACGTGGTCAAGGGAATATCGGAATCAGAAGAAGCTACGCAAAACTCTTTCAAACATTTTCGATGTGTGTGTGTGTGTGTGTGTGTGTGTGTGTGAAAATGTGCTTGAAAGTGTGTTTATAATTTAATTAAGTTTATTCATCCTCTCTCTCCCGTTGAATGGTTGTTGTCTAATAGCTTGCCCTTTGCTTGCGCAAATGTCTGTTTGTTTTGCGCCGCCTCTTGCTTGCTTGCGCGCCATTTGATGGCGCAACGTTTTGCGCGTGTGGCGGTTTACGTGCGTGCTGGTGTGTGTGTATGTGTTTTTCGGCGTGCCTAATTTGTTTGCCAAAAACGGGGTAGCAAAGCACAGTGTGTGGTTAGAGAGGTTTGGGCGCACGGAGGCTAGCTAGATTCTTCTAATGTGTTGTTGATGCAGATTTACGACACCCGGCAGCGTAACGACCAAACACGCGACAATGCAACGACCCACGGGTGGGTGGTGGGCAGTTGTGAAGCAACCAACCCCGTTTTACTTATGCTCACCACTCACTTGGGTGCAAAACACTTGCTCTTGTTGTTCGAGGTGGTGGTCGAGGTTTCAGTTAATTTAGTTTCAAGTCGACTTCCTCCCGTTCCTCTTGCTGACTTGCTGGGCTAGAGCGTTTCCAGCGCATTGCAGCATCCTCCGCCACGTGACCGGCACGTGGCAAGTGGGAAGGAGTGAGTGTGAGAGGCGGGCCTTGTTTACAGGCGCCGGGCGGATTTTATGTGATCGGTGCATATCGCAGCACCGAGTGTAAGCGGTTGTTTACAAGTTTAGTTTACACCACTTTAATTATCCAATTAAAATGCTATACAAATCACAAATAAGGGGGAAGATGCTGGGGGGAGGGGGTGTGGAAGTGAAATATGTTTGCCGTTTTGGTTGGCACTTGGTTTGGTTGTTTGTGGGCTGTCTTGTTTGAAATGTAGTTTGTTTTTTATCTCCTTTATGTTAAATTAAATTTCCTTTAATTAAATACTGCTGAAAAGATACACTTAAGTACACTACTGTTCCTGTGAAATCATTTAAAAATCACACACCATCTAATTCCATTACTTTAGAAAGCTACAAACACTGCTAGAAACCGTTTAAATCAAAGTTATGCTGCACAATTGTGTGTTTGCATTGTTTCGTCAGTGCATTTGCATCAATCATTACGCCCCAATCGCCCCCATATGAATGCAAATCAATCGAAATGCGACAGACCGATGCAATTAGATTGTTGTGATGCAACCACCTACCCGCTCCATCCACCCACTAATAGCAGTTGCATTTTCTAAAACGGAACCTTTCTCCACTCAACCCAACCCCCCTCCAAATGACAAATTTTGTGAAGCAGAAAAATGTCGACTTCAAACTACACTCCATCCTCTCTCGCCCCCGTTGTCCCACGACAACAACGACGCATTAGATTGTAGTTTGTGTGAGCCCCCCTCCCCTTGAAGGCCCCTGTTAGAGGGTGGCAAAACTATTTTTGATAAATTTAAATGATCAAACCATTTGTTTTAGTGCGAAAACCGAACCGGTGTTTAGTGCAGTGTGGCACAACCAAATTAGCCACCGTCCAGCGCCCACCGGCGGTCGCTTGTCCTCCCCACCCCCTGGCTATAGTAGTCCAAACTGAAGTTAGAGCAGCTAAAAATGGTTCAAAAATGAAGAGAAAAAATACAGAGATAACAACCACTTTTCGGTTCGGTTGTGTATACCATGGCTGTGCCATGCCATGGCCCGTTGACCGGTAACAACTCCACAACGCCATGGTTGTGTCGTTTGTCGGCCAAAGGTGAGATTCGGTGCCTTTTTTTGTTGTTCCTCTTGTACGACTACTACTACTACCACCACCGGTGATGCTGGTTGTTTGTATAATGAGTTTTATATTTCTTCGATTGCAAACACACAACGGGTACGGGCCGTACCATTCGGAAACGAAACGGCTAAGCTACCTTTAATGCTGGTGATTAGAATAAATGATCCGATGCTCTTACTGTCTGCTGATGATTACTATTGCAAAAGGTGTTGTTGCCATGTGCGTTGGAAGAAAAAGGGAAGAGAAAAACACATAACTGTGGAAAAGGACGACTTTTTGAGGTTTTGCATGATATGCTAATACTGCCAATTGCTAGAGGTGTTTGTTGTGCTTCGATTTTTGTTTAAACATCTGTATGTTTTTGGTTCATTTTTAGACAATTTTGTTCTTCTTTTAGCTATTGTGGATGATTATACACAGCAAGAATTTTATATTTATTTATTATTTTTGTAGTACACCGTAGTGATGTGCAGTGGCAGATTTAACGGTAGGCGGACTAGGCTGTCGCCTGGGGCACCGCCGATTTAGGGGCCCCGTAGATTGCCGTATGGACAGAGTACAAGCGACAAGGGCCCCGGAAGGATGGACGTTGGGGCCCCGAGGCTGGCGAATCATCGTAGGGGCCCCCGACGGCATTTCAAGTTTACTGTTCAATCTCCCAACCTTTAATCCACCACTGATGATGTGCTCTCTGGAGCGCACCCACGACTCCGATCCGACTGCAACTACAGTTAGTCCGACTCCGGCAAAATGGAACAACTAGATCCACCCGGAGTCGTCCGGAGCCTTCTAGAGTCGTTCCGAGTCGTCCGGAGTCGGAGTCGTCCGAAGTCGGAGTCGTCCGGAGTCGTTCGGAGTCGTCCGGAGTCGTCGGAGTCATTCGGGGTCGGAGTCATTCGGAGTCGTTCGGAGTTGTTCTGAGTCGTTCGGAGTCGTTCGGAGTCGGAGTCGTCCGGAGTCATTCGGAGTCGACCGGAATCTGAGTTGGTCGAAGTCAACAGGAGCCTTTGAGCTTGTGATTAGACATTTTTTCGTTGTGTTTTTTTTTGTCTTTCACTTAGCGCATGTACTTCTCATACAGGCCATTTTTTCGAAGGCCGACCTCGGCCGACTCCAGACGACTCTGGATGACGCTGTCTGTAGCCGATTCCGGATGAATCCAGACGACTCCGGACGACTCCGAACGACTTCGGGCGACTTCCGGCGATTCTGGACGATTCCGAACGACTCCGGATGATGCAGGGCGGACCTACCTTTCGGAGTCGATTCCGAATTAATCGGAGTCGGATCGGAGTCGACTCCGGATTTTGACAACATTACCTATCACTAGTACACAGCAGTCTTCTATGGTCAATATATAACGCCATGTCCGTCGTGAGTTTGCTAATAGCGTTCAAACTGTACTCATACACAGTTCCCTAGGTTTTGCTTCATTTTCCAACAGTTTGTAGATTATTAACTAAATAGTTGTGTCTCAATCATATTGGATTTCTTTGGAAAACAGCAAATAAATCATGAAACCAGTTCAACAAGTATAATTTAGCTGTATTAGATGACAACTATCACCATTCTTCAAGTTCGATATTAAACACTCTTAAACGCCATGTAAAGTTATTAAAAATATTCGAAACAATCGATTAATGACACTGATGTGCCAGCCAGAGTACTACAGATATTGGAGTTAATTTAATATCAAAATAAATATATTTTGCTTCAGATTTACACATTTGAACATAAATAATGTTTCTGCATTTGAAATATAAAGTGCTTTCAATTACTACTAAATTTGTCATGTTGTAAACACAAATAGAAATCATGAAGTGCGTGTTTCGAAGAATTACTATGAAGTAAATAACCCAACCTCAAATGTTATCAAATAATGCACGGTCTCCGGCGTTTGTTACCTTTCGTAGAAAACCTACCGCAACCTCCACAAGTTATGTTAGAATTCGCATATAAGAGTGCGTGCTGTGGCACCAACACACCACTGAGTCGTGTGTCTTGCTCTCATCAGCTTACTAAGAACGTGCGTTGTGCTAATGGATCGTTTACTGTTGGTGCTTCTAAGCAGCGCTAGTTTACTGCTTACAGTGTACGGAATACAACACCACATTGTGACCAAAAGCTGGTCCGAAGCACAGTCTGACTGTCTCCAGTATCTACGCGTCGAATCACCCGGACGATACCTTTCCCATCGATACCGGGACAATCAAACGTCGAAGCAACTGATCTTCTGCATCATGCTCAACCTGCGCATCTACGATCCAACCCAGAACGTGTTGAGACTGGAAGCGTTGGGACAATTTTTCCACCCTGACAAAACTGACACACTGTACGTCAATCGAACGAATGCGTGTTTGCTGAGAGTGAAAGTTCCACCGCTTGTGGATAGTTCCGAGGATAGCCAGCCGTATAGTGGGGTGATGGGAACACTGTACGAGGTATTTCGATGTTTCTATCACTGCTACGGTAATATCAACGCTAATGCTCCGAAACTGCCCCCAACTGTACTGGAGCTGGAACAGATACAGCAAGAGTGTGCTCGTATCGTCGGTGTTTCGGAACGGTTGTTCGATGGTGGTTTACAGCTGAGCAGCCATCCACGGTACAGTAAGCTTTCGCGGTGTATCAGGTTAAGAAGTGGAGGGTCTGTAGACTATTTAACGCATCGCAACAACTCCAGCAGAAGGTTCAAGTTGAAAAAAAACGTGGAAAATGATACACTTTAATTAGGGTTAATCAAATCTAAGGCACAATAAAAAAGAGAGAAAGCGAAACATGTTATTCGATCGTGGGCAGGACTACTTCAGATTGTTTAATAACGAATAAGGCGAGTTGAGGTCCAAATCGGTCACAAGAGATCGAGAGCTGATTAGATAAACATACAAGATACATTAATAGAATTGGTGAAGATCAGGTTTAGCGACAGCGTTAAGATGTAGCGTTCAGATGTCAGATTTATATGTTATTACATGTTTGTATAATCAGACAATATTATTGCTTTGAATCGCTCTCTTTAGCATTTATTCACTATTGTTGAAAGTATATAAGAAGGCACAGATAACTGGTACAAAAGATGCGAAATATATCTGAAACATTTTCCATCGATTAAAAGCAATGAGAGCGATCCGAAATAGGGGGAAATAGGGATCCATTTAGCTAAGAGATGATGAAAGCCCATTTGTTCACTAGTGAGCAATTACCACAACGCCACCTCTTAACACGCGCTAAGATACTCTGAAGCTAGTACAGCCTGGACATTGCTTCTTCGGATTACATCCTGTTCCGTGTCGATAGAGCACGATCTTGCACTCTAGCACTTCTCCAATTGTGATCATGTAAAATATGTGACCATTCCATTGATAGCCAAGTTTTGCTGTCGATACAGGATTTGAAATTGCCTTAAAACGTGGGAGAAAGTAGTGAAAACGGTGGAACTTATTATAAGCCGCGAATAAGTTACAAATCTTCCACGAAAAAAAGTGTCAAAGTTTGATTAAACCCTGTATGGAGTTATTGGTACTTCTAATACAATAACGGCAATGAAATTATGACTCAGATATTTGATTCTTTTCCAACCATTTCTCAACCTAAATCTACGACTTCCAAACACCAAAGAAGAAGTAAATAAACTGTTATAATCGCAAGCAGGATATAAATGATGCGGACTGCAGAAAGAAATCACCTCATCCATCCGACGCTGCTACCAAATGAAAGGGAAGAAAGAAAGAAAAAACAAACAAACGGAAAAATGATAAATGTGTTTTAATTTCATAATTGGCACGATTCATATTTCGCTGACGGAAGTCACCAAATATCGTCACCGTACGTTCCGTTCCTCCATCTTCCTGTCCCCTGGAGAGCCCTGAAAATGCATGGGGTAAAAAAAACCACTTCCTCACCCAAAACTTTCAAACACTTATCGAACGAAAAAAAACCAAAGAAAACGCCAAATGGATGGCGGGGGCATTAGGACAGGGGCGCGTTGGGGAACGAACGCCACCGTACACGTACACGCTGCCACACTACGGCGAATGTAATGAAGAATTATCGTTGATCAAGCTTCCATTTCCGAAGGTTTGGCGAAGGAAGGGTGCGGGTAAACTGGTGGGACAAATAAGATTTGCCAAGGAAAAATGTACCGCCACCATTCTGACCCTCCATTCCGATCCCGCGATCGAAGAAATGGCGGCAAATGAAAATTGCACCAAAGCGAAATCAATTCCATCAATTGACAGTTTGGCAGCGGCCGTTTTGTTGCCCTCCTCTTGCCCTTGCAGCCACGCAGGAGGCCACTGCAAAGACGCGGTGGTGGAAAAGTCAATTCCAAATGAATCTTTGCCCAAGTGTTTCGAGGGGGGGGGAGGGGGAATGATCGCGGGCCAGAGTGGCATGTCATTTTTCTTGTGCAGCAGCAATTGTACGTCGTCGTCGCCGTGCCGGAAAAGAACCCGGAATGGAGTTCGAAATCGAAAATCGAATTTGAATAATGGACGAAAGTGGCCTTTTGATTGGTAAGGCGCAGCACCAGCACCAGCAGCTCAAAATGGTGGAGAATGGCACAACGATCAAGTCCAGGGGAGGGAAAACGCTTTGCGCCTTGCAAACGCCAAAGTCGCAAGTAGGTACGCCATTCGGTGTGGCCCATTGGTACGAAGCAAAACGATGGGTCATTATTGGATGATAAATTATGAATACAGGCAAATACATTAGCGTTTGAAAAACAGATTTTCCCGATATTATGTTTTACCCCACGCGGGGTGGTGGGGTGGCTCAGGGGCGGAACCGGAGGTATCGTCGTTTGTTTTCGACACACACACTGCTCAAGGCCTACTATTGGGCTGTTATTTTTGCTCACTGACATCTTAGCGGAGCGGGCTGGACTTCTTGTGCTACTTGGATGATAGAAAGCTCAAACAGTGCAAATGGAAAAGCCACGAGAAAATTATTTGTGCTTTGTGTGTAGTGTTTAGTGCTTGCAGCAGGGGGTGGCAAGGGATTCTTTTTTTGTCTCTTTGCAATTCATCCAGCCGGCGTCCACCGTGGTGCTGTCGGTCGACTGTTTTAATTTTCATTTCCTTGTCAAGAGGCATGAAAGAGGGAGAGACTGTTCCTGACAAATGGCGCTGGCAGGTTTGGAGTGTGTATTTTTTTCCTTTTCATTCTTCACTCTTCTTAGACACTTTTTTTCTTATCACAATCACTGGCGGTAGTGATTTTTTTTTTAATAACATTTTTTCCCCTTGTTGCTTGCCTCAGGATGTTCAGTTTCTTATGGTTTTTTTTCTTCTCTCTTTTCCAGCAACTCGCCATAGGCTGGTGACAGTTTTTTTTCTCCAGTTCCCCACGGTGGTGTGACACCAACTGATTGTGGGTGGCAGGTGGGAGTGGTAAAGTTTCGTTTTGCGCCCACTGTAATCTTTCCGCTGGTCAGCAAACCAGGGAGGAGGAGGGTCGAGGCTGTGTAATGAGGACGTTATTTGTTTCATTTCGTGCCTTCTTTGAGCAAGCAAAGCGACACGGCACCGAGCTGTCCGGGCCGGCCGCGGAATCAGAACGGACATTTTAATTAACGATTGTACTTTGATTAATTAAAAAAATATGCTAATCCGTATGTTAACGCCAAATTGGGCTACAAGATGCGAAGAAATCTCGGTAAGAACTACTTGTAACTTACTTGCTTGCTTGCTTGTTTGTGCTGAGATTTTACCCTGCAGAGAGACTTTTTGGAGGGTTTTATTGTTACTTTACTTACCCTCATGCCCCCCCCCCGGCTGACACCCTTGCCACCCAGTGCCGCGCGTGTGAATATTAATTCGTATTATAGATTTGGCATGTGTTGCATGAAAAATTGAGCACCGGCCGAATTGCAATCGCTGTGGCCTGTGCGCGCACACCCTCGGCTGGCGCATTACTCACTACTTTGGTGCACCAATTTCGTTCTGCCCAGCCAGCCAGCCAGGTCTCGATTGTTGCAAAATAATCGTGTGTAAAAGTGGTGTAAGTTTTGTGTGCGAAATTTAAATAAATTTTACGACCCACCGCGTGTTGCGTGTGCGCGCGCCCCCTCGTGGATTGCGTTGCGCGAAATAGTAGTGGAATCAGCGATTGAAACACGGCATCGAGCGAAAGTTAATCGAATGGGCGGTAAAAATTGATTGAGCAAGGTCACGCATTAGAAATTTATTTTCCTGTGCGCGTGGAAATAGGGAAGCGCCCCGAATTCGGGCCTGCCGTGTAGGGAAATCAATAACTTTGGGCTGGAAGATGTAAAATTGCAGTTTTTAAATTTCGACTTCCCTAGCAGGCGCGGGATAGGCAGGCAAGCAAATGGTGTGTGTGTGGTGATAAATAAATCAGATCATCGATGATGATAGCGCCCGATGGGCTGGACGGAGGGCTATTTCATGCAGATGGTGCAACGATTCATAATAATTCACTAGCTTATCTTGAGCCACAGATGGGTGGGTAGGTGCACATCGACGGGGACGGGCGTGTGGGAATGATTTTCAAATGGCACGCCGCTATTCGGTTACGGGTGTAAATGTATGGACGAGATGAAGTGATTTGATGGGTTTGCAGTTCTTGGAGGAAAAACTCGAATTCATACTGGGTAAAAAATGTTGGTTCATTGCTTTGAATGGAATAATCGCCAGTAATGGTTTAAGATACCATACAAAAATAAGGCTTGGTAGCTTTTTTAATAAAGTTAACAACATTCGGTTCTCTTTTATGAACGAAAATGTTCAGATTGACCATTACTTATATCATTATTTTACAAAACTAAAAATGAGACAACATGGCAGCATTACGTCTCGGTGGAAATACGAATTATTATGTGACTTATTAATTTTTTTTTGGTTTTTTGATTCACCTAATTTTAAAATGTTTATTTATACATTGTAAAATCACCAACAGCATGGTATTGGGATCTTAGCGCGGAATAAGTGGATACAGTCATCAACTCGGAAACCTTAACAACATGCTCGTCATGGGTTCAATCCCCGTATATGGATCGTCCCCCGTAGCAAGAGCTTGGCTTATCCGGCTACGTGGTACTTAATAAGTCTCAAAAATATGAATAGACCGGCTTGATCGCACATGTCGTTGTGGCAATAAGAAGTTACGGCTATCACAGACTGTTCTACACCATTCTGCGGGGAGCTCTTATCAATCTCATGGGGAATGCCCCCCGTATGACACACTATACCATCGGAATTTCCATCGGAACTGGATTTTTATCATTCTTATTGCCTACTGGCACGCGCTTACAGGTTTTATTTTGGTCTTTCAATAAATCTTCTATTCCAGACGTTTTTTCCCACCAGGGCATTCCCCAACAATATTAAAAAGTAGTCTTCCTTTGATTTTACACTCTTATCAGAGGTGTGGGGGTATCGTCTTATCGCACGTGACTTTTGTGGTGGGCAATTTTGAGCGAATCTTTATCGCAAACCTCAAGCGATAAGCAAAATTTTGGTATAAAAGCACACCTTCACCGATTTGTTCGTCGTATCAGTCTTTGAGTTAGCAATCCATTCGGAACAACCAATCCCTTAGCCGAGCAAAGATGAAGTGTGCAATTTCCCTCACAGTGGTAGGACTTCTGGCACTGCTACACGGTGTCTCACCACTGCCTACTATCTCGTCCTCCTCCTACGGAATCGATTGGTCCCAGGTGCGTCCGATCGAGGAATTCGATCACATCAAAGCACATCTTCCGATCAATCTCCGCACACCAACGACGACGCAAAACACACCCAACCGTCGCATCGTCAACGGACAGGAAGCTCGCCCCGGTCAGTTCCCCTATCAGGTGGCGCTGCTCGGGCAGTTCAACGCAGGTGTTGGGCTGTGCGGTGCATCGATCATTACCCAGCGCTACGTCCTAACGGCGGCACACTGTGTCTACACCGGAGTCGATGCTAGTGCACCCGTTGCCAACGGTACCGCCATTCTGGGTGCCCACAACCGGATGATCGAGGAACCGTCCCAGCAGCGCATCACGTTCAGCTCGAGCGGCGTTATTGGCCATCCCGGGTACGATCTGTTCGATGTGCGCAATGACATCGCGGTGGTGCGGCTGGACGAACTGATCGTGTACACCGATCGGATTCAACCGATCCGTCTACCGAGCCGTTCCGATACACGTACCTTTGCCGGGCTGATGGGTACCGTGTCCGGGTACGGTATATACTCGACCGCTAATCCGGCGCTTTCGGATGTGCTGAATTACGTGCTGAATCCTGTCATGACCAATGCGGACTGCCGGGCTGGATGGAGTGGATTTGAATGGCTGATCGAGGCCCAAAACATCTGCCAGTCGGGTGATGGTGGTCGGGCGGCCTGCAACAGCGACTCCGGTGGCCCACTGACGGTGCAGGACAGCGGGGAAAGCTTGCAGGTGGGAGTCGTTTCCTTCGGTTCGTCGGGCGGTTGTGACAATGGTGTACCGACGGTGTTTGCACGCGTTACCTACTATTTGGAGTGGATCGAGGCGAACTCGGACTTTACGCCGGATCTGTGAAGTGAAGGATCGATTAAGCAAATTTTTGTACATAAGCTTTAAAAATCTACAATAACTTATAGGATCTATCTAAGCAAAATAAAGCAAAAATATTCCGATATGGTGGCACTATTTATAAAGAGGTCTTTTATTTAATTTACACATTATTTTACCTTTTCAACTTTATGCAACACTAAAGCAGCTCTTTCAACAGATCTCTAAAGATCTTCCGCGAGTTTTATCTATTTTGAACAGAAGTTATATGTATCTTGGTGTGTTAGACACCCGCTTTCATCACCCATTCGCATTTACATACCACCGGGAAAGGTATTACAGAAGGTCACCAAAGAAAGTACGTCACGTTGTATGTTTTCATGACTCAAAAGGCATACAGATCACATTATCAGACACTGAAAAGGTGTCTCAAAATGTTCTGCTATCCTAGTGAACTGCCAATGTGAGTGTAGTTGTTGAATATCTATCATTAGGTAAATTCCTACATTACATCAGGCATTGCTGCATCACATCATATCATACTTCATATTTCGGTTCTTAAGATAAACGAATTTCTATATTCAGAACTTTTCTGTGATTTTTTTAACTACGTTGGCCATTCTAAGGACCTATGCTCTTGTGACTCTTAAGTCAACATATTCGTACAGCTTGCACTGCTCGTAATTGTAGGGGTTCTTCTTGTTTGTCCTTTGACACACATGTGATCCAAAAATATTCCCAAGAATGTTCCTCTCGAGCTCGGTTAAGATATTTTAGTCATTTTTTAACAAGACCAATGTTTCTCATCCGAGTATGTCAGCGATAGGCTTCATAGGCTTTAGTTTTATACGTTATATGTTAAAACTTGAATGTCCATCCTAGGTTAAATTCTAGCTATTACTCCCCAAAACGTATCAAAGCTTGTTCTACTGAACAAATCACGCTTAAATGGAATAGGTTTTGAAAATGGGTTGAGTCAGGCCAACACTGTCTAAGCTAAGCTCTAAGTAACCTAAAAAGAAAAAGGAAGGCAAGACTCACTTAATTACACACAACTACAAAGAGTGATGCTGTAATTGGTATAAACTCCGCTGCTTCAACGTATCTATTTAATACATTTGAACAACCCATTTATATGACAAAATCTCTAAACTCATTTGCTATTAAAATGTGTAAAACCTCAAACATCTTACAGATCAATAAAAACAATCAGCCCCTAAAAGGGTAGAATTGTGTCGAAACACACACAGTGCCGATCTAGCGTACCCTTCATATAACGACCATCTCCCGGGGTAAGGCGTCCAAAAACCTCCGATTCCCGTTTGCACTGTTCAAAAATCGCGCATCCATTTCCACCTTCTACTTCCACCTTCCCGCTCCACCCGTCGCACAGCGCGTTTTGGCTGCCGGGAAAAAATACGGTACAATCATGACAACAGCTTCATCGGTCATAAAATCGTCGTATACAATCACCTTTAACCGTTTCCAATATGGCAATTTTGCCTTTGCGAGGCTCCGGTTCGGCAATCGGCGTGACCGCAACCGGCCGGCCCGTGGGAAGGGTGTTCATATAAAGGTGTATTCTTTGATCGGCCTACAGTTTTTTACCGTTTACCACCCAAAAGAGGTGCTCTTATTGCGACAGGACCTTCTCTGTGTGTGCGCGTGTGTTATCCTTTTCCGATGCGCAAAAAAAACGGACCATTTGCTACAGTTCAGTAGCACTGGTATTCATTCTGGGGAAGGATTGTTTTTCACGGCCTAAGCTCCCCTTTCCCTGGCCGGTGGTTTCAGGTGTGCAGGGCATGCCTTAATATTCCGATGTGAGGCAATCATAATAACAATAACAGCCACCGCGTTCCACCCTATCATTGATTGCTTTTGCGCTGCAGTCGAACAGGAACGTCGAACTGGTCGGCCTTTCCTTTCGTTTCCATTTGCCGTTTATTTTGGTTGGGGGCCAGGCGTTTCGCAAGGACAAAATTGTATGCGTTCCACTATGCCATGCGATTGGTTGGCACTGGCAGGATCGCTGCAAACGATCGAAGATGAAGATCCGCACTCCGAAAAGGCGATTGTGGCAAACGCACAGCGGGAAAAACGCACCGGGTTGCGTGTGTAGGTGTTTGCTGCTGTCATTTTGGTGGCACTGTGGCACAAAAACCAGCTCGGTGGGAGCTGAATTCAAATGGCAGTTTTTATTGCCACCCGACAGGCCGGGAGGGAGTGTGTTTTTCATGCAACAGCCACATAAAAGTGGATGCGATTTTTTGATGTTTTTGGCGATGCGCATTTTTTTACGACGCTTGCAAAACGCGCCCTCGATTCGCCGCGGTACACACGGGTACCGGGCTCCCTATCAATGGTCATAGTTTCGCTGTCGTAAAACCGATTGTTCTCCCCGTGGCGAGGAGTGGACGAGAACGAGCAGCAGGGCGAACAGCCAGGAACGGCAAGAAGCGAAACATTTTCTAAGAGTCACATGATGAAGCTATAAAAAGAAAGTGTTGTGGAGAGGATTTTTTTGCTGTTGTGTTTTGAAATAATAATTTTGTTATGATTTCTGCACTGCTTTCGCTGTCCTTTTTTTCGAGCACGAATCAGCGGAAAAATAGGGTAAACATAATCCACCTAAAGCTTTTTCTTTGTTATGTTTGTTGGATCAAATATGTGTTGCAGTTGCAGAATGAAGCAAAAAACAAACAAACAACCAAGCTTTGTCTTTGATTACCTTCAAACTTTGAATAACTTTGAGCTTCGGCTCGATTTACTCCATGTATCGTCGTGTCCTTCTCTCTAATCCATGCTCGATATCAGTACGGACCATCGCAGGTGAATTTGATTTTCGATAGCTTTTGATAGCTTTTTCCCACAAAACCGTCTCCGTGCAGTGAATGAGCAACGAATGTGGTTCACAAAAACTCTTCCCAAACCCGCAAGGGGGGGCAAAACAAATCGATGCCAGTGGAATGTGGAACGGGAAACGTGGTAGGGGTAGTATAAAAATATTGGAGTTGGAAAAACATACTCTCCCCACCCGCGGCGATCGGAAGGATCTAACTGGCAGAGACAAACGGGGGGGACAAATTGATACCGCAAAGGCGTACTGCCGGACGCGGTGGCGGTTTATGGCGTGGCAGCATCCAGTTGCCAGTACACACACAGTGGCACACGTGCTGGGACAGTAAAAAAAGAGTGGTGGATACACCTTTATTACCATATTTTCCAGATTTCCAATTATTGGTGCTTGTTGTCCGATCGGAAAATAAAGGAAAGCGGCCGTTGGCGATACTGCTGCTGCTGCTACTGCTGCTGCTGCAGCTGGAGGAGGATATGGAAAGGATTTAATCGAAGCAAAGCCCGAACCAAATCACTGCAAAAGTTTCGGGGTCGGGGAAGGGAGGGCTGAAGTGGTGGATCAATGCATAGTGATCGGTATCGATGAGTACACAAAAGCCATCATGGATCGAATATAGTATGCTTGGTGGAAGGAATTGGAGGATTTGATAAAGCGTATAAATACAGTATCTTTATGTGGCGCTTTTTTATGGCCCCTGCGGTTGTGCAATATGAGTTTTGAATTGAATTTGACTAATAGAAAACAAATCAATTTTAATTGAATTTATAGACTTGTGTCTACTATAGAAAAGGAACATATAGTTTGATTTTTATAACCCTTTTGCTTTTCGTATGGAATTTTTGCTGGTCTCTAACTCTAACTAAAAAGGACAACGGAAGAATTGTAACTTTTAAAGGTAATTTGTAGTTTAGGAGATACAAGTACTAATCAATTCACTCAACCTCTCTGAATAAAAATGTAAAACAATAAAATATAAAATGAGAAAGTCAAAGTAGCGTAGAAAGATGATTGGAATATAGCTAGTTGAATTGCAGAAATTACAACAAAAACATCGATTTTAGCACTCAAATTATCTCAGTATTAGGTGTGTCGAGTTTTCCTGCTTATTTTTTAGCTTTTGATAAATATTTTGACATCTTCTCCATAACAAGCTCTTGCAAACTTATTTAGAAAGAAAAGCTGAAGCTTCAATTTACTATGCTATGAAAGATCATGCTGTTGGATAGATTGCCTAGTATGTTTGTACGATACCTAATTTGATTCTGATCTGTTGGGAAGATTACATTAATAGGTCCAGCGACTGAGATGTCAATCAGTCAGTCAGTAAGTCTGTTAACCAGTTCTATGTTGAATCCAATGAGCTTCGTCGCACTGTATGTATCCGATAATCAATTGAAACGACTAAGTTCAGGCAACTATGCCAGATCTTAGAAAAGATGTAAATCAGGTAATCAAACGATAATAATTTCAATTGTTGCAAAAGGATAATTTAGTTTAAAAGTAGAAAAAATAGAATTATTAGCAAGGTGGGGGAAGAAGTTTCTATGTTGTGTATAGTTTTTCCCCGAGTTAGGCGAATAATTTTTTTGTAAGTCGAATATCACATTATTGTACCCAAAATATAGTTGATAAATAGTTTTTTTAATTAAACTTTGTACTTGTATGCACTTACATTGGCGGATTAATATGCGTGGAGGCTTAGGTGCGTACTGATTAATCAGCTCCTGTGCACTTTAATTAGTTTTTTTATTAGTGTTTATTTAATATAATAGGTATTTTTTGTAATTCCCGACTTTTAGGCGATTTTTAAATATTACTAACAATCCAAATAGGACCAATAAGGTATATTAAACTGAATAAAAGAATGAAATAAATAAAATAAATATGGGTTTTTTTTTATTTGACCATTGTTGGAGAAGTTATTTATTTATTTATTTATTTCTACAAATGTCCGCCTCGAGGGCTTAACAATGTTTCTTAGTTACTAAGGAAAGGATAAGGATGAGGAAGAATGAAGACAAGAACGGAAGAGGGATAAAGGAGTGTTAAAATCGAACAAATGATATTATGAATTAAATGCAATCTGAGCTTTAAGGAATGGGTCATTTTGCCCATATCGAGTTAGAACCGAGAAGTTATGAACCGATTTTACATATGAACTGTCACGATTAAAAATTCACGAAACTCGAATTCACTCGGGAAAAGACTTACAATTCTTTATTATAGTTTTATTTCACTTTATAAAGATAGATTATAACAATAATTTTAAGAACTTATAATTACTATAGTACTATAGTTCTTATGGTCTTAGTATATTCTTATATAGGCAAATAATTTTAAACGGGTTGAAAGAACCATTGTTTCCAGTACAACAGTAAGTATCAGACACAAAACAAAGCCAATGAAAAGTATTTCACAATATTTTCCGATGTTCAGAGAAATTTATCAAATTATCAATGCTTTTAAATGTTTATTCTCAAGATTAATCACACAGCCAGCACAGCTCTTTCGGTGACTTTTGACTCTCCAATCCGTAGCTATCCTTCCATTGGTGGTACAGCAATAATTACAGCACCAATTGACAGTAACGACCCTTTAGTTGCCCGTAATAATAATGGTGGCGCTAGAATCATCCGCATCCGAAACAGCCGAAACCGGTACCAGGTACCACTCAGCGGTGGTGATTTATGGCGCACTTAAAAAAGAAGTTGCAGCTTCCAAGCGCTAAACACTGACCATTTCGCTTAACCAGGGACAACATAATTGACCATTGAAAAATGTGCTTCGATACCAAAACCGTATCGAAAGTATACGCGGTAAAGGAAGCAGCAACAGCAACAGCACCGAACCCGAAACCGGAAAGGTATGTTAGAAGCTACAGATTGCAAAACCGGGATTCACCGTCAGACCCTAGCCGACCATCGAAGCGAATCCTTCCATCAGTGTCTGCCCGGTAACTTGGTGACGGTATCAGTATCGGTAGCGCATTCGGTTTCTCGTAGCTTTTGTTGGCCTTTTTTTGCGACTCTTCTAACCGGCCAGGTAAGGATAATGCACCCCGAGGGGTGCGGTGTCCCCTAGGGGTTGTTGGTTGAGCTTTTCCTCTTTCATGTCAATTGAATCCGGATGCGAATGGTTTATTTTTGCTGCCTTAGGGCATCATCATCATTTCGGGAACAATGCACGGCGGAAGGCCAACAGGGAACACCAGGGGAGGGTTCACTAAACGGTTTGCGCACTTCGCTTAAAATGGGAGCAATAATAATTTTTCACTCTAGTGTCACTTATTTGTAGCAATTAAATGTCCATAAATAACACCAATTAATCTATTATCCGGTCGGGTAATGGGGATGCCGGTGAGTGTGCATGAGAACAACACTCGGGACAGGGAAATGTGTATGGAACAGTGACTGTATTAGGTAGGGTCGTCGACGAAACTGACTGGGACTGTTGGCAACCTTGGACGGGTATAATAATTGGCGGCAAAAGACTATATTGCGTGCGTTTGAGTCGACAAGGCAAGGAAGTGGAAGCCAGGATTGCGCCAATACCATCACCATAGAATGATGGAAGATTGTCCCCGAGGGAATTTAGCTGAAGGAAGATGTTAAGTCAATTGCAGCTGTAAAAATGTGCTTGTAGACAGTGTGCATTCAAAATGGATCCTTTGGCGTATGCAGTATGCAGGAAAAAAAAGCGCTTGTGTTTACGTGAATGGCATTGTGCAACGTTTAATGTTATCAAAACAGCAAAAAAAAAGACTAAACCACTAACACTAAAACGTCGCGTATGAATAGCCGTTCCTCTTCCGTTGCTGTAAGTTGCCGGTTGAACCGGTTGATTGAATAGGAAGAGGCGGCATCCTCTGAGTGAGAGGGTTGGAAGATCATAAATTATGTCACGAACTATTCTCAGCGAGTTCATTTCAATTGTTTGAAGATGGTTGATTTGCTTATAACTTGAGTGAGAGAGTTAATTAGGTGTTTTATTCAAATCGGTGTTAATGGGCATAGTAGCTTAATTTCGTCGGGCATACTAGCTCAATGCAAAACTGATTTAATTCTGTTCTTTTACAAATAATGGTAAACTCGCTCAATATTTTGTCATCATTAAATTGCCTTAATATTCACCAATGTTATAATTTTGTTATTAAACATGGCACAGAATAAAAGATACATGAAAATTCTGTAAAGCATCTAATAAAAATTTAAACAAAGTTCTTTAACAACCCTAAAGTTATATTTTTTATTACGTTAAAAATAATTAAACATTATTTATCACCTCTACAAACAATTAACCTTTTTGATGAGTCTCTTTTGCTTGCATCACGTCCCGATTATTGAGCAAAATGCAACACACACACACGCAACAACTGGGCAATGAAAGGGAAACCCCACGCCATCAGGGATTGTCTGATGAGGCGTAGAAAATTTTAGCTGAATATTATAGACTCGCTAAGCGCGGTACGAGATCGGTACACGATCGGGTATGAAAAAGGGTCCTACGTGTGTCTGTGCGTGCGCGCGTGTGTGTGTGTGTTTGTGAGAAAGCAATGGAACGGAAATGAACACACACGTTTGTGAGGTGTTGTTTGTTTGTAAAAGCTGAATCGTTCATCGAAAATCAGGTCCGGAATGTGTGTGACTACAATAGCAAAATCGCTTTGAAGGGACGTCGTAAAAGTCAATCGTTCTTACAGGCATGATGAAATGAATGAAATCCCACATAACGCAAACAATGGCAAATTGAGGACCCAGCAAAGAGCGGACAAAGGTGTATTGTGAGCGGGTGCGAATGGGACACTGCAATAAAATCAATCTGTAATTATTTGGGAAATATATTGATAGTAACATAAATATAAGCATAACGGCCTGGTCGTTCCTAATGAATATTGTAAATAAAGTAAAACATGTAAGTTTTACAGTATAATAAAAAAATTAATAAGGTCAATATGGTCTCTTGAAGGTCAGTATTTTGTATTAAAAATTGTACAATTTATTCACTTAAAATGTCTAACCAAAAAGGATACAAACTTTCCTGTAACTTCCTCGCTGCATCCTCTTCCAGCACAACGCCGAACAAAAGCGAACCGGGTATCCGTTTGCCGCTGGTAAACTAAACACCTTTCCACAGGGGTTGTCGTTCAAACGTCCGAAGCAAAAAGTCAAACGATTAACAGAACAAAGCGACTCAAATATTGAATCTGTCACCTTTTCCTTTAGGCCCCTTTGTACCCAATCCAGCAGGGATACGCTCGAATTTTCCTCGTTCTCGGCCAGTTTCGAAGTTTCGTTTACCTCTCATCCTTTTGCTGTTGATGCACTGTTGCAGCTTCCAACTTCCAGCCGGACTCACCAATCCGAAAACGGACCCGATTCGCTTTCGTTGCCATCGAAAAGGTGTGATAATTTTACGGCAGTTTAATTTGTGATGTGGTTAGAAGATGTTGAAAAAAAGCGTGCTGTGAACGATGCTTTGCCGGTCACACAGGGGAACTGTACTGTGTGTAGGTATGGTCAGGTAAAGTGTTCACATTTCACAACAGCCTTCACTGGAATGGGGATAGTTAAGCTAATCGACCTGCTCGTTATCTTTAAGCATGATAAACACTTAACACGATGTGATTAATAGAAAATATGGCGTGTGGTTTTTGTTTCTGGTTCAAAATCGACGAAACGATTTATGAAAAATCGTGCAAAAAATATTCACAAAAAAACACACCACACACTTAGCATCGTCCCCGCGGGCAGGTGAGCCAGTTGGTAATAATGCAAGTTTGGCCGAAGTTGCCGAC
Source organism: Anopheles arabiensis (assembly GCF_016920715.1). Classification (NCBI taxonomy): domain Eukaryota; kingdom Metazoa; phylum Arthropoda; class Insecta; order Diptera; family Culicidae; genus Anopheles; species Anopheles arabiensis. Next base: position 24,088,862 of record NC_053517.1, read on the forward strand.
ACACAACACAAACTCCCGTAATAATAATTCCAATTGCAAAACGGCAGCTGCAAACTGCCCGTCACAAAACTTTCCACGCGGTTCCGGGTACACACAGCAAAACATTTTCGGTACGGTTCAATTTTTGGCCACTTTTGTGTGTGTGTGTGTTTTTTTTTGTTTGTTTGTTTGACCTCCCCAAAAGCTCCCCCGAAAAAGGGTGGAGAGAGTGAGTGTTCAGGAACGGAGAAGGTAGGGGAGGAAAGTTTATTTTGCTCTCTTTGTTTCTGCGGTTTTGCTACCGTATGCATACACAGTGTGCACCATGTTGCATACATTTCACGTGCATGTGTGTGTGTGTGTGTGTAGTGTGAAAGAGCATGTTCATATGTGGAGGGACTTCTCCCTAAAATCTGCACACTCAACATCACGATTGCATTATGTGGAACAGTATTAACTGTAGTTTTGTTTGTTTTAGGTAGTTCGTTGATTGGATACAACATTTCTAAGGCATTTCTTGTTTGGTCGAAAAAGTTTCGTATTTTTACAATAAAAAAATAAGAAGCTTGTGCTTAATATGTGCATTTTTTGCTTAAAATTGCATTCAGATAATAGAGCGATTGCATCTGCAAAAAAAAAGAAAAAATATATAAAAAGTACAATCCGCATGCACTTCCCCAAGAAATGAAGAAACAGCAAACAAAAAAACCTTAGACAGTGTGTTGGTGACCTATGCAAATGGTGTGCGAAAAAGGATTACACGACCTCGAGTCGTTGATCTGCTGCACCCTATGCGCAAACGCCGAATGTCACCTTTGAGGGATAAACCGCTTTCTTGCCTGCAGTGTTAGTTTTCCCGTCCTTCCCATTTTTTCCCCAGGCGTGCGCCAACAAGCACGTCACTTTCACCCACTGGCAGGCAGGCAGGCGGGAAGCGCACCGCTAAAAATTACGAAATTATAACAAATCCACCCTCCACTCATGCAACACCACCCCAAAGAAAAAAAAACCTCATCCGAAACCTTCACCCGACCCGCTAGCGAGAGAGAGCGAGAGTGTGTGTGTAATCTGAACATCATTATTGTGTTGTATAGAAAATGAGTAAAAACGAATCGAACGAATGTGGGGGGGGGGGGGGGGGTGAGGGCGAGTTGGAAGGGTGGTTCGGTCCCATTAACTCCGCCATGGCAAATCCTGGGCCCCGGGACTTCTTGCGGTCGGTAGGCAACGTGGTGGTTGTAAAAGCACCACCACGGCAAGACAAAGAACGCCCCACGCAGGTTGATAAAGCGGACGAACAAAAAGGATTAGCTGCTGCACCACATATATGAACTCGCGTACAAGCCGGGCGAAGCGTAACTACGTGTGGCTACGTTGTTTATGTTACCCCAACTGACTCCGAGTACGTGCGCGAGTGTGCGTGGGTGTGTAGGTGTGCCTTCCCCTTACACAACACTGTCCAACGGATGGAGAATTTCCAGCAAAGGAGGAAAAAAGGTGGCACTAACGTGCACAAAGGAAGCTTCCCCCGTGTGATCCCCCTTTTGCATAAGCATAAGGTAAGGTAGCGGTAGTGCGAACGAGATGGGGCGAAAATTAATGAACTCATTGCATTGACTGGAAACGTTGCCTACTCGCCGTTTTACCCTTTCGGTTTGCCGTAGGGGTGAAACCCCTCCGCGCGAAGAAAATGCCATCAAGCGCCATCAACATCATGGCCGGGCATTTTGCTCCCGGTAAAGGCAAGGGGAACGAAAGAGAAAGAGCAAGTGAGACAGAATGAGAGAGAAGGTAGTCCGATGTTTTGCCTCATGCTTCACAGCTGGTGTAGCTGTGTGTGTAGAGTGTTTGTGCGCAAACGTAAACATTGGAATGGATAAAATTGTTGCCTTTTCGCTCTTGCTCTCTCTCTGTCTACCGCTCCTACCATGACTTTTGTCCTCTTTTCTACTCCCTTTGGTATTATGCTCGCTCTCCCTTTAGCAACACTCCGTAGCGTACTTCGGTGCTCCACCTTTTTATCCCTTTTTAATCGATGGGCGGAGCTACAGAGCAAACAATCATTTCTCTCCATGCTGCTAGGATGCTGCTGCCGTTGCCTGGTGCTGTGAGAAGACGTTGAGCAACTGACCGGAACGGGACGTTCGTGTTGTTGCCCATTCCGGAGTGAAGCAAATACTTTTTGGCCGACGCGGTTTCGCACAGCGAAGTGCAAGTCAATTCTAGACGATCGCTTATTTTCCAGCCGTGATTGCCATTTTCCTCACCCCTCTCTGTTAGGCGCGTGTTCGCATTTTCCGGTGAGTGTTTTAGTGTGCGTGTGTGTGTGTGCGTTGATTGCGATTCACTGGTTCAGTGTTGATAAACAGAGTATCCGAGGCCTACTTCTGTGATCCGGTGCGATATTACCGTGGTCGACATCATTCTGGCACACCGTCTCGTGACAACCGGATGTGTACTGTGTGTGTTCGTGCAAAGCTTAGGGTGGACGAGTTCGTGCGGTGCGTGTCAACATTAAGGATGGGAATGATTTTCGTGAGAGAGCTTTTTTTGAAATAAGGTTTTTGTTGATCATCATTAATGATGATTGTGCAAATGTGAGCAGTGAATTGAACAAGTCAAGGTGGAGTGAAGTAATGCAAGTTTATAGTATGCAAAAGTGTGTATAAATAACGAAAGTACAATAGTGAATGTAAATGAAGGAAAAAAAGTGCACTAGTGTAAATGAAGGTTTAATGACATACAAGTAATATCAACCAATTTTAACAGAAACACAAAACAGAAGAAAAAAAAATCGCTCAGTCAATTTTATTTGAAAATGTTATGAAAACACACGAATAACAATAGCTAGTGAAACAATTAAACGGTAAAATTGCGTGCCTCAAATAAAGGTGAAAAATTACACGTTTGGTGCAACAATTGCCCATTTTGTGTTTGTTGTGAAACATTAATAGCTTGTGCTACTGTGCTTATGCGTGACACTGAAACAGCTGCTCCACAAAAATCGTGTAAAAACGAAAAACAACAGCGTTGAACGCACCCGTCTCGACGGCGCTGAACACTGCCAGCGCCTGCCCATCCGCCGGGGACGGAACCGTACAGTCCGGACGACCCGGTACGCACCGGGTACCAAGCATTGACGCTGGCGGCCTTCCGTTCACCCGGTCTGCTTGGAACGCATGGCTTTGGCTTCGGCAGCAATTTCGGGTTCCGCGATCCATCGACGTCGTCGCCGTCCGCCGCGTACGATACGGCCGGCCATCCCGCCCTGCCGCCCGCATCGCTCGCCGGTGCCGCCGGTTCACTGCTGAACCTGTCGCAGCACGCCGCAGCAGCAGCCGCCGCCGCCGCCAGCACACACTTCCGGCCAGCACATCACACCGAGTCGGGCAGTCCGGTCAATCTGTATCTCGGCGGTACGGGCGTAGGCTCCGTCGGCCGGGACAACGCACACGACCACCAGCAGCACGGGACGGAAAGCCCGTACGGCCGATCGTACCACGGCTCGGTGGACGGTTCGGGACTGTCGGCACTGTCCGAGCATCTTACCGGCGGGGGGCTTTCGTCGTACGGTGCAAGCGACCCGGACAAAGCGGACCAGGACGACGAAATCAACATCCTACCGGACGGATCGCGGGGTAACAGTCCGGTCAACGGACGGTTGAACAGTAGCAACTACGGTTCCGAGGGTAGTCCCGAGCCGGAGGGACGCGAGTCACGCTCCAAGCACCGGCGGGAAGAATCGTGCGGCAGTCCACTGGGCAGTGCCCGCTCGTACTCTAGTCAGACGAAGGACGGTGAGCTGGTGGGTCTGGTGGGCAGCTATCCCCTTTCCGGCAGTCCGCACGGCGGCGAGGACAGTGTGGGATCGTCCCGGAGTCCGGAAAACCTTTCGCACGGCGGCAGCACCTGTGGCCAGTCGGCGGGATCGCTTCCGTGCCATTCAACGGCGGGCGCAACGTCGGGACATTCCGGAGCATCCGTAGCGTCCTTTGCTCTTTCCGCCGTTGGACATCAGCTGGCACAACAGCAGCAGCAGCAGCAGCAGCAGCAACATCTAAACCATCATCACAACCCCCAGCATCATCATCATCACTTACACAGTAACAACAACAACAACAACAACAACAGTAGCGGTGCAGTGAACCACAACCATCTGGCGAAGGGCAAAACCCCGCACACGATCTCGGACATGCTGGACCACAAGCTGCAGCTCAGCTTCCTGGGGCCGCCGCTCGCGGCCCTTCACTCCATGACGGAGATGAAGGCGGCCCAGCAGCAGCACCACCACCACCACAACCATCAAGGCCACCCCCAGTCCCACCAGGGAGCGGCTCAGGGTGCGCCCCATTCCGGGCCGGTCAGTCCGAGCCAGCAGACAGCCGTATCGCAGACGCAAACGCATGCCAGCACGGCCAGCAATCCGCACGGTATCGATACGATACTGTCGCGGCCGCCGCCCGTCACCACCGCTCAACTGAATGCCTTAGGAGGTAAGTTGGATGGGCAAAATCGGGGCGCTTTGAACGGAACGGAAACAACGGTTTTGGCCCGCCCGGTCCGGCCGGTTTGATTGAGTGAATGTGCGCAAAATAATGTTCCCTTGGGGTGTTCGCGTGTTGAACTTCTCGTTCCAGGCGGTATGCCCCGCTTTACGGCGGCCGTCGCTGCGGCAGCCAACATGGCGCAGTATCTGTCGCAACAGAACCACGCCAACGGGCCGATGAAGGCCCACGCCGGCCCGCTCGTCGACCGGACGCATCTGTACTGGCCCGGGCTGCAGGGTTTGGTCGCTAACCCGATGGCGTGGCGGGATCGGTTGGGTTCCAGTAAGTATGCTTTAGTTTATTCACTTTTGCGTGTTGTGTGCGTGTGTGTAGTGGCAGTAGCCATTGGTAGAATCTTCCCCGGAAACATCGAGAGGCCCGAAACCCTTTTTCCGACACAAAACGGTGACACACCGTGTACATGTGCAATTTTCATGGAGCTGGTACCATAAAACGCCGGAACGGTCGTGTGCCCAATTAATCATCGGAAAATTTGATGGATCGCCGTAAAAACGATGATTGAATGTCGTAAAAGCCGACGGGGACTCTCCCCCCAAAAAATGATCCCAACATGTACGCGTGTGTGTGCGTCTGATTACACGCATCGTTCGTTCCCGCCTCGCACACCTACCTGGCCCCGGTGCACCAGCGTACGCAAATGGGCGCTGGGTTGCAGTGCGTGTAATTGGGCTCTAATATCGTCGCATTAATTTCAACACATACACACGCGTACACTGTAATGTAGGTTATATCCAGCTTTTGGAGCTGAGATAAAGGAGAGTGGACGGTTGGGGTTGAGTCCCTCGAAGGGAATGAGTGACGTGTTTAACCCGTTTTTCGTTAGTTTAATAGTAGTAGGCCATGATCAATTTGCTATGATACACACGAGGCGATTATAGGACAGTGTGTAGTTAGAGGAGGGACATTACACTATCGTGTGTTATCTAAGCAGTAACGACTTCACATCAAGCAGGGGTTGAGGGAATTGCTAGGAATTAAAGGAACATGAAGTGTTCGTAAGACGTTTGGTAGAATTGGGAGATAAACGCGAATTTTGTTAGTAAATGGTGCGATAAATGACAACATTTGTTTAATTACTTTCATTACAATTTTTTAAATCAAAATCTATGTAGAAAGGGAAGTAGCATAAGTCTTATCCATGGATTGAATCGTATGAGTCGTATTTATAAATCCGAGAATTATAAATACGTATTTATACGTATTTATAAATCCGAAGAAATAATTGGGAAAATGGCAGTTACTCAGACTTTTGGGCATTGCATAAACATAAACTTAACAGGTTATGAAGATGTGTAATTTTTAATTACTTATGATTTGTATTACAAACAATTGCTTTGTTACACGTTATTCAAATTTACCTAAAACCCTCTAAGTAGTCAAATGATACTGACACCGATTGGTACAAAATCAGACGTGATGCGATTATCATGAGGATGGTTACAACGAATGCGTTAAAAAAGTGATAACAGTTTTTTTTGTTCGATTATTATCATTTTTTTGATATTATATTTTATGAACAATAATATTTGATTAACGTTTAACGAACCTTTCTTCATCGAGTGAAAAAGGAAATTGTTAAATAACCCTTCAACACCTTACCCAACACTTGCTCTTTGAGTATTAACCCGATTGTGCATATCAACGACTTGAAGATTGTAAACATTATTAAATTAGGGAACAAGAAATGAATTATCCCATCAGTATCGACACGCAACGAAACCATTAATTCCGTTCTTTGGGCAGTATTCCAACGATCCATTAGGTCCATAGAGTGGATAGCAATATAACCCACGGTAGTGCCAAAGCAGATCGCGAGCAGATCCCGTATGGTGCCAATGTATCGACTTTTCGGCAGACATTTTACCCAATTGTGACCACACGCACGTTAGACGGACAGACACACTCGGTGTACAGTTTGTCGAGCGCGTTTGACCACCAGCAAGAGTTGGCAAACCGTGTGAGGCATCGGTTAGTTGTAGTATTTCGGTGTACAAAGTTCCGGCCTCCCCGGTGTCCGGCTTGAGTGGTGCAAAATCAGAGCATTAGCATCGGGCAAATCTAAAGTCATCCAGTATCGGTAGCGTATTAGCAGATGATACGGATCTTCCTCCGGGGGTGAGCACAGATTTTCAGACTCTCCAGACACACGATTTAGGAAGCGACTCCGTGCAATGGATGCTGGAGCCACTGGATAGGCAAGCGCATCGGTCAATCGGTGTGTGTGTGTGTCCAGTGCATGTCTGTACGGTATGACCGGGGCACAAACCTCCTAAAGTCACCGGGCACACGTTAACAGACTTTTGACTCTCTATTATAAGTCGTCCATTGCATGTCAATAGCCGGATAATGATGATCCCCGGTGAGCCTTGGAGCTGCTGCTGTTGATAGGCTTGGAGGCTATTGGTCTGAAAATGGGCTTTGGAGCCCGAGTTCTAAAACGAGCCCACTGCACCCGGCTTCACAAGAAGCGTAGTACACTCTCAGCGTTGATAGCACACAACGGTCAGTGCATCCGGTCGGCCGGATGAACGTGCTTCTTGAAATGATGTGGAAATTACGAGGCACTTCTCGTACCGAACCGGGCGTAACCGTGTGTTTGAGTGCTGTCCTGTTCGCTGTGATGGACACCGTTTGTTGCAAATTGTACAGCAAAGTAGTGTCCAAAGTGGTACACACACTCACACAGACAGACATACCGATGGGGACAGAGAACACCAACGGAAAAGCCAGGGCCGGAATGGGTCAGTTTTGTGGGCAGTTTTTCCGACCCAGTGTGTGGCGAGGTATCATCAATTATTCGAAACATGTTGAAGCAACAACGGGGAGATCCCAAGCCCAAGCGCTGCTGCTGTCTCCATCGGATGCTTTTAATCGTCGCGAATCGTCGTGGTCAGGATGTTGGGGGTCGTGGTCAGGATGGGAAGGAAAACGGAAATAAGGACACCACGTTGTCCGTGTGATGATGCTTTGACAGAGATAATTGACCGATAGACAGCTGTTAAATTGTTTCTTTATTGATTTTCTCTCCGGCTTTCGGGTACGAGTTGGAGACTGGGATTTAACCAACGTACATCACAAACAGGCAAAGAGACATTACTGGAGGGAGCAAGATGGAGCGGGAGACAGTCCTACATCGTAATGTTCGTCCCCACTCGGTGCAGGTGGACATCTTTCGCATTCGGATCGGTAGATTGTCTTTATTCAATCAGCAGTCATGTAAATACAACTGGATATATGTACTTGCTGCTAGCATTCTAGCCGAAACCACACTTGGAGCGTATTTCATCAGATACGCTGCTGTCAAGTGTTGAAAATAACTCGAACTCGATCTGATTAAAACGCTAACGATGTACAATCTCAACTCTTAGTACGTAAAAATGTCATAAAGCACTGGCAGCCGTCGTTACCATTACCCGTTGACAAACACACGCATCGGGCACGCTTGGAACAGATGGGAATGGGAATGAATCGTTTTAGCGCAATCGTCTCATATCATAGGTAAATAAATACACCTTATCAGCGATTGATATGAGTCATTATCGCGTCAATTGTACCGATGGGTAATAAAAATAAATATTGTTCCAATCGATCAAATCGAACAGTGCTTGTTTTGAGGCGCGGAGTGAAGGAATTAACTCATTTGCCGGTTTGGTTTTTGTTATTTTCATAAGTAGATGTTAGAATAATTCTTAGTGGAATGTTACAAAATTGACCATACATTAGTGGAAAGCTCCTTTAACCGTTTAATTTTGAAACGCCTCAATTTGTTCACCATTTATTCCCACGCCTCCTTGTTGCGTCCTGCTGATCGGCTAGCTCGATTTCCTTATCAGACATTTGCCTATCCGTCACCATCATCCGTCAGGGGCTAATCGAAGGAGGCAATGTAACACAACACAACAGCAACAACAACAACAACGCTTGTACGCCCCTTCATCGCCCTGGCCCACACCGGCACGTGACCCATCACGGTTTGTTTAGATATGCAGCGTGCGTTCCGATTGCCCTGATGGGTGGAATTTTATTGCATTTAATTAAACGTGTGGTTGTGTTGCTTGTCCCTTCGCCGCCCTCCCCGGCGGCAATAGCTCGATAAACACAGCCTGCGCTGTAGTAACGTCATACACCCGAGCGCAAACTGTGCCGGTATACGGCAGTTCAAGCATACGGTAATTTCTAAACGTACCTCCTCGGGCTCCTCCTCACTCACCGGGACAATTAGGAAGTATTCTGTGACGAGCAAACATTTCTATTACATGCAATTAACAGTCGAACGTGCTATGGTTGCTGACACGGTACGGTTGTCGCCAGCACACAAGGTGCCGCCAGGTGGAAATGGTGCAGATTTTTCATTTGTGAGCATTTATTCCTGGTGAGTGGCTTCGGTGTGTGGCTTTAGTGCCATATCGAGCCAACAAAGACAATACAAAATAGCTAGTGGCATGTTTTTCAAATCCATTATTATGTTTCCAAGTGCTGCAAAGTGTCGTTGCAGAGCGAGCTGATTACAATTCGAACCCTCGTATACCGAAGCGACGGGGTAATTAAAATTACTTTCGAAGGACATTTGGAGCGTGTCGGCACAACGGCACAACGAGTGCATTGTAATGTGGTGTTGATAATCGAAACGGTTTGTTTATTCCAATACACGTATAACCGTTTTGCCCTGCTAGAACGACAACGACAAAAGGGGCATCCAACTTTAATCCGTTCGTTCGCTTTACTTCCCGCTCGAAGTTCATCGAACTTTATTGCATCTGTAATGCAAAACCCTGTTTTAAAAGTGTGTACTCATCTCTCTGTTCTCGCTCTCTCATTTGCTCTCTCTCTTTGACGCTCTTAAACACCAGCCCTTCCATCTTAAGTTATGTTCCCTTTAGTTAAGCTCATGCGAAGCAGGCGGAATGTGAACGCTCGCATTGCGGTGGTAAAGGCGTAAAAATCGATGCACTCGTACGCTATGGGTGGATTTAAATAAAAATGGCGTGCCACTGTACACGACCACAACTGACTGCAATGAAAAAGTACTACTGTAGCTGTAGGGGAAAAAAATGAAAAGCTCGGTGTAAGTTTGAATTTTCTCTTCATGCAGTTGGCATAAACACTCACACTAATGGACGGACTGGACAAGCACAAGTGCAATCGTTTGTGGTGATGCGCTTTGGTGGCGCAAAGCGTTGTTTTTACGTACGTACGTTTTACTCACACAAACGCGCACGTACACGTTGGTATGGACTGTTGGGGTTGTCATTTTTATTCCCTTTCGGTTGTGTAGATGCGGTTGTGTGCGCATAAAGTGTCGAGAAAATAGTGAATTTTCATGTCGAATAGTTTGTTGGGAAGCTGAGCTTTAGGAGGTTGCTCTTTTTTATGAGTAGATTATGTTATGTGTAATTAAGTTTTTGAATAAAATAAATTTGAATTAAAACCACCGTTTCAAACGTGTGAAAATTAGGTAAAACATTTCTATAAAAAAATATTAAATAATAAAATAAATTAACTGTCCTCATAAACAAACTTTCTTAATTTGAAGATTTATGCATCATTAAATATAATTTAAAAATATTCCACCAATCTTATCATACGGCTAGGAGATATTTTTCTAATTCAACAAAATCCTTCAATAAAAAAGCTGCCAAAACCCAATGCCCTGACCTTTCTCAAAGCAGTCGCAGAAGCCATGTGACTACGACATAGCATCATCGTTTCTTCTGCTGAGCTAGCAAGTATTTTTTCTCGGACCCTCGCGTGCTTTTGTTCATAAATACGTTGTTGATTATTTTTTGAACAAATGTCCCGTCCACATATTTATGCGCCGTCCCTTGGACCCTTTGGACCAAGGAACAGGCGTGCGGAGCTAGTGTCTAGTGTTTCAAACACCATCAAATCATTTATTCCTCGTCGTCGTAGCGTCCTTCGTTGGAGTTTGTTTTCTGTTGAAACGAAAAAAGAAACAAGAGAAAAACCAAAACCTCGCTCCCGAGAAAGGATCTTGTTGATGAGATTCGATTTAAATTTGATGACCATAAACGCATATTATATGGCGCCGTTCAGTACGCCCAGAAATGTGTGTTCTATTGGTGAAAATGAAGGCCTTCCTGCCCTTCCGCCTGGAAGCGGTGCGTACGCTCCAACCCGAAACGCGGGGGGAACACGTGTAAGCAAGCTATATTGAAATGGAGCCTAACAGAGAGCTACAACACCACGCTAGAGAAAGATGGTGGATTGCGAAAGAAAAGAAAGAAATACTGCACATGGAACAACATTCATAAATAAATGAAACATTTTGCACCATCCACCACCATCGAAACGGAACAATGTGGGCGCCCCGGAACATGCTCGTCACTGTATCATCGTCTTTGTGCATGTGGAGTCCTTGGGCGGTGTGTTGCTTTTTCCTGGCCGCTCTAACACACACACACCGACCAGCAATACATAGCTGAATCTCATTTTCCAACGAGCTGCCCTCATAAATATACAAAAAAAGAAGCAGTCTTCGGTGGTGGTGAATAGTGGCGAAGATTCTGTATCTTGAACGATTCGTCTTTCCGCGTGTGAGAGATCTGTGCGAGCAAAGTGGCACCGACTGTGGCTCGGAGATCGATGCTGACACACTTCCACACACAGCTGTGGGGCGAATTTTCACCCATTCTTCGTTACGTATTCTCCCTTCCTTCCGTTCTCCTCTTCAACCCCTGTTTGTATCTATAATGATGTCGCTCCATAATCATCCAATCACGGAGTCTTCAAAAAAACCATCCCCAAAACGGGGATGGCCACCCTGCACTGAGGGGGGAGATTGAAAAGCAGGATACATTGTACCACGCAGCCAGCGAAGGATGTGTATGTGTGGGGAAGGTTTTAAAACATCACCCACACAGAGTTGCGAGAAGCTTGTATACGTGTGTGCGTCTGTGTACGTTTCGTGCTGGGAGCACCGTTGTTAGTGTGCAAGTGCGATAGAAGCATGATGATTATGATGATTGTGATGCTGTGAAGGGGAGTTTTCCTCCTAGCCGGAGCGAGATAACTATAGCAACCATCAAGGAAAAGCGATTTTCCCAACTTTTGGGTTTTTGAGAGATGGAGTATGGATGTGTGTGTGTGTATGTGGTAGAATTTTCCCCTGAATTGTGGATGACAAGAATGGTTGTGAACGAGATGCATGAAAATTAGGTTGTATGTGTCTAAAGCCCTTTTTCTCTTGCTGTTTTTTCGGACAGCAGCAAATAAAAATCATGTTAAAGATTAGTTATTCACCAAGTGAGGATAAATTTAAGGCGTTTTTGATAGAACTAGTTAATGGATTATTAGAATACGTCGTTTTTCTAATGCACAATTGACACCAAAGAACACGTCTGGGAAAGTTTTTTCAGACCCCTTTTTTATTAAATTGTACAAAGCTAGCACATACAACTGAGGCGAAAAAAGGAGTACTAAAACGCGGTACGTTTTTCGTGCAAAACGTGCAGATGAAGACGCCCGAACATCGACAGTCTGTAGCATCAAAACCCGGACGTTCCGGACGTTACGGGGAAGACATGTAATGCCGGGAGTACATCACGTGATGTGTCGTTAATATAATAAGCACCATCTGCCGATAATGACGTCGTGGCCAGAGCCGGTGCGCTTGGTTTCAACAAAAAACTCCCCTGCTCCCCGCTGCAAGCTGCCGTTCCACGTCGATCGTTCGTCGTGTGCTGATGATGAAGTTGACGTTGAGCCGGAGCTTCCATCCGGATGACAGCTAGCTCGCTGTACAAAGGGCCGTAGAGATGGGAGAGTGATGGTTTTTCTGTGCGAACCGTTTGAATACAGCCGTGTGTCACTTCCCTGGAACTCATCCTCCCATGCACACACACACACAGCTCCCAGACTAATGATCATTAAATGTTATAATTCCGCAGTATTTTGCGTCATTTGCCGGCCATTATGCAGCAGAATGTTCCGGGTTGATGCGCCCTCCCCTTCTCCCAGGCGGAAAATTCGTTCCAGCCCAGCCGGGTAAATCGGGGAAAGTGTGCAAAAGTGACTTTTTCCTTCCACCATTCTGGTGGCTGCCCATTTTGCCGTCGGAATGGCTAAACATATTGCGTTCGTCTTCTGAGCGCTTCACACAGCTGACGATGCTTGGTATGCTATCACGAACCATCGCTAGACGCTATCACTACCTAAGAAAAAGGGGCCGACGCCTGGTTGCCTGCTTCTGGGTGAAGGTGTTGTGTTTGGGGTTTGGATTTAATATAGCATTTTTATGTTTATCGCTCACTTTCAAGCGCTGTGACGCTTCCGCTTCCACTTTAATGGGCTTTGCGCGTAGCTCAGGACGCGCCCTGTGCTCGACTAACCGGACAGCCAGGGGGATTGTTCGGGGTGGTGAAGGTTCGGCGTGGCACAGCCTCCCGGTGATTATCGTTATCATTATCGTTCCAGTTACTTTACACAGTTTAATGATGATGTTTGGACAGGGGGTTCAATGGTTGCCGCTTTAGGTGTAAAAGCTTGCACTGTGCGGTCACCACGGTTTGTAAGCGTTCGGTGGTGGTGGTGGTGGTCTGTAAAAGTGTTTCAAATGCTTTGCTTTGGTTGCTCAAGCTCAAGTAGAAGGAGAAAAGCATAGAAAGCAGGGCAATGTAGCAGCACTTTTTACGTCCGTTTAATGAAGTGCAATTAAAAATTGGAACAGGAAAAATCTCGGCTTCAAATGAGCATGATGGTATAGCTAAACAAGCGGAACCGTATTGAATGCTCGTAAACATTCGACCAGCAATAAAAAGTTTGCCAAACAGATAAACATATCGCCCTAATGGCCGCTGGCTCACATGTTTAGCAGCCATTGCAAATAGCCGTTAATTGAATGTGTCGTTCCGTGTGTGCGGTGTACAAATATTTGCCCTTTAGTGTACTGTTTAGTGGCCGCCAGTAAATTATGGCAAAATTGGTAGAATTCATTCCAGCGGTAGGCCATAAAATTGATTTGTTTTCTTTGTCTTGCTCCACACCACGCCGTTCTGACTTTTCACGCCGTTCGAAATAGTTTACTAACTGGTCGAAAAACAATGGACAACTTAAATAATGGCAACATCATCATCATCATCGTCACGATCATGATGATTATCATCATAACCTTAGTGTGGAAAAAGCCAAAAAAAGGGATAGTGCATCGATAAAGTCCAGCAATGATGTGGCCTTTGCCAACGGTCCAAGACGTTCGCTCTTGGGTTCGCTAATTATGGCGCTATGCAGCCCCGTTCAAAAGCCCATAAAGCTTGTGCTGCTGCTCTCTGTCTCTATTAAGAAATGGGTGCCCCGTAATGGTCGTAAAAGAATTATCACCCATTCGTAATGTTTCGGACGATTTCGGACGGAGCGTCTTGAGTGAGATGAAGTTCGCTCCAGGTTTGAGGTTCGAGTGTTTGAGGAGCACTGGAAGAAAGCGCGGTTGGTCATTTCGCTATTTCGGTAGCCATTCCGCTGTCTTTACTGCAACCATTTAGGTCAGCCATAGCCATACGTGTGCGTGTGTGTGTGTGTTAGTGGAAAAGATCGTAAATCGATAAATTTGTGCTACCAAAAAGCGATTCCAATAGTTTGGTGCGCCAGGGAAAAGTGACAGTGGCCGAGAATTAATTTTACGACCCACAGAACCGTGCCAGCTTCAGTGAATGGTAGCAATTCACTTGCGTGTACATTGCACGTTGCCACTTTGCCGCTACCCTTTTTGTGCTGGGAGTGAGGCGCAAACACAGGGAAAGGAAAAATATTTATCACATTCATTACTTTAATTATGATTGCCGTTTTAATTGCCATCTCTGCCATCCGGAACGCATCCTTTCGAGTCGGTGTGTTTGTGCACTACTACTCCAGTGGGAAATGTGGGGAGTGTGCCTTTCTATCGCCAAAACGGTAGCCCGGTTTCTGTAACCAAATGGAAATGGAAATTGCCAAAGGATGTGCTCGATGTGCTTGTGCCGTTCGGGTTCGAGTACGGTGCTCGGAAAAAGGATCACGCGGGTAAAAGAAGGAGCAAAAATTTACATACAAATGGTTGGTTGAAATGGTGGAAATATGAATAATTAATCCAGTCCCTCCGGGCCCTCGATCTGAACCCGATCGGGCCTAAAAAGGGTTTCACAAAGCGGAGAGTGCAGTGCAGGTTGCCGGGGGACCAAGCAAGCCCGAGGATTGAAAGTAATTGAAACAAAGTGTTTTGAATCTGGTAGAGGGATAATGCGTGATTTCGTTGTACTTGGTTGGTGCACTTTTTGTCTACCAATTTTGTTTGTAAATTGTATAGAGAAATTTAGCAAAGCGGAAACATTTAAAAATCATATAAAAGTACCTTTATATGTATGTCCTTCAAGTATATTTTCAAAATAGTTTTAGACAGCTTTGTTACTACTTAAATAAAGTTCAGAAATGTTCCCGAAATAACCTAAAACTATGCAAGAATTCTACTATCTCTTAAAACGTATTCCTCGGGATGCTTAATAATTCGTTATCACTGACGATCGGCAACATAATTCGGACAACCCCATGTGGCCGCCATGTTTCTGCGGTGCTAAACCCACCCGGGAGCCTTCACACCCGTGGCACACGAGCATCCATTAATTACTATCACATCGCGTCGTCTATCTATGTAGTTTTAATTGTAATAAATGTTACGTTTATTTTACAATTATACCGAATCGATGTTTTATGCCTTCTGCGACATGCCCTTCACCTTCACCGCACCCGGTTTCGGGCGGTCGTTCGATCAGATACACGGTGCAACCGCAAACGGTCGACACCATCGAGTGCACCGCACAACCACCGTTGGGCGTTCAATAATGGCCACACATCCCCGAGTGCGCCGGATTCTCATTATCTTGGCCAACATTCATATGTCATAGGCATAATTATATCGCTTTAATTATATTCCTTGCTCCCAGTGTGTGTGTCTGATCTATCCCATCCCAGTTTATGGGGTGAAAGGGTTGTCTGGATGCGTGATCACTATCAGCGACTATCTCTATCCCCATTCTAGTGGCACTGGTAGGGTAAAATAGGGGGCTGGTGTGGGCCACGGAATGTGGCAATCCATGGATGACATTTCCGAATCGCTCGTTTTGTGATATAATTTTCCGCGCTTTCCATTTGATGACCTCCCCCCCCCCCATCGGCCTTCCGTGTTGCGCGACACTGGTGACACCATCATGCGTCCCAGCGGTGCGCTTTTGGGCGGACATTAATTAGAGTTTCATTAGTTTTAGATATTAATTCTCTATTTCGCCCACACGCGCTGTCTGTCTGTGTTTTGCAAGGGCAGCGACAGCAACAGCGTCATCATTTACAATGTATCACTGTCACAGGCAGGCTTGGGCGGAAGGGGGGAAAATGGACAAAAGGAGGGGGGTCTAAAAAAGGGGTCATACAAGCCGTGGAGGGAAAACTGAGCATCTATCACTCCATTTAGTGGAGCAGCGATCGCACAAAACAGCAAATACAACATTATGTACGCTTTATTCAAATTCAATTTCGGCCAATCATTAGTGTTGCTGCTGATGCTGCTGCTGCTGCTGCTCATGATTAATTGTGGTTTATGTTGGTTTGCAAGGCTATCGATATGTAGATATTTGCAACAAATTAGTTGGGAAATCATTGACACCATTGTGCTTTTTGTCGAGCGAGGATATGATTTGAATTGTTGATCTATTTTCCTTTTAGAACATTGTAGCTTCTAATAGTGTTTTTGAAAGATATCTCTTAATTTCTTTTATGATGTTCAAAATTTCACTTAATTTCTATACGCTCTTTAGAACACTGAAACGTTGATTTGGGTATAATACATGCAAATTCTCCTGTAGTGTGAAAGAAATTTGTTGTCTCACTTTGATCCGTTCCGTGTTCAGCTCATCTTGAACATCTCGAAACGCCGTTCCACCAAAACTTTACGTATATTTCTGTGTTGTTGTATTTTTTTACCCATTTCCTACGTCTGCTACCGCCAGATGTGACCAATTTTTAGCGTACACAATATTCGCCGTAGAAATAGAAAGAAAGGGAACAAGGAAGCAGAAATGGTTCGCATTGCCGTTGTCGGATGCTTTGATACATGGTAGCCAGTAGAGAACGGTTTATACTACAACATCATCATCGTCATCATCAACGTTCGTCGTCTTCGTCGGCTCGCCATCATCATCCTTACGTTTCTGAACGGGACGAACGACCAGGGAAGCCTAAAGCTCATCCATTGCGTACGCTTATCAACGGTGAAATTCTCTCGTTGTTAGCCAATTTATTTTTGCCCGGTTTTGGCCTTTTTTTCTGCCACCCACGTGGCACCATTTTTCCGACTACAGGAGAGCGATAGAAAGGTGTGTGTATGTGTGTTTTTTTATCTGCACAAGGCAGATTTTCCTTTTCGCGCCCTTTGACAGGCGGTCCTGCTTGGCAGAGCGGGCGTTCGTTCGGCGACAATGTTTTGCGCCCTGTACTCGGTGTGGTGTGTTGAAAAATGAGATTTAAAGGATTTGGAGCAGCTTTAATTTAACGTTTAAACGGGATGATGCTTTTTTTGTTTTTATTTGGCTCTTTTTACACGGCTAACAATGGTTACATGCAATTTAATGTAAAGAGCAAAAATCGTGCGAAAAATACAATCCAAACAGTTTGAATCGTAAAATTGAATGCATTCTAAATGAGTAGCGTAGAACGTGCCGCAAAAGTGCAGTGAAATCACGCAACAAATGGAAACCAGGCTGACATGCCGCAGAGCACACGCTGCTGTACTGTGGCGTGTAATTTGACACGCTTTCCCAAGCGCAAACGCCAATGGAAAGGTAAACGCACACAAGCACAGTCGAAGGGTGGCGCGGTTTGCCATCTTGCCGGCGCTGCTGCCAGGATGAAGTTATAAAACGCTCCAAAATATGCCACCAGTAGTGGGTAAGCAATAATCTTAAAATACCGAGAAGCTTGTAACGACCTTGCTAACAAGGCGAGGAGCCGCTTGTGAATGCGGCGCACGTAAAACCTCGGCTCGGTGTGGCGGTCTCGGTGTGACAGCTGCTTCTGTGGCGCTCGATGGTACCAAAATTGTGTACTGCATGTGTCAAGCTGTGTGTGTTGTGTCTGGTTTTTGGAGTAAAAGGTTTTTGCTCCACTCCCTTTCTTGGGCGGAGTGTGCCGTCCGTAAGGAAGGGAGTATGAACAGTGTCTCGCCCAATGGTACCCAGCCACACACGCATATATTCACACGTCTAATTATGTTCAATTTCTGGTAGTGGACCGACATCATTTCGCAAACGGTTAGATTTTGCTGACATTTTCATTTCCATTTTTTCCATTTTTCCCCGCTCTTAGTGTCGGCCAGCCTGTCGCAGAGCCATCACGCCCAGGACAAGGACGGCAAGAAGAAGCACACCCGGCCCACGTTCAGCGGTCAGCAGATATTTGCCCTCGAGAAGACGTTCGAGCAGACGAAGTACTTGGCCGGTCCGGAACGGGCCAAGCTGGCGTACGCGCTCGGTATGACGGAGTCGCAAGTGAAGGTAGGTTTTTCCGCATTTCTCGACATCTATTGCACCTCATAAAAATCATAACGGGCGGTGTGTTCACCTCCCCCCTCCGCAAAAAAAGGGATCCAGGACAGACCCGTACCTCTGTGGGACATTTGAAATTTGTGGGACGATGTAACACATTTTTCTGATAGCGGTGTTCGACCGACACCGCAATCCGATCGGTAAATGTCTGCTTCGAAATACATTTTAACCCTTGTCGCTTTTGTTTTGGGCTGTAAAAAAAGCTAGAAAACCCTTTCCTCTGCTTGTGCGGTTTTGTGAAGCGTCGGACTATTATTTGCGGCCAGTGTTTCACCCACACCGGATGTGCGCTGCTGGGCCAGGGCCTTCAATCAGCCAGTTTTACAGCCTATAAACCCGGTACCTTGCCATCCCCCCCGGTGTAGGAGCGATAAATCATACAATATTAGATCAGTCCCGGATTGGATTTGGTGTCCTGTTTTTTATATTCTTTTTTCGGCACAGTTATGAGCTTACACAGTAGCGTGCCGGTTTTATGGCGAGTTGATGGTTGGACTCTCGTTCTCAATTGGTTGCGGAATTTCATTTGCAATCGTTTGTTTTTTGTGGTTTTGTTTCAAATTAAATACGATATTAGATTACGATTTATGGGCAACAGGAGGTGTGTGTGTGTGTACAAAATTTGTATTCATTTCATGACCCTGGTAACACATTTTAAATCAAGGGTTTAGTATCGGGATCGATTGCATTATTGGCAGTGAGTGGTGTACCAGATTGGGTATTATTAATTTTAAAAGAAAATATCCCAACATTTTGTCCAGTAAAAATTATGTTTATGAAGAAGAATTGAGTTGTTATGGAATGTACCATCTTTGCTACATTCATTTTCTTCATTGTGGCGCAAAATTTGCTTTGCATTCAAGCGTAAATCAGTGAAGAAAACGTCCCAGTTCAAGTTTCAATGACTTTTTTTTTAACATACTAGCAGCTGTTTTACCAGCTAGACTTCTAAAAGCCTCAGATACCTGTAGTCAAATTGTGTATCCATTCATTGAATAACTTGTTACAAGAACTAGGTGCGGTTCGATCTTTATGGCAACTGTCTCCTATGGAAGTAATTCAACATAAAACACTGAATTAGAAACTTTTCAATACAAATTGATGCTTATCGTTGTACAGTCGCTAATACACATTCCTTCATTTCTGGGATGATGATGGTTTGTGGAATTTCATCTCAAAGACTCAAGAAAAGTTCTTATCTTTCATAGATAAAACATGTAAAGCATGTATCTTCAGCAAATGAATTGATTATTTATCTTCTAATCTACAAAACAAATGCCCTGCAAAACCCCTGAATCAATAGAAGGCATCGAAAGGATCCAAAATAAATTGCACCACTATATTGGGAAGGATTGTGTTTTCAGATTTGTTAAGGCATTTGGAGACAAATCACTTGAAAATGGCAACATGTCACACAAAAAAACATCCCAGTGACCATTCCAAGTAGAGTAGAATGTGACA
This sequence comes from Anopheles arabiensis, assembly GCF_016920715.1. Classification (NCBI taxonomy): domain Eukaryota; kingdom Metazoa; phylum Arthropoda; class Insecta; order Diptera; family Culicidae; genus Anopheles; species Anopheles arabiensis. The sequence continues at coordinate 24,108,453 of NC_053517.1, forward strand.
TGGAAACAGAAGAAACATATCCTTACATTTATAAAATCCTGAATTCTGGGAGTTAAACCAGCACCGAACCAAAATCGGATCAATCGGAAGGGGTGGAGATGCCACTTGGTCCAGAAAAAAAAACCAAAACCGCAACGACCACCATCATACCTTGAAAAATCACCAGCCCGGAACGGCTCGACCAAGATAATCGATGGGATTTTGATCGTTCCGTCTGGTTCCGAGTGTATAGCCCAGGCTCAAGGCGGTGTCAGAACATGCTGTCGATAGATAGCACGCACGTGTTTTTAGTTTGTTTGTTGTTCTCTCCTCTACAGTATCTCTCCTGGAAGCTGGGATAAAAACACAGGATAAGGATGCTGCGTGTCTGGTGCTGCTGTTACACGGTGGTCAATTGAATTAAAACCGATCGTCCCTTTGCTCGCAGGGCCAATGCCACCCCTTTCACATCCGAAACGAAGGGCAGTTCTAGAGTTGCGACATAAGGGAAAACGGTCGCCTGTTTTAGCCGTCGTTATACAGTTCGAAGGGGGAGAAAAATGGTTTCCTATTGGCCAGCACACCGCCAACCCGCGCGCGTGTGTTGAATGCCCAAGCCGGAATCTCGATGTTTACAAATTGGGTAATTGGGTGCGGATGTTTTTCAATTGAAGGGGTTTTAGCACCTTTGATTGACAGCTTTGAGCTGGCGCTTGCCGTTTTACCCACGAGCTTGCGGTTGCAAGGGCGAACGACGAGGCGAACGGTTTTGTTACTTTCCGGGGTGACTCCCGAAAGTGATCCCTTTCTCAGTTTCCCGGTGGCTCGGTTCCTTTTTAAATGGTTCGATTTGTAAGGATTTTCTGTCAAATGAAGGATTTAGGAGGGCTTTGGGTGGGATTGTGTCTGGAAGACGGTGCAGTGCGTGGCAGAATGGTGGCCATATTCTAGATAGGCTGATAGGAAGGATCTAGTTGGAGGGAATAGTTTGATTGAATGGAGTTTGTTTTGAATCTGAATTTTAATACGATTTTTTAAAAGTGTTACTGAAGTGTGGATGCTTTTTCTTCGTTTCTTTTTATTTTGGACTTTAAAGATTCGGTAAAAATATATTTTAGGTAATTAATGCATTGTACAGAACAATTTTTTACTAAAAATCGAGATCTCAAAAAACGAGTTATGGTTGATAGCAGTATATGATAGCAGAGCCTCCGCTCCGATCATCCCATGCTCCGCCTAGCTTCTAGGGTTCGAACAACATCCAACATCAAAACCCCAGCAGTAATAGTTCCAAAACAAGAAAACATCTCGCACCCAAGCAAGGCGAACAAACCCATTCCTTCCTACTTCCATCCTCATGCGAGCGAGCGATAGTGTGCTGTAGAACATGGTGCGAAAATAACGAGGAATCATCATCCCAACCTCCAGTTCGTGCAGCGCAGCACGTGCTTTGCAAAAAGTGGGAAATGAACAAATGAAAATCCTTTGTGTTCAACCCACTATCCCCGGCGTGCGCTATCCTTTCGGTGTCGTGTCCCTCAGCACTCGGCAACATAATGCAAATCCCGTCCGCCTGCCGCACAATATCGCCCTCCTTCGGGGGCTTGCTTTGCGTTCCCTGGATGGTGCGAGCACGGGCGCTGGTATCTTGCTATATAATCATGCAATTTCTCTAATTGGGGGGCTGAGCGAAGGAAACCTCGACCCCCCAATCGGGCGTTTGCGGGCACAACAAACCGGCACAACGAAGTAGCACATTCTTCTAGACGATTACCATTCCCTGCTCAGCACCATCATCGGCAGCGTTGTCAATCTTGCGGCTAATGGAAGGGAAGCTGGGGAAAAGTCGTCTTTTCGTCGGCTGCAGCACAGCGTTTTCGCACAGCAAACAGCGGAGTGGTGTCTCTTTTTCGTCCCTGTTCCTATGACCCCTCACATGCTAGGCTTTAAGCGTGGCAAGCGTTTAAACGGTATCATCGTCCCTAAATACCCTCTTAATTTAACTACATGTGTTCCGCGCGAAAAGCCAAACAATCCTCCCCGTCGTCGTTGTCGTCGTCAGTAAAGGGAGGGTTGGTTGAAGCACCGAACCAACAAGGGGATGGATATGCTGTTGGGTTTTTGAGCGTTCGCCAGGGGTTGTGTGTCATCCGCTTTCATTCGCTGGTGGAAAATGATGCTGCGTCATTGCGCATTTGCTTGCGTGCGTATGTGCGAGAGTGTCGCGGCGGGATCGTTTCGCGCCGGCAAGAACATGTGAGCCCCGTTGTTCGGCGTAGTGAGTTAATTGTTAAGTTTCGATGCTGAAATGAAAGGTGTACGTTTCCCATTGAAGTGTTTCATGGTGTTAACGTTTAAATGTTAAACCATGTTTAGTCTTTTTTAGTTTTTTTATAAACATAATTTGGTTTATTTATGAAATTAGGTTACCATGGGAGTTTAGCAAAAGATAAAATGTTGGTGAATAAATACTTTTGTTTAATCCGTTTTGGCATCTAAATTTCCCTACAATCATATTGGACTTCTAATATGTGGCACCAAGATACCAAGAAGCTTCTTTCATTGGAACAACCAGTCGAATAAGAGGGCTCATTTCTCGATCTTGTGCGAATGAAAATATTCTTAAACCAATTAAGCCAAGACACAGCATTCCAATTTAATTATGAAAAGCATACGTGATATGTAAATAATCACCACCTAGAGGTTTTCCCATCTTAGCATAAGGAAAGGCTTTCTCATCCATTTCTTTGCACACATAAACGAGCATATGTGTGTGTGTGTGTGTAAATGAGGCAGAAAAAAGGGTTCAACAGTGGGTGGCATCTAATGGTACAGGTGGATTTGAATTTTCCGGTTCAAAATTAATTAAAGTACACATGTTTAGGCTCTGGGGTGCTTTAATTGGTTGGCAATGGTTAGGGCTATATTAATTTTCCTGCTGGTCGATTCACATTAAAATGTATAAAACTGTTATCCTTAGTAAATTAAAGGATGGATATGATTGTTTTAATTGAATTGCTTCAAACAGTTGGCAATTGTTGAGCAGTATCATACTTACTCATACAGTAAAAACCCTGGAAGCTACAAAATTTATCTTCAAAACAATAATTGTTACTACTTCCCTTTAGAGGCACACTATTGTGTTGTAAGCAAAACCCCTCCCAGAATCAGAGCAAGTCCTGCACTGCATAAATTTACCGCCGCACAGCAAAAGGCGCATCAATCCATCCATCACTTTCGCGCTCGTTTTGACTGCATAACAGTGGGATAATTAGTCATTAGGGGACTGCAGCGCTCCCGAAATGCGTCCGATGTGACTCCCCTGTACATAGCTAATCACTGAGTAATACGCCAGTCCTTTATCAAACGCTGCAAAAGAAAAATAAAGAAATGGAAGAGGCCAACCCGGCCAAACACGAGACAAAAGTTTTCACATCACCGCTTTGTGATGCAAATTGGCTCCGATGCCAGCCTCATCCTTGATCCCTGGAAAACCCTATGATATGCTAACCGCATATCCTGCCTCATTCTCCACACGGTTGAAAAATCTCGCCTCGAACTGTGTCATGCACCCTCCCCGGTAAGCACAAACCAATTCGTCACGGTCTATTACGAGCGCGGTTGTCGTAACCCTCGCGGTTTTAACGGTGCGGCGCGGCGCTACCCCGGAAAAAGGGCTGAGAAAAGTCACACTTCATTCCCGATGTGTGTGTGTGTGTGTGTGTAATTGTTCGGGAAATGGGGGAAGTAGCTTTCCTGGCTTCCTTCTCCGGCATTTGCGGCGCGACAAAAGTTTAATAGATTCAATCAAAATCCCATTAAAAACGTTCGTTACGCTAACCGCGCTGTCTTCCTGTGGCCTGGCCGTCCCGCACTAGATTTGGTGCTTCGTACAGTGTGTGTGTGTGTCGTTAGCATTTCGCGCGTGATGGTTTTAATGTAGCGCTAACGTAAAAAAGTAGTTCCTAAGACATTCGACGCAGCATTACATAGATATTGGCAAGACACAGGGAGATTCGGAGCCTTTTTGGTCTCGTTTCCTGTTTTTTGCGTAAGCCTTTTTCTAGCCCAGCTGTGGTTGACTTTACTAAATGGGGATTACCAATCAGATAAAGTGCTTTAGAGTAGGATTTAATGGCAATTAAAATGATAATTACACAACCAGAAGGGAGATTTCCGGTTCGATTCAAGGGGGTTTAAGAGCGTTTGAAGCACGGTTGAGAAGAAAAACGACGTGCACGAAAGTGACAATTGTAAAGATAGGTTCGATCCATTTTTAACTATTTGACATAACCAATTTAGATTGCAATCATGAGCATTTGTATAAAAAAACTATAGCATTTACACACAAAGGTTGTAAAGTATATAGCAACGTTATGTAAAACGGACCTTGTTAGCCATAGCAGACAGACTGATTGTGCAATTTCACAGCATCATTATTCGAATTCGTATAACAAGCAAACGATCACCGCGTCCGATGGGCGGCGTGCAATCATGTTATTGCAGGGAATTTTATTAACTTACCATAAAAATCATGATGCATTTAGTCAATTAACCTGTTTCGTTACCGACAGCTTTCGTCATAATATGGGCATAAACGAGTAAGATAGAAAGCCTAAAGAGCCGGGGTCAGGGCAGATGATCCATTCAATCGCTGTTCCGTCACGTCGATTAATGCAGGCGCCAACGGCGGAGGCATCGATTGTTTCGCAGTGTCGATTGTATCTTCAAAAGCAGTTAATCATGCTGCATCAGCTTGATCGGCCGCAAATAGGGAAGTGAAGTCGCGGCACCCGATAAGCAATCAAACACTGATGAAACACGACAAATCAATAAGCAAATTAGTTAAGATACGAAATCGAAAAACCATTAGCGATTGAGAAAACGGAGGAAAGACGGACGCACGCGCGCGCACACGTCATTTTCTCGTGCACAGTCTTGCGATGCAAGGCATCGCTTCTTTCTCTGCTCCGTGTGGTTTATCTTAAAACGATGCCATAAACAATGCTTCGATGCGGATCTCCGATTGCCAGTTTTCAGGTTGATCGATCTTTCACCGACGCGACGGATGGCATTTATGGCTCGGCGGGAGAGTGGAAAGAGGGAAGATTCTCATCATATATCAATCAAACCTCTGTCCGTAACGATCCTCGAAGCCCATCGAGTGTGATGTGAGGTTTGGTGTGATCGCATCTCTTTCCACAAGGGGTCTTTCCACTAAGGGGTCCCTGTCTGTCGCCCCCTGAGCCTCCAGACAGCCGTGAGTGTGCAATAAAAGGTCATAAAGTTTGTACCAACACACTTGCCAGCGTTCCGCTCTACCGTGTACACTTTACCCACCTCCGCACGGAACGCAGAAGATATCGATGGTGCGATAGTGGAAAAATCAATTCGAAACTGCCATAAATCGACACATACCACGCCAGTGCTCATCAAAATCTCCCATGCGTTCAGTTGTGTCGGTGGTGTGGAATTTTTACTGACCAGCCAAAACGGTCTCCTCTATCGCTTGTCAGTGGATTCTCTTAACGGGTGTACGGGCGACATGACCCATAAACCTGACCACTTCCCACTTCACGATCACGATGGCAGTGTGGATCACCGAGGGAGGAGGGTGTGTTGTAAAAATTCTTGCCTCTTAGCACAGGGCAGCACCTTGAACCTTGAAGCGATCAATACGTTCCAGTTTGTCCGATTTTTAAGAAGTTTTTAATGTGTCAAAAACGGGCTTGTACCGCGTTCCATCGATGGCTCATGGCATCGTCTTTTTCCTGTTCTAAACATTTTATTTGTTTTCTTTTTTCTTTATTAATATTATCTGATTGCATTTAGGAGCATTAGATTGATGTTCACGGGGCAATGGGGGGTATTCGAAAAAAAAGAGCAGCCCAGCCAAACACGAAACGATGACAATCGTGCGGCCGTAAAGTTTCACGATGACGAAGATATCGTTTTGATGGCAATTCATAAAAATCGACTAAAGCATAAAGTTAAACGGCATATAAAAAAACGCACACACACACACAACCAACCGAAACAGAAACAAATGGATATACAGCGATGTTGTGGATGTGTGTCAAGGAAGGATTTGTCGTTCGCAGCACACCAAAACAAGGATTCTTCTCTTACGCGTACAGAGATAGCAACATGAACAAGGGCGAAAAAAGTGTATCGCAAACAATAACGTGCAATACATCCCTCATCACCATTTGATGATTGTCGTTCGAGTGCCCAACCACTCACACACACGTACACTTACACACAGAGAATACGGTAGCAACCCAAAAAAGAAACCCAACGACATAACGGCAATGGGCCGCATCCAGCATCCAGGGGACATTGTCTTCCGGAGCGGGTGCTATAAAAATCGGAGAAAATTGAATCAATATCCCATGATAATCTATTACTTTTCTGCTGATAAAGTCGAAATGAAGCGTTACCAATGGTATCCGAGTTATCGATTCGGGTTTCGTTACCCCCATGGGGGGAAAACCGGGTGCGCCTGTGTTATCGATCGTGCCCGGTTCGGTTAGTTTGATTGAAAGAGTTCCAGTTTAAGCAGATACAGTAGAAGATAGACAGTGGAGAAAGTTGGCGATGGCGATGCCTTTGCGTATGACTATTTTACTTTGATTAAATGTAGGTTGATATCATACCAAGACTGTTTGTTCATTCTCTTGACTGCATAGTAAGTAAATGAATTGATAAAAGCAAAACCAAAAAAATTATCAAAAGTTCTAAACTTCAATTCACCTATATTACGTACCAAAAACGGTCTCCATTGCGTTGTACATTACCGTTCGGTGCAAAATTGATGAGGTGACGATATGCTGCAGCAGCAATGTTAATCGGTCACCATATGGCGACGGCTGTCGGGCCCTTTAAGCCTACGCTCTTTTACTACGATTGGCCATTGGCCGATAAAAGCTGGGAATTGAAATGAAAAGTCATGAGTGCCTACTCTCCCCTTCCTACTCGGGTGTTGCTGTAAATGTAAAGCGGCGCTAAAGGGGGATCATTGATTGAGTCCGATTTGTTTGCTTCGTAGCCATTGTGTGTGTGTGTGCTTTCCATTTACATTGCCAACTGAAGGTAATTTATGAGCGTCGACTAGGGTTTATTGCGAACACATTGATACGTTTGCGCCCAGTGTTAGAAAGCGAAATCCATTTAGCAGGACACATCGAAAAATGCAGGACACTCTCTATCCCTCACATACACACACACACTCATGCAAAATTGCACGCTTTATTGCTCGGCAATTAAAATTGTGTCACGCTGTAAACAAATAATTAAAATTCTTTCCACCTTAATAAACACGCTCTGTGTCCCAGAAAAGCCAGGCGCCATATTTTAACGATCGCTATGCGCACCATAATCAACCTGTTTATGGGTTCGAGTGAGCAGCTAACAAGCGGTTAGGTGAATAAAATTTATTACAATCACTCGCCATCAAAGCCATGCGAAGCGATGTCAAAAACAATATCGAGTACAAGGAAACCCATTACGTTGCTAATGAAGGCGCAGGCAAGGACGCAGAAAACGTACTGAAGAACACCAATAACACAATCGTTGCGTGACAACGGCTTCGGTCCTGTCTCCCTGTCCCTTTGCTTGAAATGGACCTAGTACACACAAAAAATACACAATACTCGATCGGTTGTTTAACAATCCCGCACAGCCCCCGCCCGATGAGTTTCCCCGGCCCCGGTTGGTGCAGTTGGAAATTAAAATTTGTAAATTGTGTATTAAAACTTTTAATAATTATTCCTTCTCCCTCCACCTTATGACCGTTTCCACAGCATCCCTCGGGAGCGCAAGTGCGGTAAGAAAGGTCGGTTCGCTTGTGGCAAGGTCGTTTCCTAGCCCTGCTTGACCCCATGTGCCGGTGACGTTGTGAGATGGAGGAGGCGATATTATGACGGCGATTATGTTGCCAACGAAGGGCTGATATTAATGATGATGCTCAGAAAATTTGTACAAACCATCCGGGAGTAGGTGGTAAACATCCAGGCCCACTGGAACAGCTGATGAAAGTGTGTGTTCGTTTTTTTTTGTTATTTTGCTGTTTTCAAGCAAAGTTTAGATGGATGTGAAGGTGAAGGCAACATTTCATCGGGAAAGGAAAAACATAGGTTTTTAATGGCCTAGAAAAAGAAGGAAAATTGTTTGAACAAGCCAGAGTGGGAGAGAGAGAGAGAGAGAGAAAACGAGAGAGTGAGAAGGAGTAAAATAATAAAGTAACATTTTTCACCTAATGCTCACGAGCTCTATAGCCCAACGTTTTGGAATGGTGTTAAGGGCGATGGGATAGGATTTGTGTTGCTCACTTTGTGTGTGTGTGTGTGTGTGCCTGTACGCATTATGCTTTTACCCTGCTCTCCCTCGCTTTCCATCGCTGTTTAGGCCGGACGGCGCATCATCATCAGCAGCATCATCATCGTCGGGAGAGGGTGTTTATTGTAACATATGCGTTCATAATCCGGAAATAATTCCACATAAATCTTGAATATTAGAATGCAGAATTCAATTTAAGCCTCGTTAGTAGTACCGCTCGGCAGCTTGGGAGCTTTAGTTGTGTTGTTTTTTTATATTATGCTATTTTTTTCTATGACACTGTGAAAGTGTCTATTGCTCTGTCCTTATTAATTCTGCAGTTCTGGGTTTTTTCTCCGACGGTGCTGCTGTGACAAGCCAAAATGAAGGGAAAACATAATATTGTCTGGGGAATAATAATTGAAAAAGCCTTTCACTATGATCGATTTGGGTGTAGTTTTTATGTTCAGATTGTTTCTACACACTAAGATTATATTGTTACGGACTTTAAAAAGTGTTCTAAACCTTCCTTTATTATCCCTATTATTTCTAATCCATCACATTATGCACTGATTGTAACACCCTGCAAAAGAACACCCCGAAAAAAAAAGTGTCAGTGGCGGACAAAGTGGCTGTTTTCTGTTTTGTGCTGCAATAAATAATTTTTCTCTTCCGCAATCCGCGTCTGTTTCGTATCGCATTGGTGCAGCGGTGCATATTTTTCAGCACCGAGGGCTGCAAATGCTACACCGGTGCAGCAGCAGATCGATCGGTTTCAATAAAACCGTCTAGAACGAACTTTGTCCCATTTGCCGTGCGCCACAAGCGCCCGCGAGCCATTTTTCCCTCTCTTTCTGGTGGTGCATCCTGTGGGCCGCATGCAATGTGCTGGAAATGTGCTTTGTGCAAAGCACTTTGTAAGCATTTATGTAAATAGTTTCAAGTGAGGAAGGTGAGAGGACTGTGGCAGCATACGAAGAGCAGCAATCAGTTTAGTTTAGAAAGGCGCAAGAGTTGACTTTCCCGAATACATTTGTCGCCGCACGGAGGCGGAAAAGAGGCTGCCGTTTGGTTCGTTTGGATACGCGTTGGCAATGGATGAATGTATGAAATTGTTCCAACATTCGGTGGGAATGGCTTATGATGTAGTTGAGGTGGCTGACTGTGGAAATGTGTTGTACTAGAAGCGTTTGATATTGTAAGTGATTCGTTTTGAACAGTGCGGGATATAAAAGTGAACCATAAAATGTAAAAAAGATACTCTTTTTAGTTCTAAAACAAAACATCTTTACATTGTTTGCGTTTGATTCTGGAAAAAAAAATTATAGAATAAATCACAGAACGTGTTTGGCTGTGCGAACGATTCTAATAAATTCTATTCACTGTGTACAATGGGCAATAAATGGCTAGTACGGTTGAAGCTTTATCTAAACAATCGTCCAGAATTAATAGCTCGCGCGGACTGCGCTGTTCGCCGTTGTGTCCGACTGCTGTGTCCGAGACGCTTTCCACCACCAGATGGTCTGTACGCAACAGCGACAGCAAAAGGATAAAGAAATCAACTTACTCATAAATAATGATTAAACTATTTGCCCACCATGGGCATACACACAGCCATAGAACGAAACCGATGCCATTGTGAGTTGATCTTTGCCAATTGCAAGCCGTATCGCCGATCGTCAACTCGGTCTGGTTGGTCTCTATCGTGCTCCATTTGCGATGGCTCGCATGCCCCGAGTGTGTGTGTGTGTTTAATTAAGTAGATGAAAAGGATTCTATTTGCACAATCGTTCTGCACCATGCACCACGAGACCGAGTCTCAATCTCGCCTAAGAGCCCGCGCGCACTTTCACCGACCGAATGCGAATGCTTGTAGTACGCTCTCCTCATCCCTCCATGTTAGCGCCCTAATTTCCGATAAATCGTTTTTAATTTATGACATACAAACAGACCGATTCAACACAACGGCCGCGAGGGTTGTACGGTTGTTGCCGTGGTGGCTTTTCTCTTATGATCCAACCAAGGAAGAGACAAAAAAAGAGAGGAAAATCCTTTCCACAAGGAAAATCGCAGGGGACGAACCTGGGTGCGATTTGTGTTTGCCTTTGCTGTGTGCCATTTTGCGCCGTTTTCCATCGGAGCATCGGAAAACCCAAAACCCGGGGTGTAAATCGCCCTGTGGCACAGTCAGTTGGCTGCCATGTGAGGCTCGTGAAAATATTGACAGCTTACTGTATCCTGTGTGAGAGTTTCTGTGTATTGGGATACGACAGCAGGTCCATGCGGCGCAACCAGGATCGAACTCAAGCGTGCATGCAGCCGAACCGAGATGCATAGAATCGGACGCGCACCGTACAAAAGGAAGAAGGGTGACATTTAATTTGGCTAAACGCTTCCTTTATTAAATTGACACTGCGGAAGGGTGGGGTGCCGGAAGAAACTGTAGTACAGTTGCCTAGGGGTGCTGTGGGTGCCGCTTAATGGTGCGGAATGTGAAAAGTGCCCTCTCGTCGTCCCGGTTAGCCCCGAAGGGTTTTGCGGAAGTGATTTTTCAAGGTTCGTAATCGAATTAGACGGAGAAGTCAATTGAATTAGGTTGAGCGAGGTTCTCGAGATGGAAAGAATGCTTGGTGTATTTGGGATGCGTCATACCAAAGAGAGAAAGAGAGAGAGAGAGTGTGTGATAGCGGGAAACTGGTGAGGAATGTGAGTTTGTAATTCCGCACAAGCTGTAATGTTTTAATTAAGAATAATGAAGTGATCAGCGATGAGATTGTTTTGCAAATCAATGATAGAAGTGCTCTCGTGTACTTTAACTGCATTATATACGCACTGTAACATTACGTTGCAAATATTGGGGAAAAACAAACTCACTTGACGTGCGATAAGACAGCTCATAAACGCTTTCATCAATACTGATTATCGACTACCGCTACCGATGAAGTAGATAATGATCATCGCCTTTTCGTCACTCGGGAATCTCATCGGCATCAAAAACCATAAATCACACTATCCAGACACTCACCCCAACTCGGATACACGCCACGTCTCGGTTTGTGTTGGGTTTCGCGTGACTCCGAGAAAGTCTCCCCGAGTACTCAATAAAATTCAATCAATATTCAAAACCTTCCAACGGACACGCTAAACGAAAAGAACGGTCACCGTTTTTCCTTCAACTGGCCAGCCCACTGTCGAATGGCGTATTCCAATGAGCAACTCCCAGCAACTCGGAACGTCGTTCAGCGCGACATCGAACTACCACCGCAAGATAATCATTTAGTGTACACTCCGTGGAATGATCCCACTTCGAAGCGCACTGTTCGAAAGATCTCTGAATCTGGTTGATGCATTGTCCACCAAACTGGCCTGAAAAAGCCCTCTTTGACACAATAATTAGGTTCGTCCTGAGGGTGCGAACGTCACAAGCGTGTGCCCAAAATGGTTCGATGACAGTGCTTCTGACCGAAATGGGAAAACCAAATTCGATGCGCGGTCCCGTCATTCGAGTGCTCACTGCATCGCAGGACAACCGTTTCCATTGGCGTTAAGGATGAACCGTAGCTAAAGAATTCCACATCTACTGGCAACATTACCCACCAGTGCACGATTGACCATTGCGTCCAGCAAGTGGACGGTCGCCAGCCAGTCGTCAAAGATAGCCAGAAAGCGGGCGAGATCATTAGTAGTCGTACTCATCATTAGGGGCAGAATCATGCCCACTTCTCCCCTTCGGACGTAATGGAATCGCGCGCATTGGCCTGTACCTTTGGCCCAAAAATGGTCATCTCTAGCTGCTCCGATTCGTTCTCGAAGGGAGGAAAACCCGTGCATTTTGAGCGCACACACACATACACACACACTCATGGACAGTTGAATGTATGAAGTTTCGCTACGGTTGAGTCTGTTTTTGTGCCTTGGTCCTTGGTTTTCGAAGGGACACAAGCTGGCTCGGGGAAAATAATAATCAACCTTATCATCGTCATCAATATCATCTTTGGCGTCGTTTGCTATTGCGACTGTTCTGCCAAATGGACAATGCAGCGTGGTGGGAAATGGTGCACAGTGCTGGTTTAATGTCCGAATGAGAAAGCCATGGTTTGGGTAGGGAAAGCGCACCCATACAAAAAACGAACCTTAGAACTTAGAAGCTTAGAATTTATGATGCAACTAAAAATCTATGCTATCAGTACGTGCGAGAGTTGTTCGTTATGCATCTTTTAAATTTTACATGGGATGTGTTTTTTTTTGTTTAGGCAAACGAGAGATTACATGCCATTTTCTAGCCTTCTTAATTAGCCAACATTATGTTGTGGCAATGGGTCCGCACACACACAATCCGAATGGCGCGTGTCTATCTCGTTAACACGTGGTACTTTGCGCAGCCGGCCCTGCTGGTTGATAGAGCTTCACCCTGCGCATGGCGCGTGTCAATGTTGTTATTTTAAAATGCGTTAAGCCCGGATAACAGTGTTGAAATTATGTTTAAACCGATCGCTTTACCCGATTGCCTGTTGTGGTGTTTTGGTGCATTGTTTTTTTTTTGTTTTTTGTCGTTACGGATCGTTGTTCACTAAAGCCGAGGTTTTGTCACACGCTTTAAAACAGTGTAACAAACGGACCTGTACATCAACGACAACAGCAGCGGCCACGGCGTCAGCAAATGGGGTACGGGAAACAGAGGGCAACAAACGATTTATTAGCGAGCTGATAGTCCCTCGCCCAATTTCGTGCACACTTTCGTGCGAGGCTGATGGCGGATGAAACAAACCCACGTTTATCTTCGGGTGGGAAGACATTTATCCTAAACCATTGTGTGGAGAGATTAGCATCAAAGCGTGAACCGAACCGACTGATGCTAACAGGACAATACGCGCGCCTCTCTCTCTCTCTTGGTGGCAATAAAAAGTCAATGTTTTAAAATTGGCTTTTTATCGCTCGAAGCGTGGACACAAAACCGCAGCATAGAAGCCGCACGGATGTGTGTTAACTGGGACGGCCATTGAATTGAGGAGCATTTTCTACATTGCGTTTGTTTGCGGTAAGCTGTTTCATGTCCCCCCAGAGAGTGATATCGTATTAGCCGTCTTTCGAACTGCCAGCAAGGACACAAACACACACACACAGACACACTTTGTGATGGCATTCGAGCGCTCCTCCCGGCACCGGGGATCGGTACATTATATTGTGTTTAAAAACGCTCCAGCAGACAAAAACGATGAAGATGATGATGAGCTTGCGGATGTTTGGGCGGCGGTTGGTGGTTGATGGTACTGCCGGTAAGGGAGAAAAACTCTCTATCTTTTCAATTACATTTCATCGGTTTTTTTGTTCGGGGGGGAACTAATTTTGTTGCGCGCTCACTTGCTCTCGTGGGACACGGGAGGTGGTTAAGTGAGGATGGCCAACATTATGGCCCCTGGAGGGTGTCCTTGAAAGCGATTGGGAGAGAAAAGTTTTAGCTTTATTTCCCCAAAATTAGCTTCTTCGGTGGGAGTTTGATGGAGGGAAATGATGCTGAGGCATATGCAACGAAAAGTTTGATGTTTATACAAATTGAAGCTTTCTTAAATTGTAAAAACGAAGTTTAACGAGTAACACAAAGTTGTTAAATGTTCTTGAACAAAAAGGTTTACAAATAACAGATTTATGAAAATATTTCCATTGAATGAAAACCTTCTCCTTGTCCTCAATGATTCTATTGTTCTAGAGACACATTGGTTCAGATTTAAATTGAATCATAAATAAACGAAGCTTAACAGTCAGTCGCCCCTTTACAGTACAATCATTTTTGATAGCTAGCACCACGTTTGCTTGATGTTTGGCTATTTATTCATCCGGGGATGGTCTCGCGAGCAAATCGGATCGTCAAATTATGCAACGAACGTCAGCTGCTTATTCCCGAAAATCGTTTTGTATCGACATTGTGAAGGGAAATAATGAATTTGATGTGCGTTATTATTTAAAAAGTATTGAAAGAAGACAACATGAAATCAAAATGGATTAGTTTTTAGTAATAGCCAACAGTATTACATTTCAATAATATTATGAAGTAGACTATACAATGAAGATTGCAAGTGACTCCATCTTGAGCGTCCAACGCCCAAAATAACAGCAGATAATTCAAACTAAGGCCGGGCTCTTCATCCTTATCACATCATTACGGGGCAGAAAAACGCAGAAACACACCAAGTTGATAGTCGGAGACCTGTTTTCCCTTCCTTCTCCGTACCGGATGAAAATGTTCATCAATTCCGTGCAGCGCACGCCCTTTTCGCAGCGGGTGGTGGTCTGCCACAGCAGAAGAAGCATTCGAAGGAACAACAGCAGCAGGAGCGTTAGACGTTTCACAGTGACGTTATGCGCCCGCGCGATTTCTTTCACCGCGCGGGAGAAGAACGACCCGAATAAGGAGACCGTTTTGAGTGTGGTAGCGGGTGTGCGAGTGGGATGTAAGAAAGCTGCGGGCCGGAAAATAATAGCACCAGCGGGTGAGGAATCCGAAGTCGAAATGCGAAAACCCGCCATTCCAGCGGCGTCAACTCTGCATCCCCGGGCGTTTTGATGTTGTGGGGGAAGATGTGTCAAGACAGGATGTAGACAGGATGTTGTACAAAGAAGCAGCAACAGCAGCAGCGCCCAAATTGTGTAAGATTGGCGATGTTTTACAAGTGTGAGCACGCGCACACCCTACCGAGCAAATTGATGGGTGGGAGGGAGCGAATGGGAAGGAAAAGGCACTTTCCTACAGGGGCTTTCATCCGGGATGCTTGAGACGTATTGCGGTACTGGCAAGAGTCCTTTGCCGCGCTAGCCGTTGTACTAAGCAGTGGAATTGATTCGTAGATGTATGTGTGAGCGTTGGGGCGTCAGTATGGAAGGAAATGGGGTCCCCCTTTTTGGTAGAAATCACGCCTGGAACATCGTACCGAATGCCAAATGTTTTCAGTTGAAGGGGGATTGTTTTATTTTCGTGTTATTGTGTGGCAATAAATAGCACGATGAAGTGGTGGAGATGGGGCTGCCATTGTGTTTGTAGTGATTGTAAGTGGAGGGCAGATTTGTAACTATGTTTAAATCTTCCCTTGCCTGTGGCTGCGATGGCAATGGCAAACAAAATGGTAGATCCAGTTCGCCTGCAAACGTCAACGAGTGCAGTCGTGTTTTGATCTAGTTCTGCAAGCCCCCGCGATGGCGAATAAGCGATCGCAATATGCGGACGGAACGTTCCGCATCGATTTCTCGCTGGTGCCAAAGCGACCGTCTCCTTCGGAGACCGTCGATTTCATGTGCGAGCGGCTGGGAATCGGCGGAAAAAAAGTGCAAGTCGCCCAGCTGAATAGTGCGAAGAGCTGTGTGTTTGTGACGATGGAAAGGGTGGAGGATGCGGAGGCCATCGTCAAGGAACATAGAGGAAAGCACTCCATCACGCACGAGGGAAAGCACTTTCCCATCAACATTGAAATGGTAGATGGGGCGGTAGACGTGTCCGTGCGCGATCTGCCTCATCTAATCCCGAACGATGAAATTGTTGCCGAGATGGCACAATACGGTGAAGTCTTATCGATCACCAAGGGCGCATGGGCTCCCGATTCACCGTTGGCTGGTGCGCTCAACGGTGTGCGTGTGTTGAGGATGAAGCTGTTAAAGCCCATCCTCTCCTACGTAACACTCTGTGGGGAAGTCACAGGTGTGTCCTATCGTGGACAGGCACAAACTTGCCGCAACTGTGCTGCACCGGTGCACCACGGTCTGAATTGTGTACAGAACCGGCAAAATCGGTTTGCGAACGTTGCACAAGTAAAGGCCACGTACGCCAGTACCGTTAGTGCGAAAACAGATGCACCCACACCACAAGCAGCGTCACACACTGCAGCAGGCAATAGTGGCCAGAAGAAAAAGAAGAAGAGCCGCTCAAGGTTCCTATCGGCGGCGACACCTACACCTACACACACAAACGTGGAAGATAAGCACCCACGCGAAGCATCGAAGATCGCCGCACGACTGATCATCCCGCTCGTGCCGGTGACCGTTCGGCCTTCCAGCCCGAAGCCGAACTCTCGCAAGGGGGAGATAAGCAATGCGAACAATAAGCACGTCGCTCCAGCTCTCCCTCTCGCTCCCACGATGGATGCTGTCGTCTCCGCGCATGATCGGCGCATCGATGATGCGTTATCACCTGCCGTTCCTGCCGCTCCTGTGGCTACCGCCGCTCCTGCGGCTATCGCTGCTCCTGTGGCTAACGCCGATCCTGCAGTTACCACCGCTCCTGCGGTTACCGCCGCATCTGCTGCTGCTGCTCCTGCTGCTGCCGCCGCTCATGCGGCTACCGCCGCTCCTGTGGCTACCGCCGTTCCTGTGGCTGCCGACGCTCATACAGCTAACGCCGCACCCGCTGACGGCGCTCCTGCGGCTGTCTCCACTCTTAGGGACACGGATGATCCTGCTGCTGCCGCCGCTCCTGCTACTGCCGAAGTCCCTGGTGCTGTCGTCGCTAACTCAGCGGCAAAAAGTGCTCTACTGGCCTTTAAGGTACCGCTCGATGTCCTTCCTGCCCCCTTTCCTGGCCCTTCCACGGATGAACCGCGAACGGTAACACGTAAGCGAACCACTGAGTCAGATGTCGAGAGTGACGCCTCAAGTTCATCCATGAACAGCTTTACGATGGTCGCCAAGCGTAAGCCTGGTCGACCATCCAAAAAGGCCACTACCACTAACAAACTCTGAATTTCGTTGCGATGGATACGGTGACCAATAATATAGGATCAGTTGCTAGTAGTGGCTATAATATAGCTACTATTAACATCAACACCATATCCAGCGCAGCGAAATTAGGAGCTCTTAAGACATTTATCAGGACGATGGATCTGGATGTTATATTTCTGCAGGAAGTATATCATACAGATCTAGCGCTTCCAGGATACAATGTTTTGTCTAATGTTGACGCGTCGAGGAGGGGTACGGCGATCGCTTTACGGGACCATTTAAAATTTTCTCACATCGAGCGCAGCTTAGACTCACGTCTGATCTGCGTTCGATTGGAGAATATAGCCACTCTGTGTAATGTTTATGCTCCTTCAGGAAGCCAGCGTAGGGCGGAGCGGGAGGAATTTTTCAACCGTACCGTGGCGTTCTATCTGCGGAATGCATGTCCTCATGTCATTTTTGCGGGCGATTTCAACTGTGTGTTGAAGTCGAAGGATGTCACGGGTGGGGGGAATTTCAGCCTTGCTCTGCAAAACGCTGTAAACAGCATGGGTATGAGTGATAGCTGGGAGGCTCTCAGAGGCAACTCTGTGGAGTTTTCCTACATCACTAGTGGTTCGGGGTCACGCATCGATCGTTGTTATGTCTCCTCTTCGCTGGTAACACAGCTAAGGACTACCGATATGCATGTGCTCTCCTTTTCGGATCACAAGGCACTCACAGTGCGCCTCTGCCTCCCAACCCCGCCTAATCGTTTGACATACAACTGTTATTGGCAGCTGAGGCCACACGTTTTAACTGAAGGAAACCTGGAGGAGTTCAGATGCAAGTGGAATAACTGGACTAAACAGCGTCGAAACTACGGCACGTGGATCTCGTGGTGGATGGAGTTCGCGAAGCCTAAAATAAAATCATTTTTCCGCTGGAAAACAAATGAGAGATTCCGAAGTTTCCACTTGCACCACGAACTCCTCTACAGAGGGTTGAAGTCCTCATACGAGCGATATCTGTCTGACCCTAACGAGTTGACGAATATCAATCGTATAAAAGGTAAAATGCTTCTCCTTCAGAGACGTTTTTCCGAGGACTTCAAACGTATCAACGAAACCCGCGTATGTGGCGAAAACATTTCGACCTTCCAGCTTGAGGAAAGGAGGAGGAGGCGAACTGTGATCGAAAAACTAAACATTGAAGACGGGACATCCTTAACTGATAAAGACGCGATAAATGTTCACATTAGGAGCTTCTTTTCAGAGCTATACACCACAGACAACACAGACAACACACAAACAGACGACACATTTACATGCACACGCGTCATTCCTGAGGATTGTGAGATCAATAATGGTTGCATGGAGGAAATCACTTCTGGTGAGATCCTCTATGCGATCAAAAACTCCCAGTCTCGAAAGTCCCCTGGCCCGGATGGAATACCTAAAGAGTTTTATCTCCGCGCGTTTGACGTCATCGAGCGCGAGCTTGGGCTCGTCCTCAATGAGGCACTTCGCGGAGAAATTCCTCGAGGCTTCGTCGACGGGGTCATAGTGCTGGTGAGGAAAAGGGGGGGTGGGGATGCCATGTCTTCATTTCGACCTATATCGCTCCTTAACACAGACTACAAGCTTTTGTCGAAGGTTATTAAACCCCGTCTCGATTGTATAATCGAGAAATGGGGAATAATCTCGACAGCGCAGAAGTGTTGCAACAAACCTTGTAACATCTTTCAAGCTGTACTCTCTGTTAAGGAGAGGGTGGTTGATTTGAAGATGAAACGCAAGTGTGGTAAACTCATCTCCTTTGACCTTTCGCAGGCATTCGATCGCGTCGATAGAGGCTTCCTCTTTAATAACATGATCTCTATGGGTTTTAATCCTGGGCTGGTGGGGCTTTTGAGAAGGTTTGGTGATCAGTCCTCCTCCCGTATCCTAATCAACGGATCCCTATCTCCCCCTATTTCCATCCGACGATCCGTTCGTCAGGGGGATCCACTTTCCATGCACCTTTTCATCCTATACCTTCATCCCCTCATCACCAGACTAGAAGGCATATGCTGCGACCAGGATGACCTGGTCAATGCGTACGCTGACGACATCTCGGTGGTGACTACCTCATCCCAAAAAATGGAGTTGGTGCGTGAGGCTTTTGAAGCGTTTGGCAGAGTCTCCGGAGCCCGCCTCAACGTCGACAAAACCATCGCGCTCGACGTGGGATACACCACATCAAATGCCATTCAGGTCCCTTGGCTTCGTACCGTGGAGAGGCTTAGGCTCCTCGGTATATTGTTTACCAACAATGTAAGAGAAGCTATGAGCCTCAACTGGGACCTGTTGATCCACCATTTCCGGCAGCTAGTGTGGCTTCATCGCGTGAGGGATTTGAACGTGGTGCAGAAGGTTGTTCTGCTGAACACCTTCCTACTCCCCAAGCTGTGGTTTGTTGCATCGGTTTGTGGCGCCCGTGCAATGGACATAGCGAAGGTGACCTGCACCGTGAACTCGTTCCTCTGGGATGGATCCGGAGGATTCCGAGTCCCACTGCAGCAACTGGCGCTGCCTCGCAACCGTGGTGGGCTTAACCTTCACCTTCCTGCCATCATGACCAAGGCGCTGTTGACGAACCGGTATGTTGCGGAACAGGGGTGTCTACGAGTCGGCGGTCAGCACATTTCTTGTGCTGGGAATCCTCCGAACATCGCCGCTGTTTCGTCAACGTACCCATGTCTGCGTATCGTCATACAGCAACTTGGTTATCAACCAACATCAGACGCCATCACGACACGCTGGATTCGCCAAACACTGACGGAAGTACTACTTGAGCCGAAGGTAGTCTTGCAAAATCCGTCAGTGAATTGGCGGCTACTCTGGCGCAATATTCATCGCTCCTGTCTATCGTCCCTTCAACGCAGCACGCTCTTCTTGCTGGTAAACGGCAAGATCAGCCATGGAGAGCTGCTGCATCGAATGAACCGCGTCCCATCTCCGTCATGTTCGTTTTGTCCTGCAATAGACACCCTGGAACACAAATTCGCTGGCTGCAAAAGAGTTGCTGATGCTTGGCAGATTCTGCACCAGCGAATTAGCGTTGTAATTTCAGGGTGTCCGTCTTCGTCAACGTTATTGTTCGGTTTGTTGCGTTTGCCTGTACTAAATGGCATTAGTGCAGGTAAACGTAACCTTATCCTAAGTTTGTTTGCGAACTACGTCATCCACATCATTGGAAACAATGATGCTGTGATTGACATAGAAGTTCTGCGTTGTTCTTTGTAAATATTAATGTTAATTAGAACCTAAGCACGTTTTCAATAAAAAATTAAAAAAAAAAAAAAATTGGGTGGCAATAAATAGCACGATGAAGTGGTGGAGATGGGGCTGCCATTGTGTTTGTAGTGATTGTAAGTGGAGGGCAGATTTGTAACTATGTTTAAATCTTCCCTTGCGTGTGCCTGGCGAAGGCAATGACAAACAAAATGGTAGATCGATCATGGTGGAATTTAATATTATATTTCGCTTTTAATATTTTAAAGGCATTTAAAACATACAAAGGTAATTCAAATGTTCATGGTAAGGATTTGAAACAAGTTTAACGAACGACAGTTTTAGTATTGCATGGTATAAAAGAAATACAAAGTGACAAATAGTTGTAACAAAAGCATAAGCTCAGGATCATTATGGATTTAAGATCATCGCAGGGTTTCTCTAGCTTGCTTATGATCGAAAGTCTCCGTTGCTATCCAATTTCCCATCGATTGATATTTGAAATATTTTATAATATTTTTATTGCTACTCCACATTTTTGAGTTGATTATTAGGCTTTTGATTTCGAAAACAGTCAATATATTATGAAAGAAAAAAATAGATTTTTCCCCTAAAACATGCATTATTAGAAAATTGTAATATCGTTGTATCAAACTCATTGCTCTCAATCCATTCGTAGACTTAGAGGTGGAACTCATTATCATCTTTACAATGCTCTGTATGGCACACGAAATGGCTTCTTGATTGTTGGCGCAAACATTGTCGCGTACTAGACCACAACAGCTCTATTAGCATATCGGGTGGATTATTGGTTTCTAATTACCATCCAAACCTCCCAAACTATCGAAACCACAAAGCTGAGGTTTGCACCGTACCCACCCCGTGTAGAAAGTGTGTCCTTCAAACGCTAGTGTGGCGGCACACTTTCACCCGACCACTCAAGACTTCTTGAGCCGAAAGGCAAACAGAGTCTTTTGTTGGCAGTCCCGCTCTTAGCATCCGCGGAAAGCCACAATCTTCAATCCCTGGAGGTCACCCGATGGATGTCAACCGACACAGCGGTCACTGGCAGTGTGTCCACTTGCCAGCGTGTGGGAAGGAGAAACCGAAGGTGGAAGTGTTTTAATTAAAATTCGTCCAACTGTGCAGCGTCCTTCTTTGGCTGGTTCTATGTCCTTTTATTGTGCTGTCTGCCTTTCGGTAGTCATAATTTGTTTCACGATGGCACCCGATGGTGACTTCTACTGCAAATCCTTTTGTTTTATTAGATACCGGGCGCGCTATTAAGTGAGTTAAACTGAGCAGCAGCAAGAGCAAAAAAAACCCATGAAATGAAGGCCCGGTGGACACTTTACACACGCGCGAGGGGAGTTGAAAAAGACTAACTAATGATAACGCAGCGTCAGACGGCGCAATGACGGTAGACTCATAAAAAAGTCCTCAGTGTGGAAGACGAAAAAAAGGGTTATGAAGATATGATTTTTTTGCTCGTCTTATAGTATTGTTGTTTTTTGCTGATGTTGTACTGTGTACTGTGAATAAGACGCACAATTTTTAATCTACTATCTGTGCTGCTGCGAATTGGGAATGGTTTATCATTGCAACCCCTTTTCAGGATGGAGGGAGGTCAAACTGTGTTGTTTTTTCTTCTTTTAATTTTATTTTCAACTTTTAATCTCATTCGGTACAATTCATAAAACAAAAGTCATAATTACTTTTTTTTTGTCTCTCCTTTTTATCCTTGGAGATGTTAGTAAGTTCGAGCTGGGCGAGGTGATACAAGGGAAAGATACACCTACGCGCGATACAGCGGTGAATTGTTTTGTTTTCATTTAACGTTTATCGGACAAAAGTTACAAACGTTACCGTAATTAAAATGGAGATCATCATCGCAAGTCGAGCGCGTGCGGGGTCCCATGTCCAATTGAAATAAAATGAAACAAATGGACACGTAACCCCCCCCCCCAATGTCTGTTGCAATAATTTGTACGCAGAATGTGATAAATTGGTTTTTTTTCTTTCCCAGAAAGGTGCTAAAAAGGTTTATTTAAAAATTGGTAAACACTTAAATAATGTACTTATATATATTATTACAAGTATTTCGAACGATTCTACACCTTCAAAGATGGAATAGAGAGACTAAATCGAACATAAATCTGTTGATAGTCTCCCTCATTCAGTTTAATGTCCTGTCCAGAAGTGCCTGTCCATATCTGAAAGTCATATTTTGACTACATACATTGTGAAACATGACTACACAACCCATTACCATTGCAAATTCATGCACAAAACGTATCGTGATCGAATAAGTCATCGTTAATAAAAATGAAAAACGATTTAGAAACAACTGGCAAGACACCAATTAGCGAAACGTCCCACAGTGGTGCAGGAGATTCTACAAAAGTAGTGGCAGTGGTACTACTGCATTCGAAAGGGGTGCAATAACGCGCGCAAGAAGCATTGCTCGTGAGCGGTGCAAAGGATAATCCATCGAGTTCAGTCGAGGTGTGTTTGTAAAGCGTAAACGTAGTGGAAAAAATAATGAAACCCACCAATGGGAAATGAAAGAACGGTGAGAGAAAGTGCGAGAAAAGCGGGCAATAAACCAATTAAAATTCGGTGCATATCTTGATCGAAATTTCGAGCGGAATAAATTGAAATGGCCACGGACATGGAGACGGAAAATCGACACAGGACAGGTCAAAGAAAAGCGGGCAGCGGCAGCCCATTCGTTCGCTTTCCGGGGGCTGAATGAAAGAGGGATCTGTCGCGATAGCAGCAAATGGGTTCATCCTTTTTCGAAGTCATCTATTTGAGATGGTTGTGTTTGTTCGCTTGCCTGCCTGCTTGCTTGCTTGCTTGGTAGTCGGAAAAGTGAAGAAATAAAACCACTCGGCATTGAACTGCACTGGGCGTCCTTCGTCGAAACGCTTTCCCTTTAATTGGGGGAAAAGGGAGGTTTGGCACACAAAAAAGCAATATTTTTGGCTCACTCTCGTAGTTGTTATTGTTGTGTTTCGTTTCGTTTGGTTGCTTTCATACACTTTATCCTTGCATCGGAATGACAACCATTTTGCCATTGGTCATCGTTTAATGGTTTTTTGTTTTTTATTGTGCTCTCCTATTTTGCTTGTCACTAGCCGCAAGCCACTGTGTGTATGTGTACGAGCGTCGTTTGGCGGTAGAAACGGGACAGCTCATGTCTGCCTTGCATCATGATCTCGAGATGCACACAAACATCATATGCTTGTACTTCACGCCGTACCAGAGCAATTCGTTTCGGGTGTGTGTGTGTTTATGTTATGTATATGTTTTTTGTGCCTTTTCTTGCTTTTCATTTATCCTGCTTTTTTGCACTATTTGTACCACATAACTGATCTATAAAACGCTCGAAATGAAGCCAAACGATTGCGAAGCTTGACGGGGGGCAATAGGGAAGGTGAATAAATGGGAAAACTACCCCCCTGGCTTACTCGCTCCCCCCTTTCACGGGGCACAGCGGGTTAGCATGTTTGCATTAAATTGATAGCATTCCCTCGAGAAAGGTGCTGATATGCGCGAGGAAAGCAAATTGGACCCAGCGGACATACCAGTCGCTGTATGGAAGGCCGCTGCGCACTGCTCACCCAAAAAGGGCGCCAAGAAGAAAGGGCCCAACGGCCATGAGGAACGGTCATAAAGATTGCATCCTATTTATGGGCCCGAAATGGTCGAATTGCATTGCGCCGGGTCGCGCAGGGTACCGTAAAGCGATAAAAAGTGGAGAAAAACGACATACGTACACACGAGCCATGTAGCGGATGTAGTTGCGCTCCATCTATTTCCTGTAAATTGTTGTTCATTTAAATGGAATTGCTTTTACGAGCGTCGCTATTTTTTTTTAAGCTGTATTTCCCTCTTTTATCCCGTTTAATAGTGTGTATGTGTGTGTGTGTGTGTGTGGAGCGATTTATGATAGCATTTGAACCATCTTAAAGGGTGTTACAATTGGTCTCAATAATGGATAATGATTTGTCTGATTGGAACAGTTATGGGTTGGAGTTTGGCTATTGATCTTTTCTCTGTCACGTTTTATTTGTTCTTTCCATGTCTATGAGCCTTATTTTAGAATCTTTTTTCTTATAGTCTGAAAAGAATGAATAGTTTGTGTGCTTCTATGCTAGATTTAAATTACCCTAATCGATTTTATTTTCCTCTACAATCATTTATGTCATGTTTTTAATTAATAAATTAACATCATAATTTCTTCAAAATCGTTCCCATTTCTAAATCAATCGTACGTATTTTGATAAATCGATTCCATAAACCATCGGTAACCAAGCCACTGAGCCGTGTTGGGGGACCAAACAGCTCATCAAACCGTAAAACGTAACCGTCCCCTCACCATAACGCTTCCTTCCCAAACTGCTCAACATTAACCAAACAACCATCTCAAACAACCCTTTTTCTTACCCTTACCTTTACCAACACCAACACGCCACCCACCAACACCACCCGGTTGGCAGCAGTGCAAGCCCTTTCGCAAACCCAATTAATACCGCTTGACGATTATTAATGAATCTTCATTAATAAACACACATTTAAAAGTAATAATTATGCTGTTTCCGCATAGCGCTCCATGATCGTGTCCCGCGTTACGTCCCGCGTTACACCGTAAAACCTTTCAGCGCAAATGATCTGCCATCGTAATGAGCCGCCCTCATCGCGTGCGCTTTCGCTCGTTTTACGCTTCACCCATCCATGCGCGCCCAGCGAGGACAATTTGTTTGAGCCAGTTTTGTGGCCATGTTGGGAACAAAATTCAGGGTTCGGGGATGGGAGAAAAGGAAATTAATTATATTAGCTTTAATTACGAGCAGGAGCGGGGAACAAACGATGATCAACTGTGCTGTGCCGTTTTCCCGGGACAGAGAGTGTTGTCATACAGAAACACACGCACACCCACCAATGGGGGGTACTTCCGTTTTTCCGCTCGATTTTCTTTCGCTTTTGGTGGGAGCAGAGCAGCAGACGGCCAGAGCAGTCTGTTTGCTCGATGTATTTATTATTATATTTTGCAGTGTTCAACATTGTTACGGACCAGAAGCACGGCAACATTGGCGCAACGGTGTGTGTGGCTAGGGCTTGCGCTGGACGGGCACATGTGTGTTCTGAACGCTTTCTTCGACCCGGCTTCTTTTTTTGCCGTTGTCGTTGTTGCCACCGAAAGCAATCGGAATGAGAATGAAGATTATATTAATATAAATCAGTGCTCCATACACTCCACTAGTGAAGGGTTTTGCGGGAAAGGATGAGGGGGGATACAATCATCCCATGCTGGACGTTGTGCACAAGAATGCTTTTGCTGCACAAAACTAAGCAAGACATTCAATAGCCCCGTGTGTGTGTGGTCCGTGAAATAAACAGACACATCCACACACTCGCTCACAAAGATTGGAAAAATACAAACAGCATGTGTTATGTTTCTATCAGGATATGAGTTGCATTATTTTTACGTTTACCACAGCACAGCTTTTGCACTGTTTGCGCCGTCTAAATGGCGCTTATTGGCGCGGTGCCTGTTTGGGGTGGTGCTGGGCAGGATACACCGAGATTCGTTTCTTTTGCGTTGGCCAGTGGGTCCAGTCCGACACATAATTGCACGTGTTACAGCTAGTAAATTAAAACAAACCCATACACACACACACACACACAAACATACACGTTGCGGTAAGGATGTGCTGCTAAGGGCAGTCGCTTGGCCGCTTCGGAAACGACACCTTGGTGCTTGGTCATTTGCGAGTATTGCATACTAATTAGGTGTTGCCGGTGTGACGCCACCGCTGCCCGGTTTCACGGTTGGTGAATCTCCGTTGCCCGTTGCAACCGCAAAGCAGCATAAACATCGAAACCATCTCTGCTAATGGTCATTTACACAGCTTCCCTGTGAACGCTGTGCTATGGTGCAGCGGTGATGGGGGAAGAAGGAGAGGAAGAAAGGGCTCTCTCTCTTTTCCCACTTCACGCCGCCAGTGGCAAGCAAATTCCCAAGGTGAAAGATATAATCTAGATTTAATGGAAGAAAATTAGTAGTGTTTGCACCATGATGGTGTGTGCTGCTGCTGCCGACCCAAGGCTACTTTGTTGGAGACATTCCAGGCTTGTGAGAGAGAGATGCGAGTGTGAGGTTGGAATAATTTAGTGATGCAAGACCCAAACATCGGTTCAGCAAGACCAAGAACATCACTTTGCTGCTGAGGAATGGAAAGCAGTTTTTTGCTCGGGTTTGTGTGTTAAACAACGCTTCTTTTTCTCCTCCCCGTTCGGGCTGTTTTGTTGTTGCCGTTGTTGTTCTCCCTCCAGAGGGTCAAGCATGTATGGCATTTTACGCAAAACCGTTGTACGGAACCCATTACGCCATGTACGCGATGCATCGCACTTGATTAAATCATAAAAGTGTGGCACTTTGCCTTCCCATTCATCTCACAACCCGACACCCCGGCTCCCTTCCAAAGGGACACCGACCAAGACATCATACGCGAGACGTGTCATTTCCGGGGGGGCAGGGCAATCAATCACTCCGTTTGGTTGGGCCGGGGACGGAAACGGCAAGATAGATCGGGTTGCTAGTGATGCTAGGCCGTTTTTCCCCGAAAGGCCGAGTGTTTATGTTGGGGTCGCTTTTTGGTCGTAAAAGAGTGTTTTCTCTGTGGAGTGAGGGGGTACCATGCATTGTACACAATTTGTGCTGAGAAGAAGTGTTGTTGTTGTTGTTGAGGTCTAGAGGACTGAGAGGAGTGTTTTGCAAAATGAACAAAGCAGTGGGCTCCATTTTGTCCTGTTTGTCTGTAAAGTGACCCTTTCGCAAGGCCTACTCTGTGTGTGTGCTGCTGTAAATTACTTATCGCACGCTGAGTGTCTCACTTATTTTGGGCGATTGCTCGTTGCGCGTGTCGTTTTGTGCATGTCGTGTTTAATTAAATTAAACCGTTCCTCATTCTTATTCACTGTAGAGTTTTATATGCACCATGGTGGGGTTTATGCATCAGATAGACTGTTTTAGGATGTAAACACTGTGTAACATTTAATTGAATTGAAAAAATAAAATAAAAACGAACCTCACTTAAATGGTATAATGCTTTTAAAACATTTTCTATACATTGTGCTATACAAATGTGGCAGACAGTGTGGCATGAAATTTGCATACAAGTTCCTGCCTGTTTTTTGCCCTTTTTGCGTTGTTCAGCTTTTTGCTATCATCAATGTGCATCATCAATTAATTATTGTTTACTCTGTGTTCAAAATGTAGAGACTGCTACCCTTAAAAAATCCCCGTTTGTGAGCACAACCACCGATACAAACGTTCCAACTGTTGTTCAATCGCCCCACAGCCATGAAGCGTTTATTTGTTTCGATTTGTTCATTGAAATCCGCTTTGGGCGGCATTCCTTTTTTCTGTTTGTGAGTGTGTATTTGAATGTTTTCTTTTGCCTCTTTTTATCCACGTTTCCGCTTGTTTCATCGCTAATGCTTCGCTGTCAATCGATCGACCGGTTTTGGCGGTGGCAGTGATGCTGTTTCCGCTGTTCCCCGCATCCATGTTCTGCACACAAGCCCACACAGTTGTGCTTACTTTCGCGCTCCATCCCCGCGGATGAAATGATGATTAATTATGCTGCTCTTTTCTTTTTTGTTGTTGTTGTTGCTGGCCTTCACACACCAATAGAACATGTGTTGGCAACACACACAATCCAATAGGGGTGGTTTACACCTGCCAACACCTCTGTAGTGTGGCGAGCCGTGAAAGCATTTCGCTCGAAGCGCATAGATCAAACTGATTGTCACTGTCATTACGTACGCTTGCTGTGCGTTATGTTGTCCATGGGCAGTGGGGTGGAAGAGGGGGGGGGGGAGTCCATGGTTTCGCTGCATGGACAAGGGATGAAATGGATCAACATCTGACACCTTTCCCCCCCTTTCTTTTGTGGATGGGTGGATGGGTAAAATTTATTATTAATGAGCATTTATTTACATTGCGCTGTGCGCGCGATGCATTCGTTGCGCCGATGCAGTTTGTGGTTATGTTTTTGTCTTTCTTTCTGCGGAAGTGCGCATGTTTTTTCCTTGCAGTTGCACGCTCACATGCTTTTGCGGTCTGCAATTGATCGATGAATGTTGCATTAATGGAAGCTTCGGTGTCTGTTTGTGTTGTCAATAGTGCATGAAAGATGGTCGATTTCATATTTTGATTGTTTTAATTACTAATGTATACTAATTCTAATATATATGTAAATACCGACTTTTTTTTAATAAGTTTGTAATTTTAATTTTTCTCACAAGTTGCACACGTTCTTGAAGGTTTGCAGCATAATTTAAACGTTAATTGTGTTGCATCAGCAATACATTAAAAGTAATGTTGTGAACATTAATCACGTTAAAAGCGTTCTCTCAATTTAAGAATATTGTTATGCTATAAAAACGCTAACGCATCATATTACGAAAACTTTATTCCCTTATCCAACGTACAAATTGTCCCCGTGTTGAACTCGACTTCTTTATGTCCGTTAGAACGGCTTTACACGAACACTCACTCACACACACATACTCACCAAAATCCGTTGATCGTTGAGATTTATCATACCTTCTGCATCAACCAAGAATCGTTGTAAGAATACGGTCCCTTCTCCCCTACTCCCTTGACGGCAATATGACACATATGCCGGCCGGCTGGTGTGCTCTCCTCTCCGTACGCTAAGCGGATTATCAAAACATCACTGCTGATGAGGCCGATAATGATCGTTCATTCAGGGCGGGGAAGTGCAAAGCGCGTAGAAGCGTAAAGAAACTGCGAGTCATTGCTTTTTTGTGCCGCGCTTGATTGCCGCGCCGGCTCTTCGTTGAGTGTTGGGTTTGAAACTTCCGGCCGCTTGGACTCTCGAAGCAACGGAGGGATCTTAAGTGAGGGACATTAAAAAATAATTAAGAAAGTGGTTTATAAATTTTTGTGTGAAAAATATTTAATCAAGTTTTAAAATTCCGTTGCTAACAAATCTTTTCCTTCCTTCGTGTCACTCCAGGTGTGGTTCCAGAATCGGCGCACCAAGTGGCGCAAGAAGCATGCGGCAGAGATGGCGACGGCCAAGCGGAAACAGGAAGAGCTCGGCGACGGTGACGGTGACTGCAGCGAGCCGATGGATTCCGATTCCGAGAGTTTGGATCTAGTCGACACCGGAAGCAACCAGCGGAAGCGCTGCCGAATGGAGGACGATATGCGGCATTAGCACGGAGCAGTGTGAGGCTTTCTGGGGCTATGGGGCGACGCTCGATCGATGAAGCAGACACGTGTGGAGGAAAGGAATGAAAAATCGAATTTATTACACGTTAGTTTTACACGGTCAGTTAAAGGCAAAAATCGGAAGGAGAACGGTTTTCACCGCCGAACAGAGGGCATGGAAAGCTGCGAAAAGCTTCACACTCATGGCACACCTAAATCCAGCGCTGGGGGTTAGGTCCGGTGATCTTCCTTTCCGTTTATGTAGTTGATCGTGGGACGCTTTGTAAATGTAAATGTGGTATGATTGTGTTGTTTGTGTGTGTGTATGTATGTGCGTGTGTGTGTGGCTCAGGATGAGTTCGATGTGAGACTTGTATGTATGTGTACCCCCTATCCTCCCCTATTATCATCTAATCGGAAGGTGATTCACTTTTGCTTAAGCACTTCTCCACCAACGGGGAGTTTTATTGTACAAAACATTAAAGTAGAAACTAAACATAAGATTCACGGCAGCAGCAGCAGCGTAAAGTATTAATCAGAAGCGGCTTGCTTAGGGTAGAGCATAATGTTGCACTATGTTAGGTTCCGTGTAGTATCCGCAACGAAAGCATTCCACATAATTTATGAACAAGTTCTGAATAGACTACTCCCACAGTAATGGTGGTTTAGTGTGTTATCCCTGAAACGCAGTCCAAACTCTTGTTTGAAAGTAACAAACGTGTTAGGTTTGAGGAGCAATAGAACAAGATTGAAGCAAAAAAAAAAGACAACAACCAGCATTTAAGAAAATGGTAACATCTGATCTATTTTGCACCAGCTTTTTTTGGTTTCATCGTGTTATGGATGATTAAGAGCAGCAAAAACTATGTAAAAATATTAAACAGATCATTCGCGCAAACTAGTTAAACACTAAGTTGAGCCCAACACAAAACCAGAAATGCATACATTCCAAGGCAATTGTAACAGTGATTGCGCTGTGTCGCTGGGAGATGTAAAAAGTAGTAAACATAATTTAACATCCACACACACACACCTTACAACTTTCATGTAACCACTATTCGAATTACGGTAGCAAGGGCAACGAGAAAGAGAAAGGAGAATAATCAGATACAAATACAACCAGCAGACGGAGATCAATGAATGCGAAAAGATAAATATAATATTTAATCGGTTAAAGGAGAAAAGGACCGTTTATGCACGGTCGGGGTGTCCGGTCGGGTGTAGAGATTCAAAATCAACAAGATAATAGCAGGGGCAGATGGTGGCCAGTACCGGGAGTCAGATCGGCAGACAGGAGCAAGCTGTACGCAGTACGCCAATAATACAGTTCGCAAACGTTTAATAAAGACACTGGAAAATACTTAAACATAACCGTTTTGTGGTCGGTGTTAATTTTGATCCTAATCCGATAATAACTTATTACAGGATAGTATTTTTTTTGTTTTGAATTTTTTAAGACACTTTTTGATATCACATTACAATGATTTGAGAAATGGAACTATCAGCATTCGAGAAGATTTGATATGAATACATATAGTAAGAACTATGTAAAGTTTCTTCATTGGTTGAATGAATCCGGTTTGTTTATGTGTTTGTTTCCTGTTTCAATTAGGTTGAAGCCTCCAGGTTGAATGTTTAATCAAAGTTATTCTTTCATCAATAAGTGAATTTACATTCACTTAACTTTTTCATCTTCTTTTTTATGAGGAATGTCTTCCTCAAGATCAAAGCAGATTTAAAAAATTAAAACCTTGAATAGATTGATAATTAAGGAGTCTTTCTTTTAAAATCCCATGCCATATACTAATACAGGGTTTTTTTTGAAACATATTATTTTCAAACCAATATTTCTCATTTACATTATACCTATATGAAAAAAAAAATACAAATATGAAAAAAAATCGATGTATGCGTCAGAAATTGTTTGATTTTTTTATTATACTAATAAGTAAAATCAATAATAAATAAATAAATAAATAAATAAATAAATAAATAAAACAAATAAAAAAATAAAAAAATAAATTAATAAATAAATAAATAAATAAATAAACATTTTTTTTCCATGGCTCAACAACCGTTGTCGGTCAAGGCCTGCCTGTACCCACTTTGTGGGCTTGGCTTTCAGTGACTAATTGGTTCCCCCTAATAGCAGGATAGTCAGTCCTACGTATGGCGGCACGGTCTATTTGGGGATTGAACCCATGACGGGCATGTTGTTAAGTCGTACGAGTTGACGACTGTACTATATAGACCGGCAAATAAACAAATAAATCAATCAATAAATCAACCAATTAATGAATAGATAAGATATTTAAACATGGAAAAATAATTTGTAAAAAGTAGAAGTATATTTCACAGTAAAATTTTTATTGGGACAAGTATAAAACATTCTTCAATCGCTTGAAAAAATAGAACATAAAATCTTAAAAATCTTGCAACCCATAAATAATGCCACTCTTAACCGACAGATGTTTCGGAATATATTTTCTCTTTTATTGATCAATTTGCGATTGCATCTTGTTCGACATTCACAACAGTGGTAAAGTCACTCATCTCTTCAATAACAATCATCAATAAATGATTGGACATTGTGTAAATCGAGCGAGTAGTGTGATCATGTTCCTCTCTTGCTTGCCGAAAAACTAGACCAATTTACTCCCAGTTAATTGCTTCCCATATACGTATCATTAATTTATTGCAATTGCCTTGCGTACGAAGAAGCCAAAAAGAGCGAGGAAAAAACCCAAAATACAGTCCCTTTGCAGCCTTTTGCTGCATT
This sequence comes from Anopheles arabiensis, assembly GCF_016920715.1. Taxonomy (NCBI): domain Eukaryota; kingdom Metazoa; phylum Arthropoda; class Insecta; order Diptera; family Culicidae; genus Anopheles; species Anopheles arabiensis. Next base: position 24,140,737 of record NC_053517.1, read on the forward strand.
GTTCAGCCCGCGATACACTGGCAGAAAGTCAACAGGGATGGCAGAACAAAATTAATCTTCCCAAAGCTAAAAGCAGCTAAGTGCTTACTGGCACCGATCGAGCCAGGATATTGATTATTACAATTGCGAAAAGTTATTACAAATTTAGCGTCAAATGGCATTAGAATGGCAAAATAGACAGAGCCAACAATAACAAAAAAAGGACAACAAAATCACAACTATCACCCCAAATTCCCCGGCTACCGGAAAACATGTATCCCGGAAATGAAAGGTATTGATGGATTTTTGGAAATCGTTTTATACTGTTTTTGTGCAGATAAAACCCCAGACCTGATCTGGGGATTTTTGATTTGTGTGTTCGTTTTTATTATATTCTCTACCGAATCGGAGGGAAAATATTTATATCCCGATTGACTTTTTGCAGCCGGGATGCAGTTTTCCATCACATCACACATCTGCCTTGCTGTTAGATTCGTTACTCGTGGCGGCTGTTGACGTTTCCACGGCCAGCAAGGCCGGATAATCGATCGGCCTGTCGTTCGGTTGTGAGACTCCGTTTGTCTCGGAGCAAACTTTAATCTTTTTTTTCTTTGTTTTCTATTCCGCATGCTCTTCCTTTTCATTTTCTTCAGAGTCTTCAGAGGCGCAGACACGGCCCACACTCGTCAACGGGCCAGTTCTCTTCGATTTCCATAGTAGATTTGCTGTTCCGCTGGGCCACCTTCCCTTCGGACTGTGTGATTGGGATGATCACGTAAGGACTCTGTCTCAAGAGTGATGGAGGAGAAGATCATGCTTTTCCCCGTCAGTAGCCAAGTGGCGAAACGTGACGGAATGTGAATGTGCAGCCGTGTGGTCAGCTCTGTAGATCGGTGAGAAATCGGCCGGATGGAACCAATCCCGAGGACGGGGTTGATAAATATTGAACCCCTTGTGCTGTGGCCTGTCGGTATGGTAATTTGTCCGGGCGGTATGGTAATATGTTGCAATGTGTTGCATTGGATACTCCCATGTTGACTTATCGTTTGAAAGGTGGTTCGAAGGGGTGGAATGGTTTAGTTTGAGTCAGTTTTCGATATGATAATATGTTGCTTCTTCGACTTTGGATTACTTTTTTTTGTTGGTTGCCGGTAGCTTTTGCGAGGAACAGAGTGGTTGACATATGAGATTTGATTGCTTGCCTGCAGTGATTGATGCTGAGAATGGGCCGATAATCAAGGCGTAGGCGTATAATCGGATTCGGAGAGGGTGAATTTGATTATTGGTCAACAGATGTATTTCAGAACGAAGATTTCGTTTTTTCCCTCTTTAATACGAACTATTGATATTCCGGGTTTCGAACCAGATTTAGCATATGATTAAGGTGTTTCAATATTGCAACATTGCTTTTTTGGGGGTTTCGTTTCCATTTTTATCACAAAAAAAAACAAATAGATTATCAATTTCAGCAATTTCATTCACCCACGTGTCCCTGATTACGGTGTTGTGAAGATTATTTTGAACGCCCGCCCTGGGCAAACAAATTTGCCACGTGACGTGCCGAGGCTGAAAGTGCGAAGAAAAGCCGGTACTTTTTTTTCTTTCCCCAATTAAATTGCCATCTTATTTCAATTGCTCCTAATAGCGGACACAAAAGAGGAAAAAAGTGTTTTAAACGGTGGCCAACAACATTGGGCGCTTTCGAAGGTGAAACCAGTGACACGCACACACACACACACACACACACACACACACACACACACACACTGCTGGTGCTGATGTGATGTGAAACTTATTTTAAAACCGCAGCTCCCAGATTAGCCGCCCTTTTGCCAAAGAGGCCAAAAATCCTTTAAGCCTTCAACAATGCCGTAAATCGATTAGCTTTGGCTGGATGGTGGATTTCCGCCCCCTTTCTTCTACGTTGGTGGTACCCCAAAAAAAAAGCAATCAAACAAACTCGCCCCCGTTAGCCCCGGTTTCGGTCGTCAGTTATTAAATGTGGCTAATGGTGCCGCAAAACGATCGTGTTTAAGTACGCACGAAATAGGCGGCCAAATGCATATTGCGGGGTGTTGAAGGGAGAGCTAAAGATCCTTCCTTTCCTCACCAACGTGACGCATAATTAGGCCGCGAATGGGATTACTCAAAGTTTTCGACGCAGCACGAACAAAAAAAAAAACTTACAGCCTACCGTTCCCCGTTTCGTGCGGAGAAGCGCTTTTGGGCGGTAAGCTTCTTGCGTAAGGCTGTGCCGGTGCCACCACCTCGTGTTGCTATGGTTTCGGTTCTCAAGATTCGTCCATTTCTGCCTTGACACGTCAACGCGCGGCGTACAGGTGATCGCGCCGAGTGAATTGTTTTCCACGCGGCAGAAAGTGCGCTGCGTGAGCAACCGTTTAAAAAATGGATTTCAACCTTTCTTTGCAGAAACAAAAATAAAAAATGGATGTAAAAGACGATGACAGCAGCAACCACAAAGCATGGGGTGGGATGGGGGGATGGAAGCGAAGCAATGAGACAAAAATAATTACATCCCAAAAATCCCACCGTAAAGCGGGGACCGGCCATACACCAACACGAAGAACGAAGAAGGCGGAGCACTGGACGGAACAGGAGCAAATCCGTCATTTCATTTAAATTATAATCGATTTTTAAACAGAAAATAATTGGCCCCCGCTCCGGTATATATTTATATTTATTTATAAAATGGATGACACTGCCCCCCGGCCTGGAAACGGAATGGAGGAGCCGGGTTGGGATGTACGTGTCCATCTCAATTCATTTTTTTTCAGGCTTGGTTTTGCCATCCTTCCCCTTTTTCTGAGCTGCCTAAATGTATTCAATTAATTTGTACAAAACTTTGATTCCCAACTGCTCGGGGCATTTTCCGGAAGTGCCGGATGCCAGAATTTCCCTATTCTCTCCTGTCCCCTTGAACGTGGTCCGCTTTTTTTTGCTCTCTTCAGGCCCGATTAAGTGATCTCTTCACATGCACACACACCCTGAAAACGGGGACGTTAGATTGGACTGCGTGCGCGTGTGTTTTCGGCGCGGAAAGGTTTTCGGCGAGCAATTTAATAAGCTGTCACTCTAATTACACCCCAATTCATCACCGATTTATCTTTTCGGCCTTACCGTCCCCCTGCGCTCCCTGCGCTCCTCGTGCCGGGCGGGGTCGATCACTCATCTGCGTGACAGACATCAGTGCTTCCGTGTTTGGGGTGGTTTTGGGTCGGTTTTGGCTGGGCCTGTAGGCTGGGCCTGAGATTTCGGGATGTTTTGCTAAATTGAAGTGAATTACAAGCAGGCAGAGGGCAGAGGATGAGCAAAGGATGCCGATGAGCTGTCCGGGAAGGTAATGCTGGGTGCTTGTTCATCATCGTAAACGCGTGTACAGGACGAACTGCTATCGACCTCCCCCCTTGGGTTCGTCGCAGGGATTTGGCTGTAGAACATACAAATGGCTAAGAAATCGTCAGATTTATGTTGCAGCATTAGAATGATCGACAACATTCGGTGTTACGTGCGCCGGGGGTTGTATGGGAGTTTGGTGTATTGATGGATGCGGTGAGGTTGATTGTAAATTAATTAATACACTTAATCGAAGGTAAAAAACGAGATTCTGAGCAATATGCCATCATTTTGCTCAGCACGAATGACAGATGGGTGTTTTAAGGACGTTTCATTGGTTTTAAATGCGGGAAGCGGTGCTAGGAGCACCGCAACATGTTTGCAATTAAAGCAGAAGCCAACTTTGTGGAATTAATTACTTATATTTATTAAACTCTTGTTGCAATTAAAGCATTCATAGACTTAGATGACTGTAAACTAATATTTATATAATAATAAGTATTAAGCTTGAATGTTTTCTTATTTGGCTGAATCTTGCTAAGCTTTTTCCCTTCACTCTCAATAACTCCCATATCAACGCTGATCTCCCGCTGCTTTGCGTCCACCCTGTGCCTGCAACCCAACCCACCCGCTCTTTGTAACCAATCCGCCTAATCGATCAATCGGGCAACAAGATTAACTGCTAATGCAATTAAACGTGAGAAAATGTATCGCTCCAATGGCCCTCCCGCTACGTTCCCGCACTCCACATCGCTCCACCACTACGAGAGCGGAATGGGAAGCGAGCCTTTTATTATGTTGCCTTCATACGCCCGAATAAAGCGGGTCTGGAATTTGTAAGTTCAACCTGAATTAAGCGCACACAACACACACACGTACACGAGACGAGGAGGGCGAGGGGGAAAAGCAAACGGGACGGACCCCCGAGCGCGATGGAACGTGACATTCGATCTTTGAAAGGGCGAACCGACGGTCGCGCTCGCTTCCAAATCCGGCAAAGTGAGAATCAAAGTCACTCACCGAGCGTATTAAAAAGTCGGAAATCTGAAAGCGTATCGCCGACCGACAGCAGCATCCAGCAGCCGGACGGAGGCGACGGCGAGCGGTCGAACTGGATCAGCGCATAACCAATATAATGTGAAGAGGAAAGGAACAGAGAAAAGCAGCGCAATCTTGCCATCCTTCCCTGTGTTCCCAGAGCTTCCCAGGCTTCGCGTGCTGGTGCGGGTGACTTTGTAATTCATCACAGATGAAATTATTTAATTTCTCGCAGCGCGAATATCAAATTTAATTATGTCCGAAGAGGCGCGTAAACGAGTTGATAGCCGGTTGACGCGGCCGACGCGGGCAGGATGGAACGCGCCCTGCGATCGTGATCGTGTGTGGGGTGCGTTGGCAGCGGGCTCGGAGGCACCCCGTTCTGGGGTTGATTTGTGTTTGATGTTTGATTCGCGCTGTAGTGTTGGACAGGCGGCTGCTACCGTTTTTGGGGGCAACACTCGGCAACTTGGAGCCATGCCGCACCACAGGAGAACAGGGGAGAGCCGAGTTAACCGGTTTGTCTGACACTTTCATCTAACGGCTCACACGCGGCTGGAAGCTGGTCCCTGTCCGATTTCGGAACGGGCAAGACGAATCCCGACCGGCTGATGATGAAACGGTGCATGTGTCGCGGTGGAAACGTTATAAGCGGATCTTTTATGGCTATCGATTGATGGATCATTTAGTAATGCGTTCTTAAGAAGGGGCAGCAGCAGTGTTGCACCTTTCGCTGTGGATAACAAGCTTGTTACGGTGTGGAAGTTTAGATAAACTTTGAAATGTTTGCTCGTTTAGATTGATACATTTTAGTGTGTAGCACCTTTCAGTATATACAATTCGATAAATACAATGTCAATTCAAGTCATTCCAGGATAAGAGAGTCTCTTATAAGCACAAGATATCGAACACTCATGTTACAACAATATGAAGGAAAGGGAATTTAAATCGTCATTATGCGAAAATTATTCTGACTGAGTTTGTCAAATATCTCCTAACTCATTATTGTTAAATCTTATAAGATAACTTCATTTGAGACCATTTTTCGTCCAATATTAGAAAATAGAGTTAATGAGGATGGCTTTAACAAGCAATAGCGTCAATTTTTTAATAAAACTTTCAATCGGTTTCAGACTAAATCAGTTTGATGCTTACTTTTGTTTATGCTTACACTTCTATAACTTATGTCCAATACGAATAATTCTACTAATTCCTTCTAATGATAGCTTTTAGATATACAGTGCTTCATTTATATGAAGAATATAATGTTAATTGACATAATCATATATGGTGTCAGCGATGTATAAATGGTCATAGCTCCCCACTAGATTTAAACGCCTTAATACAATACACATTTGTGCCGACGAAAACAAATGCTTATACGATCTGCTGAACATTCAAACATCTTCCGAGCACATTTTTCACATCCTCAAATCGAATCGGGTTTTCTCGCGTACGTGCTCGATCGTACCGGAGGATCGTACCGCGGCCTACTCGGCGGGCAACTTTTCCCAGCTTTCCGTTCCGTGTTTCGCTTTCTGACAGTTTTTTTTGACAGCCGATCGAATCGTCGATGAAAAATTACCAATCTCCCACCGAACGGGGGACGAACCTGCCACTCTTGGCCCCGTGGTGGTGTGTATTATGATTTTTCTATATTTATATCTAAAAAAAGCCCCCCTGTTCAAACAGCGAAAGGGGGCAGCAGTGCTCCAAGCAAAGTGTTTCCACTTGAACAGAGAACAGGGAAAATCGGCAACGGATACACCGATTGCGAGAGCACCAGCACAACACAATACGAATCGAATCGTGCGCTTTCTGGTATGCAAAATTTATTGCGAAAAATCATACGCGTCCCACGACGTCACGCGGCGACGGCACCCATCGTCGGGCTCGCAGCCGGTGGTAGAGCCGGCTGTGCGGTGAAAAATTGTTTCGCCAAAAGATTTATCGTTTCGCTTTGGTACGTGTGTCTGTGAGTGGTAGTGTGTACGTTTGTGTGTGAGTGTTTTCCCCAATGCTCCCCCGATGCCTTGCGTTTTGACGGTACCAGCACGGTAGGTTAAGTAAAAGTGTGCAAAAGGACCAGCCTTCCCTTTGCACGGCACAGCACCAGTACGACGAAAGAAATCAAATCAAATTTGCTACAAAATGGAACATTGTTTTAGTGTGTGTTTTTGTGTTTGTGTGTATGGCCCTTCCGATCTGCGAGGGTGGCGGAACGGAGCCGCAAGTATGAAAGAAATGGATGAAGATGCGCAAGATAAATCATAGCCAGGATTGAAATCTATGCGAGAGTTTATTTGCCCGCAATGATTTGTTTTGCTCATTGTTTTTGACCTTTTTTGTGTGTTTACAGTTGTATGATGTATCATATTTGAAACAAAAAAATAATATTGTTTGCAATTTTGTTGCAACGTTTCAAGATCAACCAAGGCGTATAGTTATAAATTTGGTAGAACGAAGTAATAGTCGGTTTGTCCTTCCCTAGCAATCAGCTTTAAAATGCCGATCGATTTCAAACTCCCCAAAAGACATAAATTAAAATTAATAAATTCACTTCAAACAAATCTAGCTCACGCCAATAAAAAAGCATTTATTTTTATTTCATAAACGATCCAAGAAGAGGGAGTTAAAAATAAAACAACACAACAACCAATCGATGTCAAAACCATGGTCAAAACATTGATTTTAAGCTACATTTGATTTCAAGCTTTTCGGTGCCGTCTTGTAGATTAAATTCCGGGACCCCACGGTACAATACCGGTAAAAAACAAAACTAAAAGCATTGCCTTTACCGGTCGCAACCGCGAACGACTAATCCTCGTATCGCTTTGTAAGATTTATGGCACCTGATTGGAGGAACTGTATCGGGGATGCTGTATTCGCAGATTTGGTGTCCTGCTCGACGGTGCTATTCTTTCATTCTCCCACCTTCACTGTTAGCAATAGGCCCACCACACTTGGGCGGGCTAGAGAGCATCCCAAAAATGGACAACAGTCAATAGAATTCGATTAACAATTTCCCTAAGACCTCCGCCCCGGGCGCTCCGATCATCCACCAAGGCCACACTCGGATAGAGAAGCATGCTGAAAGGTTGGCTGATGCTGGTGATGATGATCGAAGTAGACCGAGCGTAAGGCCGAGTTGCCATGGACCCGGTTCATTAGGCGCTAGATTGCCCCGCTGAGCGATCGTACAGCCCTGCTCGGTGGTGGTGCTGCGACTAAAGCATTGTGGCGTGTAAACGATCTGCTATAAATTTAATCATCTTCCTCACACTGTCCTCACACTCAGTCCCACTGAGTCGTGGATGGGTGGAAGCTACACTTTCTTTTTGGCGGAGCGTTATGGTGCATTACTCCGACCCCGGACTCTAAAGCTGCTGGTGCGATGATGAACCTGAAATCGAAGAAAAACGCCTGTGGTTCATAAAACAACTCCGCACAAGAGAGCATCGGAGCGAGGCGTGATATGCCTTCCCTAATAATAAACTATTAAAATGTGCGATTTACATTATGGAACAGTTTCCAACACCCTGTGCGTGTGTGCTAGGGTATGGTTGGGCCACCCTGATACGCCCGAAAGCCACGGGCTGCTATAAACCCCAGAGCGCTCTGATCCGCTCCTCCATGCGTAGAAGGATGTTGAGGCTGGCATTCCGGCACGCTGACTCCGGTGAGTCCTGAGTGTCATAAATAGCTCAACCTAACACCCCATGCCCGTGCTCTCTCTCCCGCAAGGGTAACGCAAGAGCAACAGTTCCATAGCCCATAGACGAAGACGAATGATGACGATGGCTTTATGTTAATTTATTGATGCGATATAGGAAATATTAATTGAAATAGAATTGTCCCTTTTCGGTCGTCCTGCGCCCTCCAGCCTGACGTGCTGGGGCCAGACGATTAAAAGTTTTATGGCGATAGATTTATGGCGGCTGGGCGCTGGTGAGCCTGGAGGAACGCGCCCCGAGCAGATAGCACCTTTCGGCCGTGCTGATAGCGGGATGGAATAGGAATCTTTGCTCGACGAAATGGGTCTGCATCGATCATGCACCTTGTTTTAGATCGCACTGTGGACGAGTGATGCAGTGTCGATCGGGCAAGATGCATTTTGGATTTATTTTAATATAATTTTTGCTCAAATTCATCACATGTAGAGATGTTTGAAGAGATAATGACATTTTTATTTCATTTAAATTTAATTAAAAACTATATAAATTTTTAAATTTAAAGATAATATCCCATTGTGCACGATAGACAGCATGGAGTTTTGCTCGTTGGTGGTCTAGACATGAGAAAGATCATCTACAGCTTATAAGATCGCATGCCCGACCCACCATCAATCCCCGATCGGTGGAAAGCTTTTATAGGTAAGCTTATATTGCCGCTTGTTAAGGAAATTAAACAGCCCCATTTGGGGTAAGGTGAATGGTGCAAATCGTAAACAGTATAATCTTATAACCGCGTTTTTGTGCTTGCAGAATGGGACTGTTTTCCTAATTGCGTGTAGAACGATCGATACGTAATCTGATTTGTAGAGCAGCGAGCGTCACAAATGCGTCAAAGCAATCAAATCAAACAAAATAGGGGAATGAAATCTTAGCAAGTAAGTTTTATCAATAGCACACCCTGCAAAAGTATTAATGCAGTCAAACAAACTTAATTATAAGGTTAAGGGAAATACTCTACCAACGAGCAAATCAAATCTCGCGCTAAACAAACACGCTTAGTGCCATTCGCTAGGGCAGACCGTAGCAGTAACAGTAGCTCGGCATTCATATTCAATTCCAATTGATGATGTACCTTTTTTGTACCCCTTTCCATTTCATGGCGCAAACGATGGCTACAAATCAATGCCACACATAGTTTAGATTGTATGAGCGGCTGTACACCGGCTGCTCTGTAAAAAACGTACTTCTAAAGGCCAACCAGCCAGCTAAAGCCCGATCGCAGCGGAAACCGTTTAGCAAAATTGGCCGAAACAAAACCTTAGCCGCACTTCATCGAGATCAATTAATTTTCGATTATAAATTCAATTTATTGAGTAGTGCTGCTGCTGCTGCCAGTGGCCCCCGTTTTGCTGCTAATTCAATCAACAGCAGGCACCGCAGCGGAACCTCGGGATAGTGGTACGTTTTTACTCCCGGTGCGCCCGTAGCTGCAAAATTCATCCACACCAGGCACAAGGCTTTTATTTTAATGGAATATTAGCACTGTCATCGGGCAGGGCCCGTGACCCGATGGCTTAATTTGTGGATGTGATTTATGTTTACGAAACCGTTCACTATTTATCACAATTTTCGACGCTTTTATGTGAACGATATCGTGTTTTTTTGCTTCTTTTGTTGCTACAATTGCTACTCCTCGTAGCCTCTCCCTCTTCGGTGAGTGTCGATGCGGCCGGAAACGTTACGATTTGTGAAGTAATGCACACACACCCTTTCGGGGCGATCGCTTTCACAAGAGGGTGACGATGGTGCGGCCATTTCAGTGCGCGTTCGAAGTAAATTCGAGTAGTTCGCTCGTTGGGAGTTTCATAGTTTTGGGCAAGGGGGACCCTCTGTTCACGCGATACACGGGCATCATGTAATCTAATTTTTGTACACGAATTAAGTGCCATCTCATGCTGGGACGGTGGTACAGAGGGAGGATGTACGGTTCGGTTCGGGGGGTGTAGTAGTCGAACAGCAAACACGGGTACGGGGGGGGGGCGTCTCACATCGGACGAATCAGATGTTAATGGGATGAACGATGACAAAAATAAAAGAAGGAACAAAAAGTCAATTTTATGAGATGCATTTTTAAGTTGATTATCGTTTGATTTTTGGTTTTAAAATGATTTTCAAAACGAGTGTTGGATGGCGTTTAATTAAGTTTCTAGTTGGAAAGTTCGCTGTCAGGGGTTGTTATGGGTAGTGATTGTGTAAAGTTGTTCGTATTTTTTTTGTTAAAATAATTATATTATTGTAATCATGTTTCTGTTGTTCTAGATGACATTTTCATTTTTAACATTTCACTTTCAACATTGGTAGGAGCAACATGTTTTGGATGAATTTTATGATTTTTCAAATAATTTCTTTTTTTTATGTATTTTTTAAATCAATGGACAGTTCTAGGTGTCTCAAACTTTTGTAAGACCTCAAATGCAAGCTAAGGTGTAAAAATCAGTCTAAAAACAGCATTTTGAAAAGCAAAGTAACAATTAAATTCCTAATTCCAATCATAACTTTTCGAAATCTTTACAAAAACTTTAAGAACACGACATACACACATACCCCGATTCTAAGATTGATGCTGGCACGCTTCCAAAACAAAACACGGTGTTAATGAGGCGTAAAGTTAAAGTTCTACCACCCTGTTGTCCTGTACCGGAGCACCACACCTCCTCCCGACGGCAATGCCAATCGGGCCTTTGGCATCAAAAAGGGCAAATAATATTCATAACTCATCACACCATTGCTGATGAAAACGACCAGTATCGGGGCAGCTTCCAGGCAGCAGCAGCAGCAGCATCAAACCCTTGGCTGTGTTCCCCCATTGATGCCCCCCCCCTTCCGACGACACGGGACATGGATGATTTGCTGCGCGATGTTGTCAAGAAAATGTCAAACAAATCACATTAAATCAAGTCTCGTAAAAATGGGGAAACGTTTAGCAGGGATGCAGCTGGCTAGCTGCCCGACGACGTCCCGAGACTGCCCAAGTACCTAATAAAATGGTTCAATTGGTTTCCGGGTGGGGAAACGGGTGCTGTACCGCTGGGATGGATAATTTTGAATTTTTATTTCGTGCGATAGTTTAGGGATGTAAAAGTTGCGCTTTCTTGCAAGGGGAATGCTTGTCAAAGCTTTGTGTGGAAGAAAATTATGAAAAAATATAATCTTTTTTATGAACAAAAAAGCGAAACGTTCTGAAACACTACAACATAGTTATAACATTTATGATAGCTTTAAACTAAATGTTAATAAATCATTCCCCTCTTTTCTTTCATTTCCTTCTCCACACACTCCTTCGATTTGAACTCTCCTCCTTCTTTTTCCATTACTAACTAAACCGCCCTCTCATTTGCCCCTTGTCCGCCCACTAACATTCACATGAAAAGCAACGCATCGAGTTAATGATGCAACTGAGCACTTCAATCGATCGGTGTTTCCCTTACCGTACGCCGCTGCTTGAGCGTTTCCCTTCACATGGCAGCACGGTAAACGGAACGAACCAGAACGAAGCGGAATCGCGGGAACACTCTCGCGCTGGTGTGTGGGTTTGAATTGATGATGTCTGCAGCTTCCAGTTTGATGAACGCCATTGCGCTCTCGCCGCGGAAAGCGAATCATTGGACCGGAAAGAATAGCGCAAACGGCGCACGGCTAAACAAACGAAGCATACGGCGTGGGTTTTCGCGTTTAATAAGAAGTTACATTTAGAAATAAAAGGCATTCAAAGCTGTGAATATTGTTTTAGCAAGAAATAATTGTGCTTTCACATTCGAAATATAAATCAAAAAAGAATTTAGGCATTAAAATTCATACTTCAAAAGCGATCAAAACGTGGCTAACTGCATCAAACGTCCTAGGCAGCATGGGCATTAAAGGGATGTTTTCAATAAAACATAAACACAACGAAATGGTTGTATTTTGTTGTAACCTTCATAAACGTTTATTTACTTTTTAGCCTGTATCTTTCTCTGTCTTTCTCTCGACTCCATCGGCGTACTGCCGTTGCAGCCAAAACCAAGAAGGCGCAGAGTTTTCTCATCACCTCTTCCTAGCAGCATGTCAATTCTTTTCCCGCATTCTTTCACCATATCTCTTTACCTTTGCTCCACACACACACACACACACACGCAAACACTCGAAGCACACGCCCGGTTCAGGAGGTGGCTGTCAGTAATCATTTCTCGTGTATAATTTATTGCCCCATCGTTAGTCATTCAAGAGGTATGTATTTTTCATTAAAACGAGTGTGTTACATAAAAACCAAATATTGTGCACATTGGGGTTGGGGATGCAGGAGTGTGGAAGGAGCGCCTTTCATCGCTGAACAAACGTGTTCGAAGGATCGATTTCTTGAGCGCAGGGTTCTCTCTCCCGTCTGCTGCATTCTGTTGCTTAGCAACTTGAGCCCATCGAGGGTTATAGGGGGTGTTCTAGAAGAATATCACTCCCTGCAGGAGTTATATGGCAAGGTGAGAAAAATAAAATGAAAATACCATTTCTTGCATCAGCCTTGAGAGCTTTGCCCGGGAAACACTCCACGATGGGTGTAGCGATGCTGGGCACAGAGGGGAGGGAAACAAAATACAACCACATCACCAAAACGTGCCTCTTTTATTTTGCTTTTAATGTTTACTTTTCCATGTTTTCAGTGAGGTTTTGAGGCTTGGTTAGACTCGCTCTCTCTCTCTCTCTCTTTCTTGGACTCGCTTGATGAACTTAATGACGCTGTAAACGCGTAAATTTCAATTACCCTTACGTCCCCATTCTTCACGGTTACATGGTCTAATAAACTCGGGACAGTGTGTGTACCAAGCATCCCCCCAAAAGCTTCCATCTCACGAAGCTGTTTAAGCTTAACATATGTACCGGCACGGGCACGCTCGTTGTGACATGATCGACATCGTGTACCGTGATCGTAAAATGTTTAACGCCCCCAAGGTTTGTGCAGACTACACCACCATGCCTCTGAGATGTGGGGCCTGGGAACGATGTGCAGAAGGACAACCGTTTTTACACCCCTTGAAGGAAAAAAGGGGAGTAAAGCTTTGCTCCATGTTCTAAGGTACGGCGTTGTGGTACCGCATTTAAAGCGCTCTAAATAGATTCCGTTTTATTGCGTTATAATTGCTTTATGTTTACTCTAACGCGAGGAGCTATAAAAAGGGTTTATTGTTGCTCGTTACCACACCAAAGCATTACAATTCCAATTGAATGTAAGGTATGACCATACCTGATCGATGAAAAAGGTACAGAAATAAATAAGAAAATCAATGAAAAAATCATTTCATGCTATGGAATGATCGAGGCTTTCCATACGATTTAATCTCTTTAATAATTATTAATTACAAATAATCTTTTGTCAATCATTAATAGGCGAGAAGAAAGAGCAAATGTGACGTGTGATGTACAATTAATTAAAAAAAACCCCTAAACCTTCCACCCATCATTTATCGGTACAGAAATGATCCTAGTGACGGTTGTCCGGCTGTTGTTTCCCTTTGTCACCAAAGGGCTCGATCAGGTGGTTGGAAAAGGCAAAGGGAATAAGTATGAAGGAAACAAGCTGCAGGAGAGAGAAAAAGCGCACACCGGACAAGTGGCAACAATGGCAAGCGGCCCGAAAGTCAATCAAAAAGGTTCCAACAGACCGGATTATTATGATTTCCTAGCATCCACCTTCCGTCGATCGTTGCCCAAACGCTGTGACTTTTGGCAGGGAACAAAAGAGGACAGACGCACCAGACGGAAAGGAGCCACAGGAAGAAGGAAAAAAGAACAAACCACGTCATTTAACCATCGAAGCACACGCACACACACACATCCATGCTTGAAATGAATCCTGATCATCCGGATTTAGGACCTTCCGATGGATTTCGGTTCCGGTTTCGGTTGTCCTTCTGTCCTGTTCCTTCTTATTTTTTTTTCTCGAGCATTCGGCTGTTTGGCTATTGATTTCTCCGCTGTTGGTTCTGTTAATTGAACAAGCACTGCTCGGCAAAAGGAAATTAGCACAACAATAACATCCCTAATCTTCTTCGCCTTTCGGGCCCGGGTGTAGGACCGGGTGTGTGTGTGTGCCTTGACGCGGGCACAAACAACGAACGCAGCAACGGGATGATGTTGGGCTATTTTGACTTCTTGTTCCGGATCCAAAACATGAACCGGTAGAGATTGCTGGTCGTGTACACAGTACGATATCATGGCGGGGTGAGTGCTTGGTGCGTATTAATCCCGTACCTTGTGCCTTTGTTGATTCTGGCCGCTGTCCACGCTGTGGCGGGAAATGGTTTCGGAAATACCGAAAGTTTTTGTCACTTTTGTGCATTATCGCATTCGCTTCTCGTTCTGCTGCTGTTGCTGGTGGTTGTTCATCCGTTGTCTATGTTTTCTCCTTTTGCCAATGCCTTTTTACGCATAGGCATCATTGACAACCGGAAGGAATTAGTTCCGGCATGTGTGTGTGTGTGTGTGTGTGTGTTTTTGAATCTTTTTTGCATGTTTGATTAATTTTCATTTCTTTTTTTACTTTTCTTTCTTGATTGTGGTGGTGCTTAGGATGCTGTGTGGTAAATTTAAAAACTAGTCCTATTAACTGAAAGAATCATTACAAATGCTTACTCTACGTTAAATCTTCGCCTAGACTGCGGCCTAGATTTAGTTCCAAAACTAGGTCATCCAACCGCTTCAATAAACAGCTAATGGGCACATTTTAGAAACCTTTGAAGTCTCTTTCTTCGTCCAAACACACACAGGAAAGGGAATATTCCCTCAATTGATATTCGATTCCATCTTTCGTCAGATAATAATTTCCAACAGATTTATACAATCATCACAAACCATTTTCAATCATCATTCCTCCAGGCGGAATACACGTTCCAAAGGTTCAGAAGGAAAAATTGTATCATTCTGTCAGCGAAAGCAGAAACAAATTCAGCTGAAAAAGCAAACCAACGCCGTTCGCTTGCCAGTATCGGTTGCCTATTGGCAACGAAAATCGATTCAACAGATGGGACCTGTTTCCGTTTGCGCTTGCCCCAGGATGTGTACGTACGGTTAGCATTCCGTTTTGAACTTCCTATATTCTGCCTTAGCTTTGGTCCTGCTTTGTTGCCAGTTGTTAAAACTCTCATCGAAGTGCCGAAGAGCAGGCTCATTAAATCTGTCCTGCAGGTCGCGCAGAAACAGTGAAAAGTGAAGTGAAAAACATAACACAACCCAACGGCAGTGTCGCGCTCCTCGTCGTTGCTATCTCGTGCTATATCTCCGCTCGCAGCGCATCCTCGATTGCAGTGGGATCCCGCCTTACGACGGGATTATGGGCCTCCACCTTCGCTGCCAGTGTCCCACCGCCGGTGTTGACAATATTTACGATTTATTTACACACTACCGTTTGTTACGGGAAAGGAGGAACGAGAAACAATGTGACCGTTTTGGTCAGATGAAGAAACCGTAGCTTCTGCTTAGGCTTTCTGCCTTCCGCCTTGGTCCACCCTTTTGCTTGATGAGCGATGCAGCGCGGGGATTGATCGCAACCCGATCGCCCGTAAGAAAACAAACCTCCAAAAATTCCATTTTAAAAGTGGACAAACGGTGGCCCCGTCGACGTGTCGGGAACGCGGCCGTGTGATGATAATTTTAACTGCTCTAATGATGATAAATATCATTATTATTTCGGATAATGAAGTTTGCCACCGGGAGTTTTTATGTTGGCGTTTCCGGACTGCCGGCTGGGACAGATTAGGGACAAAACCGAAGAGGGAACATAATCAAATGTGCCACACACACACACGCACCACCAAACATGGAATCGAACATTGAAGCGACCGATCGAGAATCACACGTCGTAAATAATCATTTAAAATGGATGTGCTCGGTGGGGCAATTCCTTTTGCCACGCGGGTTTTGTTTCTGCATCGAGAACGATAATGGACTTTCCCGATTGTTCGTGTGTGTGTGTGTGCGCTTCTATTTTGCCTCCCAAATAATAAACAGCTACCGTTTCAGTTTCAGTTGTAACCCTTTCCATCGTTAAATCAGGAAGGGGTTAAGATGATTGGATTTGATTCACGAGGGCGGAATCGTTTCTAGCGCGGTTTGGTGCGTAACAGGGCTGGCCGCGGGCGGGACCTCCAGGCTTACGAGTAAATCTTGAACGGTGTCAGTTTATGCCGTGCTGCGGCCTACAAGATACGACCCACGGAAGGAGGGAAGGTCAGCCGATGATGATGGTGAAAGGAGAAAATATTAGGTTTACTTTTAATAGAGGATGAACATAAATAAGAAGCCTGTAATGATGGGATGTGTTGTTTTTTTTGTGGTGGTGATTTTGGGGTTTTGAAAAAAAACAATCGAAATTCAACACCTTTAGAGTTTGCTCTTCGGTGAATAATGGTAAAATTGACACCACGGAAATGTAGGGTGAATTATGTGGCAAGATTAAATTAAGTGTTACAATATTGGAGCACTCGTCAACGGCCTGTTGCTCATTGTTTAGAGCGAAGGAAGTGCCGTAGAACTGTAATCTAAAAATATTCTTTTCTTTACTAAACTTTGAAATAATCATTTTGGATCTAAATATGCAATCTGTTACAGGAAACGTCATATCCTAAGTACAGTCTTTCCCCGAGTTACGCGACACTCGAGTTACGGGGATTCGAGTTACGCCAAATTTTTATTTTTAACATTTCTGATGTCAAATCAGTACAATTTTCAAATGAAATATAATTTGGATTTTTTTCAAAAGTTTTAAATAACTAAAAAACAGAAACAACCGATTTGTCTACACCAACTGCCAACTGCATCAAATACGTAATAAATTACATAAATGAACTAAATTCAATCAAAAATCATTATTCATCACGTATATTTTGTCTGTAAAACGTGATATTCGACTTACGCGAAAATCCGTGTTAGGCGAATGTCTCCGGAACGCATTATTCGCGTAACTCGGGGAAAGACTGTAATGCATTAACATTGGAATTTAAATGTGTACCTCACTTTCTATTTTATTGCCTTAGTATCACTTAGGGATGGATCTACTTTAACGTTAGTTCAATGTTAACACTTTGTGGTATTGCATCTGAATAATGCAAATTATCGATAACCCTAGTAGCTATTTGCCCTTAATATTTATAAAAAGTCAAATCGAGGAAATAGTCGCATAATGCACATATGAAAATGCATGCTTTAGCCCCGAAGAATGACGATGAATTATCCCCCAAAGATTGAGATATAAACTTGTCTCGGCTACTTCACACACTAAATTATTTGTATTACGTTCATTCATGCACCATTCGACGTAAAACGGACAACCTTTCACAATAGCAACTGAGTCAACCATTAAACAACGATCTTCACACAAGCACGCGGAAAAGAAATTCCAATAACTTCACAATCATGTTCATTAGTTTTCAATTTCAATCTCAACACCACGGTGAACACGATCGTGCCGCTCGATTCATCCGTGCCTCAAGTGTGTCTTGCCACGATGGCGAAGCGGACCATCTTTTGGGGCGTTTTAGTGGCATAGTTGCCGGCAAGCCGACAAAAACAACAATAGCGCGTTCCAGTCGATCGTCAAAGTCGATCGTGAGTCGTCCGTTTTTTCCCTCCCTTCCTTCCCGGATCTGACTACCGGGTATTAATGAGTGTGCGGCATCCATTCATTTTTCCTCCCACTTTCAGCACTTGCTGTGAGTGGATGAGGTTTAATTGATCCTTTGATGTTAGTCTGCAGCTGCGAAGAAAAAACCGATCGGCCACAAACAAAATTGGTGTGATGGAGTCGTATGGTTTCTTTAGTAGTAGTGGCCACTTTTGGGCCTTCGTTCGTACGGCAGTGGATGGGAAATCATTAGGCAAACATAAGTGCTAGTGGGGTGTGAGCGCGAGTGTGAAGTGGTACATTCTTGGACTCTTGGTTCGACTGGCCCTTCCCTATTGCGTTTTGTTTTGTTCACCATCACTGTCATGCACTGTTTGAAGTTAATCGTTCAAGTAGACCGTCCCGACATTCAACCGTCCCGGGGCAGGAAAAATGCTTCTCACCGCTGCTCAAGCTTCTTCTCGTGGTGGCGTGCGGTAGCATTTGGAAGACGATAATATGACGCTCATTAATAATCATCACGTAAACACCGTGGCCATGTTGCGCGTCGACTCTGGCTTACAATTATTACTGGGCCCTGTGTGTGTGTGTGTGTTTGTGTGTGAGAGCTTGCGTGTCTATCCACCCATTGGGTTGGGTGTTACGCGCCTCTTTTTAAATATATTTCCCTGCACGAATTCAATTGCTTAGTTCTTCTATAAGAACCCCTAAAAGTTGTGAACAAATAGTTTTAGCAATGAAGATTATATTATCATAAAAATGTCGGAAATACAATCTTGCTCCCTTTACCCACGAACAGTAATAGCCAAATGAACTCATCATCGACGAATGATCATCAAAACGTGCGGCCAAATGTGCTCCACACCTCTTCGCGAGCCGCGGCTTGCTTTCTTACTCCGCCGAGTGGAACAGAAAAGAAAATATTATTCTGACAGAAATTAATTTTCTATTCACCCATTCTGGCCGGGCAGGGCAATGGTTCCCGCACGTCATTGCTTTCTTTCAAACTCAGTCTCAGAAGCAAAAGCACGAGCAACCGAAAAGGGAACCAAAAATCAAACAGAATTCCTTTAGTAATCATCAAATCGCAACAGAAAGAAAAGGAAAAAGAGATGACGTGAGAAGGTGACATGTTCGGTGGATGAAAGCTTCCTGAAACACTTTTACGTTTAGAGTTCGTTGGGTGGAGCACACACGGATAGGATTTTTATTATTATGACTGTATTTTTATTTTATTTTTTTGTCATTATTTTTTTGTATGTTTTTTTGTCTTCTTTGCTTGCGCGATGCAATATGTTATGCTACACTATGCGCAATGGGACATGTTCATTTTGTTTAGAAGGTGTACGATGCAATCATAACTGGATACATTAAAACAAGTGTGTGTTTGTGTGGATTTCAATGTCAAGGCAGGTTTACAGAAGTATTAAGGAAATGGAACATTATTCGAATGGGATTTAAATAGAAGGATTTTTTTTCTCTGTAGTTTGTAAATGAAGCGAATTCGGTCAGCGTATGTCCCATTGCAAACGGTCTCAGATACTACCAGCACTGCTTAAGTCTACAGTGCTGTTTTTCGTCTTTCCATCAAACAGTTTAGATGCAGGTTAGATATGGTTGTTGGAAAACATTGGCAAGTTGTTCCCGCTGTTGCTTTCCATCGATGACTCATCCGTTTGCAGTGATTTAAGCAGGGAGCGTGTTTCGCACAGCGTTAGGTGTTGAATATTTTTCTGTAACGAGTGTGTAGTTAGATGACAAAAAGTTAAGTATTTTAGTATGGAAATGGTAAGTAATGCAACTGTTTAGATGTGTGTACATGATATTAAAAATATTTACTCTGTATTCTTGTCATTTAATAGATAAAAATTTCATATTGTTCAAAAAGGTAAAAAACATTTCAGTACAAATGGGACCGCTGTTTTCATCGAGTTCACAAATCCTCGATGAAAATATCCCAATCCATAAAATATCCCTTCGACCGCGCGGTAAATTTAGCTAAGACATAAACCTTGCGTAAAGCGCTCTCTGGTGTAAGCTTATGGAAGCAAGGCACGTGAAACAGTGGGACGTTTTTATCAAACGCGGAGGTAAGATATTATTGCATTTTTTTATTGAGCAAAAAGTAAATTTTGTACAAAATTAAAAAAAATATATATATATATACATTTGAATTCTTACTATGACTCAAAAACGTAACAAAGTATTGTTTTAATTTAAACTCCGTGAAGATTGCCTCCGTAATATTCGCTTCCGTATGGCACAGCTCTAACTATTTATAAATTAATTTAAAATTATTGCTGATAACAGAACATTTTTCATGTAACTAAAAATTTTGAAATTGGATTTATCATACTATACGTTAATTTGCATTAAAAAAAATATCTCCTTAGTGTAGTGGTACCGTCTATAAGCTTTCAATTCTCACACCAAACAAAACCACAATAATCATTTTTTTAACTAATCAATGAGCTCACAAAACTATAAAACTAAACCATACAGCAGTCACTGCGCAACGATTCACACTCACCGTTACAGCCGCGCACAAGTTGTTCACCGAACGCCAGATGGCAGAGCATTCGGCCACCCCGCTGACCGGCGAGTCCGGCATCGCCCGCTTGCCCGCATTCCAATCGCGGGAAAACGTTACCTGTCCAGCGCTCGGAACCGGAAGCAGCACGGCACACAGCGCGACCAGCAGGAAGAGCTTAGCCGCAAGATGACGGGACGAGCTTTAAGGATGATTTGACACGCAAAAACACACACACCAATTATTATCACAAATGAGATGGAACAAGCGTAAGTATGCTCATATGCTTCACCTGATTGAATTCATAATGATTGCTGAAATAGTTTCGGAAAACTGACACACGTTCCGGAAGGATACACGATTCAATAACACCGATCACACTAACTGCCGTTAGACGAATATGTCCTGGCTACCGTCGGGCGTACGCTTTTATACTAGCTTGCGGTTCGATTGATTCCCCATTCAGTGATGGTATTATTTATTTGCTGGTCAATTTCCATCACCACTCCGTTTTCCACCCTGAGATGCTTTATTTCCTCGCTGCAAATGCAAATATCGATCATTCGTTTCACCATCATACGTCACCGGGGAAACCATACCGATACGGAGGATGCTGCAAATCGAAATGGGAAAACGAACACAGCAACAACAAAACAAAAAAAAACACACACATTTAACACTCGTAACCATGGGCTAAGCTCATCGTCATCTTTCGCAGTTTCGCAACATCAAACCCGACCCAAGAGCAGATATGGAAATGCTTTTGATTTATTGTGACAGTTTTTTGTTTCGTTCTTGCTTTCTGTTCCCCCTTTCCTTTTACTGGTCAGTGTAATCCCATTGTTTGCCACCCTCCGGTTGAGAAGGTGAGAAAAGCGTTTTCAATAACAGGTGGTCGTCAACGCGGGTAGCCGAGTTGCTTAGCCCTTTTCTTAGAAAAGCCCACAGGTAATAGGGATGTAAACAAGTGCTTAAGTAGCTGTGCGGATTTTCCAGCGCGTAGGAAAACACGCTCGGACACAAAATTCAATGCATAAAATTAGCGTGTTTGATTGGGGAGTGTTGAAAACTTTGAAGAAGCCGATAGGCCGTCTGATGTTTATGATGTAATGATGTATTTTTAGCTCCGTGGTAGGGATGCAGGGATATAGTGGAGATGCAATTGAAATGTAATTAATGCAAACTAGATTTTTTATATTAGAAAAGGGATAGTTATCAAAACATCATATCTTTTGAAATATTTTTAAAGTACTAATATTGAGTACAATATAATTTTATCAGTTTCGTGCATAATGAAATTGATTAACAAAAGCTTCAAGAACCTTCCAGAGTTTCCCAAGGTTTTCTGATATGTGTATTTCCCGATAAATTTTGATTGCTTTTCATAGTTTTTTCGTTCGTCCCTACGATGGATCGTGTTGGGTTTAAAATCAGTTTCAAGACAGATGTGGGTTCGGGACCACGGCTAGTACCGATATGTTTTCGGAGACCACTATGGTATAACGATCTATTCCAGCACCTGTATTGGTTCGGGATTAGTTTCATATCACGTATTGGTTTAGCATTACTGCCATGATCGATAAAGGTTCATGATCAGTTTCCGCATAAAAAAGGAAGAAAATGAGATTCAAAGTATGGATATAGGTCTCCTAAGGTTTTGACAGTAGTTCCGGAATAGGTATGAGCTTGTCCACTTATCTCAAGACTGGACTGGAAAATGATTTAGGAGCCATTTCTTTGGGCGTAAGCTTTGCAGTTAAGGATGGAACCTTGAAACAACGTTTCGTAGTAGTGTTGGGTCATACGATTCATTTCACGACCCGACCCGGAGTCGGATGCAAGCCAGTCGGAATCGATTCCGACCCGTGGGTGCAGCGGGTGCGCTAGGTCGGAGTCGGAATCAAATCCAACCCGCGGGTGCAATGAGTTCGGGTCGACCCGATAGATCAGTAGGTGCGAGAAAGCATAAGCGACTCCGACCCGTTGGTGCAGCGAGTTCGGGTCGGGTCGGGTCACGGTAGGTTCAGTTTGACCCGAGGGTGCAGCGAGTTCGGGTCGACCCGATAGACCGATAGCAACGACTCCGGTAGGTGCGAGAAAGCATAAGCGACTCCGACCCGTTGGTGCGGCGAGTTTGGGTCGGGTCGGGTCATATTGAACCTATCTTGATCCGACCCGACCCGAACTCGCCGCACCAACGGGTCGGAACTCGCTGCACCCTCGGGTCAAACTGAACCTACCGTGACCCGACCCGACCCGAACTCGCTGCACCATCGGGTCGGAGTCGCTTATGCTTTCTTGCACCTACCGGAGTCGTTGCACCCACTGAACCTACTTGTACCTTTCGGGTCGACCCGAACGACTACGGGTCGCTTACGGATGGCTCCGACCCGATAGGTTCGGGTCGACCCGCCCATCACTATTTCGTAGCCCTTTAATCGGACCAAATGAAATAGTTTAAACCAAATTGGTCAACTATACTCGTCTGAAAACCCCCCCTCATAAGAAATTACACGGAAGAATCATTTTTCGCCTAAAATTTACCATCCAAACTAACTTCTCCAAACGTCTTGAGGTTATTCTATCATTTGTCTCTGATAGAATGTTTCTGTCTAGGGGACTTTCTCTCTCTCTCTCTGCATTCCATTACTTCTCTCTGCATGCTTCTAAAGCTAATGTAACCCAACATGTATAGTTAATATCCCTTAAATAGATGTCTCTTTACGCTCTGCATCTCTTAGGCATTCTTCCCTTCCACCACTTCTGGATGACTAAATAAAACATTCAAAAGCGATGCACCGTCTAGCCGTAGTTTTAGCGAAATACTTCATCCTAGAGGTTCTTCACTCTTCACTTTACATTACACTTTACTGCACACTGCTGTGAATTTCATAACATTGCTTCTCACTTCAGCCCGAGAACGAATTTCGCAGCACATTACCGCTGCTGCAGCATTCCAACATTCCACTGGTTGTTGCTTCCCGCTGCGTCCTACCTCTCCATAGCCAGCGCACGGTCTCGACCGTGGCCCGTTCTAAATCAAATCAGCTCAGCCATGCCATCCTTCCATCCTGGATCCCAACGTCCGGCAAACCGGTTCCCATGCGCCGATCCGATCGTTGGGATGTGACATCCGTCGCGTCACCGTTTATCCGCGGTAATTGCATCGCGCAAGGTAACAACAACACGATACCGACACCGGAGGACGTACGAAATGCCGCAGCAGCAAGCATAAACACTGTGCGGTTCACCCTTTTCACTTTTCACCCCACGTGTGCGCTTGTGTGTGTGTGCGTGTGTGCTGGAAGCGGCCCAGGTGATATAATTATCTGGCTGATTGTTTCCAGCGTAGACGGTTCTGCCTGTAATCTCTTCCGCTCGGGTGAGGCGTAAGAATCTCGACCATTCCTCCATCTGCTTCCCTTGGCTGCTGCTCCACTTGGCTCCGAGACCTTGGGATGGCAAATATCCCGCACACGGAGGTCATCTGTTGTTATCGGCGGCGGTGATCGGCCGAAGGTCCTTTCCGTTTCGGTGCCCGCCGTCGTCCGGTGCTATCGGTGAACCAGGCGAAGCCAGAACGCCCTCGGGGGAGGGGTGGTAACCAATTTGATCGCTCATCAGCCCAGCCCGGAGGATCGTAGCACAAGCTTTTTAATTAACAATTCGCCATGCGCCGCACCCGATCGGTGTGTGATCCTTACGATCATCATGGGAGGATGGGCGCATCCGGGGGGGAGAGGCTGGAGCAAAGGTTGGTGGGTTCGTTTCATAAATATTAATGAGTGATCGCGCGCATTGCTGTTGCTGCTGCTGCTGCTGCTGCTACATCCTGCGTTGGTTCCGTGCGTGTCAAAACAATCCCGGAGCAGCCATGATTACGCGGCGGCCTCCGTGAGCATGTCATTCGCTCGCATAAATTATGCTCCGTTCGGTCGGTGCCGCGCACAAGCACGCGCACGCTGGGATGAGACCCTTTTCCCGGAAAATGCAGCCGACCAACAAAGGCAACTGTGCTAATGTGATCGTAATTGGTGTCAGGTTGTTGTACTGCTGCTGCCGCTGCTGCTGCTTTTACGTTCTGGCCAATTCTTGCGACGATCTGGGGGATGATTTGAACCTTTGGCGTTGTTTGTTTGTTTACGTCGTGCGGGAAGCTTCATCGTAAGCAGCGTAATGATCGGCTCGGCCGTGTGAAAACTTGCGCAACGCAGATCCTTGATGATGATCTCGATGCCGACTACAGCAGGCAGAGGCAGATGAAGCGTGTGTGTGAGAGAGAGAGAGAAACGGAAGGGAAGGAAGCAGGAAAAAAGGAATCCTCAACATTCTTGAGCCGTTGATGGTTAGTTGCAGCTACAATGTTGCAGCAAATAAATCGTGCACACTGGATAAATCGAGCAAGCAGGGAAACAATCGTTCATACTCGAGGAAATCTACCTCGACGAAAGAAACGAAGCATGGGAGAAGGGAGTTGAGAATGTATGTAATGTTTTTCCTTTAACGTATGATTTCGTCATTGGGCTACGGGGGCTTGGGCTGGTGATCGGTGCATTGCAGTAATTTTCACAATTGGTTGCGTTTTTGTTTTGTTTTGCAACTGGTTCCTTCTTGGCGCATGCTTTGCTTGAGTTTTTACCATTTGGAATTGATGAGCCTTGGTAAGCAAACTATTCAAGGCGAATGAGGAGCTCTTGTAGAAGAAGGGATGGTTTTATTTGTGTTGATTTGTTTGAATTTATCTACCATAAAACATAAAACTAAAAAAGCCTAATACTAAAAAAACATCTTATTTTAGTTATTATTTTGATTGTAGTAATTTACCTATTCCTTGCAAAATGCATGTCCTGCAATATCCTTATGTATGTGTATTATTGCATAAAGTATACACATAATAGAGCTGAAATGAACATGAAATGTATGCACATGAATTAAAATATATAAGGTAAACAAGCACTATGCAATCGTAGAACAGTTAAATAAAAAAGTATAGCTGTGTGGGTGAGAAGTCTATACAAAATAGCCTAGAAGTCTCTTACAGGGTTTGTAAAGGATTTTAAACTGTTTCTCATTTACCAGTTTAACCGTTTGTTAAAATGTTCCATTATTT
Organism: Anopheles arabiensis; assembly: GCF_016920715.1. NCBI lineage: Eukaryota > Metazoa > Arthropoda > Insecta > Diptera > Culicidae > Anopheles > Anopheles arabiensis. Next base: position 24,166,071 of record NC_053517.1, read on the forward strand.
TTAAAACAAAAAAAGTGACGAATGCAACCAATCAGTCGAGAGACATTTCTAAGAAACAGTAAAATAATCTTAATAAAATAATAAAAATACGTTTAAAATTCTAGTACATGTATGATCTTAAAGATGACACAGAAGTAGAGTCATATTATGAGCTCAAGCTGAGAGTTTTCTTCTACCATTTGGCCATTTTTGGTTGGTAGAATGCATCCGAGGTGAAATGTTGCTAAATTATTACAATTATAAATTTAAACGATTAAGTTTTATGAAAATCTTGCAATTAAAAAAGGCTTTTCTCTGATTGCATTTCCATACAACAACCTAAGCCGAAAGTGAAATGTCCCGTTTTGCTTATCATTCAGCATATCCTTACACGAAACCACTCGTCATAAAACATCAACCCCCATTAGCCAATCGACAATCATTGCACCAACCCCTTATTGCTTGCACCCCTGAAAAGCCTCTCGCACACTAACGCTCTCACCGTCTTCCATTCACTTTCTCTCTCACGGAGGAGGGGGAGCAGGTTGAGGTTGGAAAACCATAGCAAAGCGCGAGAGAGAGTGCAAACTCTCATTTATCCCCGCATGATCATCTTCTAAAACCCCCCCCGGTTCCCTGATCAAAGTCAAACGCGCGCAGGTAAGGTAAGTCCCAAAACAAACAAACCGGCCGCCGGCTCTCTTCGCAGCGCTGCGCGGCACTACACTCTCACTCGCGATCATCCCGATGTGCGACCGAGGCGGAAGATCGCCAGCGCGGCAGCATAAGATTCTCTGCGGCACGCGGATTGCTTGCTTGCTCCCGCGCGAGATAAGCAGCATCGCTCCATGCGCGAGGATCTTCGGCGGCCAGCGCCAGTCGTACCGTCGAAACCGCGGAGGCGCGCTCTCGCGACGCGTCCGAAAAGCCGAACGCCGAGCCGAAACCGCAGCTATAGCGGCGTCGCTCGGAGGTGTGCTTGTGTGTGAGTTGTTGGATTGGGCGGCATGCGCTGGCATCCCCTGGCCGACCGTCAGAAAGCGCTCAACGTTGGTCCGGTGCAGAAGTGCGTGCTCCGTGTGTGCGTCCGATCAACTTTTGCTCTGCCTTGTAGTGGGGCCCTTGCATGCGCGCGCGCCCCCGTGTTTTGTCCGATCGATCGGTCGATCGGTGTAGTGTATCCTTTTACGTGTGCGTGTGTGTGTGTGAACCGGCGTGAATGGTTGCCGATTGCGTGGCCGGAAGTGTGACACCTTCAAGTACGCGTGATTAAAGTGTACAACACTAGAACAGCACACACGGTCACACACGCTCGGTGCCGTGTCTGTCTCTGTCTCTCTAGCCGCGTGTGCGTGTGGTTCAGGGCTCAGAAAACGGCTTCACACGCCGCCAGAACAGAGAGCGTGGTAGAACGACACACAGCAAAGGAGAAGTGTGGAGCAGGCAAGCGAAAATAAAAACGAGGCTGTGGGGCAAAGTAGCAATCGTGTGCGCGCGCCTCCTCCGTGCGCAGAAGATCAATGTCGCGGTGATAAGCAGGCGAGCTCGGCCGCCCGCGCGTTCCTGTTGTGCCCTGCGGCGAAATTCTACAGAGGTGAGGGAGCGCAAACATCCTTTTGCCACAACAAACACACACACACACACGGGCACAAACGAGGATCTCCCGGCAGCGAAAGACGCCCTTGACAGTTTTGCCCATTCCATTGCCAACGTCATCGGAACACATCAAACAGTCGCAGGCAGCGAGAGTGAAGATTCCACCACCCTCCGGCCTCCCGTTCTTTCCCTCCCACCTGATAGCTTCCACTTTTAAAGGGAAGCTATTTTAGGAAGAATTCCCCCCCCTCCGCCGTGCGTCTTTGTTAGTGAGCGCGTCGCGAGTGCAACAAATTCTCAAATCAAACGCTTCCGCTGGCCGTACAGGTTGCGCCATTACCACGACACCCGCCTCACACCTCCCGAGGGCGATAGTACGGTTTGATCGCCCTTCCCTCTGCGCACCGTTTTCAACCAATCTACCCCCCCCCCCCTGCCCTGCAATCGTGGGAACCAGGTGGGCTCGTTCGGTTTGAAGGTAGCCTTCACAGGCCTCCCCTGCGTGCGTGCGTGCGTGTGTGTCTACGTGAATGCGTGCCGGTGTTCTGTTGTCGCTGCGTGTGTGCCGTTCTTCTGACAGCTTAATGTGGTAGCACCAACAACAACAACAACAGCAGCAAAAACAAACACACATCTAAGTGCGCGTCTGCGGTGCAGTTGCAGTTTGCTGCAGGTTGCATCATAGCCGCAGCCCGGCTGGTAGCGACCTTCTCCACTTCTTTCCCCCCTGCATTTATATATTGGACCCGCCGGAGCCGGAGCCCATTCAGCGAGCGTCGCGGACGGTTTTCTAAGTTCTTGGGTAAGTAAGCGTGTCGATGGCGGCAGTCGCTAGGTTCCCTCTTTTATCTGCACGTGGAAGGCCGGGGGTTTCCCAAGGTAGCAAAATGTCTTGGTCGCCGCTTTGGGGCACCCCATTTTGGGCGCGCGCGCACGCTCACACACGGTATGGCGAAACGGACCTGTCAAGTCGTCGGGCCGGGTCGGGTATGCTGTGTGCCCAGGGATCGGTGTGGGCTTTCGCGATCAGCTGACACCTGTAGCTGGGAGTGGGCAAGAGTTGGGCCATGTTGTGGAAAAAAAGGGTTTTAAAAGTTGGATGACAAAAATTGCAGTGTACTCTATTTAAGAAACGTGAGGTTAAGTTTTTATTAAGTTTTTGTTCCTATTGTTCTGGTTGGAAGCAGGCGATTCTTCCTGTCAGGTGACTCATCGGGGCACTTTCACACCCAATCGTGCCGTGCGTCATGTGTTAAATTTTGGGTGAAATTCGGCAAAAGAATAGCAAACACTGCGTGTCGGTCACTTTCTTCGCAAACACACTCTGTTTGCCAAAACTCACACACGCACACACACACACACACACACACACACACACACACACACACACACACACACACACACACACACACACACACACACACACACACACACACACAGACAAAATAAACTACAATATTAATCACTCCAACACCAACGTCGTTGAAACCCAACAAACACTTCCATTTTCAAGCAGGGCGGATTGATTTTTTCAATTTTCATCCCCCTCAAGGAGCCTCAACTCGCCCTGCCGCATGTAGACGTCGTGCCATTGATCCCTGTGCAAGTGCTCAATCGGACGGTGATGCGATCGCGGGGGGAGGTGGAGGGGTTGGAGTATCGAAAACACTTCATACCCCCCTCCCCCTCCCTTCTTCAACCACACCTTCAGCTATGCAAATAATAAACTCCAAACTCCGAATTTTTGTTCAAACAAGTGCTGCTGGGAGGGAGAACACATGTTTTTCGCGTAAATTTCGCACAATTTTTGTTTGTTACATCGCGGCAGGGCAATGGCATACACATTTGCACAAAACCGTTGCCATTTTTGTACACTTACACCCGAATTGTGTTCGTTTGTTCTGTCTTTTTTGTACTCATCGAGATGCGCAAACAAACTTGTGTCACTGGTACCGATAAGATGGTACTACTACCGCCCCCGGTAGGAACGTCCAACAAAAAAACACACACACAATTACACATCCGATGAGGGATGATTTCATCCGGGCATATTTCTTGGAATTTTGCGAGGGCGAAATTTGGTCAAATATGCGGGTCAATAGCGATCGAGCGTATCGGGAAGAAGTTCTGTCGGTTGCTGCGATTGGAGTGTTTTGATGGGAGATGTGATCATGTGATCCTCCCAATCCCGGGTACATTAGGCAGCGCCATCTATGAGCAAAATACAGCAAACCGCTCCCAATAGGAGAGTAAAAGTGGTGTCTTTTAACAATGCAATGTTACTATGCCACGTATAAAAGAAAAAACACACACACTCATTCATCTAATTAGGGCTGCTCTCTTTTGATAGTGCTGCACGTAGTGATAGGTAATGGTTCGCCTGGAGCATGTCTAAACATTTAATTTATTGCCAGCTTACAATCGGACCGCCAAGTCCGAGTCCGGAGCCAGCTTGTGCGGAGTGTACCCTCGGACCACGACGACACGCAGATAACGGCGACACGCCAAACACAAACACGCAACCGCGCATCCGCGCATCCACGATCTTGGCGCCAGCCACCACAGCTCCACCCAGAATTGTGTGCCCGGGGTGAATGAACTCCACCGCGGTTGGTTGTCCAAAAAAAAAAAACGAGCAAAAAAACAACCGTCACGTTGGCCACCTCCCCGGTGACGATGTGCTTTGTCGATCGGCTTTTCATGCTTTGTCACCGTGTTTACTCTCGCTGTCACTTCTAACCCTGCACAAACAAGGGAGCGGCGAAGGAGCGTTGGCGAAGGGTTGAGCATAGCCATCTTCGATCAGCACCCCTCACCCGACCACGAATCGTGCGTGGAGGTGAAGTTCACGATCATGCGGGGACATTTCGTCAATTGCGCCGTACGTTGGCAGCGCGGCCGGCGCGTGCGAATGATGCGGCGTTACTTAACACTTCGGCTTCAGCTTCCCGCTGCCCGAATTGTTGGCTGAAAAGGCTGCAAAAGGGACTCTGCCGATGACCTCTAGGCCGACCTCTACCAAAAAAAGTAGTACGGCTCTCCCGTCCTCCGACCGTCGATTTAATTCAACTTCATCAACGGGATGAACGGGATGGCAGCGCACTAGGGCGTCCGCGCGTATGATGGTAGGCGCGTGTCAATTTCGATCGATTTGTTCATTTGTTGGGGGGTTTTGTTTTTCTTTGTCTGTTGCGTTAAATTGTTTCACCAGCAGATGACCGTGATTTTGTTGTTGTTGTTGTTATCTGATCCCGTTTTGTTCTCCGTTGGGCAGATGATTGCTCTAGAACAGTTGCGATGACTTTGAACGACCATTTTCAAGTTCATTGTTTCAGTCAATCGCGAGTAAAAAATGTACGACAAGTAAAACAGTGTTTAACTGATAACTATTCGAAGCTATCTTATGAAAAGCAACTAATGAGACAAACGAAAAATGTTACAAGTTTAAAAATGCGTCAGATTAAAGTACATGTGCCTCACACGAAACACCGAAGACATTCTTTATCAAGACGGATGCAAATAACCTTGGTGTCATGCACGCCTGCCTGCGATAACGTTGGGTCTAACTCCACTTGACATGCAGCATTTGGCGTTATAATTGGCTACTTTTACATCACTTTTATCAACTTGGCGAAGCAGCTTTGGCACAGCTACTTTTTCTTTCGCATTTTCATGCTTTTAGCACTTATCTTGGGTGCAATCTTGCTGGCACTTGGGTACATTGTCTTTTCTGTTTTAAGACCTCTTTTTGCTGTACTGTACAAGGGTTGTTTAGTTTTGTTTAGGTTTTATAGATTATACAGTATTTGACCCTACATTTCTACTAAAATTCCAATTACTTGTCACTTTAATTTAAAACAAATCTTTAATTCTATATTTTATATCAAATCTGCCTTTAAGGTATCCATTTCTGTTCGATTGCCACAAAGGTGAGAAGCAAAACCAGGTTCTTTGGACGTACAAATTGATGATCACTGTCAAATATGGATGCTGTGGAGGCAAACGCGGCTGTTTATTGTCAAAAAAGGTGACTTAGGGACGAAAATTCCAAAAAAAAATAAGACAATATTTCTTAGCATAAACATCTTTTTTGAGTTCTATAGAAATTGGAACATTATATTGTAGCAGAATTACAAATGTGTGGTTTGAGTGGAAAATAACTATTGACTCCTAGATTGCACCGATAATTTCCCGGCAGTCAATTCCCACCACCATGGTTTACACGGTACATATTTACCCCAAACCCAAACGAAGCGCCCCAAAATGGGACAGAATGATATGATCTAGTCCCTCCCATGGAGGGGCTGTTCCACGGGAGCTGCATTAGTTTCCGGAAGCCTTCGACACACTGTTCACGCTTCCTATTGACCTTGATGACTTGCAGGCTGCCCAAAGAGACACAAGCGGCACCAAACACTGTCACCCGATAAGATTCGATCCGGCGACACTGAATTGACAACGGTCAATCGTCAGCTGATGTCAGCGAAGGAGGCGGCGATGGGTGGGTGGAAAAGATCATCTTCCTCGTGCACAAGGTGCTGGCTGGAGGGAGGAGAAAAGCTCCAACGATGCCATCGAAGAGGATTCCCCAAGAAGGGCAGCGAAAAGGCAAAGAACGCATTTAAAGCTGCGTTCGATCCTCTGCAGGCAAATTGCATAATGCGGCGAGCCCCATTACTGCCCCCTCACCTTGCAGCACAATGGATTATGCATTCGACATTCGCACCAAACGGTGGATGGCTACGACGGAGCGGGGCGACGACGATGACGCCGAACGGTCGACTTGTTTGCCGTGAGGAAAGTCACATCCGGAAATCGATCGCTCTCTAGCCATCGATCGTTACCGTGACAAGGTGTGCGTGAGTGTGTCTGTGTGGTCGTTTCCTCTTTTCCCATTCCACTGAACGCACGACGATTGGAGCAGGGTAAGTGGAGAGGGAGGATCGCAGAGGGAGGGGGTCGTGATTTATGGAGCGTCTTTGTGACCGATCAATTTCACCCTCCAAACGACGACACTATCGCGGATGCTACCGCGAATCGGCTCATCACCTCACGCTCACTTCGTCGTCACTTCGCGCGATCCATGCAAATTCGCGCCATCGCGTCCAGTCGCGGCTGAAGGTGAGCCACCCACCCCATCCGGAACACCGATCCTCCCCGATCAAGATCAAGAGGTGGCGAGGTTCGCCTTCGAATGTTGTCCGATATGGGCCGACTTCGGGGGAGGATTTTCGCGCTCCGATCGGTGTTCCGGGTTGTTTGAGGCTTTGCAAGGGGGGAGGAGGCGGTTTGTTTGGGTAAATTTTGGCCAAACGTATTCAGATGGCCAAACGTGTTGCTTAAATTGCCAAAAAAAAAAACGTGTTCTTTTAGGCCCATTTTTATTACGAATTCTGCACGGGCTCGGCGCACGGGATGATCATGACATTGAAGGGGCATGGCAAAAAACGGAGAATGAGGGGATGCGAGGTCATGATGGTTACACTCGCTCGCCATATCGTTCTGGCCTTGGGCATCCGATGAGATATGCGACCTAAACCTTGCTTCACTTCCTTGTTAGCAGATGCTCCACGAAGGACAGCCTTGGGGCCGTGAAATGCTTGCTTCTTTCTTACTGTAATGTTGTTATTGTGTGTTATCTTTATAACAGATAATCAAGTAAACTTCCAAAGTTCAGAAGATTCCGAACAACTGAGCTATGTTTTATTTTTTCACTCTTTTTTTATTGTTTATTAACTTTATTAACCTTATTGGTTCTTAGGCCGGAGCTTCTATGTGATGTTAAGTTTTTCTTTTATTTGCTTGTATGTTTGGATCATGTTTTAGTTGATTTAACTACTGTTGGTTTTATACTTTCTGTGTTACTTTTCTCGACAATGTTTGTTTGTTTCATTTTTCGATTTTGTTTTCTCATTTTAATTTTTTTTTCTTTGCATGATATCTTTTGAGTCTTAGTTATTATGTTCATTTTTTACACATTATTGTAACATGTTTTAAAAATTATCTAATTGTTCTTATTATTCTTATTTTATAGCCTTTAACTTAGTTTTGACACAATAATCGGTTTTGTTACACGTTTTAATCACGATATTAACATTTATCCTTATTCAAATCCTCATGAATCACATGGATCAAAATTCCCCAAAAATTATATGAAAAATTTTCCTTTCGTTATTTTTCAAAACGTTAAAGTAACTTGAAAAATACAATATGAAAGTGTCCACGATCAACTCCCAAGTAAAGTCGCCATGTGTCGAAATACTTCTCCTGGCTCTGTTCATCATGGCGTAGAACTTCCCACCAAACACACACACACTCACACATACACACGCGCGAACGTACAGACAGGCACACGTGGAGGCGCCAGGAGGAATGAACTTGCCATACTTGCCGGCTCGGTGCCCCGATATGCCGCATGCATTCCTTCGCATCATCGCAAAAAACCAGCCGCACACCCAGACACACATACACACACACACACACACTGACTCCCCGGGGATCGCGCATGTTATGCAACCTTTTTTTTTTGCTTTACGATCACGTTCCCCGCTTGCAATCGAGACGGGCAAATAAAAATAAATAACGAAAATAAAACCAACCACTGGGGTGACCCGGGAGGGGCGGTCCGGGAGTCTTAAGCTTCCAAAGGGGGAAGCAAAGCATGTGCACCGTTGCAGTACGGGATAGCGGGAAAGAATAGAAAAGAAGGGGGAAAAGCCGGCAAGGAACAGGACCGCTCCCAGGTGTGTCATGGAGGACGTGTGGCTTGATGATGCAATGTGTTCCCGGGGAGCGGGGAGTGTGCAACGGGGTCTATGTTGTTGTTGTTGTTGTTCTCGTTTTCTTTTTCGTTTTCGTTGTTTTCGTTCTGTGCTTAACGGGAGACTTTTCATTCTATCACTCATTCTCACCCGGGAGCAGCAGCAGCAGCAGACACGGGCAGCGATCGTCCACGCGGCATTTCTGCGTGCTTGCCATCTTCCAGCTCTCACCCCTCCCCCCTCCCCCTCATTCCAGGTCAAAAGACAGTTTGTCCACCCAACGTCCGGGAGGGAATGCTTACCACCACGCTACGCAACGGCGTTTCAGTGGGCTTCGAGGTTAGCAGGCGACGCGCCATGAGTTAGAAGCGCGCCCAATCCCTCCCCCCCCCCTGGGCGGGGCTGCTGCTTAAATCTGCCAATCATTGCCGCAGGCAGAGCCACAGAAGAGCCTAAAAATAGAACAACCACGGCACGGCAGAGCAGCTCAACTCATCTACAATTTATGCAATTTGAGCGGCTCCCGGGTCAACGTACCCGCTCGCTGCTGCTGCTGCTGATCGGCTCTTCACATCGGATCTACCGGTACGAAACGATTGCATCAAGCGTTATGCTTTCGATTAGTGAAAAACAGCTGTTTTTTTCGCTTCTTTTTCCTCTTCGGGAGCAGATGCCAAACAGGATAGCCGAAAAGATCCAGAATTAAACCGGTTCAATCGCAGCGCTCCATGCCATGCCAAATGCAACACGCTCGGATGCACCACCGCTGGGAACCGCCTACCGAACTCGAAACGATCATGCAGTTAAAAGAAAGAAGAAAAAACGGTTCGAAACTGGCCAGCTCAAACAACAACAGGTTGGAGTGGAACATTCACAGCAAGGAATGATTTGGAAACCACCCTCAGGGTGAATGTGGACACACACAAACACGCCGGAAATGGACCGCAATTTTGTGCCCCGCAACGGTTCGCGGCGTATCAACGGGATGGTTGCGAATTTTTGCGCCACCAACTGGGAAAACTGTTTCCTGTTGCAATAAATAAAACTCAAATCGAAACATTGGCATACGGCATACATAGAGGGCAGAGAGCATAGAAAAACAAAAGCAAAAAAAAGCGCACACTGGATCTATGATTGATGGTTCTAGCGAACCGTTTTGCAGTTCTACCGTTATGAACATCCGACCCGTCCCGGCTTTACGACTGTGGCCAGTGGGCATTGGTGGGCCAAACAGAACCTGATTCCCTTCTGTCCACTGCGCGCGAACACACACACAATGATAACAACAACAGCAGCAAAAGGAGAGGAAGGAACTGGTAGCATGACCGATCTCGGGGAATTGGGCAAACGTCCCGCTCCGTGTGATCGAAAAATCCGTTCCGAAGAAGACGCTCCAAGCCGGCCCGTACCCCGTACCTGTGTGTGGCGAGTTCGCTGACCATAATGGCACAAACAACGGCTGAAAGTCAAAGAACTTTTTAAAGTTCAATGGCCTGCTCTTCTCTCTCTCTCTCTCCCTCTCTCTCTTTCTCTCTCCCTCTCCCTCTCTCTCTCCCTGTCTCTTGGGGTTGTTCGTTTCCCGCTCTTTTGGATCTTCTCTTGTTCGTTGGGCGAATAAGTTTGGAAAAGTGGCAATAGAATCAACCACGCACGCTGATCTAATGGCGCTGGGAGTGTTAGTGAGGGTAGGAGGAGGGTAGGAATCACACACACACACACACACACACACACACACACGACCACTCATCCAAAGCAAAGTGTGTGATATGGAGCGTTCCAGGGTGCAAGGGAAGGCCGCTGGTGGCATGAATTAATCCGCGGTCGTGGCGTAGGTCAGTGCAGGTGAATAAACGGACAGTCCCAGAATCTCTCTCGCTCTCTCTCTCTCTCAGTCGCTCTCTTCGTCTCTCTTTGTTCTGTGCGGAGATTCCAAACAAAAACAAAACAAAACACCCGGGAAGACTCTGGCACCGCTAGACCCTCCGAAGGGGCCAACCAACCATCCGCCCGTGGTTGTTTGTTGACGATGTTGCGGAATGTTGTTGTTGTTTTTTTGTCGGTGCCTGTTGCCATTGGTATGGGTATGCGTACTAATTTTGTACGTGTGGCTTGTTGTTTTGATTTTGTTTTTGAAGAAATGAGTAGAAGAGAAAGAGAGAGAGAGAGAGAGAGAGAGAGAGAGATAAACAGAGAGAACGCTGGGAGTAGAACCTGGGAACGGTGGGTGGTTGCGGACGATTTGATGTTTTGATGATACGCTTCGATGGGTTTTGGGTTCTTCCCACCGAATAAAACACACACACACACACAAGGGTAAGAGAGAAGGAGGTGCGCATCCAAAGGGGTCATTCGCCTGCCATTCCGGCCAACCAAGGCAAATGACCCTGTTTGCGTCATTCGAGGAGTGTGTGTGTGTGTGTGTGTGTCTGAGTGTGCCGATTTCGAGGTGCCCCAAAACAACAAGAACGCATAAGGGATGAGCAGGGATTTTCGGTCCCGCTTTGGGGTGACTAAGAACAAATAACAGCACCTCTTTTGGGGAGTTTATGTTTGTGAGAGAGAGAGACAGAGAGAGAGAGTATCATGGGAAGGGTTGAATATTCTGGATGACTTCTGGAGTACAAAGCGCAGTTTCGTTTTAGGAGTCGTGTTATGATGCTAACGAAGAAGTGAATTTCTGATATTATCCAACGTTACGTTGTTAAGATCAAAAAGCCGTTTGCCTGTATCTTATACACCCTGCCGGCAATTGAGAGCCTCAGCCGAAGACTAACGAATCGGGATACATTCTTCTGCAGACAGCACGCAAATTGATCGCAATCCAGACCAATAACGGCTAACGTTTGGATGGGGTGGTTGACGATCGTATCCTGGGAGGAAATTGACATCAATTAACACCATTGATTCAAACATCTTCACCCTCCAGGGTGGTATCTTCCCAATGAATCCCTCCACAAACTCCAAAGCCCCGCGTAGTTGTCCCCGGAGTCGGGAAGGGACAAACGGGAAGATCTTCATCTTGGAACATCCCTCCTCTTCCAGATGTCATCGAACCGTCAATTGAATGGTACTTCCGTGTGTGTTTTTTGTTGTTGTTATCCTCAACTTTGCCCAACTGCGCCATCCCAATTCGGAACGGCTGCCCTAGGTCGATGTCCGCCCATACCATACGCCCTTAAGGCACTGGTGGGAGAGTTCTTGACATCAATTTACAGCGATTGAGTTAAGTCAACTGGTAAGATGCTGTGTTGCTACTGCTGCGCCTGCTACTGCCGGCAAACGGCCGAATCAATTGCCGAAGAAATCCTCCCGGCCCAGTTCCCAAGCTGTCTCCGCGCGGCTTGTGATGCGCTTGATTCATCCATTTTATCCACAGCCAACTCGGACGCGGCGGCGGCGGCGGCGGCGGCTACTGCTGGGTACCCCGTGCTGTGGTCAAAAGGAAAGTGAAAGTATGTCAGACGTTTGTACGGCCGCACGTCGCACACACAGCCATTTTAGCTACGTTGCATACAAACTATCTTCCGTTTGGCTTGCACGACTCCTCGCCTCCGGCCTGCGCGAGCATCCGCGGCAAGATGATAGTTGCATTGGGTGATTGAGATAAATCACGGCCTGCACATACACGCACGGACCCTTAGCTCGAGTGTATGTGTGTGGCTGTGTCTCTGAGGGTAGATCACAAAAGCAAACAAAATTGTCTACACCCAGTGGGTCAATTTAGTCAACTGGGGCAACCTCCCGCCGGTTGAAAAAGTGGGTTTATGTCGGATTCATTGAACCCAATGGATTCTCCCTCTCCACTTGTCGACGGTCGTGTTTCTGGGTGTCATCCCAGCGGCTGACCTGACCTGAGATGCACTCGTGCGGCCGCGCGCTGTCTTTTTTCAGTGTCACTGTTAACCGAAACCGAACCGGGTCTGTGCTGTGGCTGTGCTGTGACACGGTTTTTGTTAATTAAACGGTCTGAGCTGCGTGATCTTGGCATCATTTCCAATGGATGCGACCGAAATGATGCCGATCGATTGCACGATCGCGTGGCTTTTTAGTTTAGTGCACAAAGCGATCGGACACACCCGAACAACCGATCTTTTTAACGGTGCAGTCCCGGTGCAGTGACCGCTCGTCGTCTAGACGGGACGACAAGAGTTGTCGTCTAGTGCTGTCCCGGCAGGCCTGTCCTACCCCGATGTCTCAACATTTCCCAATAATTACCAGAACGATTGCTAAGAGAGAAGGTACACGCTACTTAGAATCTTATTCCTTCGCCAACGGCTTGCCCCCGTAGTGGTGGTGATGCTGCTGCTGCAGCTGATGATGGTACGGTTTGCTTAATCAAAGCTTCCATTATCATCAATTGCCACCGGGCGGTTCTGAGATGAACGGAATGCCCTGCGTCTACCAGCAGAGTGCCTGCTTTTGCGACATCTTGCCCCTCGCACACAATTGTGGTGTTTATTACTTGTTTCGTTCGCCTTTTCTCCCTTCGCACGGTGGTTTGTGCATCATTTTCTTGGATAAGAACCCGAACGGAACGGCAGAGAACTAACCCCTCTCCTAAAAGAGGAACACTTAGCGATGATTGCTGTCCCGTCCCGACTCACGTCCACTGCTTTAATTAAACACTTGGCCCTGGAAGGGGGGGGGGGAAGAGATTCCTTTGCGAGTCCTTTGCGCTTTCCTTTTTTCCGCTCCCGCTCGCTAGAACCCTTTTGGGTTGGGAACGACCGATTGTCAATTTTACCACACCATTATCGACCACCCTGGAGGAGGAAAACAGTATTCCCTTCTTTCTTGCATGTGTGTTTGTGTGTGTCTACCTGTATGGAGCTTAAAGCACGCTCAAGGCGCGTCTCAATACGTTTTCCATCTCGGACGGGCTTTTACTTTACAGGTTTTATCTGGAACTGGCACGATTCTTCTTACCTCCAGACGAATCTGGTTTGTTCATTAACACCAATAAACAGTTCCACAGTTACATCATCATCGGCAGCTTTTTACTGCTGCTTTTAATGTGGGGTGTGTCTGCACAAGTTGACTCAGATGCTGCCACTGTACCGGGAGAATGAGCTGCGACTTGGGCTACAACGAACGGAATCGTTCTTGGTGGTAAAGTAAGTGCAGTGAGAGTTCAGACCACAGTGATTGCCCTTGAAATGCAGTGTGAAATGGGTTACACTTTAAAATATTGGACGGTTTTAATTGAATTGGTGAATAGGAATTGATTTGAAAGAATGATCATCAATGGTTTGTTTATCATGTCAATTCCAAGATGTCTCAGTTCAAACTAGGATTAATTGAAAGCAAAAGACTAATTACATCCTTCTCAGAACGTATCAGATTTGGCTTAATTACTGGCTTACGGTTGATAAAAGGAAGCTTATTTGTGCCTCCTTTTTTCCTCCTGCAAATCGTGTATGATCACTTGATTGTAACCGAATTTGTTCTAATATAACTGGACAAATTAATGTATCCTTGTGATTGTAGCTTTTTGAAGGGGGTTAGTTCAAAACGATAGACTCCAAAGATTTGGAATTCACAACTTCTTCTGCCTTTTTAAAATTTACCACCAAAAACTGGCAAAGCATTTCATCATACAAGCAATCCATGATATAACGAATGTATCTTTCTGTCAAATTCGAAACAGCAACTTAACGACAAGCTAATAAAACTTTAATTTAAGTATCATTCTACTCGATCATATCTAACCTAAAACTTCACTGCGAGAGCACGTTACATTACCATATCTCTTCTACTGGGACCGGTTTTTCGGACATCACCTTCACCTGCATATCGGTGCGCGCCGGTTCTGTAGCGCCAACGGGCAAGTAACGCCAGTCTCACATCATCCCATTTTGCGTACTGTGCGTGTAGCACAGCTATCACAGCTACACTGGCACGTTCGATTGGATTGATAATTAGAATCATTTCCAATATTCAATATTCAATATCAACCACTTTCTGCACCTACAGTCTGGCACGAATTCAATCAATTGCGGCGTGCGCAGTTTGGCCAGCAGTCACGGTCAACACGATCCAGCGCGTTGCGGACCGTTTGGCGAACGCATTGGTCAACAAACCCATTTGTCGGGTTTTGATGGACCACAACCCCTCTCCTTCCCAGCACGTTCTTCCGCTGGGTGGTGGATGGTAAAAGCACCAGAAAGCTTCTTGCTGGAAGCAAACCAAACAGCAAACAGGCGAACTCGTTACTAGGGCGCTGATGGAGACAATAGTCATACTCTGCTTACTGCTCGCACTAATTCGCTTACGCGCGGGATGGCATTACGTCAGTCGAATGGCAAAAAAAAAAAACAGTGCGACACACATAAAACACATTTGTTTTGATATTGGACACCGGGCCCAGCTCCGAGTGTTTGCTTTTTAAGGGCCATGAATTATTGTGCAGTCGGTGACATTTTTCGGGGCGGTTGTAGTGTACTACTTTCCGAAAATTTTGATTTGCTTCACAGTTTTCCTATGAATGAATGACTACGTCAGAGGTGCGCTTGCTGGGGCCAGGCACAACTACGCTTGCTGTGCGTAACCATGGCGTCAGCTTTCCACCTGACCTGACCAGCACACAGTAAATTCCTTCGCTTGCTGTTTGGAAGGACGTTTGCAAAAATGGATTAATTTGTACCTTTTTTATTGTCAATTTCTGTGCTTGATAATTGTGAGGAAAGCACGGTGGCCGATAATTGATTTTATTTGCACATACACACAAAAAATAAATAAAAATTGAAGAATGTACACAATTGGGCTTCTGGAGTAATCGATCTTCGACAGCGATCAAATGACACAATAAATTTTCAATACTTCGATCGATTCACTTATTTTTTTGGCCTGTCGCACACCCCAACAACCAGTATCATCTTACCAGCTAGTTACGTCACAAATTGCCGATCCAAGTAGAATTATTTATGCAAAGTGTAGCAAAACCACTGTAATGAAGCCGATCCCAATGATAATGCACGTGAGGATAAATCGTCAAAAAAAAACACCCACTTCCTCCACATGTGATTTCCAGAGGGTGGGGGAATAATGTGACGTCTACTTCCGCCGTTGTGCCAGTTTTTGTTTTGTGCAAAGCGAGGCAAACTTTCGGTTTTGTCTATTCATTACAAAAGCGCTCACTCGCAAGCGATCGTGGGGACGATCGTGGTTGGGATAGGAACTAGCCCTTTTTTCTACTACTTCGAACTTTGTACTCCTCGCTCTGGGTTGCTTGTGCTGAATTGTTTTTTTTCTCTTCAGTCGATTTATTACTAGAATGAGGGCAATACGTTTGCTTTTTTGTTGTTTGCAAGGAAATACCTCTCTTGTGGCATAAATATGTTTGCAATGTAACGAACAAACAAACAAAAACACACACACACATACAGCTAAGAGCAATTGCAAACCACACGAAGGTCAGGTGTAAGGCGCTCTGTGAAGGAATGGAAAGAGGAAAAGTGGTTGAAGAAAAAGTGAAAGAGAGAGAGAGAGAGAGAGAGAGAGAGAGAGAGAGAGAGACGAAGAAAAAAGAAAATCTAGAATTGAGCTCTTATCGTGACGAGCAGCATAAAATAGCCACCGTTGCGCAGTTGAGCAGTGCATCTCGTCGGAACAATCAGATCGGAGCGACGAGAATGCATAGCTTCAGCGGGAAGAGGGGAGAAGGGGAAAGGTAATGAAGCATAATGATGACCGATGATGATAGTAATAAGAAGGCAATTGTCTTTGCGAACGATCGTACCCATCCGTGGGACGCGCCCCGTGGGTGTGCGGGCGAAGGTGCGAACAAGGAATGGAATGGCGTCTGTGTGTGTGTGTCCACCTTTGGAAAGATCCCTTCGACCTTCGGTGGTCGGCTGGAGGTGGTTTGAGTGCTTCATTACGTTCATTAGAGCATTGTTTGGGAGGGGTGAAAACGTTCTTGAGCTTTTTTTATTTTTGTCGTGCCCTACCACTTTTCGCTTTGTTTTTCAGTCAAAAGTTTGTACTGGCGATCGTTTGTAACATTGGTTGGAAACGATTGAAGAGGTTCTTAATTCTTGGAAGAGGATCATGTTTAAGTGTTTTAGTAGTGATCATTTATTTTAATTGCTTTACTTCGCTTGTTTCCTTTATTTTGCTTTTTTTATTATTATTTATTGATTCATTTATTTATTTATTTATTTATTTCTTGATTTATTTATTTATTTATTTATTTATTTATTTATTTATTTATTTATTTATTTATTTAATTATGTAGTTATTTCCTTAGTTATTTATTTATTTATTTATTTTTTGATTGATTTATTTACTTATTTATTTCTTGATTTATTTATCTATTTATTTATTTATTTCTTGATTTATTTATCTATTTATTTATTTATTTATTTATTTATTTATTTATTTTTTATTTTTTATTTATTTATTTATCTATTTATTTATTTATTTATTTATTTATTTTTTATTTTTTATTTATTTATTTATCTATTTATTTATTTATTTATTTATTTATTTATTTATTTAAATTTTATTTTTGATTTTTTTTATTTATTTATTTATTTATTTATTATGCACTATTTTTCCGTTAATTTAAATTTAAAAGAATTTGCATATGTTCCTGCCAACATTTCCGAATGCCGGACTTTACGCGTCCCCATGGCACTTGCACCCGCTTTTAGAGGGAGGGGAAACATAACTCTTCTTTTTTGTTGTTGTTCGCTCAAACGCACCGCTCGTATAGCTGCTGCAGGTTTTTCCTTCTACTCACACGCCTTAAACAACCAACCTCCCCCCCTCCCCACGCTCCCCACCAAGGCAACAGTTATGTAACTGTCCGATGTGCGGCAAAAAGCCTAGCTTCACGCTCCAACAAAACGGGCGTCCATCCCGGGCACATTTGGGCCTGGCGAGCGAGAGAAGAACCCAAAACCGGGCAGAAGAAAAACCGGTGCGCTTGTTTTCCCTTTGGCGAAGGCAAACGATGCAACAACCATAAGTGGCCAGTCGGTTCGTGTTTTCTCTCCCCTCACACAAGCGCATACAACTTAATGAGCGGCACACAGGGGACAAAGCAATCAATCGATTGAATTTCCGGCGAAACGATGGATCAGTTCGTGGTGGCGGGGGGAAGAGACACATGACACTTTGAGAAAGCGTTTGAGCAGGGGGGGAGGGCACTTTTCTTTTGCCGCCAATCAATCTCCGAGATGTTGTGATCATGAATGAATGACACCAACCGGGCAGGGGAGATGGAGGGGCAGACGCGTATTGGTAATTGACGCGTGCCTCTCGGTAGAGCATTGATAGTGAAAACGAAGCATTTTCCCTTTACCGGGGGAGGGCGAGGAGTACCTTTCTCTCTCCGTACGATCGTTCGATCGATCGTGCCCGTGTCCCCTCCTCTGCGCGCCTACTGTGCTCGGCGGATCGATTATGTTGCACGGAGGCGAGTAGAGGAGATTGCGCGTTTAAATAACGTAAACAGCAACGAACCCGTGGCAGGCAGGTTTGGGATGAGACTGGCACACACACACACACACGCTCACACACCGCAGGGAACGGGACTGGGAAAACTCGTTCCTGTAATGACGCTTCACTTGCCCTCGGCCCTCGGAAAACTTCACCCGTGCCCTTCTTATCCCGCTTCCCTGGCATCCCAATACTGTGGCACGGCCATTCCTGCACCGCGGCACCGTAACGCAAACGACGTTCGGATGTAGATTTATGTGAAAGGGAAATTTCTATCACGCGGCGGCAGTTAAGCTACGCGGCGGCCGGGCACGCTGTGAGGGAAGGAGGGAAAAGGGAGCCGCTTCCGTTACGTTAAGCCTGCCCCGGCGAAGATCGTGCCTTGTACGCCGTGGTGTGCGCATCGGGACTTCTAATGCTAATCGTGGCCTGCATGGCTGAACCTTTCTCTGAAAGTGTAACCCCAGCCCGCTGGCTTCTTGCCACAAGCCACCACCACCATCACCACCACCGGTAACAACCGGATTCCGTGGTTTGTGCGCACATACGTGCTCGTCGTACTCCGTGCCGTGTACGGGGTTGATTTAATGACGACGATGTTTAGAGTATCGGCATAGGTGCAAAAAGGAGTTTAGAGGGCTTTTTTTAACAGTGCATGATAAATTATCATATTTTGTGCGCGTAATTTGTGTGCTTTGTTAGCTCACTCTTTAGCCGGATGGCTGGAGATTTGTCCAAGCTTAAGCTAAACTGGGGCTCGGTAAATTTGGCACAACAAAATAAAAAATGGATTTGGGAAAGAAAGGAATTCAAGCGAACGCTTGCCGAGGTTCTGAAACAAGCTTTCTTATTATTGTAGTTATTCTAAGGCTTGCCTTAACAACTAACGAGCTAGACCATGTATGACTGATTGGTGTATCTATAAGGAGGATTGGCTATTCTATGTATGTAGGGCTCAATCCGTAGCTTAAACCTGCACGATGCACATATTGTTAGGATGTGCGTGTTGACAATAAACTACATGAAATGAAAAGAAAATGTTGGATGCAAACGAAAAGTTAAGCGAATAAATTGTAATTGTAAAACAGCTCTTCAGAGATTTCCTTCTTTTTTTGAAGAAAAAATGTGATCTTTCATTTGTGTCTGAATTAGCCAAGACAAGCCTAAAACAAGGCAAACTAAAATATGCACAGCAACAACTGTTTAACAATATTTATTTATTAATTAATTAATTTATTTATTTTATATTTTATTATTTATTTTATGTATGTATTTATTTATTTATTTATTTATTTTAAAAACAATTATGTTTCAAGAAATCGACACCATACAAATATAAATAAAAACAAATTAAATTTATTTTTTAAGAAGGACATTAAAGGCGGCTTCTTGTTGGTTTCATCCAAATCAAATTGCGAAACTCAGTTTTCAGAGAGTCCGAATTTTAGCGATCTCTGAACTAAACGTTTAAGCAATGGCTGTGTTTAAGGATGATCTACTTTACGAAGAAATACGTCTAATACATTATGTGTGTTAATTTTTCCAATTTTTTTAGCTGTCGTTTATGCATTGCAAACACAAACAAAACTGCACCAGCGTTCGTATGATCGGCCGGGCTACTACGGCCCCTCCGTTGGCAGCACCAAAACCAAAAGCTCGCTGCTAAGCCCCAATGCATCCCGATTGAAATGCCAATTCCTTACCCTGCGCACGCTCCGGGCAACACTTTTCAAAGTAGCGAAAACCAGTCTTTTCAGCAACACAGCAACACCAAACTACACACACACACACACACGCAGGTCGGGCGCATGCTTTATGTTCGGTTATCCAAAAACCTACGCACTCTTGAGCACGCGCACACACATCAGCGCGGGCCCGCGCGCTCCAAGGAAAAGGGGGTAACAGGCGCGCGTCTCCTTTTTGACACAGTTTTATGCTTACACCGTCGCCCCCCCTTTTCCGCTGTATATTTTTTTCCTTCCGCCAACTTTGTGGGCCACCTTTGCTTGGCTTGGGCTTTTCCCACCAGCAACACCACCATCACCATTACCCCTCGTCCCAAAGGCCCAACAATCCAACAAGTCTCTCGAGCGTTAGGGCAGACCGAAAAAATCGGTCAACTTTAGCGCTTGAAATGGAAATGAAGCCACCAGATGGTGGTTTGTGGGGAGAGAGAGAGAAGGGGGGGGGAGCAGCAGGTAAAGGGAGGTACGTCTGGGCACCGGTTTTGGGTGAGAGTTACTCGCCGCCGGTCTGCTAAAACTTTCGATCTCGTCCGGTGCCGAACCGGTGGTGCTGTGTGTGTGCCTATGTGCATGAAGCAAATCAGCCAGCCAGCCATCCAGCCAGCCAAGCCAGACAGACCGCCAGCCACACGCTTCCTGTATTGCGACCGCGTTCGTTAGAAAACGAGAGTTTAGACGCTTCCGCGGTAACGAAACCGCTGCGTCAAATTATAGCGCTGCGGCGGCGGCGGCGGTTAGGCTGGTGGGCTGGTATACGAAAAGGAGGACGCGTCCGACACTTCCCTGTTTGCTTGATTTGGGGTCCGATCTTGCCACCGTTCCACCCCGACCTCGTCTGTTTCACACACTTTCCACGGCGCATGTGGATCATGTGCCGATCCCTTTCGATTTCGATGCGAGTGTGAGGGCAGTGGAAGTCGAACAAAGTAAGCCGGGGATGGATCATGCTGACCGGCAGCGGATTGCTCTAACCGGGAAGTCTGCCCTTCCGTATTGCTACCGTCCACCCCTCCTGTAGCTTTGTAGCCATCCTCCCGATCGATCGGTAGAAGGTCACGATCGAAAGGAAGGCAGCGATGCTTTTAGCCGTAGAACACGATCCGAAAGGAAGCCAGGAAGGTACAAAGCGGGAAAAACTAACGTTCGGGAGTCTTTTAATTAGCCACCGAGTTTGGGGTGAGGCTACCACCGGCCCCGGGAGGATCGTTACTTGCTGTTACCGGGGGAATGCAAACCAGTTTCAAGCAGGAGTTTTGAGTGTTTCTGTGTGTGTGTGTTTGGTTTTAATTAGCATCCGATACGGTTTTGAGGCGCGCGCGCGCGCTATTTTGGGACGCAGAAGCTTCCCTTTGTGTGGTTAAGAGAAGCAAAACAAACGCGAAAGTGGCTTCTAAGCTTGGAAAGGCGAAGTCGAATAATGTTAACAAAGGAAAAAAAGCTCACAGATTGATGTATTTGTGTGTTAAAAATAAAGCGCCTTTTGTGAGTGTAATTGGTGATAAAAAAATATGTTTAAAATTAAACAAACGCTTAGATATTGCAGCTAATTAGTCTGCAAACACACCAACAATTACATGCTTTGCAGAGTATTCTCCTACAGTCTTTCTTCAGTTAAAGTCACACAACCATTAAAGCCGGGATAAGTTTTACTCTACGCCATAAACAGCTTATTGATTGCGTAATAAAATCATGTGTGACATACCCTCTCTCTCTCTCTCTCACACACACACACACACACACACACACACACTCAAGAATCGTAGAACAATCCACCCCAACCCACGGTCAACCTGCAATAAAACATTCCCGGCAGCACAGGGAGGGAAAGAATCTCTTCGAAACGAAAGATTTGGTGTGCGATCGCGCTAGCGACGAACCCGCTTGCGTGCACACGCAGCGAAACCATTCGTTGCGTGTGCAAAGCGCGCAGAGGATCATTTCGTACGCCGATCACTCACGATCGGGTTACCAAAAGGTGCTTTACTGTTTCCCTTTCTCTTTGGTGCTAAAGAGACGCCAGCTCGGCGCTTCAAATCGAGACGATCGTCGACGTCGTCCGCTGGCAGACATACACGACGGGGGGGCTTTAAACAACTCAAAGTAAATTCGCGTCTTTTAATATAATTTTTTAAAGTAAACCTGTCTTACGCAAATATTCTTGTTATTTTCCTACTGCCACGACCGTGTGCTGTCCTGTTCCTTTTCTGTTTAAACATTCTCCAATAAATCGCGAATGTGTTAAAAAAACTGGGCGCCTCTTACCTGTAGCGTTCAAAAGCTCTAGAGCGCGTTAAAAAAAACAACAACAACAACCAGGAACGATCGCGAATTCCCATCACCCTGGAAAGTTAGCGGCTCGATCGTTGTTCTTAAGCGGCGGTAAGGTTCTTCTCCGATCCGGCTTTACGACGAGCGCAACCCCCGGCTTTGGGGGTTTAGGCAGTGGGCAATAGTGGGAAGGGTTGCGTATGAAGAGCGACACGTTGATCCTCCTCTGCTTCCGCCCTTTCTACCCTCCCATTGAGGTGGAAGCACCTATGGAATGAAATTTTGAGCACAACGAAGCAAAATCATAATACAAACAAAAAAAATCCTACGTATACCTCTCTCTCTATCTCGATCATTACCCTTTTGACATTGAAATATCCGCAGAACGACGCACCGGCGCAATATATTTTCGGGGCCCAGACACTCAGACTCAGAATCAGTGAAGAAGAAAAAAAAATCGAGAGCGTACAGAATTTCGCAAAAAAACCCATTTTGATTTATCTCGCGAGATGCTGTGGAGATGTGTGGATGCAATAATGTTCGGTTGAAAGTGTGTGATCGCTGTGACGTATTCTTTTGTGTGTGTCATTTATGGAAATTTGAATATTCTTCCCCGCATTAATTAGCAACGCGTTGTTGAACGGAAAAGGGATGTTTGTGTGTTGGCTGCATTTGGTGGAGCGTTTTGGCACAACAAATCATCCACGGTCGGAGGCAAAACAACATCAACAAGTGAAGACAAAACAGTAACATAGCATTAAATCATCGTCCGATTTTGTGCAACATTGTTGGCGGAGTGATAGTGATCACCAACATCGCCGGCCGGCTGTCCGTTTGCGTACGTTGAAAGGTGCTAAAGGTTGCAGCGGACGCTTATCTAGCTGCCAATCTCATCAGCAACTTTCTTTTTCTAGCTTCCAACGGGCCCATAAACTATGATTGTTTACCGTGCGGCTTGGCATTTGTTGAGACGTCCGGTACTGCGCTACTGCTGGTGGGCGATCGGTGAGGCTCTCAATGAGTTGGTCGGTGTGAAATAGGGGAGCGCCAAGCTGACTGGGATTTGTTTCTTTCAATGAACCAAAGCACCAAAGCACCAATGCAATTGTGCAAACGGTTATTCTTTGATTTTGTTTTTTTTGTTGTTTGTTGACTATGCTGATAGTGTTGATGCAAACAAGTACAAACATCGAAGTTGTATATTTCAAACAGAAAAAGAAAAAAACAAACGATTGCAAGATAGCGCAGATGATCCAATAAAAAATCCGAAGTTCCTTCGTCGGTTACAGTTTAAAATTTCAAGAGCACCATACCGCACCGTTCGTGGCAATGAAATGATAAGCCACCTTTCGAACGTCACACGAGCGACTCGGTCAGCTGATAGATAGTGTACCGCAATCTAATAATTGTTTTGATTCCCCCCTCTACTTCTCTCGTTCTCTCTCTCTCTCTCTCTCTCTCTCTCTTTTTTCTTTCTTTTTCTCCCCGTCTCAGTGTTTGTTCTCTTTTTCGCCTTTTATTTGCTGTCGTTTCTGCGCCTACAAATCTCATTCGGTACGCATCACTAAGCACGGTGGGACAATTCTATGAACAAGTGGGAACGCTAGCTTACTGCTCCAGTGTGACCATTTCGTCATGGTAAATGTGTGGTTGTTTCGCATTTCACTCAATTACAACTTTATTAGAGGAAAAAAAGTAATATTGGTCGTTGCGTTAATGTGTTACTAATCATAGTATGTTACGGTGGGGTTCACACCTTATTACAGCGTACTCAAACATGACTAATTGCTAACAATCGTGCTGGTGCAATTTCTATAAATGAGACTAATTAAAATTACATATTTACATATACACTTTTTCGAATATCCAAAAAAATGTGCTAAAATTTGATTTACTTCTTTTTACCATAACCATATCACACATAAAACACAAGCAAAACTACTTTCAAAGAGCCATTAGTTTGCGGCAAAATTATTGTACATTGAAGTGAAACAACAACCTATTAAATACAGAGCACGTATTTATTTACCGAAACCAATTTCAAAGCAACCCTACCACACTGTTGTTTGTTTGTTGTGTAGCAAAACATTGACTTTGTTTGTTTGTTTTTCTGAACGGAAAAGCGTACACACAGCAAAACGAAAACGACCAATTGCAGTTCGAATACTGCAGCCGCATATTTCTTCACCAGTAATCAGCCATTTGGGCTATCATTTATTAGTAGGGGTAGTTATGCTTTGATCACACTTTTTGCCGAACCGTTCAGAAGTGTGCGTCGGCTGTGCTTTAATTGTTACAATGATAAGCTATCAACGCAAGCACAAGTTGTGAAAAAAATAGGTGTAGGAAAGAAGGTTCCTTTTACATAAATATTCTCATAAATGGTTTATAAAGTACAGTGGAAATAAAGCGAAATAAATTACGCTGTTGAATATTGAAACATTTTGCGCATATTTAGATAAACCCCATTTGAAGTATTTTAACAGCATTGGTTCAACTCAACAAACTCAACCATGTGCAACGCAGCCACCAGTGGTAAGCAAAGTGTAAAACGCAAATGTACCATTTGTCATCACTCATTGCGCATCTGTCCCATAGTGCGTAGTACGCTTTAAGCCCCGCATACAATGTGTACCGGTCAGTTGTGTGCAAAAAGCTTGCAGCACCAAACGCTCCTCCGATTACCAGCACCTTTGTTTGACATTTGGAGGAAGGGGAGAGGGAGGTGAGTGGAGGGTATGTTTCGAATTTTATCATCCCCTCCAGAGAGAGAGAGAGAGAGAGACTCGCAGAAAGAGAGAGAGAGAGGGAGAGAACCGTTTCGGGATTGAATTTAAAGATCATCAAATCACGATCCCCGGGCAGGTGTTTTAGCGATGCCCTTGGGAGAGGGGGGGAACGAAGGACGTGTCCGCGAAGTACGTCCAAGACGCAGCTACACCCGCGACATCGCGCCGCTCCGTTGTTTTTTGGCCCTCTTCTTTCGGCAGTGGCCGAATTAGTTCGTTAAATAACGTCGCGCTGATAAGCGGGGCGTAAGCGCGCTCCCGTGTTGTACAGCTGCTGTCGCTCGAGCAACAGTTCTGCCCTGGTGGGGCCACCTGCGCCACACAGTGGAACGGGATAGTCCCAGCTGCTCGCACGCATCTCGCAGTCTTGTGCGTTTTGGTTGGTGCTGCTGTTGATACAACAGCACAGCGCTGCAGGTGTATGTAGACGCGCGTTAATAAGAAGGCTAATCTAATTGTGTACTAACACCACACCGCTACCGCTGCGGCATCCCGAACGTGTTTGAACAGGATACTGCCGTTAACGTCCGGACGGGTTTTGCGATCGGGATACTCTAACCACCGGATCGATGATCGGCCTGTTACAGGATGGATTGCATCGGTACTGAGATGATGATGGGTAAGGTAGTTAGTTAGGGAAGGTTTAGTGATGCGCCACAAATAATGCCAACGCCAATCAAAAATGTCCCCCAATTTACGTCATATAATTAGTAGAAGAGCAATCATAAAAGAGAGAAGATAAAAGGAAAAAAAACATAAGGCAACACTTACCGCCAAACTCGTTTCATAACTCACTGCGGTACGCAACACCAACGCAGCTTCTCAGCGCGCTTGCGGGAGAGAGTGGCTGGCTGTGGGCGCGCAAGTGAGCGAGTGAGCGAGAACGCAAGCGATCCCGAGTGCCGTTTTGTGGCCGTGGCCGTGACCGTGATCGTGATATTGCGCGGGGACGCGTGCGAGGCACGGCCGGTTGGTGGCGGTGGTGGTGGTTTGTTGTTGTCGGATTTGTATTTCTTTTCTTTTCCGCTCGCCGCCCTCCGCACCCAAAACCCTCCTTGTATCCCGTCGACATGATGCTGCTGCTTGATCGATGGCTTCGTAGTTGTGTGGGCTAAAAAAAAAAAACATAGCTAGCCGGTTTAGAAGGCATTTTGTGTTCGTTTTAATTTTACAAAGTGCATCGTGTATTGTAAAAAAAATACTTAAAATAAGTAGTTATTTCTTAATTCGTTCCTCAACGCAGGTTTGTGTGCGAATGATCTTTTTTATCGATCAAACCGAACCGAAAGTGAAAGAGCGTGAGAGAGTGCGAGAGAATGAGTGTGAGCGATCAAGTGAGCGTTTTGCTAATTTTGTGATCTCACCATAGTGAGAAAGATAAACGATCGTGATGACTCGTTGCTCGTTAAAAGTACCAAAGTACCAAAAAGTACCAGCTTTTGGTCTTGCTGAGCTTAATTTGAGCGAAAAAAAAACACTCAATTAAAAGAGCGAAAGATAAGGAGGAACGCTACGCAGCAAAACACACATACTAAATATACATTCGCTATCAACGACCTTTACCTTTATCGCAGTTGCAGTTGATAAGGGCCGGGGGGGAGGTAGGGTAATGATTTGAATGTTTTTTGGGGCAAATTTCGTGCGAATTATCGCGCACGATGGCCGCAACAGCAAAACCACCGCTCACCGGGAAGATAACGCCCGCCGACCAGTGCTGCATTGAAGGACGCTCAAAGGACGCCGCGTGTTACCCTCCCGCGTTACCCACCTGTACCGTTGTATCGCTGCATCGATTAGCCACACACGAGTTTATGGGTTTATTGTCCCATCGAGCGGGCTGAAGGGGCATTTCGGGGGCATTGTTTGTTCGCCATGTCGTCGGGGAGTTGATATTGGAGAAATGGAAATTGTAATCAGCCCTTATCGCGGCGGGCGGAGAGGGTATCCTAATTGTAGGTCATTTTATACTACGACGTGCTGGTAGTGACCAGCATTTTCATCTGTTTATCTAATTCCGGCTTTGGCATGACTAACATTGGTGACTTTGGTGAATAATCTTACCTTTGGTTAAAAGAAAAACAATACCAAACTTAAACCGATAATTGAACAAATACTTCCTTTCTCATCATCCCATTCGAAAGTGGGCGGCCTTCACCTTGAATTCAAAACAGATACATCAACCCCATCCCACCACCGACAACTGTCCCTTTTCTTTCGTGCCCCCGCTCTGCCCCTCCCCATCGGGCGGCATTGTTACGTCACTCAGAACGTCCCGACCCACCCACGTTGATCGCCGTTGGACTCTTCTCTGACCACCCAGTTTCACTCTCTCTCTCTCTCTCTCTCTCTCTTTTTCTTGCAGACATCGCCACGACGTACGATCGCACCATGTCGGTCACGATCGTGCTGTTCTACACGTTCGTCACGCTGTTTATGTTTCTGTCCTACAACCCGAAGCCGAAGAAGATCGTCGAGTCGATCCGCAGCTTCCTGCTGCATCTGCTCCAGCACAATGGCGATGCTGGAGCTGGCAGTGGTGGACTGCAGGCAGCAACGGCCTGCAACGCAGCGCAGACATCGCCTGTGTCGCCGCCCGCACCATCCCCTCCGTCGCACGACGCCGGTGTGCCGACGGTGCGATCGATCTGGGACATACCGGGACCGCGCCGGCTGCCCTTGATCGGCACCAAGTGGCGCTACTTTTTCGGCCGCCACCGGTACGCCAAGGTGCACGAAACGTTCATGGAGATGCACCGCCGGTACGGGCCGATCATGCTCGACGTCGACACCGTGCCGATCGTGAACCTGTTCGATCGTGCCGACATGGAGAAGGTGCTCCGGTACCCGAGCCGCTACCCGTTCCGCCCGCCGACCGAGATCGTCGAGGTGTACCGCAGCAGCCGGCCGGACCGGTTCGGTGTGACCAATCTGATCAACGCGTAAGCCACGACGAGCCGCTGGGGAACATACGATGTATGTTCTTCTCTCCCTCATGTCGCTACATGTTGTGCTTCTTTTTCTTCATTCCTCCCCACCCACACAGTCAAGGGGCAAAGTGGCACGAGCTGCGGGCCAAGCTGACCACCGGCATTACCTCTCGCCGTGTGCTGCAGGCGTTCATTCCGTCGGTCAACGAGATCTGCGACGATTTTGTCGATCTGGTGCGCCGGCAGCGGGCGGACGATGGCACGATCCGCAACTTCCAGGACATTGCCAACTCGGTCGGGCTGGAGAGTGAGTGTGTGCTGTTGTGTGGAGGTAGCACCCCCAGGTCGATAACGTGCGTTTCTCTTCTCCCAGTTATCTGCTGCCTTGTGCTCGGTCGCCGCATGGGCTATCTGACGACCAACCGGCAGAATGCGAAGTTTATGCGGCTGGCCGAAGCGGTCAAGGAGTCGTTCGTGTACATCGGCGAGAGCTACTTCGGGCTGAAGCTGTGGAAGTACGTGCCGACGCGGCTCTACAGCAACTTTGTCCGGTGTGAGGAGATCATCTACGAGTAAGTTGCTCAAAGCGGGTGTCCTTAAATTCGCACAAAAAAAACGGTGTTTGATTGAGCGCTTCTTCCCAACAGAACGATCGCGGAAATCGTTTATGAGGCGCTCGAGGAAGAGCAGCTCAACTGTCCCGATAACGATGTGAAGCACATCTTTATCAGCATCCTGCAGACCGAGGGGCTGGATACGAAGGAAAAGATATCCGGCATCATTGACCTCATCACCAGTGCCATAGAAACGGTGAGTGGCGTTTGCGGGCGTGCGATGTGGCGAGCTTTGTATAGTAATGTCGTCATCTGTTCCAAAATATTCACCCGGCAGCTATCCAACACGCTCTCGTTCCTGCTGCACAACCTCAGCCAGACGGTGGAGTATCAGCGCCAGATTGCGCAAGAGTTCGCCCACTGTGTGCAGCACATCACGAACGAGGATCTGGTGAGTGCCCGGTTCACCAAGGCGTGCATCCAGGAGTCGTACCGCATCTCGCCCACGACGCCCTGCTTGGCGCGCATCCTCGAGGAAGACTTCCAGCTGTCCGGGTACCATCTGCAGGCGGGAGTAAGTATCAGTTAGTCTAATGATAAGTAAGGCTTGGGAGCCATACATGTCATCGATTGGGTACTTACGGGTATCATTCTTGTTGTCTCGTTACCTTCCGATGCTGCAGACACTCGTACTGTGCCATACGCGAGTAGCCTGCCTGAGTGAGGACAACTTCCAGCAGGCGGATCGCTTCCTGCCGGACCGTTGGCTCGAGCAGCGGGACGAGAACGATAACGTGGTGAACAAGCGGGCGGAACCGGGTGCATCAGTCGTACTGCCCTTTGGCATCGGGCGGCGTATGTGCCCCGGCCAGAAGGTGATCGACATCGAGCTGACGCTCCTGGTGGCAAAGGTAGGATAGGCAAAGGGTGGAGCCCCTGCATTCGTTTCGAGCACTTTCTTCAAAACGCACTCTTCTTCTTCTTCTTCTTCTTCTTCCGGTTGCTTCACAGATATTCCAAAACTTTGAAATCGAGTACCGCAGCCCGCTCGATACACAGTTCCAGTTCCTGCTAGCACCGCGCACACCGATCGAGATTCGATTCAGGGATCGGACGTAGTGACGTTCCCCTCTACCCCGGGGACACTTCTGTTCCGTTCGCAACTACCTCGTACTACACAAGTTCCGGTACTATTAGGAAGCGGGTGATGCTGCTTAGTAGATTTGCAGAAAGCGGGACGTACACCCGGCTACGCCCGTTAAGAATCATATTGATTAGATCGCGCTGCGCGATCAGCAGAACTACCTTGAATAGAGAACTGATATATTAATATGAATTCCGTAGAGTAGAGTAGTAGAGCAAACCCTAGCGCAACCGGTCAGGATCCACGATCACACTATAAAACTGACTGTACTGTAGAGACTGTGTAGCCTATTACTGTTATAGCCTGTGAATCGCTCTAGTAAGGGGAAAGGCTATTAGAAAGGCTTAGGCCCGAGGAGTCGACGCGAACTGCGCGAGCTTGCTTTTACGTCAGGTCATTAGCGTACCGCCATCATGCGTTGATACAGCGAAGGGGTGGGAAGGGTTGGCTCGTTTTGTGCGACCGAAGATACACTATTTATTACGTATACAGCTCCAGATGTACAAATTTACCAGTTATTTAAGCAATATATATAAACAAAATATCTAACATCGCACTGTTTTACGAACCGAGGGAGTGAGAGCCGCTTCATTAATGTGATGACCGTTAAAAGGGAGAGTGTTGTTTAATGTCGAACGAATTAACGCTTCCGCTTTTCACTTCATTCCAAACGCGAACGAGGCGCAAACATTTATCGTTTTTCTAGTGTATTTCAATGCCATCTACAGTACAAATATGCAAACGTTTGTTCGTGTGTCAGTGTTTGTGTTTGTGTTGAGTATTATTGTTAGTTTTAATTGCAAATAACGCCATAAAAAGGTTTCTTTTATCCCTTGCTAAGTGACGTTCCTCGCGTTTAGTGCTTATGCCAAGTCATGTTTTGTTGCCTTAAACTTTCTTAAAGCGGAAAAACACTGTCTCATTGAGTAGTAAGTTTGATTATGGGTGAGCGGTATTGCTTCAAACCTGAAGCAACTGTGACTAGCCTATAAAATACATATTCATGTTCCCTTTTCTCTCGTCCTCCTATCCGGCTAAGAGTGGACTGGGGGATGGTTAAGATGGGGTTGACCTTGTTCGCTACGGTTTTTGCTGGTTGAAACCACGCAATGAACACAAATGCTCGATACAAAATAGTGTAAGTAGAAAGTTGTCCTTTTGTTAGTGTAATGCCACTAAATGCAACAAAGATGCGCGTGCAAATGAAATCGTTAATAATCGTGGATGAGTGGAAGTCGTGTGCCCACACTACCTAAAATCGTAAACGGAAACGTACACACTGTACATAATAAAATAAAGTTTCCCATTATTTCTTTTTTTTCGGCTAAACATTACTGGAAATATTGTCACAACCACAGCAAAATCTTGTTCTACGACTGTTGTTTTTGGTTACCGATCTCGTGATGTATCTATGAAATTAAGGGAGTTAGTTTAAACTTCTCATGTTTAGTATACGCTGAAGCGATAGTATGTCTACATCCCTCCTAACTTAAAATGTTAAATGATTTTGTTTAAATATTCACCCAAAACGAGTTACGAGTTCTGTCATGAGACCTATCGCAAGGATGTAAGCCCCTATCCTTGGCCCTATTTTACGTTCCTATGTCTGGTAGCTGGTTTGAAATCATTCCAACATGGCGCCTGGCATGTGTAAGCATTGTCTAGTTTAAATAAAGGTTCACGCGCGCTATACATATGATAAAGTAGACACAGCACAGTAAGTGCGCACTGGTATATATGCTACTGAAACAATAAGCGTCAACTTGCAGTCAACAAAAAATACCTTGTAATATAAAATACCTCAAATAATAACTTGCACCCACCTCCAACGGGTTTGCCCGCACGGTCCGCTGTGAGCTCTCGCTCCTGTGTTGTGGTGTGGTTTTTGGTTAGCCGGGCGCACCACGGTCATATTCGTTCGTGGCTCCGGATTTACTCATCAACAATCAAACTACCACTACTGACCATCATCGTTCACCGTACGGAACGTAAAGCGACTAGTATCGAATTGCACGTTTCAGTGTAAAGCGAGTGTGTTGTTGGTGCCTGTTGTGCGTTTAGTGCCAAGCTTCCGTCACACCATACGGTGAGGAAGTATGTTCAAGAGGCACACCATTAGCGAAAACGATTGCTGAAAACTTGTGTTGTATCTCGTTTAAAGTTAAGTGACGTATATGCCTCCCAAACCATCCCATGAAAGCATAGAAAAAAGCCTCATTTGAAGCATATGCCCCGTTCCAAACCCAGCCAAAGCGCTCTAATAGTACTTTCTGGCCGTTGTCGGGCGAGCAATGCCGGACGTGCGCGGTCTGGCCGTCTTGGCACGGATCGGCTCTGCCACGGAGTCCGTGTTGTAGCTAAGATACACGTGCGACAGGTCGATCAGATCCGTCTCTTTGGTGTTGACCTTTGGTTCTGGGATGTTTTTGCGCATGTTGTTGCCCGTGTACGCGACGCACTTGAGCTGCCACTCGCCAATATCCTCGTTCCAGTGCGTAAACTTCTCGATCATGCTCTGCAAGTGGGGCAGAGATTGAAAAATGAACGATTTGCTTTAGATAAGGCTCAGCACGCCATCACACACACACAAGACGTACCTGATACTCCTTCGGAATGTACGAGTTAATGACCAGCTCGCAGAGGGCCAGCTCGCGCGACAGGCTGCGTATGTTCTCGTAGATGCCCTCCTTTTCCCGCTGCTGCTCCTGCTGCTGGTCGGCCAGCTCCGACTTGATGCTCATCAGCATGGACATGACGCGCTGCAGCTTCTTCGTTTTGCCGACGCACTCCTCCTGCAGCGAGCTGTACCGCTCCTCGATGTCGATCCGCTCCGCTTCGATCTTTTGCAGGTTTTCCTTCAGCTCGCGCTCCGTCTTGGTGCGCTGCTCCAGCTCGGTAATTGAGTTTTCCAGCAGCAGCTCCTGCTCCTTCGCCTTCTCGAGCAGATTTTCGCCGCCGACCAGAATTTTGTTCTCCAGCGAGGACAGCTTGGCCCGCAGCTGATCCTGTTCCGATCTAAAAAAAAAAATGCATATTGTTAGGTTAGAATCAATTTCTTTTCGCCCATCTCTACTGCTTCATACACACACACACACACGAACTCACTTTGCCTTCTTCAGCTCCTGCTGATTCTCCATCGCCTTCTTCTCCAGCAGCTCCTTCTCCGCGTCACTCTTCTCCTTGCGCTCCCGGGCCTTCTCCTTGCGCTGCTTCTCCTTGCGCTCCCGGTCCGCGTCCGGATCGCACTCCTCCTCCACCGCGTCCTCCTCATCCTCGCCCTCCCCATCACCCTCATCTTCCTCCTCCTCGTCGTCGCTTTCGATGCCCTGCTGAAAGATGCCCTCCTCCAGCTGCCGCTTCAGCTCCTCGATTTCCTCCTGGAAGTGGCGCAGCAGCGCATCCTTCGGCTCCTCGTTGATGTGGGCCAGATTCTGGATGCTCTTCGCCCGGCACGCGTACCGCAGCGTCGAGATCGTCTCGACGTAGTTCGAGTCGGCCGGGCTGATGCTGGCGCACATGACCGTTTTGCTGTTGCCGCCGAGCGAATCCTGCAGCAGGCGCGTCAGCTTCGAGTTGCGGTACGGGATGTGCGTGCTCTTGCCGTCCACCAGCGCGCTGATCACGTTGCCCAGCACGGAAAGCGACAGGTTGATCTTGGTCGCCTCCTTCAGCCGCAGCCCGGACGATTGCGTCTTGCTCTGGCGCTCCGAGCCGGCCAGATCGACCAGCTGCAGCTTGCCCATGCGCACGTACTGCCGGCCCGCCTCGTCCGTCTCGCTCGACTCGACCGTGATGGAGAAGATCGCGTGCGAGCGGGACGACTCCGAGTTCATCTTGGTCGCGCCGACGACCCGGTTCTTGTTGCCCAGCTTCATGATGTTGTCCAGATCGTCCGCATTGTGCACCACGTACCCGCTCAGATCCTTCACGAACACGCCGATGTCGGCCCGCTCCTTCACCTCCAGGCTCTTGTTCAGCTCCTTGCCGAGCAGGTCGCGCACCTCCTCGTTGTAGATCTCCATGTAGCTGACGCGCACGAGGAACTTTTGGTTCTCCTTGCCCCGCGCAATGTGCCCGAAGATGTGCGCGAACGTGTTCGGGATGATGCCCTTGGTCTGCGGCGAGTCGGCACTGCCCGACATGGTGTACGTTTTGCCGGTGCCGGTCTGCCCGTACGCCAGGATGGTACCATTGTAGCCCTCCAGCACCTTGTCCACGATCGGGCGCGCAGTGTCCACGTACAGATCGATCTGCGGGGCAGAAGGGAAAAGCGGTGCGGGTTTTAGAACAAACGCAACTGGGGAAAACACATGTAGCGCACAAGCAACGCAAGCAATTTCTTCACACACGCCTGGGCGTTTTTGGCGTTTTGCTGCCAAGCTCGTAAAGCGCTTACAAATTAAATCAATTAACTTATTCGCCCAAATGTACGCGTGGGGCCAGAGCAAACGGTCCGCTATCCTGACCTAAACCATAATGCCCACCTAGTTTGTGGGAGAAGACTACTGATTCCGTTCAATGAAGTGCGCTAATTAAATCAATTATCCCCTATCCCACTCCTCTTTGGCAACGTTGGCGTCGAAGTTGCGCAAACCGTCGGGGGGGTTTGTCTGAGCAAATTTGTGTGGAGCACGTTCTCGGACGCATTTGGACGTTCTCGACGACCATTTAACCGCTTCAGACGTGCACGAGAATGATCGATCGCGATGACCCAAACCTTATATGAGGTAATCATCAAGCGACGTCGACGGTGAGAGTGAGATAGAACAGTGTGTTAGTATGCCACTGGAGCACAGAAAGGCGTGATAAGAATGATTCATTCTGGGCATTTTTCACCCGTTAATGCGTTCCGCATGAAACACGCCCTCAGGACAGTAAGCTAAAAATTTAATTTATTTACTGGTAAAAACGTGCAACTGACACCTTCAAACGCAGATCAGTGCAGTCAACTGGAGACTGTTGCACACGCACGCGCACACACACACACATACAATAAAACACTCAACTCATCGTGGGCTCGTTACAATGCTAATGGGGCGCTATTGATATTTCGTTTGTTGAATGCCAGTGCATTTCGGAGCTCACACCGGTAATGACCCTTTTGTTGCATTCCAATCCCTTCCACCGGCAGCGGCGCCCGTCTGCTGAATGCCATCAACATTCAAATTAGCACACCGGCGGGGATGGGCCGAGTGGTAGAGTGGTAGAGTGGGTGCGAACACACAAAGACAGCGCAGTTCCGAAGATCGACAAATGATAATAAGTGCTGGTATGGCCATTGTTTTAACCCGTCAATGTTTTTAAATAAATAAAAATAAAATAAAGCCGATGTTTGCTAACTCATTACATTGTTTTACATGCTGCAAAGTTAATTTACTTAAAAGTTTTAAATTACAAAAAAGAATTAACAACATTCACTGCACTTTAAGGGTTATTCATAGCCCGCGCTCTACCCTCACAAAGCTTTCGTGCAAGCTCAAGCACGGTTTACACACACCCGCAAGTAAGGGTTGCTGTGCTTACCAAGCTCAAACATCACCACCACCACCACCACCACGAACAGCCTTCTATGTCGCCCGCACTGTGTGTCGCACCACCGTCCAGCATAAGCTGTGTGCTGTGCTGCGGCCCAACCACCCAACCAACACACACAAACACATATACTCCTCCCGCCACCCCGAAGAAGCATAAAGGGGAATGTTGCCGTTACGGACCCCTTGCACGCGGTACGGCGTAGCGGAGACGGTTCAGTTTTGAGCGCGCTTTCCCCTAAACCGGACGTCTCTGTGCTGGGCGAGAGGTTCATTATCATCGTGGCACAAGTGTCTACAACGGCGAGGAAAAATTTGAAAAAAAAAATCGTGTTTGAAATCGTTACAAATTTAAACCACCAAATCACACGTGCTTTAAAATTAAAGCAAAAATAGTGAAATTGAACGTGATTTTGTACAATATTAACCAGGTTAGAGATGAGTTGAAAGTTTCATTCCGCTAAAAAAGGCAACAATCCCAGTAAAATCAACCCCCAAAGATAATCTTACTGATTCATCATGCCCGTCCTGCTCGTCGTACGCGTTTGTTCCACACTGTAATCATTGGCGTAAAATAATGGCTCTATTCGTGGTGCATCGGGCGTGTGCTAGAGAAATGGAATTGGGCGCGGTCCCGCCGACTGGGCTGACACATGCCATCGGAACATAATTTCCGAGCGTCCCCCCAACTGGGGTGGGGGCTGGATGGACCCGACCCCATTTTAAGTGTAGATGAGACAGTATTATAATCCGTGGTGCGTTTTGCATTCGTTAGCAAGAAGTAATACACGTTGGCAGTTGACACAGGCAATAGATACACTGTTTGGTCTGTTGGGTCGCGTAGAAAAAGCCTAACGGTACATATAGCCACAATTCGTGTGCCAGTAGATCGAACTGCTTGATCGAAACTGTTGGCACGTTTTTTACTGCGTGTGTCGTTTAGTGCGTGGAAAAGTTTTGCGCCAGAAAGGATAGCGTGCTGGCGGAAAGGTAGTAAACAACGTTAGCGGCAAGCCCTAAGCAATGTAGCAAAAATGTACATCCTTACTGAAGAACAAACCACCCAAAAAAGAGCTTCCAAAACAAAGCCAAGTCCTTGTCGTGACGGTGTTGGCATTAGAAATGGGAGTGTGATGTGATGTGATTCATGCTTCGTGACCTTTTTCTCTGTGGCGTTAACGATATAGAATATTAATTTCTGTACATCACACACGGGGTGTGTCTGAGCTGAGCTTTAGCTTCTGAAGGTGATGAAAGCGATACGCACAATCTCTGCGCGCACATATAATTCTGTCCTGCGTGTATCTTTCTCTACGCTCTACGCTGGCGGAATGTTGACAATCCAGTTTTGCTACAGGAAGAAAGTGTATTGTCCCAAAAGCCAGCTAGCGATACTAGACACGTGAACAGGTGAAGAGAAGAGGAAAAGTGGATCTATGAAACCAACATGTCATAAGCGGACCGGTCTCTAATTTGTATACTTCTTTTGACCGGCCAACCATGCTGCTAGCAATATGGCTAGGCTTTCAAATCCAACGTTTTAGCTGATTTTTAAAAATTCAACGGCTAGCATTTAAAATTCTACAAAATCACCCAAAGCGTAAAACAACCCAGTAAGTGTACTTGCATTTCCCACTTGCTCGAGAATTGTCTACGCTCAATGTTAAAAATGAAAGCACCTTCGAGAAGACAAAGGTGCAATGATTCACACACACATACAGTTGCCACCCAAGACCCTTCACAAGTGT
The DNA here is from genome assembly GCF_016920715.1 of Anopheles arabiensis. Classification (NCBI taxonomy): domain Eukaryota; kingdom Metazoa; phylum Arthropoda; class Insecta; order Diptera; family Culicidae; genus Anopheles; species Anopheles arabiensis. The sequence continues at coordinate 24,202,557 of NC_053517.1, forward strand.
GGTCCACCACCACGTGGTCCGAGCGCAAATGTACAATCGGGCAAGAAAATCGATAGCACAGCAGCAGGAGTAAACAAACATGCAACCGAGAGCAATTGCACGACGCCGTGCACAAAGCGCAAGTGTGTCCGTAATTGACGTGTTTTATCAAGCGCGGGAAAGCATCAAGCATGACCCGGGCTGGTGTCGTTCCGTCGTTCCGGGTGTTTAGTGAACCGTAGCCACACTGACAAGTGGTCGGGAAGACATATAATTCCAGCCCCGTGCGGTCGAAGAACTGCATTCTGAGCTTGTCGAAAACGACTTTACAGGGCAGCGTCAACGAACTGTTCTGTTGTTGCGCTCCGTTTTTCGATCTTTTTGTTTACCATCTAATGGTTGTTGTTGATAACTGTTTTTTTATTTACTCAACGTCTTTCAAGTTGACTTGCTCCTCAAATACACGCATTACCCCCTCCGAATGCCATGCCAATGTTTATTTATCATCTATTGTGGCACGCTTTTACGCACCCTGGAAACGTCGTGCGTAGCTGGGTTTGAACTCTCGACAAAGCGGTTTCCGAATGTTGTCGTTCGCCACTAGCACACCGTTGAACAAATAAAGAACCCATTAGTGGTATAGCTTTCCCCCAGCAAAATGTAACATTTGCCCCAAAGCAAGAACATTCATCTTCTACAACCGTTTCACCTTTGCCTGTTTGAAGTAATTTGCCACTTCCCGTACAATACAATGTGCAAGTGAGGGGTAGTGCAGCTACCAAACACTTCGTGTCGACTTCGTGCACGACTTTTCCGGACGCGGGTTATGACGTCGTCGGTACCTTCCTCGCGGTTGGAGCGTACCGTGACCCAATTGTGTTGCCGCTTCGGTGACACGCAACGCGAAGGAACCATTCTAAACGTTGGCCCACTCATCGCACCCTTTCGTGTGGTACGTTCTTGCGACCCCCGGCCTAAGAAACACCTGTGCAGACCGAAGGGTACACACCAAGCCGATGCACAGGTGAACGTACGCTCGTGGTGGTGGTGGTGATGGTTGTCCTGCACTAGGTTCGTACCGCCGATTACGTGATTGTGGCCGACGTGAAGGAAACCGAAGGAATCTAATGCTACCTTCACCACTTGCGAAGAGTGTCTTCGAAAGCAACAGGTACACAAAAAAAAAACCGGTCCACGGCGACAGCAGTGGTTGACTGTCGTGGCGAATTGAACAGTTCGCAGGATAGCAATCATTAATTTTACATCCCGCGTCATGATCGGATAAGTACACAGCAATTAGGCGCAATGTCCACACTTTCCGTACGCGAATGATCTTTGAGTGGAATCTTGGAGAAATCTCGCTCTCTCTCTCTCTCTCTTAAATAATTGATCCTGTTTATCGTCCCGACACCACGTGATCGATAATAGTGACATGCATCATTCCGTCCAGATATGGGCAAGCCACGAAGCATTTGATAGTGGACTTCCGCTCAATGGCTTGCTGGCTTTGCGGCTGTCACGAGTGAAAGTTTATTTGTCTGTGGCTTCCGTCATGGGACGCATGCAGTCAGCTCGTTTGTATCGAGACAAATCATAATGCTTTAAGCAACTGGTACCGGACATGGTAAACACGATATCGTTTAACTGAACGGTGGAAAATTCCGCTTCAATCCAGCGATTACTGGAGTAGATTCGGATTCCGACCGATTGCGAAGCGAAAAGAGGACATGATAACGTTCGCCACATAACGTCAGCCAAACATCATAACGTTCTCGAAGGTGCTAAACCGGTTGCTGGAGCAAAGCAAATGCCGATCCCTGAAATGTGTCCTCCGTAGAAGACTGTCTCGCTTGGTCCATCTTTTCACAGTTTCCAGCCAAAAGCGGTACGAATTCCGATCGTAGGGTGATGGGCATCTTAAACAACGGCTTCACAACAATGCAGGGATAGGTGTGCTTTGTCCATCTCGTGGCACACCATGGAACAACACTGCACACCGCACAGGAAAACAAAATGCGCGGGAAAGTTTTCCCAACCTTTCTCAATACTCGCGGGCGTTCGTTGTCGACTGCCACATGGTCTTTTCCACCGCTCATCGAAACGCTGGACACGTATAAAAGGCGAAACGTTTAAAACCACCCACCCATCCACACCTATCCCTCTTATCTGTGTGTAAGTGTGTGTGTGTGATGCGGGAACACTCGACTCCAACAACAGTTACAATTACTTCACCGGAGCTTCCAAAAACGCATGAAAGAATGAGCAATCCGCGGGCGCCCTTTCCTCTCGGGGGATGCACGATTTAAAGCACCCGCGCCAAAGAAAACGTGGCTCTTTAAATCCGTGACCCTTTCTTCGGGGGTCCAACGGGCGTATAAAAGGGAAGCCCCAACGTGGGCTACCATTTCACGAGAGTAAACAACTCTTGCTCTCTCAATTTCCTTCTTTCTTTTGCGAGCGTGTCTCTCTCTCTTACTGGCGTAACGATCACAAACCACCCCAAAAGCTGGTTTGGCGGGTTTTTCTACAGGCCCCTTTTCTTCCAGGCGAGCGCACCGCAAAATTATGCTGCCCAGTGTGTGACTTTCATTCCCATTTTATGCTCGGGTGTCCAGCGCCTGTGTGTTACAGTTCATTCCTTCCGTCTCTCGCTTGTGTATTCCGTACCGAAACGCTCACAAACACGAAACTGTAATGGTTGTAGCGCGTGGAAATCGTACTGCTGTGGTCGTGCTGTGGCGCTCCCGATCCCGGGGTGGTGCTGGTAGCGCGGAAAAGCAGCAGTGGCAGTATTTATTTTGATACGTATTTTGTTTTGGTTCGTCGTTTCGCGTCCAATGGCGGGGGGTTTTTGGCGTAGCGCTGCTAACACGCAACCACAGCACATCGCGCGGGATTCAGCATGACTCAGATCTAGATTGAGTGGCGGGATGGCACGTAACGCGGAGCCGACTGAAATGTTCTAGCAACGAGGAGAATTAAATTAAAATCCATACACAGTAACTAAATTATTTACAACCATACCGTGGTGGTGTGTTTGTGCATATTAGAAGGAAGTATATCTAATGGTTTTTAACTTTCCACGTGAAGCTCCCATCACACACAACAGCTGGAGGCGTATATATTGTGCACTCACATTGTTGTGTTCCACTGCATGAGAGCACCATATTCCCATACGCCGCATTACATCCATCATTCGATTGTGCTGTCATGCTGCCGGCGGGTTTTTTTTCCTGTCAGCATCACCCCAGCGAAGCTTTGAAATGTGTGTTGCTGCCGTGTCTATCAACTTCAAAGCCCTTCCAATCGAACCCTGTGGTGTGTTGTTTCGGGGTGGATTCGTGGGAGCTTTCACTTCCCACTTCCAAAAGGGAGAATGAGATGCGATGGTCACCTTCCCTTTGGCAAGGGGCGAGCAACAACGGGGAACCAGCAAATATGTGCGTAAAATAACGCACAAGCCTGTTGTGTGGTAAGCACCCAATGCATCTTAGAGAAAGATTTGTTTGATCGCCTTCGAAGCCAAGGGGGGAGAGTTTTCTATTGCGTTGCGCGGGTTGCATAAGGCGATCTGTGAACCTGTCCGTGGTGCGCGTGTGCATCGCGCGGAAGACGCATAATGCGCTTGGTGTAAAATTTGTTTTTTTTTTATGCTCTTCTATATCACACTCCATCCTTTCACTCTCAGGGAAGGTGGCAAACATTTGCATGCAATGCCTCCTATCACGACCGAACGAACGATTGAACGCGGTTACGATCGCTGTGAGAGTGATCATTAGCGGTGGCGGAGTTGATCATTACTACCGGAATGCGCGCAGTGTGTGTGTGTGTGTTTTTTTTTTGTATTAGATTCAATTTTATTTCAACAACTTTCTCTTGTCCACTATTCCTGATGGTTTCAAGAGTCATCATTACCAATCCATGCATAAAAGACAGGGGGAATGGAAACATTAATCAATACAGAAAAAAACGTCCAGCAATACAACAAAAACCATTACTTCCTGCAATGGGCGCGGGGAGAGGGAGGCAATAGTAGTGGAATTTCGCGTGACAAAAAGCGGGAAGAAAAATTGTCCTCCCGGTGGGGCTGGTTGGTTGAGGAAAGGTGTGCGTATATCTGCTAACTTCCGCTGCGGGTATGACGATAACCAAACGTTCACACCGTTTGTGTGCTGTCGCATCTTGTCGCATTATAGCAAGGCCCGATGCAATATTGCATTCGAAACGATTCACGATGCAACGCTAAGTACGCACGGTCGTCGACCAACCAGTTCCACTTTCCGCTGCCATTCCTTCCGAGAGAAAAATGGTGAGAAAAATGAAACCTCGTGTCGCCGCTGCTATCGACTTCAATCGTGCGGAAATCGTTCAGGCCAGTGCGCGGTTTTGCCTAAGAAAGGGCACCGGAACCAGAGCTACGCTTTGACAGCGAAGCACGACTCGTCGAATGTTGGTACCAGCTATTGGTGGGGAAGAAACAAAAAAAAGCCATCATAACCATTCGACAAACAGCACGCTTTCCTGGCAGCTAGCAAGAGAGAGAGAGAGAGAGGGAGAGAGGGAGCGCATTGTGCCCAATGCTTGCCCCGTGCCTGTGTGTCATAAGAGGTACAAATTACAGCTCCTGCTTGTGCGGTGTGGAAACATGCAGCATACATGCTAACCAAGCCCGCGATATCGGGTAGGATCGGATGAAGAGAAAGTTACAGATTCAAACCAAACGGGCACAACATTTAAATTATAGACCGTTCGCGCTAACAGTTCCCTAAAATACCCTCCCCCCTGAACGGGTGAGGTTTGGCTGTGCTAGAAGCTATAGTAGGTAGTGGCAGGCAGTGGGCACTTTACACATGAGTAAACCCATTCAAAATGGGATTTAAACAAAAAATGAAACCCATCATAACACTGCCGCACTGCTCGCTGCTGCTGTTGGTCATGCTGGTTAGAAATCGAAGATTATTGAGCACTGCTGTGCATCGTGCACCACACACCACTACACGCATCGGAAGTAGCGTGGCGTTGTATAACAACACGATCGTCACCTTCGCATCAATATTCATCTCTGTGATGGGGTCGGTCCCTGGTGCAACTGGTCCCGGTGATTGAATCCCGGCCCTCGAAGTCAGTCACTTGCAGGTGGTGTTCATAGACACAGGCAGCTAGGCTAGGGTGCAAGCGCTTTACAGTAGAGAACGCGTGCTAGGCGGGTCTGTCATCCATTACACGTTGGTTTGCTGTTTGCACCGCAGTCGGAAGAACCACACCCAAACGCAAACCCAACTCACGCCAACTATGGGCAATTCGAAGATTTCACGCGATCCAAAGAAAGAGGAAAGCAGCCCAACGGTGCAGGAAGAGGGTGTGGTGCCGGCGGAACCATTGCCGGCACAGAAACCGTCTCAAAACGGTAGGCTTCTTCTCGCGTGTCGTTGGGCGGGGTGTGGCGATAAGATTGATGTTAATTATCTGCGATTTTCGGGGAGGGACATTAAGCAGGTTTATTAAAGGGAGTCTTTTACGTGTGCGATTTCTGAATGCTGATTCTAACAAATGTTAATACTTGCAGTGGTGTATTGCGGGACATTGTGTAGAGATTTGCTAACTGTTATACCATGAACATAGGTAGAGTATAAACAAATACGACGGCGTTGTTTGCTGCAAAACCGAATGCTAATCCACCGTAGCACCGATTAGTGTTGTTGTTTTTTTCTTAATTCAGCAATAGCGCAATGCTCTAAATAAGTGGCCACCAACATAATTAATCCAATTTAACAGCCTAACCACCATAATTAAACCCGTTTTGAATACATAGTTAAAGTTGTGTTGTGTTGCGTCTCGTCGGTTTGGTTATTTACGCAAGTTTGTCACCCCACGCGTGCATTCCGTTATGACAGCAATTCCAGCGCGACGAACCAGCCAAGCCAAAGTCAGTAGGCAGGCAATTATTCAATTACCACTAATCTCCTACGCAATCTCAACCCTTCCGGCGCAACCATGTTTCCTGTCGCGTCCAAGTTGACGATCGATTGTAAAACACTTAACGAAAGAGCGGAACAAAATGTTACACTGACTAAACCTTCGCTACCCTTCTTCCCGGTAGTGAGCATAAACAATAACAAAACGGTATTAATGTTCACGACAAGTGTTTGTATGGGCGCGCGCACGCGCTGTGTGGTTAACAACGCAATTGCAAAGTCTGCGCTTCGTACGCACGCGTATCCCTGCGTACGCAGGGCACGATCGCATGTTTCACGCCACGATCAACCGTGTTAAGGAGCTTCGAACAACTAACTAATTACCCTTTTCTTATCATGTATTCCACCGCTCGCCTCACAGAAATCTCGCGTATTACGATGGCAAATGCAGAGTCCGGCGCTGATCAGGCCGATCGTGGCATGCGAAAGGAGTACTTCAACAGCAGCGGAGCGGGCAAGTTTTTGCCGCCGGTGCTGAAGCTGCTCGAGCTGGTAAGAACCATCACCCCCCGTTTCCTTTTCAGCTATTTGTTCAAATTAAAACGATTCTAAACTGATGCTCATGCTTAACTGGTTCGGTCAAAAGGTCGGAGAAGGTGGCAGTGTTGTCGTGCGTCGCAAACCATAGGATGATGTCAGTTTTGAGCGGCACAGTGGTTGCTATCGGCAACTGTTCGAGGTAGATCTGGAACGTATCTGGCTTGTTCTCCTCAGATCTGTTCCCTTTTGCATAAACGAATTTAGTAGAAAATATGTTTATGAGTTCTAACCGAACCGACGGAAACCCATTCCTCGCACGTTATGCAACTACGACAAGCCGCGCGGTGCATGCAGTCGTTGAAGCAGTACATCGTAATAGTGGCAGCAAGTAGCACCGCCGCCACCACATCGCAATTAAATCACACAAACAACCCACCACACTCCATTCTCCCACCACTGCACCGGACGCGTACAGATGAAAGATATCGATTGTCTTGCAAGAGTCAAACACAATCGACGCAATAACGCGACCGAGATGGCAAAAAAACACAGCACAAGACTCCACACATCTGTGCTGCAACTGCTTTTTTTCTCACGGGCGCCCTTTTTGCTGCCGAGGGCCGTTCTGTACGGGTGTGATTGTCATCACTCATGCCATGAGTCATGCGTCAACGACGGTAAACTCTGTCGCTGGTGGCGGACTGGCGGAAGCACCCACAACGACCCGCATTCCGTCGCTGCGACTGTACCCGATGGAGGTGCGAGATTGTACGTCGGTAATTAGTGTCGTTCTAGAGCGGATATTCCTTCTAACTTCCCCTCGGTTCTCTTGTTGTTCTCTGCATCGTCGTTAACCACTTGCCGAGGGTTCTTACAGTGACTGCCACCCCTCTCTTCCCTTTGCTGCCATAAAACTTATTTGCAAATTGGCCTGCTCGGCGTGCCAACAACAGCCACTCACGTTACATCGTCATCGTTTGCTCTCTGTAATTTGCAGGCTGTCGCAATCGTTTGCATCGGACTGATCGATGATCCGGCCCACCATTCGCGGCTGCGCGTGTTCATCTCATCGCGCACCGTTGCGCTGGCCTACGGGACGTTCGTCTTGTTTCTGGTGTTTTCCGTGGTTTATCTGTTCGGAAAGGTCATTCGAGACAAGTATGTGTGCCAGTTTGGCCGACGCTGCGCACGTATCGGGTGACCGAACACCAAACATTGATCTATTTTTTCCATCCGCTCTGTAGCTTTCCGTGGAAACTAAGCTCGCTGCTGAACTTGACCGGTTTCATCTTATACCTGGCGACCGCCGCCTGCATCTTGAACGACTGGTCCGAGACGAAGAACCGCAACTACTGGCCGCCCAACACGCAAAGGTATGCGGTGCACGGCATTGCTTTCTGCACTTCAACAGCAATGATGCTAAAACAAAATATTTTTACTTCGATTTTCTTTTCAGAATGGATTTCCTGTGCGGTGCTGGCTCGGTTGCAGTGGTCGGCGCATTGTTCTACCTGATCGATCTAATTGTCACCGTGCGCCTAGGCATGAAGGGTGAAATCGAATGAACACATCGCCATCCCTGATGGAGGCATTTTTCTAACACTACGTTAACGTTAGGATAACAACACACTTTGTCATAATATTCTTCCATCCATTAGATGTTAAGCTTTATACGTTATCTATGTTATTATCTCTTTCGAAACAACCTGTAAATATCGAGACACATGAGCTATGCAAGCCAAACTATCGTTTATCCAGGTTTTCCAGTTGTGATTAGGTGCTGGAAAAATCTCCCCCCGACCAATTACCTCGGCCCAGTGACGAGACCGTCCAAATGAATCGTGAAAACGTTTTTTCCCCATATAGACTATAGCCTTTTAATCACGTTGAAAAGTTCAAATTTTCACCATTACCAATCATTGAGCTATTTAAGCATTTTTGAGGGCATTTTGAACACATTGGTTCATAACTTTAAATGCAAATGCATTTCGTCCAATTAATTCGCAATCTCAGCAATAAGCTCTTCTTCACATTCTCTTTAAATCGATTTTATAATTCGTCAGTACAACATTTTTCTTAGATGAGTGAAGAACTAATCTACCAAATATTAGAACGTAAGAAGCTGCAACGAACTACCGGAAAAGCCGTGAATATTGTATGACACGGTTTTCTACCATCATTATTTATGTTAAGCTTCTACCACCGTTAATGCATGTGCATTTTTGTTTTATCTCTAATTGTTAAGCGCACATATTTTGTCAATATTGTCCTTTCAATCGATGGTAACACCATTGGATTGCAAAGAGCAATGCTGTGCAGGATAGGCAGCGAGTGTTTTGTTCTCTTCAAAAGCCATACGTTAAATTACTTCGTTAAGCATAAAAACAAGGAAGATGGACGTTTGTGTCCTCTTGTACAAAATAAGTTTTCACAAATATCTTTAAGCAAATTTGCATTTCAAGATAAAACACGGAACATTAAACTCTTTTGAGGAATACATTCGAATTTCTAATAAATACAAGTTTTTGTCTCAATTCTTAAAAAGGTAGCGTTTGATATGGGCATATTGGGAAAGCAAATATTCAACAGTGTATAAATGAGATAGAGCTGAAGCAACAGAAAGAAACCTGATAAAAATAAAAACAAAATGTCTGCAAAACTATCGAGGTCAACAATATCATATCGTTTTTCAATGTTTGTTCAATCGTTTTGAAGCCTAATAAACGGACGTTCTTCGATGTGTGATTGATAATCGAACATTTCATCATTAGCAGAACTGTCCACACCAATTAAAATATGCTTTACCTTAAAACAACTCCGTTCTATTTGAAAATAATAACAGGTGGTCCAATTGCAAACTACCCGTTTGCTTTTGGCCTTGAACCAGCGCTTTGCCTTGCCTCGTGTCGTTCGAAGATGCCATCTGGGTCATCAGCTGAACGTACATCGAAGCCTTACGGTGTAAAGCAATGGGGTGAAACACAAATAAAAGCAATTTACAATGGTGCAAACAGAGCTTTCCAGCCTGTACCCATCGGTCCACGCTGGTCATTACACGCGAAAGAGAAAGGAAACCGCACGGTGGCTCGGCGCACGAGGAGGCATGGTGGCCGGCCCACTCGCGCGGAGCCACTCAACCCATCATATATAATTGCAAACCGCGGTGGGCCACACTAGCCAGTGGTGGGGCGGAATATTGTAAGCCCCACGTTGAATAACACGCACCTGTGTCGAATCCTCGCCGAAAACGTTATCAAAGTAGTACACCTTGGGCGGTTCGCTGGAGTTTGCGTTCGGCTTAACGACCGTGATGCTGCGATTGGATTTGTCCACCTTGATTACATTTTGGCTGCCAACGTCGAGCTCGCTTTTGTCCATCGGCCGGACCCGCACGACCACTCGAACGTTTTCAATTTCACCTTCATTTTTGATCGCTTCCTCCTACGGATGATAGAAAGGGGGAGGCGCCCCGATGGGCATATGTAGTATCAGTGCAAACACACGCACACGCAATTCGATGTCTAGAGCGGTGATGTCATTGCTCCGAAATTAACTACAAACCGGCATTTTGTATGAATCCTTCGATTTCCTCGGCTGAGAACTGCTTCACACTAGCACAGCGCACCGTTTTTAAGCCAGCAAACCGTACAATTCACTTCATTTGGTAGCACTATTTCGGCAGCGGTGCTGGAAATTCGATTTTTCTATTTTGACAACAAAACATTGGCCTTTCTCGTTTGTTTGACAGATTCCGTTGCCAACGGGTGGTGCGCACGCTCACGGACAGAGGGCGCTTCGGCTGTCATAACAAAAGCCGATTTCGGGGTTTGACAGCCGGGAAATAGGACAGAAAAAAAGAACGAAAATGATAACACCAATTCTTCGGTTTTAGGCGGCTTCCGTGTAAATTGGCGTGCAATTTGTAATCTGTACTGAAAATAGAATATCAAGTGTGTCTCCTCAATAGTGTAAGCATAGGATTTTGTAAGCCACAATGTTAAACGCACTCGGTGTGATTGTATCCGGTCGATTGGTAAGTTCGAGAACATGCAGTTGGGGCTCTTTGCGTGGCATGGTACAGGGCACAGGGACACTGACCGGCATCCGTTATGCTTTGTAGGTTCAAACCGATTTCCAGCAGATTAGTGATTCCCACTTTCTAATTACCATCCCGGATGCGGACAACGTGAACCATGTGGTGGTGTTTCTCACCGGGACCACTCCGTTTCCGGACGGTATGGCTGGAGGAGGTATGTTTTCTTCTTACCCGGTCCACTTGGCCTTGACACCGAAAGTACAACCATCCTTTGCCTTTCCTTTTGCTGCAGTCTACTTCAGCTGGCCGGATCCGAACGCACCGCCCAACTGGCAGCTGCTCGGCTACATTTCCAACACGAAACCATCGGCTATCTTTAAAATATCGCAGCTCAAGAAGCTGGACGAAATAGCTGGCCAGTCCACGATGATGAACAACGTTTTCGGCAGCAATCTGCCCATCTCACATATCGCCCAGATCGGTGTGTCGATCGAGCCGGAAAGCTCGCTCGTGCAGCAAACGCCATCGACGGTAAGCATGACACAAGCGCCCCAGGTTTGGACAGTGTGTATTAACGATCCCCTTCCCATTACCGCTCGCACAGACAACGTCCAGCACGTACTACCAGTTCGGCCAGAAGATAGTGGAGAACTTTTTCAACTTCGTTAGCAGCTTCTCGATAACGCAAAGCCAAATGACGCCGGCACCGAACGAAACGTTCGTGCCACTGTCGACGGTGCAAACGTGGTACACCAACTTCGAGCGGCGGTTGCAACAAAATCCAAACTTTTGGAAAAACTAAAAACGCACGTGATCGCGATACGGGTTAGTGCGACATGTTCGGAATGGCCTTATGGGGTGGGTTTTTTCCTTGGCGTCCCGGTTCCGATACGCGTCGCATTGAACGGCGCAGTCAAACCGCATCCTTCACTAAAAAAGCACTGGTTTTAATCATCCTCTAGCCTTAAATGCCTACTTCGTTCTAGCATCTTTATTTCTTTTGTAAACATTCGTCAAACGCGTCATTAAATGCGATAGATTTTGTGTTAATTTTCAGTAATTTCCGCGCAGTGTTACACCTTTAGCTTGGCTCTTCTTTTAGCAGCACTCTTGAGAAACTTTCCCTACCGCGGCAACTGCTCGCCGACGCGCTCGATCTCATCTAAGACGTACCGCATCGTTTCGGGCGATGGGCGCGGATGGCACGTCACGACCATCCGGAAGAAGTTTCCAATGCCTTTGTGTAGCAGCGGCACGTAGCCAACCAGCACGGTGCCTCGCTTTACCATCTGCTCCTTAATGTCCGCCGTCACGCTGTACAGCCGTTGCCACCAGTCGGGCGTCTCCGGGTCCGTTCTCATCCACGTCGGCACGTACCAGAAGCTGATGTTGGTGTACTGGTACTCTTCCAGCACCAGCCGGAAACCGGCCCTGCTGCGCAGCTGCTCGTGCAGCGATGCCGCACACGCGAACGCATTGTCCACCAGCGACTCCAGCCCGGCCGAACCGCGCGCTTTGTACATGAGCCAAAACTTGAACGCATCCACCTTCCGGCCGCACTGCACGCTCTTGTCGCCCGTGTCGTACGAGATGTCGTAGAATTTGTCCTGCTGGAAGAGATAGTCCGCCTTGGCGGCGTTGCACTCGTGCAGCAGACCCCGCTCCTTGATGAGGAAGATCGAACACTGCAACGGTGCGCCGAGCGTTTTGTGCGGGTTCCAGGCGAGCGATTGGGCACGGTTGGCACCGGCCAGCAGGTGTTTGTGTCGGTGGGAAAGCACTGCCGTCCCACCGAGACACGCGTCTATGTGCAGCCAGACACCGTACCGTTGACAAACGTCCGCGATACGATTGAAGTCGTCGAACGCACCGAGCACGGTTGTACCGGCAGTGGCGTTGACGAAGAACGGCTTCCGGCCGGAGTCGAGCACCGACTGGATCGCTTGTTCGAGCTGCTCCGGGATCATGCAACCGCGCCGGTCACTTTTCACCTTTACGAGATTGTTCAACCCGATCCCAAGCCAATGTACCCCCTTCGTAATGCTGTAATGGGCCTGTGAGAGCGAGCGAGACTTGAGTGTAGTTGCTTGAAAAGGATTCAGTAGAAGGGAAGACTTACATCTTCGGAGGTAAACACCACCAGCGGTTCGGGCAGGTTCGCCACCCCAATGCGCTTCACATCCGGAACCGTGCGATATCGGGCCGCCACCATGGCGTACATGTTGGACATGGAACCCCCGGGACAGAGGATCCCATCGCCCTCACCAAACTCGAACAGACGCAAGCATTTGTCGATCACTGCGTCCTCGATCAGGGTGAACGTTGGTCCAACCTCGAATGTGTATCTGTACGAAAAGGAAGAACCGATCAAGATTAACCCCTGTGTCGTGTGTCTTCCCTTGGTCCGCCCTTCTCCGTTCACTCACTGGCTCGTGTTCAGTGCCTCCGTCAGCCAGCTCCCGGTCAGCCCGTACGGGTCGACACCGGCAAACAGTTGATTGTGGAAGTGATTGTGACCGGTGCGCACGGAATAGTGCAACACTTGGCGTATGATCCGTTCGACCGTTGCCGCACTGCTCGGTGTCTGTTCATCCATTGGGAAGTGAATTAGTTGCTGGAAATGGGAAAAGATAGCTAGAGCATCAGTGCATCGCGTCAATGTCTAGTTGAAAAGCCGGTTTCACCTCTCCCATTATCATCGGGCCTTATATCTTCCCGAATAATGTAATCATTATCAATCACATGTCATCGTAATGGCTTTCGAGCGCAGCAGATAGAACGCGCCGTTGTCTAACCGAAAACGGCGCGGTCAACAGCCGCATTATCTACGCTAGCCCCAACTCAAATTGATCCCCAAACAACCACGCGGGTGTGGAAGTTATCTTAGGGGGTTGGGACGAGTTTCGGGTGACAATGACCGCCAGTTGCGGCTTCCAAGATCAAGGTAAAGGCCGCACCAGTAAGATCACTGATCAGCGCGAGTACGAATTACAACCACGATCTGCGCATGTGCGCAACACGCAACACACACGCAAAGCTCTTCCCGTTATCTCCTCCCCACGAGACGAGGGGAGATGTTTATCACGATCATCTTCCTACCTTTAGATCCTCGGGATATACGAACGAAACCACCGGCTTCTGATGCGTGCTCGGACCAAGGTAGCCCTCGTCCGCCAGCACTCGAAACACTCGATCCAGTATGGTCCACTCATCACACTCGCCAGTGGCGTTTGGCGGCTTCGATGTTCCGTTGATGATCGGATGATCGGTGCTGATCGGTGGCTGATCCGGCAGACCATTCCGGCTGGGTGTAGTGGCCATCTTGAATGTAGTATCGCAAAAATCGGTCGCCTTCGAATCGCTTCTCTCACTCGCTGTACGACACGTACGACACACTCTGTGTACTGTGCACTGCGTTGCGTCCGGTATCTCGACACCGTCTGAGGCCCGATCTGTCACGATTTCTCGTTTTCACCGTGCTACTTATCGGTGCCTGCGCAGAGAGAAGCGGCGTGTCGGGTGGGAATGGGAAGAAGCGCACGGCATAAACGCGACTGCGATGGGGCGATGCGGGCAGCGCGCTGTCGCGTGGCCTGGGACGCTTCGCAGCGACGCGCAAGCACGGCTAATCAGCTGAAAGGAGACGCTCTCCATTGCTCATGCTCGCGGAGTGCGTTGGGCATTTGGCGGAGCGTAATGTAATTTATTTTATTTCTTCTTTTTTTTCGTGCGACGCTATTACGCGGATGAACTAGCTCTCGCAGCATTGACGGGGAGTGAGGCGTTGTTATGGCTGCGCAAACGCAGCGTCGCAGCGTAAGGAAAGGGCTGATCCGTAGTAGGGTGGGTAATGTTTGTTTTGTTTGAAGGGGGAAATGCGCCCGTCGGCGGGAGAATAGAACTGCATTTAATTCCGACGCGAAAGTACGCAACGTGCAATCGGTGGCCGATAGTGGAAGGGTAAATATTGATCTTGTGACTTGGGATTTTTTTAAAACTAAAAGCTTGCCACCCTGACCGCTTGGGAAAGCGTATGCCGACTTGCTACGTCCTTCGTAAGCGGCGGCTGGTAATTAGTGTTTATGTTGGTGTGATTTTAGTTTACAAGCAAGCATGTGAGAAAAGCAGGAAATTTTTGTTTTGTAATGTAATATATTGGCAATACAGAGATGCCTTCAATCGAGACAATGAACAATACTATGGACTAGTCAAGACTTACAAGACTGATAACAAGCATTTGGAAAAAAGAGAATGAAATTATTATGCACATTGGTACAATGGTTGATTAGAACAAAACAGTAATTACTTTAAAACATATAAAAATAACTGAATTCGGATACAAAATGCCTGATTAAAAGATATTGGATTTACAAATAACTATTATTATTTAATTTTTTGCTTAAACTGACGATGGCAGCCGTTGAGAAGAATTTCTCCCTTCCATCACGTTTCACGTTGCTATGGCGACGATGATCGACCATCTTTTCCACAAACCCCTTGAATCAAACTGCATCGCCCGTTAACCCTTCCATGTACACGATACATTCTGTAGGGCTGTAGCAGAGCTGGCTGTAGGAAAATGTTTCTCAAATAATAATAATACATTTAAAAAAATCATAAATGAAAACCCAACAAAAAAAAACGAGCGTTAACCTGTTCGCATTTTACATTTTATTCAGACGGATTTTTTTTAATTTGCCTGCAACAATGGCCTCTACACACTATATATACTTATCACTTAGCACTAGTTAAGTCAACGCGCGAAGAAACCGAACACATCGTTAGTGGAAGCTTTCTCAACAAACTATTAACTGCGAACTTAACAAAGTCGAAAGCCACGCGGCCCTAACACGTAGTCGTTTTTGTTGCTACCTTACTGTCCTAAACTGTCTTTTGATGCCGTGTCTTTGCTCAAGTCTTTTTGATTGTTTCCATTTTGGCCTACAACTGTAGCGCGTTTGTTTTTTGTTTTCTTTTTTTTTTGTATTTTTTTACCTTGCTGCGATCTATCTAGCCAAACCGTGTTCTTGCTAATAGGTTACAAAATAATGCTAAACTTTAAAATCATTCTACATTGCTAGGTTTGCTCAATATGAGCTACTCTTGTGCACTGTACATGAGCAGAACCGCACGCAACATGCCTTTTTCGCGCGCGGTATGATTGTCATGGGCCGAAGCAGTGCTCTCTCTCTTCCCCTTTAAGCAATGTTTCTTAAAATGGCTTAAAACAACAGCTACTAAATGCTAAGTCTTTCGTGTTTTCTGTCTCCCTTCGTTCGCCACTATACACTATAACGATGTTAAGACGCGCGGAAGCGGGGGACAAGAATAAGGTGTTGATGCGCGGGAAGGGAAGCTTGCGCTTAAAACTATTTGTTTTGTTACGTTCGTGTGTACGAGACATCGCGTCATCCTATATAAAAAAAACTAATGGCACACATCGGCATTGCAACATTGCTTTAACCCGCGCCCGGAAAAGGCGGCAGTTACAGCCTAACACAAACACGCGTACCACCACGCAACTGTGTTTTTTTCTTCTATCAGCCAATTCCGCTTCTAATACTTTCCCCTAATAGGCCAGCGGGTCGGGCCTTAACACGTCGACTCGCACGAACCGGCGCCGCTTCCGTCAGTACTTGTCCTCGTCCATCTCGAGCTGGCGGGCGTGCCGGATATTGTTCGGACCGTGCGAGTTGCGCTTGATCGTGGCGGTGTCGGTTTCGTTGAACGATTTCGACAGTATCTTCGGCGTGTTGTTTCCCAGTGGGCCACCGTTCACGTTGATCGACTTTACCAGCGTGCCGGTGCCGTTGGAAAGCTTCGAACCGCTCGCATCGTTCCGCGAACCCTTGAAGGACGACTGGCGCTTCGGTTTGTGGCCACCGTCGGTGTACTGGAGGGAAGAAGAAAAGAAGAAGTTTAATTAGGACTCTTTCTTGGTGATTTATGTCTGCTAGCGAGTGTTAAGTGGCGAGTGTTAAGTGTAAAAAAGGAATACAAAAGGAACCGGGGCTCTCTATTACCATTAAATCCATACTAACATCCTTGGTCGGTAGCGACGAGTACTGGTTGGGGTAGGAACCGTAGCACGGCGAACCCTGTATCGCTTTCAGGCCCTTCTTCTTCTTGTTCATGAACATAATCGTGCCGGCAATACTGACGCCGCAGCACACCAGCATCGTCACCAGGACAGCGATCACGATGGCCGAGATGGACGACACGTACACGGCGGCCGGTGGCAGTGGAACATCTGGGTTTTTGGAGAGAGAAAGAGAGGAGAGAAAAGGAAAAACAAAGCCAATTTTAATGCTTGCACTGGCAACCCATCGTAGCGGCCGCATTGCTTACCATTCGCTTGTTCGATGTTACACTTGCGCAGTTCACGATCACTGCCCTGGCACGTCAGCTCACCGGTCGCGGAGACGGCGTGCGGCTGCAGACAGGCGCGGGTACGTATCCGCTCATTGTCCCCATTGCACGGTGACCATTCGCTCCATTCGCCCCATCCGAGGAATGCTGCAAATGTGTTAAGAACGACAACGATCAGACACCTCTCAATCATTGCTCATGAAAGCTTTTCCTTTGCTTGCTACTTACAGTCACAGCTCGGCATGTCGCAGCTCTCGTACTGAACGCTTTTACCCTCGCAATCGTTTTCGGGCGTCACACTGCCGGACATCGACAGGCACTGGCGGGACCGGGTGCGGGTGCCAGTGCCGCAGCTAACCGAGCACGGTGACCAATCCGTCCAGCATCCCCATTCACCTGCAATCGAGCGATAGAGAATCGTTAGTTTAAGGGTCTGCTTTGAAGTTCTTTTTTGAACGAACGAAAATGAATCAGAGCTCAGCTCGCGAAGCAAGAACTGAACGAGAGCGACTAAAAGATCGTTCAAAAAAGCATAGAGGTATCTTTCCTGTTGTGTTTCACGTTTTCGATTGTAATCTATGAGTGATCTATTTGCGAACTGCAGAGACATAAACCTTCCCGAGTGGTTCTTCGTTCTTTCGCTCGACGGTTCAATAGTTCGATCAGTCGTCCATTCGTTCGTCCGTTCTTTTGCTGTACCAATCAACCTTTTGTATGATAATCTGTTCATTCGCTTATCAACTCCACGAGCAGTTTTCTTGAATCTACCAAGATACTTCATCTTTTGTTCATTGGTTAGGTCGTCTTTTGTCCGTCTGTTACCTAGGCTCGTTCTCGTTCGTCTTTACAAACTACACTTCTTTTTCTTCTATTTGGCTTAAAGCACAGCCGAATAGTCAAATCCTTGATAAAGGTTCGAGTTGACGACTGCACCACGTGACCGCCACACAAACTACACTTAAACAATCTATATGAACATAAACCGTTCATCCACTTGAAACCATCGAAATAACTGACCCTTAACGTTCCCTCTCTCCCTTCTCCAATCCACAACCCTCACCGCCTCCCCTTACACTCACCTCTACATGGTTGCGTGTTGCACGCCCGCCGCGTCTTGTTAAACCCGACGCACTCGAGCTTCTCGCAGGTGCGGGTTCGATGCTGATAGCCACCTCCACAGGACGCACTGCACGGACTCCACGAACTCCATTCGCTCCATCCATCCTCACCCTCCTCCCCACCGGCCAACCCAGGCGCCAGTGCGTTCGGATCGACCGACCGTTGACACGAACCGTCCGGCTGACACACGCGCACCTCCTCCTTGGGCGTAATCTTCAACAGTGCCGAGTCAGCAATCGGTGCCTTGCACGTAAATCGGAACCGCTTCTCCACATACCCTCCGCTAGCCATCGTCCCGTTCGCTACCGTCAGCCACGGTGTCCACGTGCCCGCCTTGCGCACATCCGGGCAGGGCTGCGTGTTACACACTTCGTAGTCAAAGTGACACCCGGAACAGTCCATGCCTCCGTTTTGCGGTACCGGATTGTCACACTTGCGGCGGCGTATGCGGAAACCACCACCGCACACCGCACTACACTCCCCAAAGTCTCCGTACGGTCCCCAGCCACCATCGATCGGTGGTTGCTTCGGTGCCGGACACGGTGGCAGATGGGAACAGTAAATCTCGGCCCGATCCGGCCCCACACAGACTCGCCCACCGTGCGCCGGCTTCGGATTGCCACAGGTGCGGCGGCGCGTCTTCACCGCCATGCCGCACGTTTGCGAGCAAGCCGACCAGGCGGACCACTCCGTCCAGCCACCGTGCACGGTACAGTTGGTGACGGCGATGTGCATGCCGGTGCAGCCAGTGCCGCCATTCTTCGGCGGCGGATTGTTGCACGTGCGCGTCCGACACAGGCAGGTGTCCGCGTTCGGGCCAAAGTCTTCCCCGGCCGCCGAGGATCCTAGCGATCCTCCGCCGATCGTACCGCCGATGCCGCCCGCTTGGCCGGGCGACTGGGCACACCGGAACCAGCCGGACCAGGCCGACCATCCACCGTCGACGGGTGCGGTCAGCACGGGACACTCGGTAGCGTTCTGCACCCAGTACCGCGCAAGCGTGTCACCGTTCGGTGCGATCGTGCACGCCTCCTGCAGCTCGTTCCAGCCACAGTACGGATCCATCGAGTTGAGGCAGCTGGCGCGGGACAGATGCCGGCCGCAGTGGTTGGCCGGAATGCGCATCAGGGCCCGCTCCGTGCCGACATACAGCGATTCCGTGTCCTTCACGTACTGCATCACCTTGATGGGGGTGTCGGGGCGCTCTTCCGGCTGCCAGATTTCGATCACGCACGTGTCCTTGGTGCGGGGCAGCACCGAGATCTTCTTGATCGTGCCGCCGTCCGTCGCGACGTAGATGATGTGGACGCGCTCGTGCAGCTTGGTGGGAATGATGTCGATCGCAATGTGGCTCAGCCGCTCCAGGGCCGTGTGGTGCAGGGGCCGTCCGGTGATTGGCTGAATCGCTTGATCCATCAGCTGATACTTGGACGACTCGATCAGCGACATGTGGCGCCCGGACGGACTGCCACTGCGGCACTCGTAATGGTCCCGATTGCTGACGTCTTGCGCGCGCCAAGCGGCACCCTTCGATTCCTGGTGCTTGAACGCTCCGTCGAAGGCGGCCTGTATGGCGGACATGTTGTACGCACAGATCGCTGACCCGTGGATGCTGTTCCTGTGCGCGGAGAGGAATCGTATTAATACCAGAAAACCTCACAAAAAGGACTGCGTCATACTTACTCCGGTGTGGTGAAGGTCGCGTAGAGAACCCCTTCGTCCTGCGAGTACACCATGCCCTGCACCTCGTTGTAGTAGAACGGATAATCCCCGGGCAGCGAGCAGTTCAGCCGTGCCTTCACAAACGACGTCCAGTTGTCCTTCAGTATGCCAGGCGTACCGCCAGCATCGTTCTTGCAGACACGCGCGATCCGCGAGTAAATAATCTTGCCACAGTTCATGTACTCCACCGCTGCCTCGCGCAGCACGAAGTAGATGAATCCACCGTGCTCAAAACTGCCCGCAAACTGTGGCTCGTTCAGCCAGAGCGAGTTGTACTGTACCGTGCGCAGGATGCGCGAATTGTTCTCCGTAATGTCCGACCGCATGATAGCGGAATCGAGCCCGGAAAAGTCGGTCGCCGAACCGACAAACAGTTGGCCCGACTCGGACATTAGGGCCGTCATGTTGGCGTTCGGATTGAACGGACACTTGGCCACACCGTCGTCGTTGCGCGTGACGGAAAGATCCTCCATGTGGCGCACGGTGCAGCGCGGATTGAAGGCGTGCGTGCCGCACGCGTACACCTGGCTGCCGTAGCTCTGCAGCACCATCACGTAGTTGTGGCACGCTTCGTCCGATTGGCCCTTCTGCAGGCAGAGGGCGCGCATGCTGACCGGCACCTCCCATGGCGCTCGCTCGATCTCCTCCAGCCGGAGCGAAAACCGGAACAGGTTGTCTCTATTTGTATGATGGGGAAAGAAAGGGAAAAGGAACGGATTGTTAGAGATGTAGAAAATGTAAAATATAAAAATGATAATGGTTTTAAATAAGCCTTAGATTATACAGCTTTACGTGCCACAATCAAATCTAGTAGGCTCGTATAAGGTCAGCATGATTTTGGAGATCGTTACTGCAACAGGAGTTCTAAAAGAGACTGCAAGACGGTCACTTTTACTCTTGAAAATGAGTACTCTGAGCTCATCGCTTAATTGTTTTATCATTGTTCTGTACCTTAAATCGATGTAATTGAAGAAATTGAGTGCCAGGAATTGCACTGAGCGCGTGCGGAGTTACAATGAGTGCGATGAGCTAAATTGAGTTTGTAGCACAACATGGAGTGCACGGAGCTAAATTGATCTTGTGGAGCTATGATGATTGTAAAGAGTTGAATGGAGTATGAGCAAAGCTCCATTGGGCGTGCAGAGTTACATAGGACTTTCGTATCTCATTTGGAAAGAAGTAGACATGCTCTTTTGAGAAAAGAGCCACTTTTAACCACGCTTAGTCCTTGATGTGGATCTTCATACTTCAATTCTGGCCTTAGACCTACGAATGATTCCTACATTTTCAAACATTTTACATTTTCAGTTATTTTTTAATAACTACTCTTCTGCTTGGATTAATACATTTATCATATCAAATCGATGAGATGATTGTGTTCATTTGCCAAACGAAACAGTTGAAAATGCAACTTTAAATGAATGTTTACCAACAGCAGCACTGAACTTTAGCCTAAAACTAACGCTGTTTAGCTTCCTTCTAATGCACACTCAGTGTCATTTCAGTTCGTTTCGCAAAACCCGACCGCCACCTTCCAAAACTGCCACACAGCCACAGTCAATTAAAATGTTATTTCTTCTCCAGTCTGTCTGGGGGTTTTTTTTGTGTGTTGCGCCCACCTCTAACACCCTTCCCTAAAGGTGGCGCATTTTAGCAGCTTCCTTAACGATCCATCATTGAAGCTGACCGCCGGTGCCGATGCCGCACCGTTTGACCACCGCCATAAATTGCCACCATAAAGTGTGCAAATAAAACCGGCGCGGTTTAAGTTTATAAAAGTCTACAAAAGCGCACCACACACCAGGCAGGCGAGCAGCACGATCGTGCGCACTTGAAAGCGAATCCAACGGGAGGGTAGAAATGGAAATGATTTAAACATAAAAGGAACAAAATAAAAGCACGACGACGAAACGCGAAATTTGCGAACCGAATCAAGTCGCCCACGCACGGACTGTTTGGCGAATCCTACACACCCCCGGGGTCTTGGCCGGGGTGTCACCTCCAAAAACGGAAATCAAGCCACGAGACTGCAGTCGCGGTAAAGTGAGTGTGTGTGTGTGTGTCTGTCTGTGGACAAAGCGATCACAACACCTCTCAGAAATATGGTTTCGATTCCAAACCGCCGGCGGGCCACAGGATAGCTCTATGTATGCTGGCTGGGTGTAGGATCATTTCTCGTCTCTCCCTGTCCTTCCCCTTGCATATGTGGTGTGCGTTTTGGAGGCGCCAAACATTAATGAGTTTCCATGTTTTGTGAATATGTCTATATGGAGAAGGTCAAAGTGAGGGTTACGCGATACGATACGAGGCTAGGGCGTATAACTTGATAGCATGCTCCTTTCTGCCAAACGCCAAAATGGAGAGCACGCGACCAAGCATTGGGTTGGGAAGCGAAAATTTATGGAAGCTATTACTCATTTGCATACATACCGAGAGTGTGCATTTTGGGAGTAACATTTTTATGATACTTTCGGGCAGAGATATTGGAATTAGTTAGTCCGGAATGAAAGAGTTACTGTGAGGTAACAAGCAGGACTTGCCTCATACTGTGAGTGACTTCCGAACATCACATACCATCAGAAGTTTATCAAGACAATTTTGATGATCCCATTTTGAATGTAAGAAACACTGCAATGATCGGAAAGGGTGTCATCAAATTAAAGTCGAAAATACATAAAGGTACCATAAATCAGCGCACAACATTGTGCATTCATTATCTTCATTTTAATTAAGATGATTGCTTCGATTATTAGTCATTAAATTGGTGATCGTGCGCTTGATGAAGAAGGTGATCACCAACAGCAGAGAAATGACTCGGTGATTTATCCCATAAATGTTTCCTCTTTCTACTGTCCTATTTCCACACGGTCTGTGTCAGAGCACGAAAATAGATTAAGATTACCGATAAACGATCTTAATGACAGCAAACGAGGGCCCAAGTGAACGATTATCGCGTTCAAGCTTTCTTCTCTGATTTTTGGGGGTGAAAAATAGCGACTTCACCGAGCTGGAGCACCTGCGTCACTAATGACATTCCCGGTTCGGCAACAAAATTGATAGGAAAACGTGCGCATTTATTCAATTTTGCACAAAATATTCATTATACACATTATCCTTAAGGAAGGAAAAAATAGAGATAATGAATTCCAAACGTTTATTAGTGGGCTATCGCTACCTGTGAAACCTATTTGGCGCGCAATGCGCCACTCAAAATGGTAGCAATAATCTTGCCCTCGGATTGGGTGGGTGCGATATATTTTATGCAAATTGGAAGCACTTCCATTTAGGCGAAATCCCGTAAGTAATCGGAACGATTTGATGATCACAATTTATGACGCCGTGGCGTGTGGTTGTGGCCGGGCGAGTCTATTTTGCCACCGTTCGTTGCGCTGGTCTGTTAAAATGCAAATCTAACGCGCTAATCCGTTGGACGGACAGGTGTACACGTCGATGGTTGGGGGGGAGGGGGAGGTTCTTAAAAGGAAGTTGACCTTAGTGGGTCTTGTTAACTCCAAATCCAACACAATCAACTTTCGCACACACACACAG
This sequence comes from Anopheles arabiensis, assembly GCF_016920715.1. Classification (NCBI taxonomy): domain Eukaryota; kingdom Metazoa; phylum Arthropoda; class Insecta; order Diptera; family Culicidae; genus Anopheles; species Anopheles arabiensis. The sequence goes on from NC_053517.1 coordinate 24,225,786, forward strand.
GCACGCGTACACCCAGACACACATGTCAAGCTTTAGCCCCATTTCGTCCTACAGGTTAATGAGACACATTCATTCAATGTGGACCTCCGCGGCATTAAGTAGGACCTACAAACTGTCGGTCAAGAGACCCACACACGTACATCACAAAGTGTGCCAAATTGGTATTGCTAAACACACAGGCAGTATAGAAAAATGGCAATGACACTCCAGCCGCGCTTGACAACCGCACCCAGCGGCCCGGCGGTCCCCTAATGGAGACAACCACACCAACCATCATTTGCGTACTAAGTTGCGCACTTGCGATCGATCCGACAGCGTAATGGTTTAAATTACTCTTCGATCCGATTAGGTGTAAACGTGGCCCCACTCACCCTCTGCTCCGCTCGCCCGTCCCGTGCCCCGAGAGCGAATGTACGAGAGTTTGCACTTTGTGCCAGGGCTCATACGAAGGCAACCAGATCCAGTTTGACCGGACACTTCAGGCGATCGCGATCGGATGGCGTCCGTACGGCGATCGTTTATCGCCTCCGGATTCCGTTGGTAAAATCACCACACCACCACCGCAATCACACAATGGGGCGTTTGGGACCGGGTTGGCCTGTGCGCACACACACGCAGCAAAACAACTTTTGAATTTACACCACCGAATCGCACACACAGAACCGATTAGGGCGAACAGATAAGCGAAGTGCCATACAGACCATCTCACCATCGACGCTAAGATAGCTCAAGGCGATATACAACCGACAGTGAGCTGGAGGATGGATGAGGAGATGGAGAGACAGGGGGGTATGGAATCAATCAGATGACAGTTTTATTAATTGGTCACCATAAAGAAGCCATATTTATTTGGTCCTGTCCAGTGGCGAAGAGGAAGTTAGGGACCGGTAGTGCATTAGAGGTAGTGCAAACGAACCTCAGGTGTGTAGCTTTGCGGAGGAGTCACACGACCATGCTGATGCTGTCGCCCCCGGAGTTCACATCCACTCTCGGAGAGTGGGACAATGCATTACAAGTCAGTGTCACTGATTCTAAATGGCTGAACCGTACCAGCAGTTACATTTGTTTGGACGTCTCACACGCTCGCACTGCAGTGTATCGTAACTTATCGTTACGCAGCAGTTAATGGGCGCAGGCAGGTTTTTACGGACCTCGGCCTGGGTGGTAACAGCCGGTGCTCTAAACAACTATCGAGTGGATTTATTATGCATTCAAGGATGTTAACACGCTCCGACATACAAGCAGTTTTGCTCTCTCTCTCTCCATTTAGGACGGACGAGTGAATTCAGGCGAAGGAATTTGCCGTTCAAACAGTCTGAGCTGAAGCTAACTTGAAATTGCTAATTCCAAACATCGTTCGGCACCGTCCTTATGCAAACGAAACCATCGCCTCATCAGGCATCATGATACAGCGAATGTATTGTTTTCTTCTGCTCGTTGGATCACACCACACCTGGCTAGAGGTCGCCGTCCAAGATTCTGTGAGCTGACGACAGTGTGAAAGCAAGGATTAACCAGTGACACACACACGTATGGTCACTTAGACGCATAAATCCATTCGTTTGCATTCGGACCTTCCATCAAATAACACCATTAATCAAACAAATTAGTTCCAACGCGTCAAACCGGGTGATATGGGGAGTGCCCGATTATGAGCCTCGGAGGGGCAAATTATTTGCGCAGACGGTCGTGGTGGGAGTGGGAGAACCCTTTGGGGAAGGCACCCCTTTTGCTGCCACCCGTCCCGGCTCTCTATCGGCAGTGCAGTGTACGCTGATAATAAACTATGTGAAGGTGAGCAGGTATTAGAGAAGAGGGCACGAACAGCACAACACACGATCGTACCCGATCCGGTCCGATCAGATCGTCACTGTACCGCTGTTGACAAGCGTTTACGAGTGGTCGTGGTCGTGGTCGGTTGACAGACTTGTGCCGTCCAACAGGTGTTAGAGATACAGCCTTCCTCTAATTCTCATCACCAATCAAAGCGCTAACACGGATGGCGTCGCGCATTACGAGGATGACATATTCACGCCCAGCTGAGTTCGGTTGATAAAACGCAACGCACCAAACGACCATGATGGCCTTCACGATAGGCGGCTTGTGGTAATCATGACGTGGGGTTTGTGTTTTTACGCCAGATAAAAACGTAAAACACTTCACTTAAGGTGTAGAGAATCGTACGGGCTTAACATGCGTGCATCATCGGATTCGTCTCGGTTTGTTGTTGTTTTCAATGCACGCAAGCGCCAAGAGCAACTGTCGGTACACGGTCATTGGTTGGGTGTTGTAACTTGAAGCAGGAAGGGTGAGTGAGAGAAGCAGAGAGGGAGGATAATAAAATTTGCATCTTAATGTACTACAATATCGGTACGACAACATCATTAGAAACCTATCAAATCATAATTCACCTCACTTTATGGCAGGTTTGGAGAGGGAGGAAAACAAAAATCAGGAAGCCACTGTGCAAAAGATAAGATCATGATCAGGGATAAGCAACTGTTTTTTTAATGGAAAGGCTGACATCAGCGTGTATTTTGATGTTCACTATTTAATTACTGCTCTTTAAAAATAGAGAATATTCTGTGTAAAAAACATAATCAAATAACTATAAAAACAACAGGTCGATCATCCCCGATTCCGCCGCGCTGTCTGCACTTGCACAGCTCATGATGATAGTGGCCGTTTTGTTGATTACTTCGCTTTAATTACACTGAAGTATCGGCCAGCTTAATGTTATTGCTGTTAAGCCACGATTTACACTCGAGCTTAGTATCATCCCGTCCCCATAATAGCACCGTTTCGCGTGATCCAAAGTCCGGGTGTCAAAGGTGACACAGTAAATGTAGAGGAGGATATATAAATAAGCTGAAGATGAAGAAAAACGGCAGAATCATTTGCCATCACCCGGCAATCAGTGAAGAAGTGGTTGGAATTAAATTAAGATAATAGCACCTGTGAGGATAGGGGGTTTGCATCTCGTACAAACCTGATCGTACTGCATTTCCAAAGCATCGGAAAGCTAGAGAAAAGTCTAGGAGAGATTTTAATTATCACCATTTTACAAGGAGATTCCAGCAAAAACGGAAGGAATAACACATTCTGATTGCAGTGTGTGTCATGCGGAAGATACATGATAGCATCCCGATCCTTTCCCGAATCTCCCTCCCGATTCGGCCCTGTGGACTTGTGGAGTTGTAATTGGAGCTGAAGTTAAATTGAGATACCCTGGTTAAATGGGTCCCTCCGCCGCACGTCCCATTTGTATCGGTAACGGACATTCTGGGCCGCCGAGCTAAAGTACCGAATTCTTCCCATTCCGCTGCGACGACCATCTTCAACAACCCACGGGGGAAACACAAATAGCACAACCCATCAACCCGAGCGCCACCTGTGCACGGGTCCCCAGCTCACGCGGTGTACAAACCGTCTCGGGTTGGATTTAATTGGTAATTGCTTGCTTGCTTGAAGCAATTAAGCGTGCTAGCCGTCGGACCGTGTGCTTGTGGTCGCTGCCCTGATGTACTCCGTCCGGGCCGTTTCGGAGGATATCGTTAAGGCTTCAGCGGTTCACTGTTTTTTTTTTTGCAGTGATTAGGGGAGTAAAAGGTGATTATTAGCGCTACGGTAGACTTTCCTGAAATCGCTGGCAAACGGGGCTCTGCCGCTCGTTGTGGCCAATAAAAAAACGGAGTGAAGCAAATCATCCCACCCGGTAGTTGTCTCGGGTACTCGGGTGTACGTGTGTGGGTGTCCACAATGGTCCGCACGTCGCCAATAATTACATCAAATCAGCAACGTGCGGAGGGACGTGAGTTTGACTCGCTAAAACGAGGAATTTACGTTTATATGAGTTCAATAGACGTGTTGTTTCTGCCACACGGCACGATTGTTTGCTCTGTTGCCTGGGTTAAGTTTTAACAAGCATGAGATGTGACGGTCATAAATGTAAAGTTAAAGTCCACCTGAAATGCCCACTGATGAGACGATATTGATGAGCATGGTGTAGGTGGGCCTCCTCCAGGATTAAACTGCTCCATCCATCGATAATAAAACAAAAATAAAATGATTGTTTTTGCATTGTTGCTGCTGCAATATCCTCGTAATAATGCACCATCATCAGCGGCTTCGTGCTTCCATCTGCATAATGCGCACTTCAAACATACCCATCCACTTAATTTTTCCCTCAAAAATCGAACTTCACAATGACGGATACATGCATACAAGCAGCATACTGGCTTAAAGAGAGCCGTGTGCCATTGTGCACAGTCAGCCACATTTTGCTGCCGACCCTTTTGCCGAGGGTTATCTCGTGCTGAAGAGCGATATAATGCCGACCGCCACGGCGACGACGACGACGACAGCGACGATGCGCAATATTTGTGCAGTCGTGGCCGTCCTTCACCCGGGATGCATCTTTCAAAGTCAAAGTGCGGCAGATGACGGTGCGATCGATAAATATGCATCACACACACACACAGGCACGTGAAGGGGTGAAGGCACGCACATCAAATCACACTCTCCGGCAGGAAGGAGATGGAACCCCTCCCCTTATTTCCAGCTCCGAGATGTCGGGGCGTGCGTATTGCCTTTGCAAAAGTACACTTTTTCAAGCTCGGAAACGTCAGAAACGCATTTATAATACCTTCGAGGAGCTCGCATACACACACACAGATGGTTAAGTATTGAAGTGGTGATATCAATCACGAACGAAAAAGCACTTCAAACCCGAGCACCGGGGCGACATGGGTTCGAACAATCGGGTATTGGTACCCTGCCGCGCGCGTACGCGAGAGACAGACGGACTGATTATGCTTAAGGATCGGCCCACCATGTGGGAGCTAATTGAAAAATCGACAAGACATATTGAGTTTCCCCTTTCCCCCAGTGCGCTGGCAGGAGTTCTAATTGGCATATGACTCTGTGGTTGTGTGTGTGTGTGTGTGTGCTGGGCGGGACAAAAGAAGAGGTTCAAGATGATTTGCCATGGAGTTAATGATGAAGAATTGCACAGACATACATTTCCATAATTTCTTTCGGCTTACGAGGGGGCAGAAATAGGAGGAAGTAGCAGAGAAGAATGAAAAGGAACTTGTAAATTGTACAAATTGATTAAATGCAAACTTGTACATTTGGACAACAAAAGTCAGATAACCCTTTGAATCGAATCGATCTAGACCTCATTCATGTTCTATTAGTTGTTTTCGCATTGGAAAAGACCTTTCGGGCGATCACCTACATTAATAGAACGAGGCCACTCTAACAAGAATGCTGGCGAGTTCAGTTTATCAAATCACTAAAGCAATACACTAACCTTTCCGTTTTTGGATTTACACACCCGGTATGCAAAACGACACCCCGGACCGGTGTGTTTGGCAAAACACTTTCAAACACAACGCAACGCGAACCGAACCAACCGACAGTAGGTCACCGGGGTAGTGCGGTACAAACAATCGCCCTTTTTTTAACAACGGGTTCGATGCAAACCCGCGTATGAAAATGTGGGAAATGGTGGACCATGATTCAGTTCGGTTCATTCACTTTCTTGTTTGGCTCTTCGTGAAGTATTCCACCTATTGAACACATGCCATTGTCCAGCAAACGTGTGGATTGAAAAATGAACACAACGACAAATGAAGGCAGGCCTAGTAGTATCTCGACAAAACTTAATCACAAACAGAAAACGATGCAAATTCCCAAAACATCAATCATGCAAGGAGTGGACATTACAAAACGGTTGCGTAAACGGCACGGAGGCGTTTTATGGGTCGCGTGATCCTTTTGCTTGAGCCAACTGCGAAACGTTTTGCCAAACGTGGCTTTGAAATCGGAGACGACCGATCGCGGTTCAAGTTCAGCAGGGTTTTTAGTGGGCTCCGCGTCTTATCATGGCTCAATCTATCCAAACATTGTCAGCGTGTGAGAGACCGCTTAGGTGAGGGATGGTGTGCTGCGGATCGGATAGAGCGGCTATTAGCTCTGTTTGACCTGGTGATGATAGCTTTTTCAGATTAATCGTTAGTTGAATGCTGGATCGAGGTGATCGAGATGGTAGAAAGTTAGCTGTTTGATAGAAGTGTGTTTCTATGGTTCAAATAAGCGTGCAGAAGTATCAAATCTGCCAACGAAATGAAATCCAGTAGGTCCTTCTTTACGTCGTCATTTTGCGTACAACAGTTTTGACTGTCTAATGGGCTGTTTTCCAAGTCCAATATGTGTCAGAGATATTCCAGTAGAATCGAGATTCGAACCACCTGTGACGGTTGATCGAGGCAAAGGCTCACGCGCATCTACCAACTGCCGTACGGTGTCGTATCGCAAAACACGCGGTAATTGTCATATACATTTCATCTCTTTTGCATATTCAAATTGCAAATCTCATTCTATCTGCATTCTAATGATATCAAGAAAATCAATTAACGCGAAAATTCCACCATATGCACGCACGCGACACACATATGGCGCCTCCACCGCACACGACTGCGTGAAAATCAAACAACAATTTGTCAAGGTATATTGTACAGTGTGCAAATAATTCAAACCGAACGAATGTCGATCATTAGTCGGCGAGTGGGTGTTTAATTTTCCAATTAAGGGTTCTCCTTCCCCTCTCCCCGCACAGACTGCCGCAATTAGTTCTAAATAGGTCCACCTCTTAACATGTCGCCGGTAACAAGCGCAATGATCCACACGCAATGCAACTTAGATACGATCGCAATCGAAGGCCTGCGATCACGGGTAGAATGATTATTAATTGGTGCCGAGTTGAGATCGAGCTTATATTGCGCGAGTGGTTCACAACTAATGCAACGCGGCAGTCAGGTTCTATAGTAGTTCATTCATCGGTTTCCGGCGCCGTAATGCGATGGTGACGATTGAAACTCCCATTATCGCCCCCGGTCGCCACTGAGCGGTGATCGTTTGAACACGATCCGCACGTCAACCGTGTGCTATCGATGCAGGATACGGTTCAAACATCGAGCTGAACACGGATGGATGGGAGGTAGAGTAACCCTCCCCGCGAAGGTCAAAAAGGTGCAATGTAGGAACACGTATCATTAGCATACCAGTCCCGGGGTTTAAAGTGTCTGGCTGTGCAGCCATTCTTCGAACACACGGGGGGCTCCCCATCTCTTCCGAACAGAGCAATGTTAAAGTGCAACCGATGCAAATGACCACCGTGCAGCGAGGGAGATGAGTGCACTTGCTCGGTGTGGTGACAGTTGCGCCCGAGCGACTGCCGATGAAGCCGTTAGCATTAAAATGATGTAAATATGCAACTGCAACTTGAACATGATTTTACCAACCCTCCGCACCATCGTCTCGCAGCTGGGCCGTGTCCGCTGCTGGGAAACCGATGGACGAGAGCTACGTGCGCTAACGCGAGTGTGTGTGTGTGCTTTGGTGTGCAGCAACAAAAGTGCAGTTGCGGCCTACTGCGCCCTCTCTACTTTGCTGCCTGCACCAATGCAAGTCACGTCCTGGGCTCGTCGCGCAAATGAAAACGGGATTCGCGGTCTATGGCGAAGGGAAAAGCGGGGGAAAAGGGCTCACATGATCTCATGTTCTCGTAAAAGAGCAAGGCTTTATCAATATTTCACACGACAACAAGCATCAAGCGGCTAACCAGCAATGGCAGCAGTGACAAAAAGAAAACCTGTCCGAAATTTGAAACTAAACAGACATACTGATGGAGCTCTATTCCGAAACGTGGAGGGAAAAAATAGGCAACAAGAAGAACGAGAAAGACAGATCGATATTCGCACACGATCGATTGCAGCGCGATGCACCCATCAAAGCTGCTTGCGGTGAAAACGAACCGACCAACGGCGATTGCACAGCGTCTCGATGCAGGTTGCTGCAACGGACCTCACCGCGGGTGCAATATCGTGCGGTGTGCATCTTGCCGGTCGGCCGTGCCGGTTTGTGTCGCTTCTCGGTCCCGCGCCAATGTTCCGATGTGTCTTTCTGTTTCTTCAAGTGATTCTTCGATGATGATGATGCTTCAACACGAACTCGAACGGATCCGGAAGGCAGTAATATTGGTTGGTGATATAGGAGAAAGAAAAAATACACGCTAGAAGCTGGTTCGTGTCTTGTCTCCTTTTGCCCATTGCATCGCCGTACGGTGCACGATGCAAGCGCATAGCGAATGGGTTGTTGTAATAAAAAAAACTGATTCCGATGGCGCAATCATAAGCCCAATGACAATTAAACCATGGCGATGATGATGATGATAATGATAGTCGGCGCCCGAGTACTTGCATTTTTATGTAAAGTGTGCACATTATTTTACAATGTTTATTTCTTTCCGTCAAACTGATGTTGTTTATTTCATGTCCCGGGAAAGAACGCACACTGTACATCACGAGGAAGAACGGTGAAGAGCAAAACAAAATATCAAAATAATTACCAAAATATGCAAACGTTTCGGTCGAACTGCTGACACTGCTGTCTACCCAGCCGGAAATGGCAAATCGATAAAGGGTAAAGCCTTGCGGCCTTTTCTCTCACTTTTACCAGCGCCTGAGGCAAACCCAGTGAACCAATCAACAAAGAAAATCAACCAAATCTAAACAAATCTTCCCTAAAACAGAAAAAACGACAATACAAACTCCTCGCATTAATTGATAACGACCGGAACGACCGCTTGCTGCTCGTCCGTTTGGGTTCACTTTGTCCCTCGCTCGTGTTGAGTTTGCACAAAAATCGCTCCATTCACCAAACCAAAAACCCGCAATCGGCAGGCAAAACATCACGGGCATGCGGGCATCCCGGTATCCCGGGACTTCATTAGTGATTGGCGCATCGGCGCATCGCAATAGAAGAGAGTTGGACGTCCGATCGTTGAGCGGGATCGTGTCGTGCCGTAGCAAAATGTCTTTATTAGCTTGCTACCGAGCGACACCCCTAATAAAGTGGGGATCCAAACCCGAACGGTTTGGCACATTGGCATTCGATCGCAAATTAGCGTAATTTCTGAGCGCCCCCCTGCCTTCCTTGGTTGCCGTGCGCTTTGCGGGAACGCTACACGGCCACCGGATGCAGATGATCTACTGCCATAAAGGCATAATTATCTTCAAAACACTATCATTCGCTACGCTCCGCTACGTGTGTTTGCTATGATAGAGAGTGCCAAAAAAAAGCGCAGGGCGTCCCGGGATGCCATAGACCCGTGCATATATAAACAATATCATAATGAGCTAGCTTCAGGGCAACTTCCTACTCGGTTGCAAAGCTCCCTCCAAAAAAAATGGAAATAGAAGTGAAAGAACAGGCGACCAAAAGGATTGTGCAATTAATCGAAAGGAAAGTGTCAATCACGTGCCGCGGTCCGTGGTCCGTGAGGAAAGGTTCCGGGAACTTACCAGGACGCAAACGGGCGCTTCACGCAAGCAGCACAAAATTAGTCAAACAACAAAAGGGAATGATTGCTACCCCCTACTCCGGCTTTAGAGTGTTGTCGAAAGCTAGCGAAAGCTCGCCGGAAATTACGCCGGCCGCTGGTTTGAATGCGCTGTAGTCTGAAGCGGCCAGCAGCACGGGACATGCCCCCGACACTTCAAATGTCACACGTGACTGTCAAAATGTTGGCGTTGTCCGGCGTGCGTGTGTATGTGTGAGGGATGGGTTTAAAGAGCCCTTGCATCAGGGTGACGCTCAGAAAAAACTGAACAGATTTCACTTTCGAAGGTGGAGCCTGCCTGTTTGTTTATGAACGATAAACCTTGAACCTCGCTCTAATCCAAGAGCAAACAAGCGGTTGCGTTGTCGCGCAGTCTTACCGCAACAGACGGCTAACAGTTTGACGATTTGTTGGCAGTTTATTTTCTATTGGCAAAAAGACAAGAAAAGGCACAAAAAAGGGGAAGAAATAATTCGACTTAAAACAGCCAAACAAATGAAGCGGTACTAACGGCGGCTGCGGTTCCTTACCGCTCACTAAACACTGATATTACGGGCAGCCGTTAAACAGCCACACAAATGAAACAATGTAGAATGGAGGAAGAAAGAACGCATCCTCTCGAAACTGCTTCGGCTGCACAAAGAAGACATAAAATATGGATTATACTCGTCCGGAACCCGTTACGTTCGTCGTTTGGCCGCAAAAATCTGTCAACAGCCGCGCACGTCTCGTCGGCGGGTCTAAGGCGGATAAATTATGATGTGTGCTCCGAGGCTTGTGGCTGCCAGCCCGGACCGACCCTGGAAACTGCATTCGTCAAACGGCGGCCATATGGTTGCACACACACACACAATCATCGGTCTGGGGGAGTTTTTTTTTCTCCTTCTTTACAGTCGTATGATTTGGAGTGATGGCGAAAGCAAGTAGAAAAAAACGCCTTATTATTCGTTGAAGTTAACATGTACTCGAAACGTTTCGTGGCACGGGACAAAACCTGCTTTTTTACAGGATGTTTGCTCATGTCATTTAGAAGTGGACTGCTTGGGGCGGGTGACTTTCACCGATCGGCACCCCAAAAAAAGCACCCAAATGCATTTTCAAGTGTTGTAAATCATTTTTGAATTGTATATTCAACACGAATGTATGTAAGGTTATGGCGACAAAGACCTAAAGTATAAAAACTCGATCACCTAAGCCACTTTGGAGAAGGTGATCGCTGGCATCGAACGACGAACCCGTCGATCGGTTACGTGCATGCGTGCATAAACAGCCCCCCACTCACACTGTGTACCGCAAGTCCGCTAATCGATGGCGAACGGTCGTAAAAGTGCAACACCACATCTGTGGCCGATGGTCATAAAAGCGCCATCATAAACCCGCAAACACCTTCTCGGGTTCTCGCAGGTCGAAAGATCGTCCGAGCGGTGAGTCGTCCGGTTGGAAAAATAAAACATTCTACTAATACCTTTTTGTACGCTAACACAAGCGTAAGGCATCTCTCGCCGGAAACCCCGTCGACTAGTGTTGGCACTACAGTCCCGGCATGGAATTGTATTCTTTCTCAGAAACGCCAGAAAGCCATAACGACGAGTCACTAGGACGGGCAGACCCGGACCACGGAAGTCCCACTGTGACACTTTGGTGTAGGTCGGCCGCATATGAATATTCAACACTCTTACTTCGCACAAACAAAACCGCGCGACCGCGCCAATACGTGTAGAGAGACTCTGGGCCCCAGCTGTCCTCCAAAACTCTAACCCCGATCGCCGAACCGATCGCCGAAGCGCGCGAAAACGTAGCCGCCGCCCGGTGGTCGACATAAATTTTGCTCTTATTTTGCTCTAGCCCTCACGCGCAGGACAGGATAGCATCGGCAACATCATTGCACCGAAGTGATTCAACGGGTTGACATTGTTCTCCTCTCTTTCGAGCGAGATGATAATTTATGGAGTGTTGTGTTTTGGGCGCGCCAGCAAAAAAGCTATTGGCAAATAAAATATGGTTAGCTCCGCGGAATCGTGGCTGTTGACCGGGAATGTTGCAGAATGTGTTTTCCGCACTCGCATTCTCTTAGATACGGTTTGGTTGGGGTGTTAGAAAGACGACAAACGATAAACGAAAACGAACGGAATCATGATCGTGAGTTAGAACGCGTGATCGGGCGGGATCGTTCTAGTGACATGTGATTTGCAGCTGGCGCTTTTTTTGGCTCTTCAGTCAATGTCAGCATTCCTTGGGTGACAAATCGGATATGAATGATGAATCATTCAACAAAAAAAAACGAATAAATGTCCAAATTGTTATTTTAAAATCTAGTGGAAATAATTAAGACTGTTTCGAAAAAAAACAAAGCTGCAATCGGGCGAAAATTTCTACCAAAACTTCATTTTGGGTTTTGCTTCTCGCATCTTCCGGACAGCATCTTATCATGTAACGAGCAAAGGAAATTAGCATGATAAAGCTTTCCCCCAAGAGGGACACTCTTCGCCCGTGGTGGACCACCCGGTGACATCGGGTTGGTGAAATAAATTAATTTCAATTAAAATAATGAAACGAGTGCATTAAATCGCGGCGGTAGGTCGATCGGCCGGGATGCATCCGTTGGTACCTCACACACAGCCGCACACGCTGTTCTTGCTTCGTGGAATGATATTAATTTTCACGATGAACAGTTTCAAGAGCTGGTGACAAATGAAAGATTACATGCAGCAGACTGGGGCGATGGTGGTTGCCCAGTAAATCCTGTGGTCCTGTGGTGTGGCACTCGATGCACCTTGCTGGTTGGCCAAGAATGGGAAAGTAACCTGGGACTAGAATGCAGTATCTCAGCAGGAGATGTAGCAGTGTTCGCTTCAGTATCTTAAGCCTGTTTACTTGTTGGAGCTCACTGCGAACCTTCTTCATGCTGGTTCTTTCTGTGTTCACCTAGAATCTCTCTTCAGAATGCTAGACTAGACTTCTCGGTTCATGTAGAGAAGATCTAGTTTCTAGTACAAAAAAAAAAGAGGCAATAAATTTGAATTTCTGCACTGCATGAGATAACTCGCTTCAACAACACGCCCCGTTGTTAATGACCCCCATGAGCAGTTCCCATTTCGGCGGTGTTGTTTAACAGCCAGTAGCTTTTGGCTTTACATTCTGCGGCTACATCTTCCAGCTCCAGCAGAAGAGTAACAAATGTGTGGCACACATTCCCATGCATTAAAAGCCCATTCCGGCCGCCCCGGAAATGGGTAGTTCGATACGCGTCCTAACAAACCGCTGTCGTCAAGCTAATTAGCGATTAATTTGTAGCCGCTCCGGGCCGTGCCTCTCTTTCCCGCACGCAAACGTCGTCGCTCGTCGTCGTTCGAAACGGCGTCGCACGAAAGCTCTGGTCACACGAGAGGGTTCCGAGTAGCTCTTGCATGACGTGTCAATGCAAACCAGGGATTCCTCTGTGCGATTGCGTGCATTGCCTATTCCGCTAGAGTTGCAGAATTATTTGATCGTCCCACCCCCAAAGTGCTAGAGTGCAAACTTTCCCGGCCTCAATCAAAGCATTGCGAACTAGCACTTCAAAGCACTATGCAGTTGGAGTGTTAGGAGCTGCTGTGGTATGCGCAAAACGATCGCACAATAATAAATATGATCCTGGGTGCGGTGGGTTGAATATCACTTTCGCGCTACGGCCCTGCCAACCGGTAGCAGCAGGCCATGCTTAGGCAGCAACGCCATGTGCAGAGATGCAAACTAAGCTTACCCAAGCTCCGGGGCGAACGCTCCAGACGGGATCACTTTTAAGATGTATAAATTATGGAATGTTTACCACTTAATTGAAATGTTTTCCCTGAGCGCTTTGGCCTATTGGCTGCGAGTTAAACTCCGAGTGCGTGTGCACACGCAATCCGCATGAATGAAACGTGTTAATGTTTTGGAGCAAAAACCGTTCCATTCCCACCGTCCGTCGAGGGGTGGTGGCTGATCTTGATTTCACACCGGTGCTGATAGTCCGGAAGCGGAACAGATGGATACGGGTTTTTTCCGAGCACGGCTCTAAATGGTTACGTTGCGTGTAAAACACGCTGGTTGAAAGTTTTCAGCTTTCATTCATCTTCTGGTTGTTTGAGAAACGTTTGTAAATGTAAACGAATATTATCTTTAAGATTTTTGCACAAGTTTACATACTTCTTTCGGTGGCTTTGTATGCCTTACAAGATGCATTCTTCATGTGACCTATGCTGCATCAAGATCGTGTGAAAGCGTTGTCTAACTCTCCATAGAGGGAGAAAAAGATACATCCTGTAATAAAACTCTTCTACTGGTTGTAGAGCGATGGAATTCAAGAGGCAAACGCTTGATTACATTTACGATCGATTTTCGTTCAGTCTCGATTAAATCCCCCATTACCATTTCGTTACCTTCGCGTTAGCGGACATAGCGCACAGCACGACGACATCGTTTAACGTACCTGCAATGAAACAGTAAAATAAAACAGCAATTAATAAGTTGTTCTGCGTTGTTATGAGAACGTTGGAGGATGCTTTAATGAAAGCCATTATCATTAGCTTCATAAATAAAGGCTAACCGTTAAAGTGGGTGCGATAAATGGGCGACCATTTACACACGTTTCTACATCGCATGGGAAGGGCGAGTGAAACTAGATATTTGAAATCAAACGGTACCGTTTTGATGATAGACGTGTTATACATCCACTAACGTTGAGTGTCAAATTTCTCAGTTTGCTTGTGAAGGGTTTCAAAATTAATAAAAGTAGAATGGATTTGGAATCGTTCATAGAACAAGATATCGGCCTAAAGTTTCATTTCCATCTTCAGAAGAATCTTTAAAAAAAAACAAGTCACGTTTACGAACAGCTCACATCCATTGATGTCACTACTACACAGCCATTCTACAACATTCTACACCCATGCCGGAACTCAATCACTGGTAAACAAATGCTCGCCGGAATCTCTCCGGTACTGATGATCACTCGGATGCCGCATGGGATGCGCACGCGCCATTCCGCAAGCAAACCATTAACCATTAAATCACGACGACGCATTCTGCAGCCCGGTTCGCTGGTGCAATAGTGCAACCAGATACGATCCATCGGGATATAGCCAGTCGGGACGCCTGCATCGAATGGTGCATCTTGCCAAACAGATCGGTACGATCGTTGTCCCCGATGGTCAACAGCAGCCAACGATCGGCGGCTTAATTGACAATAAATAATGATGCAAACGCGCGGCAAAGCGGGCTACGGATGCGTATGCGAAGATGCGTCGCTTCGTGACGCGCCGCCAGTGGATAATGTTGTGTGACGTTTGTCTTTATTTTTCCAGCCACTTTGTGTGTAGATTTGTTCATTTTTTTGTGAAGTTTTCATGGATCGCCAGAGATTGATTTCGTATGCACATGCTGTGTGATTGTGACATCGCGCGATTTGCAACATTGCCGCACGGTGGAAGTGTTTGTCGGTATTTTTTAACGATCGGTTGGTTGCGTTGTTGGCATGCTTTTGTGCGCATGCGAGTGCTGATCGAGTACTTGCAGAACTAATAAATGTTTTGTCCTATTAGTTTAAACAAATCCCTTTGGTTTATTAAACCAATGACTCACTTTCCAATTGCAAACCCAACCAACTTGCAGTCCGTTTCCTTTCTACCTAACATAAAACATCTGTTTCGTGGCCTGGCGTGTCGCTACTGCTCGTACTGTGACCACCCGGACCGTTTACAATTGCCTGGCAAATAGATTGATGAATGTTGATTTCTACCAAGCATGCGATCCATGCAAAAACTCGCTGCATAGCAGCAGAAGCAACGCTGCACATATAAAATCTAACTACAGTTCTGATCGCGTGAAATTGGTCAAGATGGGGGGCAAACGCGAATGTAAATCAATTAAAGCGTGCGTTTCAGCTGTTTGACACAAGCGAGCGAAACAATATCGTGTGTAGATGAGTTCAATCGTCCACACAGACACCTCTAAGTTCAGTAGAAGCAGCATGAGTGTGAATCTTTTGCGCGGGCGCAACTGACACTTGGTCGTCCTTGCTTGGATCGTGCCTTGATTCAATTAAAAAATAGTCCCCAAGGGGCTCACCCCGCTCCATAACGACTTGTGAAGTTCTACCGCCAATCCACTGTCCCCTGGAGACCATTTGAAATTGCAAAAAAAAAAAACATGCAGTGACGTGCAAGGCTCACGCGCACTTTCGGCGTCGCTCGGTGCGGTGCATTTAAAATGTGAATCAAATATCTCACGCTTCCCTTGTTAATTCGATGAAATCTGTGGCAGATAAAATTAAAGTTCGCCCGGCACGCCAAACCAAGAGCAAGAGGTACAGTAGTGGTGGGTCACCCTTTGGCCATCGTCGTCGTCACCGCCGCCGCCGTCTGTGTTAACTTACAGTGGAACGATAAAACGGGTGCCGCATGATCACCGGCGGTGGTGTAATATTCATGTCACTGCACTCGCCAGCAAAAAAAGAATAAAACTGCATAACACTGCACACTCGTACTCGCCAGTGGCGATCAAACATGCTTCCTCAGCGATCCCGTTGCCGCCACTACCGTGCTGGAAGGGAAATTTAATGAATTGTCACGTTAGAGAGCGAGAGAGACATGGCGTTTGCACACAGTGAACACAATTAATGTAATGTTCAGTGAACTTTTATGTGTTTCTAATAAAACCGATTGGGTCTCGCCGCCGCACAAACTCACACACACACACACAAACGGTGGCGCAGGGAAACAGTTCGTTTTGCCACCGATTTGTGGCACACCGATCGATTGAATATCAAGTCCGGCGATGTCACGCGATCGAGCCACACGAATGTATGGTTCCAACATGCTAAAGGTGACATTGTCAGCGAGTCGAATATAAATTGGATTGCGATGGTGATGCATATTTCAACTATTTTTAAGAGTTTTTAAACATCTTTTCCAGTTCCAGCTTGCTTTGGTCACATCTTTAGATGATCATCACACCAAACTTCACTCCACTCTGTTCCAACCTACACGAATCACAGGATCTTGTCATCGGGCACTGCAAATTCCTTCATCCTGGTGTGATTAATGGCATCAATTTCAGTCACTTTCGGCAGCAGAAAAAAGCTCTACACAAAAACAAAAGCAACACAAAACTAATTTGTAGCCAATGAGAGCGAGAAAACCCCAAACGGCACCCAACGATTCTCACGTTCCGTGTCGAAACGGTCTCATTAAAGCTGGCCGGGCAGTGGGCAGGTGACAAAATGGCAATAATTTCACACCATTTCGCCTGGCAATAACGTGCGTGTGTGTGTGATGCGTTGGTTAATTGCAATCTTGCTACCATTTCGCATCGCTTTCTTCTCCTCGATGCTCGATCTCGATCTTTCTCATTACAAGCCTTTGCCAGAAGAAGGGGCTTTTTGCATGGCAATTACAGCTACGGACGAGTTCAAATTATGATCCGTGTGGTTGCACGAACGAGGCTGTTTTCACGCCCAACGGAGAGTCGCGAGGATTGGTCGCCGGTTGACTTCAATTGAGATGAACATTGATCGATTACGGTGCGTTTTCATTTAGTCATCAGTCAATTCACAGCCCTTTCCCCCCCGAAACACTCTCCTTGCCCGTGCTTCCTTCCTTTTTTGGCAGCAGTACGCAAGGGGGTACACGCAAAGAGGAACGGCCACAATTAAAGTTGGATCCGCTGAAGGAGAGCCCTCGAAGCTCAAGCGTCCTCTTTCTTTCATGATCGTTTCTTCCCGCCCGAATCCTTCAGATCACTGATTAAAAATCGATTGTTTTTCGAACCCCCCCCCCCTGTTTCCTTCTTGAGAGCATATGTTTGATTACCGTGCTGAAAGGCGGCGACAAGGTGAAGCAGGCGCCCGGCCGTACGCTGTCGTCCTTGGCAAGCGGCATCCTGACCTGGCTTTCCAAAGCGTCGGACGCGGACCAGACGAAGCACTCGGAGCTGGGGCATCGATTACTCAATTAATCAACCGAGGTTAAGTAGTTCCGCTACCAGATTTGCGCCAGAGAAACGAGCCGCCACAAAAGGAGATTCGCCATTTTGGTGTCCGGGGTTGCCCGGTGGGTTGTGGCGGTTCCTTCAAATTATCCAGCGCCGGGACCGTGCCGGTAAGAATCGTAAAACTTTACGTGCTTCGGCCCAAAAACGGACCGAGAAACGGGGCACTGCAGGCTTATGATTTATGGGTGGTTGGCGCTGGTATGCTGCAGGGCTGAGCAACAAAACCGATTCCAGGGACTGGTTTGCTCGATCCGAATGGACGTCCTTTGGCGTGAAATATCCTTTCAGCCCGGGTTTTGTGTGTCAGTGGAGCGTTTACCCTTTATTCAACGACTTAAAAGGATAAAAGTGGGAGTGAACGCGAAGCTATAAAGTTACGCGCCGATACGGTTTATACGGCGGTACGATCGGAGCATAATGCTGACGGATGATCATAAACCTTGCCGTGAAGGAAATGGAATAATAGCTGCAATTGACCGATCCCTTGCGTATGGGTATACATTTAGGAACGGACATTGGAACGGACCGTTCGTTGCACCTTTCACATCAGAAGAGACGAAATATATTTTACTAAAAAAACATACTATACAGGGTTTTCCAGGAGTTCTAATAGCTGTGGGACGCTTCATTGACTCTTTCTCAATTGAAATGAACTTAATGTAATGGGAATTGGACTCTATAACATCCTTGTTGGATAAATCCAATAGGAATTTCAAAGTAGGCAATTTTTATCATACGAAGTTCACTTCCAATAGGAAGGAGTCAAGGAAGTGTCCCACAACAATGAGAAACCCTGGAAAACCCTGTAAAACATGTATAATTTGATCATATAAAATGAACACAAAAATCATCACAACTCAAACTAGCGAGCAATATGTAATAAATTCGTGGCAACATAAAATTAAGCAACCCATCTTCACTCATCGTCGCTTTCGGGGCACACATTTCTCACCCCAAAGCCGAGCCACGGCTCCATTCACCATTTTGTTCCCTCGCGGGCCATCAACGCCGCCAGACATATCATTAGCGAAATCACATTCATTGAGCACCATGCACACACACACACACACACACACACTCACGCACCACCTTTGTCATCAAATCATTTAATTTTATCACAGCATTAACGACACCGACGAACGCGCGCTCTGCACACGGGGCTTCGGTTCCGTTTAGAGTTCTTCCTTTTTGTGTGTCTTTTTTTAAGTTTTTGTAAGCAACGCCTATGGGAGCTTTATGCTAAATTGCTGTCGCAGTTGCCCATAGGGGCCGTGCGTAAACGATCCCCCTCATTATCTTCGCACATAGTAAAAAGGAAACTGATACGCGACGAGCGCGCTGCGTATCGTGTGATCAGCGCGCAGGACGAGAGATACGCAAGCAAACGGTCGCGTAGCGTAAGGGCGCAGAAGACGGAGTGCTCGCGGAGCGGATGCATTGTGTCGAAGCTTTTTTTTCATGGCGTACCACAAACGCGCATCGTGCGAAGGTATCTTTACATCTTCTCAATTTGTAATCTCCAAGCAACTTGTTTCCCGCATTGCACAGGATGTCCGACAAATAGTGGCTGCAAATGTAGTGCCGTGATTATTTCGAATCATTGATCACGCCGGGGTCAGAGCAACGTGTTGGAACCTAAATCGCGCCACCACGTTTTTTTTTCTTCTCGCAACAATGATCCATAACTCGCGCCTCCGCGTGCTTAGATCTTTTCCTCCAATGCACACCACAGCACTGGAATAACGAAAGGAATGCGCCAATGCGGCCAGTAATTACATTAATCACGCTGCTCCGAACGGCAACAATCACATAAATCTTGATAACGCCCCGCGCGGTAGTTCCTATGCGCGAACTCATCGCTGCGTATACCGTATATTGTGCTTAGGTCAAATTGGGTCTCCGACACGTATCGGTTTGCCTGCCGGTCACAAACAACTTCAATCGAATGGCCGTGCCAAACGGTTTCTGCAATGCACGTAGTCAAAGCATCGATTCAGGGTCAGTGTTTGTGAGGACTGTGTTGTCTGTTCAGCGCAATCATCACCATTGGGAGATGGGAGCATAGCGCCTGGGGAGTGTGGTATGTGGAACAGCATTATACAAAAAAATGTTGGAAGTGTAAAGTAGCGTGGAGCTTCATAGAGATTTATCGCGAATCTAATTTAGTTTTCGCTTGCCACGCTCGCTGCACGTGGTGGAGGGGACAGGGACAACTCCCTAGATGGTGCTTAAGAGGCGCATGTCAGGCTGCATGATTTGTTGTTCAACGGGAGTGGTGATGGCCGTTTTAATAGGGGTCTGAAGAGGTGCCTTGACAATCGACAGGTCGATCGTTCACTGTCCACAGTTCATTATGTTAATGGGCTATTTTTATTATTTCAAAGAAATTAATAGTTCTTTACTGTAAACACGTTGTTTAGATGTCTAAATGAACAGTAATCTAGACCAAAACCTAATGCAAACATCATAATTCGTCCCAAGAATTAGACACTTTCATATTTAAAGTACTCCCCACCTTCACCTTCAGTAGTTACATCAATACTATTGCTATTTCCTCCCCATAATCTGTGTTCCGAACGAGCTGCAGAGGAAATGTTTAATCAAAACATGCGTCGCCAAACACGCGGACACCAAGACACGGTATATAGCTTGGGGACACAGCCCGACAGTCAGCGATATTAAAGCAGTACGCTGCTGACTGCAGCAACTGGTTGCATTGCGTGCTAGCCGCAGCAAAGTTCATTTCTGTTCCATTTCTTGCTCCTTGCTTGCTTGCTTGCTTGCTTGCTTGCTTGGAAAGCAGGATGGAAAGCCACTAGCCACGATGAAAATATCACAGTTTTGTCTTATCGGCCGCGTCACCACGATACAGGCCCGGTGTCGGAGCGATGATTAATCACCGGATAGATGGATGGATGGACATGGGTATCTGCACGCCCCAAACTCCCATTTCGGTGCGTCACGGGGTCGCGGCGCATTGCAATATCGCCGCTGCCCAAACGGCTGACAGCTGTCGTTGCATGTTGCACAACTTACTCCCTCCTACCTCTTCCTCGGCTTGATTGCGAAAGTGCATCCGCTGTTGTTTGTGGTTGTGCGGATTATTGACCACGGTTTACTTTTTGCCGACTCGTATCGATTTCTACCCGGTGCCCGAGTGCGTGTCGTACCGAGGGTGAAACTTATTGGCAGCAGCAGCAGCGGAATGACGAATCGAAAGCCTTCGCGATCGATCCGGTGCAAGGATTAATCACTGACAGCATGGTATTGGAGGTCCCAGCTGGCGCCATTGTACGTCCCAGATCCACCCAGAGCTCGGTGGGTTCGTTATCGCGTGGAGTCCGCTTTACCGATCGCGGATGAAGCGCGCGCGCACACACACATACATGACAGTGTAAGTGTGTCGATCTTTCTGTCCCGAAGGTTCATTGTGCATTGGTGCGAGGTCAACGTCAGAACGGCTGGCGACTCCCGCGACCTTAGCGTGTCAGCGTGCGCTTACTTCACCGCCAGCTTCGTCGGCCGATTCTGCGAAAGTACTTCCTTCCCGGTTCCGTCGGTCGGTCGGTCGCTCATTCGTTCAAGCTGGTTACAAAATGATTACACATAATGATTGCCAGGAAGATCTCTTAATCACGTCCACGGTTAACGTGTTTCAGCTGTACGCCAGCTTCCGATGGTGTGGTCTGCTAGGGGTTAGGTGAACACTTCAATGTCCAATTCTAACCAGCGGCCCTGTGGAGTGGACCTGTGGAAAACAATTTCGCATACTCGAGAGAGAGTGTACAGACAGAGGGAGGGAGAGTTCACGAGGCGAGTTAATTGCAAATCGGAGGAGATACGCTGTGCCAGCTGGACAATGGATAACCTAGGGTCGTCAGCGTTGCGACGAGGATGTGAATGAAAGCTTTCGATCGATTTCGAAAAAGCCAAACCATGCCGTTAAACCAATCTGCTGAGATTGTGATTTAGGAAAGAAGAAGGAAAATTAATTATACAATCATTTGTTCACATCCCAGTGTTTTGGGACGCATTCAACGGAAGGGTCAAAACAGGTGCAAGATTAACCAGCCATACAGTTATATGCACTAAAAGAGTATAGTTATATGAAAGTCTTTCTATCACATCATCTAATAGGTTAGGCTTAACTCTGTCTTAACTACGATCAGAATGTTTGTCTTTTCACCACGCTTAAACACCAATAAAACGCATTTATATCCCATTCAAAGCTCTCTGTAACAATGGCTTTGCGCTAAACTTTATTGCTCACCTTTGCCGTTTCAGCGATTGCAATCGTCTTTCAATAAACATTGCTTTTATTCGCACATTACCGTTCTTAAGCGACCTTTCTTGCACACTATACCAGTCCGAAACAAAATGTCCGTAACTGTGCTTCTAATGGGTATGTTTTCTCTCATTAGTTGCACTAACGCTAGAAGATGTTCCGGATACAAACAAAAAGAAAAGCCCCAACCACCGAGCGGAGCCCGTTGAAAGCTGTTGCCTTGCAGCAGTCCAAGTTCAGCGCAGAGCCCGGTTTTGCATGCCCGGCTGGCTTCGGTACGGAGCAGCAGAAAATGTTAAACATGTCATCGGCATTGCATGAATTTTCAATTAGCAATGTTAGGCATCGCCGATAGCGATCAATTAGCGAAATGTTTCACTTTGAAACAATTACCCACACGAACGAGCGGATGTTCCAGTGGAAAAGGGGGAAGAGAAAATGTTGCTCCAACCAAACAATGGGTGATCAATGATCACTGGATGGGTGAGTAGACTTTTCGCTCTGCAACTTTCCTTTAGTTTGTAAATAATTTCTGCAAAACAGCGATTTCCGTTAAGGAACGTTTTACTTCTTAACTGTCAACCGCTGAAGTCTGCTTTAAGTCGTCCGGTTCGTGTTACCTCCCATGTACCGTACTAAAAGAGGCTCACCAAAAAAAACAAGTATTCCCTGAGATTTTACCCCCCCCCCCCCCCCCAACCCATGGCCCCAACTCGAACGAGGCGCAAACCACGGGAAGTGCATTCCACCAGCACCGGGGCACATCTCCCCGTTTTGAAAGGAGCCCAACAGATCCCAGATCAAGTCCGCCGACATATATGGAAGTCGTCCGCCCATTTTCGTCCGTTTCGTTCCAATTCTACAAATCTTGCCCACACTGGTCCGCAAACACCGTGGACCGCAATCTTCTTGTGGCGTTGCTTTTCGGTCGTTTCGTCCCCATGGTTCCCCATGGCTTCGTCTGCTTCCCCAGCAAACAATGCGATTCACATGGTGCAGTGCGTTGCAATCGGTTGTTTTGCAACTCTCTCTCTCTCTCTCGCTGAATCTCTGCTGAATTGGCTGGATGCAATAAACCTGGAACGACCGAAAAGGACCCGTCGTTGGTGTTTGTGGTTGCGTGGTTTGGTGCTGCTATTATCCAGCGCTTTTCTTTGCAGCCACTTGCAGGGATTTGTGACATTCGCGTACGGTTACAGTTTCTTCCCATCTTCTCTGCACACTCCATCATCGCGAACATCGCGTTCTTGGCCTCAGTCCCTCAGAAGTGTGTGCAGAAGTGCCCTTCAAATATAGACTTTCGTGACGGACGGCAATGAGGTCGCTGCTTTCGGTCTGCCCGGGGATGGGAGTCGAAGGGACAGCCCCGCGTACGTAACGGTATTCGCGTGATGCGTACACGTCTTACGCGCAGTGCGGAACTTCATCATCGCAAAGAACTGCCAGCCAACCTAGACGATGGAGACACCGACAGATCACCTCACTGAATGCCGTCGCTACGGAAGTAAGTGTCATCATCACCTTAATCTGACAGGTTTATTTAAATGCACACAACAGTGGTTTAATTACACCAGTTTAAAGCGTTCGCATTTAAAAAAAACGCGTTGTTACTCAATCAACGCTTCGGAGCGAAGCTTCGATCGATCCGAGACTCTCTGGCCCCGGAACCCGGATTTGCGTTCCCCGGCGGACCTCGCTCCAACCAATGTTTTCCAATCAGGCCATTAAATTTAATGTATTCCTGCATAAATCAGCTCCACCTTGCGCTTGCGGGTTTGGTGGTGCGTTATGAAAATGAAGCAGCCCATAAAGCATTAAGATATTAGTTAGTAAGCGGCGGCGAATCTACGAAAACAGATCGTAAAAATAGCCAAATTCGAACAATCAAATTTTAACGAGCGAAAGGCTCCCCCGATGCCTTCGTTTTACCCCCTTTGCACCCATCCTTCTTTTGGCGAGGAGTTAGGATGGTTAAAAAAAATCATTGTAATGAATATTTTGAATTCCAACCAGCGCGCGCATCTTCAACGCTGAGCCCTTCTGCGGTTTCACTTTTTTGTGTAACTAAACGCATAAAGATTGACAGGTTTGCGCGAGTCAGGTGCGTCAGGTATATCAGGGGGAGGAGTGTGTACAAAAGCAAGAAGGCTCGGTGTCTCGGTAGTTGAATCAATTGCTGGCCAATTCTTCATTTTCACACACACACCGCTTATTCAGCCTCATCATTAATGGCACACCTTTCAAAAGGGATATAGCTTTTTTGCTCCTGGGTTGAGGTTGGTTTCCATCCATTCTTTTCGTACTTAATTGTATGTGATGATCGTAGTAGGTGCTGAAATAACCCCCCCCCAACCTGGAGGGTATAGGGACGATTAAACGATTTCTTTCACTTCTCTATACATCTTCAATAGAAGGTTTTGTTTGCCAATTCTTCGCCACGTTTCACACTTAGCAGATAGCGGAGCTGAGAGCAACAACGGCATCCCGGCATTTCTCCTATCACTTTCCCAAAGTGAACGGGTCACGGGGTAAATATCAACCAAAAAAAAAAGCAACAAGTCAGTATGCAAATTAGTTGTCAAAACGATTGAAATTGAATTGAATCGACGGAACGGACACGAACTTTCATCCCCAACTCCGGGGGGAGGTTTTCCTTTGTGCCCGGTGTGATTTTGGACCTTTCCTATCCGTCCCTTTCCCATACCGGCCACACACACACACAAACAACACAGACAACAGGGCACGATCGCTCGAGAGCAGAAAATTGAATAAGAGACGCGTGCGATGAAAGCATGGGACGGCGGAACTGCGCTGTAGCGCTTGTATGCAAACGAACGCGAGCTGTACGCCCGCGAGTAATCATACTTGTTTTAACGATTATGCATGCATTATAACTCCTGACGCCGCGTGTCCTGTCGAGCGGCATGCTATGTGTGTGTGTGTGAGTGTGCTCCAGTGTCGGAAATGGCCCCAAGATGCTGGCGTGCGGAAGAAAGGCCGCCCCTTTGCAACCATTTCACTGCCAGTTGTAAGCTGCGGATCGTGCGTTTTTAGTACGATTGGTACGATCTGTGCTGTGAATGTACAACACATTCTACCATCGATCGTGAACTGCACTACGAGCATGTGGTGGTTACCCAAGAAAGTTTCCTTGCTAACAACATCCTCCCCCTTTTTTCGGGAGCAGCAAAAACAACTCTTTAGCAGGATTTAAAAATTTCCATGCCTCTACCCAGTTTATCCTGCGTTCGCAATCTTTTCGGCACGTTCTTGGGGTATGTTTTTGGCCAGAAGAAAACAAAAAACGAACTGACACATCTTCCCCGCATCATCAAACCATGGGTGTTTTTTCTTCTTTAACGAGCCGCAATTAAAAAGAAAAGTATTCGTAAATTAAAATTAAAAAATTCTCCACACATCATCCACGCAGCACACCGTTTTGGCAGCAGCGGGGATTTTGGGGCGGTTTTGGCACATTTTTACCCGTTGCCATGCAACCCCCAGACCCGGACAGTTAAGGAGGAACCATTTTCAGGGCCGCATGTGTTCGGTGGTGTTGGCCTGCGCCTGTGGGTTGGTAGCTTGCCTGTCAGCTTCAACCATTACTTTGCGGGCGGTATGCTAGTGGAAATGCATTTTTACGGCTGCAAACCATGTTTTTTACGTGGCATTTTAGAATGTGTTGTGTTGTTTTGTTTTTGTGCGTTTTCCTTCCCTTCTTGACAGTCCTAATTAAGCGGTACGCGCACAACCAGAAAGACTTGAAAGCGGCAAGCGAGGAAAGCCAAACCACAAATCCCCCAACCATCAGTAGTGGTCTTAAAACATTTGGGCATAAAATTTGAAACAAAAATGCATCCCATGGCTTCATTACCCAATGCTGCACCGACAACGGTGGCGATGGCTGTTGAGGTGGAATTAAACGAGTCGAATGTGTATAAAATAAGTCGTTGAAATAATTACCACATTATTCGTACGCACCTTCGCACCCGCCATTGTGTGCACCGTCGATGGAGATGTATGTAGAAAAGTATGCCGGTGGAAAAAAAATCCTCCAACAGGGACGAACGCTTTCAAGCATCTTCTCTCTTAACCAACGGCCTTTGGGCAAAGGTAAATGGTACAAATATTTAACCAAAAATTGAACACCAATCGCACCACCGGTCGAATCGATGTTTGAACATCGCTCGCTGGGCTGTAACGAGGCGCCTGAAATTGGGCGCACCTTGCACAATTACGAGCTGTCCGTGAATCACGCACACCTTCCTTCATCCTCACCCTCGTTGTGGACCGTGAAATGGGCCCCCGAATATTGCCTACTCGCTGGTAAGTGTGACTTACGGCAACCGGCTAGCGCAATAGAAGGATTGGACAAATGGGTAAACATTTCGAAAAAAAGACGACGCACGAGTGCTTTGAGTGCCAAGATGCATCTCATATTGCTGTCATAGCGATGAAAAGTACATTTTAAAGAGAGATAAAGAGAGAGAGGGAAAGGTTGTCTTTGAAGGTAAATAAAAAAACGGCACTACGTTAATTGTAAAACGAGCAATCGTTAGCAAGACGCAATCGGCCTGGCTTGGAAAAAAGGGGGCGACCCTAAGCACCTTGCACCACCACTCGCAAACTTAACCAGACGCACAGCTAATGGATGTGTTGCTTGGAGCGTGGGGCCCAGCCAGCGCAAAATTGAACTCATAATAAACGCGCTAAATCACGATTTGCCGCCAGCACGGGCGACACATGTGCGAGAGAGCGAGAGTGTGGCAGCGGCAGCGGTTGGTAAACGAGGTGCGAAATGGAATGGAT
This sequence comes from Anopheles arabiensis, assembly GCF_016920715.1. NCBI lineage: Eukaryota > Metazoa > Arthropoda > Insecta > Diptera > Culicidae > Anopheles > Anopheles arabiensis. The sequence goes on from NC_053517.1 coordinate 24,252,296, forward strand.
TTCTGAGCTGTAATTGAATTAGGTTTGATGCGGGTATTTTATAGCAATGCACAACCCTTGCAGTTCCGCCAAAATGGTTAATAATAGAGTGTATTGCGATCGAAGCTGCCACCTCGCCAAAGGTAATCGAATCACCCTTCGGAAGTCAGAGGCTGAAGGGATATTTCAAGGGAAAATGATGATTTTATTTTACGAATTAATAGATTTTTAATGAACAAGCACATTTTCTAAATAACGTTCATCAAAAATAAGCTCTTTTACCTTTCATTCTAACAATCAGTTTGGAAATGACAGTAAAAAAACGTTGAATTAGTTCAAATTGATTTAAAATGTAGCTTATCTTTTAGATATAACCTTTCGTTCATGACATAAAACTTAACAGTTCAGCATGTTTCATCAAAATAACGCCGTAATTCTGTATTATGCTGACAATTGTAAGTCCCGTGTGCCTTATCATTCCACTAATTGCGGTTAAGGCGCCGTCCAGCTTTGTCAGCAAAGAAAACAAGATAAATAATCTATCACAAACACGTCTTTCCATTCAAATGTCATGTAGCACCGTTCCGGGTGGGGGGGATCTCAATTGGGTTTGTTTATTGCAGCGAACCGACAATAATTCACCTCCATTTCCCCGTTGGTTGGGGAGAGGGCTCTTTTCCGTGGCATAAATTGTAGTTATTAATGGTGAGCATCAAATCGTTGACGGATAGCTATCAACCGTGAAGGATCACCTTGGCCAGTATTGTGATCAATCATAATTTACGTGCCATTTTTCCCTTCCGTATTTCATTCGGTTTACTCGGATTTAATGAAGTTTATTTGCCTGTTTTAATCCTGCATTGTTTGTTTGCTTTAATTAAATTAAGAACATTTTGCTTCATAAGTTTCCTACAGTTTTTAAATGAAAGTTGTTCGCGCACTGTGTCGTTTCTGAGCAGACAAATTAATACGCAGACTGGCGCCATCTGGGTATGGTTGCGCGCGCGTCAAGTGCGCGCAGCCAGGAAAACTCCCTGGCCGTTAATCAATTTTCTACCATCAAATGACGGACTGGCGCGTACCCTTGTCCTGGGGGTATCGTGCAACGCTGCAGACAACACACATACCGGGCGCCCGTGGAAAAACAACAGCAGGGAAACACAGTGCTCTATAAATCATAAGTGCTGGCAGAACCGGTAGCAACAGCATCCCCCGATACCGGCGTCGAACAAGCGCACAGTTTGCCAAGCCATTAATGACCCGTTTGGTGTGCTGTTGTTTGTAGCCACAGTATCTTGCACAGATAAGAGCGGAGCGGAGAGCTAGAAGGGGTCGAGATGGTCGTCCTGTGCCGTTTCAACTGGTAAACTGGTGTGAACAACGCGTTTGAAGCAGGAAGGAGTTGGACGCATGCGTCATGGAGTCACAATGTAAACAGTGCACTAATCGCTGGATGATAAAAATAGGATTTGTGCACAATTAGCCTAGCAATGGAACAATAAAAGAATATGTAATCCATGATTATTCACCCATTAGTATCATTCACGCAGCTACACCCCGCTCGCACAGCAAATGGAAAACAAAGATGAGCGATCGGTATAATTGAGCACGAAACATTTCCCTTTTTTTACCCAGCCATACTCCTTCGAAAGCAAACCACCGACCAAACGCCGGACCAAATCAATAAGAATTCCGTATCTTATTGCCAATTACACGACTCGAGCACGATCTAGCTCACGTACCGACGCTGGCCGCTGCCAGCGTAAATCGGTACCAATTATTTATTGATCAGGATCTCCGGACACAGCGAAATTAATAACCAACAACCATCGTTTACGCTGTGTAAGTCCTGTTGCGTGTTGAAGATCACCACCAATTGCAACAACCTCCTTTGCCGTCCGGGCTCTCTTTGTGTGCAGTACAACCGCTACCAGCTGCCAGACGCCGGATGTACCGCCGGGGTACACGGAAAACGGCCAAAGGAAGTTCCAGGGCGCATCGAAAATGGGCGACGATTTGTGACAACACAAGGCAGAAAGCAAGTGTTTCAGGACGGGTTTTTGTTCGCTTCGTAGTCACTTTGCCGGACTTGGGTACTAACAGCAAGTTCATTAATGCCTACCGTGCATACGATTACTGATATCCGCACATGTACCAGCCGAATCTGCAAAATGTTCAACTAGCTTACGGTTCCGCCACGATCCCCACTCGGTAGTAGTCGCTCGAATGGCTCTCGAAGCAAGAAGCCGGGCAAGCAACACTGGCGGTGAAATGAGCTGCTATTAATATTAATTTACAACTTTTCGACATCACCGCCGCAGGGTTTGCCTCCGGCGGGGAAGTGAGACCGGGTTTTGTAGCGTAACTATGTTGCGCAGAAAACATCTGCTATTGATTCTTGAAGCGATCTACCGCGAGTTCCTTGTTTGTCATCGAAATGTAGACATAAAATTCACTGCTGGAATTTTCCACAACATAAAACGTTGGCAAACTCGTGCCCGAAATGGTAACACAATCTTAAAGAGATCTCCATTTCGAAGCAAACTGGCGATTCCTACGCGCCAACTGTTTGTTTTTTAATGTTTTTCCTGGTCCACCCACAGGATGGGTCGATTTTATGGATCGTTTGCCGCCGTCAACGATTAGCATTATTCAAATCGATCTCGTTCACAGATTGACCCGTGACTGATAACGTGGATGGCTTTTGGAAGGATGCGTACGTGTTCTCGCTTGTCGAAGCCGCACGCAGCAGGTATGTTGTGGGTACCATTTCAAGGCATGATCGTGTTGGCCCAACTCTTTCACGTTGGGAAACCGTACCTTTTCCACCAGACGCTCGCTAAAAATAGCTTCCTTATCACGAACCACCCGGGGGCGACACGGCCTTGCCCAGTCAGGTCAGACAGAGCAGACACGGAGCAGCGAACGAAAGGGGTCGGTTGGTTATCGTTAACCTGTCGTGCGTCGGTAGCAACGAAGCAACTGGCCGGCGACAGACCTGGCCCACGAAACGGTCAACTTCTGGGCGCTATGACTGGGACAACATTCAACTACGACTCGACCTAGGCGGATTAGCTTTGCGATGGCAAATGCCGGAGCACACCACCAACGCACTCCACATGCAAACGTGTCAGCGTGTATGCAAACGCTGCACACTGCACTGCGGGTTCGGGTAGGTGTAGCGATCGCGGCCCAATCAGGCGGCCCACCCGCGTCAAGAGTGGCCCAAGATTTATTAATAATGTTATAATTATTTTAGCTCCGCGCGCACCTCAACGGGCCTCCGGTGCTCCGATCGATACACGCACGGCCGAATCGCATGCAAATCGCCACCCGGAGAAGGTCGTAACTGGTGGCGCACGACCTGCCACCATTAGCTCCGGGACGGGTTGATTTGTGGCCCCTAGAGCGGCCGCAAGCTTCCGTTGGCGTAGTGCAACCCCTATCCGCGGTGTCTTATCTGTTCACCTGGGGAGGTGTCCTCAGCCTCCGCTTTTCTTTGCGTAGGATCTAGGAGGATCTACGCTTTGGCTGGACCAGTTGTGCTGTGCCAACGCTATCAAAAACGCGCTCGAAAGTGAGGTTGAAGTTGAGGAGTTGCGGTTTTCAGTTGCTATTAATAGCTTTTAAGAGTGTACGAACATAAGGAACCCACTGCTGGAAATACTAATTTCACGCCAAGCAGCGCAAGGAACGTGACTGCGATCGAGAGGGGGTTCGGTTTTTTGTTTTGCCCTCGGGGGAGTTTAGTGAAGAGCATTATTTGCCAATATACAACGCAAGCGACGAACGTAATTTATTACTGCATGAACTCTAACACCCGCGTGTGACGGAGTGACGGGAAGAAGTTGCCTGCGCGCGGGCTAGAAAGTAACCCACTCGCACCAAGGTACGCGGCTCGTACTAATGGACGACATTGGGCGGAAAGAGCCGCTCACGGAACCAATTCGCTCGAGCAGCCTTTGGGCTATTTGTTTAAGTTTCTTGCCTGTCTGTGTGTGTGTGTGTGTTTGTAAACTGCGCGTGAGGCTGCATATTGGCAAATGTTGATGACGTTACGAGGGGTGTCTCTTCGTTTGGAAAAAAGCCTCCTCCCGGTACCCATGGCAACCGTGTGCGCGCTCGGGAAAATGATAAACCTTTCCTTTCCGCGAAAGCAAGCACGCAAGCTTTTCTCCATTATGTGTGTTTTTGCTGAGCTGACACAAGGCTTCCTCCCAAATGATCGGAATGATCCGGTGGCTGCAGTTTTTTTAAGCAGATCTCCCACAATGTCACGACCGAGGCACGGTCGATCGATCCAACCTCCGCTCCGTTGACGGCAAAACGTCGTCGGCAGGGCCGCGCGCGCGCACACGGTAATATGATTTTCTCTCAATAAATTATGCCGTGCGCGCTGCTGGGACGCCGCGAACTGCAACCGCATCCCTTTGCTCGCAGGGTCAGGAGAGAGCTTAGCCACAGGAGTGGGTAAAATTAATGGAGCGCTAAAATCGATGTTTGTTGATAATCCCTAAGCAAACGCCAGCTCGGGGTACGCCTCCAAAACGCGTCCCCGGCCCGGGCAATAAAGGGCGAGCGGCGGTGAGGGCTTTACAACAATTTACTTAACGTTTCGCCGTACCGCACTGCACGGTTCATTCGACAGCGCCACATCGCATCACATCGTGGTCGCCCTCGGTCTTAAAAGCTTAAACGTTTCGGTTGAGCATTTGTGCAACATATTAGCAGCGTGGCTATTAATCTTCAGCGCCCCGTTCGGGAGGAGACTGGAACTGTCTCTCTCTATCTCCCTCTATCTTTGTCTCCCTCTTCCCCCGGAGGTGTCCGTTCCATTTGACGTCGGGGACGGGCAAAGCTCGCAACCGGGTCAGAGTGACCACTCTGACACTGTTCTTCGAAATCGGCCACGAACGCGGGGAGGTCCTGTCAACTCGCCCGGCTTAGAAGGGTTGCCCCCTCGTCCCGGTGTCTTGCAAAGAAGCAAAACAAATATGGCGTAAAGCGGCTACCGAGACGGGTGGAAACCGAGCAGCACTGTCACTCCGCACACCGGCTCAATGATTAATGGCGGAAGGAGGCTGGGCGTAGAAATGGGTTGCGATCTTGCCGGGGTTGATTTGACACCTCTTCCCTGGTAGCATCGGTCATTCGCACCGGTAATCCGCCCGGTAGCTAGGTTGTGAGCGTCAGTGAGCGTACGTCAATGTGTACTAACGCCGTACGCCATCTGATATGCGAGCAAGAGAGCTGTCAGGATGTGTTCAACTTCATCCGAACCACCGGGGATACGTTCGACGTGTGCAAACGACCGTCGGGGTTGGCAGGACAAGCGCACTGTTCTAATAATAAATTGATAATTAAAAGCAAATAAATTTGCAGCTGCTCCAAGCCGGTCGGGACGCCAACTTGCACATTCCGGCCTTCCCACCGCATTCGAACGAGCAACCCAGGAACGTAAATTTCAAATCTCCGGCCCGTAGCACTCTGCCTACGAGCGTCGGCCAAATCGCGCGAGGTGATCGCGATCGCAGCAACCAAAAGGTAGGTGGCGCGTAAAATAGTGTACTAGCTCCGGGCGTCCCGGGCGTGTTGGCACGGCCGAGACGGCGCAACGGCCCGCTGTGACCGTCCAGGGGCGGATCTAGTTTTGACCGAAGGCGAACCCTATTTGTGAACATATTTACACCTCTGCACCTGAGCAAGTGCGACCGTTTTTATTTCAGTGGACAGTGCAGTGCCAGGAAAGCGTCCAGCGGGGCCGGGCCCCTGCACCGATTGAACAATTGGCACTGGAATCAAGCAGTGCCTTCCTTCCGTACTGTGACACCGCTGCCAATCCACCTTGGTAGAGAAGCATCTCCCACCACTCATTTGCGCTCGTTGTCTTTGGCTTGGGCATAAATTATGGGTTAAATATAGCAAACGCAGCACCGTTTGTTTTGCACCTCGCGAGCTCGAGACGAACTACTGCTGCGCACTGGAGGTTGACAAATGTGTGCGCTCACACATGGCACCACACACCCGCTCGGGAGTTTGCGGAGGCGCAACTGTGGAATGCCTGCCAGCCAGCCAAGTGGGGACAACTGTTGAGCAAGTGCTTGTACGCGCGGTGACAACACACGGGGCAGGTTAATGAGGACACAGTGCGCTCGGAGGTCGCACTGACAGGCTGTGTATGTGGGATTTGAAGAGTCGTCGCCGGTGATGGTGATGTCTGGTCGTACGCCGCTTTGGCGACTTCATTTGCCTAGCTATTTGCTCCCAACACCGAAGAGGGGATAGGCGATCGACTTAAGGGAGTGACGGTGCTAAAAAGGCAAAATGAGGCTCAATAGTGAATACTTCAATTCCCATAAACACTGATTGAACAATAAAGGTAGCATGTTGCAAAAAGTGACATATTGCAGCTTTGAAGGAATGGGCTGATGTATAATACTATTGAGTAATTCTTGAATTTCTAGAACACACTCCGTTAATAATTCTTCATTATGCAGGTTTCTCTTACTGACGATCTACATTAACCCGAATCTCAAAATATGGACAGGTTAAATCTGTGACATTTATACCCTTAATTGATGGAAAACTAAACGATTGGAAGCCTCGAACTTGAACTCCATTCAATCTTGACAGTTCGAAGTTTAAGTTCTTTGTATTTGATACTGAAATTGCAGCAGTGTCTACACACGGTAAGATACATCTTGAAGAGCTATACAGCTTAGATAAACATTCTTTAGCAGCTTAGATAATCCAAATTCAACGCATTCTTAAGGAATATGAAAGATATCATGGGGTATGTATAACCTTCTTTGACTGCAGAATCAAACATTTCTAAGGATTTTCATTCATCAAGGGATTCTTGGAGCAAGGCAAGCAGATATGTTTGCCTCACGAAACAGGCGAAAGGATAAACTTTCTGCCTAAAGTGTGAACATTTCCTTCCACAAATGTATGCAGGATATTGGTGGCTTAGTCTTTCTGTTGGTATGACATATTATAAGAAGTTCCGAAAGTCTCTCAAAAGTATTAGAACCGCTGATAATGCTAGCAATGTATTCTAACCAATTTCATTGCGTTTGTAACTTGAAAATATTTTGACACACGCAATCGCTTCATGTACACAACGACCTACCTAAAGAACACTCGCAAAGTATGCACATCAAACCACCGAACGCAACAGTGTAAACAAAAAAGTAACCGATTCGAGTAGCAACTTTCTAGCACAAAAGGTAAACTCCCGTTCCGAACGGTTCGCCAATCAATCTGAGACCGCTGCAAAGGCCGAAACAGAAAATATAAAGTTACCATAAACTGATGGCCAAAGGGTGTTGTAAGCCATTTATACTAGCGGGAAAGTTTGCCTCAGCCATATCGCCGATATCGGGTTCCATAGGCCGGTGGTTGCGCGTTGCGTTTTTCTTTTTTTGCTTGCGAAAGGATGCGAAACCAAGCGGGAACGGGCGATAGAAAACGAAACGGGGCAAAAAAATGGCTCCTCGGTGCTATATGGCTGCCATAGCCGATAGTGGTGTAGGAGCAGCAGCAGCACCAGAAGAAGAAAAAACCGGCCCACCTCACATAAGCCCCAGTGCGCGTCGGGCCAACCACTTTCACCTTACACTAATGGTCGACATTTATTGACCGGTGTCGGCAATTAGTACTACCAATGCCGCCACTATTCACGGGGGACCGGGCAGGTTGTAAGCCGCTGCGTGACGCTGCCCCCACATCAGGCTCATTATGGCTCTTCCCTTTTGGCTTTGGCGTGTCCCGTACCGATCGTGCACCGTTTATTTGAATGCTAAAGCGAATGACCCCCCCTGTGCCAGGGGTTACTGGGCCTTCTTTTCCCTCTCCGGTGGAATAATGTTTGTTACGATTATTACCTATTATGAGATAATACCAACCAAAAAAACAGCCATCAGCGTCGTGATCAACGCAAGGCCCTCGAGAGGCCCGGGAAGAGGCACGCGCTAATCAAACACACACACACACCGTTACAGGTATTACGTATGGTGCAGAGAGCATCCAACGGCCGTGTCACATTTGCTTGCAGTTGCAACTGTATGCAAACAAGCGGCATCGCTTTGAGAGTACACACAACAGCAAAAGGGAAACATAACCCGCACCCGCAGTGTCAGTGTGTCAACGTTTGGCAGGCCCGCAAGCAAAACGACCGCCACCGACAAGTGACACACGTGAGCGCGCACAAGCGAGAGACTCTCCTTCGGCACAGAGATGCCGCCCGATCGATTGCAGCAAATGCAGCTGACCGTCGTCGGATCCATCGAAAATGTCCCCATCTGAAGGTACTTCGCATTGTACACACACGGGCGAGCGAACAAACTCTTCAGGAGCCACCGTTTTTTCTTCTTTTCCACAAACCCCTGCTGACACACTCACTCCCGTGTGCTCCGATGGTTGCTGTGTTATACGTGTGTTTGCCGAAGGCGGGAGCATTACTTGCTGCGAAATACTGGTGCACTGGCGCCACGGAACGACCCTCTCGCCGGAACGACACAGTCGGCGACACACGTAGGCGCACCGCGGTATTTGTCGAGCGACGAAAAGGCACACGGCGACGACGACGGCCGACCTGCAATCCAAGCAAAGCCTCTAGCCGAAAAGCCTGTCTCTCCGCCCCAACCCCAACATGGAACAGGTTGATCGGGTTGAAATCATAAAAAAAGCATCAACCGCAACAACAACAACAAGGTCGTGGAATCGATTCCACCGAACTGTGCGACGGGCATGGAGAGTGTAAAGTGTGTGTAGTTGTGTGGGTGGGTGGGCACCTCGCCTCGGGTGGGCGATGCAAGAACAACTGACCATGGGACCATATTCTAAGCCATTCTAAGCCACCCAACGATCACTCAATTTTCGGTGAAAAACACATCCCGAACCACCCGCTCGCAGCTCGGCCCAGCAGCCAGCTCGTTTGCATCTCGCTTGATTGATTAATGGAGCGCTGGAAGCGTGGTTGTGGTTGCGTAGGGGCAGTGGGCAGCCCATCGAACGAACACGCGGCGGTCGTGCGGGCGGACACACCATATATGCTCCGGCTGGGCCCAAACCAGCCCCGATTGTAGGCGTCTTCATTTGGGTTCGGGCGTCGCGAAATGAAGCGATTTAGATACAGCGACACGGAGCCGGGAGCCGGACTTGAAGGACTTGTGGGGCTTTATTTTTTTTGTTGTTTTCGTCGCGCATTGAAATCTATGAAATATGGATCATAATCTTCCAGCGCCACCATACTCGCTCGCTTGGGCCGTATTACACCGCCAAAAATCGGTCGTTAAAGAAGCTTAGCGGTGAGGTTTTTGCTGCGCAGATGCGGCGCGTAGCTTCACCGCAACCGCTGAAAAGTGAATGTGAATATGCACTGGCAGTGTCTTTGCGGGCTTTACGAAGAAAAAAGAACCTGTACGGGAAGATGTCGGAGCTTTTGTCTTTTCAGCGCCAATAAACTGGTGCTTTTCATTACCAAACTAACGTGCTCTGATTAAATAAGCCGCACGAAACTCGAGACTCTCGTCAAGTGTGGCGCTCAGATTTCGATGCTCGAAGTTCTCGCACGCCACCACTGGCCGCAAAACTTCATTATCGATACGGCGGTGAAAAGTGATGAAGCCGAACCGGGCGATTTGCATAATCCCGCGCGGAATGCACTATTGACAGCCGGGGCAGCAGTTTCGTCCGCGGCCCGGTCCGATCCAGCCACTGATTAGTGGGAAAATTTCGCCCTTTCGTACCAGCTGCGCGGTTTCGTCCGGGGCTTCGCAATTTGTCCGCACCAGCGGCACACGGACGCGACGGTCGGCCGCGATCGGCGAATATGAGGCCGCGATCGAACACACAACACATGTTCGCAGCAGGCGAGCGAGCTTGCGCGCGATTGTCCAACGTCGATCGATCCGCGGTCGCGATATCCCGGGGGCCCACGTTTTCCATCCACCCGGAGTTGTCCCCGTGGGTTGTGGCAGTCGGTGGGCTGCCCCCGCCATTCGGATCGATCGTTCGAGCAGCTTCGACCTTTGCGTAGGCTGCCAGCAGACACACACACACACGCCGTTGTGGATGGGTTGCATGATGGAAGCCACCATGTTACCTATGGTGGTGTCGCCACGGCGTACGCGATCGCGCTGTTGCGCTGCGGAACAAGTTTTTTCGCACATCACATGGCGCGTCGCGCAAACGCCCCGGGGATAAGGTGGCCTCTTGTGCACAGTATTTCTCTCTCTTTCTTTCTCTGTCATACTCGTAGAAGTCCTATCCATCGTTGGCGTCAGCCATACCGTTCGCTGCCACTTGCCCATTCCGTCACCGCGACACGACGCCACGCGGACGCTATTACACCCGTGTTCGATTTTGCGAATCACAGCGTTACACAACCGACACCCCATTGGCGGCGTCGGTGATGATGGAGAGTAGATCTGGCGCGTGTTTCTATGGCACGCCAAGAATCAGGAGAGTCCCGGACGGTGTACTTTATCCAGGGCCAGCGGGTTGGAGGATGTCACGCGATATCACAGCGGGTTTGGGTTGGATCGCGTTCGCGCTACTGTCTGATTGTGTCCGGTAGGCAGCTAACTATAGCGTCTAGCGTCCATCCAGAACTCACCATTGGGTGTTTGGGTGCAAAATAATGAATTCGTTACCTATCACCGAGTGACGTGACCCATCGCCTCAGCGAAGAACGGAAACCCGCAATCGAACGAGCCTGACGAGCGACAACCCATACTTCACCGTGGTTCGGGGTTCACCGAGCTATCTCGATCGTATTTAAACTTCGACATGAAAATCCATATCACTGTGGGAGGGCAATCCGTAGATCCGTACTCGATTCCCCCCTGTTGATAGGCAAAGGTCTCCAAACGAGTGATCTAACAGTGATTTATGAATGCTCCCGATCGAGCAAAGCGCGACAAGAAGCCTGCCGTTAGGCATCGTCTGGATGAGGCGTAGCAATGTCCTCACCAACAGCCGGAGTGTTGACGGATCGTTAAACAATCTCCCACCACGAGGGGAAGCTCCAACAGTGCGCTGACTTTCGTTTGACGCGGGATGGCTGTATGACTCACCTGAAAGACAGACAAAAACAAACGAGCAATTGGTAAAAGGGTATCTTGCGCTTGGGCTTAGGATGCTGCGATGCACCCGGTGTGGGTAAATGAAACACACAATTAATCTAGGAGGCGCGCAGCCGATGGCGTACCGGTATTGCGCCCACGTGCGGCACACACGCGAAGGTGTAAGGCGAGTGCCGTCTGCCGGGAGACGAACGGCCTGTTATTCCGGTTAGGATGTGCTCTAGGAGGTTCGTGTTCGGGCGTTGCATGTTTCTGGTTAAAGTCGTAGGATTAAACAGCCCACTTACGGAAGACAAAAACAGCTTTTAATACACATTTCAGAGCAACTTATACTACTCTGTATACTGCAATAATCCCGCATGAAGATGCATTTAAAACATTTCATTTAATTGAAGTTTATTTAAATGTTTTTCTTTAAATTCTGTTTGGCCATCGAACTGAAAGGAATGCTGCACATATGCTCCAAACTTCCCCTTGCAAAACTTGCAACCCGCCATCCCCAGTTTTCACATTCCACAAATTCTTAAATCATTTTACAGTTTCTTCCCACAAACGGGGACCACAAATTATCCACCGCGGTACAAATCTGGTGCACAAATTAATGCCCAAACACCTGCGCGAAATCGACCTACGCAGTCCAATCCGACGGCCGCTCGTTTGCAGAACTCCAGGACACATTCCAATCGATCGACACATACACACACAAACAAGATCGCATAGAAAAGCGTTAGAGATTCGTGTGATCAACCATCCCAACCCAATTGGACGTTATTTTATGCTTCGTCTCTCTCTCTCTCTCTTTTCCCCGCTAAGGCTTGTGCCCGCCAGGCACACGCCAATAATTTACGAACCAACATCCTTTAACTCCCATGAGCAGCGACCATGGGGCCACCATTTTTCATGTGCCAACTATCTTTTCTAATAAAAATGTCCCCAATCTGTAGGTGCACACGTGTGTGTGTGTCTGTGGGAATGATTTTGCTATTGATTAACTGTAGCTGTAGGTGGTTTATTTTTAGATTGCGTTGGAAAAAAAGCGTGGAACTGGAAGGCAGGAATTCGATCGATTGAAAAGACATGTATGATATTTCGTTTTAGAGATTTATACTGATTTTTTCATGATAATTATTTCATTTGAGTGATGATTTAGCATATTAACAACGTAAAAGCAAACACGTGCACGCTTTCGAAGCTGTGTCTTCCAGTGTCCTGGCACATCAAACCAAACGATCGTTCGATCACATTAAACGACCAGCTGTTACAATCGTTGATTAGCATAACTATTGCACTCGCGTAACATTAGTCGCTGTAGATGATCGGTTACCGTATGTCACTTACCGCACCGGCCGCAACATTTACGCAAAGACGAGTTGTTAATTAATATTCCAAGATGCAAATGCAATCGGCACCACTCCAACCGCGTGCGGCAGGTTTCATTTTCTAACCCCGGTGTGATTCGCACCGGGCAGTGTGCTGAGGCTGAGGGACCGTCGCATTGTAATTAAATGGCAAATGGAATTACATTTCGATTTCGACTTATAAGCCAACGCTGCTCTCGATTGAATGCTGCCTGCAATGATAAGCGCGGAGAAAACTGTGCCTGCGCCGTAAAGCAGACATGATCGATCTAACGAGCAGCGGTTTGATGGTTTCATTACACAACAACCGCACGATTACATTTTTGTGGCGGTTGCGGTTTGGTATGGTCTGTGTACCAATCGCAGTATCGATAGAGTAATTGGAACATTAAAAAGGGGGAGGGAGGATCATTTCAATTTAATTTCATACCCTTCCTCCAAGATTCGGTTACTAACAATGTACAATTTTCAATGTTCATACTGCTTTAAGGGCAAATCAATATTCTCCCAACAAGCTCTGCCCTTCCGCCTATAATTTATCCACCGTCCATTAGCCTCGCTACACCACTATTTGTGATTCGTAACGCTGTGTAAATTGTTTTAAATGATTTTCGGAAACCATAAAACTCACCGATCGACATGCAACTACAGTGCGGCACGATACTTTGTCGCTTGCCGCACATTTCGAGTGCGTCTACGCCTTTCTGTAGGGACAATTCGTTCCTTCCTTGCAAACGCAATGTACACCTAGAGTTGATGGCTCCACGCACATGGCCTCGAATACCGGCGTGATCGAGCGACAAAGCCAAACCCGGCCCGCGCGCCACTGGCATGCAGGACGATCGGCAGGACGGCACGGAACGCACCGAAGGTTGTAATTATCCTTAATTTACGTTCTTTCATAAATGAGTGATTTTGAGTGGAAAACTGGAAAGCCACAGTTGCGACAAACTGTGCAGGCCACCACGGTGCACGGTTCGGTTTAAGTTTGATTAAGAGCAAAACAAGGGAGAGCGCCAACGAGTGAGAAGCGAGTGATTGCACACCTCGGTCGTGCGTGTGAGACGGTGGCGCCAAACAACTACACACACACCTGACTAGACACTGTAATTTCCGAGGACGTCTTACGCGTGCTACAATTTGTTTGTATTATCTAGGGGAGGTTGTTGTTGCGTTGTTGTTTTCTTATTTCCCTCCCCTTAACGCATGTACTTGTATGTATCGCCATTAATCGGTACAATGCAAGAGCCAACTGCAGCAGTATTCGAGGTTCGTCGCTTACTGTTTGCAAAGAAAAGACGAAAGACTTCAACGTAAATCACGCACCCCGTATGCTCTTCCGAGCTACTTTTCTTTTGCTTTTCTGACCACTGACACAATGGACACACATAAATATTTCGGCGCACGGCGAATAAATGCATTTATTCTTTTACACCCAAAGATGTAAACAAAAAATTACACTTTTCTGCAAAACCTTGCAATGCCTGCTCATATTTTACGTCCTGCGGTGCTCGCAAAAATCTCCCCAAAAGCGAGCATCGGGTGCAACTTTCTCGTGTTTTTTTTTTTGCTACTTTTTCGCTTAACCATTTCAGTTACAGCTCCAGGGGAGCATATGCATCATCCTGCGCTTAACTTATGGGCCACTGGCCAGCTCGATTCGAAAGCCACCATTTTACACTTCCCCATGCGCGTACGTAAAGATCTTCCGTTTTACAGTCGCCTGCCCGGGTACTTCCTAGCGGGCTAGATCTTTTTTTCTGTTTCTTTTTATCTTCTCTGCCCCGCGAAGTGACAATGTTGCCCAGGCAGGCGGGAATGTTGTGTAGCTAACGGAACTGGCCCTTGTTTTTTTTTTTTGTACCGTCGTGTACCGTATTCTATCCGAAACAACTTATTCAAAAGCGAGAGTTTACGCTTTCGCGCTGGGGGGTGGAAAATGCGTGTAAAAATAGAACGCGAAAAGAAAATTAATGGCTTGCGATTAGCATCGAAGTGGTGGTACAACCGTTTTTTGGGGGTTTCTTTACGCTGTAGTCCTTTTGTTTTGCTATTTATTGTGAAATAAATGGTATATTATTGATGTTCGTTTAGTAACAGCATGGAGCATGAAGAAAATAATCGAAAGAAACAGAATCTTGAAGCTGGTTTATTATATTGAACTGATTAAAAATGATACACATTAATCATCAGATTCAAATTAAATTACACATTATAGTCTCTAGTCACTAACATCGAGCTTATTGCGTGAAGGTGAACAGAAAAATACCAACTTCAACACTTTATGACTATTAACATGCCCTACTTGCAAATACAACAAGACAAGCAAAAGGATTGTCTCTGTACTTAATATTGATGATTTGCATCAGACATTACGAAACAATGGTTACCTATTCGCGAAGCCTTACCATCACAAAGAAATGATTAACTATCATTTGGCAGGTGACGATTGTGAGAAGCTGTCGGAACGAAACCAATCCCTAAAGTGCAACACCACAGTAAAAAAAAGAGGAAAGATAAATGCTACGCGCGATGCGACTCCCGAACGTCAATGTCATTGTGATCTTCAACCCCCAAACATGTTCGCCCCAAAGCCCCGGCGGGCCTGACCTTTTCAACTTTTCACGCACTTCATTAACGTCGCCTGCTTGTATCCCTTTTCCCACTGCCTCAGATGGATAATCGAAGCAATTTAGCAAACCCCCACCCGCCAACGGAACGAACGAAGAGCCACACCCGTGTACAGCGCTTGCATTTGCCTTCCCCCAGTGGTGTATCTGGAACACATCCTTTTTCCCCCGCTTTGACAGCGTGTCGTTGATGGGGAGATTTGTCCGCCAGCTCGCGCCAGCTGATGACAGCATCGATCCAGCACGATCAGCCTTCTGTTGTCCCCAGCCTGGGACACCAAACTACATCTTCCCCCCCCCCCCCCGATGAGTCCGTCCGTGCACGCCCGGGAGTTGTTTGCGTCGCCGGGGCGATCTTCTTAATCTCACCCGGCACGATCTGTGTGCCCCTGGCCGGGCCGGGATGATTGAACGACACCCAAATACGCTAATTACAGTGTCTCAGCAGACTGTCAACTGCGAGGTAGGTAGCGGTGCCACGTCCTGCAGGAAGCACTGCAACTGCAAGCGTAAGAGAATAAAGGGGCGAGAAAGAAAACAAAACCGACTGCCAGGAAGGCTAACAGCCATCGTCTCACACCGCGCTCCTCGCTCCTTCTGGGTAAGTGGCTGTGGCTGGGGATGGATGGGCAATAAATTGAGATGCTTATCGGCGGTAGGTTAATGTCTTTAAGCAGCAAAAATTGAGGTCAGCCGAGCGACGCAAAGACCCCATTGTGGACCGAAACAACAACCATCCCCGTCGGTTTGATGAGGTGGAAAATTATGATGATAGCCATGTTTCAGCAGGTTCCGACTGGCCCCATAAGGTTGACACTACATAAAGTGGGAAACCCTGCGCTCCTTCTACCAAGCCGGCGCAGCATCCCGGTATCCTAAAAGCCACACACGAACCCAGGCGAACCGATCGCATCATCGGTTGCGTCACCTTTGGTCACTGAGCCCCCCAGAAAGTGTCATAAATATTGTACTATCTGGCTGGCATTGGCGAAGCGAAAAAGAAATGCTTTCATCCTGTAAAACATTGCCCCCGTACACAGCACAACACGGCTACAAATTGCAGTAGTACAGCTCGATCGCGCCAAAACGGAAGCAGCGAGCAACTCCATCAGCTCCAACTCCATGTTTTGTGTGTAAGTGTGTGGTGTTGGCTGTACGAGTAGGTCAGCCAATCACTTCGAGCAAGTGCAGGAGGGCGCGCTCGTTGAGCCATTTAATGCAATCCGATCGTGTATAGCTACCCCACACTTCCTCCACTGCCATTCGCGATTGCATCGTGACCACGGTGACGAAACTATCAATTTGTGCTCCAGTTATTGGTCGGTGCAGTGTTGAGGCTCGTGCCTTAGGAGCTGCAATGCGCAACGGACAGTCTCTAACAGTCGGACCCTAATGGGCCGTGCCACAGTGCCGTTGGGGGAGGAGAAGGCCACAGCAATAATATCTCCAGAACGGACACTCGCGAACCGACACACACAGAGAGAGATACTCTATACTTAGGCAAATGGAAGGAAAGTAGAAAGTGCATTTCGGACCGATACACGCCCATTGTGATGAGTGTGTTTTGCTTTCATTTTATTTTGTCCGGTCGCGTTTTTTCTTCCTTTTTTGTTGTTGTTGTTGTTGTGCTGGTCCACCCTCACCGACGGCTGTCGTTGTTGGCACGGCGTAAGGTGGAATGTGTGCCACCGGGATTAGTGAACAAAGCGAGCGGCTCTGCCGCCTGGCGGATGTACTACGTACGGGAGGATGTTGAACGCCGTTGCCCGCATGTACAATCAGATACAAATGGGACTTCCCGTTGTTACTTTTGTTTTTTGCTTCTGCTACCGATCCAGGGAAAGGTTAATGTTTCTAATATCTCTATCATTTACAGCAGCATTCATTTGTCTGTGTGTGTGTGCACTTTCCACGTGGGCTACAGTTTAATTTTAACAAAGCTGATCGGGGTCGAGCAGCGAAAACAAGCTCCAAGTTGAGCAAGGCCGCGCCTGACGTTGAGGCTGGCCGGATCGGAACGGATTATGTAAATCTTTGTGATATGTTGAACAGACTTCTGGCTTATTGCATTATGAACTATTTAACCTTATTGTTGTTTGTTCAGCTTTCCCACAGCAGCGAGCGGCCCACCGTGCACCAGCTCGCTGCTACAGTAGCGTTGCAAGTATAAATCCGATACCTTATCACAAGGACACACACACACAGACACGTAGACACACAGTCACATAGACACATCTGCCAGCCGATATGGACCACTTTGCATCGTATCCGCTTTAATGGTAATCTTAATACGACAAATTATGATCGTTACCATGATGAAAGTAATGCTCCTTTAGGGCGGCCGCAACCGATATCTTCACAGCTGTCACATATTTTGTAAGGTGACAAAAACCGATTTCGTCAGGTTTTTTTTATTGAATTTTTGTTATTGGTTTCGTATGATTTTTGGTGGCCTGTTTGTACGTGTTTTTTGTACAATTTTCCCGATAACAAACAGGCGAACTTCTCAACTATTAAATAAATGGATTTTACATACGTCTGTTTCGTGTTCCAGCTGTGTGTTTATGTAACATTTATTAATGTTTCCTCTCTATCAAACAAAAGATGGAAAAAACACACTCAAAGACACAAGACAGGGTTATTTTACCGTCAAAAATTCCTTTAAAAAATCGAATTCCGCACAGTTTGTACCAAAATCCAACAACAGAACAAGTTTTCACACAGAAACAACCAACCAAAAACGAAACCATAAACCGAAAACACATCACATAACAGTGCGCGGAGAAGGTACAACCCTCAAATTGCCGCGTAGGTTTTAGCTCTGGATTAAATCTGCTTACATTATTTGTATGCGCCGGGGGAAAACAGAGCCGACGAAGAAGTGCAAAAATAAACGCATCGCCCATCGACCCATAATTTATGCCTTTTGTCCTGGGCGAAGCAGTCCCTTGGTCCTCCCCCCCCCTCCTCTATTCCGTCCGATTATTTCCGCAATCCGGGCGACGATCGCGCATGTGCCCCGGTGTCGGAGTGAGATACTGCGCCGGTGCGCAACATAACTTTTGACTTTGCGCAAGCGCACACGTTTGAAGCCCGCGACACATTGCATCGTTTGTGTGTGTGTGTGTGCATGCGTTGGCCGATCAAACGAAAGTGAGAAAAGGGACAGGACAGGAAGGGGAGGGAGGGTAATGTTGTAAAATTCATTTTCCGTACACATTTTCCTCGCAAGCCACAAACGCCTCGGCAAATTTTTAACGGTTCCGCGGGCAGTCCCCGGGCAGGATGAGGTGGAAACTTTCAACTGACGAGCGAAAATAAATAAAACATAAAAAAGCGTCCCTTGTCAAGAGGGGGAGAGGGGGAGAAAATGTATGGGAGGATCTCAGAGGAGAGGGAAAAGAAATAAAAGGTACTAATTTATGGATGTCGATTTCAGCACGAACTACGATCGCGCAAAAGGCGACATACAGCGCACACAGCACAAAGGATGCATCGGAGATGGTTTGCGTCGATACGCGACTGTGTGTGTGTATGTGTGTGTGTGTCATCTAGCGGACGATCATTGGTGCCGATTGGTTTCGAAACACTGAACCCAACGGTGCAGCGTGCAGTTTGTCTGCTGTCCTTCCAACGCATCGATGGTGCAGTTTGGGGAGGAATAAACCGAATAATTATTCATAATTTTCGGTCCATATTTCATTGTACACACACACACGTGCACGTCGATCGACGACATAAAAACGAAATTTGAAATTTGTATCAACCTAAAATCACTATAATCAACTAACAACCCAAGCCATTTTCTAACAAGCTGGAGCTGTTCTCCTTTGCTTCGCAACACAGCAAACAGCAAACAAAAACTCCTCTAGAAAGCCACAAAACAAACACAAGTTCAATGAACATTGCATAAATGAATATGTTTACCCGGGAGGCACAAAGAAAAGTGGACTCCCCTGGTGATTATGGGACGAGCACGAGCACGAGCCCACACAACCCTTAAGGAAAGAGAAATTGCTGCCCCAACCTTCTAAACAGTGAGGAGAAGAATTGGCTCCAAAAAACAAAACTACCACAAACAAACTCAAACCCCCGTAACAAAATATTATAAAACATCACGCAAAATTTCAACAGTTCAAATGTTTCAAACACCCCTCAGCGAATATTTTGTTGCACAGGGTTTTGGCTTTCTTCTGCCTGTACGGTCGTACGGTTCAACGTTTTACGCGCCGAATGCAACACCGAGACCCGCTTATCTGCACATCTAGAAGATCGAAAGTCAGTGACTTCCCGTGACGTGTAGCCGAACCTCCCTCCTCCTGCGTTTTTGTTTTCCCTTTTTTTGGTTTGGTGCACCTTTGACAGCACCGAATGCTGTGCACCCTTTGAAATGGTTAATCATAGTGCCCTCGGGCGCTGGGAAGGTTAACACAACAGAAGGAACTACACCGAGCTGTCAGAATAACGCAACACCACCAAACCCACGGGGTTCGGGTGTACGCTGTTGCGTAAAAAAAAGGGGCCCACACAGTCTCCCGCCCGCTTGGAGGCCTCGTTTTTAAGGGATTTTTTAAGTTGTTATAGAAGTCAACGTGGAATCATCAAGCGATACCCTGTTTTGTATGGTTCACTCTTTTGCAGTGGGCTTTTTGGTTGTTGTTGTTGTTTTAAACACTCGGTGATCCTCCCCTGTGGCAATGTGGGGATATTCCCCTTTCCACACTCTCCCTCTCCCCTCCAAAACCCTTCCACGGTCCATCACGGGCTAAACAAGCTGATTATTGTTATTAAAATCGATATTTCCAGCGTTAAGATTTATGCTCACCGCTCGCCCGACAACCGGTTCCCGCTACACAGAACCATCCCAACCCCAACGGACCCCACCATCCGCCTAGACCACATTCTGCATTCTGGGAGTTGCATTTGGTAGCCTAAATGTGAACATCGCCGACCGTGGCTGCCACGCCAAGCGACCCCGAGTCTGACGGCGACCCAGCGCAACTGCGCTCGATGCGTCGTCCAATCCGATCGGTCAACAAAGATATCCCAGCGAGCGATACGCTGCTAATTATACACGCTGAAAATTGGCTTTAATATGTGATAATAGCGTCCATTAGGGTTTAAATTTATTTGCCCGCCGTTTGTTGCTGCTGCTGTTGTTGCAGTGAGCCGATAAAGGGCAACTGGTGACTGGTGATTCGTGGTATGTGTCGTATCTGATCGTTTAACGAACCGCACATTGCCCCGATCTATCTGTTGAGCCGGACGGAGCGGGATTATTGAGACGGAAGAATTGGATTATAAGGCAATTTATCGGCTTACTTCCCTAAAATGAAATAGCAACAAAACTGCATCGTCGTGGAAGGTCCTGATGCTGTTCCAGGAACGAATCGCACGATGAACGATAAAGCTCAAATTCTTCAAAATTTGATTATAAATTAAATTAAAATTCAATCGTTTCCTTTCAAACCTCCAACGATCGTTATCGTTGCTTAAGCTCGCCCCTCTTTTGTTGATCACGATATACTTTGTTGCTCGCTCTCATAACTTCATGCACCCGTTCCGTACACATAAAAATCGCCTGCAACGACAGCTGTCAGTTAATTTTTGCCGCTTCTCTCCTCACTCGCCCGCCTTATCGCATCGCATCCACCCACATTGCATGGTGGCCCCACTAGCGGATCGACCCATCCATGCAGTCAACTTTCGAGCGCCACACCGCCGCTTTTCCGAACGACCTTGTTCCAGATGTGGGACAACGATTGTGCCGCAGTTAACGATCGGCAGCGGCAGTCCTTGTGCCAAGGATACGCGAGATTCATTACGCACACGGCGCACTAAACCGGACTTCTGTATGTTAAACACTACGCCAACTTCCATCCGCCAATCGCCATCGCGTTAATCTGCGGCCGGCAAATGTTAATCTTTAGTACAACACAAAAATTGTAACGGATCATCTCTCGCTCTCTTTTTTGCCGCCGTACACGCAACGTGCTCGTGCACATCTCTCCCCACTCATTGCCCGAAGGGTGGTTTGCGTTGAGGCTTTGGAAATCGATGCGCATCGTGATTATCATTACAGCACCGCGGGGCAGTGTAAGCTCATGCCAAACTATTAATTTACCTTGTCATACACGGGTATGATGTATTGTGCTGAAAATCACCGAACAACAGCGCCAGATGTAAGGAAGAAAGAAGCAAGGACGGCTAGGGAAGGTAATGGTGGAAATGAGGCACGAGATTTCAAACGCAATCTTTCTTCCATCCCTTATCGATGGCCGGCCAAGACGATGTCAACCATTGAAAGAAGTTTTGTACGCTGAAAAGGTACAAGCGTTCGTCGCTTTTTCTTTCATTGAAGTCTTTTGATGTACGGTACAGCGTGCACCGGAATAGCAATTTCTTCACTTGCTGTGCACTATTAACGACTGTGTAAGGTTATAAATAATCGCACACACAACAAAAAAACATGTGTTTTCTTCAATTTGTTGCAGTGTCTAACCAGCCTTTTCCACATTCGTTTGGCGTTACTTTCTCTTCCATTTTCCCGGAGCTGCGAAAAGATGTGCACAAATCTAGCAGGAAACGTTGCTTTACGTAAGATTTTTGATATGAATCCATTTTTACCTCTTACCAGTGCACTGCTTGCTCGCTGGTACGAACACATGAGCTTGAGCAATCCACCTCGACAACGCGTACAACGAATGTGCCCCCAGTGCCAGTGAGTTTACCGCGCCCGATTGACAAATCGTTCAGTGTCGCCAATCACCGGACCTGCGCACGGCATTATCAGCTTGGACCGATCGAACACTATCAGTTTTGGGCTATCGAAAACATTAATCAAAACATCGACCGATTGGGCACTATCATTGACTGATAAATTAACACAAATCCATCCAGATGGCCGTGTACTTGTACGTACGTGTGTGTGTGTGTGCTTGCATGATTTCACCCGGGGTTACGCCGTCCCACCGCTGGGCACGGTTATCTCGATGCCGAGTCCACCATCGAAAGAGATTCGTTTCGATTTCGGATTTCAATCGTTTGCCCACCACCATCACCGACCACCTCCACGACCAGCATCGCACAGGAATGGGGTGGTTATGTCGAATGGGGGGAGCGGAGAAAAAGGTGGCAAAAGTGGCTCACAACAGTCGGTTGGTTTGCCGGCTTTGCCGCAGCAGCAGCAGCAGCAGGCCCAGCGGCAGTTGCAGGCGTTTACTTCTTGACACGTAAAGCAAATAAGCGACCGACTGCTGCATCAGCTCGGAGCTCCGTTTTGGAAACGGTAGCAGTACCGAGTTTGGTGCCCTCAACATACTCACACACACATACACAGTACTCGCGAGCAAGCTGCGGCTCGGGAAGACGTAAGTAACACTACAACGAACAACAAAACCCTCCAAGTGCAACTGCAACGCCCGCCGAATTGTGGCGACCTGCCAAGACTCGCCTGTCGGAGTAGGTGGTGGTTGGTGGTGGTGTCGATTAAGGGAGGACAAAAAATTGCGCTTGCTTAAGCAGCCGTGGGGAGCAGAAAAAGCCTCCCAAAGAAATTGCCAGCCTGATCGCGGCCGTCAGACCCAACTTGATCGCAAACTGAAGCAGAAAGAGGGAAAAGAAAAACAACAACACACCGAGAAGGACGTCGGATGTGAGGTTGGAGTGAGGTGAAGCGAGCAAAGAGCCGAACCATCATACCACGGGGGTGGCATTATTTTGTACAAACAGAAAGCACTTCGAAAGCCATGAGGCAAGACAAAAATGAAATAAGAAATCAATAAACCCCACTGCATGGTGGGCCTGGATGAGCGGCACACGTTCGGCGATGCACTCGACTGTCATCCCAAACGCCAGAAACCAAACCACCGCCACCACAGCGGTAATGATCGCGCATGAAACAGATGGTGCATCTGCTGAGTTTTGCCATCGATCGATCGGTGTGGGTTTGGTGTACTTAAAACTCCAACTTTGCTTTTTTTGCTTGCAAAATGTTTGCAAACCATCTTTTTGCTGCAACACCACTCTAGCGCTGACGTTGGCGTAAGTGCTCTTAGCAGTGCAGTTTGGTGCCTCAATTATGTGTGCATGTGTAGTGTGTTTCAAATGAATCTGCAAAGGGCTTTATTCCAGACAAATTATGGTGACCTGTAGTCCAACGATCAAATTAATTCAGGAAACTAAAATCTTTTCAAGATTTCAATCTCGCCTTCAGCAACGTTATTACGATTGAAATGGTACATTATGCCATTATGCCGTACCGACGCCACCCAAATCACGCAATTGGTGTACTCATTTCACAATCGAAGCCTGTTCCCGCCTGTTTGCATCATTGTATTCCCTATGCGAGATATCTCTCATTCTTCTCCCTTTTCATCCGCGTTCATCATCGAGTATACACCTTTTTTATGGAGCGTAAATTATAGGCTTCCTAAATATCAAAATATTAGTCAATTCTGCGCTGCACGGTTTTGCACTAACCGACCCTTCCACCCGGGACACGAGTCGTACCCTAGTAGCTGGTATAGCTTTCCCTTTTTCACCTTTTATTGCAGTTGTCTGCAGTCCGCTACTCGAAAAATCACTCCAAACGACCCAAGAATTGGTGGCAAATATGAAACCGAAAGTGGGTCTAGGAGAGATGTTTCAATACTGCGGCGGCACGCGGCCGACAAACTCGAGCTCGCGCGCAGTACATAGAGCGTTCAAAACAACCGCGGAGGGTTTTATCCCCCGCTTCGGTTGGCAGTGACATGGACTCGGAGTTGCTCGGTGCTAACGAGAATTATATCATCAAAAATAAACCCCCCACCCCCAGCACACCAATAATAGAGGACAGCTCGATGGTAAGACCGATTACGTGAACGATTAATGATGCTGTGTGAAGCGTTTGCAGTATACTTTCCGTCTGATAATAGACTTTTTGCGCTACTGCTGCTGCTGCTTTGCAACGATTTGTAAGCGAGTGACATTTTAGAGAGCGATTGTCAAGATCCAAAGTGGATAAGTGCGTGTGTGTATGTTCACTTCCGAGTTGTCAACGAGATGGTGACGCGTTGCTGGCAGTAAAAAATGGACTTTTTTTTAAATAAATGATCGACACCGGCACACAATCAGTTGCTTTAAAATGTCATTTAAGAGCGAGAAAGGTTAATTTGTTCACCATCGAACATGATCGCAACGGTGCTGTGTCTGCGTGCTTGCACGCGTGAAAAAAGGAAGAGAAAAACATAAATGGATATGATGCAACATTACGTCTCATCATATTAAGGGAAAGAAATATTGGACACTTTGCTTAAACGGTCCTGCACGAATCGTTGCCCCTGCGAAACATTACCCACGCATGGCACAGACACCGGGAGCCGTGTTAATTATGCGCACGGTTAAAAATATGGCCCCGCAGTCAATAACAGTTGTAACGCGAGCAAAAAAAGGAGGCTGACCCGGTTTGGGTAAGTGAAAAACGGACTGGCCAGACCCATATCCATATCGCATTAGCCGTAGCATGCTGCAGTAGCAGAAAGTACGGCGCTGGTTGAGAGTTTAAATGATGGGTTTGCTCGGTAAGCATGCAGTGACGCGGGCTTAATCGGGTATCGGAAATGTTGCTTCTTCATCCTGTGTATGTGTATGTGTGTGTGTTTGCGTTTGCGTGAACAGCAAATCATCTTCCAGAATTCATCGTGCTTCTGTCCTGTCGTTAAATCGTTTCGCGTTACTACATCCTTGTTGGGCACGGGAAACTTCGAGCACAAGCATCGTCGAGCAAAACAAAACCGACGGCATCGTAAAGTTGGCGAAGCAACACATTATTTGTGTGCGATTTGGCCAGGCTTTAACGAGCCCGAGCTTTTGCTGAGTAAGGCCCTTGATCAGGTGGTTTAATGATCGGGATGAAATTGAACCGCCTTCATACCCGGGGCCCGGGTGTCACGATGGTGTAACTGATAACGACAAACGCGTACGAAGGATTGAAGGACTGTTCGCACGGGGTGCAGGAGAGGACAAGGCATCATCACACCAGGGTCGAAGGATCGCTGGAACACACCCAACTTCCTGGAATTGTACGTTTAAACTTACGAGAAAGTAATTGGGAAGAGTGTTTTTTTTTTGCTTCGTTTTTTGGGGGATTTATTGCCCCTGCTGGCTGGATGGGAATGATTTATACCTTCTGAGGGGAAATATTTTATAAAACGGTGCTTTTGATTAAATAAATTCTCATTTTGAAGTTGTTTTACAAGGAAAGCTAAGAGAGTTGTAGGTCAAGAAAGATAATTGTCAGCAAAAGAAAGATCGGAGTATCGAAAAAGCTCCCTAAAAGTAATGTTTTATTTACAATAATTTTAGGCACTTTTATAGTTTCAATAGCTAGCAACTCTGAATTGTAAACTGGTTACTCGTTACATCGTCAAAACCTGCTCCATTTGCTTCCCAAGATGCTGTCCATTGCGCAGTAAGACGCTGTCAATATCTGAGCGTTGTACAGAGCTAAAATAAAACCTCATGCTGAGGTATTCTTTCAAAAAAGGGCTCTTCGACAAGAGAGAAAATAATTCCGTTTATAACATTGAAACCCATCTCCAAAAATGACTCAAACTGCACAGGTTGAAGTATTCGCTCCAATATATTCCCTTTCGTGTGAAATGGATAAAGACTAAATGGAGCCACAAAAGAAAAGGATGTCAAAAAAAACCAGCACGACACGACCCAACTGTGCCACGGCATGTAACGGTGCAGCGGTTTTGGAGATCCTACAACCACAGCAAATGAGACTCCTGGGCACGCTCAAACCTCGCAGAACTGCACTGAGCAGCATGCAATTTGAGAATATCCCGTTTGGCCGAAAACCGCACTCGACAAGCAGCAGCAACAACAAAAAAGTGTAACTAATTAATTAGGTAAGCCCTGGTGGTGTGGTTTTTTTCCCCTCCGTTTCCATAATTCCTTTCGAGGCAGCAATCCCTTGGCCTACGGTCTTGGATTTGTCCCAGAAACGGGGGATGAGCGATGCGGTAGTCGTGTTGCAACGGTAAGCTTTTAAAGTTTAGAGAAACCGAAATGGTCTCCGTTTGCTACCATGTGCACGATAATCGGCGTGTATGGCGTGTTCGCTCAAATTACTTCCATAATTAGTTGAACGTGATGCATGGAAACAGAAGTCGTCACAAAAAAAGCAATCTGTGGGCAGCGGAATTGGATGTAGATTATTGTGTAACGTATGAAGACAAAATATTGGAGAAGGTATTAAAAAGTACCATCATGGTTATAAGGCTTTTCTGTTCTAATAACAATCACTGACAGACTGTATTTCTGAATCTAGCTCCAGTTAATTTACATTGCTAATACACAGAGAAAGTCCAGCATTAAGCAAATTACGAGCAAATTTATGCACACCGATCAAATTCGATCTTTCATCGCCGACTTCAACTAACACTGCCACCAAACCAAACCCTCCCGATCGATCGCAAACGTCAACCAGATCACTCGCACGGAATCGGGACTCCCAGCCTCTCCCATCTGACACAGACTTCGCCAGCCTAACGGGACCGAGTGTCAAGTACACTCGCTCTATCCAGCGCTAGATTCGACCGGCGCTGTCAGACACAAGGCTTCTCAATGAGATCTTCGAACCCCTCCGTCCGCCCATTGGGACGATCATTCATCAAAGGCCGGTTGGTTCGAACCCTACTTCCCCCGTGGGCTTTTGATAAATGATGCGATAATGCCATCCACTCAGCGCGCGCGGCCTATCATAACACTCGTCAGACAACCGGCAGAAGAAGAAACCTCTATGCACACTCTCACGCGAATGGGCGAAGAACGCGTTCTTGGCCAGCGTTAGTTGACCGATCCGAAACCCATCGAAAAGGGTCGAACGAGAGTCGCTGTATCCAATTAAAAACTCATCGCAATCATCGGCGGCGCGACGTCAATGAGAGCGCTCGCCCGTTTTGCGATTACTAATGAGATTCAAACGATTCATTGTCATTCCCGGGCTGTGGGAGGATGGGAGGTAAATCTCAAGGAAAGCAGATCTTAGTTCCTCTTTGGTTGTGTGTGTGTGTGTGTTTTTTTTTGTGTGTCCCCGTTTTCAACAAGTGTTCTACTCAACGCCCAACCAATGTGCTTTGCTTTGGCCGGTCATCCTCTTCTAATTACTAGACGACAAGTTCGCAAGGGCGAGCCGGTCGGACTGATCTTCCGATCGCGGGATTGGGGATTGGGACGCAGCAACCCCGCCCTGACCTAATCCTGTCCATCTGGGCGGCCGTTGATGTCACTCGCTGAATGCTGAATGCTCACTCAGTGACAACAACAGCAAAAAAACCGAAACGAATCCATCCGAAACAGATCAAAAAGCCGACCGGCAGTAACAAAACGTCGTGACGGGCCCGAAGCAGTCAAGCTGTGCGTTGCGGTGCATAAAACAAGCGAACATTTGTTGCCAATCATCGGCCTGCTCTTCGAGCGTTTGGCCAATATGGAGCCAACACTTGGTAGGCAGGGAGGGGAATGGGAAGTTGATTTGACAAGTGTGTCGGTTTCAATCTGCGTGTCGATGAATCGGATCAACCCCGAAGGAATGTTTCAGCTGATGACAGTTGACGGTTCCGTTTGACGGTTAAGCGCAGGATAAAGGGAAGCAAATCGGAATGGGCTTACATTCTTTCCTCTACAAATGTCTTGTGCAAAATGTGAATGTCCAAAAACTCTTATGTAAATGAAATGCTCGCTGTGTTGTGAGTGTCAACTTTTGTAACTTAAAGCAATAAATCGAACATTTTCTCTCGCTCTCTCTTTACCTCTCTAAAACAGCTCATCTACAAATCTTCTGCAGGTCATAACCCTTACCCATTCCCACAGCATTAGTGCAAAAATGCCTGTTAGGCAGAAGGTTTGGCAAGCTATCCATAAAAGCGAAAATGGCTCGTAAGTCCCACAACGACCGATATCGATAAAGCTCGACAGTATAAGGGTTTTTAATGAACCAAATCGACCGCGCGGCCATAATCCAGCGGCAGGATTCGATAGAGCGTGTCCATCTAGGGAGATACCACTTGTCCGGACGCACAGCCACCCATCCACCCACATTAGATAGAGGGCGTGAGTGGGGAGAGAGGGGATTTTTTCCTCACAGCACTGCCAGCAATCGGTCGTTTGATGGAGGACAAATCAAAATCGGAGAGAAAGTTCCCTACCCTTTACTGTCCCCATCTACGACTGTGATAAGCCGAGCGATACGATCGCATATGGCGCATTAGGCAGGATAGCGAGACAGGTATAGACGGGGTGGAGTTTTTCGTTTGCCAATTTCCTTCCTTCTCTTGCGTGCAGTGCACAATACACGGGTTCGTATCAAAGTCAGTCACTGGTTTGTCGCACACGAAACCCTGACAGTACGCCCTTTTGAAAGGACTTTCGGTAGGCACACACACCGATGGGTTGAGCGATGGATGAAGCTAATAGACGCAAAGTATTCGCGCACGATGCAAATCATTTTGCGTTGTGCCATCGACGCTTTCTTCCGGCTGGCTTTAAAACTTTCCATCTCCTTTCGGTTGATGGGGTTGCGCTGAAAAGCGCTCGAAACGTATCAAATTTCACGCGCACTATCTGATTTTAGCAGTCCCTGCTAAACACACCGCTTATTTGTGTCATTAAAAAAAAAACAACAAGCGACAGAAACGCTTCACCACCGACACCGGCTGTTTGGATTGGAGTGGAAGAGATTGAAATTAAAAGCAAATAAATGCACCTGCCGCAGACGGCTGCAGCGTCTAGCGAAATAAATCCCTTGCAAAACGCTCAACCACCGAGCGCACGTCTCGGAAGCGTCATAAAATCGCACAGCAACGGCCAGCCGCGATTGAGGTCCAGCTCCAGCTCGCCTTCCCCATCTCCCACGGTACAAAGCCATAAATACGCCGTTTATTGTGACAATTATTTCAGCGTTTAATATTGAGTTAAGTGCTTGTTCGCAGCGGAGGGCAAATAATTCTCACTAAGCCCTGTCCCTGTGCAGCACCGACCGACTTCCTGCAGGAACTGCCGCATTAACTATCCACCGTACGTACGCACGCACGCACGTGGTGAGAGTTGGCCCCGCGGATGACTGTAAAACGCCCAGTGGAACGTTCGAAAAAACATAAACGTCTTATGCCGCCAACCTGGCCACAAACCCTGGGATTGGTTTTTTGACTGGTTTGAATGTTGTTTTATTTTACCCTTGAGTGTGTGCGTCTGTGAGTGGGGGGGTAGTTGGAGCGAGGGGGACAGTCGGTTTCATAATTTTATCTCATCTTTTAAGCCCTTTTCGGGTGAGTGTATTTGCGAGGCCAGTTGCAACCACGCACCGGATAAGAGGGAACGAACGAGCAAGGATAGTTTAAAACAGGGCGCTGATTGCAAGAAAGGTTACACTGGTTGTGATTAAAAGGTTGTACCGAGTGGTTGTGATTAAAAGTTGTTCCTATTTGCTGAAAATGTCTTTTAAATCGGTGGAAATCGAGTGGACCACCCGCCACAGGAACAAATCCGTAGTTTCTCAATTATTTAAATCCTACTCCTTCCCTTCTTTAAGTTCAAGCGCAGCAATTATACTTATTACACGATAATCTCCCGAAAATATCCATTTAATGAGGTACAATTTTCAATATCTGGCCCTATCTGGTGCTAGCGGGAGTCAATACCCAACTACCTATTTAAAAAAGGGCAGCAAATAAGAAAGCAAACCCCAAAAACCGATCCAATTGCCAAATTTTGCAGCATAAATGAACGCAGTTGTGCTGCTTGTGCAAGAACGGGTTTTTGGAAATTTGGAGGGAGGCAGCCATCGACCACAAAAGGGATGCTTCCTTGCCTGTTTATTGTAAATTAGTTTCTCCATTATCACCTACTGGGTACTGTTGCCCGTCCCACGGACCGAACGACCAGCAACAGTCCTATTTTATTATTGCATGTTTTCTTCCTCTTGTCGCTTGCTTGTATTTCTTTTTAGGGCCTTTCGTATTGCCCCGTTTCGTCCGCGTCGTCGGTATGAGTTACGATGCCAATTATGCGAGGCACAATTTGGTAATGGCAAGTGCAAGTGCAATCCCAAAAGAAAGTGCCCCATCCCCGTGTACACGGACAAGTTCGAGCCGATGGACGCACTTGTTGTTTTTTTTCCTGTTTTGTTTCCCAATATGAGGTAAAAGACATTCTCTTTCTCGACCAAATTAAAGATGCATTGCAATATGGGAAGGGAATGTTTTAATTTGTTGAAGTAACACACGCTAGCAGTATTGTGAAGCTAATTTTAAATATTTTTATTTGCAACTTTTATAACGTGTTCATCTGCGATCAATTCAATTCAATAAGCCATCGAATGGATCGCCAAAAAAAATAACAACACAAAGAACTGTGACACACTCACACATTTTTAATCAATCGAACGAAAGTGCATCATTAAAACACCGTTCGGCGTGTCGAAAGTTCGGTCGGGAGAATTTCTACCGATCACAATCCCTCCCAACCCCAGCGCCTGGTGGACGATCTGGTACCTCGACGCGATGCGATCGCGATGAAACATTTCCCTCCCGCGGGGGGGCGCATTCCGTACCTTTTATTTTCCTCCCACGAGCCCAACAAAGCCAAAGCCACCCGGCAAGGGTTGGGGAAAACTGGGGACGCCGTATGCTAGCGGGGTTGAAAAGGTGAGCGGGGTTTCTTGCCTCGAGCATTCGGGAAACGAAGAAGTGCTGCGAAAGATCATTGTTCGCATCGATAATTATGACCGGAAGGTGAAATGAAAGTAATCATACGCGCGAATCAAGCGATGAACCCCTTTGAATCCTGCTCCACCTCGGCTCCATCGGCCGCGGTCAACACGCGTGCACCTTTCCACCCCAATTCCTTCGTACGCCAGACCGAAGGTGAGACCTTTTTTCGGCCCCAGCGTCAGCATCACTGACCGGGTCCCGGGACGGAGATCGGGACCTTTTACTTCCCCGCCGCGTATCGCACAACCCCCAGGTTCTCCATTTCACTCTCTCTATGTTCGACCGTCGCGTTACAATACGACGAGACGAGTGACGTTTCGATGAAATCGATCCTACAATGACCATTAGAGATGGCTTTGCGGCATGGCAGCCGAACGTGCGCCGCGCTAATGGTGTGCGGAAGGATGCACAAGCAGCAGTGAAGGAAATGGAAATAACACAAAAACACATGCCTCCTACTGCAGCAGAATGGAGCAACAGTGGTGCTTCAGACGGCGGTGAAAGCAGCTGCGCCACTGCCGTTCGGTTTCCATCGTTCGCTTATGTGCCCAGGACTCCAGTTCCACCGCTGATCATTATGATATTTTCATCGTTCATTAAACGATCATGATCGCGACGACCGTGTTACGAGCGTGTTTGCGGGCAGAGATTGTTGAGCGCCTGCAGCTGCTGCAGGCTGAAATGTATAACAAAGACAACCATCGCCAGATACGAATCGCTGGAAGGTTCGCTGTTTTTTTTTTTCATCTTTTTTCTACCATTTGGTTGTTTCCTTGTTGTGATTTTTTCTGAATGTGTTGTTGTTTTGCGCTCGCAACACACTCCTAACGGCGAAAACAATTGGCCGTAAAGCTTACCTTGCTCCTACAATAAGCTGATCCCCGGACACGTCGATCAGCATGCGAGCGTATGACGTCACGTTTGGATCCGTAAATCGGTGGGCAGTCACAAGCAGGTCTGAAAAACATAACAGAAAAAATGTGAGAAAGTTTGAAAATGGAACGTAAAAATAAATTAACAAGCAACTTCTTCTAGGAAAGAAATTCATGAGATTACATTTGTTGTATCAGAGATTGATCATTTGGTATCATTCGCATGACGTGACGAATATATGAATTATCTTACTGCCCATCTTACTTCTTTCTTATCCCAATCTTGATGTTTTTTTTTTATATGGCTTGATGCTTACAATATTTTTTCACAATAGTCGAATGTTCAGCCTTTACAAAAGGAATAGCTGCTAAATGCGCTTCTTTTATTCAATGTTCTCCCAGTTTAAACATTGCCTTAAGCATGAAAGTAAGATTGAACCCGTCTTCCTTGACGTGAACAACCGCACAAAGGCAGCACACTCTTAAACCAATTATTAACCATTGTCACCATCAACCATTCATATTGGCCCGATGACAAACTGCACTTATCATCCAACCAGCAAAATCACACGTTAACGCCTCCCCTGCCCGAGACGCCCGAATCGTTCCTTTTAGGGCAGTGCGCACTTAAGCGCAAGGCGTGTAGGAAAACAAAACCACACAAAAGGGGGGGAACCAGTCGAAAATTGCACACTAAAAGAAATAATACAACCATCCACACAGCGTCTCATCCGCATCGCGACAGATTTGCTAATGGGATTCGAAACCGGGCAGAGCAGAAGAGTGTCCTGTGGATCTGTCACGACCGCAGCACCGGCTGGCGGAGACGAGCCTGTTTGCACAGAAAGCTATCGGAAGACCTTTTAGCGTGCAGTGACACTCACACACACACAAGCGCTGTGTAATACGTCTTGCGTCAACGGTGCACCGCGAAATGCAATAACCATAAAGATAATGCAATGGATTGTTTTGTTTCTTACTGTGCGAGTGTCATGTGTGTGTGTTTGTTTTTCTGTTTCGTTCCAGGAAAAACGTCTCTATTGCATTTACAGAATTGTATTTACAGGCTTAGTAAGACAAGAGAGGAATGACCTTATTTTATTATATTTTTCTTTGTGATTGGAGGAATAAAACAAAGACACTCTCTCATAATCCAACTTTTTTTTTCTTCTTAATTAAAATATCACAACAGCACACATGCGCTACCAACACCCCTTTAAGACGGCGTTTTGCAAGAATCGTGAACCGTATTTAAACGCGATAAAAGGTGCCGTTTCGTTCTGCAAACCATTCCATAATACGCGACCAATAATCATCAATAACCCCTTGGCGTACCGCCGGCCCCTTAATGGCTGCCGTATTACTGCCTATTCTTCTCCGACCGATCGTTCCTTTTACCACCAACCTTCGGCATTTTTCCCCCCCAGGCACGACGAATGACCCGCTCGCGTCGGTATTGCGGCAATCGCTCCATCAAGATTGCCTCATAATCATAAACAACGTTCGACCATTAGATCATTTGTTTGTACATTGACGACTAATTATTTGCGCATGGAAAACTCGATCGGAGGCGGACAACCTTCGACAGGGATAATGCAGACGGAGGTTTCAGTTCTACAGAAAGGGCCGGCGTGGAAACCAACTTCAAGCCGAATCGTCCGAGCAGTTGAAACGGTGTAAAGTAGCGACACAGTCCGACAAGTTCCACTCGGCAAGCGGAACTGAAGCAGAACACTCTGCACCACTGAGAGCAAAAAAGGGAAATCGTTGTAACCCCCAATGTACGATCCTATTCAGAATCCATCCACCTTTTTGCGAGTAAGTGTCTCTTTAGAAATCGATTCCGTACATGCACGTACTACCCGACTTCGGTCGGGCATGGTCGGTGGCCCGGGCAATGTCACACAGCTCGAGTGAGCTGGAGTTGCATAAGATTTTATCAATTTATTTAAATTGTGCTTCTCGCCAATCCGTCCAGCCTGGCACGGAGTCGTTCACACACAACACACACACACACACACACACACACACACACACACATAACCTGAAGGTCCCAGCACTGTGCAACGGCGACAACCACGACGACGACGACACTCCAGGAGCGCTAGAGAACAATGGAATCGAAGGGGTCGCCCCGGTTGTGACCGTGTATAAATTATGGTTCCTACACTTCCTTTGGGCTGTTTGCGAACTGCGAAAATCGACAAAAAAACAAAACACCAGAGTTCTTTAAACATTTGCTGCACAAATAGCGCACGGTTTAGCCAGTGAGCATAATGTGACCGGGGCTGAAGTAGTGTGCCAGAAGTGTGCTGAACTGCTGCATGACAATGGCTTCGGTTGTGGAAGCTGGTGGGAAGTACAGAATGGAAAGGAAGGGTACGGGACGGTACCGAAACGGCAGCACTGGGCAGGACGACATGATCGTGCTTGGCTGTGCCTACGGGTTCTAACCGTTCCGTGAACTATGCTTTCGAAATGCTCACTCACATCTCGTGTTGGACGGAGCAGAGAGGGGTTTTGTGAGAGGGGACATAACTGGGACGAAAACTCGGGTAGTTCGCTGTGTTCTGGTTTAACGGAGAGATGAAGCAAAAGTTTGAACATTTATATTTATAAATTTCTTATTTGAACGAATGCAATTTGAATCTAACTTGGCTTTCCAACAAACGTTCGGACAGTTGACATACTCAAATATATTCAAAATGTTGGTGTCGTTTATCAGATGATCAGAAGAATCAGATAATAAAAAAAAATCTGTTGAGCCATAAAATTGAAAAAGAGTATGGATCGTAATAATGTAGACTATGAAAACAAATCGCCTTTACAACCATCTATGTAGGACTTTGACCATCCGCATCCATGTTAATACATTCTTAGTAAACCTGCATAAACCCGTGTGAATGCTTTAGCTTGGTCGGGTTCAACGAAACTCAAATTCTTCGTTAAGTTAGCACTTTGTTTAGTCTATAATATGAATTTAAATTCTTCCATACATCTTTCTACTAATTTGGCGCAGTTTAACATACAACTCTGGGCAAAGCTATACGGAAAAGCAACAAATTCAAACCCATTAAACTGATCAGTCCGATAAGACGTACTTGGCCGTTACGCGAAACGCAGAGGATGCTATAAAATCAGAAAAGGTAGTAAAATTAATACTATTTTTCAATGCATCCAATTGAGCCCTAGATAACTCTTAAGCTTAAAACTTCTTCAACAGCTTGTTCAACTACATCTTATGCATACAAAAAAAGAGGCAACAACCAACCCATCTGTTCCTTTCTAATCTCGTCCCAAGAATCGCTTGCCGCGTAGAAAGCCAACCAATGTAATGCCGTCCATTTACACGCTTCCCTGCTTTGCTTCGCACCGTACGGGTGTAATTTATGATTCGTTTTATGCAGGATATTTTAATTACGCCTGTAATTCATACACTCGTTTTAACAGTACCATATTGCACGCGCTGCAGCCCCCAATACCCGACCGCTCAATTGCACTTACAGCTAACACAACCGCGGCAAAATCTTGCACAGTGATACCCACAGCACAGTAAGGGCACGCGACATCCGAAAGCCGTCCGATGACGAATGGAAAGAGAATGTGGTGTACTGTTTCGCGAACCGAGCATACAAACGGGCTCGTATGCAAGCTGCTAAAGGTGCCGGCTAAATGCAGCAAACAGTGCAGCCGGCAAGCACTGTGCCCACATCGGTGAATGTTTGTGACGGGAGGCTTAATTGAATCTTGCAACAGAATTGAAGCATAAATGAATGAGCCCAGTGTACAGTTTTCTTTTAAAAAAAACATGACCATAAATATCGTTCTCGTGCTATTGAATAAAACTTTCGCCTTTTTGTTCCTTCTTTTAGCAAAACACAAACATTGTGATCATTTTTACGTGTCCTTGCAATATCGCATCATCGGATAAGAGCCCGGTAAATGGTTCACTATCGAAACACGATCTATAAATCACGCATTACACCGATAACACGGTCTGCTTTTAATCAAATCTACCCACCATCACTCCCACAAACCGGGAGCGATAGTGAGAAGGTGATCTACTTCATGCCGTACTGCTCAACGACAGCGCTACCACAACATGACAACTACCGGTCTTTGCAGCTGGTTGGAGGTCACTTTCAAATGTCTTTCCGCAAAACCAGACTGTGGACTACCTTTACGTTTTGAACGTGCGCTTACCTCCTGCTGGCCGATTGGGAAATTGCTTATGTCAAGTGCATCTATCGGTGAAAAGAACCAAGGGGGGATGCCTCCTCATCAGCAAAGGACAGCGAAGAAGCTATCGATTGTGACACACGATGTGGATAAAAGCTTCCAATTAACACCACCTTCGAGGCAGGAGGAGAAGCCGGAGCAGAGTGTAATAGTTGTTATCGCGCGATTAGGTCTCAACGCTCGAAGAGCTCCCAATGCTCGTCCGGGGCCCTGCGTAAGCGATGGTGACAAGTGTCCAGCACCGTTGTTGACCTTACAAGGAAGTGCAAGGTGGCTTTGGCCGCAGCACATCGCGATCCACGCCGAAGAAGTATGATCAATTTTCACTGGCATTTTCCCTGGTTTCCTGCTCGAAGACGATTTCCTAGCAGGATGTAGAAGGTTGCTACTTTCAGTCCCAGTGCCTGGTAACGATCTGCCTCGCTGGGGGAACGAAACAGCAAAAAAAAACCTCCTGGACAGGTTCGACGTGTTCCCGATTCCACCATCACCGCCTCTTCCCAGGGAACCAGGGCCACCCTTCGTCCTCTGTAAGCCGATACTTAGAAGCCGTGCGTCCTCCACATCTTCGCATCCAACGCAGGACAGCATCGGAACAGCACCAGTGCACGACGGAACCAACGGTAAGTTGCTCTACCCCGGCTGGCCACAAAGCGAAAGACTGCCGATCCGAAACCGACAGCCCGACCCAGACAGACAGACGCAGAGTGTGTGTGTGTGTGTGGTTGTCACCGTCCGTGACCAAGATGACCGTAAAAGGAACGCTCCGTTGCAGTGCCCCGGAGCCTGTCGCGCAACGAACGCGCGTGAGGCTGAGCGCGCAAGCGAGTGAAGCGGGAGGCAAGCAACAACAACAAAAAAGAAACGGGATCAAGAAGAAACATTAACTGCAGCTCTTCTTGCACAAAAACACACACACACACTCACAAATAAGACGGGGGGAAAACGCATCAGATCAGAAGGCACACAACGAACCGCAAAAAATCGGCATGTAGGATATCCCCAAGCAAAGCTGTCGAAGCATAAGAAACGACGAATCGATGGTACGTTGCTACGAAAGCGTTAACGTCATCCAAGCAACCATAGCGAATTATGCAGAGAGAGAGAGAGCAAGAGAGAGGAAAGCGACGGTCTGGAAAATGAAATAAGTTAATTAAAGTGTTGGCTTAAAGTGTGACCAAAAACCACAGCAACAGCAAAAAAACAAGCCAAACGACCAAACGAATCAGTAAATACACATCAATTCCAGCCGGCGTGCAGCAACGAACCGAAATCTCTGCCCTTCTTCTCCGCCCAAACCAAACACGGCTGAATCTTCCTTTATGGATGGTATGGACACACGCTCGCAGCATAAACGAAATCGAACCAAAGTGTCCTGCGTTGCAGCCACCAAGGTCTTAAAAACACCAAAAAGTGAACGGGGAATTCGAATTCGCACTGCCCCACGATGGGGATGTGGAGTTGGAGGGTTAAGCTTACGATTTAATAAAGCCATCCGTGCATGCATTTTATGCACCCGCAAGGGACCGATGCTGTGGTTTACTTTGCTTGCGCGACCGGGACGCATCCTGTGGAGTGGTGCATCATCCAGCAGCAGCAGCGTAAGCCTTACGATACGAAATTGGAATTGTTTTGTCTGGAGGTTCAAAAAAAAACAACAGCGTTAAGCCGCACCAAACCATAAGTGGTAATCGAACTCATGATGAACCAATCAGCATAAAACAATACGGCCCACTGACATAATAATTTAAAGCTGTCAAAGGTGCGCGCGGCCCCCAGGGATGAAATATTACTCACGCAAGGATCGCTGGGGCTTTTATTCGAAATGCCAAAAAAAACAGCAAAGTAGAAAGAAAACAAATGATATTCAAAAAAAGGAATCCTCATACATTCATCAACGCGCGGTTTTGTTGTGCACATTCATGATCACTTTTTTTCGATCAACCGGTCGCAGTTATCCTTCCTGCTTCTCGTTTTTTTCCATCTCAACGCGACTTCGCTAAATAAGATTGATTCGAATGGACCAGTAATTAAATCGTGTTCAATTATCATGAAAACATCTGTTACTACAACTGGACCATCCCTTTCGCCCGGTCGGTTAATCAACTGAACTCGGGCAGTTTCGTGGAACTGCTCTCAAGGCTGGTTCAGGGCTGCGTGCGTCCTTTCCCACAGCACACGGCCTGGCAGTGAAAGAATGTGTAATTTCTTTGTAATTCGTCACTTTTTTTATGACTGAGAGTACTACAGAGCACGAGAACGAAAGCACAATCTCCAAACAGGGAAGAAAGTCAACCCAAACAACGGTTGATTGGGCTGTACAGGAGTATGCAGGCAAAGCAGTGCAGCACTAGCGGAGCCTCAGCAGTGAACGTTCTTTTCCCAACCTGTTCCCAGTTTAAAGGCAAACAACGCTGCAGGCAACAAGCGGACCGTGTGTTCTTGTGGTGCACAAGTTTGTGCTGCTCCTCCCTGTCAATACTACAACCGAGACACCAAAATTGCAATTTGAGAAGAGCTTTCGCGCGTGAGAAAATGGGTCATCCGCACGGCAAGGCTGGCTGACGAGAAGGAAATAAAACCGCAAACCCGGCTGGATGCTCACAGCCACGCAACCGAGCCGCAAAACCCTTCTAAGAGCTGTGCATGGTGACGGGTTGCATCGTGCAGTTTCATCGCCTTAATAATTGATTACACATTTATGACCTTAATTTTGATAATTTAATTTTTACATCCAATCCCCTTCACTCCCTCCCCAACGCCAACCACAGTAGCAATCATCCCCTTTTACGCGGCGCAGTGAAGCTACCTCTCTCCATGCGACGAGCAAAAGGGTTCGTCGCTTGGTGGCTCTTTTTCCTTTTTTACATTCATCGCCCATCGTATCCTCTGGGTATGGCTAAATTATGGGCTGCACTCACATGCACATTCCCGTTACATTCAAATTGCACAATGTGGGAATGGATATGTATGTGTGCGGGATGGGCTGAAATTATACTTGCTGTTACATTATTTCCCACCATTTACACTACCATCCCACTGTGACCGGGCTGAGTGGTTCCGGTTTAAATCATTTGTTTGGTTTAAAAATTTACTTCTGTGGGCTTCTTCCGTGCTATCTGGCTCTTCATCTGTTTTCTACCATCTTCAACACCGGCATCGAGACAGTGGAAAAGTCTCGTTTTACAACTTGGAAACGTGAAGCTGCAACAAATGGTACGCCCGTACCCCTCAAGTGCTCCTTATTGTCAAACGGCCAGTCAATCGCTGGCCCCAACCCAATGATTGGATTGCAAGATCTGTGCTCCGAAAATCACACCATTCAATACCACGCTCTGTCTGTTTGCTTTGCTGCTGCGTTCCAGTTGTTCCAGTGGCTTCTGCAGCGCTGACGGACGTACAAATTGACAGTTATACGGCCACGACGACGTGCAAAACGAAACCTGCAAACGCCAACCGTCCGGCGGGCGGGATGATCAAGATCGAGCCCCAGAAGGGTGTGCATGTATGTTGCTACGGTGCTTCTTTCTCCAAGCGCCCGCCCCTGTTCGGGGCCGGCTACCGAACAGAGCCTACCGTACATGGCGATCGGACACCGGTACCATGCGAGACCGGTATTGGGGAACGTACCGAACCCCGGGGAAGGAAGCTGCACCGGTATGCAGTTATGCGGTCCAGTTGCTCGACCCTGTGCGGCGGGAACGCAGTTGTCGATTGAGCAGCCAGGCCTAGTGCTAGTGCGGTGAAGGTTGCAAGTATGTTGTGTCCAGTGTGTGGCCCGGGAGACGGGTACATCGATTTGTTCACCGATCGGGCTCCGCAATCGGACGATAGATCAA
Organism: Anopheles arabiensis; assembly: GCF_016920715.1. Taxonomy (NCBI): domain Eukaryota; kingdom Metazoa; phylum Arthropoda; class Insecta; order Diptera; family Culicidae; genus Anopheles; species Anopheles arabiensis. The sequence continues at coordinate 24,292,064 of NC_053517.1, forward strand.
CTAGCTTCAACTCCTTGCCTCTCCACTCCACTTCGATAACGGCGACCGAAGCAACAGCTTGATGGACATACTGACGGAAGAAAGGCCCCATCCCACCGCGTCCGATCTATGCGAGACGCATACGCAAAACCGTAATCTTTCGCCATAAATCAAAACAGCAGCTACGGGTACTCGCTTTGTATGGGTACCGACATCAGACATCAACATACACACGCGCACACACACATGAGGCACAGAAACTGGGGGTCTCGCCCCACCGCTGCAGCATTCTGTCAAATTTGCAATGAAAATTTATCGTAATTCAAAGCGTCATTAATCAAAAGACTGCACCGAGTGACGAACGACGAACTGCGGGTCAGTATAATGAGGGGGAACTGAGAAAGAAACGAAAAGAGCAAACGATCCCCGGAAGTATCCAACGGACGGAACCTGAACGGACCCTGCTCAACCACCACCCCATTATCGTTATCATAATCGTAATAATCTGTTCCTGATGTTCGGTCAGCCTGCTCGATCCAAAGACGATGCACAACGGGCGCATTGGGAAGCTTAGAGTATATCTTTAGGCGTAAATTACACCGAACACAAGGGTCGCCGCTTCGGTGCTGCACTCGACCGTAGATGACATTGACGGATAGGTGGTGATGGTGGCGCTTTCCTGTACTGGTGCAGAAAAAAAAAACTGCACCCAGATAACGATCACTACCATGAAGGATGGAAAACATTCGCCGTGGTAAGGGAACAAACAAGCTTAAATTTCTTACCAAATCGATTTCAAATTTTGCACCACAGTTCAATGTCATCTTTGCTGCTTTCCTGTGCCAAACCTGTTCCACTGCTTCGAACAAAACACCGACCTGCCGAAACCGTGTACGGTTTTCTTGCATTTCGAACCAAACCAGTCAAGTCAATACCGTTTACGTCAACCGTCACGTTTCCCCTGCCCGTCCGAGGGGACTTTGGTATATTCCAAAGTTCCGAAATGGCAATGGAAAAATCAAACCGATCACACCAAATGCTACCCGCTTGTGAAGCTGAGCAGAGGACCGGTTGCCCAAGTCCGCCCAAAAGAAAGGCAAACGGCAAACTTTACCTTGAATGGTATGCAAAGACATTCCGCGTGCTAACCATCTTGCTCTCATTTCGGATGTTTCCTTCCACCGTCAACCCTAGCTAGCCCCATAATATTTGCGCTCAATCAATCACAGCGAAGGGATTGCGAATTGACTGTCGTTCCCCAGTGGGGTGTGATTTGGCGGGAAATTCCTTACAAGCTGGCTGCGACTCGAAAGTTGAGCATGGCTCGATCGTTTCCGATCGATACGATCGAACCATCGTTGCATCGTTACACGTACCATTCATTCCAATCGAGCGAGTGTTTGTGCAGCAAGTGTGCTGTTTCCTTCGCTCAACCAGACTGGTGGCAGGTTTCCGTATTTTGCCGTATCCTCGCATCCCGTTCCGCTGGTACAACGTGGCGTGTTCCCATAATCATCACCACGAAGAAGACAAGACATTCGGTCGGGGCACCACGCTTCCACAGACCGAATCACACCGAATGCGCACGATAACGGAGAAACAGAAACGCGCAAGGGAAGACAGGTTGCAACACTTGCCAACCTGGCCAAATGGCAATGGGAATCCAGGCGGGGCCATGGGCCTAATCAATTGGCAAAGTGTCTTAACTGAGCGGTCGATTAAAAGTGTAGCAAAGAGGCTGTGTTGTGGGCTCCGTGTTGTCCCCAAACATCTCATCCGCGCACACGACTCTCCCTCCCTCTCCGAGTGGGGAGAGGGATTGTTATGGAAATATTATACAACGCATTTATCTTAAAACGGCCATAATTGGCCTTCGGTTAGCAGCCAATGTAAACGGTTATGACGCTTTACGGTTTTACGATCCATTTTAAATTTTATGGTTTACCAAGGGGTGGACTTTTTCACCAATTTCGGGTAGCCTGCCCAACACCCCTTCGACGCTTCGAATCCGCTCTGTGTGTGTGTGTGCATTAATTGATTCGAGGAATATTAAAAACTGCATACTGCCGACACGCTTATTTCGACTTGCTGATGAGACGCGAAATTTGATGAGGCGAATCGAAAGTGAGGCAAAATAAAGACAAACAAAAACCTGTACGAGCCTTTACAGCGCCGCTGCATCCTTGAAAGACTCATCAACAAAAATGGCCAAAATAAAGATGTCACTGACACAAACACTGGACAAGCGAGTGAGACGTGTAGAAAGGATGCCAATTGAGGAGCGGCGCAATTTTGGGAGCCGGTCTGTTTGATCTTATCACAATGCTGCATTACACATACACACACACAAATATTTTTATAAACATTTTATGTTCTTATCAAACCACAGGTAGAGCATTGTCTGAAGATAACATACAACAACACTACACAGCGAACTTATCGTACTTGTAGTGCAAACGCGATAAGGTAATGTTTAGTTGTAGCACAAGCTGCAAATATTATTGGCTTATACTGTTCAAACACCTCTATCCGCGTTTGGCAAAACGCAAATTCACAAAACAAACACTCGAACACACACACACACACCCCTTGTCCAGCCTGTACTGCCTATGCTACCTTGCTTTGCTGTCGCTAAAAATCGATTGGCGTACGTGACAATTTGCATGAGAACATTACTTTACTTTCGCAGTCATCGCCAGTGGCAGGTGATGGCGTAAACCCACGGCATAGAGATGACTGCAGCAAATCTTATCATACACGAAGCGGTGTTATCACACCTCTTTGCACCTATTCAATCCAGGAATTGCCGTACCGGTAGGCTTTTGATTCCTGGTCCACCACACTCCGGCCACCTTTCGTCTGCCGATGTTCAAACGCTAAAGCAAACACTTCTCGCGGTGTGCAAACAGTTTCGCAAAAATGGATAGGAGTGGTGTAACGTTTGGATTGATGTTTTTTGCGATAATAGGTAACAATTGGAACATAATAATAGTTAAATATATATATTTTTATTTTCACTCAAATACCTATTACTAAATATCATTTTAATGGATTTCCAGATATGTTTGAGGTGAAGTACATTTTATAACGTAACTATCACAACTCTTTATATCCACAAATTAAAAGTAAGGTGAATTATTACAAAAAAAGCTCCAAGCTACTACAAAAATTGCTCAAAAACTAGGCTCCCAACCAACGGAGTGCTTTGTAGGATTTTAACAACATGGTACATGTGTGGCTCAATTTTGCAACGCCACACAGCCTCCAGGGTATGACCCAGTTCAGGGACGTGATGCTCAAAAAACCTTCACATGAGTGAAGCAAGTCGCGATGTCACATGCACCCATCTAGCACATGCTAATGAATAGCACTTTCATCAAGCGAAAGTGCAGACAAAGCAGACACATATGCTCGACAAAGTCGGGTAAGAATCTAAAGAATTATTCCAACCCATATTCCGTGGGCTCTCGGTGCGAGACGGTGCATAGAAACGGAATAGTGTGTAAAGAATTTCCAACGAGCCAGGTACCCATCTATAGACTGTGCACGAAAGACAGTACAAATACTGAATACTTTTCATTTCACACTAGCTTCCACTAGCTTCTCTTTTTCATTTCACACTAGCTTGCGCCAGCTTATTGAAAGCTCTTTACAGCTGACGGCACTAATCTGCACTAACACTTCGCTATTCTGCAAGCTAATACGGAGCATGAAGGAACGTAAAAACAAGCATGACAATACATTTGAGCCTTGATAGAACGAAAAGCCTGCCTGAAATTGGGTCGTAATTATTTTGCAGTGCAGTTGCATATGTGGTACTTACCGTTGTAGGAAATAAATCTACGATCATCCTTTATGTCCTCTATCGTAGCAGCGACGAATGTGAACATCAGCATCAGCAGGCCCACTGTCGCCATTCTGTAATTGGAAAAGAAATGTAAAACAAATGTTAGTTTTCTCTTCTTTTTTTCTCTTATAACCATACCATGCGTACGTTCAAGAGTGGTAAGAAAGCGAGGCAATTTTGTTGAGCTAGGTCCGAAACGTGCTTATGCAACCAGCAAACAGATCGATCAATATCAGTGCAAACCGTTGGAGCTGTTTGCTTCGTCCGGCTACCATCCACTGTCAAATACAGTGGAAAGGAAGCAAAACCAAGATAGAACCTAGCGTAACCTGTGTCCAAAGAGCTGGCCTAAGAGTACGGCATTGATTGATCGAGCAGCAAACGCATGCCAGACACCGAATGGACATCGATATCGGTTTGCTCAAACATCTCCGAGCAGTTAGTGTAGATCAAATAGACGCGTTGAGATGGGGTCAGTAAACTGCATGAGCTGGTCTAGAAGCCGGCTCACAGCTCACGTCCGATCAAGACAGGCACAACATCACAACTTCTCACCAATTTCCCAGGAACTACTTGGGCGCTGACTCGCTCCAAGCCACGATCATCAAACACCGGTCAATATTTGACCACGCCAACCAAACCAACAAAGCTAATAAGTTTGCTTACCTAGCGAACGAGACTCCTACGAGAACGTGATCTGGGAAATTCATGTAAGCATCTCGGCAATGATTCCGTCCATTCCAAAATCGAGCATTAGTTAAATAACGTCCCTTTTTCTAGGATAAACATTGCTTAGGTTAGGAGTCCGACTTTTTCCGAAATTTCAGAAAACCTAACCAAACGCTTCAAGCCACAGCGTACGCTGTGTTATCTGTTTGTCGTTCGTCTTCATTCCCGTACTGGTCCTCTTCATTGCTCGTTCCCGTCCATATCACATACACACACCCAGAACGGAAACCCGCTGAGTGATCGTGGTTTAGTTTCGTTATCGCACCGTTTTGGCCGTAAGTAGTTTACCGCATTTGGGCCTATCGCGCCCGTCCAGTAGGCGAGTGTGTGCAATAAAGTAAAGCAACTGTCTTTTTTTATTTTTTACTTCACCTCCCGTAATCTACCGTCTCGTTATTGCCGCCCAGCATTCATACATAGAAGAAGGTTTAATCGGTTGATGGTACACCCGCTTTTGCTGAGGTGCTCCGGCTCAAGGTAAAAACCACTGCAATAACCGACACTTCAGCACACTTCGCCGGTTGGCGTGATCGTTACACGGACAAGAGGCTGTAATCTAACAAGAACCCCCCTCCTCGAAAAGTGTCTTGGAGCGAATTGTTGTGAAATTTTCAATTCTATGAACTGTCACAGGAAAAAAAGGAAACAAACATCGCACACTTCACGAACTGGCTAAGGAAGGTTTTCTATCTATAAAGTGGAAGAGATAGCAGGCGGCAAGCGAAAACTGTGAAGCACATTTTTATGACGACAGTTAGGTCTTATCTCTTACACCGACTGACGAGCTTCATCAAAGACACTTGCTTTTCACTTCAGCTCTATCTACACATTTGAATGATCGTGGTGTTATTGTTTATAAATTCTATTAAATCGTTCCGCTTGCTGTTGAGTCTTTATGTATTACGAAAGTTCTTGAAATGAGAAGATCTCCCGAGTAAAGTAGAGCAGTAAAAGAATAATAGTTTTGACCACAAATACGATCATCGAAAAAGTTTATTTTCCTTCATACTACCAGAAAAAATACAAATCTCATCAAACTACAGGTGCAAAACAACTTCACACACGAACATATCGTAAACTTATGCAAAGGATATTGCCTTGATGTTTATCGGTTCGCCAGATGGTCAAACAATTAAATTAAACCCAATCATCTATCATCACTTGAATTGAAAATCCTGTTTTGCCTTCGTCTCGTTTGCTTTGCCCGTCATGCTAAAAACCTACCAGTCTTCAATTTTTCGTATAATCAATGCTAATTTCATGAATAACATTACAAATCTGCATCGTTTTGCTTTTTATTGCAAAAAAATAGAATTCATAAGTCTAAATTTTGGAATACAACTTGGCTACAAAACGGCCATAACACCTGAATGGAAATGTTGTACATTATTTACTTTGAAGCGGAAGTTTATTGCGTGTGCAAGCTCCATTAAAGCTTCAAACGGTAAGAATACATTAATTAGATAGGTTTGCATCGCATAAATTTATCGTAACATCTTAATAATGCCATAACGATACCATGGAGCATTAATTTCCCATGCTTGGCTTTTTCCCCCTGCTTTGCCAAACGATACAGTTTTGCACAACGAACAACGTTGCTTAGAATTGCAGAGCCTTCCCCAAATAGCTACCCCGTGAACTCGCCTTTCCAAGGCTTACAACCAGCTTACTGGTTGAAGGCTATCTTGCTGATTCAATCATCCGATTAAACCATTTAGGCAAAGTCCAAGCTCAATCCAGGAAGAAAAAAACTTTTTCAACAAGAAAAAACAGCCAAAAACCATCCCAAAGACAAAAGGGATCCAAATTGGATTCCGAGCTAGAAAGGATTTAGGCAAAAGGTACAGCAGCAGCTAAGACGCGAATTATCCTTGGCAGTCGAGCGTTCCTCTGGCGGGGCTGATTTATTGAGCTGAATTCTCGAGAATTTCCGTCATTTTGGTATTTTGGTTTTTGTTTTTTCGTGGTGAGCTCACAACAATTCGTATTCGTTACCCATTTTGGCGGGGTAAAATTGATACCTCCAATGAAGTAATTTATAGCGACGGGGCTAAGCACTGTTCGTTACACAAGAACACTTCGACTCTTAACCATTTCATACCCGCGACCATCGCGACGGAAAGAAAGAACGGAAGCCACCGAAACAGGCACACCAGTTTGAATTTGATCATGTGCTAAGCCCTCGTGCGGACTCTGTCGTTGGGCGTCACGGTCACAAATCAATGCCGTTAATTACATACAACACCAGCACAACAACACGACACTCCCTGGCCGGGCGGGAGGTTAAGAAATCCGCACAACCCCCCTCAAACCATGTCCCCAAACGACGACGACAACGACGCGCAAAACCTTCTTAAGTAACAATGTCCAGTCATACGTGTAAGCCTTGTCACAAGAAACCGTACAATCGCGTTCACCTCAACGTGTGCTCCTCCCCACCACCCCCTTGGCCTTAAGGCTCTCCCGATACTGGCCGCAGCAAACAGGATGTGCAAAGCAACATAAGTTCGTACCAGCAGGGAAAATAAATTCCAACGTGACGGTGACAACTGAAAACAAAAAAAGCAAATCACACACACACACACAACAACAAAAGGACACACACACACAAAAGGTTCCAGGCGTCTGTTGACAAGTGTCACCAAATATAGCAAATCCGAGGGCGCCTCGTCGAAACAAAAAAAAAGTAAGAAAGACAACAAACGACACAAAACACGGCTCCATAAACCAGTCGAACGAACGGAACGATACACGGGGCACGGAGAGTGGTGCTTTTTTGGGAGTGCGAAACCAAAGCAAACGCTTATGCACAAACACACTCACACCGATACATTTCCAAATGCTTCCCCCCAGCCGAAAGCGGCTTGTTACAGGAGAGGCTTGTGTATAGATGAAGTGCAAACAACAAGGCAGAAAAGTAAAACATGTAAACCTAAATTAACTCCCAAACTCACTCACTCTGTGACCGTGTGACTCCGCTGGCTCCGCTCCGACCACTGACGTAATATTGAAATGAGTGTGTAATCCTGCACTCAAATCGCATTCATCGATACGATCCAACGTAGCCTGCGGAGAGTCGTCGTATGACGTGGACGCTCGTAGACGCCGAACCCCTCTCAAAACATGTCCTCGACAAGGCTCCGGGGGCGAACAGGATTGGATCGAGCGCCTTCCGAACGAGGCGTTATGCTGTGCTGGGCGCGTGTACCGATGCTTACCTGGATCTCACAAGATCGCACGGACGCGATACTGATGCTAGCGAAAGCCAAAGCCTACTAACACCGACCCCCATGCGATGACAGGTATGGCCAAAAATTGGCAAACCTTCCAATGCGGAGGGACAAGAGGAAGGCAGGAAGAATGCATTTTAGGGCAAAAAATAGAAGGTGAGAGTGTGTGTGCGTGCGTGTGTAGAGCAGTGGGTCACGCTTGCAACGGCGTCGCCGACTTACGCAACCGCGAAGGCCCGCGTGTGGACATTTATGCAAATTTTTTGGAGCTTTTGGAACACACAAACACACACATCACAAGTACCCCCACGCACAACATGGCATGAAGAGAAGAGAAGTGCGCCAACAACATTTACTCGCAGCACCCTGCAACCCTCACCCTCCACAGCCTCCGCACACACGAACACAAAAAAAACATGCCGAACAAATATGACACATTACTTAACTTTGTTAACGCGAGTTAGTTTTGTGTTTTATTTGTTGCCTTTTTGTTTTTGGTTTCGGTCGGTCGGTCTTCTTCCTCTTCTTTTTTTAGTAGAGTGACACGTTTTTTGAGCAAACTATTATGTTTGATGTTGTGTTGTTGTCCTTCCCACTTTTTTTGTTTGTTTTCTGTTGTTTTTTTTTGCACATTACTCAAGGGCGCTCACAGCTTTTGCGCTATTCAACTATTTATCGTTCGGCGCAAATCACAAACATGTCTGGTTTGGGCAAACACGCGTATACTAATGTTGGGCAGGGAAACGAAAATGGACACGAGAGTTGGGATACACACATTTCGGGCCACTTTTTCACACAAGCTAACCACTTAATGTATTGTGCAAATCTGTGATCGTGTGTGATCGATAGCGATCAGGGTTTGTTCAACTTAGTAGTCTACACTCTATTAAAGACGTGAAAAATACAATTCAAGAGTTTTTGTTAATAATTTAGGTGAGTATAACACAATTAATTTTATTTATTGTTCAGTAGGGACGGCCCGACCTTATTGTTTACAAATTAAGAATAAAGCTAACGTTATTCTAACTTTGTTAATAACACAATTATAGAACAAAATAACACAAAAAACACAAATATTACGATGTTTTTTTATTAATACAATAAGTGTGATCTACGACACGGGAACGTAAGAAGTGCAAAAACCAATAAAGAAACGTTACAACTTGTCAAGGCTACGTACAACCTTTGATAACCTTTGAACTGGTATTCCAGACTGTCTGGAACGTTGACACGCGCCGCTACTTCAGGCACATTAGCTTCCCGAGCGTGATTCTTGTGGTGTGCTCACACCATCAAAACACATCGCGAATAGAGCAAATTATTAACACCGAAAATTTCAAATATATTTTTTGCTTTAAATCATACAAGAAGAATCCAAAAGCCGTCAGAACCGCTCAACACATAGATCTTTGCACTCTTTTCAACAAATAAATCTTCGCACTCATTGTTCTTTCTTGCAAACTAACCAAGCCCCCTGCGACGAGTGATATGAGTGCACAAAATGCATTGGCGTTATGCCTGCGCATTTTTGTTGCGCTTCTTGCCCCCTTTTTCCTACGACAAAAGAATCCGCATTTGTACCGAATTAGCATCGAGCACGATAAAACGCTCACTGCACATGCACCGCTTTGCCCAAGAACCAACACACATACACACACATACACAATGAATCGCTGGATTCTGCATTCAGCGTGTGAGCACACAATCGGATCATCCCACGGGCATCGGGCCAGTTTTTGATACCGTTGGTGTGGTGTGTAAGTGCATCCGGAACTGCACAGAATTATGTTCTTTCCAGCGCCCGTATTCCCATTAGCACAATCGTACACGCCGCCGGTTTGCAGCAAAACCCATTCTCTTCGACACTACCCAACGGTAAATACACCAGTGCCTGAGAAACAGTGCCCTGGTTCGGGCCCAACGGAAGCCGCAACGCGCGCGCGTCATCGACGGCGACGGAGAAGCAAAGGAGTGCATCGAACCATTTGCACCTCCACGCCGATGAACTGCGAAGACGCCGGGACGATGTGCAGCAACATCAGGGCGCCGCATAATCTGACAGCCGCTTTACGCCTACCGCACTCCTTCACCTCACACCCGGACCCAAGATGTGAAGCCTAAATCGCCACTCGCACTCGCGGCCGATTTCGATGTGGTCTTCAAAATTGGACATCGGTGGACGTCGATTGCAGAGTGGAGGGGTTTCTTACCGTTGTTGTACCTTCGCTAACTTGCGCTCCATCCTTTCCAAAGCGGACGCGTCGAGCGGTTAAATCTAAGCTGCAGTGCCTGCAGCCATCCTCAAACCGTGGTGGTAGTGGTGGTGGTGGATGGAGGTGATGTTGTTATGGTTGGTAAAGGGCAATGTTATCGAAACTTGGCCGATCGGATGAGGTTCAGTCGATGGATGGAGCCTGTGTAGCGTCCACTTTTTGAATGCATCATCATCGTCATCATCATGATTGGTTCGGGTTGTGGGTTGACTTTCCCATAATTCACGTCAATCAGTGCCGGGCCGAAGTACCGTACGGTTGAATTCTTTCCTGTGCTATGTGCGATTAAGGCGAAGGGGGATTTAATTCTTGCCCATGGGGAACCCGTAGCGTTTGCACACGGGTCGATAAAAGGTTGAAGCAAACTGTGTCGGTAAATTTATAGCAACATTTGTGGTTTGAAAACAGTTCTGCTTTAGCTTGAATGGAAGGGACTTTTTTGACTCAAAACAATTGCTCAATTATGTTTCTGCAACTTCCTATGTACGTTTTAAATGCCCTCTAAAAACCAAACACCGTCTGCGTACCTTGCAGCCATTTTTCGTTTTATTTTTAGCACTGGTCCCACCCACGCCACCCACCAGACGGAAGCCACCGTTTGTTCCACATTTTTTCGCAATAACAGCAAAACAGCAAGCGAAACAACAAACACTAATCCATTGCGGGCCAACTCTTTCCCCCGAAAGGTAATGCTATCCTCCGAAACCACGCTTCATGTCAACTTCATGCTTCTAACAGGGCCTCGAGGCACCAGAGACGGAGGCACAAACTGCATCCCCGTAACGACTGCGAAGGAAGCTGCTGCAGTTGCACTCTGTCTAAAAACACACACACAACCACACGCATCAATCACTGCAAAAGCATATCCCACCGCCCATGCACACACACACACACACACACGCACGCGCGCCCATATGTGTACGTATATGGATGCACTTCCCACTGGGCGACAAAAGCCCGTTCGTTTGTTGTTTGCTCGAGGACGGCTCGAGGCAGGGACGGCGGGAAACCGTTGCATGAATAATTGCCTTCGCAGGCAAAACTCAACACAAAGCTCCACGTCTTGCACGTCCCTTAGATGTCTATTGCGACGGCAGCTGCCGGCGACTCGTCTGCACTCGAGCACGGGTGAGCAGTAGCGGGAATTAAAGGGAAAACTCGCAGTGACATCGGAATAAAACAACAACTAGCGCTGCGAAATGGAGGCTACTCTCCGGAGAGGAAATGGGGCAGGGAGTACGAGGACGATGCACAGGAAACAGTAAAGCCCAGCTAAACAAATTGCTAACAAACGCTACTCACAGGAGCGTGCAGTCGGATGGAAAGGTGAGGAAGGCTTCTAATGCTGCACCATCCTGAAGATGGCTGGAACGGAGAGAGCATTTGAAAGCCAGCCAATCCTGCAGCGAAATTGTTAATGAGATTTTTCTGCATTTTGTCTATTGTACGGTTTGTGACAGTTAATTTCTGCTGGAAAGGTATAAGTCACCGTGCATAACTGGAGCTCATTGCGGAAGTTACAGTCGCACTGGAAATGAGGAATAAAACATTTGACAAGCGCTCGCGTTCATGTGGGTTGTCACCGTTATAGAGTTACATGATCCGTTACATGTATCCGGAAGAAACACAACGAAATGAAACATCCAACGCTCCTCAAACCCAACATCAGGCAACGCTTCATAAATGATCCAAGAATAGCAAATCGCATGAGGAACTCCTCAAAATAATCGTTAAAACATTAACGATTACCTTCATACGTTCAAAAAAAAAAACACTAAACTGTCCACCATTAAAATTGAGTATAATCAGTAAAGCGAGCAACCTTATCACCTCCAAGTCAGTGAATTAATCGTTCCGGTGTGACACACCACCTCTAAGCGCGTTGCGAAAGCCGGCGAACAATGAGTTTCAAAACTCTAGCGAGGCATCGAAAGCCGATAAGCTTTGTACGCATAAATCATAAAAAGCAACCCCAGGCCACCACCAGTTCGGATGAGCTACGGCGGTGTTTGGATTTGCACTTCCTGTCCCGCAGTCCCGGGCAGGAGTGGGCCCGTGGCTAATTGGCAACGCGGGAAAGGTGTTGATAGCAACGCTTCTTTCCGTCTACCGAATCTCATGAAGCTTCAGGCTTGTCGAGCAGGCTGCCCTAGCGAGCCATACTGTCTCCACCGACCGGCAGCTGATAAGCGGTGGATTCGGATCGAAGGGCAAATATTTAACCAACTGTCCAACCGCACTCACACACACACACCAGCGCACCCCATCTTATCTGGGCTGACTTTGACTAGCGTAGCGACTTACGCAACCATTGACCGGCCGACAGTCCGAGCGAACATCGGGAATTGGCACAAACATCGCGTCGGTACAGCGTTATGCAATGACTGGCGGTGAGTGATCGTTTGGCTAGCTCGGTTTATCAGGTGAGGCTCTGCAGCACATAACGTGCGATTTGGGGAGCCGCACTTGACAAAATGCGTTGGTGCGAAGAACTTTGAGAGAACGTAGTGTATGGGGTTTGTATAACTTTATTTTCCATACAAGAGTAACTCTATCGTACTATGAAACTGAACAATAACAGGAATTTAATTAGATGATTGTGCACTGATCAGTAGAGTAAATCAATCGTAGCAGCATCGACGGCTATCGCACCCAACCGAGGACACGTTGCTGTCAATATGCTATGGCAAACAGTTGTCAAAACATTCTCGCATCGCGAATCAACCTTGATTCGCAGTGAAACAGAACGAACGACATGAGCCGTCGTCCAATCACACATGTGTCGGAAGTCTTTTATGCTTTCAAGTATTCTATGGTACTAGATTTTACTCCAATGTATAAGGTAATGCAAAAAGGAAACAAACAGTGGTCTACCATCCAATATTGGACGTTTCGCGATGCCAAAAATATCTTCCATGAAAACGTTCCAATCTGCAATCTGAGCAGACGGTAGCAATTGATTCGGTATTGACCGGGGTTGTGGATGATAAATCCATTATATCGATCGATTGCACCATATGTCGGCTACTATATTGTGTTTGTCTGTACTTCATGTTTTTATTTTAGTCCATTTATTGAAATAAGAAAAACCAGTGTTTCGGAAGAGACCAACCAATTTGAGCTGCTGTCAATGCCCGAATCCTTTCAATGCTCCGTTGATTGATTGATCAATCATGATGTTCGGTTGATGATCAGCGCTCGGGGAGAGCGTACCCTTTATTTATCGCCCTACATTCTTGTGGCAGCACCGAACTACGGAAAAGCATTGGCACCGAACCCGTTGGTAGCCTTCGATGGGCTAATTATGCAAATATTCCAATTTTAGGCTCCCGCTCTCGCTATCGGGTAAGTTTCATCTGGTCCGGGGAATCGGGTTTTTTGTGTGCAGTTTGTACCGAACGTCATCGAAGCATTTCAAAACTTCAACAAAACCAAAGATGATGAATTGTTTTGGCTTTGATAGGCTGCGGAATGTAAGGATAAAGATTAACGATCGCGCTTCTGGGATTAGGTTGCTGCCCGATGGTGGCCGGACAATGTTTTTGATTAGCTCAGCAGACCGATATCTCTATCAGGAACGATTATGCTAAAGAATTAGTATATTAGTTGAATACTGTCTCCATCGGCACGCAAATGATTAAGTCAAAATGGCACAATAACCCTAAATAAAGATGGCAAGAAAAGTAAAACAGAAAGTAAAACTCTACTCAATTGCACATCACATTAAAAAGAAAGTAAAAACCTTTATGCTTCGAAGGCAATTTTCGCTTCCATGGGTTCAAAGCACGAGTCATACAAAAAAACCAGCCAAATGTGTAGAAAATGAATTATTACCAGGCAGCCAATGCCGGTGCCCAGCAACGTTTATATTGCGCAAAACAAGCGCACACAAAGTGTGCTCGACTTTTTTGTGGCATTTTTTCGTCTCTTCCACTCCCGATCCACCCGGTTCATTGCTGCACTTCAGTGATAAACCCATTTGCCATTGGAATCTTGATTCGCGAGCGATGTGAAACCAAAAAGGTAAAAAAAAACAATCTGCACAAAAAGCGAAACCCGGACACCGGGCTCGCTAAAGTCGAACAAATGAAATAAAAACATAAATGATTGTGAAGGGGCAAAGCGAAAGGGGGAGTAGGAAAACTCACAACAACAATAACACAGACAAAAAAAAACAACTAAAAAACCACGCACAAATCAGCAAAATCGTAATGAACGATTGAGGAAAAGCGAATAAAAAACCAGAGCAGACAACGGAAGTGAAAAGAAGAAGAGAAGAAAAAAGAGAGAGAGAAAAATCGCACAACGTCAACTGCCCGACCAAGCAGCCTATGCTGCCAGGCAGTGGTCCCTGACGCGCGCGCGCGCGAAAACCGAATGGCCTGAAACAAAAGGGGATGCGAATGCGTGCGTGCGCGTATGTGGCGCGCATGTTGGCCGGCATGACGCTGGCCACATACTTAGAGCGCTGCGGTACGAGCAGGGCACATGATGACGCCGAAAATTACCCTCAAGGTCGACGGCCCAGGTTGAATCAGGTGATCGACGAGCCCGCGACACGACGAACCACGATAGCGCGCTGATTAATGGCAAAGGCAACGACCGCTTGATTGATGCTGACACAGAGCTGCGCGCACACACACACACAAACACACACACGCACTCTTAACGAGATCACCTGATATGCTGGCAAACGAGACAGTTTTCCGCAGTTTCCCGCCACAGATTTGGGATTTTGGGATGATTTATGGGGCTGAGGAATACGCAAAAATGCACGCAAAGGTTCCAAGAAAGGCCAAACGCTCAAGGATTATGACCCGGTACCGGACCATCGTTTGAAGCCACGAAAACAATCATTTACTCCTAACAAAAACAACACTCTGGGGCGGAGGGTGCAATCAGCTGACCGGAAGGTGAACATATTTTCGCACCCAGTGTTGTTGTTCTATTGACCGCGTGGGTCAATCGTCAGCAGCACTAGCAGCAGTAGCAGCATCAGGAGCAAGTGTGCAGCCGATGATTTCATCTCAACAATTCTTTGAACATTCGTACACAAAGCACCCGATGTGATAAGCGCAATCAGAACCGTTTTATTCAGAGGAAGCAGCAGCATCAACAATGCGCAATGCACAACCCTAGCGCATATTGGAAACGCGCGAACTTCGCGATCGTGCCGAGAAGCACGTAGGTACACCAAAGCTCGTGATAGTACGGCTGAACAATGACGCACGATGTGATGACTACATGTGATTTTTTGTAGTTGGAGTGAGGAAACCGAAAAATATGCACAGTTTATCACAACATTCATCACCGTGCCTATCAAATACCTGCCGCAGTATTGTGTAGCTTGGTGCGAGAAAGTTGTAGATAACGCTGTATTGAATATAACTGAATACCAAAACTGGTGATGCACAATAAATTACTTTCAAGAATGCCTACATGATAATCGAGGCTTGCAATGTATTGTGGTTCAGTATTCATCATTAATTTCGGTTTTGTAGCTTATCTTGAACATGGCAAACCGATATGTTTTGAGCTTTGAGGAAGGCAGGAACTTAAAAACTAAATTAAAATAAAAAGGAATAAAAAGACAACCAAAAGCAAAGGTACAGATAGTAAATGACACCTGCTCTATGACGATCTTAGCCAATGTTTCATGTTGAAAATGTAAAACATCTGATCATCACAATAATCTACGAAACTATTCACACAGCCATCGCATCGTATTGTCCGGTTAGGCTGCCAACGCCACCCCTTCGATCGACAATTGATTATTCTCGCATGACCTCATCATCTCTCAGCTACGATCGGCGATCAGAGTTCCGGGATTCGATTGAGCATTTTTTATAGATTTATTGCGAAGCTAAAACAACACTCCTCTGCGGGCTACCGGTGATGCTTCCACTTCAAAGTTTGAAAGCTTCACCTCCCTTGACAGCTGAGAAACGTTGCGAATGAGCGAAGACAGCTCCGTCGCTAGCAGAACCGTAAAATTCACTATTCTTTCGATACACCCTACCACGGGAACCATAAGACTCGCTAGACTTCCTTAATTGTGCCTCCTTTTCGTTCTTTTTTCAATCAACCCAAGACAGCGAAGACTTCCTGAAAGGGACAATAAAACGATCGGACATAACGAAAGCGAAAATAAAGCCCCAAAATCATGCCCTGTGAATCGCGAATTAATTAATGAACACGATACTTCACACACCGTACAGAAACGCGCGGGGACGCACAGCATAACAGCCAACAGGAAGGTGTGCATAAATCTTTCCACCCCGAAGCACTGCCAAGAATTGTCCAGCTTTTGCAAAGATTGTTAAATGAAAGCGACAAAAGGGACCGATCAGAGGGCTTGAGAAGGGAGAAAAAACAAGACACCGAATGCAAACCAACTTCCCAACGGGTTGAGGATTAAAAAGTCATGCTCGCGGCAATCAAGAATAAGAACGATCAATGTCGGGAGGGGTAGGGGCCGATCAGTTGCTCCCGTAGTACTTCGATCCCGGTCGTTTGCACACCGATTGTATGCAGTTTTATATAGTTCGCGCTCGGTGCGTTGATTATAATTCCCACACAAAGCCTTAGCATCTTCCTGCGCTTTTCAGCTTCTTCCTGCATGGTTCGTCCTCGTGCACTCGTGTATGCTCGCACAGGAACAATACAAGCAAGGAAGGTATCTTTTGGGCATAGAGATAACAAAAAACACACATTTCCTCTTTTCGGCCCACTCGCTGAACCACCCCCACTTTGCCGGGGTTTACATTGTCCAGTTTTGCACAACCGCAGCCTCCCACGGATTGATCAGCGTACCGTGAAACCGCGCGAACTGGCGACACAAGGCCCCACGGAGCTGCCCAAAAATGTCCAAAGTCATTGTAATTTATCACCCGGAACGTAGTTGGACCGAGCAGCGGGTTAATTCTGTCTGATATTTCCCTTCCCATTCATTCCCCATCGCACATCATCGTGAGTGCATTCGCAAAACCAAGGCAACTTAGCCGCTGCACCGGAGGAAGATCAGATATTGTTGAACGTCTCCCGATTGCAAGCCCAAGTACTTCGTTTGTATAGTCTTCCGATCATTCTGACACTCTCGCCGTGGTGTCGCCACCCTTCTCCACTGACTACCGTGTTTCGTTTCCTTTCCAGTTTTGTTGCTGCTGTTCAGCGTTATTATTAAAAACGTCAGTTCCTGTAGCTTCTTTGACTGCCGAAGCACAATATTCATAAAAAGCCAACATACGAACGGAGCATGATTTTCGGCAGCAAAACGGCTTTAACAACTCTATCAGGCGGAAGGTTTTTTTTTTGGGCGATTCAATTCACGGACATGTCGAACGGAACGAGCGGCACACACTTATCGAGATGTCTTCATTAATCCCAAATTCCGCTCACCCTTCCAGATGCAGATGAGTGTGCGAAAAAATGGTTCTTCTGTGGGGATTATTTACGGCACATTATAGAAAATATATTTATACTCGCAGTCGCAGCACATTTCGCCGACCGTTTTCGGTGACGCTAAAGTCATCTTTTAAAAAAATGAGAATCATATTTTACAATTAGGTGATGCTTGGATACTTTCATATTTTGTGGAAATGAACATCAAATTGTTGATAAATAACTTTATATAATATATGTTTATTATTAACATTATCAGAAATGTTAAAAGTTCAGCAAGTTTGTAATAAAACAAAGCGACTAGCATCATAAAATGCAAACTGCAAACAAAACAACCACCAAAGTACGGCCTACAGCAAAGAAACCATATTCTACGCCTCGCTGCATCAAGTTCCACTATCATCTGGAAGCAATCAGCAAGCGAACGAACGAAACATCCGACAACGTTGTAAGCAAAGGAAAAAAAAAACACGTAAAACAAATTCAAAACTGAACCAAACAACACTCACACTTGGAAACGACACCAAACGAACAACCAACACAGCCCGAACGAGGCGCGAAACGGTTTCCTCTTTCCCTTCCACATGTGAGCATGATAAGATGGTACACAGGCGGCGTTGCCTTGAACTCGCGTCCCGTCGACCTTGCCGTCGACACCGGGGGCAAACCCGCGTCGATATGTTCCGCATTTACCCTTCTACAGTCGTTTCTGGGAACGCTGGCTGCCAGCAACCTTTTCAAATCGTACGATTTGTCTCGCTAGGCCTCCAAAATGCGTTAGAAAAAATAAAAAACCACAAACACTCACCAGAATACGCTAGCTGTTCGTTTGGCGTTGGTTTGGGGCAAGGGACGAGCGAACCCGTAGCGAAAACATTTGGGCAAACCAGAAAGCTTCGTACCTCGAGCGAGGAAAGAGTTAGAGAGCTCAGTAGCATCAGCACGATCGCGTACCGAGGACTGGCTGAATTGCTGCGATTGCTTCTTCTGCTTTTTGTGTTCTACCTGCCTCTTACCGTGGAAATAATAATTATGATTTCAGTGTCTGCTGGCTGGTGGGACCACTGCAAAGATCTAACTGGAGGAAATTATTGCTCCACGCTGTGCTCAGCTTCCATTCCACGTTCTAGCGAAGGTTCATGGGAGCTGAGTTCAATACGAAACAGCTCGTCGTGCAAGACGTGCATAAGCAGTGATTTGATGCTCTTGGTGGTGTAAATTGTGAAGAGTTTTGTGAGAAAATATATCAAACTTTAACGTACTTGTGAAACATAAATAGGACTAAGGGACTCATCTCGAACTTTGTTTTCTTCCTAATGTTCTGAAGCCCTTTCAAGCATGACTCGCAAGCGTTTGATCTCAGCAGCACGAACACAGCGCAACAATCTAACACTAACGCTCCAAACATGCGATCGGCCCTTTGAAGCATCACATCTTGTACACCTTGTGCCTCCCTATTGACCCTCGAGGGGATGTACCCCTGTCTTTCGACGGTATGATAATTCCGCTGCAAGAATCGCATTTCCCACTCAACCAGCAAAGAAGACAAACTCGCAGACGGCTCAAACTGACCGACAAATTACGATCGTTTTGCCTTTCACCGCTGGACTGCGTTTAATGTTTTATGGCGTTTTCGTCCAATCCTTGTGGCAGCATTTTGGGTAGCAGCAGCAGCGGCCAACGTCACGCACATTGAAATACGCTTCAACAGTTGAGTAAAGTGGAGTAAGATCAAATTCCATCAGCAACCGGGAGAGAAAGGAAGTGTCCAAGTGCATTCGTGGGGATGGTGTAGATTGTGGTATGGAAAATATAATAATTCTATACCTTAGAACATTAGCATGTCAAGATGGAAATCATGGTCCAAACACAAAATGAAACAAGAAGTGCATTTATTCCCTCTAACAACCCACCATGCCTTCTTGTCAATCAATCGACCACTCCCTGCGTGTCTGAACGGTGCATGCGATTTTGCATGACTTGAGTGAATTTATTTCGAAGGAGTATCCTACCATGCATTCAATTACGTCCTAATGATAAAGGTTCTCTGTTAAATGCTTCATGCATTCCTGCTAAGTAAAAGCTATGTTTTACAATCACTAAACCAGCAATAATTTCCAAATGTATGCAAATATACCAGCAGGACATAATCCAACTTTAAATATGATTAATCACATAATTGCATAAAAATGCAACCTACTTCACAAACTTATTACCACCAGTCCAGTTATTCTCGCATAAACTTAAGAGACATTCCACTCTGCCTAGACAATCCACTTCCAGCTCAGCTCTACAAGGCTCCACAGAAGACGCACGTAGCGGCCAGTACCCTTCATACTGGGGAGCGAAAAAAAAATGCAAGGCGCTACGATTAAAACGAGCTCAGGCGTAATTACACGCGGCCCTACTTTAAGAACGCCGGATCATCATAAAAGAAGTCTTGCCTCATCACGGCGCCCATTCGCGACCAAACGACACCAGTGTACTACAAACGATCGTTCGTTCGATCGTTTACGGCGACAGTAGAACAGAAACGGCCGGTTGTACAAGCGTAAGTACACGCGTAAAACCGACTAAAAGAGATCGTTTTTTTTTTTCTCCCGCCCCTATCGCAACTTCGTTCCACTCGCCCGGCTTGGCTGATGAGACGACAGAAATGAAAACAATTTATCGCACTGGTCGCCCATCGTGACGCCTCCAGTGACTTTACGCACCATTGAAGAGGGGAGGGGGAGATCCTGTAAAATCAGACACTTACGCGAGAGGAAGATAACTAACCGCGCTAAAGAAAATGATGAAAATTACACACACAACTAGTAGAAGCTCACCGATTGTCGGATTACAAGTTGAAGGTCAGCCGATTGGGCCGTTCACTTCCTCGTCCGGACGGTGCACCCAGCAACGGTGCGGCCAATGCAAACCCAACCATCTCCACAGCGCTGCCAACATCGGCCTGCAATCCGATGGCGCCCGATCGTCCCCGATGTCGGTGCGTAACAAAACCCACACAGCGGTGAAGTAACCCACGACGTGGCCCGTCGTAATGCAGCCTGCCCGGTTAGCTAGCCAGGCAAGATCTACGCAATATTTAATCCACGCGTCATCGACCGATGCTCATTTGCATTATTATTCAACTAATTTGTCATCTCGTTGCGTCCAATTGCCGCTTTCTTAGCGCAGTATCAGGCGCGCAGACAGCGCGTTTCTTCCAATTCCTGCCGGAGCTTCTTCCGGCCCGGGAGGCTGGGCCCGGTTTTTGTTTTCCACCCTACCCAGACGCGCAAACGAGCCACAAAGAGGCGAAAGTCCTCACTGCACTTGTGCTGTGCATGCTGATGCATTCTCTGGCGGTGCACTTTCACCACCGGCAGCCTGGCCTGGACGCTATCGCACTGGGTGTGCACTGGGTTTTTGTTTCGGTTTCTTGCGCCCGCTCCTCAAACGAGGTCGTGTCGCCCCGGCCACTCATTTGTCAAATGAGTCGTTTCCGTTTGCCAACGCTAGGCCTTCATGTCATGTCATAATAGTAGCACACGCACAGCCACAGCACCCAAGTGCAACGCTGTCGGTTTGGAAAAGTGACACCAAGAGTCCCCCGATTCGCCGAGGGCGGGTACCGAGGCGCGTACCGCGTGTCTAGCGATTATGCAGGAAGTTGTTACGACGGGCAAATAGTACACGCATGATATGTTTTTTTCATTCGCGTGCGTGTAGTAAACGCAAAGTGTAACGGGTAACGGCGTTAGTGTGAGAAGCAATTGTTCGGTGGAGGTGCATGGAAGAAGCCTATCCGAAGCGTCTCCTGCATTCAATTTAATCATATAAATAGAGATCATTCACATTGGGTTCATCTGGGCTACCTGAAGAGGACTCCAGATGCTAAAATTAACATCCACTGACAGACCAACGGATCGTATGAGTTGTTTATTCCCTATTGGATTAGATGTCTAACGCTTGCCAATAAACATTGAACAAAGCATTTGTATAGATATTTAAAGCTTCAAGACATTTAAAAATATTTAATTACTTTCAGGGGTATAGATGGACATAACATAACGCTTAAGCGTATGCTATTGCAAATCCAACAAATCACATCACACGTGGCTATTGAACTACACTGTCCTGGCCGATCGCTTAACCGATTGCTTAACGCCAACCGGTCAGTGCATCATTGCAATCCCAACCAGCGACAATTATGTGAGTGTGTCTGTCTTTCGCTTAGCTAATTGAAGCCATTAAGCCGATTGCAGCCCCCTCGATCGAAACCCCCGTACGTGCCAAATGCCCATCTCTCGCCGTTCGAATCGTCGCCGAGTTTCACACGACTTCGCAGCACTGCACTGGAACTTTGGCCGCAATGACCCCTCCCTCGCCCTACCCTCCCCACCACTGTGTCAGATGCAACCAGATCAGATTTGTTTGAAAACCTCTCGAAGGCTTCACCGCAATGTGGTTCGCTTGTGCAAAAGCGCCCCAATACGTCTGCCTCAACCCCCCGGGTAATCAGACCCACCGACACACTGTTGTTTCACGGACAGTGTGTGTGTGTGTGGTTGTGTTTGTTTGCGGCTTCATTCATGCAAACGCTGAGTGAGATTTTCCTGCTTGAAGGGCTTGACACAAATACCGCACCGGATGATCGTGCACGGGGCACGGGGCGATCCGTCCGATGAAGTCACCAGCAACCAAAACCCTTGAGATCATGGTTTCCTTCGATCGACACACACACATACTAGATCACAGGGAGGGGAAAATTAAACCCGGCAACAACAAATTGCTACGGATTACAGTCGGTTTAATCTCAGCCGTATGCTACACTCACGCCTTGGTGAGATAGTGTGCGGAGAAGTAAAAGCGTTAAGCCTTAAGACGGCAGAGGAATACGTTTAATGCTGGAAGAAGTGTTTCCTATCGCAACAGCACAACTTAATTTGCACAAATCAAAGTATTCGAAAGCAAAATGGTTTGCTTAAGCATTTATGCTCTTTTTAGACAAAGTTAAAGGCTTCGGAAGACGAACGGACTTAACTTGATACCCTTGGAAACTTTTTTTTTAGTTACATCCGCTATGGTTTCAGTGGGCAGGAAACGGCCTCTTAAACCAGGAATGCAACACTTTGAAATTGGAGAACCATACCAGAAAGGACTATTTTTATGCGTGTCACCTTTACCCTATGGTGAAGCCTTATCGCTGCAGCTACCCTATGTATGTAGGGAAGTTGGCATTTTTTACATCGCATACCAGGCTTGCTAGCTTGCTAAAAATCAAGAAGAATGTCAAGGTTTGCAAAATAATGTAAAAAAAAAGAAAACATCCAAATGAAGTTACATTCGAAAATTAAATCTAAATCTGATTTAGTGACCCAAATCTACAGCACGCCACAAAAACCCTTAAAACAAAACAATCACTTTCATTGAAAAGCAAGCCACTCCACTTTTCGGGGCTCTTCATTTCGGGGCACGATCGATAGAAACTGTCCACACCGGTTGGGGAACAAACGAAGAAGCCGACAAAGCCACACAAGCCCGCCATTCGTTCCGGGGGTGGCCACTCTGGCCCACAACTGTCATACGCCGCCGGCCGCCATTGGAGATTTTGTTTCCCGGCAAACGAAGCAGCACACACACACACAAAAAACGACCTACAACGACCAACACGCCCCAACTCAAAAGGTACAGGTTGCTGAATTGTTTGTTACCCGTCCGGGCATCCCACCGACAAACCAACAAAAAAGGTAAATGTTGATCTTATCTTGAAGTGCGTTTCACGAGCAACACAAGTTGCGGGCCACGACGCCTCCAGTGCGAGAGTGCGGGCTTATCAGTTTTGAAAACTAGATAAAAAAAAACACGTTGCTTGCACTGATGAGGACAAACTATGAGACACTGTTCAAACCCACACAGCAACAGAACACGAGTAGAAATGGGGCCACGTAAAGGGCCACGTTGGCCGACCGCATTTTGTCGCAGCGCCGATGTGTCTGCGCGAAATGCGCTAAACTTGCGCGAGGGTATTCACACCGCTTGATGACACAAACTGCGCTTTTTTTTTTGTTATTTACAATTTGATATTTCCGTCCATTTGCTCAAGTGGGTGTGTGTCGCGTAATGAAAGATAGAAAAAAAGATTCTGCTTTTTGCGATAACATCGACTTCGATGCGGCCTAACGATGATGACGCCAATCACATCACTCTGACATCCTTGAAGACGACCTTGCGATGCCATCACTAGCACATAAAACAGAGCCCTTCACGATGAATCACGTTGCCGAAAAAAAACCTTCCCCAAAGGAGTACACAAACCGGAAATTCAATACGCAACTACGGTGACGGGCACGTTGATTACCCTTTGCTTTCAAGCAAGCAAGAATCGACCGGGTCATCTTAATCCCGGTGCAGACAGAAGCTGTCTAAGCACAGTGCGGTGTGTGCACCCGAAACACCGGTAAGTTCATATTTCATGCCGCCGTCCGCTTAATGTCAACGTCAACAGTCTAATAGGCATTGGGCTCGGTTTGATGATGGTTTTGTGGAGAAGCTTCGGCAATCCCTTTTTGACGGACCTTGCACACGGCACCGTTTAAATATTTAACCTCACCGGACCCGTTCTCGGGATGACGAAGGGAACGAAAAAGGGTTATGGACGGCAACATAATCCCATCGATCCGTACCTGCTGCTATCAGTTAACGAGGCGACTGGTGGATTAACTCTTCAGGCTACTGCAGCTACTGGCTAACCAAGGTTAGTTAGAGGCAAATAAGCAATGCTCGCTATGTGCATTGAAAACCTTCAGCGCTTTTCTAATCGGGGAATGTGTTGAGTGGAGCGAAGGAATGCTTAGCATTCAATTTCATTAAATAAAGAACCATAACGCGCGCCCCTTTCTTTGTAACCTTGTCCGCTCGCCAAAGCAAACGCACCAGCCGGGTAGGCAGAACCCTCTAAGCAAAGCAACTCCATCCATCCTTGGTAAAGTTTCATCAATGAAACAAGTCTCACTTGTGCAGTGTTTCAGAGAAAACATAGCATCTAGCGCAGGGCACTTCTCCGAACCCAAACGGGACATTGCAACGGGCTGATGGCATTATGCACTCGCTGCACGTCTGCTGCAACTGCCTGCTTGAAAGCTGTCAGCGCGCTTCCCTTCACCGTACTAAAAACAAACGCTCAAAGACAAACTCGTTCGTGTTTGACGTGCTGCGACAAATAATAATGCTGACCTAGGCACCTGAAAGCCCCAAGCCCAGTGTGTACAAAAGGAGTTCCACAACGACATCGCACCAAGCGTGTTGGTTTCCTGGTATCAGGGGCCGACCCTATCCCTTAACCATCGCGGGGCCTCCAAGAACGATCGGAACCGCACACTGGGCTCGAAATGAGCCGAACACCTGTTCCAAGCAAGTGTGTTCACGACAGCCACGTCACCACTGCAGGTAGTTAGCCGCATGATTAATCGATGCCATCCGAACGTTCCGATCCGGTCCCAACAACCCCCTGCGCTCTAATGAGTTCGCACACAAGCGTTGCAGCAACGCGCTTGCTAATGATCATTCCCGGGCCAAGCCGTCGGTTTCGATTGCATCGCTGCGCCACTGCCGGATTCGATGCGATGCCGAACCGATAAGCTGAAATTTCTCGCTACGTTCCAGCGTCTCTATAAATTAGTTACCACTCTGCCCTAGCAAAGGGAGCCACACAGCGCCGGAAACAGGCCACAAGAACAGAAGACATGACTAAACATATCTGCATAGCTTGCAAGTAACACGCACCCGTAGCGAAGTCCTTCGCATTGGTTGCGTGGAGTTTTAATTTTGTATCTTTTCATTGCTTTGGGTACGTATGTGTGTGTGTGTTTGTGTGTAAAGGGAATATACACATTGTTTCCTTGGAGCGATGCAATTTGTTGCGGGTAGCGCGCAGCAAATATCAATCAAATTCATCAGCATCGGGCTTTATCTGATGAAATGTTTACACATTCTTTGCGTCGCTTGCCCTCAACCATGGCACTCGACGTATCTGAGAAGCATATGTGGTTACGATATTATACAGACATAACGAACAAACCAAAAAAAGGGTTTACAAACGCAGAGAATGCAACGTGCGATAAGATAAAGAGAAAATTAACTAATCAATTATTTTAAGTGCAAGCAGTGGCGCAATCGGCTGTGTTTTCGGGCATGGGCATCGTTGCGTATAATAGGAATGACACGCTTTTGATCAATTGTAAGTATAAGATAGTTTCACTTTCATACATTTTGTTGATGTTTTTGACTAGAATTTAAACTAAATTATTTTAAAATCACAAAAATTCAGTGCCAACTAAAAGAAAACAATACATCATTTCTTCTGGTTCGCTAATCTCAAGACGCATCTCTCTTTTCTGATTCCATCACTATTCCATTCACTTATGTATGTATGTGTGCGAGTGAGATAAAGATAATAAATCTATGTTTTTGTTTACCCTCACTCCGCTTTAAACCACGCACCTCGTAATCTAACCATCACCAAAACCCCCTGGAAAAGAAATAGATCAGCTTAGGAACAAGAGAAAGAAGCCTCATTTTGGTTACCCAGGCTAACCTAAACTCACCGAAAAAAATGAAAATAAAACAAAATGCATCCACCTATCGGTCCGTTACAATCGGCCCCCACTCCAAACAAACCCGTGCCGTGGATGGTGAATGAACGGGGGCTGAATAATGAAATATTGCTCCATCTTTCGATCGAAACGCACAAGATGTAAAAAGCAGATCAAACCTAACAATTCATGCAGATGACGAACGAACGTTTGGGATGACTTTTCCTACACCCTGGCAGGGTACGAAAAGGAAGGGAGGGTCGTGTGCCACGCCAGTGAAGGAACTGAACCCGAACCGAACCTGCCCTGTGTCGACAGACGCCCGAACGAAAGCGATAAGATAACAGTGTGGATGTGAAAAACTTGGACGAAAACTCAGTGCCAGGGAAATGGCAGAGCACCCTGCCCGTGGAAGAGAAAGTCACCCTCATGCCACGGGTGTGTAGACAAAGCAGTGCAGACAAACACACGAGACCGAGTGCAGCCTCGAACACACTAATTAAACCATTCAGAAACGTTGATGCGTCCACGCGATTATGACGACGGATGGCGAAACTGGTGGAGGTCAGATGTGAAGATGTGTTTCTCCGGCCTTTTTATGATCGTGTTGCGCACACAAAGCGGTTTTAACAACGGTTTTGTCTAGCAGAGCGATGTGATTTGTACAGTTTGTTTTTAAAATTTAAATTCCATCCAAACATAGGGTTCTACGAAGGCTGTACTTTACTCTTACTTTATGCTTCCCGACAGATCACGGTGAGCTACGCTTACCTTGCTCTTTTTCCCCATTAAAATCATCCACCGAAGAAGCGCAATGCTCCGCAATGCAGCACCGTGAAAGCACCTCCTGGGGTGTGATCTATTCACGGCTCGCTGTGGCTGTGTGTGTGCCGGAGGGCATAAAAATATTTTGACACCATCAACACACCGTGGTGCAGCAAAGTGAAGTCAAACGCCCGGCCAGTCCACACACACAAACACACGCCCATCACCATGGCATATGGGGTGTAAAGTTGATTAATACGGCTCTCATCCAGGCGACGGGCAGATCCGGAGCAAACCCCCAATCCCCCATTGGACAGCCATATCGTGCGTTTGGATTCGTAACAGTTTGAAGTTCGAAGCCGTGTCTGTAAATGGTGAACGAGGTGAGGATCGGATCGTGAGGGTCGAAGCTCCATCAAGCGTCGGGTGGTAAGACCAATCGAGGACCGTGTCCGAAAGGCATCTCGAAATGGCTCGCTCGACGCAATCCCAAAAACCCGGATGCTTTCCGGCTGTCCGTACGTCCGGGGGCTTGGGCTAGAGTTGAGCAACGAATCGTCTACGGCGTCTTGCCACAGCGAACCAATTATGGATCAAGCGCAGTTGGAAGATTGTGAAAGCTTACATCGTAACAATCGAACATCGAGTCAGTGCACGATAATCCCCAGCCTCGATTATTGATCACCGAAAAACTTGGCCCACGAGTGTGCCCTCATTAGTGAGTCCTCACATTGGGACATTTCTTGAACAGTAGGATTCGGTGTAGGCATTCTCATATCGTTCGAGTACATTCTCGTCAGATATGGAGCACGATACAAGTACATCAACCTTCCTCTTATCTATAACCGCTCCCATAGTGTGTCAACCCATGCCAGGTACTACGAGGCTTTTGATGGATTGCAGTACAACCCACACTTACCGCAAAACCTCGTTCCACCCGCAGAAACCACCAGCAACTAAGAAGAAGTTAATATCTTCCATCGCACTAAGATATTACTATAAGCGGCCCTACACCATCTATCAGTGCGGGATCTAATCAGTGGAACCACCATGGTCACACTGGGCTCTCCGCTTAATAATCTCGTATTTCACGCGAATATCCCCCACAGCGTCACACGTCACAGACCTTGAACAGAACAGAAGCCATTCCCTCGGCTAGAAATAACACCCACGGTAGTTCATCCCCCATCTGTCCAACCGCTTTAGCGATTGTACGCCCACCGTCGCGTTCGCGTTCAGCGCAAAGATCTTCGTCCACAGGATCGGATGCACTTTGGAGAACAATATCCCCATATACCAGGTTGCATCACATACAGCCACACACGCCCTTCTCGCTTCAGAAGAACGTATGAAAGCGAAGTACTTTGGCTGGCGAATGGCTAATGGCGTACACGGTACCGCTCCCGTGCTAGTTTCAGCGCCTTATCGGATCAGGCCACCCCGTTGCTGGACGGATGGAGGATTGCCACGGCACGTACCACGCAAATAAGAACACACAAACACACTGACTATACCGTAGGTGTAGAGTATACCGCGGTGTGACTGCGCGATGGAAAGGTCAACAAACCAGCCAGTCGGTTTTATGACAGCAACAAACCACGGCGGCGACAGTCCCATCGTACGCACAGCACCCAAGCCTTGATTGAACAACGGTGTGGGAGGACGGCGACAGTGAAGACGTTTTCCCCGACACGCCAACGGCCAGGCAAAACCCCCATCTCGCTCCGAGTGTCCAGCCGGCTGGAAGCGTACGCCGTACAAAACCAACTCGATAAAGATACGCCGAACGTCAAACGGTAGTCGAATGTGACAAGGCACCGGCAGCAAGGTAGACCTCCGGCCAAGAAGAGCTCCCAGGCTGTGTACGGCCTGGTGCACAGTGAACAGAAGCGACAGTGACAGAAGAAGCGACCCGATCAAAGATCGTACGTGACAGCGCGTTCGGCTGACTGATGAAGGCCGTCAATTCAATTGCTTTGAATCTTGATTAATTATTGATCTACCGAAAAGCGTACGAACGTCTTAGGAAAGGCTTCAGAGGCGGGCCAGCTTTTTGAGCTTTGAGCTGATCAGTGTGGTTTGGGACATTAAAACATGGAGAGGGGGGATACAAGGGAAGAAAACCAAACAACAACGTCCCAATTGCTTCGACATCGTTTAGTGGTAACGAGGTAAGTGGTCTTCTGGGTTTGAGTTCCAAAGAAAGACCCAAAAAAAATATACACACACACTCTGTCTGTCCGGTTCACTGTCTAGCGAGCAAAAGACCGGTGGCCCGGTCTCGGATTATCATTATTTTCGAATTATCAGCCATTAGTTTTAATCGAGTGTGCATTAGTGCCCAACCACACAAAGACACCAACCCCCGTTGGAGTTTCCCCCCAAAAAGCCATGTTTGATCAACGTACGTGCGTCTGTGTATCCGGGGACCACAATGGAAAGTCGGTCAGCAGCTGTGCATGCAAGAAAAGCAGGATAGCAAACCCCCGACCCACACACACACATACACACAGCACATGGGAAAAATGTTTGGTTAAGCAAATGATCAACAAATGACACACTTTCGTCCTCAGAAGTGGACTGAGGGACGAAGAATTGATTGTCGCGATCTCAAACTCACCGTCAGGTTCAGCTCTTACTGTGCAATTAAAACCCTATTTAGAGCCTGGTTAAAAAAGAATTAGCAGTCAACAAGCGGTTGATCATACGTTTCATTTAATCAGGCTCCGTGTCGGGCTCCGTTTCGGTAATGGGTTCATAGTTTCACAGTTTCTTGGGAAAGTTCTTGGTTGGATATCTACAGTGAGCAGTTACAGTGCCTTATCAATTAAGCGGGGGGTTTTATTACAATGTACTACGCGGTTAAACCGTCCCCAATCAGTAGTTTTGTAATGTTGTTTGACGTTAGCTACATGAACAGCTTATAATGACCTCATTAATCGCTGTTGTGGTTGACTTTTGCTTGCAACACTTCATCTAACACACATCAACATTTCACACAATCCTACGAGCGCAAAGTTTGACACACAATCTCTAACCATTTATTGTGAAACCTTAACCGATACAGCCTCGCGAAAGCATAGAAGGTAAAGCACGTACAAGCTGCTTCTCGTACACAAGCAGTTTCCCTTCCAGGTAGATGGTGTTGGTACGATAAAAGCTGACGCAGCGATAAACTACAACACCCGATGGTAGTATGCATATCTTTGCCCTGGAATCGAACCAACGTTCAGTTCGATCGCCCAGATCCCGGATCCTTATCCCGGGCGGCAGAGCGAAGCGGCAAGCCAACAACCAACGCTCCCTTCTGCATCACATCGTCCCTAGGTACCTAGCCCTCCTCGGTGTAGCAAATTTATCCGCGCTCGTTCGCTCGTGCGCGCGTAATTTTACGACGCTTCGATCCGACACTATCGCCCGAGACCCGGGAAAGATCGGAGCGCATAAACTATCTCGCTAACTATCGATCGGACCCCGCGTGTATCGATTGCTCGGCCACCGATCTTCCCGGGGTCGTCGATCGCTAAAACGCAACATCTCGCATCGTTTGCTCCCCTTTCTTTTCCCTTCGCCCGACTTACCTGTGGCAGATGGACGAGGTCCGTGGTGGCTGCACTGCCGAGCCGCACCGTGGCGGCCGGCACGGGGCACCGGCACTCATCACACCCGTAGCAAACGAGGGAACAGCTAAACTAATCCCACCGGGAACCAATCCTCCTAGACACACGGAGCAATATTTTTCCAATTTACCGCACCGCACGCCGCCGGCCTCGATCGCCCAACGGTTCCTCCGAAATCAGGTTGGGTTGAAAGTAAAATCGCGATCGAGAACGAGATCGATCGTGTGTTTTTTTTTACCCTGGTCAAACAATCTTGCACACTCACTGGAAGGATTTCTCACCCCGTTTGATGCACGGCCGGGGTTGGTTGGGGTGGCTAATAACCTTCGCCTATTATTGCTTCATTACACCACTATTTATGGATAATTTATAATTTACTGCCATATTTCACTAGCGGACCTAGGAGGAGCAGAGTCGCCACCATTATCACTGCCGCATGGGTCGCACAGATGGAGGCACGCACACTACAGACGTTTCAGGCTGCAAACTTGCTGAATTATCGTACCAGAATATAACGATGGACGCAGCACAGATTCTATCCAGATATTATTCACCTCTTGTGTGGAACTTCAACACCAGCATAGATTTACAATTTCTGGTTTCTTTCTTCGTGGAAATTACAACACTCAGAACACCATAAAACCCCGGTGATGTCTCCGGCACAAGATGATGCAAAATGCTATTATGTCAACGTATCCGTTTACCACTCACTGTTGAGCCGTTGATTAGACGATGCAACGGCTGTGGTCGGTGGTGTAATCTATTAACCTCAAAGTGTTTGTGGGTTTTGTGATGTGCTGAAAATAGAACAGAGCAAAGAGAGGGAAAAAGAACATAAATCAGTTGCATTAGCAGCAGGCAGGAAGTGAAAGCAAAGTAGGTAAACAACACGTCAGCAATTTGTTCACAAGTGACAGGGATTTTACAGGTTTATAAGTCAGTCACACTTCTGAAGTGGTCCTAATGTTGAGTGCTTGGGTGTTAAAAAGACTTAAGGAGCATTGACATAGGTTCGATTTATTGCTCTACCAAAAACCAGTTCAACATAAATACAGTTTTTTGTTATATTTTCTCTTCCTTAACTTAAAGGAGTTGAATCGCTCGGAAATTGGTTTGAAAATGGATTTCCATTAGAAAATCATTACCAGCTAGTTTATTACCAATTGATAATAACGGCAATTTCCCATGTTTTTGTTCCTTTCCCGCAACAGCATCTTATTGCTCACTTTAAATTAACGACAACTGCAGCACAAGCGCGCGGTCCTACATTACAGGGGCATAATATTAAACCACCCACTTCTGCAGCCACGATTGGTCATAAAACTTCACTCACTTTAGCGCAGACAAGTAGCTGCGCCCGTACCAAGCAACACTCATCGCTGGAACGGGCGCAGCCGTTCTCGCAAAAACAATCAACTGCATCCGATATTCTATTAGCGCAAACTTTCGCCACACAATTGCGGCATCGAAGGTGAGGCTGAGCAGGGGAAGGATAGAGCAAAAACCCCGAGACAACTGGCCACCAATTGCGACTCATCACATCATCTGTGTGTATTCCATAATTTTTCGCTCTCCTCACTTGCAACGACCGCAGGCGACGAACGCGGCAATCGTGAGTGCGGCGCGATCTTCTGGTTGAAGATGATGACGACGACGGCGCTATTAAAAATCTCATTTTCTTATCTCAAACCCAGCGCAGAGCGTCCACCGAGCTTCAGCCCATTCGCTGGTTCCTTTTCAACCCGTTTCTCTAACACACACACACGCGCATTCAAGGTTCAGGTTCACTTGTCCCACCAAACGGTGGTAAGCGCCCTAGAACGGTTGCCTGCGAGCAAAATCAAAACCTCCCGTTGCAGCATGCACCGCGCGAGGCTGATTAACGGCCGCGGAAATCCACGCCGCAGCAACCGAAACCGGGTGACTTGTATTTTCTCTTGTGCAGAACCCCTCCTTCCAGTCTCACTATGGTATGTATGGAAATAGTGTAAGTAAGTAATTACAATCATAATAAATGAACAACGATGATGAGCGAAACGGCGCGCAGCAATGCGCCCCAAAACGTGCCTCAAGAATTGTTCGCACGCGCGCGTGTGTGTGTTTGAATGTGGTGATTAATACTCGTTTCTTGGAGCCTTTCCATTTTTTTCTCCTTCTTGTGAATCACAAAGCGATAGAAGCGAGTTTTAACCTTCAAGCGTGATGGAAATGCTTTGCCATCTGCAGCTGTTACAGTGCACTCTTCAAGTACAAACAGCTGAAAATGACTGTTCTGCCTGTTCTGGCCGTTGTTGTTGTCGTTAGCTAAGAACGTGAGGTTAAAAATCGTGCCCAGCTTTCTGCTTTACTTCTGGGTTGATTTCCAAACCCTTCAACGAGCGGGGGTTTAACAGCACTTAAGCACATAAGCGGCGTTACGGACGCAGCTTCACTCGGCTCAGTTGCGGCAGCCCCCACTTCAGCATCAGCTACTGATAATGATTGGATTGTGTTCGGACGAAACATTTCAATCGTACCCAACGCTTATGTTGTGATGGTGGTGTGTAATCGGAAAAAAGGGTAGCATAACATACTCAGCTATCATCCATATGGTTTTTTTTTGTTCTGTGCCAGAAGGCAACACTTGATGCATAAGTGTCGACTTCTATGTTTCAATCACAAAGCCACATTTGTTCCTCTAATAATGTTTGGAACGTTCCATACAAAAAAAACGCAAAAAATTTACGACCGCTTTTTCCAATACAAAAACATTCATCGATGCAACAAACTATTTAAAGCCCGCTATTAATGCCCGCTAGCTCCCTGAATGACGGAACCACTTCCCTAACTGTAAGCCTTGACATTACGAGACACCCGTGCAAACGTTCCCGCTAGCTTGAACGTGCTCCCAGCAAGATGTTAGCATGTTAGTAGAGCTGCAACATTGTGTACTATCTTGCTGGCACCAGCTCGCAGTCCTCCTAAGCGAGCAGCATACAAAGCCAAACAAACAGCAAAATTTTACTAATAACAATAAATAAGCTTATGCGCTGTCTTTTTCCAAGTTCTCTGCGCCCAACGCGGTACAATTAGCGTCAAACGCGAACACGAAACAATACACGGGACGGGACGTTCTTGACCAAGGACGAATGCTCGTGTTTTAAGGGAATATCAAAAAAGACAAAAGACTGCACCACCACCACCAAAAGGTTGCAAAAATTAGGGGACACGGGGACACCATAAAACCGGTCGGGTTTGGAGTGGAGAGCGAGATGCTGCTGCTGCTGCCATTCATCAAAAAATGGACAGGCTCACAGCAACAACAGGGACAGTAGTGGTGGTTGCCACGCAAGTCTCGGCGTTGCGCTCGTACGGTCACGTTTTTTCGGAAGGTTCGTTCTCCATGGCCTTGCTGGGGTCCCCCCGCGACGAAAAAGGAGCAGTCCCCCACACACCCGAGCACGTCCAACCGCGGGAAGAGGAATCTTTCAAGCACGAGCTTCACTCGTACTGAGGTTTTGCGTGGAGAAGATGGGCTCGAAATAATTCCTGTTGCCGTAAACAGTTCACAAACGATCGGATGGCCGAAAAAAAACAACCCAAAAACTCCAGAAGGAACTAATATTTCCCTCCATCCCTCGGTGTGTCTGCTGGTACGGGGTATTGGGGTTTGCGCCAGCGGGCATCTTGTACGAAAGGCATCACGCAACGCGGAACTTTAAGACAGTAACGGCAGCAAAACCGGTACCCGTACGAATCCTTCCCTTTCTCCTCCTCCACGAAAACCCCCTGAGGACATACAGGAATGGCAAACAACATACAACATAAAACAAAAACAAAAAAACCGCCAATCGCCAAATGAGCAAAAGGTTCCAGTTTTTTTGAAGGTCGTTGCTTAGTGTGTGTTGAAATTCGAACGTGCGTTTGTTTGAAACATGTTGGCCAAATTGATCGATACCTTCATTTAAGTTAGTTTTTAACGATCATGAGAATTGTAATAACATTAACTGCTGCAAAAGCTGGAATTAGTATGATATTCGCTAGCTATGTAGAACAAGAATAAATTATATAAAGAAGACACCCTCAACCCTGTTGATAATTCCTGACAAAGTCTTTAACATAAATAAAACTGAAACCTTCCCGCGCAATATACAATATTGCTGTATCATCTAGAATTTGAGATCCAATCACAGCACAACACATACCACGCATGCGCATCGGTCGAGAAATGGCGCGAAAAGTAAACAAATCGCACCACCCCCTCTGCGCAATGTCTGTGCGGTTTTGTTTGCGCAACGTTGTGTGCTTTTCACGCCGATCCTCTTTCTGTTCGCGCACTGTTCGCACATTTTGCCACCACATAAGCCTTTTTATGTGGGGATAACAGACATACACACACAAAACAGCGATGCTGCTGCCAGCAGTATTTGACATATTCTTTCTTCCATCCTCGACACTTCAACACATTTGCGCGGATGGTGTTCAATAGAATGTGCGCTGTGCGTGATGCCCATTGCGCGCAAATGTCCACGCTTCGGACGCGCTGCTGCGTAGCGTGTGTGTAGGAAAGGTTCAAATGGCAAACGCTTTAACGATTTAAAGTTTGAGCTCCTTTTGCTGCTTGACTGTTTATGCTGCTGGGAGTTTCATGTAAATCATCTCCGAACTGGGGATCCTCTCAGCAACCAGAAGCGACCGTCATTCGAGATCCTTCCCCGGAGGACCCTTTACAATCCGCGCCTCTCTCTCTCCTCTCTTCCCTTGCTTCCCTTCGAAAACAAAACCTCCAAAACTACGCGCGAATCTTCTTCCCCGCGTGTTCGAACGGCACTAAACGCGTTGGTGTTGTATGTTTGTTTAAAGTTTGGTCACGTTGCTGCGGGCCAAGATGGCACGATCCACAGACGAACGGCACGATCCCAAGGGGGCAAAGCTGCAGAGGCAGGCACGAAGGCAAACAGGGGATAAAATGAACCATCTTGCGGAGCATGGCAACACAGGATGCGCAACGACATTGAGAGCAAAACGAAACGGTTTGCAGCTTCAGCCGGCTGTCTGGCACATCAAAAATTGGGGCCCACGGCCCACGAGCGATCGGGAACGCAAGGGATCGAGTTGCCCATTTTCAGGGATCTCCATTTTCCTGCCCTCCTCTTCCTCTTCACTCCTCCCCTGGGGTAAACACGGACCAAATGGACGCATTTAATTAATTGCCCAAGAACAGATTTCGACCATTTTTGGCTGGTGGTACGGCTGGTGGTACGGGCCTGTGGGGCAGTGTTTTCGTTAATGGAACCTTAGACGCTCCCTTAAAAGCCAATAAACCGAGGAAATGCATTTGCTGATGTTGCTCCGGTTTTGGTAAGTGTGTGTGTGTGTGTTTGTGTGTTTATATGTGCTCTGGTTGATGTATAACCTGCTTCCTTCCTTCTTCGATAAATCATTTAATGATTTGTTGCCTTGTTAGGACGCTTTTTTTCGTCTGCACTATAAACACTGCTTTCGTGTTAGTTTGCAACAAAGTTTTAAATTGAAATTATGAATTATTTAAACATATTGATTGCATTCTTTTTCGTTGCATATTTATGGCGCGTGCTGCAAGCAAACTCCGATCGTTATTCCTAATTAAAAGCAACAAATGTTGAACTGATCAACAAAATTTGCTACAAAATGATCCAACACATACCCGCCAAAACGCTAAAATGCATCTCCCACACAACACAAATTATAAAATATTGCGAAATTGTTCCTCAAACTCCCACCCTAAACGTAAAGCTCAACCCGCAGCAATTGATTTGCATTGGACACCTCTTCATACAAACGGCTACAACATACATCGATTTTCGAGCAGTCAGCAGTTTGGGGAGGTTCGAAAAAAAAACTGTTGCTAATAATCGTAAACCACCAGACCGATATGGAAATAGTTGTCGTAAAACGCACACGATTCTCGCACGAGACTAGGGCAAGTTCAAATGACAGAGCAAACGATACACGGCAATGGTTCCGAAAAAAGAGGAAAGGCGTGCTAAGAATTGATCGCGGTAGATCCATCGAGATCCACCTTCTTCAACCCCTTGGCAGGATACTGCTCCAAGCGGCCTCAACAACGACCCGAAAAGCCTCACTCGGCACTTTTTTTCCTGAACTAAAAATCAACTTTAGCCGCGGACGCGGTCGCGACTCGGCTGCGCACAGAATTATTTGCATACAAATCACAACGCCCGAGTTCCAGTTTTACACCCCGTGTACCCCGGGTACGGCGAAATATGCGCCATTAAAACCCTGTCCCGTCCATTCCAGCCCCCTCCAAAACGGACGCCATTTGATTGTGTTTGCGTTGTGGGGTTAGGTTAGAATCTATTTATTTCCCCAATCAGGTTAAAGTTGATGGAATGCTCAACCCATTGGGTTCTGTTCCGCATTTTATCTCGCCTTACCTTTTTCTCGTGACTGTGTGAAGGATGCTATCCAAAATATGTTGCCAATGTGTTTGATATAATTCAATTTTATATTAATTCTAAAAAAAACTCTTCCACTAATTGGTGTACAACTTTTTCACCCTCTTAAACACAACTGATCATTGCGCAACAACAAAAACATGCACCACTTCTTGTACTTATATGTTTTAACAATTATTTTTTTCAACACACATCAAACTCTTTCCACGCTTATAATCAAATCACACCACAACTGCACAATTTGCTGGAGCCAGACACACTTCTAACACTTGCGTGGTGGGTACGCCACCACCTCCGCCGACCTGGGAGGTGCCGTTTAAAAATAAATCTCATGCGCACACATTCGAAGGCTTTCCTCAGAGCCAAGATTCACCTTCTATCATAATTTGTGCCCGTCTGTACAGGCTCTGTTTTAAAATGCACTACTGCTTGCCGTAGTTGGCGCTTGATTTATTTTACACACCGATCAACGAATCTGTTCACCGTCACCGTTTAAGATCGCGCGATGGACGCGTCAAGGCGCACACGACACGCATAGAACACTTGGGCTCGACGCGTAACAACGAGCGCCACCGATAACCGAGCGCAGCAACCGACCGACCGACCGACCGTTGCGACGATAGAGCAAAGACTTACAGTGGCTGTGTCGAGCTGGAAGACAGATTAAACCGTCGCGTTCCCTCTCTGCACCACACGTGCTGGAGTAGACGCTCGGTGTGCCTGTGTGCGTTTGCACGCATTGGCGTAGCACTTGCGCACGCTGAGCATACGTTAGAAAATAGAAGGCCAAAATAATAAAGTATTATTTGTTTCCAAAACAAATAATGTGGTAAAGATCTTAATATTTAAGATATTTAATATTTAAGTAAGATTAATATTTTACTATTTTGAACATCCTCTTTTTCGACATTTTCTTAAATGCCACATTCGTTTAATAAAGACCGTGCTTAAAGAATAATTTCAAATTTATACAAGTAACCCCTTAATCATGAAATAATGCTCTCTCATTTTAAAACTAATACTTTTAAGATCCAGATAAATGCTCACAACTACTAAGAATAACTTTATTTACTAGCGTTACCTGATGGAATCCTACGCCATTGAACCTTCGAATTCCGCCATGAACGTTTCTTATTTTCGACAAAGTTTTTTTTTTGCTTCTAATTTTCATCCCCTAACGGCCCATTGTGGTGTCTGTTGAATGTGTGCGTGCGAGGCTCGCGTAGTCCACCACTGCCGCGCGGCAACGACCGCCAGAGAACCGGCAAAGAAAACACATGCGGCTCGAATAACGCATTTCACCCGTGCGCGCGAGAGAACCGGTTATGTTTACCTTTTGTTTCGTTAGCGTAAGTGGGCTTCTCCCGCGGAAAAGGGTTCGCTGGGGCTGTAGGGTGTGGGAGACCGATCGGTGGGAGGGGTGGGCTTGTTGCCATGGATGCTTTAATACAGGGTAGTCAAACTAACGCAAACGCTAAACGGTTTGTACCAAATTCACTCGTTTTAAATGTACAAACGTACATTTCAAAAAGAAATTTAGTATTTTAAGTATTTTGTTGTTGGAAGTAATAGGAAAAAAAGCAATAGGGACTTGATAATTGCTAATGTTTCAATAGTAATTTGACATGACTGTTTTAACCCCGCTTCGGGAAGCGTGTAGAATTAATGAGAGGCTGGCATGCGGTACACAAACACACACAAATGAAATAGGAATACATATGATTTCAGGGGTTTTCAAAGTACAAGTACTTTGTTTTATGTTAACTTTAAAAGTTTTTGATAAATAACAAAAAAGGCTAAATAATGTGTAGTATTTTTCTAATATCATATATCTCTTTAAAATATAAACTTCAAACTACTTAGATAAAATCTACAGTAATTGATCAACTTTTCGTTTGCTCAACAACAACATTGAACAACAACTTTAATGTGATACTCGAATCACGAAACTTCATATTTATTTACGGTTAAACTTAAAATTACTACCACAACTTATACAACATTTCAACTTATCCTTCCTTAGTGTTACGACCTGCGCGTACATGCGTGTAACGTGTAATCGGCTTTTCAGCCCATGCTATGGAGGGTTGCTCTGATTGTGTTTGGAAGCCATCTATGAAGTCTTCTTGAAGTTATACTGTCTATTCGATAGACTACCGAGGCGCAATACGAAAAAAAAAAACTTTGGAGGTAGAAGAGACCTTCCCGTGCCCCATCTTAATTATTATTACTTAAGAGTACTGATTTTTTATACACCTAATAACGTCACTGCCACACCTGCTCACATATTGATCGCACTAATAGTATCTAGCAACCCATGCCCTAGCGGACACTCGGCATACATCCTCCGGCAGTCCACACCATTCGCTCCATACTGGCGGGCCAACGTGTACTCGCTGCCCAGCTGATCGGTCTCGTGTGGTCTGCAAAACAAAACGGAAATGCCCAGCCCCATTAATACAACACACGGTATCGCACACGTGAGCACACCTGTAACCTACGTGAACACAACTTCAAACAGCTCGCCAACAAGCCCATTATGGTGTAGTGGCGTTTCTGCCACCTCACAGATCGTGCGCAGCAAGCAGGAGCGTCCGTTACGGTTCCAGCCGGTCAGCATGCGCTCCACCAGCTCGTAGAACTGCTTCCGG
Organism: Anopheles arabiensis; assembly: GCF_016920715.1. Lineage (NCBI taxonomy): Eukaryota > Metazoa > Arthropoda > Insecta > Diptera > Culicidae > Anopheles > Anopheles arabiensis. The sequence continues at coordinate 24,331,575 of NC_053517.1, forward strand.
CTCGTGTCCGTGTACTCACTATTGGCACGGTTCTTAAAGATCGATTCCGGCCGGGGAAAGATAATGGCGGGCAGGATGCGATAGTTGGCCTGTACGTTCAGCGACAGGTTCAAGCTGCGCGGCAACGGATGGTGAAAGCGGATCGGAGCGAGAAAGCCGAACACCATCTTCGCCACACCGCCGTTGATGGGATAGCTCAGTATCCAGCGTTTGGAGCGCTGGGAAAGGATACGACTCGCTGGACACTGGGGCGCTTCGGATGCGTCGACGATCAGGCCGGACGACAGCAGCAGAATCGAAAGGCCGATGGCGTACAGTGGTTTCAAACGTAACCGTAAGAGACTCATGATTGTGGACACTGATGCTCTTGGAATGGCCGAAAATGTGAGACTAACGGCACGAACGGTGTCTTCTTGTGCAGAGAGCCGTCTCCAAAATAGGTTTATTGTCTTACTGGTGCTAATTGTCTAAATTGGGCACAGATTCGTGAACGTATCTGGAGCACATCGGAACCAAATTCTAGACTTCGTGTGTTAACTTTCACTCGATTTGGGAACAGCAAGATGCCAATCCAAAATTTTCTTATCATAGAGTATAGAGATTCAACATTATTATCATAGGTTAAGATTTAAACGAAAATTGTTGACACGTGATCTAGCATTCCCATACCCCACGGACAGGAGTCGTACACTCGCAAACAATCAACACCATTCGCACCATACCTCCGCGCCATTAGGAATTCTGATGGCAGTACATCCGATTCTTGGGGCCTAAAAGCGACAAAAAAAACACACACACTCTAATTACAATCGCGTTTCCATCTGATTTCCCTTACAAACTCACGTAAATATCACATCCAGCAGCTCCCCTACCAGCCCGTTATGATGCAGCGGTGTGTCCGCCACTTCACACACCGTCCGCAGCAAACACTCGCGTGCCATTCGATTCGTCCCCAGCACCATCTGCAGGATCTTTTCCAGCGCACCGTACACCTGCTGCCGACTGTTCGGATCGGCATAGCGCTCCAGCTCGCGATTGCCGAAGATCGACTCCGGTCGGGGGAATATTATGTTCGGACTGATCGCATAGTTGGCCTGCACATTGATACCGAGGTTGAGGCTGCGTGGCAGTGGATGATGGAAACGAACCGGGGCCAGAAATCCGAGAATCATCTTCGCTAAGCCACCATTGATTGGGAAGCTTATAAGTCGTTTGGCACGAGCCAGCGGTACGGTCGCGTTGTCCGTGCGATCGAGCGAGCTTACACCCGCCGGCGCCTGAAGATGCCAGCACACGAGTAGTAGGATAAGCGGGAACGACGATAAGCGGCGAAAACGGTTGAAGGGGAACATTTTCACAGCACCTGTGCGGTACACCATCGGACCTGCGTCCAGTCTAATTCGCGTGATCTAACGACGACAACCTGTTGACTGGCAATTATCCGGCCAGCATCAATCCGACGACAAATCTCATCCACTGCATCCCTACACAGACAAACACGCACGCGCGCCCGGGATTGTGGGAAACTGTGGAAAAGCAAATTTGCGCTTAACTGATGGTGTTTGTTAATTAGACGCGGTACATAATTGGATCAAATTAACCGTCGACCTACTCCTGTTACGCATGCGAGCATATGAGCATACGGCTGCTTGGCCGGGGAGGAATAGGGATGAGCTTGTTGTCCGTTCCTTTTAGCGATCGACGGTCTCGTTGGTAAACGACACGCAGTGCGTCATGCCCGAGTAGCCCTGTAACGACTCAATACGTCATACGCCGTTGTTGCAATTTGTGGTCGAGATTTATGTTAACACCATGTTCTGCTGGGAAGCGAATGGGCCGCAACAATCATTAAATAGCAAGCGTTTGTGTGCTACAGAAGTCGAGTTCGTTCAGGGTGCTGCGAAATAAGACGCAGTGCAATGTTTTGAAAAGTAAAAATATAATTTAATGTTTGCTTTTGCTATTTTAAACTATTTTCTTATTTTGCTGTATTTTTTTCGTTTTCAGTAAAAATTTAACATATTATACGACAATGCTGCCATCTTAACTCTTCCTTCATCTTATTCTATTGTTATCATTTTTCTAACTGTTTTGTTGACACAAGAGCCAAATGAATAAATTAACTAAAATATAAAATAATTAAGTTAAATAAAACGATATTTCTACTGATACTACAACACCTTGTAATTAGAAAATCTTGATAAGGAATATACATGTGAGATTCTAGACAAAAATAGGACTAACGTACAAGGAACGAAACGAGCAAGGATTGATGATAGCTGCCGAAAGAGAAGGAAATAGTTGAGAGAGTGAGAGATAGAGAGGATAGCTATAAAAAAGAGAACACTAACGGAGCAGTCAGTCACGATCGGAATTGATTATAATTAATACGTGAAATAATGAACAGTTTGAAATAATGAACAGTATTTTCAATCCTTACATACATTATTTATTTTGCATAATAAGTGAAATACTCAATATTAGGAAATAATGGAGGAATTAAAGAAAACTGAAACACCATCAATAGATATTAAATACTCACGAATGATTTCAGAAAGATACGCAAGCATCATTTTCCTGAGTCTATCCGCTAATGGCGAAATAATTTGAATCTTTGTCTCCAACTGCTCACAGCTTGTGCGCAATCTTGCACGCCACTAGCTCGTAACGCTTTGTAACGGTAGCAAACCGTTAAAAGGTTGAATTGCCTGTTTACTTGTACATGTTTGCAGCTTTTATGCATCGATCGATTGGCTATGTACTTATTGCAATGGGATCGGAATAAAATGAGTAAAACATTAGATGTTTCGTAACGTAATATGTGTCTTTAGAAACATATAAAGTCCTAATAGTCCTCTCCTGGATTAAACATTTTTAAATGCTCCAACACCTTCACTATTGCTTCTTCAACCATTAGTTTAGACCGAATGCTCAAATTATCTAATAATGAATGGGATTTTAAAACAACATTAGTTTCAAATGAGGGTCATAACCTAGACATTTGCATGTTTCTAACAGCTAGCTGCTAGCACCACGCCCATTCAACTATGATGGCTTAATTTATGAGCCTGCAGCGTGGTTAATATGCCGCTCGCACCGAAACAAACTTATCGCCAAACAGTACCAGCTTTGCATTTTAATGTTCTTTACCACCACCAGTGTTTACCGACCGTTCGCGAAACGGTTTGCAACTAAAACAAAACGAACAAATAAACGATCACCATAATGCATAACATCGTTTTCATTATCATAGCATATAGTGACCCTCGACCGAATATAGTTGTACGAAGTGTATGGGGAGAGTAGGAGAAAAGAGACGCGAACAAAAACTGCAAACAGATTTGGCCCCATTTCTCTCCCAAGTGATAAGAGATGTGTCGCCCGGCATCGCCCCGAAACACCAACCACGGATCGGACCACGATCGGGCCCAGGGAACGAGTTTCGCGCTCGTTCATACTGCAGCCTCCCCAAAGCGTCATCGTCCCACGCAAATGTCGATAAATATGCCCGACCCCAGTGCCAAACCGCCAGCAGATTGTAGCAGGGAAGCAAGCGTTGGGCATCAGTCAGTTGGGACGCGTTAGTTCGGTGTCGTGAATGCAAGCTGCCACACGTCAACACGGTGTGGTACAACTTCAGGATGACTTTAACACTGCAGGTGGCAGTGCCGGCGCTGCTGTTCTTCGCTTCCACCGTGTACGGACTTAGTATTGTTCGTGATCAGGACACGATTGGGCAGCTGTTCAATGTGAACGACATTGATCAAACGCTCGTCGAGGAAGATCATGGAGTGGCTGGCGTGGCCATCCCGAAAGTGCATCGGTTGAACTTTGCCGAACGGAAGCAGCAACGACAGAGCAAACATCTCGATCTAAATGAGCTGGAGCGTAAAAGACGAGCAACTGAAGGAAATGGCGGAGTAAGTAAAAGCTTCGAGTAGATTATGATTTCTTCAAATGCGAACCCTGATCTCTCCTTTTCCTATAGAAATCATCCACCAAGGGCAAGGAATGTCGCACACGGGCCGGTGAGAAGGGACACTGCACGCGCTACCAAAGCTGCAAGGGTCCGGAGCTGAAGGACAACGTGTGGTCCGTTCTGCAGCATCTGTGCATTGTCGAGGGCATCAGTGTCGGTATCTGCTGCCCCGATGTGGTGCAAGATGGCAATGGGCCCGAGTTTTCCGTCCGTCTGCCAGCCACGGCCGACTCGTACGATGACGTCGACGGGCTGGGCGATGGACCGACGGCCCGCGATGCCACCGTGCGGCCGGAAGAGCGTGGCTGCGGTCTATCCACCAAGCAGCTGTCCAAGATTGCTGGCGGTCGTCCGGCCGATTCCAACGAGTGGCCCTGGATGGTAGCGCTCGTCAGTTCACGTGCGTCCTTCTGTGGCGGTGTGCTCATCACGGACCGGCACGTCCTCACCGCGGCACACTGTGTGATGAACCTGAAGCTGACGCAGTTCGTGGTGCGGCTCGGCGAGTACGACTTCAAGCAGTTCAACGAAACGCGCTACCGAGACTTTCGGGTGGCGGAAATTCGGGCACACGCAGACTTCGATCAGATCAGCTACGAGAACGATATCGCGATGCTGAAGCTGATACAGCCGTCCTTCTTCAACTCGTACATTTGGCCAATCTGTATGCCACCGCTCGATGACGCGTGGACTGGGTATCAGGCGGTCGTGACCGGGTGGGGCACACAGTTCTTCGGTGGACCGCATTCGCCTGTGCTGATGGAGGTGAGGATACCGATCTGGTCAAACCAGGAGTGTCAGGAGGTGTACGTGAACCGGATCTACAACACGACGCTGTGTGCGGGCGAGTACGACGGTGGTAAGGATTCGTGCCAGGGCGACAGTGGTGGACCGCTGATGATACAACTGCCCAACCGGCGCTGGGCGGTGGTGGGCATCGTGTCGTGGGGCATACGCTGCGGGGAAGCGAACCATCCCGGTATCTACACGCGCGTCAGCTCCTACGTGCGGTGGATCATTGAAAATGCAGTGTTCTAGAAGGAAGGCGAGCAGCCGCTGATGCATTTGCACTTGGGGCTTATTGAGTGGCTGTTTGGCGCGAGAATGTCAACAGCCCTGTTTCTAAGAAAATAAATACATTTGGGTAATCAAATGCCAATCACTCGTGTTTTTGTTGCAACTGTATTTGAGATCTCTTTGTACGGCCTATAAACGATTTTTAGACTTTTGGTGGTGGTGAGTTGGTGCGTTATGAATCAGTCATCCTTACAACATGATCTCGGTAACTGTCAGAATATCCAGTCCACCATACAGCTCTGAAACTGCTTGAGACGTCCTTTAGCTCTGATAGAGACATCAAGTCAGAAACAGCATTATTACATTTTCCCAGAGCTACTGTTACCAAAGTGATGAAAAATTGAAATTGATGAACACTATCGTCTTTAATGTCTCACATTAAATGTACAAAGATATCATAAGCGGCTTCTGGTGAAATAGTGCGTTCTCCGAACTCCATAAAATCTTGAAATACAAAAGACTTCACTTAAAAAGAGTTTGCAACACAACACGATCGCGTCAGAGCGCCTAACAAGCTGTTCAATGTTAAGCGAATTCAATAAAAAATTTGTATGATCTTCTGATGATCAATTAGTGTTAATAAGAACTCCCCTCCGCTGAAGAGATCATTTTGGCACGTCGTTTTGAGTTCAATTTATATGCATCCTTGTCTTAGCATGTCTGGCATTCTTTACAGGCATTTCAAAGCCTTTATACTTCTTCTATAGTCTCTATGAAACATTCAATTTGGAAGTTATGTGAACAAACATAGACTTCTCTTTTGGGGACATTGAGCACGATATGAAGCAACAACAAAAAAACACAAAATTAACACCTAAAAGCACATTTTTCAATCGTTTCCTTCCTACTCGCTAAGAAATGACCTGCTAACACGATAAAAAGGAAAGGGCGAAAACTCCTCACCCAAACTCCAAACTGTGCCCAAAATCGATCGATGCAGCCAAACAAAACAAAGCAAAACCGGCCGGAATAGAAACAAAAGGACCAACGAAAGTCATTCAACCTTATTATCACTTTCTTAGACACCCTTTCAACGCGCTCTCTCCAGCCGTAACGTGAAAACCATTGCGCCTTCATTGCGGGTCGGGCTGCTTGTGCCGTTTGCCTGTTGTTTTTCGTTTCGCTTTTCAGTTGCCAAAGTTGCCCAAAAATATTCCCTCCAGGCCCGGGCACGCGATTTGTCGCCGAAAAGTCGTACCGAGCGCGCCGAAAGCGCACCCGTTATTGAAGTTTTGTGAAGACATCACACACCATGTTCATCCAAAAAAAGGGGGCATGTGACGAAATGGATTCTCCCCTTCCTTCCCTCGTTACCACTCATTCCATCGCACTCAATCAAAGATGGGTGGGTAAAGTTTTGCTCCTGCAATCTTCAAACTATCGATTGAAATATATGGCGGCGGCGTGATTTGGGTGTGAGCAGCAGCTGGAAAGGATATTAAAACACAGTAGATTCGCCAGCACACCATCGGCGGCTTCCAAACACGCCATGCAAGTGTGAAATTGAATCTATCCATCGCCCATGCCAACGAAACGGTTGCGATCGTGTGGGTAAATGGTTTTATTATCTCCCATGCTGTGCGAGCTGCTATAGCGTGCTCCGGGCTCATTAAGGGCGCTTGAGTTTTGTTGTGCGCCACCCTAAACACCTCACACACACACTTGGCACGATAAATGCGATTTACACCTTCGCACCGATGATCACGTGTGCCTGCTACGCTGCTGCTCGGGCATGCTTTCTATGCAGATCGGGGCCGGCGAATGGCGGAATGGAATATCATAAATGGACATCTAAATTGCTTCGGTGCACCGACGGTATGCCATCGCTTCAAGGTGAGTGCGCGTTGATTACAATTCCCGTTCGGGAGAGAAGGTGTCCTGTGCAAACTTCTGGGTGGATAACACGCGGCAAGGGATCAACGGAGTAAATTGTTCCATCGGCCGGGTACCCTCTCCGAACAGGCCGATCAAGGCTATGAACCTTTTGTACCTTCTGCCGTGTCCTTCCTAGCTATCGAACGCAAAGCATCGAGGCACTGGATTATAAAATAAAAACGCAAATTCGCAAACAGCCGTCGCACGGGTCCATCGGGACCACCTTTTTGACTGACAGCAATAAATGGGCTTCGCACTAAACGCCACCCGCCTAGCAGCGTTGTGCTGGAGCTTTAGCGGATAATCTACAGCCCGCCCAAGTGTCGGTTGTACCGAGTAAGTGTGCCTTGACTGTGTGTCTGTTTCGCAACATTCTAACCTAACCTATGCTAATTACATGCCTCACATGCGACCGTTTACAGTTAGCATTGGAAATAGACAAACTGATCGTACTATTCCCTGTTCATTTTTTTCCTCTTTCTTGCGTATAAATGATACATTCACGATCCCATGTCACGCTGTCAGGTCGAAATTCTCTACACATGCAGGACACGTGAAGGTCAAACAAAGTGTACCTTTTCTGAGGCACACACGAGCAGAAGACACCCTAGTGCCTCAGTAGGGCAAGTAATCATAAAGCAGCGGTTGGGGTGCTGCTGCGTGCACTGTACGAATTATGATTTGAAAAGTTTTGTACCCTAACCGACACCTTTTCAATCAAGTCCTAGAAGGCGATACAAAGTACGGATGGGTGCACAATGGGGATATGGTGTTCCTTCACTGCTCCGTTGCACTTGCCGTTAACTTGGCGGGTATAGAACAGATTGAAAAAGGTAACACGATGTTTCCTGGACACGAGGCCGATTACAAAATAGTAATAACTGTGCTGCCGTTTTGATTCCCTTTGTGTTGCTGTTATTTTCACACGGTTATAGCTGAGTAATGTTTGGTTTGCATGAACATTGCTGAAGGTTGTTACGGATTGCCGTTACCAAAAGTTTCATTTTACAAAACGATGTGTAATTAAGAAGGTTTTTGGGTAGTTATAAAAGATAATCTTGAAGGTTGAATTTTACAGCTGCTTTTAACGGCTTGAACAAACTTCACAGCCCATTTGCACGGAGGTGTAACGGATCCATCACTGTATTTTCACCCACAGGGGCCCAAACCACTTTTGGACCTCATTGACAATTGCCCTTATAGCCTAGAGGCTTTAAACTGCTTCATTTAGAGTCATTTCTGAGAGGTTTATGCAAGAGTTCAACATAGTGATCATTTTTCTGTAACAATATTAGTTGAAAACTTGCATCCATACACAGACCTTAAGTCTCAACGCGCAATTATGAATTTAAGAGAGATGAAGTGTGAAGAGACTTTACGAAACGTAAAAAAAGCAGTTTATGAACCGTAAACTACCATTATATAGTTTATCTTGTAAGGAACAAGATTTGCCATTTAATTCCACCTTTCCTTTGTTTGTCAACTAATTATAGTTTTCTTCCACCAGATTAATCGTTTAGCATGCTTTTCTACATAGTAGACATCAAATAAAGACATAGATATTGCATCATGACAATATCTGACTTATAGGACTTATTGTAATAGGTGCCTACATGTGAGTTACTTTTAAGTTTTTAGTTTTAATTTAGATATCTTTTCGCAGAACTTTTCACTCAATGTGAAATGATCTTCCAAGTCATTATTTATGATCTCAGCCCTTGGTGCCCTGATTCTAAGACCTAATGACCAAGTTCGTTGAAAGACCGCTCTTTTAATTGGATTCATGACGATAATTATAAGAAAATATTTAAGAAAAATGTACTATTTTTTCTGTATATTATACATTGTCATCAAAGTGTACAGTAGACTTTTATAAAAGTATTATAAGACCCAATTACATTTGACTACCTCATATCATTTTTTGGCAACGATTAAGTCAGTTAAAACGAAAACTCTTAGGTAAAATTGTGATCAATAGTATTCAAAATTACCACAAACTTCCATTATATTTTCTAAGCGAACAAATTATACAATCAATGTTGGCACATTATGTACTTGGAAGACCATTCCGCAAATGAAATTCGCTTTGCGCAGTGCGTGAACCACCAGGGGACTCCATTGGCGCCATACACCAATGCGCAAGGAAACGTGCTGCTTGAAAAACAAATTTACCAACATGTCAAGCGAAATTAATTATTTTGCGTTCTAAAATTCTTCTGTTGTTAGTTTTTTGCTCCCACCAATGGTGTAGTTTCTACCTTTTACCCCTTCAACCTAGCTGTGATCGTACCAATCAACCATCAATCACTGCACACAACGTGACTGACAGCCTTCGATATGGTTAAATACCGCGGATACTCATACAATCAACCCTTTCTAAACAAACAACACCAATGCAGTGTATGTTCCTACACAGCTACATTTAAAAACAAAACTTCTGCACATAATGCTTCGTTCGCATCAATAACTGATAATAACCATTAAGCAGCAGTTTCCACCTCACAAATACAGCATTAAAACAGCGCCTTCGCCCTACCCCTGCTACTGGTGCTTCAGAAAATCGAAACATTTTCCAAAACTCTCTCCACCCACTACTCCCTTCCCTCTCAAGTGCTATCATTGTTCGGCCTGCATGCACTTGATGGACAGGCCCGTATCAGGCAGCTCTGGGTTCTGGGTTCCGCGTGGCCCGCTTCCGTTAAAATTAGAACCCTTGCTTTTATTTCTAGCCCACGTTCGCGTCGCTGTCAAACAGCGATCCGATGTTTCCCTTGGTTGGATGGTTGTGGGGGTGGGGGGAAGGGGGTTGAATTGGAGCGCCCCTTTGGCTTGCGAAAAGCTACCACACAAGCGCCTGCCACCAGATACAGTAAACAAACCGCTCCGAGCATGGCAATAGACCAACTGGTGCACCAACTGTAACCAAAGCAATTACGCCAACACCGCCAACGTTAAAGCACCATCAAAAGCCGCTACTGCAACGGAAGAATCCGTGGTACACCCTAATCAGTTATCAGCTGGCGGAGGGTTTTATTATTGATTCGATTATTCCACGGTCACTAAAGGATTATTTAAAAGCACATTTTCAAGAGTGCTTGGTTCAATGGTAGTTCAAAATTTGTGTAAATGATTGCAGTAATTCTTTCCAAACGATCGTCATAAGGATATGGGAATACTTCCACATTTCCTTTGGTATGCCTTTTCTCCTCTAGCAAAGCACCACGAAGGCGCATAAATGGAAGAAGCGGGGAAATAAAATAATAAAAAAACATCCCCCATCAAACACCAAGCGCACCAGAAAATCCTTGACGCCGCGTGGCAATCGAAGTACACCCAACCGTCAGTGGTATGCAGCAATCATGCAGCACACAGTTCCCCCGGGGCTCCCATCCTTCCGCCGGGCAAGGGGAGTGTGAAGCCTAAATAAGACACCCCAAACAACCCGGGCTCCCGGGGAATGGCGTGAGCGTGTTTATTGCACCACTTCTATGGCGCGGCGCATCAAAATCAGCAAACAGCTCCCAAAACCCTCTGAGCGCCCCCACCGCGTTGTTGGCAGCAAAACCGTTCCAACTTTCCAACATCGCTGTCACCGCCAGATACACTACCCCAAACCCGGCCCCCGTTCCCGTGCTCTCCTTTGCGGCAGCTACGAGCCTACTACTGTAAGCAGCTAACAAGTAGCCACATAAAACGATTGCCCCAATGCTCACTTCGATTCATTCGCCAGCTGGAAGTCGTTCGTCACGGTTTGGTTTCGGTCCGTGCTAGTGCGCTAGTGGTTCGATACCCGTGCATGGGGTGCAAATGCAGCCGTTTGCGTTCGAGTAGCAGCGGTTCGGGTCGGAACGGTTCTGCCGTCTAGTGAGTGGGCGACTTTCGCGAACGGAAATCGCACCCCCCCGGACGGACCGGTCGGATCAGGATCCAGTATTGCGCTGGCACGCGAATCAATTCACACGCAGACGATCCCCTCTGTGGTGTTTGGTTTTGTGTGTTGTGTGAGTTTCATTCGGTGGGTGTGTATGCGTTTGAAGTGTTTAAGTGTTTCTTGTGTATGTGTGGGTGTATTGGTGAAGAAAAAGGAGTAGCTCTCTCGCTCTGTGGTGTCGAACATGCGTTTAGAGACTGAACGGGTGTTACACGCTTCCGCACGTTGGCTGCGTACACGGTATGCCTGTTGGCTGCGTACGTTACGCTAACGCAGGAAGGATCGCTTGATCGCGTGTAACGCCTGAGGACTGTTCTGATCGTACGAAACTGTTTCAATTGCTCATTTTTAGGTACATTTTAGATATTCACCTCATAAATACACTTATAATTCGTGCGTTCGTCTCAATTTCAAACATAACTGCTGAAAATCACTTTGCATCGATTGATCGCTACCAGTGTTCCGAGTTCTCCTGCCAGCTATTTGGCACCTTTCTCAACATCCTGCGAGGTGAAAAGCTGAAATGATTGACTGCAAAAGAGCTTCCAGAGCGAGTGAAGCCGCCCGGTGTTGACGGGTGGCATATTTTATAACCGTCTCGTACCGTACCGTACCGGCACTGTGTTCTACCAGACTTGGGGCTGGAAAAATCTGAAAACGAAAAGAAACACAACAACACAAACGAACCTATTCAGACAACGCGCCAACGGTGTAACGATGCGTGCGTACAGGTGTAAATCGATGCATGCCAAACACGCATTCGGTGTAGTGGTGTCTATCGTTTGCATAACTCGGCTGTTGGCGTTTCCCGGCAGCCGGCAGAGTTCCGGCGCTATGGGGCCCACTTTTGCCCATGTGATTGAGTGTAACAATTTATGTGGCGTCGGCATCCAGGCGATTGATAGTAAAAACTAAAAACAGCTGCAAGGTCGACACGCGTGTGCTCCCGGCAACCGTTGCTCTCAGCGAACATGTGTGTGTGTGTGTGTTTTTGATTGTTTGGCAAAAGTTTGCTATCTTTGTAAATTCACTAATTCACAAACTAGAAACCGATAAATTGGATTATAATGAAGCAATTTTCTGAATTTGGCCTGATTTAACATTTGCTTTGTGAAATTATCAAAATGAGTGAGAAAATCAGTTAACAAATAATGAAATGGTTATGTTTTCTACTATTCAGTGCAATTAATTTAGCTGTTTCAGAAGCAAAACTTTCGTGCAACCTTTCTTCAAGTGTGAACGTTAAATTACCACCAAAGGCTATACGATGGCAAAACTGAAAATTGTAGGCGGAAGGCCCATCACGATGGATGAAGCGATCGTAAGTATCAGATGCAGTTTTGTTTCTTCTTTTGCATGTGTTTTTCAGTAAGTGTAAGGACAAGTTTGTAAGTGTTTCAAAACATAAAAAAATCCACTTCAATACTAAAAATGAACAATCGTAAACAAAATTGAAAGAATAATGTTTAGAGAACATTTTGTGCTAGAAGTTATCATATTTTGGAAAATAATGATCTATTCGCAACAAAGCATGTGTATTGGCGGGATGTTGGAAATACGAAGCATTTAAGATACTACTTCTCTTCTCATCCTCAAAGATCTATGAAAAGCTTGAGCAACAGCACAGAAACATTGATGTTTTTATCTTAATGCATTACCAATTCCATGTTTGGTCACGAATAGTTTCACTCATCGTATGAAAAAGATTGAATCCCTACGAAATTCAAATCCATAACGAGTTAATTGTTTATCCGTATTCCTAACTATTATAAAACTAGATCGTTCCTGCTCGATTGTCTCAACAAGCAAATTTAATCGATGGGGGTAAACATTGTTTTGATGATATTTATGAAACTTTGTGTTTTTAGTCACTTCATCTCTTATGAGGCAGAAGGGTGGCTATGCCAATTAAAACTATGTTAATCAGTACTTAAATGAACTAAACAATTTGTCGCTGATAGCAAGTAAATTAATGTGTTAGGATGTGTGTAAAACTAGTATCTGTAATGAAGAAAAAACGGAAAATTTGCTGTGATTTTGTCGTTATTTTTTGTCAGAAACCATTTGTAAGTGTCGTTCGTTCTACTAAAGAAACTTTTTGTTCTACTAAGTGAAGATGGAGATTTTATGGCATTTTGCTATTTCCAGAGCAATATCTCTAAAAACCGAGATTTACAGATTCCACAAATTTAATCATATAAAATAGCAAACAATAGTTCATTAGTTCATCTCTTTTGGTGAAAATCTGAAACTAGTATTTTTGATATTTATTACATATTACCCAGGTTTTCCTGTAATACTATTATGTCGAGTTTTCACCCTTATGATGCTCATATATTCACTATATTCAGATTATTTGAATGTGTGTTAACTTGAAATGTTTTCTAATCGTCTTTCTATTAAGTAAAAGAAATACGGCCATTTAGGACCGTTTATAATTTTAAAAGAAAACTGTCTCATATCAAAGATGATCAAAGATCATATCAGAATATTTTGTTCAGAATATTTCTTCGTTCTATTATTTTAAATTTAGACCCGGTCTTGTGGTACAGTCGTCAACTCGTACGACTTAACAACATGCCCGTCATGGGTTCAAGCCCCGAATGAACCGTGCCCCCATACGTAGGACTGACAATCCTGTTATGGTAATAAATAAATCACTATAAGCTAAACCCACTCACTAGTGGTACAGACAGCGCCTGGCTTGGGTTGTTCTTCCTTTTCTGTCCTGAAGAAACACATTTGGCATTACAAAGAAACATGCACTATACACTGACTCAAGCTTTACATACCTAACTCTAAAAGTGAAACTCCCAACCCAGTTAATAAATGTATTGCTCCTTCCATTCTCCTTTTCAGGAACTGCGGCAAACGGTATTCGGATCGGCAGCCAGTCCACCGCGCGGCGAATGGACACGCACCGGATTCACGTTCGGTCCCGCCAACCAGGTAAACGTACCATTCCAATACACCCCAAACAGCCGCTGGTTTGCTAATCCCTCAACTATCCCCCCTCAATATCCCAGGAATATCCGTACGGGCTGCGCACACCGCGAAATGCAACGCGCGGCATGCAGTCCGTAATACAGGCGCACATCATCAAGCAGTTCATCTTCGACAACAAGCCGCGCGACAAATCGGTCCCGCTGGAGGACCTGCTGAAGCCGAACGAGGCGGAACAGGCCCTGTCGCTGTACACCGCCATGTCGGACATACTGTGGAACATTGGGGAGAAGGCGAAAGCGATCGTCGCGCTGCCGGGGGAAGCGTCCCACATCCCGCACAGCCACGTCTACTTTCAGGACAACGTGACGGAGAAGCTGTACTTCTTCGAGTTTACCAAGCTGGACGATCTGCAAATCTTTATGAAGCGCTATCTACCATACGTAAGTTTGCCGGCGGGCATGTGTGTGTGTGTTTTTTTAAAGAAAGAAAATGCAATTAAGATGTTTAAAGGGATAACATCGAGACTACACTACAAGCATACAAATATCACGGTCTGGTTGTATAGTTTACAGAAAACCCTGGCCCAGGAACGCTGCTTTATCTGTACAGTGCCGTACTAACGCGTGGCATGGAGAACATGCGCAACGATTTGGACGCACCGAAGGGTGCGCATCTGATGGGACCGCACGAGGAAGGCTCGCTGAACGTGATCACGCTGCTGCTGACGGGGCGTGCTACACCGTACCTACACAACGGTGTCGTGTACGTCGGTGATGAGGATCATTATGTAAGTATGGTCACGACGATCGGCTTGCTCAACTCCTCACCATGCTGATCTATGTTCTCGATGTTTCACGTTCTCTTGTTGGCAGGCCGTGCCGCAGTTCGGAATCCTGAGCCGTGGTGCAATCGGGCTGCTTGTTTGGGAGGGCGAAAACGAAGCCATGCGCTCCGCCTCCCGCATGCCCGGTTCACGGCTCAAAACGCCGGCCACGCCGGTTTGGGTAAGCTGCTGCTGCGGCCATTACGGCGTACTGTTCAACTCAAACCGCGAGCTGCTGCGCAACTACCACGCCGAGAAGCGATTCGAGCTGCATTACTACACTTGCGCCGGCTGTTACCTTTCGATGACCGTCGATAACCGCGGGCAGGACGAGGGCGGCGGCGACAACGGCGACCAGGACGGGGATCGCAAGCGCGACGACATGGTCTCGACACCGCTGGAAAGACTCATACACACGAAATGGATGGACGCAAAGATCACGTACCATGGTGCCCTGCCGGCCTCGCTCAACTTCTAAGCGGCGCGAGCGAGAGCGACAGGAGCAACTGGTTAATGATGGAATGTCCCCCGACGGGCACGTCTGTGCGTGTGCGTATGAGTGTGGGCGTGTGTGTTTGTATGAAGATTCACCCCAAATTAGAGCGCGCAATAGTGACTGTATTGCAATATGTTTCCCTTGCCTAGCACCCGCCCTAGGCACATCCGGAAGCGATGGAGCGATGGCGTCGTGTGTTGATTATGAGCAATTAATTTATGCGTGTGTGTGTGTTTTGCTTTCGTTTTCAGTTCCCGTACATTGTTTTACGCGCTACCTGGGAGGAGGTCAAGCTCCCTTCCTGGCTCCTGCAAAAGGCTCGGATCGGGATGCAAATTGCCCTGGAAGGAAACTGATCGCTTGGTTTTTTTTTTGTATGTGGGAAAACAGCCGGAAACAAATAACAGCTTGTAGTTACACTTACTAACAACACCCCCGAACAAGCCCCACTGCCCGCACGGCGGGTTGGCTCATGCTTAATAATTCCGAATAAAACGGGCAATAAAGTATTCTGTGGTTAGCTTATTCAGCAGTTGATCTCATGTTACCCGCCCAGTATTAAGCATTTCCATCCACCAGGAGAATGAGCTGTCTTTGGTAGAAGAAACACCCTCATTAAATCATTTCACGTTTCATCAACAGTTTTCCTTGCCATCGGGGGAACCGATACGTTCGGGCGCATTGTTTTCGACGCGTTTGCTTGTATGCTCGGGGTGTGCCCTTGGCCGGGAACGTCAACGTCAACAGTTGCTAAACTAAAGTACATTTGGCAAGGTAAACTAGCTCATTTTTTATATATTTTTTGTATAGTAGCTACGTTCTTTCAATGTTTTACGTTTTGAACACAGCTGTACCGTACGTTCGCATTGCTGAAAACAGCTGCAATTTATTGTTAGACTTGACTCAGGTTGGAATTCATTCTTCCAATTGTTTCTATAAATTAAGAACTCCTAATTCTTAATCAGACTTTTTACCATCATTTAAATGCAACGCTTTCAATTGCCATTGTTACCCAAACTGTACCCAACTTACCACATGAGTCGCTGCGGGTGGGCGTAATTCTTCCACACGATTTCCTTGTGAAAGAAGAGCGCAAATGTAGCAATATTCAGTGCAACGTTGAGCACCAATTCCAGCGCTAGCGCACCTCTCGCAGTACCGCCTTTGCGCAGCAGTCGCATCACTAGAAAGGGTAGCAGAAAATATCGCACCTCCAGCAGCTGCTGCAGCGCTATCGAGGCGAGCACAGCCAAGGTGCAGAGCAATTTGTATCCGTACGACTGGTGCTGCATGCTTGCCTTCCACACCAGCCAACCGGCGACCGTGTACAGTGGCACTGGCAGATACCGGGCGAACCACCAGCGTCCGAAGAAACGATTCCACAGATAGAATGTGTAGTGGCGGTTGTCAGCCAACAGGTACGGGTGTACGATCGTGTTGTAGTGCACTATCGCACCGATGATTGCGCACACTACCAAAGTGATGTACCATTTGCGCAATACCGCACGCAAAATGGATCGAATGGCGGGAAGCACCAGTGAGCTGCTGAATGCCATGAAAAAGACGACAAAGTAGAACAACTGAAATAGAAAAAAATGAACAAATTACATTCTATACAGCGGGAGTACAATTCGCCCGCCCCACTACTTACCTGTGGCAAATGTACGGCCGCTTCATGGGCCGATTTGTCACCTATCACGATAGAGCCGTTGAACGCTAGGAACGCTACAAACCCGACCATTACGATTGCGTAGGCCCATAATCGATCCAATATATCCGCAACCGTATGGAACAGCTTTCTGGGCGAGAGCAACGTTTGGCTTACACTTCCCCGGGCAACGAGCAAATCAATCGCCCGCGAGCCACACACAAACCCAACCCACACGATGTTCGTTTGACGCATCAGCACTGCACAGCAGCCGAAAAGGGCGGCCCAATTGTGGTGTCGCCGCTCGCTGGCCAGCAGCAGCAGCAGCACAGCCGTCACGGAGATCACGTCCGTGTAGTACAGGTGCGAAAAGAAATAGAGCGGAGGGAGTAGCGAAAGGGATGCCGTTTCTACCAGCAGTGTTGTGTATCCCTTCTGGTTGAGGAATCTTTGCCGTAGCTTGTAAATAAGCACCACGTTGATAATGGCCGCGATGAGGGACGTTAGCCGCAGATTGTACACCGAGCAGGCATCAAGAGGGCGTAACACAAGCGCGGACGCTAGGTACAGTCCGGGAAAGGTGGTTATTTTGGGATCCCACTGTAGGGGAAGAACAACGAGACAGGGTTAATGTTGTGTGATAAGAAGGATAAGCTTTCTTGCACGTACTACTTGAAACCGGCCGTGGCAGTAGTGATCGCCTTGCCGCAGATGAAACTCCTCGTCGATTACTTGCTGTGACGTTTCGTACACTTTGTTAAACACCGCGAACGACACTATCGAGTAGCCCAAAAGGCATACTAAAGGAATTAACTGTTTAAGCATCATCTTTGGTCGTTTAATTGCACATTGCTGTAAAGTTGTCGGCAGCGCAGGCTGTTGTTATTGATACGTGGAGTTTGTTTACAAATCGCCAGCAATTGGCGCTGTACATCAGTGTGGCCAGATTATTTTGGCGGTTTTCGGTAGGCACATCAAAATTTTATCGGTAGTTTTCGGTAGGTTAAAACTCAAAACTTAACTGAGTTAAAAAAAAGTAAAAGCGAAAGAAGTGTTAAGTGGGATGGGGTGGGGGGGGGGGCTAATGCGCAAAATGAAAGTTCCATCTCACGAGAATATGCATCCTTTATCTAAGATATGGATTAGATTTGGTTCAGCGGCTACACAAATGAAGGTCTTTCTGAAGTGTCGATGTGAAAATTGTACTGGGAATTCTAAGCCAAAGAAGAACTAAGATGCACATTATTTTTCTCTGTGGTGGCAAGTTCTTTTTCTTGGGGCTTCACGCGACCGCTTAGGGCCACTGCAGTGCTCCATTGGATACGATTTTATCGTACGTCTGTAATTTGTTTTCGCTGAATTATTTAGATTGATTTGATCATATCTTCTGTTTTAGTTATTGAAATAATATTTTCAGGGAAGCTTGAAGTCAGGTGTATCTTGGGTACCGCCTGAATATGAAAAATAAATAGGAAAATTCCTATTTTTTTTATACTGGAAAGAACAAAGTTTTATGCAGCTTTCCTGAAAATTTGAAGTTATTTCAATAACAAAAAAAAGAAGATATGATCAATTTACCACGCAAAAGAGCAATTTCTCATACAAAATGTATGACCTACCCGGGTAGGTGGTCATAAAGATGAGGGTGTATTTTTGGTCTTAGAAACGAAGGTTAAATGGTTGCGATGGATGCTCCTGACGAGATCTGCCAATATAATCTGGCCACACTGGCTCGCAGGGCAAAAGCTCGCTCGAAAGGTCAAAAACCGTCGCAAAACGTCAAAAACGACCGTCGCCAGCGCCTCGAAATCGTTGTGAGTTTCGCTCGCCGGCGACGTCGGTTTGCAGTACATGCGACGCCGGTTTTGACGTTTTGCGACGGTTTTGCGACGGTGGCCGCCAAAAAGCTCGCCTGACCTGCGGACCAGTGTGGCCAGATTATATTGGCAGATTTCGGCAGGAGCACTGTTGAGAACGCAACCATTTAAATTTAATCAGTTATTTTAACGATCAATTTCTTCTTCATTTTCTTCAATTTCTTAGGAAAATACAATGAAACAGCGCGAGCGAGCGTTCTTTTCAGTGGCACTCACTGGCGCTCTGCCTCGTGCATTTTAAAGGCATGCAATAGAGCGCATTCTCTCCGTGAAGGCGCTCCATCCGCCATTTTTAATTTTCAGCCCAAAACAACGGACTTTGGATCCGATCTTGGGCCGGAACCCCACCGTGTGTTTGTATCTACCCCTCGACTGAAAATTTAATTCTCTTTTTCTGTCAGGTGAGCTTAAACCGCGGACAGTGAGATTCAAATTCAAATTTAAATGATTTTTTTTCACGAAAAATTCCACGCAACTGACATTTTCTACTTATTATTTTTGTGTTGTAACGGGGTTTGTGATATTTAATGTTGGTGTTACTATCTACATTAACTGCACACGTATTAAAACTTTATAAATTAACATAAATGTATTATTAAAAATCTGACTGCTTGCACCGAGGACGTTCTTGTAAGTCCGCGTTACAACCAACGTGTTCGGCACCATCGCTCCCGTTCATTGGCCTGGCGAGCGATCATTGCCCTATCCTGCCGAACCGCTCTCACTAACACATCAACACGCTGGCAGGACTGTCAGCGGTGAGTGACTGCAATAACGGCGATCGCAAGTTCGGCAGGTCGGGTCACAACATCTCCCCCTTTTTAGTATAGCCGATATCCGTCGAGCCTACGCGGAGGTCTTCTAAGCCTAGAAGATCGGCGTGGCGGTTGTATCGGCTGTCTGATGCTGGTCTCGGATGCAGATGGTAGAGGCTGTACAATCTGCTGCGTTGGGGACCTATCGGAAGAAAAAACGTTGTGATGTGCTGGACGGATCGTTGTTCCGTTCCACGGGTATCGGTGCCTTTGGTGTCGGTGCCCACGGTGTTGGTGCCACTTCCGCAAGAATATCAAGCGGCAGCTGATGCTTAGTTGAGTCGCCGGCAAGATGTCCTTGGCCACTCGATGTACGTGCGCGCATTTGATTGGCATGTCGACGATGAGGGCGATGTCCATCGGTGATAATCTCGTACATTACGCTTCCGATCCGTTTCGATACCATTCCGGGAATCCACTGCCAAGCATTGCGCGAATAATGTTTCATATAGACAGCATCTCCAGGTTGAAACTGTCTAGCTGCTGGCGGTTGCTGATCATCTCGTTGGTCGACTTCGGAATGTGTTGTTGTAGTTGGGCGTATCAGATCTAAGGGAATTCTAATGTTTCGATTAAATAAAACTTGAGCTGGCGTGCGTTGGTTAAGTGCAGGGTGCGGAGTTGAGCGATATGTTTGCAGGAAGGTGTCGAGTGCCGTTTCAGTGGATATATCATCTGATTGGATTTTTCTTCAGGGCTCGTTTCATAGTATCCACAAAGCGCTCTGCTTGCCCATTAGACTGTGGGTGAAACGGCGGTGTTTTAATATGCTCAATGCCACTTTGCTTGCAGTAATCTTTAAACGCGTCGCTTGTAAATTGGGCTCCGTTATCGCTGACTAGTTTTTCAGGCATGCCAAAACGTGCAAAGATGCTTCGCAGCATCGAAATGGTAGCTGTAGTGGTTGTGGTGATTGTTTTCATCACTTCAGGCCACTTTGAGAATGCGTCAACCACGATCAAGAAATAAGCTCCATCAACTGGTCCTGCATAGTCTATATGCACTCTTTCCCACGGTTTGGTGGTCTTTGGCCAAAACTTTGGTTCTAGTAAAGGTGGTGATTTTGCGACTGCCATGCATGCTGTACAGCTGGAAACGCAGTCGGCTATATCCTCATCAATAGATGGCCAGTATAAATAGCTGCGAGCGACGGACTTCATGCGTTGAATCCCTGGATGCCCTCTATGAAGTTGATTCAAGCACCGCATGCGTAGTTTTCTGGGGATTACTACTCTCTCTCTAAAAAGAACACAATCACCTACGGTCGACAGGTCATCCTTTCTATTATAGAAGCGTGCTAACTCCATTCCATATGACGAGTCAGACGGCCAGCCTTCTTGGATGTATTTGTGAACCTTCCATAGTAGGGAATCTGTCCGTGTCCCTTCCTCTATGTCTCTGAAATTGAGAGGGAATGTATTAATCATGTTGAGAACTACGGACCTTACATCCTCTTCTAGCTGGAGGCTGGCGATGACGTATTCTGTCTCCGGTTTAGCGTGATTTCTTATGAGCCTTGAGAGAATGTCAGCATTTCCAAAGTTTTCGGTGGGGACGTACTCTATCGAAAAGTCGTATAACTGCAGTGTTAGCGCAAAGCGTTGCAGTCTATTCGCTGTGAATACTGGGATGCCTTTCTTTGAGCCGAAGATGCGTAATAAGGGACGGTGGTCGGTTTGGAGCCTGAAAGAACGACCATAAAGCATCTTGTGAAATTTAGTTACGGCAAATACAATGGCCAACCCTTCGCGATCTATTTGACTATATTTTTCCTCCGTTGTTGTCAAAGCACGTGACGCATGCTGAACGACCTTTATTGAGCCATCGCCAAACTTGTGAGAAATGGTGGCTCCTAGTCCCACTGATGATGCATCCGCTGCCACAATAATCTCTGCGGTGGGGTCGTAGTGGGTGAGGAGGAGATCGGATGATAGGATTTCTTTAAAATATTTAAATGCCTTTTCACATTGCATATTCCAAGCGAATTTTGTGTCACTTTTCAGCAAGTTATCAAGCGGATACCTCAATTCGCGCATTTTTGGCACAAACTTTCCATAAAAATTTACTGCTCCGAGGAAAGAGCGCACGCCTTTGATATCAGTAGGTGCGGGAAGATTTTTTATTGCCTCGATTTTCGCAGGATTCGGTCGGATACCATGACGGTCGATTACGTGTCCAAGGTAATCGATTTGCCTCATCTTCAACGAGCATTTGTCTGCTCGGACGGAAAAACCAAATTGTTCGAGGCGTTGAAAAAGTTTCGTTAGATTTTCGTCATGCTCTTCCTCTGTTTTCCCCCCGACAACCACGTCATCCATATAGCCAGAAGTTCCCTGCAATCCTGCCAGCATTCTATCTATAATCTGCTGGAACGCGGCTGGAGCTACTTTTATGCCTGGAGGAAGGCGGTTATAATGGTATAAACCTCTATGGGTGTTAATGGTAAGCAATGGACGATATTGTTCGTGAATCTCGACCTGGAGGAACGCGTCTGACAGGTCTACTTTGCTGAACCAACTACTGTGCGCAAGCTTCGAAAAAATATCTTCGGGCAATGGCAATGGATATTCGAGTGGCTGAAGCGCATCGTTTAAGCCAGTCGAGTAGTCGCCACAGATGCGGATGTTGCCATTTGCCTTTCGTACGACTACGATCGGGGCTGCCCATTCGGAAAAGTCTACGCGCGTGATGATATTCAATTGTTCCAACCTATCCAGCTCTTTGTTGACCGTCTCAATCATGGCATAAGCGACAGGCCTTTTGGACAAAACACGGGTCGAGCGTCTTCTTTCAACTGCAAGTGGATGCGGCTTTTAGTGCATAGCCCCGTACCGCTAAAAACTGTCGGAAATTTAGCTTGGAGACCCTTGATGTAGCCGCTTGACGATACCATTTTGCAGTAGCTATCCATTGGTAGCGAACTGAGACCAAATTGATCGATGAGATCAGCACCCAACAATAAAATGTTTGCTCGCGTCACCCGAATGATAGCTTCCCTCGTTTTACCTGCCATTTCAATGCTGGTTTCGAATTCACCGTCGAGTTGAAGCTCCTCACCCGATGCTGTCCTAGCGTTGACCTCTGCCGGAACTAACGATGGTTTGCCCAGTTGTTGCCACAACGAGCGACTGATGACTGTTATGTCCGACCCAGTGTCCAGCTGCAAGCTCACGTGTTGACCACATATGGTCAGGTTGACGTATTTTCGTCTGTCGTTAACCCTGCAAATATTCACAGTTACAACACGTGATGTTACCTGCCGGTGCTTTCGAAAGTTGCGCTGTCGTCTTATCGGTCCTGATGTGCGGCAAAACCCTTCCCGATGACCGATTTTTCCACAATTGGAGCACTTATGCGATTTGAACTTGCAGTCTCTGGACCAATGAAGCTCACCGCATAACCAGCAGGGTTTCGATGGTTTCGCCGATGCTCCGGAATCACTCGATTTCTGCTTCCGGAAATTAGCTGGTTGCGTGCCCGATCGATGGTACCGCTGGTTCGACTGCATACCTGCACCGTGCACTGCAAGGACTCGTTCACGCGACTCCGTTCCAATCATCGCGCTGTCAACCTTCAGGCTCTTTATCCGCTGGCACTCTGCTGCAAGATCCTCCAAAGTAACGTCACTTCGTTCCTCGATGCGTGCGAGAAGTCGTGTGCGGATGTCTGAATCAGCCTCATCCTTTAGTCCACACACGAGCGTCAAACACTTAAACTGATTCTCACTCATGGACGAAAACTGGTAGTCGACGCACGATCGGTTCACGCGGCAGATGAATGTGAGTATGTCTTCGGATTGCGCTTTTGTCAGCTTCATGCATTTGTATCGTTTGCTGACAAGCGACTCAGCCCTTCCGAAAAGCGAACTCAATATGCTGACTGTGTCTTGAAAACTCACATCGCGCGGAACTCGTGGAAGGATAAAGCTGGTATACCGTGAATGCTCTGTCGTGCCCAGCTTACGCACGAGTAAACGAACTTTCGCCGCGTCGTCGAGTCGGGAGGCGTCCTGCTTAAACAGGTCGTCGTAACGTGAAAACCAGGCGGAAAACGTAACGTCCGACTCGGCCTCGTACCGAAACTCGGAAATGCTGCTCGCCAAAGCATCCATGGTAAGCTCGGGCTGCTGCTGCGGGACGAAAGACTGCTGCTGCGGGACGAAAGACTGCTGCTGCGAATGCTGCTGGGGCTGCGACGTTTGCGGGAGCGGGTGCAATTGCATTAATTGCGACATCATTTGCTGCTGTTGGGCCATCTGCTTCTGCATTAATTGCAGCATTTGGTAGATCATCGCGCTGTCTGGGGACGATCCTGCTTCCTGAGATGACGCTCCTTCTGGGTGCAGCGATGGCGTCGGCGATATGCTGAGCGATGGCGCCGCTGGTACGCCGAGCGATGACCCCGCTGGTACGCCGAGCGATGACCCCGCTGGTCCTCGGTGCGGTTGTAGATGCAAGCGTTGTGCATTGACGTCGTGCGCTGATGCGAAGGGTTGCGCTGGTGTAAAAGCGCTGGGGCGGATCAACGGTGATCGACGCGATTCGCCTTCGCTAGCTCCGTCTGATGCACCGTTTTCGTTGGTGCTCATCCTGCGCTTCTTGGACGGTGGACGGGGAATTTTCACACGCACATACACTTACACTTTCACAGATTAAAAATTGTCGTTTTATAAAAAAAAAAAATTGTCCGAATTTACTCGTCGCCACTTTTGTGTTGTAACGGGGTTTGTGATATTTAATGTTGGTGTTACTATCTACATTAACTGCACACGTATTAAAACTTTATAAATTAACATAAATGTATTATTAAAAATCTGACTGCTTGCACCGAGGACGTTCTTGTAAGTCCGCGTTACAACCAACGTGTTCGGCACCATCGCTCCCGTTCATTGGCCTGGCGAGCGATCATTGCCCTATCCTGCCGAACCGCTCTCACTAACACATCAACACGCTGGCAGGACTGTCAGCGGTGAGTGACTGCAATAACGGCGATCGCAAGTTCGGCAGGTCGGGTCACAACAATTATGAACATAACATTTCAACGGAGAAAAATAAAAAATGCCAGGCAAACAAACGTGCATCAGCGCGATAAGTAACAAATGAGGTTAGCAATCCTTGAAACAGCAACCCAAGCGCCACAGATTAAGCTGAAACAACTGAAAAATCAAATATCTATGATTTTCGGTAGGATAAATGGAAAATCGGTAGTTTTAGGGCGGTCATCTGTGATTCGGTAGGCATATAAAAAATCGGTAGGAATACAGATAAATCGGTATTTCTGGTCACTCTGGTACACACTGGGCGTTTCGCTGCAGCGAGCTGACAGCTGTCAATCTGGGGGTCATTTTTCGGAATTGTTTCGCACTGAAATGTTGCGTGAAACATTTCACTCGACCGTTGAATGGACCGTTTTAAGGGTACAAGAAAGAAAAGAACATTTTCCATCAGTTTCCTTCCAAATACTAGTCTCGAAACATTTTTTTCACAAATTATTTATTTGTATGCCCATAACTAAAACAACGCTTGCGCTAACATCGCTTCCCAAGTAAGCACACACAAACCATCTGTGTGTACAAAAACTCCCTCGTTTCACTGTTCGTCTTATCTTCCGGCTGTCGAAAGACGGTTGCATCCGGCGAATGTGTAGAAATGCAGCACCATCCACTATCCACGTGGAACGAATCCAATAAACAGACCGTCTCGTGGCTTCAGCGTCAGCTGCATCGTTAGCTTTGGTTCCGGACCGGCTGCAGTCAGTTTAAAGTGCCGAATCACCTTCGACACGGTACTTTTCAGCTCCAGCATGGCAAACTTTTGACCTACGGGGAAAGTAGTTGTGTGGAAATATGAACAAAAATAATCAACTATCACCCGTTACATAGTACGATACTCCCAATACGGCACTCACCGATACAATTGCGTGGTCCAGCACTGAACGGAACGTAGGCGTACGGGCTCGACTGCTCCATCGTTCGGTCGGGCGCAAACCGTTCAGGATCAAACCGTTCCGGGTCGGGAAACAAGGTAGGATCGCGGTGCATGTGCATGATGCCGATATTAAAATTGGACCCCTCCGGTACTATTTTTCCTCCTGAGGGGAATGGACAATTGATACATGCATTACATACTTCCAGCTCATCCCAAAACGCACTCAACGACTTTGTCTTACCCAACTCGACATTCTCGGTGAACCGACGGGCGATGATCGGTACCGGCGGATACAGACGAAGCGATTCCTTAATCACCAGCTCCAGATACTTCATGTCCTGCAGATTCCGGTGTGTCGCCGGTGTGGCCGGATCATTACCCACTATCGCCACCACTTCCCGGTACACCCGTTCCTGCACCTCCGGATGGCGGGCGAGTAGCAGCAACGTGAACGATATGGCAATCGTGGTCGTATCGTGTCCCTCGAACATGAACGTGTCCACCTCCTCCTGTATTTCCCTGTCCGTCAGCGGGCGCCCATCGATGGTGGCCTGGAGCAACACGTCCAAAAAGGCCATCCGACGCTTCGTCCCCAAATCGGCCATATCTTCATCCTCGACCGTTCCACCACCCTGCTCCATCAACTCCCGGCGGCGCGATTGTATGATCTTCGTGGTGAAATCATGCAGCACCTTAATGATCCGATCCTGGCGCCGCTTATCCGGGGACAGATTGAACAGAAAGTCAACACGCTGCCACACCTTCACGAACCTGCCCGTAAGCACCAGGCTCAGCTCCGTGATCGCTTTCACGTACGCCGAATCAGCATCAGTCTGCGCATTGATCGAGGTACCCATGGCCGTTTCGCAGATGATGTCCAGCGCCGCCAGCGTCACGAACGGGTAGATGTTCACCAGTTGCCCGTTCGCTTCCGGCCGCAACCGGTCGGCCAGGATGCTGCTCTGCTTGTGAAACACCTCGATGAACTGATCGAGGATCTTGAAGTGAAAGGCGGGAGTAAGGATCTTGCGCTTGCTGAACCACTTCTGGCCCGTGCTGAGCAGCAGCCCGTCGCCCAGCCATGGGATGAGGAATTTGTACAGCTCGCTCTTGCGGATCAGTTTCTGGCTGCTCAGGACCGTCTCGTTGTACTTCACGTTGGTGCAGAACAACGCTAACCGGTTGCCGATCCAGACGCGGAACAAGTTGCCGTACCGTTTCCGCAGGTCCGATACGAAGTCGATGATGTCTGGTTGGAGGAAGATACAGTACAAAATACTTGTTCAAATATGTCCTTGGGGAACATAAAGCTGCAGAAGACAACAAATTTGGAAATGTTGTTCTATAAAAATGACCAAGTTCCTAAAAAAAAAACACACACACACACACAATCAATGATTCAACACCTAACACCACTAATCAAACTGCTTCTATGCCACCAGTGTGCGCTAACTTACAGGCCTATTTGCCTCGCAACGTGATAACAAGCCCCACTTGCACACCTCACTGAACACACGCACTAGAACTGTTGATGTTGCTATTGATGTTGATGATGCTACCAAAGACACACCTTCGGGTTGCCCTTTGTTCTGAACTTCTTTCCTTACAAGCTTCCGCATTCATCCCATGGCCGTTCTCTTAAAACTACATAAAGATGCGAAACTTCTTCCACCACTCCCCCAAACCAACCTTCGGGCTTTAAATTAATGTAAAGGTAGAAGCAGCCCACTATCGGCAGCGGAACCGGTCCCGGGATGTGTCTGCCATACTTTATGTTTTGCCGCACCAGCAGATAGTTGATCGTGAGGATCACCACCAGCAGGGCAAGCCCAATTTGTACAACTACCACCATCACCACTGCGATCCGCACGAGACGTGATGCTGTGGATGACTAGGGACAAAAACTAACAACACCGCACTGAACACCCATCGAATGTAATGTTTTTAACCCCGCTATCGATCGAGTCGGTGAGCGTATGTGTGTGTGCGTATGAAAGGTTTTGTTGGTTGTACGCCACTATTACACATCTGCGCTACATTTGCGCGATAACGCCGCGTACTATGCCGCGTGCGCGTACAACAGCGGCATCGCGAAACCGGATTCTACGTCTCATTGATCTCGCGGCCGGTCAGTACACCAACACACACAGACTCGCGCAGTAGGTACAACAATCAGCACAACAAACAACCAGTCACTTCGCTCAAGTGCACCGCCATACGGGTGCATGCGCGCGTACGGTTCAAAAAGCTTACAAGTGATTAGTAAGGAGTCTCCCTCCCATTCCCATGGAGGTTTTGTGGAGATTATTTTGTGGGCCGGTTTTACTGCACCGGTTCAGAGTGCACCGACCAGCCGCGAACAATGCAATGAGGCACGGTCATTAGGTAGAGGGTTAAAGGTTAATCTGTTCAGGCACACTACGTGTTTTATAAAATGTTTCTAGATGGTTCATCTCAATATTGACTAATAAAGTAATGCATTAATAAAGAAAGAACATGTTTGGTTTGCAATTATTAGCGATTTTTCGCGAATATTGTCCTTCTTGTAAGAAATGCTTACCATAAGGATTTTTGCCCGCGTACATCAGCACATTGCCCAGCACTGGAACCGGCTTCGGTCCCGCAATGGTGACCGATTTCTTCTGCGACCAGTCATGAAATAGATACCGTAACAGGACTAGCACTACAAAGGATAACACGAACGGTATAAACATTTCGGCGAACTATTGCTTAAAAGCTTAATCCCGTCAACACACGAAACTTTCCCACAGAAAGTGTGTTGGTAAACTGACCCTCAGCTGAAGTACGGTTGTACAAGTTGTATCTTATCCCACTGAATGTGCTTGTTATCAAGTAGTACAGAATATGAACGATTAGATAGAGAATATATACAGGGGACCACACATCAATTCAATATCTTGACGGTATCAGATAAGCAACACGCATAATTGATCGGGATTAGTTTGCCTTTAATCTACGTTTTATTGGCACAAGATTGCATTTTTGCACTGTTAAATACACACAGAACGTGGTTGGATATCCGTATTAGTATCTAACCGATTCAGCAGAGATACCGAAAACTAAAAAATATTATACTCTATTTTGTGTTGTAACGGGGTTTGTGATATTTAATGTTGGTGTTACTATCTACATTAACTGCACACGTATTAAAACTTTATAAATTAACATAAATGTATTATTAAAAATCTGACTGCTTGCACCGAGGACGTTCTTGTAAGTGCCGCGTTACAACCAACGTGTTCGGCACCATCGCTCCCGTTCATTGGCCTGGCGAGCGATCATTGCCCTATCCTGCCGAACCGCTCTCACTAACACATCAACACGCTGGCATGACTGTCAGCGGTGAGTGACTGCAATAACGGCGATCGCAAGTTCGGCAGGTCGGGTCACAACATCTCCCCCTTTTTAGTATAGCCGATATCCGTCGAGCCTACGCGGAGGTCTTCTAAGCCTAGAAGATCGGCGTGGCGGTTGTATCGGCTGTCTGATGCTGGTCTCGGATGCAGATGGTAGAGGCTGTACAATCTGCTGCGTTGGGGACCTATCGGAAGAAAAAACGTTGTGATGTGCTGGACGGATCGTTGTTCCGTTCCACGGGTATCGGTGCCTTTGGTGTCGGTGCCCACGGTGTTGGTGCCACTTCCGCAAGAATATCAAGCGGCAGCTGATGCTTAGTTGAGTCGCCGGCAAGATGTCCTCGGCCACTCGATGTACGTGCGCGCATTTGATTGGCATGTCGACGATGAGGGCGATGTCCATCGGTGATAATCTCGTACATTACGCTTCCGATCCGTTTCGATACCATTCCGGGAATCCACTGCCAAGCATTGCGCGAATAATGTTTCATATAGACAGCATCTCCAGGTTGAAACTGTCTAGCTGCTGGCGGTTGCTGATCATCTCGTTGGTCGACTTCGGAATGTGTTGTTGTAGTTGGGCGTATCAGATCTAAGGGAATTCTAATGTTTCGATTAAATAAAACTTGAGCTGGCGTGCGTTGGTTAAGTGCAGGGTGCGGAGTTGAGCGATATGTTTGCAGGAAGGTGTCGAGTGCCGTTTCAGTGGATATATCATCTGATTGGATTTTTCTTCAGGGCTCGTTTCATAGTATCCACAAAGCGCTCTGCTTGCCCATTAGACTGTGGGTGAAACGGCGGTGTTTTAATATGCTCAATGCCACTTTGCTTGCAGTAATCTTTAAACGCGTCGCTTGTAAATTGGGCTCCGTTATCGCTGACTAGTTTTTCAGGCATGCCAAAACGTGCAAAGATGCTTCGCAGCATCGAAATGGTAGCTGTAGTGGTTGTGGTGATTGTTTTCATCACTTCAGGCCACTTTGAGAATGCGTCAACCACGATCAAGAAATAAGCTCCATCAACTGGTCCTGCATAGTCTATATGCACTCTTTCCCACGGTTTGGTGGTCTTTGGCCAAAACTTTGGTTCTAGTAAAGGTGGTGATTTTGCGACTGCCATGCATGCTGTACAGCTGGAAACGCAGTCGGCTATATCCTCATCAATAGATGGCCAGTATAAATAGCTGCGAGCGACGGACTTCATGCGTTGAATCCCTGGATGCCCTCTATGAAGTTGATTCAAGCACCGCATGCGTAGTTTTCTGGGGATTACTACTCTCTCTCTAAAAAGAACACAATCACCTACGGTCGACAGGTCATCCTTTCTATTATAGAAGCGTGCTAACTCCATTCCATATGACGAGTCAGACGGCCAGCCTTCTTGGATGTATTTGTGAACCTTCCATAGTAGGGAATCTGTCCGTGTCCCTTCCTCTATGTCTCTGAAATTGAGAGGGAATGTATTAATCATGTTGAGAACTACGGACCTTACATCCTCTTCTAGCTGGAGGCTGGCGATGACGTATTCTGTCTCCGGTTTAGCGTGATTTCTTATGAGCCTTGAGAGAATGTCAGCATTTCCAAAGTTTTCGGTGGGGACGTACTCTATCGAAAAGTCGTATAACTGCAGTGTTAGCGCAAAGCGTTGCAGTCTATTCGCTGTGAATACTGGGATGCCTTTCTTTGAGCCGAAGATGCGTAATAAGGGACGGTGGTCGGTTTGGAGCCTGAAAGAACGACCATAAAGCATCTTGTGAAATTTAGTTACGGCAAATACAATGGCCAACCCTTCGCGATCTATTTGACTATATTTTTCCTCCGTTGTTGTCAAAGCACGTGACGCATGCTGAACGACCTTTATTGAGCCATCGCCAAACTTGTGAGAAATGGTGGCTCCTAGTCCCACTGATGATGCATCCGCTGCCACAATAATCTCTGCGGTGGGGTCGTAGTGGGTGAGGAGGAGATCGGATGATAGGATTTCTTTAAAATATTTAAATGCCTTTTCACATTGCATATTCCAAGCGAATTTTGTGTCACTTTTCAGCAAGTTATCAAGCGGATACCTCAATTCGCGCATTTTTGGCACAAACTTTCCATAAAAATTTACTGCTCCGAGGAAAGAGCGCACGCCTTTGATATCAGTAGGTGCGGGAAGATTTTTTATTGCCTCGATTTTCGCAGGATTCGGTCGGATACCATGACGGTCGATTACGTGTCCAAGGTAATCGATTTGCCTCATCTTCAACGAGCATTTGTCTGCTCGGACGGAAAAACCAAATTGTTCGAGGCGTTGAAAAAGTTTCGTTAGATTTTCGTCATGCTCTTCCTCTGTTTTCCCCCCGACAACCACGTCATCCATATAGCCAGAAGTTCCCTGCAATCCTGCCAGCATTCTATCTATAATCTGCTGGAACGCGGCTGGAGCTACTTTTATGCCTGGAGGAAGGCGGTTATAATGGTATAAACCTCTATGGGTGTTAATGGTAAGCAATGGACGATATTGTTCGTGAATCTCGACCTGGAGGAACGCGTCTGACAGGTCTACTTTGCTGAACCAACTACTGTGCGCAAGCTTCGAAAAAATATCTTCGGGCAATGGCAATGGATATTCGAGTGGCTGAAGCGCATCGTTTAAGCCAGTCGAGTAGTCGCCACAGATGCGGATGTTGCCATTTGCCTTTCGTACGACTACGATCGGGGCTGCCCATTCGGAAAAGTCTACGCGCGTGATGATATTCAATTGTTCCAACCTATCCAGCTCTTTGTTGACCGTCTCAATCATGGCATAAGCGACAGGCCTTTTTGGACAAAACACGGGTCGAGCGTCTTCTTTCAACTGCAAGTGGATGCGGCTTTTAGTGCATAGCCCCGTACCGCTAAAAACTGTCGGAAATTTAGCTTGGAGACCCTTGATGTAGCCGCTTGACGATACCATTTTGCAGTAGCTATCCATTGGTAGCGAACTGAGACCAAATTGATCGATGAGATCAGCACCCAACAATAAAATGTTTGCTCGCGTCACCCGAATGATAGCTTCCCTCGTTTTACCTGCCATTTCAATGCTGGTTTCGAATTCACCGTCGAGTAGAAGCTCCTCACCCGATGCTGTCCTAGCGTTGACCTCTGCCGGAACTAACGATGGTTTGCCCAGTTGTTGCCACAACGAGCGACTGATGACTGTTATGTCCGACCCAGTGTCCAGCTGCAAGCTCACGTGTTGACCACATATGGTCAGGTTGACGTATTTTCGTCTGTCGTTAACCCTGCAAATATTCACAGTTACAACACGTGATGTTACCTGCCGGTGCTTTCGAAAGTTGCGCTGTCGTCTTATCGGTCCTGATGTGCGGCAAAACCCTTCCCGATGACCGATTTTTCCACAATTGGAGCACTTATGCGATTTGAACTTGCAGTCTCTGGACCAATGAAGCTCACCGCATAACCAGCAGGGTTTCGATGGTTTCGCCGATGCTCCGGAATCACTCGATTTCTGCTTCCGGAAATTAGCTGGTTGCGTGCCCGATCGATGGTACCGCTGGTTCGACTGCATACCTGCACCGTGCACTGCAAGGACTCGTTCACGCGACTCCGTTCCAATCATCGCGCTGTCAACCTTCAGGCTCTTTATCCGCTGGCACTCTGCTGCAAGATCCTCCAAAGTAACGTCACTTCGTTCCTCGATGCGTGCGAGAAGTCGTGTGCGGATGTCTGAATCAGCCTCATCCTTTAGTCCACACACGAGCGTCAAACACTTAAACTGATTCTCACTCATGGACGAAAACTGGTAGTCGACGCACGATCGGTTCACGCGGCAGATGAATGTGAGTATGTCTTCGGATTGCGCTTTTGTCAGCTTCATGCATTTGTATCGTTTGCTGACAAGCGACTCAGCCCTTCCGAAAAGCGAACTCAATATGCTGACTGTGTCTTGAAAACTCACATCGCGCGGAACTCGTGGAAGGATAAAGCTGGTATACCGTGAATGCTCTGTCGTGCCCAGCTTACGCACGAGTAAACGAACTTTCGCCGCGTCGTCGAGTCGGGAGGCGTCCTGCTTAAACAGGTCGTCGTAACGTGAAAACCAGGCGGAAAACGTAACGTCCGACTCGGCCTCGTACCGAAACTCGGAAATGCTGCTCGCCAAAGCATCCATGGTAAGCTCGGGCTGCTGCTGCGGGACGAAAGACTGCTGCTGCGGGACGAAAGACTGCTGCTGCGAATGCTGCTGGGGCTGCGACGTTTGCGGGAGCGGGTGCAATTGCATTAATTGCGACATCATTTGCTGCTGTTGGGCCATCTGCTTCTGCATTAATTGCAGCATTTGGTAGATCATCGCGCTGTCTGGGGACGATCCTGCTTCCTGAGATGACGCTCCTTCTGGGTGCAGCGATGGCGTCGGCGATATGCTGAGCGATGGCGCCGCTGGTACGCCGAGCGATGACCCCGCTGGTCCTCGGTGCGGTTGTAGATGCAAGCGTTGTGCATTGACGTCGTGCGCTGATGCGAAGGGTTGCGCTGGTGTAAAAGCGCTGGGGCGGATCAACGGTGATCGACGCGATTCGCCTTCGCTAGCTCCGTCTGATGCACCGTTTTCGTTGGTGCTCATCCTGCGCTTCTTGGACGGTGGACGGGGAATTTTCACACGCACATACACTTACACTTTCACAGATTAAAAATTGTCGTTTTATAAAAAAAAAAAATTGTCCGAATTTACTCGTCGCCACTTTTGTGTTGTAACGGGGTTTGTGATATTTAATGTTGGTGTTACTATCTACATTAACTGCACACGTATTAAAACTTTATAAATTAACATAAATGTATTATTAAAAATCTGACTGCTTGCACCGAGGACGTTCTTGTAAGTGCCGCGTTACAACCAACGTGTTCGGCACCATCGCTCCCGTTCATTGGCCTGGCGAGCGATCATTGCCCTATCCTGCCGAACCGCTCTCACTAACACATCAACACGCTGGCATGACTGTCAGCGGTGAGTGACTGCAATAACGGCGATCGCAAGTTCGGCAGGTCGGGTCACAACACTCTATAAAAAAGAAACATTGAAATGTTGAGTTCAAACCTTCGCAACGAACTGTTCAATCAATGGACAACATCACTAACCTAATGAACGATCGTGCGCTCATCCATACCGCCCATATGCTGTTTCACGTAAAATGATTTCAACTTCCTAGTACGAGTTGCTATGCCAACCTAACGACCCCATCATTGGTTATCGGGTACGGAATGGTTGCGAAGAAACGATTTCATGGTCCACTAACTATGCCTTACCGGTTTGATGGAAGCGCGCCAAACCTATCCGCTGCTTGTACAGTTACCTCAGGACGAAGTTCACTGTCAAGGCTAGGAAGCCGTCAATGGGTTTATCATACCGTCGTGCACTTACTACTCGTAGATACTCATGGTATCTGTAGAGAAACTCACGAATGAATCGAATGAGGATTTTTTACACAAATGTGTTAAGGTTTATTCAACTTTGCGTCTAAAAATCTATTGTTAACTTTAACCCCATTTGGCTCTGTTTTACAGTGTTTATTCTAGCAAGTTCATCTTTCATCTCATAATACTCTCAACTACCAACCATCACCCTGCACCGCTTCTAGTACACGCGTGGCTGCAATCGTACATAAATTCCCTTCTCAGGCCGCAGGATTAGCTCCGCAATAAAGGTTTCATCGTACCGGCCCACCGGCGGCAGTATCTCATAGTTGCGCAACAGTTTGCTCACCAAACTCTTAATTTCAGCCACCGCAAACTTCTGCCCGATACAGTTCCGCGGCCCAGCACTGAACGGAACGTACTGGTAGGGGTTCGTCTTTTCGGCCGACGTTTCCACGTTAAATCGCTCCGGGTCGAACTTTTCCGGGTTTGGGAAGAACTCGGGATTGCGACCAAGGAAGAACGGCAGTATGATCGTATTCGACCCAGCAGGAAACACTTTTCCATCTGTGGGGTGTTGTTTTTAACATTAGAATTTAAACGAC
Source organism: Anopheles arabiensis (assembly GCF_016920715.1). Lineage (NCBI taxonomy): Eukaryota > Metazoa > Arthropoda > Insecta > Diptera > Culicidae > Anopheles > Anopheles arabiensis. The sequence continues at coordinate 24,366,347 of NC_053517.1, forward strand.
TTCTAGTTAAACAGCAAATACTCACTTATTTCAGCATCTTCCATCATTTTACGCCCAAACATTGGCACCGACGGGTACAGCCGAAGCGTCTCCTTGATCACCAGATCCAGATAGTGCATGTCGTTCAGCATCGCTATGGTAACGGGGCGCGTACGATCATCGCCCACCACGTTCCTCACCTCATCAAACACTTTCTGCTGAATTGCGGGATGCTTTGCTAGATTCTGCAGCAAAAAGCTTATCGCAGACGTGGTCGTATCGTGCCCCTCGAACATGAACGTATCGACCTCTTCGCGGATCTCCAAATCAGTCAGCGGTTGGCCATCAATCTTCGACTGCAGCAACATATCCAGGAAGGCCATCTTTTTCTTAATACCCAGCTCGTTCTCGTTCTCGTCGACAACGGTGTTCTTGCCGCTCCCGGCAGCACGGTTCAACTCCTCCCGGCGGCTCTTGATCACACTGTCCGTGTATCCGTGCAGCACCTTAAGCGCTTCCAGCTGCTTGCGACGGTTCGCCGAGAAGCGGTAGAAAATTTCATACCGTATCAGAAAGTTAAACAATCGAATCTGCACCAAGTTGGTGATGCTGCGGAACAAGGGTGGGAAAGATGCATTAACAAGTCGATCTAAAGCATAGAGCGACGCCCACTTACTCCTTTACCGCCTGCACGTACTCCGATTCCGTGTTGAGCTGTGCGTTGACCTTCGTACCCATGGCGGTTTCTAGGTGGTGGACAGTTGATAAACAAACCAAAAAAACAAACAAAACAATCACAGCGTGCTAAACCTTGCCGTACGATTTTCACCCTCTAATCTCTCTACCTACCGCAGATAACGTCCAGCGCGCACAGCGTCACCGGCCGGAAGATGTCGAACGTGTCGCCCGACTTGGCATGGGCCGCCAGCACCTGCACGAACGTGCTGCTCTGCTGATCGAATATCTCGACAAACTGTTCCAGTATTTTGAAGTGAAACGTCGGCGTGATCACCTTCCGGTGGGTGTGCCATTTGCGTCCGGTGCTGGTGAGAAGACCTTCCCCCAGCCAGGGACGGATGAAGTCGTACTCGATCGATTTATCAATGTACTTGTTGCTGCTTAAAATAGCCTGAAGGAAGTATCGAAATGATGAAGCTCAATATTCTTTATAGTGCAATTGTGTCTTCTTCTGTGTATGCATACCTCAACATCTTTCGGTTCCGTAATCACGATCAGCATCTGCGTGCCGAGCCAAATCCGGAAACACTTGCCATACTGCTGGATGAGGCGTCCTACGGTCTGCAAAAATTCTGCCCAAAAAACAGTGCAATCAATTAGTCCCTAGAAACACATTCCACCACTATGTATAATGAAACAACACAGCAAGCAGAAGGTCAAAGTTCACAACCCGCTTCGAAAATCCTTTAACCGCTAATCTGTCCTTTCCGGTCAAACGCTAGGTTCACCCTCTAGATAAGATATCCTCCAAACCTTGTAACTGCACACTGTTACTTACCCGCGGGCGTTTTGCCAGCAAACAGCAACCCATTGCCAATCAGTGGATAAGCACGGGGACCTCCAAGTTTGCCACTGTGCTTCAGAATTTTGCTAAACCGTTCCACGTACACGTAGAACGCTACGGAAGCGACCAGCGCTAGAAGCGTCAGCGTAGCCACAAACATGGTGCGACCGAATGTGTGGCGCTTCCGAAACTTCCGACCGAACTGAAGCAAAGCTAATGACTGCGGTTGGTGGTCGGAAATCTACCGCAAGGAAATCGCCGATAGGGTGCTTATCAGAGAGCAGAGAACGCTAAGGTTGGAAAGATTAGCAATGGTTAGGGTTCCTCAACCCGTTACGTGGGTAAATTTCGGCAACTCATTGCCCCGGTCCATCCCTAACGAACACAGTCACTAATTACGCGTCCACACCGTACCGTTCGCCCTGGTGTACGTTTGAAGGTGATTCTTTATTAAGCCTTTAACGGGACGGCAAGCAACGAACCCTCGGATTTTTTCCTTCATTGCTGTCCTTATTTGACTCTTTGGCTTCTTACAATCAATTCGTATCCTTCTAAACCAAATAACCATCAAAAGCCAGTGAACTAACGATTACAGGCAGTGTAAAAGTGAAAAAAGAGTAATTATACTTTTTAGGGATAATTATTATTTCTGGTCAAAACTGTTAATGTATTCACACTCAACTCGCTCTAAAGTGTATTACTGTATATTTTATCAAAATTATTTACATTTTTCGTCGATCATTTGAGATTAATCATCGATGAATGGCAATAAAGGTTGTTCAAACAGATTAATTTGATTAAAAAGGATATTTTTCCATATTTATTTACAATAACAATAAACAATGAATTTCAAAACTTTGTTAACATGTTTACCCTTCCTCTATTTGCACTACAAAATGCAACAGTAACAATCAAATCAAAAACTTTTTATCACATCAACAACTTCCCTCAGCTGTACATATCACATACGCAGATTATGTCTTCCCCTCCCTAGTACGCCCGTGGCTTCAACCGCACAAACACACCATGCTCCGGTCGCAGGATTAGTTCCGCAATGAACGATTCGTCCTGCTTCCCGGTCGGTGGTAAAATCTCGTAATGGCGCAACACTTTGCTAACCAAACTCTTCAGCTCAGCCACGGCAAACTTCTGCCCGATGCAGTTCCGCGGTCCAGCACTGAACGGGATGTACTGGTAGGGGTTCGTCTTTTCGGCCGATCGTTCCACATTGAACCGTTCCGGATCGAACTTCTCCGGCTGGGGGAAGTAGCGTGCCTCACGGCCGAGGAAGAACGGCGTAATGATCAGGTTGGCACCGGCTGGGATGATCTTTCCATCTGTAAATACGATTGAATGTGGTGTTAATCAACCATCGCTACTTAACGATCGTGACATGCTTACTGATTTCGGTCGTTTCCTGCATCTTCCTTCCAATCATTGGCACCGACGGGTACAGCCGAAGCGTCTCCTTGATCACCAGATCCAGATAGCTCATATCGTTCAGCATCGCCATGGTGACCGGACGCGTACGATCATCGCCCACCACGTTCCTCACCTCATCAAACACCTTCTCCTGTATGGTTGGGTTTTGGGCCAAACTGTACAGCAAAAAGCTTATCGCCGACGTCGTCGTATCGTGCCCCTCGAACATGAACGTGTCCACCTCCTCGCGTATCTCGAGATCGGTCAGCGGACGGCCATCGATCGTCGACTGGAGCAGCATGTCCAGAAAGGCCATACGCTTCTTGATGCCCAGATCCTGATCGCTTGCCTCTTGCTGTTCACCACTTTGCTGTATGCTTGCGAGCTGCTGACGCCGGCCCTTGATCACACTGTCCGTGTAGCTGTGCAGCACCTGCAGCACCTTTCTTTGCTTGCGAGCGTTTGCGGATAGGCGGAAGAAAATGTCATACCGGATGAGAAAATCGTAAAACCTCAGCTGAATGAGATTCGTGATCCTGTGGAGTGAAGAAAGCACACGGTTCATCACACATTTGTTTGGGTAAATTTGTTTGACCGCATTTTCTTACTCCTTTACTGCTAGCACATAGTCGGAAGTAGAGTTGATCTGTGCATTCACCTTCGTTCCCATAGCTGACTCTGTGTTTAGTTGCAAGAAACAATTCAAAATGGAACAAAATTTCAATTCCTTCAATAAAACAGACACCTTCCATCAACCATCACCACCTTACCACATATCACATCCAACGCGCACAGTGTCACCTGCGGGAAGATGTCGAACGATTTGCCCGACGCGGCAAACGGTTCGAGCACCTTGATGAACGTGCTGCTCTGCCGATCGAAAATCTCCACAAACTGTTCCAGTATTTTGAAGTGAAACGTGGGCGTGATCACTTTCCGGTGGGTGTGCCATTTGCGGCCACGGCTTGTGAGCAAACCCTCGCCCAGCCAGGGTCGGATGAAGTCGTACTCGGTCGATTTGTCGATATACTTCGGGCTGCTTAGCAGTACCTGGAAGGAGGGTTCAATTGGAGCGTGCGTCACAAAACGGTACCTTTGTGGGGGGCTCTTAGCTTGAGATCACTTTTACTTAGATAACGCTTTAAAAATAATTACATTGCCTCGCGTCCGATAGTAATAACATCATTTGGCGTTTTTTGCAAGGCATTTTTCCCACTCACTAACAATTATTGTGTATTAACGATGTTCAATGAAACATAACACAAAAACACTATCCCTCATCTCGCATTAGCTTGCAATGAGCTAACTCGCAAAAAAACACATTTCATCACCGCACATACTGCGTGATTAATTAGCTACTCTCCACTCTCAGTGCTCCGTGCTCAAACCACACACACGAACCGGAATCCAGCCGTCGCCACCATGACATTGAGTTTCAGATTCACGGCCCATTCCACCATGCACTTGTGTTTGCCGTCGTATTATTTTCGCACTGAACTTGCACCACCACCATCACCAGCACCATGTGATGATCATGTAACGCTCGCCTGTCAGGGTTGACGACATGCTCCTAGCGGGTTTCAAATGTGCTGCCACCGTCACAACTGCATCAACTGTCTACTTCCCACACTACACACTTGCAGCAACCGGGCCGGGCAAGGCTAGAACCTTGCCCACACCTACCTCAATATCCTTTGGATCGCCCATCACGATCACCAGCTGGGTACCGAGCCAAACGCGAAAGCAGTCCCCGTACCGCTGTATCAACTCCCCAATGATCCGTAGAAAATCTGGAACAACGCAAGCGTACCGGAAGTTGTAAACAATTCTAACAATCACTGTTCAAAACAAACCCCCAATCCAAAGCCTTACCAGCGGGCGATTTGTTGAGAAACATTAACCCATTCCCGAGGATCGGATAGGCCGGTGGGCCACCGAGTTTGCCGGTGTGCCTCAGCATCTCACCAAACCGCCGGTACAGGTAGACCGCGGCCAGGCTGCCCAGTGCCAGCAGGACCGCTAGCGTGGAGTACACCATTCTCGTAACGTTTGGTTTTGTTGTTTGCGTAACGCTGCAGCACGTTGCACGTTGCCCCTTTGGCTTCTAATCAATCACTGAGCCGCTGCCGACCAGCGGCAGCCATTGCCATTTATTCCGCAGCACTAGATCTAACGCAGCGCAGGCGTTCGGGTAATGGGGGCTGAACTTGACATCCTGCCGACGGATGCCTCGGTCGGATCGTGTGCGCAGTTGTTGTTGTTGCAGTTGCGCTTGCCTACCTACACACGCGCTCACGGGCTGTCGGTCGGTTGAGGTTGAGGTAGTGTGCAGTATGGGAAGGTCTACCGGTTTGTGGCGCTCGGTAGGAAGTGGCGCTACTAATTCTAGGTCCCTGCTGCGGTGTCGGTACGTACAGAAGTTCAGGTGCACTGCGTTAGAGGCCATTCCCTTAACACTCGGTGTCGGCGTTGTTCGTCGAGATTGAGAGATGTTTAATTGTTTTACGTAATGAATCTTTGTTGTTGGTCCCGTACTAGTATTAAATTGCTTTATAAGTATCTAGTTGCATTTCTGCAACGTTATGATCGTTGGCGCTCAAGTGAAATACATGATGAAGTAATCGCATTTGCATCATTTTTTGTTCTTCTTGTCAGCATATGTCTACACAGCGTCGGCTTCCTTATCACTGTGAGAACGTTCAACGGTTGCAGTTTGCTGCAGCCAGTCGCCGCTGCCCTTACCCTACTTTTGATAAAGCGATAACCTAAAACCGGGAAAAATGGATCATCTAGAAACTGTCAAGATCAAGCGCACAACCACAACCCGCTGAAACCACCAAGAAGTTCAAGTTGAGTATGTTAGGTGGGATACCTTTTTATTTAATCTTTATGTACATCTTTATGCACATAGTTTACTTAGCTGCTACACAAAAGTGGTCGCACATTACACCCTACAAATATACAGAGCAAAAAAACGCATGCCATGTCAAAGCTTATTACACCCTTCCCATCAATTAAACGTATTGCTTCTGCTGTAAGTACCTGCATGATTATTCCCTATGCTTTTTCGTTTTTTTTTCTCTCTTCATAATTTCATTAAAGTACAACAAAAGAAAGTACAGGCTGGCACCGTTAGTACACCCGTTGCTTAACCCTTATCGGTATGCCGTGCTCCGGGCGCAGGATTAGCTCCGCAATGAACGTTTCCTCGCGCACCTGTTCCGGTGGAAGCAGCTCGTAGTTGCGCAACACTTTGCTAACCAAACTCTTCAGCTCCGTTACGGCAAACTTCTGCCCGATGCAGTTCCGCGGTCCAGCACTGAACGGAATGTACTGGTAAGGGTTCGTCTTCTCGGCCGACCGCTCGACGTTGAACCGTTCCGGATCGAACTTCTCCGGATTGGCAAAACAGTCCGGATCGCGGCCCATAAAGAACGGCAACACTATCACATTGCTGCCAGCGGGGAATATTTTACCATCTGAAAGTGTGCAGTGTGATACAGTACAATTTCATTACAATTAAGTGTATCATAATGTTGCTAAAATGTCTTACTAATTTCCGTATTCTGCAACATTTTCCTTCCAAACAGTGGCACCGACGGGTACAGCCGAAGCGTCTCCTTGATCACCAGATCCAAGTAGTGCATATCGTTCAGCATCGCCATAGTAACCGGCTGCTTGCGATCATCGCCAACGATATTGCGCACCTCGTTGAACGCCCTCTCCTGTACGTCCGGGTTTTTGGCCAAACTGTGCAGCATGAAGCTAATAGCGGACGTCGTCGTATCGTGCCCCTCGAACATGAACGTGTCCACCTCCTCGCGAATCTCCAGATCGGTCAGCGGGCGTCCATCAACCGTCGACTGCAGCAACATATCCAGAAAGGCCATACGCTTCTTACGGCCAAGCACATCCTCCTCCGGCACGTCATCATGACCGGCACCACGTTCATTCAGCTCCTGGCGTCTGGTCCGGATCACACTGTCGGTGTACCCGTGCAGAATGGCCAGGGCTTTCCGTTGCCTTCGCCGGTTGGCCGACAGGCGGAAGAAGAACTCGTACCGTATCACAAAGTCGTAGATACGCAGCTGTATCAGGTTGGTAATCCTGCAAAAGCCCATCACGTAGATAAGGAGTGTAATTAACACCGTTCCGGTGTGGTCTGCCTGCGACCCTTGCAAATAGTACTCAACTCTTTAACTGCCTTCACGTATTCCGATTCCGAGTTCATCTGCGCATTCACCTTAGTGCCCATGGCAGATTCTGCAATACATTTGTGATAGGGAGAATAAGAGTGATCAGCTTCCAAAATGAACCATCCCCTCTTTGCCGCCAACTTACCACATATCACGTCCAGCGCGCACAGTGTCACCAGCGGGAACACATCGAACGTTTCGCCCGACTTGGCAAACAGATGCAGTATGTCGACGAACGTGTTGCCCTGCTGGTCGAAGATGTCCATAAACTCTTCCAGTATTTTGAAGTGAAACGTTGGGGTAATGATCTTCCGGTGCGTCTGCCATTTGCGCCCGCTGCTGATCAGCAAACCTTCGCCCAGCCACGGCCGCACAAAGTCGTACTCGCTCGACTTTTCGATGTACTTTGGGCTGCTCAGAAGGATCTGGAAGGAGAGTTCGATACTATTAGATAATGCTACGAGCTGGCGGTACTTTAAATTAGCCGTACTACAACCGTTACGGTGCTGATCTTGTTTGAAATACCTCACCAAAAGGCGTGAGAACAATCGATATGCATCGAGAAAACTCTCACAATTTACCGGCGCTTACGAAACCGTTTGCAAGGCAGGCAAAAATTATCATAATTTGAGCGCTAAAAAAACAGTTTTCCATGTTTTTCCCCCTTATCAGATCCTGCCACAATGCACTCGATGTAATAGAGACTGCACATTACATTACATCACTGTTTTGTTTGCAGTTGCGGTGCATCATCTTGGTGCACAAACGTTTGCAATGCAAATACCGCTTACGCTTTCATTTTCTAACACCACTGGGTGACGTGTAATGTAAGCTAAATAAGTTGTGCCCATCTCTGTAAGCGTAATTTACGCGCGATCATTCACAGCGTTGGCAATGCGCGATCGATTTACGCGACCGTTTTGTTTGCGCTTGCACAAAACAAAGCGTACACCACCATTGCACCGAATTGTTTGTACTGTTTTTGCCCTTTTAGCTTGGCCCGTTCCTATCCCGACCCACATAGAACACACAAACAGCGACCGACTCACCTCGATGTCCTTCGGATCGGTAATGAGCACGATCAGCTGCGTACCGAGCCAAACACGCAAACATTTGCCGTACTGTGCGATCAGGCGGCCGAGCAGTTGCAGGAATTCTGTAATTTGTTTTGGTTTGTTTTCATTTACTTTTTTTTACAAAACCCAATCACACACACACACAACATCGGTGACCTCACTTACCGGCTGGTGTTTTGTTGATAAACAGAAACCCATTGCCCACCAGCGGGTACGCTACCGGGCCGCCCAGTTTGCCGGCGTAACGCAGCGCACTGCCAAAGTTCGCCACCGTCCACCAGATTGCGATCGACAGCAGCAGCGCCGTACCGCTCACAATGATTGGCCACATGTTCGGGTTCCGTTTCCGTGTAGCGCAAATTCCGCTGCCGAATCACAGTCGTACGGTGCGACACACGATCGACACTGACACGACGCCGCAGTGCGTCTCCATCGGGAACCGCGCGCTACACCGGACCGGAGCGTCGTGTCATCTCACCGCGGTTCAATGCGCGCGCGTATGTATGTGTGAGATGTTGCGATTGTGGTGGGGATCAGCCGGGATGGCAACCAAAAAAAGAAAAGACCCACACCACCCCATCGACTGCGAGAATCAACCCCCCCGAGCAACACAAAGAACGCGCGCGCGATCGTAGAGGGTGCTCGGGGGCCCGTATGATTCGCGAGTGTTTTTAATCGGCACCCTCACACAGGTGGTAACACACTACGCACACTTAAACAGACGCGTACGGGTGACAGTTGATAGTTGCTGGAGAGTAGTGGAACAGTGGTTGGGAGTAGTAAAATGTACTCTTTTTTTGCTTCTCTGCCGGTTCTATACCACGCTCGTTCGGTTGGATTTTCTCAGGCTGTTTGTGAAACACATTCTCTAGCGCAAATGTTCTTATCGCGTGCCCTATATGTTTGTGTGTGTGTTTGTATTATACTTGAATAAATTATGGAAGATTCAACCGATCTATATCTGTTTGCAACTATCTATCTGTAAAACACCCAGTATCGAAAACTTTTTGAAAACAATACGCAAGCAGCGTCATGATTGGATGAATTACGGTAAATTGCATCCTTTTTTGCATTACAAGCACAATTTAATAGTCATTATCTGAATTAAGGTAATTAGATGTGAGACAAACATACTGACATGTGCCTTTGAGTCGTGTACTTACTAAGCTATGATAAATTACGATCATTTTAAAACTTTACAAATTATAATTAATGAATGAATATTTTACATGTGTATTAATGTTCAAAAATTGTGATTATTCAGCACTAATTTATCATTAATGTTATGTTTAAAAAAACACATGCTTCAAGACATATTTGAGAAGTAAGGATGAAACGAAAGAACGATTGACATTAAAAAGAGAATAAAAAATAGAATACATAAAAAAACCGAAAGAACGCTTCGAATCACGTTTATCCCACCACATAATGGTTCTATGGTCGAAATTTACTTTTAAAAAAACTCGTACACCTTGAAACTCGCATCGCGTCCACTAGAGCTAAAAATTCAGACCAAGAAAAAATCCAACGGATAATTTGTATTCTGATTGTTTAAACCTTATCGCTAACGAACTCATCCGAAATTTCCGGTTTTTCGTCGAAGAAACAAAAAATCGCCATAAAGCATGACATCTGTGTGTTGCCATTCTGAGTGTGTTGCAGAGGACACGAATTGGAATAGATCGTTGTGTTATCACATGCTTTGGAGATCTTCAGCCCGCATGTGTTCTTACATTCCATAAAAATTACCTAAGCGATTTGATTCAAATTAACATAGGGGTTTTACTTTAAACCAACGATTAAATATCAATCAATAATTGATAATATATTCGTTACTTTTTCGACTAAATTGATTCCACCAGGGCTAGAGGCTGAGAAAGAAAAGGAACCTGTGGAGTGATCCGACCAAGTATTTCATGATACTCACGTAATCAGGGCGATAACTCAGTGGCACATTAAGTGCAGTAGATAAGGGATCTCAACATTTAATAAATAAAACTATGTTAATGTCGTGCTATAGGTGCTACAGCTGCATGATTGAGGTAGATCCGCTGGAGAACTCTTTAAAACAGCAAACTTTTGAGTAACTTGATCTGTACTTTCCGGCACTCATTTGACGTTTATTAATTGCTTTTATCGCCATACTTGTAATTAAAATGAAAGTCGTACGAACCGTTCAATGTTCATCACTCGATGCTGCTAGGAAAGGACAGACCAACACGGATTCTTCGGAAAGTATGGCAGTTAGGAACTGAAATCTACGTAGATTTCTAGCCCTCGAACGTCTCTATATCAATTATCAACACTCTAGCACTCATTCTCATAATCTCACAAAGGCTTTCCTGTGTATGACGGCAATCCAACAGCCCCATTGTTCAGTGTGCTTGTGCTTACGGCTACCTCATATCTAGCCTATTTGACCCTTGGCTTCAAAAAGGTGCAAATATCAAGTGTGTGATAGCATCCCACAACCAACCGGTTTTAAGTGGCAATGAAATCCTGCTGTATGTAAATAGCCTATTGATTGAATGCTGTATCGCTGCTAACCAAAGATTAATTGCACGCGATTGACAACATTTCATCCACCCTAATGCTTAAATGTAATTGCGTATCTATAATACTTGTTTTCATGCAGGCAGCAAGATTCTTAATTATTTTTTAATAAACTGTTAAAATTATTCAACTAACGTGGCATTTTCAAGTAACATTGGACGCGAATAAAGCAGTCATCGTCAGTATGGCATGCAAGTCTCCGCCAACGTGAACATCAATCATTGCAATGCAGAATGAGTACATACAAAAAAAACTGTACACTCGGTTTAATGATCGTTTGCAATGCTGTTATATGGTTTTCGTGTCGTTAAAAATCCGGAAACTAAACAAAAGTATCGCTGCCGGCGTCGTACAAAAACCTTTACTTGTGATAGTGACATTGGAGCGTGCTCGCTAATGATCGTAGCATCAGCGCAACATTGCTTCAACCTATCGCGGTTGAGATAATTTCTAACGAGCTTTCGATGCTACACACTCACATGTTTGCACATATTGCAAACATCAACCAAAAATAAAGCTACATTCACGATTGTATGATCGCGGTACACCGCGACAACCACCACCATTCTAGCCATCCCCTTGTCAAACGCACAGTGTGTATGTGTTGAGAGGAAAAGGAAGGAAAAGTTTGTTCGGGTGCCACCGGGAACCTGTTCGGGACTGACTGTTCGGGCAAACCTCACCTCAGTCATTGTTCTAACGCGGTAGCTGGAACATACCTTCCCAGAGAGCGCGGTGTGAGACTGTTAGATTCGCGGCCCGCTTCACCATGATCGTGTACGCGTTGTTAATTGCGTTGTGCGTTCTCGTGCTGCGCTTTGTCGCTTTCCGCTACAAGTTGTACCGTACCGTTGGCCACTTGCCCGGCCCACCGGTAAACTTTCTCTTGGGCAACACGCTGGAGCTGGTGCGTTACGATACGCAAGGTGTGTTGATCGCATACGATCGACGCTCCACATGGGTTGTACTAACGCACGATACATTTTGTTCCCCTTTCTTTTAGTGTTTTTCGAAAAACTGATGGAATATTTCCAACGCTATGGAACGATCGTGCGGCTCGATATGCTCAACAAAGTTTGGATCATATTTTCCTCGCCGCACGATATCGAGGTTGGTATAGACTACATCCAACGATTATTATTCTACGATCATTGTACGGATTTCTTGATTGTTTGATTCTCCTTCTCTCACTCCCTCTCTTAGCAAATCATCTCATCCAATGAGTTCAACCGCAAATCGATGGACTACGACATCCTCCAGGAATGGCTCGGCAACGGCATCCTGCTCGACTACGGCAACACTTGGTTCTCGAATCGCCGCGCACTGACCGGTGCGTTCCATTTCAAGATTCTCGACACCTACGTGCCGGTGTTTGAGGAGCAGGCGGACGTGCTGGTGCGCAAGCTGCTCGATGCCGGGGGCGCTACGGTTGACATCTTTGCCATGGTGAAGCTCTACACGCTTGACGTCATCCTCGAGACGTCGATGGGCGTACGGTGCCGGGCGCAGCTGGAAGACTCCGACTACGTACGTGCCGTTACGGAGTAAGTAACCGAGTAAGAAATGCACAACCGAGTTCGCTTTCTGCACAGTTTCCTTCCGCAGCCTTACGCACATAACGTTCTGGCGGATGTACAACGCGATGGGCTTCTCCGACTGGACCTTCCGGCTGACGAAGCACTACCAAACCTACCGGAAGTCGTTACAGATCAATCGAGAGTTTACTACGTCGGTCATCAAGCAGCGTCGTGCGGAGCTGCTAGCAGCGGGCACATCGGATACTACCAGGCCGGAAAAGGGGCGCCTTTCACTGCTGGACATACTGTTGCGCTCGGATATTACCGGCCGTACGTTTAGCGACGAGGAAGTCTACAGCCAGGTGAACAACTTCATGTTTGCGGTAGGTAGAAGGGTGCAGCCCAGCACATCAATCTACTGGCTTCCTTAAGTGATATCACGCAACACACATGTCTTCCACAGGGCCACGACACCACATCCAGTGCCATCACCTTCATCCTGTACGCGTGTGCCAAGCATCCCGACGTGCAGCAGCGCGTGTACGAGGAAATCGTCGCCGAACTGCCGGACGGCGAACCGGTCACCCAGCAGCGCGTTAACAACCTGAAGTACCTGGAGCAGGTGATCAAGGAGTCGCTGCGAATGTTCCCCCCGGTGCCGTACTATTCGCGGCACATCGATCACGACACTACGCAGGGTGGCGTTCGGCTCGAGAAGGGTTCGACGATCGTGTTCGGGACGTACATGCTGCACCACAATCCGGAGTACTTCCCCGAACCGGACCAGTTCCGGCCCGAGCGGTTCGCAGACGGTGAAACGAAACGGAACCCCTTCGCGTACATTCCCTTCAGTGCCGGCAGCCGGAATTGTATCGGTGAGTGGAGTTGAAGTACAATTCAAAGGGCCAGCTTAATTTATGGTTTGGAAATACTTGCAGGACAAAAGTTTGCATTGAACGAGCTGAAGACGGCACTGGTTAAGGTACTGCGCCAGTGCAAGGTCGAGCTGCCGGATCCGGATTTTGTGCCAAAAATGAAGATGGAACTGGTACTGAAGCCGGTCAACGGGATGCAGCTACGATTTTTGGAACGCAAAACCATCCAGCAGTAAAGCTTTACTAGCTAAGCCCTTCTCTACTAAACGAACTTTTATTAACGTATTCACCGGTGGCAGGTTATTGTGATAGTTTCATTGACAGACGTATCTTACGTATCAATCTTACAGAAAATCACTGATTCATGTTAGCTTTAAATAACCTTTTAACGATCTCCACTGCACTACAATTATAGTTCTAGGAGTCCTGTCTCTCACAAGACTTCTACCACCTCAAATGGAACATTCTACTAATTTTAACACACACTACACCCAACAAAAAAACAATAAAACAATCTACCAAACACATTCTAAACTCGCCTTTTGATAAACCGCAACGGCAACCCTTCGGCCGGCTTTAGAACGATCTCCGCCTTCAGCATCGGCACGTAGCTTGCATCCGCCAGCCGGATCTGAAACCGCTGCAGCAGCTTCACCAGCGTGCTTTTCAGCTCGTACTGGGCAAACTTTTGGCCGATGCAGTTCCGGCTGCCGGCACTGAACGGAATGTACGTGTACGGGTTGAACGTCTGCGCGTCGCGTGCCCCCTCGAACCGGTCCGGATCGAATCGTTCCGCGTCGGGAAAGTAGTCGTCGCTATGGTGCATGGTATAGATATCGATCGCCACACTGGTGCCGCGTGTGATACGCTCCGCCAGCAGTTCCGTATCTTCCGTGGCGATGCGGGCTATCACCGGGACGGGTGGGAACAGCCGTAGCGACTCCTTGATGACCAGCTCCATGTAGTGGAGATTGTTGAGCGCGCTTAAAGTGTGCAGACAAATCGCACTATTTGTAGCCGAAACGATTGAAAAGCTTTTTAAAAAGTACTCACCTCAGGGAAAGCTCACAAAAGTCTGCGCCAATTTCATTCACAATCTCTTGGTACACCCTTTCCTGGATCTCGGGATGCTTTGCTACGTTGTACAGAATGAACGTCATGGCCGAGGCAGTCGTATCGTGTCCCTAGGTGAGTGTTTAAAAAAACACAACATTAAATTAACATATCTCACAATCCCTCTTATCGAACAGCCTTACCGCAAACGTGAACGTGTCCACCTCTTCGCGAATTTCCTCATCCGTCAAGGGCCTCCCATCGATGCGAGCCTCCAGCAGCGTGTCCAGCAGTGCACGTTTCCGCTTGCCAAACGTTTCCTCCTCCTCCTTCCGCGCCTCAACCGGCGCCTCGAGCTCATTCATCTTACGCCTCCTCTCGATCATACCGAGCGTAAATTGCCACGACTTTTTCACCAGCTCATCGAAACGCCGGCTGGTGCGGGTCAGCCGGAACACTGCGTCGATGTTAACGAACACATTGAACATCCGCCAATACAGGATGGAGCTTAGCTCTTCCACGATCTGCGTGTAGTACGCCTGCTGGGTGCTTTGGGCCTCCCCGTCCATCCCTACGCCCATGGCCGTCTCGCAGATAATGCCCAGCGTCAGCAGCTTCAGCTCGGGAAACACGTTCACCGCGTCGGCAGACCGGCCGGTCAGCGTTTCCAGCTTGGCACAGAACGCTTCCGCCTGCCGGTTGAAGACGGGCACAAAGTTTTCCAATATCTTGAAATGAAACCCGGGCGTGATGACCTTCCGGTGGGTGAACCATTTCTGGTCCCGCGATATCAGCAACCCGTTCCCGATCCATTCCGACACCTTGTCGTAGTCCTGCGATTTGGCGGTGAATGCGGGTGATGTTAGAATGGCCTTCAAAGAAAGAAATTATTCGTCAGTTAATCCGTTCGAAAGGCACGGGTACGTTGAAGGAACGCCATCTTCTACCTCGGCTGCTACCGGCGACGAATAAATGATGGTGTAGTCGTAGAAAAAGTCCAGCTTGTACACCTTCCCGTACGTGGAGGCGAATGCGATAAGTTGATCAAATATTTCTGCAAACAAAAACAACGGAAGAGAAAACAAAACACTGATAAGCTAATCGTCTACAGCCGGGACTTACAGCGAACGACCTTTGCTTACCTACGGGTCCGGCACCGAGGAAAGACACGACGTTACCGATGAACGGCCACCGTCTAGGACCGGGCAAATGTTCGTACGACTTATACTTCCAGTCCAGCGCGGCCAGCAGGGTGGCAATCACGCCTAGCACCACCGCCCAGTAGAACATCTTCCGAACCGTACCAAACCAAAACAACAAATGCCAACCGGAGCGAGCAACAGTGAAAGATAAACAAATCACCCCGACGAGTGTGAGTGTGTAGTGGTGCTATGGAAACCGTTTACCAATGCATTAACACACACACACCAGTACAGCTTCTTCTGGCGCATTCAAACAAAGCATGCGTTCTTTCATGCCGTTTTTCAAGCGTGCTGTTGCGCGTGATAAGAGTACGAAAATAACAGACCGTTAAAGTGCAATTCATTTTCATTATTAATGTCGTCACAATACTTATCTACTTCATTTTATGGACCCATAGTTTGGACAAAAAAAATGGAATAACACCGGCCAATCGGGGAACGATAATGTGGAAACCTATTTTTGATTTTTCAAATTAAAGTGTCATTTATTCAAAGATAGCATCGTAATCCTCCATCATTGCGATGATACATTCGCGCGGTACGGCAGTCAGCTTTTGAAACTTTACCGGACACACGTCGGCCAGCGTTTCGTTGAAGATGAGTGAGCTAAACAGCAGGCCCAGGCTGAAACTGTCCACCTCATTTTCCTCAATCGCCGCCACACTGTGGATTTACAAAACGAACATACTTGTAATCGTGACACTCTCCCTTTCCACTGGTCGGATTCTTACCTTCGTAGATGTTTCATGAGCACTTTGAGCGTGTTTTGCCGGACCTCATCTAGGCTGCCGATCAACTGCTTAATTTTTAATCGCGTATTGGTTTCTGGGGGTGACAAAATGGAAAAATTCAAATGTTTTACTCAACGCACGTGGTCACTACTTCTGTCCCACCCACACACACTACACTTACTCATCTGTATCACATCCGGCAGATACTTGGCGCACGTTTCGAGCGATATCAGCGGATCCTTCAGCTCGCGCAGGAACAACTTCAGTATGCCGCACACCTCGTGGGGCGACTTTTGCTTGCGCAGCCGCTTGTAGTTGCTCGCGTTGATGTCGTACCGCAGGTTCTGGATCGCGTTGTGATCGCCCGACACCCGGTACAGGCCGGGGCTTTTCATGAACTTGTCGTTCGCTTCCAGCACCGCGATGCACTCGTGCACGACCCGCGGTATGCGCGGATGCTGATCGAGCATAACGACATCCTGCAGGTAGGTGTTGAAGCAAGCTTCATCTGCGCATGTTGGGACACACAAAATGGTTAAAACAAGCACTCAGTACATAAAGCCCACACACACTAGCACCACACACACCCACACACGCATTCCGGATGCCGCCAAAGTCTTGCTTACTCTTGATTATGTTGCGCTTCTCCAGCGTTTCCTTATCGGTGCGCCGCTTCAGCTTCAAGTAGACCAGCAGCTTGCCGGCGTTGAAATTTTTCGCCGTGACGCTGTTGTAGCTTTCCTGCAGCTCCTCGTACGCGCCCTGCAGCCGCTCGTTGTCAGACTTTACCTTCGCGTACTCGCCCTGCAGCGCTGTGTAGGTCTCTTCCAGCTTTTTGTACCGCTCCAGCAGCGCTAGATGCTCTTCCTGTAGATAACGAAACTGGGCGGCACTGTCTATCACAATCGAGGAGGTCGATATGGGCTGTAAAGAGAGCGCGTAGGCTGAAGTGTATTGGCGCAGCTGTGGGGCGATTTTAACCTGCTCGAAACGAGCGAAGAGCTCTTACCCTGGAAGCCGTCGTTGGGTATCCTGTGGGGCGTGGTGGTCTGAAAAAGAGGGTAACAGAAACGCACACCGGATGAGTCACGCCGAGTAATTGCACAGTAAATCATCTATGCCACCATATGCACCCTTCATACCCACTTACCTCTTTTTGATTGTGGCCGTTCGGTTGGAAAATCCGTCCACCAAGCTACGCGGCTTCACCTTGCTCTGTGCTAAACCCAAATAGCTATCCATCTTGCAAGGCGCAGTTGTTTTCTGCCCGAAAATCGCAAAGCCAGCCTTACTTACAACCACGTCGTCGTCGTCGTCGTCGTCGTGGCTCAGTGTACATTACAACTGATAAAATGCAACGAGTCACACACCACCACCACGGTCAGAATGGTGGTGGGGTCGGCGTGGCTTACACCACGACAGTCAAGCAGGCAGCTTTCTCAGCCCATTACAACGTTCGCAGCATTGCCATCACACACTAGCGGAAAGCGCTATCTTATCGATTGATTGATAAACACATATGTGCGCTACGCCATAACATTAAAACGTTTTGCGCGCCACCGGATGGCAAAAGCTGTTCTTTACTTGTTTTTTAGCGTGGGAACCGAAAACACATGTCGTTTTCTTTTAGTAATTGCGATCGAAAAGAGTAGCACATTGGAATAACATTGAAACTCGGTGAAATTATTGTTTGGTTAACGAGCGCTTTGCAAGCAATTTCAAATAATACTCCTAAAGGTATGCAATACGCTATACATTAAAAGCGAACTTGCACTATGGACCACAGGCGCACCACTACAGTCCAAACAAACGACGCAATTAGCGCACACTATGGGCCACCGAATCGGCCACAATTCACTGTGGAAGGGCAAACTGCGGTCAAAATCGAATGAACAATGACAGCTGATTGTCAGCGAAAATTGTGTGTTTTTTTTGCTCACACACACCAGTCGTACTGGTTTGGGGCTGCCACCGCGTACAAAATTTTCAACAACAGCACCCCACTACGATAGGTCATCGCTAATCGGCAATAGAGTTTAGGGCCTGTGTCATACGTTTCCTCGCACCATCCCAGCTGTGTGCGTGCGTTGTGCTGCCGTGAAGACGGGGAAAACGCCGTTTTTCCTCGCTGCGGGTGAAAACTTCCAGTGAAGCCAATTGGTGTCTGTGTGTCTGTGTGTGTGCGTGTGTATCCGGATTCCTCCAGTTTTGCTAGGGCAATAGTGGGGGAGGAAAATATACCCCAAACCCCCATACTCCAGTGTTGCATTTGGTAGAAAACCAGCTGCTTGCTTTTCTTGGGGACGAGGGCCGGGGCCAATTGCTCGCGCAGCAAGTGGCACCAACAGAAACGCCATGGGCAAGGTGAAATTATCCCTGCTGGTGGCGGCCGTGGTTGCCGTCAACTGTTGCTGCCTCTCGGTGTACGGCTACACGGTGCAGAATGTGAATCGCGCCGCCGATGGTTCCCACGATCTGGATGAAAGCTTCCTCCAGCAGCCCCATTACCGGAGCAACAACGAGCTGCTCGACCTGTTGGCGCACCTGCAGAAGGACTACCCGGAGCTGGCCAAGGTGCACACTATCGGTCAGTCGCGCGAGGGCGTTCCGCTGTCCGTGCTGGAGATACGGCCGAACGTCAACCGACCGCGGCCATTGCTGATGCCCATGTTCAAGTACGTGGGCAACATGCACGGCGACGAGACGGTGGGCCGCGAGCTGCTCCTATACCTGGCGCAGTATCTGCTGTCCAACTATGGCCGGGATCCGGAAGTGAGTGCGCTGGTCAACGAAACGGCCATCTACCTGATGCCGACGATGAACCCGGACGGCTACGAACGGTCGAAGGTAAGCCACAGCGATTCTTTTGGCGCAACATATTGCTCTAGATTGTGGTGGAGGAGGAGTGGGGTTTGGGGGAAGGAAAGGTGGAAGACACCCGCATACAGGCATTAGCGCCAGCTGGGAAGGTTTGTGACGTCAAACGGAGCAGCGCAACACAAGGTGGCACATATTCAAATCCATCAACCAAGGAAATGTTGGTGGGACGCGTTGCCAGGGGGAGATAGGGACTCCGCACGAAAATTCCTAACAGATGGAAACAGCGTAGGCGCTGTTAGGTATTGTAAATGGGAAATACACACAACCATCACGCTTCGGTGTAGTATTGGAGAGTTTGTAATTTGTTTCTTGCAGCTAATCCCAACTTTTAAGTTCTTTAGCAATGGTGAAATCGCTTCGAGCATGCAAATATCGTCCCACTCAGAAAAGGGCAATTTAGTCTGTGATGAAACAATGAGGAAATGAGGATATTTAAATCCGTAGTAACAGTTCCCAGACGTTAGGTCACCTCTTGTGTGCCATTATAAATGTTCAAAAATATCAAAGACAGGCACTGTTGAATCCTTTCGTGCAACGCAATTTTTACAGCCACACCTCATCTAGATCGCGCCTTGCCACAGTGTTACCCCCCACCACCATCCCACACCCGTATGCCTTTCACCAGCATCCAGCAAAATGGACCTCGTGGACTCGATCCGTCACCGGTAGTACCGCCGACAACAACGCAACGTGGTGCTACACATAAACCGGTCATTAGGAGAGGGGGATAACTGCTCAGCGCTCGGCTTCTATTATATCACGTCACTCACTGCCCAACATCGCGCTCAACCCTTCATTTCTTACCTTCGCTTGATCGCGGCACGCTGCACGGATACGCGCTGAAACATGCCGTTTGGTGGTGTCTTTGATCGAGCGGTTGATCCGCTTCCGGAATCCGCCTGTCAGGGGCAGAGATTTTCGTTCCGGTCGAGCGGCTTCGCACCGTACGGGGTTCTGGGTCAAAACTTTCACTCTCACTCTCAGGCAGTGGGGTAAGGGGAAAGGAAAATGTTTAAACTGTGGGAAATGAATCGCTGGAATGCGGAAAATTCTACCCACAAAGAGGAGTAGTGCAGCACCAATCACACTGTCTCACACTGACATCTGTATCGTTCGGGGGGGTTGAAAAGTTCTATAGAAACAAGCTCTGTTCTATGAATTGTTTTTTTTTGTTCTTCTTCATTTCCCCTCGCTACGACCGAGTGGATGTGAAAAGCGCAGTTTTCACTTCACATGCATCCGTGAAAATGAGCCCACTCTAGCCTCTAGGGAAGCGAACGAGACTGTGCGTTGAAGCGTAAGATGACGAGAACTGGCGTTAGAGCATGTGACACAGTTTAGCATCATCCATATTCTAATCGTTGGCCGCTGGTAACAGTTTAGTTCATCCAACCCTCCCCGGGCACACCGCACTGTCCCAGGCACGGAACAAGCGATTACGCATATTTTATGTGTTTGAATACAATTAGGTGGAAAGTTTACGGTTGAGCTATGTATTTGATTATAGAATGCTGTCGAGCGATAATGCAGTTCCATTTGCCGTTTCGATGCCAATTAGAGGCGAAACTTTCATCGAACTAATTGTAAATGTTCAAATTAATCAACAGCCAAGCGTGTGAGTGGGCTTTGATTGTTCCATATCCCCCTTATCATTAATTTGTAATAATTTTCACCAATAGAAAATCAACAATTTGCACCCGCTTTAGCATTTCACATCCCATAAATTAAAAATCAAATGTAAAATGCTCGCACACGCACACAGGCTTTAAGTATCAGCTTAAGGTCATCAATGCCATTGCCATTGCAACGACATCAAGCACAGTGCCACGACCACTTATGCATCTTTCCGGCTGCAACGCATCCACCACCCTCAGTGACTACATCCCACTGTGTGATTGTTATTATTATTATTCACTCTATG
The DNA here is from genome assembly GCF_016920715.1 of Anopheles arabiensis. Classification (NCBI taxonomy): domain Eukaryota; kingdom Metazoa; phylum Arthropoda; class Insecta; order Diptera; family Culicidae; genus Anopheles; species Anopheles arabiensis. The sequence continues at coordinate 24,387,274 of NC_053517.1, forward strand.
ACGCGCGTCTGAAGGTGTCGTAGTGTCGTGTGGGACGCACTGCGGAGCGCAGCGCACTGTGCTTTGTAAAGCTTCCAATACAATGGTAAAACGCACCCTTGCGATGCCGGGATGGGGGAAGAGTTAACAAAAAGAGGACACTTCGCCGTCTTACCGAGATATGACGCACGGCGTTGGTCTTCCTTTACCATTTTCTAAACCGTCCTTTTTGTGTATTTTGAGCTCTCTTCTTTCATAGAGCATAAATTGTGTGCCTCAAGACACATCCCACATCAAATTATCCGGAAAAGCGTACACGCGGGGCCACAACATCGGTTGTCTGATTCAATTATTGCTTACTGCTGCTTACTTGCTCGGGTGACTCTACCAGCAGTGGCGTGGTTGTCGTTCTCTTCGTCTACCAGCGTCCGCGCTGCCATCGGGATGAGCATCACCACTGAAACGGGAGCAAACGGAACATTTAATTAGCACCTTCTGTAACATCTCAACAAAGCAAGCGTACGGTGGTATGGTGTGTGACGTGCATATGATCGAGGTCATTGCTTTGCTTCAGAAGAAAAATCTTCATGCGGTTCAAACCCGTCTGCTGCAAAGACACCACCCCGGTCAGCTTCCTACTACACCTATAGGGGAAGGTAGGTAAAGACGGACACGTTAAGGGAAATGGTAAAAATCTAGGGATATATAAGTGCAACGATCTTGAAAATGTGCATATATTATCTTACACTCATGTTTTATCAGAAAATGTGTTGAAACTTTTAAGTTTCCATCGATTTTTGCGTATTTTTCATGAATGAAAAACATGGTTTTTTTCGTGCGGTTTTGAAATGTTCGGGTAAGACGGACACCTGATATGGGAAAGATGGACACAATGAAGGGTAAGATGGACACCTGTAGAAAACGTTGGAAAGTAAAGAGTTTTACAGTATTTTAACAAATTTTATCGCTTTCCACGTCCTGGTACGTTTATAAACCAATTCTTGGCCTATTGCAACAACGATTCATTCAGCCGTGGTTTTAGGAATTGTAAGCTTCGCTTCTGATATATCGTGGAATGCAGCATCTAAAGCATTATTGAAATATCGCACACTTTTAGCTGACGTTACTCCAGCCTACAGAACAACTGTCTAACTTCCTTTAAGGAAATTACTCCGTGAAAAGACCACGACCTCAGTATTTTTTGAGGGACTTGTTAATAGTTTAATCCATTTTCCACTATGTCAAAATTCAACATTTGATGTTTGTAATCCCATAGAATTTCTCATCTATTGCTGAACAATGTCGTATCAATGCCTCATCTTTTTATTGCTTAAAGTTGTCCAAGTTTTGTAAAGATATTAGATTTCTTGAAGCGCCTCATCAGCGTCGAGCGAGTAATAGCATAACGAATGGCTACTATTTTGACCGGTGTTTTATTTCTCGCTTATTTCACTACTTTCTCTAGTTACTGATTGATTTATAGCAGTGGAATATCCTTATTTAAGGTATTTGAAGAAATATATTCATCACCAATTGATATAAGAAGTAAAATAAATCAATAAATTTGGTGTCCATCTTTCCCTACAACAAAGTGTCCGTCTTTCCCGCTTTGGTGTCAGAATGTTTAAACCACCAGAAAACAATATTTTGTATTGCTTTCATTCTCGTTCTTTCGCCAGTTTTTTCATTAATGATCACGACAACCCATTCATGAAATAAAACTTCCGGAAATATAAACAATACAAGTTGTAGAGCTTAAGATCCGTAGTAGTCAAATTAGATCCACAAGGATGCTCATGATTGAAAGTTTATTTTGTTCGCTGATTTAACCAATTTTGCATATATATTGCCAAAAATGTTCTCAAATTTGTTGTTTTACCTTCAGTTTGGATTCTACATTGTTGAATTGCTCGAAAATTACCTTTTTCATGCATTTATGAGAAGTGTCCATCTTACCCGCAGTGTCCGTCTTTACCTACCTTCCCCTACAGAAAGTACACAATTAGTGCAACACATAAACGGCAAAACAACCCAACAAACCAAGCCGAGCTCTTTCGAAGCAAATCCTTCGTGATGAGCGAGAAAGCATGTCACGCATCTCACGTGTTGCCATGCGAACAGCTGCGCGTGTAGATGTGTGAGTGCGCGGAGAAAAATTGATGGATGACGAATGGAGGAAGGGGAGGAGCTTCACTCTCTCGAAGCATTTGAAGGGGGGCCGAACGCTCTCTTCACATTTTGCGAAGAATCAGTTCAACTCAAACGCTTGGCAAAGAGGATATACTACTTTGAGGCACTAAATATTTCAGGCAATGGAGTCGTGGTCTATTAGTATTAGTATAAATTATTTCCCTTACCCCATTTATGAATTCATTTAAAGGAATAAACATTAATCTGAGTAAAATTTCAAAAGTCACTTTTAGCAAAAAACTTTTTCCAAATGTGTTTTGAAATTCTGAATCGATCTTGTAAAGACGGTTTTTTCATACAATGCGTACTTTTTAAGATATTTGGAAAAGTACGGTTCATAGGGTGCGCGGATGATATACTAGCAATGCTATTCCAATGAAATGCTATTCCGCTCTATCAAATTTTCAGCTGAGCGATTTTTTCTGTTTACGTTAGAACCGCTCCATTATTATTGCGCCTTTTACGTCCTCACGCGCGAATTCACAAATAGTTAAAGTGTTAGGCCCGCTTGTGATGAACAGTAGATCCACCATGGTACCATGTTTCAATTCTCTGATTAAATCGCACGTAATAAATAAATCGAATATCTCTCCTTCCAATTTCAATTAAAAACACATAAGCACTGCACATAAGGTAGGAAGATAGATGAGAGGAGGAGGAGGAGGAGGAGGGGCTATAAACACGTACGTAAATAAAAGGGGGGCAGGGCGCGCGTGTGAGCGAAACGCGGCAGCAAACGAGAGAATTTTTTCTTTCTCTTTTGTAACATTTCGGCTAAACACCCGAGCTTAACTTCGGTAGGAACTGCCTATCAAAGTTGGTACACCTTCGGTAGAGAACTTCTATCGAAGCTATATCGAAGCAAATTTACTTCGAAAGAGCACGGTTTGGTTGGTTGGGATTGTACGCAGCTATAAAACGTGTCCCAGTGTGACGAGCATTGACACTTTACCTCTACTATACAGCAGCTACGGCGGACACACTGGACGTGGGTTTGATAAATTGAACCGATAACACACGGTTGCACAAATCTGTATCTGTTTTACCGGTATGTTTTACCGGCGTTGGATCGCAGGGTGGGGTTTGAAATCAGCGTTGATTCATTTGACTAGCCACACACGATTTAGTGCTGCGATAAGCAGAATGCTTTTTATTGCTTTTGCACCACTGCAAATGAATATTTTCCAGCGCTCCGTTGGACGAGTGCAAACTGGTACCATATTGCGACGGAAATCCCCGAGCGAAGCAGTTTGCTGGCTGGATGATGCATTAATGGGAAGCAAACAGGTTACTGAAGGTTTGTCCGTTGTTTGTTGTGTTATTCTTTGAATATTTATTTTAATAATTTTATTTCAATTTTCTTTCTACTGCCAATGCGCTCATTCAATGTTTCGTTCATTCGCATATCCCGTGAGGTGGCGAACCACAAGCATATGATGACTGCAGCGAAACACTTTACGTGGGAAGGGATTGTACGGATGAATCCGTGGGATGATTTTGCCTCCCCACCCCTGAGCGTGTACTGTTTCCGACGAGCTTTTCCGCACTTTGTTTGTGAATGGCCGTACGTACGTAACAGCGCTTTTCCGCTGTGAATTAACCGATAACCCGTAGGATGGGATGGCGTGCGTGGGCTTTGAAGCGAATGGGGCACTGTTACGCTTTTCTTTTGCATATTAGTCTAAAATGTCACAGCCTGACTGGCAGGGGGTGCATAAACAGTTTGAAAACTCACGCTGTGACGCAAATAGCTACTCCAGTGGGCATTACAAAGCAAATAGAAAATAAGCTGTTTTAGGATTTTCTTCCTTTATGGAGGATTTGTCTTCCTTTATTAATACTTTTGATCTGTTTTCCCTTTTTTTCTCTCGTTTTTCCAGGAAGGTGTCTGTGAATCGCCGCCAGACTACGTGGGCCGCTACAATGCGGCGAATGTGGATTTGAATCGCGATTTCCCGGACCGGTTTGACGATGAGCGTACGCGCCATCAGCGCATGAGGAACCGCCAGCCGGAAACGGTGGCCGTAATGAACTGGATCTTGAACAATCCGTTCGTGCTGTCGGCCAACCTGCATGGTGGTGCGGTCGTTGCCAGCTACCCGTACGACAATTCGATGTAAGGCAGCTCGCATGTTGCGCTATTTCGGGTAGATGTAAATTCTTTACCATTTGTTTCTACTTCTAGCCATCATCATGACTGCTGCGAAGAGAGCCGCACGCCGGACAATAAGTTCTTCCGCTATGCAGCCCTCACGTACGCCGAAAATCATCCGGTGATGCGGCAGGGCCGAGACTGTAACGAAACGTTCCCGAGCGGCATCACCAACGGTGCGTACTGGTACGAGCTGAGCGGTGGCATGCAGGATTTCAACTACGTGTACAGCAACTGCTTCGAGGTGACGCTGGAGCTGAGCTGCTGCAAGTTTCCGTTCGCCCGCGAGCTGCCCAGAGAGTGGAACAAAAACAAGCGCAGTCTGCTCGAGTACATGAAGCTGGTGCACGTCGGAGTGAAGGTAAGGGGGGCTAGGGTGGATGAAGATGCCTAGGGACTTTATTCGATTGATTGGTGATGTTTTCGATGCCATAGGGACTCGTTACGGACAGTGCCGGCTATCCGATCAAGGATGCGGACGTCATCGTGAGCGGAATCGATCGTAACATGCGCACCAGCGAGCGGGGCGAATACTGGCGCCTTCTGACACCGGGCCAGTACAATGTGCGCGTTGAAGCGGTCGGGTAAGTCGTCGAGCATTCCCTGTCCCTGTGTATCGGCATCGTCATCAATAACATTTCTCAACAACTTCAACTTTGTTTGCAGCTATTATCCGAGCGAGCCGGTAACCGTGCAGGTTAAGGTCGATCAGCCGCTGCAGGTGAACTTCAGCCTGAAGAGCTACGACACGCAAGAAGGTATCTAAAGCTTCTATCTTCAGCTACGGTCGCCCTCCGCCCTGCTGCGGTGTGTCCAGCTGCTTGCTTCAAATCGTAATGCCAGGGGGCGGCGGAACGAGAGAAAGGGAGGGTTGGGCAAGGTTGCGATACCTTCAACTTACCAATGAATGGCTTTCACACTCTTCTGTAGCAGGCACCATACCACTCTTTTTAACCACTGCACGTGCGGGCAGGAGGAAGTTCAAACCGTTTTTTGTTTGCCCCACTCGCTTCGAGCACATGATCTTTATATAATTTTTATTTTTTTGTTATTTTAAAGAAGCCCAGAGAACAAATGATACAGGAGATTGATCCATTTTACAGTAGAAACTGTGTACAAACACACATTACTCATGTTTCATATCGTTTTATCTTTTGTATGAACAAATGAACTGCTTTTACGTTCGAATATCGCTCGAATCATTAATGCAAGAGGCAAGCATCTGGCACAGAGAAGCGAAAAACTAACAAACAATAGCTATCCTCCTCCACACACCCTCCTCCTTGAGTATTAAAACACATGCCACAAACTGTATCGAGGAAGCAATCTGGAGGAAGGAGTAAAGAGAAAAAGAAAAAAAACATATTTGTCATGAGAAAAACGAACGATCGATCAAGAACATGCTGTTAATTGCTCGAATATATACTAACCAAAGTGTTCGTAATGATGGTGCATGGGATGCTGGTAACAAACGGAACCGACTAACACTTTAACAACACAAATAGCAATCTAATTGCGGTAATTAGGGTGAACCTACTATTATTATAGCTTCTGCAAGCATTTATGTCGGGTTATGGTTATGGTAACTAAAGCAAATGGTAACTAAACTTCCTAGGTTAAGCAATGCCAAACCTGTTTCTCCCCTTTTCCCTATTGTGCATGAAGACCGGGATCGTTGATTTGTTACGCATGCCACAGCAGCACAGCCTCTCAGAGTAAAATTCATTTTTCCGCTTCTGTTTTTAACACTGCCTCTAGCCATATCCTATCATTTTAGGGGGGAAATGGATTTTAAACATCATGCGAAACCCATTTTTGGTTGAATTTTCATGAAAAGTCTCAAATAATTTACTTGCACACTTCACTGCTGATCGCCAAGCCGGTTTTTCTTTACAGATTGTTGATTAACTATTGCTTTTTATTTGCAAACACAGTAAACACTTCTCAAGATATGTGTTCTTTTAATAGCAAAACCAACCACTTCTCTCTCACACACACACACACACACACACACATACGGTTTCTGTTATCTGTTCTGGTGTGCAAATGGAGAGATCGTGCATGTTATTAAATGTCCCTCAAGCAACTAATGTCGTTACAACACTGTTAAGGGAATCTTCTGCTCCTTTGCATTGCTGTACATTCCCCCCCCCAATAGGGCGCTCGCCTTCCACCTCCAGAAACAGTAAGACCCAGACGAGAGGCGATGATGAAAAAAAGATGTATAAATGTTTAGAATACTTCGCTATAATCTCCTCCTCTTAGTGGCATTATAAATTTAAAAACAAACACACGTGTTGTAAAATGCCCCATTTAACACTCTGCACGCAACCTCACACACACACACAGACACAACTATATAACAAATAGATGGAACCAAAATATTGTACCGTTACGACAACTCTCCCCACACTTTACAATGAAATTTTTCACTGTTGGGTGTACAAAAAAAAACATTAGAAGAACCGTGCGAGGAGAAATGAGATAACAATAAAGAGATACCAAGTACGTACCAATGGCACAATTTGAACTTTAATGATCACGGTGGAAAATGTAATTCGCGAATTAGTGTACTATATATATATATGCATATATACTGTAGCATGTATTCATATTGAAGGTTATGCAACTGTCTGTTTGTGTGTTTGTCTGTGATTCGTCCTGTGACTGCAGATTCGAAGTGATATCTCACAATTTAGGTTGGATTCTTTTCTAAAACGAAAGGCTGCTCCATTGCTGGGTGCAACAACAACAAAAACTAACACAACAACATGTACCAAAAACTGCAACACTAACTAATGCTTCATGTAAATATTACAATATGTTTAAGCAATTACTAAACAGCTAACAGGAACGTTAATTTGAAAACACGCCTAAACACAGCCAACAACATACCATTTTAATTCCTAATGTGTCTCCCCACTTTGCAGCTCCGTCCAAGGCCGAACAGGTGCGCGTAGTGCGTGAAACCTTCGACGAGTACGGGTTTGCCAAGACGCCCGCATTTGTGCATCACAACTACACCTCCATGGTTAGGTAAGCGAGAGTACGCTAAATAAAGCAAACATGTATGCCCTTTTCTCTTTTTTTTGATATTAAAATATGTTGTGCATCCTTCATCTCTTTACAGCTACATACAAGACCTTGCCAGCAACTACCCGTCCATCACGCATCTGTACACGATCGGCAAATCGGTGCAGGGGCGCGACCTCTGGGTGATGGAAGTGACCGAGCAGCCGGGACAGCACGCGCCCGGCAAGCCGGAGGTGAAGTACATTGCCAACATGCACGGCAACGAGGTGGTTGGCCGGGAGCTGCTGCTCCTTTTTGCGACGTATCTGTGCGAAAACTATAACCGCACGCAGCGCATCACGCGGCTGCTGAACCGCACCCGGCTCCATCTGCTGTTCAGCATGAACCCGGACGGGTACGAGCTGGCCGACATCAGCGACAAGGAGAGCTTGCGCGGTCGCTCGAACGCCAACAACGTCGATCTGAACCGCAACTTTCCGGACCAGTTCGGGCGCAACCAGTACAACGCGCACCAGGAGCCGGAAACGCTCGCCGTCATGAACTGGTCGCTCGCGACACCGTTCGTACTGTCGGCGAACCTGCACGGCGGGGCGCTGGTCGCGAACTACCCGTTCGACGATTCGCCGAAGGACTTTGCGTACTCGAGCGGGTACGGCGATCCGCGGACGGTGAAAAACCCGACGGAAGAGAACGAACTGTTCCAGTATCTGGCACACGTGTACGCAAACGTGAGTGTGGCGCGCGTGGCGGCTGTGTTTTGCTCGCAAGTGTATTGAATTTTCGTGTTCCCATTGCAGTCACACACTACGATGCACCTGGGACGGCCGTGCCCGAGTTTTCTGCGGGAAAACTTCCCCGACGGCATCACGAACGGGGCCGCCTGGTACAGCGTGACGGGCGGCATGCAGGACTGGTCGTACGTGGTTGGCGGTGCGTACGAGCTCACGCTCGAGGTCGGCTGCGACAAGTTCCCTCCCGCCGCGCAGCTGCCCGAGTTTTGGAAGCAAAACCGCGAGGCTTTGCTGCAGTACGTGGAGCAGGCGCAGCACGGCATCACCGGGTACGTGCGCAGCACGATCGGCCATCCGATTGCGCGGGCCAGCGTGCAGGTGAACCAGATCGAGCATGTGACCTACACGACGGCGAACGGTGATTTCTACCGGCTGCTACTGCCCGGCCTGTACAACGTTACGGCCGAGGCGGAGGGCTACGAACCGCAGACGCTGCAGGTGCGCATCCCGCCCGAAGCGGACCGAGCAGTGATCGTCGATTTTCAGCTCATGCGGGACGATCCGCAACACTGGTCGTCGGCGTACGACTACCGGACCCTGGAAAACGTGATCAAAACGCGGTACCATTCGGACGCCGAGCTGAAATCGACCATGGCCGAGTTCGAGAACAAGCACTACAAAACGGTCTCGCTGGAGTTCAGCGGCAATGAGGTGTCGATGGCGTACCCGTCGGTGAAGGTGACCGATAGTGTAAGTTGTAGCTGGGGCGACAGAGTGGATGAAAAGATAAACATTTCAGTAACTGTATTCCTCTCTCCCGGCAGATTGGAACACCGGAAGAGACAAAGCTGCACATCCTGATCATATCGTCCCTCTTTCAAACCGCGGCGATCGGGCGCGAGATGGTGATGAACCTGGCCCGGCACGTTCTGGCGGGCTACTTAATCAAAGAACCGCTGCTCATTAAGCTGCTCGAAAATGCCGTCCTACACTTTGTGCCGGTGAAGAACGATTTCGAGGAAGTAATGGCCCAGTTCCGGGCCAACGCTTCCGTGTGTAATCCGACGCTGCATACGGACGAGCTGGCGGACAAGCTGCTGAATGCGGAAACGGACCACCAGAAGGACATGTTCCTGCGCATGCTGAAGGAGGACGAGTACGATCTGGCTCTTACGTTTGCGGCCGGCGGGCACGATGTGTTGTAAGTGGAAGCGACGACGACCCTTTATCATGTGATTGTCGCTTTACACTCCAATTGTTCACCCCTCTCTCTCTCTTTTAGCTTCCCCAACACGGACGATAAGGTGGCGATCTATTCGCGCTTTGCGGAGAAAATCAAGGGCCACAAGTACCGGCAGGTCGCCAGCACGGACAAGTGCACGGTCGATGCGGGGCAGCTGCACCAGGTCGAGGCGACCCAGCGCGTCACGAACGCCATCCACAAGCTGTACGAGGTGCCGCTGTTTACGATGCAGCTCGGCTGCTGCAAGATGCCGTCCGAACCGGCGATCGCCAGCGTCTGGCGCCAGAATCTGGAGCGCATGATCAACTTCCTGCGCCTGATCGATACGGGCATCCGCGGGTACGTGAAGGACGCTCTGGGTGCACCGCTGCGCAAAGCGATACTGCGCGTGCGCGGCAACAATCTGATCTACAAGGTAACGCCCAACCTGGCCCACTTCCGCATCGTGCTGCCGTCCGGCTCGATGGAGATCGAAATCAGCTGCTTCAACTACACCTCGCGCATCGTGCCGATCACGCTGGCCGACGATCAGATACTGGATCTGGGCGACGTTGTGATGGAGGTGGCAGCACGGCCGCGGGAAAGCATTGTCGCACCGCCCGTACCGCTGCTGGTGCCGCAAGCGGTGGCGGTGCCGGAAAAGCACCACGACTTTGGTGTGCTCGAACCGAGCAAAACGATGAAAGTGTTCCCGCAGGACGGTGGCGTCGAGGTGAATGCTGTTGTGAGTGGTGAGTTATACGGGGTGGTGAGAGCGTGGTGAAGGTGATTGATTGATTCACTGCCTACCTTGATTCGTCGCTACAGGAATCGTACTGGACGATGGCAATCATCCGCTGCCCGATGCGAAAGTGTACGTAACCGATGCGCATAGCCAGCAGGTGCTGGCCAACGGGCGCACGGGACCGTTGGGCAAGTTCCAGTTTGAGTCACTGTCCGGCACGAAGGACATTGTGGTGCACGCGGAACCGCACGGGTATGAGGCAGGCGAAAAGTAAGTTAAAAGGGAAAAAATGTAGGATAAAATGAATCTTCCGTACTGTAACTTCGAATACCATATTCTCTCCCTTCCCCAGAACCATCCGCCAAGGTCCGCTGGGCGGTGCGACCGGCATCGTGTTCCATCTGACGCGCGACGAGCGCGTGCTCGGCCTGCCGCGGCTCGTATTCGTCATACTGGCCGGGTGCGTCTCGGTCGGCATCATCGTTGCCGGCATCATGTGCTTCATGTACATTCAGGCGCGCCGGCGCGATTCGCGCTACTACTACAACTTCTCGCTGCTGCCGCAGAAGGGCGAACCGAACCGCAAGCTGTTCGACGACGACGAAGAAACGGAACTGTTCCGTGCGTCCACGAAAAGTAAGTGCACGTTTTAAGCAGCCGTTGCAAAGGCGCAGCAGCCACTCTGACCAATCACTAAACTTCCCTTTTCTCTCGCAGAGCTGCAGCCATACTACGACGACGAACAGGATCCGATCACCGACACGGATGACGACAGCGAGGAGGAAATCGTGATGCTAAATCCCTCCTTCCGCAACACCATTAGTCAATCGTAGTAACCGGGGGGGCGCTGCTAAGACTTTTGCGCGCTGTGTGCAACACACCGCGCAAAGCCGGTCAATTATCTCCGCGTACCTTTTGAAGCTGCTTTCTACCGAGAAGCGCGGCCCCCGCCCATTCGTTCTGAACGATCGTTCGTAGTAGATGGGCCATTTTAATGACCAACACCCATTACCCCGGGCGACACACCCTCTCCACGGTGGACAACTTGCCTTTCTGCTGCTGTTGAAATCATCGGTATCCAGTAACTAGTAATGTAACTATGACAACGAACACACAAATCGGCGCCACAAACCACAACCCCGGCCCAACTTACTTGCATGACATGGTTGGCTTCTTCTAACAACTTTCATGTGTGATAACCGTCCGATAAGTACAGCCCTCGCGTCCAGAGAGAAGGCAAAAACGCACAGAATCGTCCCAGTCCCAGAGTACTGCATTTGGTTGGTGTTGTTCCCTGGCACAAATTACCTTAAGAGGCAACAGAGAGCAGCCTGACCACACCACTGACAGGCAACATTCGAGCATCATGCTGTGAAGAAAACAAGAAACAGAAGGAAGAGGCAGTAGACAACGTGTAATTAAGAATACATTCCCCAGCGTACAGAGAACCGGCAGGGTAGTAGGCAGAGATGCTCCCATCCATCATTGCTGTGCTGTTTAGAATAATTTATATTTTATATTTTTAAGTGAAACAAACTCTACTACCTACACTTAATAAACCGCATCAACGTTGTTGTTTGTGTAATTAGCTTTTACCCTGGTTTTAATTTTCCATAATCGTCGCCTTGTGATCATACGGGGTATGCCAGGAGGTCTCATAGCTGTGGGACACTTTGTTGACTCCTTACGTGAAATGTACTTAATGTAATGGGAATTTGACTCTATAGCACACTTGCTGGACAAATCCAATAGGAAGAGTCCAACTTCCAACTTATAAATTTCACTTCCAATACGAAAGAGTCAAGGAAGTGTTCCACAACTATGAGAACACGTTGAAAACCCGTAATGTGATATTGAAACGTTCTTCCCTCTCTCGTTATGTTATTCACTGTTTTTTTTTTCACTTTTTTCAAAAGAAGGCTTTATTATTGAAACTTTCATCGTTCTTCCATTGTTTGGGTCTCTATTGCACCGTTGTAATACGTGTTTGTGGTCGCCTTTGCGCATTACGCGAGATGTGTCAATGTTCTTTTACTGTAAAGGTCTTATTGGAATAGCAAAATCGGACAAAAAGGGTTCTTTTTGCAGTGTTTGTTACAAGACTTATTTTTGCTTTATATTTTGTTTTATTTTTGTTGTTGTTTGGCGGCGGCCCACAGTTGTTATGGGCTACTTTTAAGTACGGTTTTGGAAGACACCGGAAGGTCAGTGGTCACTTGTTGGTTAATGGATGGTTTTTTCCTCCCTGTACTTCACCACTCCCTTACTCGACTCTTACTTCGAGTGGGGTGGAGGAGAGTGCATGAACGACGAAGGGCGACAATATTCCATGTGTTGGTGATCATCATCATTCACAGTTCAAAGATGATTTTGCTTCTACGAAACCATTGTATCGCTTTTAAATTAGCTTTAAATCAGTTGTTAGCTAGCATTAAACGCTGAACACTTTTACAAACAGTGGAACAGAGCTGAAACCCGATTTACATGAATCAGTCATTTTTGAAGTCATTAAGAAACAAGCTTTACATCGCAGAGTAGAGTAAACAAATCCTGCTAGTTTATGGATTTACAAGAAGCAGCTTCATGCACCTTGGCTACCAACTTTACTGCAAAAAATAAAGGAGCTACTGAAAACCACATGATCATACGATATTTTGTTTGTCTTCAATTCGTTGTTCTGGTCTTCTTCTTTTCTTATCAAATAGCTTGCAACAGGCAATTATTGAAAAGTTACACTTGAACTCTGTCCTATTTTGTTTACACTACCATTTTTAGACCAATTTGGATGTGTTTCATTTGATGCTATTTTGTTCGTTCAACTATTTAAAGTTCAACAGTGGGGCAAGGGCACACTGTACCATCATCATACCACAAGCTAACAAAAAACAACCAAACAAAGCAAAGTTTACAAAGGAACCGACCTAGGGGGGAGCTAGAAACAACCAATAAAAAAACGACTAATAGTGTACTTTACACACACACATCATTTCCAGGGGGGAGTCGACATTAATATTCTTTCACTGAAATCAATTGCGGGGAAAAACGGGAACAATAAGATGCCTTCTTCTCATAACAAGACCATAATACAGTGATAGAGAGCTCTACACATTTTCCCTTTCAACCATATTTTGTATTATATTTTCCATCGGGTTTCTTTTCACTAGCGGTTCTACCCTCCCCTCCCATGCCCACGGGAGATAGAGCATGGAGAGAAGCGGAAGGGGTTAGCAGCAGCCGCTGTTCGTTCTATTCAGCACCACGGTGATTTCATTGTTCTAATAAAAAAAATAATAATAACGGGGATAAAAATGAGAATACGTATTGTTGTGCTTTTGCTGCGTTCCGCCGGGGGGACGATGGGGGATAAAGGATGTTGTTTTAATTGGTGCGCGCGCGCGCGGAACACACGCGGAATAGTTTAGTTTATTGCAAAGAAGAACGCCAGGCGATGTGATCGTGACTGGTGGTGGTGGTGGTGGTGGTAGTGGTGATGGGTTGCGCGCTATTGTAGATAAAAACGGTGCGTGGTGGGGAGGGATGAAAAACGTATCCAAAAAAAGACGACAAAAAACGAGATGAGCGCCACCGTGACAGTGTAGATTTAGTCTTCCTCAGATTCGCTTTCTGTAAAATAATGAGGAAATAGAAATGGAAACACACCATTAGTATTTGAATGATACGTTCCTTTTGAGTGGGCTAAATTTATATCAAAATGTGGAACACTAATAATCTGTATTGCTTAAGCTCTCGTCTTTCTATTTCGGGATAGAAAAAAAAGATAAGTAGAACTCGCGGCAACTTTACTATCGCATCAATTCAAGAACGAACGCTGCACACCTAGTACAACAATGCAGTCCGTGTTTGCCATGATGCAACTAACCGGACGATTGTCCAAATGAGACAATCGAAACCGTAAACAAAAGCAGCATAACAAGCACATGCACATACCTTCTTCGGCGTTTTGAAGCCACTCAATGAATTTTTTCATCTGTTCAAGGAAGTGCATCTTTCCCTTGTTCGAATGGCCCTCCTTGTACCACTTCAGAATCGAATCTTCCGTGATAACTTCGGCTGCAAATGAAGAAAAAAGAGATAAAAACGTAAATGAAGTGTGTTGTGTTGCAGCAGCTGTAGTAGCGGGAATAAGAAATAATGCTTACTTTTGTAAAAGAGCAGAACAATCTTCGAAAAGGCTTTCATAAAGTTCATGTTCTCGTAGCAAAACTCCTGCACCTTCAGCAGCAGGGCCATCTCCGACCGGTCCGTGGTGGTGAACGCTTCGAACAGTGGCGTGTAGGTGCGCAGATGTTTCGTTGCCTGTTCCGTGACCAGTTCCTCTTTCTTGTTCCATTCGGCTAGCGACATTACGGTGGACCAAATCTGAAGAGAAAGCACATCGTTCACTTGACTGCATTTAGACATGCACTACAACGGTTACACATGCACAGCGCGCGCCACTATGAGACAAGTAATGCGATTTAAATAGACTGTTCCGATAATATGGTTAAAAGAATGTTGCTCTTTATTGCTAAACGAAGCATTTATTGCTAAACGCTTTGTTGCAAACGATGCAGCAAACATCCCAAACACACACTAAGGGACATGAATGAATATCATATCACTTTTGGCAAACCATTTGGAACCATAGCACGGTAAGGGATCCGCAGAAAATGGATTTGTCTAGGGCCGTAGGCAGGAGGAGCAAGTGGGCGCTATGAGCATGCTGGAAAGGTTATAGAATACTTACGAGACCAACAACTTCATGCTCGGGAATGTTAGATTTCGTCGACATTTCCTTCGTGTCGGCGATAATATCCTTAATTGTCTTGTTATCGTTAATATCATCAACTAGCAGCTGTGAAAAGGAAGATGAAAAAGAGGCCGACCAAACGATTAGATTCATGAAAATAATATCTGTTATTTAAATGCTTAATATAAAACAACGGACACATGTTTGAAATCTAACGCGTTGGACGACATTCAATAGCAAAAACGGATTTTGTACTCCGAATTGCTATCATCCAACGCAGTACGATTTAAATTATGGTTTAATATCCCAGTAACATCATTCTACCACTTGTGGCAGATTGTTAGTCGATAATCAAAGGAGCATATGGACCATTAAAGGTACATTTTTCCATTTGATCGTACAACTTGTTCTGGGAGTAAGCTAAGCTTAGTGCTCTCTTTCTGTCTCTCGTAATTTCAACCAGATAGCCAATTTTACTTCTGTCTCAGAGTGAAAAAGCAAGTAAATGCTCATGAGATATGAGAGACCATTTACTGATGCACATGGTTCTGATGACTTTCTTGCACACGATTTCCCACCAAACAGATCGATATGTAGCGATACAATTTAGTTCTACTAACTAATGTGCGTATATCACGGTTTGGGTAAAAAAGGCTCGGTTTCATTTACACAAAAGTTTTTAGCAACATTTAGCATTGTGTACATGCCAACAGAGACATTTATATCGCCGACAAAAAGAAGTTATCGGTAATATGTATGTTAATGCTGTTGACACACTGAAGTATTCTATTGCACACAGTCGACACCTACAAACTGTTTGTATCAGCATAAGTAGGTTCTAATAAGGTGCGTTTTCTTTCCATTCGACCAAATAAGAATAAGATAGAGCTGCACATCAACTTAACTTACTCGCCGAAGCATTAACGTGATCGTACACGACCAATGCATTGTTTCCTTACCTGCGTCAGTTCTCGTTTCGCTTCCTGGCTCGCCTGATTCATGTGGAGCTTGAAGATGTCGGCCAGATCCTTCTCGACGAGCACCGTCTTGAGGTAGTCCTCGTTGCGCTTGTTCAAGGGCAGAAACTCCAGCAGGCGGTTGTCGAGACCGCTCTTGCGCAATGCCGCCACCAAAGGCGCATTGCCGCCCTTTTCCTGCTTGTAGGTGACGAACACCTCTAGCAGAAACTCGAGCGCGAGCCCGTCCTTCGTCAGGTGTTCATTGTTCAGTACGCTCAACACTTGCGGCGGAATGGAACCATTGGCTGTAGTAGTGATTTGGCGGGGAGAAGAAGAGGAAAATTCAAAAGGAAACATGTTAAAATTAAACCCACAACACAAATTTACGCGAGTAAATGCAATCGTTTCTAGCAAAGTGATTTTTTGATATTTTGTAATAGTCCTCATTGACGCCAAAAGTCACAGAAAACTGTAGGATAAGTGATGACGTAAGCAAAACGAACTATTATTTACTATTGGCACTTTTTATATTTGTATTAAACCATCGGCATGAATAAAAAAGCATCGCCTCCGGCAGTTTGATCCTAGTGCCGCGCAGAGCATGATGATGATGGAAACGATTGAAAGGAATAGAGCAGTAACTTACCCATCCACAGAGCCGTCATGCGAGCGAGCTTGATCCTTTCGAGTGGAGTAAAACCCTTGATGAAGATGAGAATTTTCTTCATCTCCTCTTCAAACATTTTCTCGAGATACTTGTATCGACGCATAAGCCGCATAAAGATCTGTAAGGAAAATCAGAGAGAATAGAAGAGAGTCAGGTTTAGTATAAGGATGCACCTCCCATTCCACTTTTGGAACAGTTTCTGCATTAAATTATTTCAACAAAAGAAATTATGTCAGAAAACTAGAAAAGATCCATCTTCAGGCAGTCCATAAGGAAAAATATGAATCTCAAGCAAAAAGTTTCCAAAATGATTTCGCACACATGTCTACACCGATATGCTGTGGAGATCGATCTCATTCAGCATTCGGTTCTAGCTAAAAGTGTGCAAGAGATACGTTATTTCTCAGTATGCTCTTTTGGCCGTACCTGCTCATGGTTCCGCATCGATTCCATGTCTTCCGATGCTGCGAATATACAGCGATCGGTTCGTGGTTTCTCGCCATCTTGTGAGATAGATCCTCCGGGAACTGTAACAGACAACGACAATGAAGGGAAGATTATTTAAAGAGTTCTCTCCGTGAAGCATGTAGTGTGCGAGCACTCCTAACACGTGAGCAGCTACTTACCGAGTAATCCACCAGCAATTAAGATATCGAATAATACTTCACCGTAGCGACGATAGTCGAGTTTATTACCAGCGCTGTCAAGGTACTTGTAAATTTGCTCTAGATCTTCAGCTGCATCGAGACCTGCAATGACCGCGTCACGGAATCCCGTGGGGTCATTCTTCTCTCTTTCATCTGCAAATCAAGGGTAAACGAAAAAAGGGGGAAAATACATTAGCAAACAATTCAAAGTACACAGGTGTTAGTGTGTAAATTCCTTCCGGAAAGATGATAGTTTTATTTGTTTCTGTAGCCAGGCTGCGTGTTACTGCACGTACGGGAAATCAAGCATGCGTAACATAGCTAAGCCGAAGCCAATCTTAATCTCACAGTATCTTCTTTTATTTATCCACAAGCAAGAGCATTCATATACGGCAACAAGCATGTGGCAGGGAACTGTGTATATTAATTGGAGGATATACATTATACCAATTTGCTGGCGGTTTATACTTTTATTACATCCTTGCCCACCAAGAGCAAACGGTAGCAGTCGAAACAAATATCGTACAAATACTTTTCCATGGTAAGTGGTGATTCTGTAGCCAGGCTGCGTGTTACTGCACGCACGGGAAATCAAACATGCGTAACATAGCTAAGCCGAAGCCAGTCTTAATCTCACAGTATCTTTTATTATTACATCCACAAGCAAGAGCATTTAAATACGGCAACACAAGCATGTGGCAGGGAACTGTGTATTTTGATAAAAGATCATTAATATCATTTGCACTGCTCGGTGGTTAGTGCACGGCTCGAAAGGTTTCTGGCATTACACAACTGGCTGCATTCGTTCTTCGCTTAGTGCTGTACGCCTCATAAGGGAAGGACGAGACACGTTTCCCCTTGGCATACTCAACAAAGAAATAAGCACGTGTCCAACAATTCCACGTGTTTTACCACAAGACTTCGTCGGTCTTTTGCTCAACCCAACGTCACACAATGCAACGTGACTAGAGGCAACCCATCAGGAATCTGGAGGCTTCTTTGAAACGTATTTAAATGTTGTACGATAAAGAAACCCCCTATCGTATTTTCCACTCCACCAGCGACAATATTGCTGCGCTAAATTATCTTAATCATTACGCTATCTATCTATAAGAGCACTTGAGATGTTATTACCATATGTTCGATACACTCACGGGAACACACCAGTGTTCCCACAACGCACAACTCAAAAAAGTACGAGCAGTAAGTTGGAATGAGCGATCGATTTTGCTATACCATGACCGCTCAATAGGTGCAGCATTCGATCGACTTGGACCTATTAGTTAGGTAATGGATACGTACAACAACTAATACACGTGCTTTAACGGATTTAATTCAGACTTACCCCTTTTCCTGGTCTTAATGCGTTGACCTGATAGTACTGGTCTTTCGGCTTTCTGACTCATACAACAAATTACTGGAAAACAGAACAGAGAAAAAAAGGCGTACTATTAGGAACAAATATTAAGTAAAAAGGCGAAGGTTTACAATTTAAATTACTTCTAAATTTTCTCTCTAGCATTGCAGTGCGTGTTTATGTTAAATTATTTATCATTTACCCACTTCGATAAACTATTTGAGATAGTATAATTCCATTTACATACTAGCTCTTAGCATATTAATTTGATCAATTTACGATCATCTAAAAATTGGCTCATGAAAGACAACCAATAAAAACATTAAAAGGAACGGAACGGCGCTCAAAAAAACTTCCACGTCCGGCGTTTCCGATGACCTACATTACGCCGACAGTCACTAACGGGGCCATGGACACTACCGCTGTCCTTACCAAATGGACATGGAGAGAGAGACGGGCGTGTGTAAACGCTACCTCATTGTTAGCCCAAGGTTGTAATAAAATACACCCTTGAAACAAATCGCAAGCATAGTACGTATTGAATTAAAAGTTAAATGTAATAGTAAATCGTTTAAGCTACATCTTAGTAAATCAAAAATGATAAACTTTAAACTAAAAAGTAAGAACTATCCACACTTCCCCCCAGATATGTACAGAAAATATATAAAAATCGTGCATAGACGGTGCCAAAATAACTGCAAAACTTGATCAAAAGCTGATGATTTCAACAAAAAAAAAAAAAAAAGTGGAGAGGTTGAGAATGAAAATATGCACGTAGGCTGAGGAATGTAACAAACAAAAACCGAACGTCAGCAACAGAAAAGCTGCTGCTGCCTTCTGCCGAAAAACAGGGTATCCGTCCGCATCTCGCAGGTTCCGTTCGACGAAAGTATCTTACCCGTATTTTCTTCAACCACGAAAAACAATTTTCAATATGTCTGTTCCCCTGACGACGACGACGACGACAACGACGTGGCTCTTGCTTTTTCGGTCGTCGTGTGCGTATACGTTTCGTTAAACTGATCTGAAAAAGGGCAATACGAAGGTGAGAGATGGTGCAACATCAAACAAACGAGCGGGGCATAGGTCACCACCCGCCGCGTGGCAAATGTAACGGGAGGGGGCGTTCGTGCCGTTGATGCAAAAAACAAAACATTTCTCCACTTTTCCTCGCTCGCCTTGGTGCTTTCTGAGGTATTATGAATAAAGTCCTCTGATTTCCAACCCACCCATCAAAACCCTCTCTCTTTGACTTGGTGAGAAAAATTAAATAATGCTAACATAACGCACTGCTAATTTATCCAGGTTTTATGTCCGCAGCGCCGGAATGTTCCGATCGATATGCGAGAAAGTCAAATCGACAATCACCACCAAAAAGCCAATCGATCCAAACAACCGTTGACAACGGCATAAAAAGACTGCTGCACCGCAAACGTCGAAAAAACGATCGATTGTGGGTGCAACTACACACGCAACGTTCTGAAATCATTTAAAAAGCTAACTAAACATAAAACATAAATTAAAAACAAAAGAAATAAAATAAAGCTTACTTAGTTACTGGTTTTCCGCAAAAATGAAGTCGTCGGGGCCGATCTATCCAATCACAATGAAAGATGAATGTGTAAAATATTCGGTAAGAAAAATGAACAAACTCAAAAACTGGTACAACACCGCGCGCTCGGGATGGGGGATATTTGGGTTCGTTCGTCTGCTTTTCTCTGTGCTTCCTTTTCGTTTACTGTACACTTTGCTAGATCTTTCTCTGTGGTGGTAGTAGTAGTAGTAGTAGGCTCTTTGTTTAGCTAATTGCAATGTGAAGTTCTTTTGTCTCCCAAGAGTTATACACGGTTTGCTACGATCTCTCTGATTTCGTGATGGCGGGGAGTGGTGGTGGAGTGTGCCTTTTGTGCGATGGTGAAATGGTGAGTGGGGTTGTGATGAAAATGAAGAAAACTAACTTCTACCAAAAAGAAAAAGAAAGAAAACGAAAATAACACTATCAAACATTGTTCCCCCTTTTGGCAAACGAAGTAAAAGAAAATATGTATGCTTTCTCATCCAACAATGGGGGAATTTTGCCGCCCCATCTTGATGACAATTACAAAGTGCAACTTAAGTTTTGCAAACAAACCCTCGCTATACCCATTAACACACACACACACGCCGACATACAAAGCCATATTTAAATTTACACACCACACCAACATACTAGTGCGTGGTGCTTGCTAATATGAAGCATCGCAGGAACATTTCGCGATATCGAGCTTATTTTGGGACATTGAGCCCGTTCCATTTTGAAGTTGTTGGGCATATGGCAACCTAACACAGACCTCCATCTTGGACACAAATTATGGACGAGTTCTCTAAGGGAAGCTGATGGAAGATTTGCGCGTGAGGGCTAGAAAGGCTGTATTTTTAACCTACATCGCCAACAATCATTCCATTATCATCTACCATCTCATTTAGTCCTATCTCTCATACGCTTCTTTACAGACGTATAAAAAGTCATGGCTACTCATTTTAACTTGATAAGACAAATGTACTGCACACACACACGCGCGAGCATGTGACTGTGACACCAATTTCCGTGAGGGGGAACACATTTGCACCCCAGCAGCAGTTAAAAAAGAAAGTCCTTTGCACGGTGCCAAAATTAAACAACCGCAGTAGCTGCATTTGCTGCAAAAAAAACCCAACACCATACATGCACACACCATGCACTTCCGACGCTTGGTTGATCTTGCAGCCGTTTTTAAAGGTTATATTCAAGGCAATCCACCGTTAATGTTCGTCGCTAGTCGATTGCCTTAAAGCAGTTCAACAACTTCTCTGCGCCTTGAACGTGTAAAAAAAAGTCAATGACAACGATGATAGTGATGACGACGGCGAAGAAATACCCCGTCCCTTCACCGTAGTTATGCTGCCGCTGCTCACGGGCAGCAACATGACACATCGGCATAGAAAGTTAGGTTAGGATTTCCCATCTGCTCGCCGCACCAACCCAATATGACAAGTCCGGAAGGTGGAGAGAAAGAAAGGGGAACAGAAAATTTCAATCAATGTCGTCGTGCCCCATACGAAACGAGAAATACAAGAGAGTTTTCAACACATTAAGCAATTCGTGGATTATTGACCTTACAGAGACCGAAATCACTGCTAATAAAGAGACTTTTGGCAAAGGGTTCTCGAATCTATCCTACCAACACAAAGCAACCGACAAAAAGTGCGTGTTACCTCCCTCCCCTTCTATCAAACGCCATTTCGCATTCCGCAGAGTATGCGCCATCTTTGAATCTAACGTTCCGCCCGAAACGGGACCTTTCCAGAAAGGAATGACCACAATGCTTTATCGCTTTGCTGCGATGATTAAAACATCACACAAATAACGATGACTCATGCACGATTCGCACATTTCAACACGATCGTAAGAAATGTCGCACGCACAGGGCAAACCAACTCCCCCAATTCGTGAAATTAGAAAACTGGCGATTCCGAAGCCATCGAAACCGTGGCAAAACTAGACACAAAAATCTCTACTTCCATCACGCACAGCGAGTGCAGCTTATGAAAAAAACCGTGTGTTGCCTAACATTTCTAACCATCTTCCTCCTCCAGACCACTTTTCGACGGTGCCCCGAGCGCGAGAGGGGCAGACCTGCGGCTTTACTTACAATTTTATTAGGTATTTCGCGGAGCACTGGACTGGACTGAGCACAACGATCACACCACACGCGCTGCCGATGGAGAAAGAAATGTGTCGCTGCACTGTCAGAACGGCCACACACGGAAGTTGCACTTCGAGCACTTTTTATGCGACCGCGACAAGACGTTTCGTTCGAGCAGTTTCGTTCCATCAAACTGCTCGATTCGTTCAAACGTCACGCATCGTGCATTTTTCGCACTAAAATAATTTAAAACAAAAACTTTCCGATAAAGATGCGTTTGAATTATTTAAATCTTTCTTCGGAAAAACTGCAAAATTTACACTTGATCTTAGTTAATTTTGAAGTTCTTCCAGAAAAGAACACACCTACAAAAAATGTTATTTGGGTACACCATTCTGTCATGATCATTGCACTGACAGTTTGTGTTGTTTTTGTGGTGCGATAAAAACATGGCTTCGTTCGTAGCCGCTAGCCGCGCTGCGATTAAATTTCTTCAGGTAAATGCACCAAACACCGTACCAATCGTATCAAAACTGTACCAAACCTTCGCCTGTTTTAGCTCCCGTCTGCTGGCTTCCTTGCGCCCTGTTTGCAGAATGCGACCGTCATCAATCAGCAGCAGGTCCGGCACCGGCGTACCAAGCACTGGGACCCCAAGTGGAAGCGATTGCGTAAAGCGAAGTTTGTCAAGATCGATATCCCGAATCTGAACGAGCGGCCGGAAGACTTGTCGCAGGAAGAGATGAAGACGCGCATGAAGGAGCGTGGCATCATGCCGCCCCGGCCCTGGCTCGAGCGCCCGTTCCACATCAGCTGCACGGGTGGTGTCTTCGAGCCGTACATCCCACCGGAGGGGGACGGTCGCATGTCGGCCATCTCGCGCGAAGGTGCCAAGCAGAAGATTGAGCAGCTGGAAAAGAAAACCAAATCGATGATGGCGATCCGCAAGATTCGCAATTACGACGAAGATTTCGAACCGCCCGAGTTTGCCACACTGGCGCAGGACATCTACATCGAGGCGCACAAAACGCTGTGCGAAAAGAACAAGTACAAGCTGCGCGAGATCGTCACGGAGCGGGCCTACCCGGAGCTGATGCACAACGTGGCGGACAAGACGATCCGGTGGCAGTTTCTGAAATCGCTCGAACCGCCGCGCGTTGTCCATGCGCGCTGCACCGATGTGATTACGAAGGAGAACATCTTCGCCCAGGTGACGGTCCGCTTCCACAGCCAGCAAACGTTGGCCATCTACGACCGGTTCGGGCGGCTGATGCACGGTAGCGAGACGGTAGCGAAGGATTGTCTTGAGTATGTCGTGTTCGAGAAGCATCTGGCCAACGAGTACGGCGTGTGGCGATTGCACGAGAAAATTATTCCCGACTGGATGCCACCGAAGGCGCCCGCTTTCATCACGTACCGCGTGGACGATGAACCGCCGGTGGCTGCGGCGGAAACGGAATCGAAGGAGGTGGTACCGGCGGAAGGTGCGGCCAAGGCCGAAACGGTTGCAACTGCTTGAAGTGTGGTGCTAACAGCTGGTGACCGTTTATCATGATGCATTATTAGTCGTTATAATAAAAAACAAATAATCGTACCCATTTTCGAGTCCGGTTCATGCTCTTTAAGGAGAATTGTATTTCCTTTAATTAAATCATTTTTTGTTAATGAATAACGTTCGTGCCAGTAAACTGAACGAAGGAAATTGATAACTATTACTTCTTCTGCACTTCAAAGCTCCACACGACATTCGACAGTGTGCTCCAAGCAGTTGGACGTATGTACAACGAAGAGAATTACTTTTAGCTGGAGAGCTCTGACACGGTAGAACATCGTAAAAAATGCTTTATATTACTGCAAATTGTTTCTTTCTCTCTTTTTACTGACTTTCCCATCATTCATCATACTTACCATCAGCTTCAGACATCATATTAACTCACCTTAAAATAGAAAATTAAATAATTTATATTTATTCAAAGCTTTCATTACATTATCCTCACTATGCTATAATCTTCCCGCCCGATAGGCGATGTCCAGTGTTGACTATTTACAAAGGAATCAATATCTTCGTGGCGAAACTTTTAACATCACAAACCACACATAGTATTATCACGCCGATTCCCAATCCAATCGCCCCGTTGAATTGTGCTAACAATGTTTAAGCAAGTTGAAATTTGGAATAAATTAATTTTTATCCCCCCGAGCTATATAAAAACGATCTTTTACACTTTTGTTTTATGAAGAGCCAAATTTGAAGAATCCTACTCCGCCTCTGGACGTCCGAATCGTTGGAACCGCATTTTGACTATAACCGATTACTGCTACACAAAGCTGCTATTCCCTTGATCGAAATATACATTGCGTGCTTGCGCAACGGCAACACTGATCGCCGATGCATTACTGCTGCCACCATCGTTGCCACTGCTGGCTCGCTGCTGTCGATTCCCTTCGCGGCCTCCGCGCGATAAATCATTGTGCGTGGTTGGACTTACAATACCATTACTCCCCACGACAGTTCCCACACCTACACCGTTACTATTGCTACTAGGATGATGACTGCTAACCGTGCTGCTGGAGGGACTAAGACCGCCAACGGTTGCACCCGTGCCATTAACACTACTTCCCATACTCCCATTGGTGCTGAGTGTAGTAGTGGAGAGACCACCGAGCAGCTCACTAGCACCACCACCAGGCGCACCAGCACTGCCAGGCGGTCCCGGTGCATACGAGGCAGCCACCGGGTGGCCCCAGTTGGAGGGTTTAATGGGTAGAATTTTCGGCTTCGGTGGTAACGGCGGTGGTCCCTTCTGACTATCGGGCGCACCACCACTGATCGCATTCGGCTGCCCGTCCTGACCTGGGGCGGCGGTAGCGTTACTTCCATTCGCTACCGGTTGCGACGTCGCCGTCTGGTAGCCCCCACCGCCATTATGAGTATGATGGTGATGATGATGATGGTAGTGCTGCCCATGGGGATGATGATGCGGATGCAGGTGCGGATGGTGATGATGATGGGACGGATAGTGTACCGCTAGCGGGTAGGGATTGTTGGTGGACGTGTTGCCGTTAGGTGTTGCGCCAGCCGCACCATTCGCACCGGACGCTCCAGCGCCGGCCGGGTGGTAGTGCAGTGGATGCAAATGATTGGCATGTGTCGGTGGCGAGGAACTGTCGGGCGACATTTCGTGCGGATGATGCTCGCAGCACGCGAGGTTGGGCAGGTCGGGACCGTCGGCCGTGCTGCTGGAATCGCTAGAATGATCGCCGGAATAATGCTGCGATGCGGAACTAGATGGGATGGTGCGGGGTGTGGCGGTCACCAGCGCTTGACCATTGTAAGGTCGGGCATGGGTGAAGACTAGGGTAGTGTCTGGAATGAGGAGATGGGCAGAGTGTGTGCGATTAGTACACGGGGGGGATCGATGCGGGGACGATGTTGTAATAGTATGATGGTTTTAAACACATGTACTAGAGTTTATAAGTAATATACTTTAAAGAAATAGTATAACTCAAGATGAAACTCAACGCCACTAACAACAATAACATTTTACTACGACCTCGGGCAACAATAAGGAAACATGCAATTGATATTAGATAGTTTTTTTTAAATCATGTATCATGTAAAAACAATATTAACACCCAAATAATTAACAAAAATATAACAATACATGAAATACAAAAAACACATGAAATAGGTTTAAATCCATCTAGAATAAAAGTAGTGACAAAATGATCGATAAAATAAAGAAGAAACAAAAAACACTCTGACCATACGTAACGGAAAAGAAACCACAAACAACAGCACACAAAACAAAGATAAAAACAAATGGGAATGGGAATGGCTAATGGTACGCAAAACACAAACGCACACACAGTACATAGATTGAAGGCTCCATCATACGCACATATACATAGGAAAGAACCAAGGTGGGCCAGCTGGAACGTAATGGGTACACACAGTTTGGGAGTTCTTTTGGTGTTAGCATTGTTTGGGCCAACTTTATCCAAGAGCAACTTCAACCACGCTCGTTATGCTTCCTGTCGCACGATGAGTTTCACACAAGACGCCAAAGAATTAATGGAAAATAGAAGAAATGTTAGTATTCGTAGCAGTAGTAGATCGTCGACAGTGCACAGTTAGTAGTCTATAGTATTGTAAGTGGTCGACCGAAATACGTTTTTGCGACCGGAAGCGGTAACATTTTAGTGGCATACGCACACACAAACTAAGGCCAATGCACATACACACGCGGGGCACTACTTACCGGCATAGCTAGTTTCGGACTGCGAACCGCCATTAGTGCCACTGCCGCCCCCGTGCACGTGGAATGGATCGTCCTGCGGCAGGGGCGAAGCATTGCACTGGGTGGACAGATTCAGATGGCTATCGCTGACGGCCGCATGGACGGGCGATCCCGGCCCGGACAGGTTCTGGCGACCCTGCTGCCCGGTGATCGATAACCGTGGCGCTGGCTGGGGCTTGTTGATTTGCTGCAACGAACCGCCCACAAACTCCGCCGTCGGGGTGGTAGCCTCCGAGCGGCGGGCCGGCTTACTGCGCGTCAGCTTGGAAGGGCCTGCCGCCGACGAGGGTACTGCCGAGGCGCCAATCGATCCCGCACTACTACTAACCGCAGCGGAGCTAGTGGAAAAGTTTTCCTTGTCCTTCAGAAAGTCGGGCAGCTCGAAATTGATTTCCGTGCCCCGCTGATCTTCCAACCGGCTCCGTTGGGCTCGCTTCAGACCCTCCAGCAGCTCTGTGGGGATAAAGCAAACATAGATCAGAAATCACCATCACCGTGTGGTGTGGTCTTGCCACAGCTTACCATCGTTCTGGGAGCGTGTCGGTATCTGCAGCTTGACACCCGCCTTCAGTTTCGCGATGATTGGCTTCTTGATGCCGAGATTGTTCACACTCTCTCCACCGTCCTCCGAGCCGCCGGTGGAGCATTTTTTACTTTTCGCCCCGCGGCCACTCTCCGACGGTGCTGCGTTGGAGCCGCGCCTACGGAATCGATCGCGCCGCGTCGATGAAGTATCGGACGCGCAATCTACATCCACGGTGCCGGGCCCCTTTCCAACTGCCGTCACAACACCACCGAAGGCCGTTTTGCCATTCCTCAACTCGTCGAACACCTTGTTCGTTATTTCGTCCAGTGAGTTAAGCTCCTGCTGACCCCGAGTGCCGGCCCCGACGCCTGCCTGCTGCTGCTGGTGCTGATCGTCCTTCGACTGCTGCTCCGACTGCTCCTTGGCACGGGATTGCGTTTGGTTTACAGTGTTATTATTGCACGTGGCGGAAGCAGCTGTGCCGTTTCCGAGTAATTGCTGACTCTTGCTGTTCGTTGCCACCGCGTACGACGGAGGAAGAGCAGACGGAACGGCAAACGTATGCTGCTGCTGACCGGCGGCACTCGCTTGCGGACCGTTTTGTAGCTGCAGCAGCTGCTGCTGCTGTTGCTGCTGGAAGTGATGCACGATCTGCTGATGGGTGGCGGTGTTGATTACTGGTCGCGCCCCTGCCAGCGGACGACCCAGCTCAGGATGCACGTTTGGCGTTTCGTTCGCGCTGCGTATGTACAGACACAATCCATCGACCGTGGTCACGGGTTGCGTCATGTCGAGACACACGTCGACCGTCGAGTGCACGACCACCTTCATCTCGTCCAGCTCGTAGTTGTACTTGTGCAGGATCGGCCGCAGCACGTCCGCGAGCGGTTTCGCCGCCTTGCTCTTGACCGATATCATCTTCCGGTTCGGCAGGTTCAGCTTGAACACGACGCGCTGATCGATGTTCACCTCCTTGCCGGCCAAGCTCACCGACGGGCCGTCCAGGTCGAGCGGTTTCGTGCTGCCGGCCAGGAACGCCTCGTACGCGTTGTACACGATGCCGCGCTTTTCCAGCAGCCGCTCCACCAGCTCCTTGATCGTTTCGTTCGATCGCGTCTGCACGACGGTGGTCGCACCGTTCGAAAGGATCACCCGACAGAGCGTGTTGCGTGAGTCGTCCGGATCGCACGATTTGCCACCGATCGCCGCATCAAAACTGTAACAGAGCGAACCATTTTTTGAATTAAACGAGACTCTGAGGAGGAAAATGCTCTAATGCTACATACCTTGCTAAGGAACTTCGAGAACTGTGTATGTCGCTGGTAGAATTGGTGGAAAGCAACTTCAACGTGTTGCTGCTACTTCCGCCCCCGGTTGTGGTCGTGCCGGAAGCTTTCTCACCACCACCACCACCTCCCGAACCGCCACCCTTTTCCTTGCTATCCTTCTTGGACGTGTCCGAGTCCCCGCGGTCCTTCGATTTGCAGCGCGTCTTGCGATGCCACGGCAGCAGCGATTTGCGTCGTCGATCTTCCGCATTGCTTAGCGACTTCTTTAGCTTCGTAATGCTCGCCGCGGTGCCGGTACCGCTCGCCGTCAGCATCGTGGCGCTGGTCCGTAGCATCGGATCGAGCTGTTCGCCCGGATACGGCAACCCCTGGCCCTTCCCTTCCGCCTCCTGGCACACGCGGTACAGGTCCGACTTGATGAAGCGCTGGTAGCTGTCAAACTTCATCAGATTGAAGATCTGCTTCTGGGCCGCCGCAAACAGGGTCGGTTCGGCCTGGGGCAGATTCTCCAGCGCAATGTTGCGCGCGATCGAGTCCACGTTGACCGGTTCGCTGCAGCCCGACTCCAGATGGCGGGCAAAGATGGCCTGCGCTTCGCGCGCCCGCTCCTCCCGCTCCGTCAGCTGCCGGTAGCGTTCGCACGCCGTCCAGAAGTAGATGTTTTCGGCGGAGAACTCCTTCTTGAGAAATTCCTACAAATCGGGACGAAAGGACGAGAAACAGTTTTAAAAACAGAGAGCATTTGGTAACATTAACGTGCTTACCGAGAATGTGTGCAGTCCGGCCGCATCTTCCAGCAGCTTTTCGAAGGACGTTCCCCACGATGCGACACCGGTCGGTCCGGTTGTCGTGCCGCCGTTACCACCGGTTCCAGCCGCTCCCATCGGCCCGGCTGCGATCGTTGCCGATTCCGTGGAAAGCGTATCCACTCCGCCTCCCGCACTGCCACCGCCCGTGTACGGATTATAGCCGCTCTTGGTCGAGCTGTAGTCATCGTCGATCGACTTGGTGTACACGTCGCTCTCGGAGGCGGCCAGCGAGGACGGCCGCCGGGCCGATCCATTCGTCGGGGTGCGGTGTTCGGTCGAGCGGGATCGCAAAGACGACTGGCCCCAGCGCCGGAATGGCGATGCGCTGTGATTAATTGTTTTACCCTGTGTGAACGAAAGCAAACCGGACAGGTGGTTAATTAATGTTGTCTGTACCTGGTACAGCAGTACCAGTTGGGGTGTCGAATATAGTGCCTTATGATGTAATGTTTTCCAGACTCTTTCTACCTCTTCTTTTATGAATGATCATCCTCCCTCCCATACCCTTCCCTTCAAAAACATTGTTTTCTTCTCCCTTCCCCCGTTAATGCGAAATTTCTCATCGTATTTGCCCGCTTACATCTTGCTCGAGATCGGTGGTTGTTGTTGGCGGTGCAGCAATTACGTTTATCTCCGGTATGACCGTCTTACGTCCCCGGCCGGCAGTGCCCACGCGAGTAGCACTGCCACGCTGGTCACTCTCACCATCACCCACGCCACCACCGTCGTTGCCGATGCTGGTCGCATAGATTTCGCCCTCCTTGATGAATCCCATCATCTTGAAGCCGACATGATCGTGTGATGTGAGCAGCATGTTTGCACGTTGTTGCTGCTCACCACCACCACTGGATTCGGTCTGCTGCTGCTGCTGCTCGGTGGCGACGTTTTTGTCGACGGTTTGCACTGGGCCGTCTGTATCGATCGGCACCACCGCCACTGCCACCGCCGGCAGTACCGGTGTTGTTGTAGTTGCTGCGGCTGCGGCAAAAAAGCGTTTCCGCTCGACGTTCCGGCGTAGCGTACTGCCGCTCCGCTGAAACGCTCCTCTGGTGGCGGTGCTGGCCGGTGGACGATCGCCGTTGCTGGTGTTGCGTTTGCCGCTGGCACTGTTGTTATTGCGGTCCAGTTGCAGCGGCGCATCGGCAGATATCTCCTGCTCGCGTTTGTACATTCACCTCACTTGGCGCGCCAACAGCAATGCCAGCAATGGAGCACGCAGCGGGTGTGCGCAGCAGCAGTGGAGAGCGATACTTTCGCACGATCGGAAGCCGCCAACATCACCACACTACCAGCACGTGCATCATATATCACACTAGTTTGTGCGCGACACCGTTTATTGCTTTGATTTGCGACACGCGTGCCTAGAGTTCGGTTCGCAGGTTTTGCGCTGTTCTGTTTCACACTGTAACTGCAATGTAAATGTATCACCATTCGTATAACGATAGCCAGCCAGTATGTGTGCGCAGAAAATAATGCTCGACGACCCCACTTTTCTGCATTGCAACCACTTTAATCCTTCCCAAAACCCGTTACTTCCTCCCGAGTGAAAGGTATGGGAACGTAAAAGATCGAACGCGCATTACGCTTTACGCTTTATATCAAAATAAATTATTCCTGGCAGATTGATTGACACCGGCAGACACGCTGGGCGCTGGGCGACAGGTCAAGCGACAGTTACTCTCGCGCGTGCTAAATTATGTTGCAGTGTAATCGATTCCCAAACTTTCATCCCTATCACAACGGGCACCATCATCTCGGGATGCTGGGGATTTGGAAAGTAAAGGTAACTTGGATTGCACCTTTACACCAGCTCAGGGGGGGGGGGGGCACAACACCGCAACGGATGACAAATATTTTACTTTACTTTACTTCCAACCGTGACTGTCAGCCTTGGCTTGCCCCCCGCAACATGATTCCACTCTTATCTGATGGCTGTTTTTTTTTTATTTAGCCATTCAGCAGAGAACAGTTTTCAATCGGGTGTTAAGTTCAGCATAATACTGCACACTGTATTGTGCACGGCTGCTGCGCGGTAAGTGTTCCTGCTTTTATCGCATATCAAAAGACGATCGTTATGTGTTGAGCGGGCCCGATCACAACAGCAGCGTACAGGCAGAAACATATCTCGTTGACGTTTAAATAATAAAAAAGCCCAATTTATCTCGCACACCAGGGACGTTACGGGCTTGCGCGCGGCCTTCCCGCAGCGTGTCTCGTAAGCTGCCGCAACTTATTGCTAATAGGATGCTTTGAAAGCGTTTGACGAAAAGCCAATCGAAACTCGGCAACAAACACCGGAGCGTGTCCGAAAGACACCGATAAAAGCCGCAGGAGGTCACAAATTATCTTCTGCCCAGCAGTAGCGAAGCCGCCTCCTTGTGCAGGCCTTGCTGGGCTGCACTGAAATGGATGATTATTTTCGAAATCGTCCGGCGGATCGGCCAGCACAAACCGTTTCACAGAGGAAGTGATCGTCACGATAGACGTAATGTCGCTGTACTTAATGATGATCCCCAGAGGGAGACGGTGTGGGAAGAGTTTCGTCAACTTAGGTGGTCCCCGACCGTCCGACGGAGAAATTGAATTTAAAACTGTGCTTTAATAACTCATTACGCTGAAGCGGTGAGTGTGTGTGACGGCAGCAAAAGCGTTGATTACTATCGGCAGTAGAAAATGCAACGAAATGTTTTGATTTACACCAGATACTAAATCAATTTTGACCTACTGCAAAAGCGTTTATTTTGCGTTTGCGTAGATGGTGAAACTGATTGCACCGATCGCACTGACGTTGTGATATGATTTAAACGCTGCTGGTCGATGACGTCAATCTGGGCCGATTCTTTATTCTGGAATCTATTTGCAGCAAGATAACAGTGCCGTTCGAACGCTGCATGATTTATTTTGACGTCGATCATCAATGCAATCGATCGAAATACGATCGATCCGAGCCTTGATGTCTGGGGCAAGTTACAGACGTCTTTGAAACTGCGCGCTTAGACAGTTCATTATCAGAATTGTTTAAATTATACGTACAACATACGAACACACACAGACAATCTACTCCATCGACTTTGCTTCCAATGCATTCCATTACATTCCGTTTGAAGCAAAACACTCGAACATACTTTTGACTGACAACCGTAGCGCACTTCTAGCAAGCATGATGAAGCACGCCCACAGTTTTGGGATATGTAATGGTTGTTTGGTCAACAAACATCCATTCGAATGGGGTGCGGCGTACCGAAGAGATCATCGTTTGGTGCAACGTAAACAACACAAGATACATCAAACCGGAAGCGATCCCCTGGGATGAAAAGCAGTAGTGATGGCTTTAAAACGCGATCTCTCTGATGCTAACCATTTGTGAAGCATGGTGATAGAAAGTCTCGGGCGTGTGTGATCATGCCACAAGCTGTATGTGATCGGTAACACGTGGCGGATGGCCAAAAAGTACCTTCCATTCGGTCCGAAAGCAAACATTGTTTCCACCAGTGTACCGCAAGTCACGTTTCTTTGAATGATCAAGTACGCTAAATCCAATAAACAGATAAAAGCAACAAAAATAACCAAAGCGATAACCTGCAGCGTTCACATGGTGAAACATGCCTACAATGATAGGGTCTTTTGGTGCTGATTTTGATCGTGCTACAAATGAATTACGTTGCCTGCAGTACTGTACGTTATTTACATTGCCGGTTTCTTTATTTATCAATCCACCAACAAGCAATTACGTAAGACAACACATTAAACTAAAACAACACAAAAATGTGCGCAGTACAGAAATGCGTTTTACGACCCTTGCATAAGCGTGCACTATTTGGATTGAATTAAAATTAACCAAGCCCACTGGGCAGCCTTGTGTGCTTTCTATGCTCGGTGGACACCGCAACTGCCGGGGAAACAGGAACAGAGAAAACAGATTGCCCACTAACGATGAAAAGTCTGCGGTTAATTCCTCCCCTGTGTTAATAGAAATCCTACCCGTGTGTGAACTGTTCCTAAGATTTTCCACAAAGCATGTTTGCGACCAAAATGTCCGGGTAGCCCTAAGTTAAGCGAAACCGAAATTAACGTAACATGAAACATGCGGTTACAATAAGCATTGCATTGCACATCATGCGACTATTTTTAGTACTGTAATCCCTAGCAAACCGAGCTGGGCCTCTGGGGAGCTCTAAGCACGATCGTAGGGCCCTATTCCAGCGTAGTATGCGCTATTGAAACATCTGCAAATCATAAACATTCAAGCGTATTAACACTGTGCTGTACTACTGTGGCGATGCGCCAAACACGAGAGACCCTCACAGATTAGCAATACACAGCCATATACAAGCACATATCTGCGTCAGGGACGGTCGCTAGCTCACCAAGCCAACCAGAAGCTAATAAAAACCAATTTGTCCGCATAACTCATCATGAATCATATCCATTGTAGTGAATGTGGCGTCCTTCGTCTTTGCCGTCGTTCGTTTCAGCTTTGTCGCCAACTTCATCAGCATTCTACCGTTTTTGAAGGGTGAAATTGTGTGCCTCGGGTTCTTTGCAAGATGATGATGGGCTACTGACGCTACTAAGCACAACAAAAGGCGCATCATCAATTCGTGGAATGCAGCCGTCGGCAGCCAACACGAATGTTAATGCACCAAACGCGCGCGCCCCGGATGCACCCGCGTCGACAGTATGGCACACGTCAACGATCTCATCAGTGGTCCCCCCTGCTCCCGAGCTGGTTTAACAACGTTACGAGACAATATAAATCTACTCACAAATGTATTACGTGGGATAACAGCGTCACTGGAAAAAAATAGAGATAACCACTCGAGACTCCCGTCAGGCACGTCTCAATCTGTGCCCCGACCTTCAACAACACAACATGCGAGACCCTTTTTATTGTACCAAAATTGGAACACAGTCACACACACACATGTGCTCGAGTTCGAGCTGGAGCAAGATCAAGATCAAGAGGAAAGCCCACGTTCCCATTTATTCCATTCATACGAGCGATTAACGTGTGTGTAATATTGAAAACTAACTACACACACACATAAATTCCAGCTGAAGGAATGCAACTGCATAGGGTGGGAGAATGTGCTATTGCTTTGTTTTTATATTTAGGTGAAAAGAAAAAGTACTGCATGCCCTTTCCTATCATCACCCAGTGCACACCCATCACTAGGCACATAGGATCAACCTAGTTTCCATTCCCAACAGAGCCAACGCTCTTCCACCACCAAACCCAGCCGAAAGTCATTGTTACAGTACAAGTTGTTTGCTTTTCCATACGCGACCAGCGCTTCTTTTCCCATCACCAGCCAACAACAGCTCCAATGTACGTGAGATGCATTGGGAAGCAAATAAACTACGGCCACGGTGAATCACGACAGTTTGTGCATCAGTTTCTACATGTGCTTCTCCGACGAAAGCGGAACCTTCACGAACTTTCCGCTTATCTGGGCCACCGGGCATGGGTGAAGAGGCACGCGGGTTTGTCCAGCGCCAAAAGATGACAAAACAGTAGCGACTTTAAGAAGAGTGCAATTCTAACCAATTCCAGACTGTTCGAGCGTGATTTTCGCTGACCGTAACGAGTAAACAGACACAAAATCGCGTTGCGATTGTAGCTGAACTGAGCTCGGGAACATTATTATCAGCGCTGATGACACATGACGGAGCAAATATTCGCAATAATCTTACGTGCGACAAATAAGCCTCGAATTACTGCTATTAATAATTTTATATGATCACCAGCGATCCTCGATCATCTCTTCGCTAATAATCGTAAACAAGATACTATTTGTATTTTGCAGCTTGTGGCAACAAACTGATCCCGGCCACCATACGAATGTCTCGGAAGCGTATTTTTACAACCCCCCCCCCTCCACCCCCTTCCACGATAGCTTGAAGCGATTTTGTTTATCTCCCGTTCCCATCGTGCTTCAAAAGCCCCCTCTCAACAGCTTAACAATCCATAAAACATTTCCCTCCTGTCCCTGTGGAAATAGGCAAAATAGAAACTTCAGCCGTCGCACAAAACAATCTTGTGATCGGAAACGGTAGTCGGTAGATTTTATTGTCCGCGTTGGAATTTCAAACGTCTTGGAAAACAAACCACAGCCAGCGAACGACGCAACACAACCCACAGAGACCCGGAAGGAAGAGGGCCGTTAGTTGCTCTCTCGGTGTCGCTCCGTTGCCTTCCCAACTGTGCTGTGCTGCAATTTTCCAACGCACCAGCTCCAATGAATGAAGGGTCCGAAAAACGGCTTGCTTGGTGCAGGTTCGGTGAACAAGTGGACCGCAACAAAAACAGCGCCACCAGGGGACATACCAGAGGCAACACAAACACAATTGGTCGACCGACGCGCAAATGACTTCTTTCGCGCAGGGGGTAGAGAGTACGAGACCATACACACCCTACCACCGGTGGCTAATTTGTGTGATGCCCTGGTTCAGACAGTTGACGGGACATATCGGCCATGCCGACGGCAAAAAGAAGCGAACGGAAAGCCCAGGGAACAAATCAGTTTTCCCCAATGCAAAACAATTGTCATTCCTGTTCCTCGGGTGTGGTAGAGTGGGGCGCGATTCGCTTTTCTTGCCTTCCATTCCACGGTAGAATTAAGCTCACTTAAGGCGCAAGCATCACAAGGAGACACAGACGGACAAGAAGCGTCTTTTTTACGACAAAACAGAGCGAAAGTATGTTCATTCCGGGTGGCTAATTGGAAAAGTGGCAGCCAATTACCCCCAGTGTACTTTTGCGGCGCAGTATGTTCCGAACCGAACAGCAACACAGACACACGCAGATCATAATCATCCCTCTCTTGTGCTGCAAGCGCGACGAACCGAAGCAGTTTTGAGCGACAACACAATTGTTCTGAATGCTTAATGTGTATGGGCTGTAGCAAAAAAAAAACAAAAACATGTTTCGAAAGGGAATTCGCATTCTCCGCATCCAATGGCATTGTAAGCCACTATTACAACATGCTTTTTGGAGATTAAAACAGTCCATCAGAAGGTAGAAGGTCAAGAAGGTTTTAAAGTAACAACGGAACGCCACCATCCTCTCCTTCAGTGTCAGCACCAATCTGATAATGGCTTATCAGTTCGGCTAAGAAAATCGTAAATTTATACGCCACCGATCCATCGAATGAACTGTTTGTTTGTGCGAGTGTCTATGATGAGTGATTAGAATGGAAGGCAACATCACAACAAAGACCGTTTGCCGGCAAAGGGTGTACCATGTTCTGGAGCATTATTTAACTTAAAAAAACCCTTCATATAATCGCTTTGCTGCATGATTGTAGTTGTACAGCAGTAATCACATCATTTTCTTAGTAATATTTGAGTTATGTGTACCCCGCTTGCTGACAGCATTGCTTACAAATAATTCAACCTTTACCGCAGTTAACCCGTCCAATTGCATCAGCAGTCATTGATCAATCATCGATCCGTAGCATTTGTGAGCAAGGGCAAGCTGTCAAGCTAACGTTTACAGTAACCTGCACAGCAACGCTTGTTGCACCCACAGTGCATGACAGCACCAGAAACTCCCACCGTAGAGTCGTGGCTCGCTCCTGTACGTACGATCAACTTAATTAATCGCGTTCAGCTTCCACACTGCTGCACACACAGCTGCACACTCTCTGGAAAGGGCTGCGAGAGTCTACACACAGGACTGTGCCGCATCAGCATTCACAGCTCAGATGCTAATACACTCGGACAACCCACCCCAGGGGTGTGTGTGTGTGGAGTGGAATCGTTCCCAAAGAGGACGATAATGTATTCTAATAACATTCATTACGCAATTGGACATTGGACCCGTTTTGTGTTGTGGTGGTATCTCATTACCCACCCAGCCAGTGAGACCCACAACAAAAGTACACACGACCCGGCTGTTTAGGTAAGAAAATGGTAAGAAATAATGAAAATACCCCAACAGCCCGTGGAATCGACACGTCCATGAGAGAGCGGTCACTACTACACTACTTCAACGTAGAATAGCTTTCCCGAAGCATACAAAACGGGCGGGGAAAGTGAGCAACTAGTCGAGCATTAGCGAGCACTGGAGCAACATAAATTTGCGTGTCGTGCTGCCAGCCTCTTATGTCTTAATGTTTCTGCGCGCAATAGATGACTGTTGATAGTGCTGATTAGACAGGGCCAGCGACTAATGCGCATCGATGCACACGGGACGAAGACCACGACGACGATGATGATGATGATGATGAGGATGGCCGGGCCATTGGATCTCCGGGTGTTGCAATGGGGTCTTGCTGAAGGTGTCACTTTACTGACACGGTACGGAAAACCTACGGCCGGCGCGCACGCTTGAAAGATATCCGAGAGCTCCGATCTTGATCTGCCGCTAACATGCAAACTGATCTCGTAGCTTTGATACTAACACGCGATCCTGTAATGTGCTGCTTTTGAAGATTAGGGGAAAGATGTTCCTTTAAAAATATCGACATTAGCTAACTTTCAGTGCCGAACAACGATCGATGGAGGATTACGAATACCGGATAATCGTCGCAGTGCTATTAACTGTTTTGTGAGGCCTTTTGTCGGTCTTTGCTGGGCAATAACTTACAAGATGTTAAAAAAGAGGTTGATAGTTCAGGTCGATATTTTGGGAAGATCTCTGTCACAGTTACCGTCTTTTTAGTGTCCACTGAGTGTAACGCAGGGTACAACACGAAAACCGTTACAACAACCATTTGCACGAACATTCGTTACAAAATCGTCAATCTCCTCATGCGTATCCTTATGACTCATACCACACAAGCACACACATACAGCTCTAAAACAGTAAAATAAAGTAGAGAATGCGCCAGCAACTCGACCGGACTGCGCAAACGAGGATAACCTCCATTGTGCTGCGGAGCTCTGGGTGGTTGTGGGCAAAACGTCCGACGCCAACCCGACCGTATCTTAACCTTGGGGCCGGAAATATAATAATGCAAGCCCAGCGAGCTAAACGGTATCGGTTGACTGCCGCATCATCCGAGCAGCTCGCAAGGAACACTCGGTGTTTGTGGTGGTGGTGGTGCTTGAGCTACACGATGATGCAATTGCATCTCCCCAAAGATTGCACCCTGCCACTTCTCCTTGACGGGGGCACTGAATTGGACTGTTTTTTTTGTTATAGAGACAAAAAAAACGCTCAAACGCTTTCAAGCTATGTGGTTCCCAGGAGAAATTTGCGGCGAACCTTTGCTGTCACACAAGGGCTTTTGCTTCACGGCTGAGAGATTACGCTCCACGCTGAAATGTGACTTCCGTTCCGTCGTTTGCGGTGAACGTGTACCGGGCGGATACACTGTTGCACCGTGGCAATGCACTCATTTGCGGGGAGGGAGGGGGGACTGATTGTTCCCTTTTTTGCATCACCCAAAGAATGCGCAAAGTGGAAAAAGTCTCGTATAGCAGCTGGGAACGATCTAGATCGTTTTTTTGTGTAGATTCTTTCCTTAGGACTTGTCAAGTGTAATTTTAAATGCCCTTTTCACTCAATTTTACCATTCTTGCGAGCTTTTTAATGAAAACATGTATGTTGGCTTGAACAAAGCACCTGATCGCACGTTCCCATGGTAAGACGACGTCTTCAAGACATCCTCCACTAGTTGAGTAACGAAACGATCGGTTGCGTTTGAAGAAAGCTAACTCATTGGATTGGAAATTAAGATTGCTTAGCTATCGCATCCCCCGCCGTCCGGTAAACTCTTTTGAAGCTGTGCTTCATCAACGCGTAAAGCCTTTTCCTAGCAGCAAAGAAAGGGGGTGGTATGGCGGGAGTAAATAATCCCACGATCACAAGAAAAAATACCAACTACCGGCGGGACCGTTTTGACCAACGTTACTGCTGTGCATCACCCGTGTTTCCCGCCGTCAAGATCGCCCAAAGAT
The DNA here is from genome assembly GCF_016920715.1 of Anopheles arabiensis. Lineage (NCBI taxonomy): Eukaryota > Metazoa > Arthropoda > Insecta > Diptera > Culicidae > Anopheles > Anopheles arabiensis. The sequence continues at coordinate 24,426,202 of NC_053517.1, forward strand.
CGTTGAGCGGGAGAGGAGCGGGTTTTATGCATTCAATCATAATTATTCCATCTCTAGAAAGTTGTTTACTCTCGTCGTTCCGTCCCTGCTTGCGACTGTGCGTTTAAACAGACACACTTACACAGCAACACACCGCGGCCGCGAAGGTTTTCTCAGGTAGCGTTTGAGGGCCGCGCAGCGTGGCCGGAGCAGCTAAAAGGGGAAACAGACGGGTGGTTTGTTTTGTTTTTCATCCCCTCTTTCAACGCGGCGAAATCGGCGAACCTGCTTGATCATCGGTAAACCATTAAACCATGCTGCCCTGTCCCTGTCCTCGGCTCCCACACGGGAAGCGAAACGTATAAGCGCAATAAGCCGCTCTAAAGCCTCCCGGCTCCAACGCGCCTTTTTTTTTGCTTCCTAATTTCCCAAAACTCCCTTTCTCCCTGGTTCTGGGTGTTCCGTGCGATGCTTTTGGCTGAAGGGAAACGAACGAACCTATTGGACCGGTAGGAGCGATCTTCCCTTCACTACGAACTATGAGGAATACAATTCCCTTATACCGGACCGTGCTGATCTATTATCCTCCGTTGTAACGGATGCGTAGCAAACCTCATTCTCTAATACATACTACCGGCTCGTACATCTCCTCCTCGTCTTTATTTAAGGCTGCCCAATGATGGGAACAGCAGACGGAGAAAGGCTTCATTCATTACCCAAAACACACACAAAAACAATTCAATTTGCACACATCGAAGCTGCCAATGCTAATTCCAACCGACACGCAACAAGTGAGAGAATCATCATTGCGTGCATTCGGTAGGGCACAGGCAGACATACAAAAAGATGAAGATAAACACAAATTCCATACATCACTTTCAACATCCGTGCCACTCGTTCGGCGGTGAAGCATTGGATTTGAGCGTTGCACACGCTTCACAGTATTTGGCAACACGACTGCATTAATGATTTTGACTGGCGCTTCTCCTTGAACGCCATTTAGTAATTGACAAATCCTCTCCGACAAGACAATTAGTAGCCAGCGGATCTGGCAAGATAGGTTACCATTTTCATGGACATTTTGGCTGGTTGAGAATGAGTTTTAGGCCACGCTTCTTCACACTAACCCCAAAAATCACGGCCAAACCTGACCACTAGCGATCACTCTCACAAGCAAACTCCTCGCACAACATCACACGTTACTTGCTTTCGTTTCCTCCCGACACACACACACCAACTCGTACAATCGAAAATGCTTCACTTTCTTTTCCACGGTGAACTTTTTCTATTTCAAACGCTTTTCAACCCCTCCCCTGCGTGTATTCCGGGAACGCGCGCACCACAATGGATCATTGAGCTACAAACTTGAACAAACACTTGCGTTTCCCTTTGAGGGTCCAAATTCACATCTTCTACAAAACTTTTCCGAAAAACCAACCAACTTCTTCACACCGGTAATAGACAAAAGTTCAAATCACAACCAACCAAGATGTAGCATAGAAACACGATGCACTTGTGCACGATGATCACACTGTTTTGTATGTTGAAAAGATAGTCGAGGGCGCGTTCGTGCGGTCCAAAACACACCGTAACACCACGGAACCAGCAGGGCGACTGGTTTGATTGTTTGAACGGTCAATTAAAGGAAATTGAATTGACGACGTACCGCGTCCACCATATGCATCACACTCGACTGCAACTTTTGAAAAGACAGAGAGAGAGACGGAGAGTGAGTGAATGTGACTCTCGCCTGCATTAAAGCACGTGTGCGTGTACATGGCGTATCGAAGGGCCCCCTATTTCCTATAATGCACTGCAAGCACGACCACTTTGCCGGAAACGCACACGAAAAAGCGTGCAGCTGAATATGCGTACGCGGATTTAATGCTTGCTGTAGGAAATGCACGTAGCATAGCCGACTAGCGTGGACAGACACAAACACACCACACCCCACTAATACAGTTTTGAAGTCGTCACTGAACACAGCTGTTGTGCGCTATACTGCGGGAAGCTTTACCATGTACCGTTGACGTACGCAAACACGCATAGGAAGTTGATATCCTTTCGCGCTCCGGAAAACCGTCCACAGCTAAGGGTGTGTTGCTTTTCCGGCTTTCTTATGATCGCGAACCGTAACACTACGGCTGCCGAACACATTGCTTCCCTTCCCAGACAGCGTACCACACACTGCCTGCATTCTTTTCGCTTTCAACTTTTCTGTTTCCGTCGTCACAACACAGGGACAGTTTAATTCTTTCCCCCAAACTGACCGTAGTCTAACAAACCCGCACCGAGCATTCGGGTACTGGGGAAGACGGTTGAAGCTGCACACATCACACATACAAAAACACACACACAGCGAGTATAAACTCCCACAAAAACGCGACGGCGACCCGTAGTTTGCGTTGTTAGAGCTGTGTCGCCCTCGTTGCGCCGTCTAATGGAAACTAAACCGGCAACAGCGGACCCACCAGCAACCAACTTCATCCCGAGCGGGGCAATCTCTTGCACCGTCGGAGGGTGTGATCCGCGCTCTCTTTCTCTCTGTCTCTCTGTTACTCTCTTCGTGGGATGGTGTCCCTTGCAGTACGAGATTCCATTGGTTGGGTTCGCATCGGTTGGCATTAGAGAGGAGCTGGCTCATCGCCCTTATGCACAGACGACCCTATTTCAAGGCTCTCATCTCTCTCTGACTTTGGTCTTTGGACGGTCATGGTACAGTTTCTGATGTGAAAAAGGCCGCATGTGGCAGTCACAGAGAGCCCCAGACGAGGTTACTCTCGCGTTCGCGAGTTGCGTGTGAGATTGCGCTTTGATTTTGGGCTGATCTTCACCGATCACTGCCAGCACAGCCATGTCGCTCGCGCGTTCTCACAGTTTCTCTTGCGTAAGCATCATCATATCGCTGTTTGCGTATGGCACACCGTTGAGCAGGGCAAGATCACCGCAAGAAGATCACACGCAGCAAGATTGGATTCTAGTGGAGTTTGTTTAAAAGTTAAATAATGCCGATCTAAACACGATCAGTTCGCATACAAGTAGAACCTAACATAGCAACGGCCGTAAAGAGACCCGACGATACTGTCTGAGTCACTGTTGAAGCAGCAGTTTCGACACACATTTTGTGCTTACACAGATGTTTCGATAACAACAATAACAAAAAACTGCAACATATACACATTACCCTCAAGCCCTGCCGGTCAATGCAATGTGCTCTATTTTGAAGCACAACTTCGGCAACCAGTCGACAAAAACAAGCAACAAAACATGAGCCACCGCCAAACCAAAATAAAAGGAACCATTTCAGTTGCTTCAATTTTCCGCTGGAACCACTTCTTCAAGCAACGAACCCACAAGGAGGCCCGGGGAGGGCCTTTTGTTGGATCTAGTTCAACAGTGTAAAGCAGCGACCCCAGGGTAGGACAAGCCTGTAAACAGCAGCCTGTAAATGGTAGAACCGATCGCTGACCGTAGCTAATATGGTCATTCCAATGCAATCAAGCTTTTCCTTCTACGAGACACGACCAACTGCGATACTTCGCTGGCAGTCCGTTCTCCGGACGATGGCTTGTTGGCTGGCAAACGAGAAAAAAACGAGGGGCACCTACTACTAGGGTCTTCCGACGTGTACGATGCTTCAACCATATTAACGTTAATAAGCCAATTTGGCAGTTTAATGATTCGACTTCTTCGACGAAACCCGACGAATAGCGCGTTCCGTGGGATCGGCCACAGCACTAGCAATAGAGCCCAACCTACCATTTCCTCCACCACTATGGGAAACAAGAGCCACGGCGGAGATGATTGATACCCAAACCGAGGGAAGCAATTTCTGCTGGTATGTATACCAGACAGACAAACGGATACAATGTAAAATGGAAGGAAGCGTGTAGGACCAAATATCACAGTTGATTCGGTGTTAGGAATACGGCACAAGGCTGCGAAAGGTGTGTGTACCGCAAATAAGTCATTAATTGGTCACAAAAACATTGAAACCCCCGTTTTATTAGGATGGGAAGGCATCCAACCGTGTAAGCAACTGTTACAGCACCTAGCACGAAGATTACCAGTCAGAAGACGCACTAAGATCTCAATTAAATCGATCGACGCACTCGACAACTGACCGTGGCAGATTCGGGGGAAGCGTGTGTAACGCATCGATTGACTACACCCAATCAGGTCGACATTCCAAGTTGCTCCAAACATGACGACACAAAACAAACTGCTGGTAAAGCACTCGATCGCTAACGGTAGTAAGGAAGGAGGAATGATCTTTCAAGCGCACCACCTTCGCGCCGGATAACGGGTGCTACTTACTTGACTACTTTCCGTGACGTCGTCCTCATCGTGAACAACACCCTCGAGCAGATTGGGAGCACTCACCTGCAAAATGAAGAAATGTAACGAAAAGAAACAATTAGAAGATTGACTTACTGATGATTTACACCGTAACCATCAATATTTACGGTTTTGTAAGGTAACAAACACCTCCAACGGCGAGACATTGATTGGTTTAATTTTTATATATATTGCTCTCAAACATACGCCGGATACGCACGCAGGCGTTCGTGTAGAGGCGTTGGGCGCGCGTGTAGTTTAACACGTTTTGTGGCTGACAACACATGGCACTCGGTTGTAAATTGATACCGACACTTGCGCGATCGCACGTGAATTTGCAATGTGCCTGCCCGACACAGTGGAGAAATTCACCAGCTCACCAGCGTTAGAATAACAGTTGAGTTAAGCGAGCTGACAATTGCGGCAAAAGGCCACAATGTCAAAATCAACTATAACTCTTATTTACATTGGTTCATAAAAAGGAAAGTCTTCAAAAGATAGCAGAGCGGATCATCGCAACACAGTAGCAGAAACCATTATTCCCACCGACTTTCTAATTTGGCTTTGTCTAGTTTTCCCTGCGCGCAGAGTTATGATGTGCTAGGTAGTGCATGGTTTAGGCAGAGCTAAATTTGGATTTCCCATTAGGTCTAACACCCTAAAATGTTGAAATGCGCTTTTGCGTAGTAGTGTAACGCTTTCTCCATTTATCAGAACTTATCTTACGTTTGATACATTACATTTTGGGAAGCATAACATGCTATTATAACTTTGAAGAATTGATCATACAAGATCGTACAAACTAGGGACCACCAGCTAAGCCGAAAAAAGGTAAACCTCTAAACAGTAATCATCGACATTAGCGGCGGGTATGTGCTGTTACCAACCACCAAGTTCAGTTGTCCTTGGTCTAAAAGCGCATGCTAAATACCCTCCCGAACGGCCCACCTTCTTTCAGTGTCTGTTTGTGATGTTTTACCGACATCCGGAAGACGTTCCCCAAACGAGCTAATAATAGCAGAGGGTTTAACTATTATACACATCCAACAGCCTGTAGACTCCGCTCAATCAAGAATAAAGCAGAATCTTATGAATAAAACGAATAAACGAACAGGTAAAACTGAAAAAGGAACGCGCAAGACAGGAGAAAGCTACGCTCCGGGACAAAACAGACAGGGCGTTCCAGCTGGCTGTCAGAAGAGGTTCCGGAGGTTCCGCTTTAATGATGAACGCCTCAACCATCCCGAATTCTCTTTCTTTCAGTTTATTTTTATTGCCGACAACCAAACAAATGCACGACAAAGAGCCACAAAATACGCCACAGTACGGCAGTGCATGTGGGCCTGCAGACGGAACAAATCACACCAAGAAACTCGCACGAAGGGAAGTTCGAATAGAGCTGTAAGTTCCATTACATCTCTTTCCTCATTACCGTACGTATGTTAATAAGGTAATGAAGAGCATTTAGGACAACGATTCCAAACCATACCCTTTTTTTCAGCCCTTTCCAACGTCAACACACCGGAAGTGACGCACACATCCATTAGAGTAAAGATCTCGAGTGGTGGTTTTCAGCTTTTTTGTGAACATCGTTCCTTCCTTCCCGTTCTAAACTGTCACACGCCACGCCCGTACGATCTTCCCTGGGAACTGAACTGCTTTCAAGAGTGGACCGGAAAAGGGATTTCTTCTCTCCGAACGGAAAACGCTGTCAAATGTGCAAATTGCGTACACGAGTGCAGGGTATGGGTCATCTACATTAGAATTCCACTTTTGCGCAATGAGCATGCACGTGCACCATTCTAACGTGACAAAAACGATCCTTTCTACCGGGTGTGAGTTGGGTTGTAAAACATGGACCCGCTTGAAATTGGAACCACGCTTTGTGCATTGTGCCGACCACGGAACGCAACGAGAAGCAGATTCATTTCATATTTTCGCGCCCAAAAAAAGGAAGAAGAAGTCGCGTACAAAAGCAACAATTTGCACATTTGCGCAGCCGTATAATTATAGCGTACCGGGAGACGCTATGCCACTCTTGATGGATGATTTACGACCCGAGCGAGTTTGGGCACGAAAAACGGTTTTTATTTTTGATAATTTATTCGCCAAACTTCAAAAAACGAGTACCATCGCGAAAAACATTCGTACCACAGCACAATCGTTCGTTATTGATTGCTCGTATTATTAAAACATTAATTTGCATCGTTCGGGCCCCACATGCACTACTGGGACTCTGGGGTCGGTGAGAATCACCACAGCGGAAAAGTGGCACACGTGACACGAAAGTTGGTGTGACAACGCTGCTGCGGGCAACAATCATAATTTTGCAAGGGTATTATTATACTGTTTGGTGGAGCATTTTTCTTCAACAAAATGTTCCTTCAATTGGTGTTCTCCCTTTTCGAAAATATGCCATCATTCTTTACAATAATTGCTTTCTTTGGGAGTTACTGTTACTGCTTGGCTTTTTGGAGTTGGTTCTTAAGATAGTCCGGTTTGCATAGGACCGCAGCGCCGCTGCCAGAGTCAGCCAAATCAAAGCTGTAAATATGCTACTTAATCGATGCAGCGTCTCTCAAGCCGACCCATTTCCCACACTGATAAACAACTGTTTGCCAATGTACAGATTCGCGGTGCGCGGAAAGGCCTCCAAATCGGTCGGAACGACAACGAAGTAGTACCGACGACTGCATTCGAAATACGCACAATTTAATGTTCATAAATTAAGATAATTGAATCAAATCGAGGCCATAATATCCGCTTCGCATCGACAAGGGTGTCGGTCTTTTTGAGCATGAGTCTTTAGGAGTGTTCCAAAATACCGATGCCGGTATGCCGTTTGTATGACCGGTTTTGCTTTGCTTAAAACATGCGGACAGGAAACACAGGGCCCCGATACCGGATGCACACATACGAAACAGTTTCGGTTTATGGGCTCATTCCAGATCACTGTATATTGGAGTGAGTTGTTAAATTTTAACATGGATTTGCTAATCAAATTCTAACTTTTCCAATCAGGGATGCGTTTTGTCTTCACTTTATTTGGAATGCATTTTTATCTGCCCAACAACACACAGTCATGGCACCAGAGACGAAGTCCACCGAGACGCGGAGAATGATGAAGATTAGTTCAAGGTTTCGATCCCCCTCCATCATGCCACTAACGGGCATCCGCCGTACACCGTTACGGCTCTCGACAGGCCGAGAGGGAACGAAAGACCTTTAACACCCGGAACGGATCCGTACCGGTTGGGCGCCGAAGAGAGATACGCACATTTACGATGCAATAATTTAACACTGTATAAAGTACACTTCTTTACGCCCAATCGGAGCAGCTCCTCGGACCAGGAACCGGTGTGGTAGATATCTGATAACTACAAAGCATAACTACTCCGGGAACGAGTTCACCCAACCGTTGTGAGTGTTGCTGCATCGGAGTGTGTCTTACTGCATCATGCATCATCGTTATTCATGTCGATCGGTGAAGTTTGCCATTATTTCCGGGCTTCATTTCACCGACCTACAATAACCCTCGGATTGGCGCAACCGGATTGAGCTTAGAACGTCTCCCACATAGCTCTGGCACAACAATCCCTGTGCGTAATAGCACGAGAAGTTGGTTGGAATTTCACCTCCAACGGCATCTTGCGCTATGACACACACACAGGCACTTAGTGTCCGCAAGATTGTTCGCTTTGTGTGCCCCTTGCACGGTAGCGCTCAGACGCGACTCTATCAGGCAACTTGTTCGGCAAGAGATAAGAAAAGATGGTAAGGAGACGGAGGATAATTTATTTCCCTTTGCACTGCCACTGCATCACATTCTCCGAAAGCAAAACTAAACCGGGGCAACATTATTTCCCATGATAAATGTATCATAAATGAAGCATAAATTCTTGCGGAGACAGGCGTTGGATGTGCGTAGTTAGCAGACGTGTAGAAAAGCAGATGATCGGAGTACGATGAAGGGAGATCGTTAGAAGCCGAGACACACTTGCCGGCGAGAGCCAGTTTTGGCCGTAGGTCAAGTTCAACCAACTGTGTATACCTCCTCCAGTGCCCAAAGCCAGTGTTTCTAAGCCATTACTTGAAGACATAAAAGGGGATTTGTGGGTTAAAAAAAGGGATTACAAAGATAGTTCTACGATGCAACCGCACGTGCCACCGTCATCACATCTGGGTGCCCTTTGACGGGAGCGAGATGATGTATCAAAACTATCATATGCCATCAATGTGAGGAACGCTTCAACAACATGTGTTAACGATGCCCGTCACACCTTAACCACGCAACGCGAAATCAGCATCGGTGTCACGTGCCTTCAAACGGGATGCTGAACTCAGACGAACTTCTCTAGCACGATAGCACGTATGTACTAATTATACCGCGAATCTTACGTCTAGCAAGGTCTAATTACGATCTTATCGAGCACACCTCATCCCCGCTTCAGAGATTCATGCATTTCCATGAACTGTGTGCAGCCGGAGAGAGAGAGAGAGAGAGAGAGAGATCGGTGAGCAGGAGGCCAGTACAATTTGCCAAGCACACACAATAGAGCCCGGCGGCAGGTGGAGTATTCTTATGTGCTAAAAATAGCTCCGTACACTGATGCTGGGAGATTAGATCGAGCGGATTTTTGTTATACAGCCATTCAGGTGGGAATGATCGTTTGCAAGCAATCAGGAGAATTAAGAGTACATTTCTTGGGATTGAACATTGAAATTTATTCTCCACGTTTTTGCGTTCCAAGTCACGAGAAATTGACTTCCCATTAACGATGACAGTCTTCAGTTGATCAGTTCCCCACTAATAGAAATGCCGCTATGTATTACCATCTTCGAAGTGATTTCCATAGCATATGCACTAAAAAGGCAACTCGTAAGATCGTTTGAAAGGTGGTCCCCAGGGCAACAAAGTATCGGACCAACCGTCCCTATCCATTGAGCTGTGCAGCTCTATCGGGTCGGTCTCTGCCACTAAAAATCCCATCCGCGCCGATTGCAGCCCAGTGTCCACCCCAGACTGTCCAGATTGGCCACGGCTTTTTATGCAGGCAATGAAATGCAAGCTCACATACATTAATGCGATCCAATCAAAAAGAAATAAATACAAACCGTCGACATATCCAGCGTTCTTCTCTTCTTCGTTTTTTGCCATCCAAACCTAACCAAATGGCACGTTCTATGCGTTACGTTCTAGCAGCAACTCCCATGGTCATGACCCGCCGATGTCGTTGTCGGCTAAACACCCCAGATAGGGGTGGCCCGTGTGTGTGTTTTCGTTTGCCTAGAATAAATATTGCCCTACCACCGAGTGTGGCTTCCCCGAGGCCAGCTTAAGCTAAGCAAACGGTAGCTGCTCCTCATCGTTCCCTCGTTTGGGCGGCGTTGTGATAAACTTTCTGGCCCCTTTCTACTTCATTATTTGCATGACACGCGAGCACCACTCTCGGCCAACCGTTTCCCTTTCTGCCTTATGTGTCAATAAGACGCAGAAGCAAACGAAGGCCCTTTAAGAAAAGCTTCGATGCAATCGCTTCCGCCGCTACGGTATATCAAGTGTCACATGCACCAATGCTCTCTATGCGCATTTGCGCTGCTGGCTTGCAGTTAAGAGGCGCATCCGCTTAAGCTCACACAACAGAGACGACTGCAACAATGTTGCGCAGTGTAGAGAAAAAAAATCATTTCTCATGAGCTCTAGAACAGAACATCGCAGCATCGTGCGGACTTGCGGGAGAGTGCATACGTCTTTTTTTTCGTTTTCTACTGCCACTTTCGTTCCCCGAATGGGCTTGTCGTGCATTTGGAATCTCGTGGGAAGAAATATCTACCGATAACGGGTTTCGTGCACCTCCGCAGGGGCAACATTTTGAAGCGGGCCCCCCGCTTACAACCAAATTGATGCGATTCCCTTGGTTTGATCGTGCCTCTTCTCAAGTGGTGGATAGCGTTCTTGATGACCCGCGCGCCCGCGACATTAATGTTTCCCAAAGTGGCATCGTTACCCGTTTACAGAGACTGTGCCTGGGCTGCTACCTGAGCGATCGTAGTAGTATGTTTGTTAAAAACAGACGACCCATCCAGGACGGCTTCCGTACACATTCCATATTTGATAGGCGACGACGCGAGTGCGCCATTCGTACGGGGAAAAACAGTCTGATATAGCGCACAAACATTAGACGGTGATTGATTTAGGATATCGCTAGACAAACACACCGAAACGATCATCAAACGTTTACCAAGCAAATATAATTGACCCGTTTTACGTGCTCGATAGGGTTTATTACTTTTTTAAAGCTGCCTAAAGTCCTAGGTTCTATTTGAACTTCTACGCATTTCTGAGCACAGAAAAAAATCCCTCCTTTCCTCTTGAGCAGATATTCGTGTTCTTGAGCCTGGTTCTATGTAAAATAGTATCCCCATTTGTATCATCCAATTACACAGCAGCTTAACGCTAATCGTTACGTTGTTTGATAAGCCACTGACAGTGATGGATTGTGGAGAAAAGTCATGTGGCACGGGCGAGCGTTTGGTATTTATTTTATGTTTAACAAACCAGTCTCAAACAAAATTGATTCTTCATCGCTCGAACCCTGCACTTACTTTTTGTTATTGAATGTTGTTTATACATCAACTGCACTCCAATCGTTTCAAATTTGATAAGAGCTCCAACAGTGTGTTGGGGATTTCAAAAAGAAGACCACCAATCATAGTTCCACTCACATACAAAACGGGAAGTCGATGCCCAGTTATCAATAGAGCCAAAAGAGCATTAATCCAAAATTCAAACTGACCGACCACACACCCCGCGATCAGTAATCAAATTCAATTTCGATGACGTTAGTGAGCCGCTTCTTCTTCAATTATTGTAGCGAAACAATTAAACCGGACGTCATTCGATGCAGGAGCCACTTTAAACGTACCTTTTATAGCATGGAAATTAATATGGCGTGGCGCTAGAACGCATTATCCATCCCCTAATTCTGCTATCCCGGTTCCACATACCAAAAACAAACGTGAATTCAGTCGATCGATCGATCCAAAATTAAAGACACACGGTTTGCTCAAATGCAAAGATAACAGTGTTTCCATTGCAACAGACGCATCCATCGACCTTGCACACGGCTACACTTCGCCAACCCTTTTGGCTAACCTTTGTCGAAGTCGAAAGGGGCCACCGCACAATGCCGCTGCTGCTAATTTCCGTGGGAGCAAAACGTGCCACGGCTTTTCGGAATCCAGTGCGTAAACGCATCCGCCTCTACGCAACAAACAAAACAGAACCTAAACACTCTCATTATCGACCCGCACGGCGTGGGTTTCGAGCAAATTGGTAATTAGACAGCAACACACAGTGGAGAAGCAGCATCCAACTCCACCCTTCACGGATGTGGGGAATGCAACCTGCTTTCTGGCTTGTGTGAACCCACGGGGCAGGTGGAGAAGTACGCTCGTGTGGTTATAATTGATGAAAGATGAACTATGCAACAATGGAGAAAAAAGTTGATAAATAGAATAGAAATGATTGCTCGGGCGAAAATCAATTGAATTGATATCGTGGAAAGTGTGCGATTGTTGGGAGAGACATTCAAAGATATCGCTGCAATCTTCAGCATTCCTATTACACTGTTACCGATCGGGTAATCGGGAACAACATTAGAATAGCGACACGGGATCGCCACTTACAACAAACATTGAAGCTACGCAATACTAATATACCCTGCCTGTCAACCCCATTAGGCCGATATCTGAGCTGGGCACTTACTCCAATCTTGTCCAAACTGCGAACGGACGCCTGATGAACGCTGGTAAATGGGAGCTGCGGTACTAGCGCCTTGCACATCATCATCGGCACATCTTCTGCCTCATCCGCCGGTCGAACGTTCCGCCGCCTAGGCTCCTCCTCCCCCTCCAGCGTGTCGTCCCCTTCCTCGTCCGACTCGCCAATGTCGGAAGTGAGGGGCGTACAGCTATGGCTGCGCAACTTATTACAGTGGGCCGGTTCGCTGGCGGACCGCTTCAGAAAGCTCGCAGTAGTGGTGGCCGTTGCAAACGCCGCCGCACCAATAATCAGCCCCGCCAGCCCGGTCGTGGTCGAGCCGCTGCAGGTGGAGATCGAGCTGGCCCGCGGTGGATCAATCCGGAAGCTCGGCAGTATGGGCGGCTGCAGCTCGTACGAGCAGTCGGGCGATATTTCAAAGTGCACTAGCTTGGCGCTGACGCGGCGCTCCGTCGTCCTGCCGTTGCCGATCGTGCCGACGAGCGGCGAATGGTTTGCGTCATCGTTTTCATCATCGTTGTGCGTGTCTTCCGGTTCCTCGGTCTCTTCCACGTCCGAATGCGACGGTTCACATTCGTACGAGTAGTCATAGTTTTCGCCCCACACGAGCGTCCGATTGAGCGAGTCGGACTCGCGGCGCACGAACGACACCGACAGCCGGCGCAGATTGTCCTCCGTAAGGGCCGGCGAGGTACAGCGACTCCCGTTCTCCGAGCTGTTCTCACTGGTCGTCGTGGTGGTTGTGGTGGTCGTCGTAAGGGACCGTTTCGCCCGCGGACTCTTGAGGCCACCCTCCAGACTGTTGCTTTTCTTCTTGGCGGAGAAAAAGTTCAGCAGATTCCCGTGGGACGGCTGCTTCGGAAGCTCCGAGTTGCGGCGCCGCTGGAAGTGCTTCCGGATGGCGAGCGGCGTACGGAGTGCCTCCTCGAAGAATGCTTTCGTCGAGGAGGAAGCCTTCCGTGCACTGGACTTCGTAAGTGGGCAGTTGATGTCACCCGTGCTCGGTCCACGGTGGCTGTGCACCGTGGACATGGCAGCGACTGCCATCGACACCACACTGTCCCGAGGGTGTGACGTCGGCTCGCCAAACAGTAGCCGGTCCGGCTGTCGATGGTCCGGCCGTGGCGAGCTCTTGCTACTGCACGTATCGTACTGGTCCTGTTCCATCGATTCAAAGTCCGAATCGATGAACGATGCGTCGGCCGGTGGTGTAAGCAAATTTAGCCGATAGTTTTCCGCCTCCTCGTCCTCCGCATCGTACCGCGGATGGGCTTCAGCTTTCGCGTCACCACCACTCGCGAGCCGTATCTTAATCGGCGTCGATGTTGATCGCTGAGCAAAGCCACCGCGATCATCTTCGCACACGTGTGCTTTCGCGGCTTGCTGCTCCTCCGTTTTCGCCTTCTTCTGCACGGACGCGTCCAGATCGTTCGCCGTGGTGTCTGAATCGGAGCTGAGGGCGTGCTTCGCATGCTCGCAGGACGGACAGGAGCGGCCCGCCGGGGCAGCCGGAGCGCCGAGCAGCGACTTGAACTCGAGCACGTTCTCAAACGACGAATCGTTGGCACTCTTTAGCAGGGCGATAAAATTCTTGCTCAAAACCGGTTGCAGCAGGCTGCTGATGGCGGTCGCTGCACCGGACGATCCGGCCGTGCCCAAATCGGCAGCCGCCGCCGCCGGGCATTCGAACACTGTTCTAACGCTCGTTGTCACCTCGATCCGATTGCCGGGCAGGTGGTGGAGAGCGGTGTCCAGGGCGGCCGTTTCGTTGCGCTTCAGTGCACTTTCGTTCTTCGCGGACGCTGTACGATCACTGCCGGGAGACGACACCACCGTGCGCATGATAATCGTTATCTCCGAAGCACTGGGCGGACCACTGTCAGGGCCGGTGTGCGCAGTCGGTGGGTCTTTCACTATCGTTCCCGTTTCGCTGCTGTTTGCCATGATGGACGATTTACTGGAGGAACGATTTTGGAACTGGAAAGCACTTACATATACACAGTCACACGTAGTTTTTTTTACCACGAAGGAAAAGGTTCTAACTTAAGTCGGACATTACACTTCGCCGACCTTGTGGATACCTTTGGATAATAGATTACACATTAAAACACACACGCACGCAGAATCTTCTTGCTTCGTCACACGCACAAGTTTGTCCCCAATAAATAACGAGCCTCTCATCCCCCCAAATTTGCAACGAGCGCTCTTGTCAACTAAGCCATCGAAGAGCTGGTTCTGGCAACCATCACACCCTTACCCCTACTTCTGGCCGCACACCGAAACGAACGAAACCCCGGATCGATACGATCCGGTCCAGTCTACATCACACTTCGTTCTAACCAGCCAGGGACAGGTTTTTTTCCGCCCGACTCCACGACGCACCAAAACACACAACCGCGCACATGGCGGGGGAAAAATAATGTGCAACCGCAACCGCTGCCACGAAATGAATCTTCCCGCACACGCAGCACACGCCCATAATTCTTTCCCCCCTTTTTCCATCGTCGGCAACCCCTGGGTGATCGGGGGAGAGGGGGGGGGAGAGGGTAACGGCAATAGTGGGCACCCTCGAGAGCACTTGAAATCGAATGCGTTGCGCATGCGCACCAGCGCGATTGTGCGACGCGCGCACCACAGCAGACAGCAAAACGCGCGCGAATGGATCGCCGCGATCGCCGTTCGGGCTTAATTATCAATCATTATCGATTGCGCGTACACGTTGCTGTGCGTTGGTGGTGGACGGAAGAAAGGTGAAACCGAAATTGGGGAAAAGCTTTTTTTCGGGCTTGGAAGTCACGCACTTGGCCGCACGGAGCCTCCTCATCGCCGAAGGTAAACTACTTCCGGGGTAGTAAGTAGTGAGGAAGGTATCACGATACGAGTGTTGAATAGCATTAAGTCACTTATACACTACACATTACACTGTCAAGACGCAAAAAAATCAAACACAGACGCCCATTAGATCGATTGCCCGTTGTATTTGTCTACTTCCCCGAATAAACCCCACTCAGCGTTGTGATGTTTTTGTAAGATGGTTTACGCACTATCGGCAAAAGGACAAGGCAAACCCTGTTGAACCAAGGTGCCCGATCGAATTTATTATACCAGTCACATATTTACCTCCCCATAAATGGGAAATACAAAAACCTTTTGCCAGTGGATGAGCATTCGATCAGCCGGATTTCCTCCCGCCAGATGGAACCGACGACGGATGCATTAACGAAGTTTAGCACCAGGTAAACAAACGCAAACCCCACCGCCCCTTCTGAGTGTAATGATGTACTCAGTAAAAATGTTGCTACAACTTGTAAACATCAGCACGAAACAAACACATTTGAGCTGAAAGAAAGAAAAAAAACATTGCAAATGGTGATATCATCTTTGGGCCGTACCACGGTTGCCGAACCGTCGAATCATCCCGAGCGACGATCAAAACAACAGCGCTCAGGTGTTCCGCGACTACCGGGTCCCGGTGGAAAAACAGAGTCTACGGGTGGTCCACTGGTCGTATTTATAGGAAATCTCCTACGCACCAGAAACTCAAGACACGCAAAGATGCTTTTGCTTGGAAAGCAGCGTCATCCGGCCCAGGCTGTTGTTTACAGCTGATAAAAATGTAATGCTAAAAGGTGTACACATCCGTGTCTCGACGATCAACGTCACTAGTTGAGCTGACCCACATCATCATTTCCAACACATCCAACATTTCCTTAATACCAAACGAGTGCACTTGGTTTATTCTTTTAGCTCCTCTTCCAAATTTTGTCTAATCAGTCATATGCCTTCTAAGAATTTTGTCGGATATCACGCACGATCATAACATAACACCGAAGGTACCCCTAGCGCGCACAACCTCGTATTAGTTCACACCTTGCTTGCAATGAGTCACTGTCTGGCGGTGTGAAATGATGACAGTAAAATTGATTTAGGGAATTGCTTCAAAATTCCAACCCCCAGGAAAGGCGATAAACAACGCGCGCACACAACATGACTGATCACGTATAACACACAGTATAACAGTTTTGTTGCCGTCTTCAAGTGATCACCTTTCCGTGCAGAACCAACGAAAGCTGAGCGGTATAATTAAACAATATTATTTATGAAATATTGTTTAAGGTTTCACTCCTCCGCCTCAACGCACAGAAAGATACGCGCCAGAAACATATTCATGGGGCATTGCAATCGATACACTCACAATACGATTAACACAGAAAAGCAACCAACAAAAGGAGAAAGTTACAAATTATCGCCTTTTTTTAAACGCGCTCGTTGTCATCGCAACAACATCACATAAATCACATACACACACGCAAACACTAAACGGTCCATAATGGGAAACGGGCTCGCTCCATGTTGGAGATGTCGATGCCACTCTCTGCAACCACCCGCACTATCATTACGGTACACGCTTGCTGCACATTTGCAAAAACTTGCCTTACACCGTGCACCGTTTATCGATTATTAAAGACCACAACAATGCTTTAGCGCACCATAATACGTGAACACAAGAGCGGAACTATCGCACGCCGATCAACTTGCACTCGCACCCATCATCACAAACGATCGATTGGACACGCTCGCGCACCAAACACACACTCCTGATGCGATTGATGCTCTCTGCTCGCTGCGGTACCGAAGGTGAACTGACTCAGGCGCTGCTCGTCGTATGATGAGGAACCTCACCTTCCGCACTCCGTCGGAAGCAGCGGCAAAAAGTAATCGAAATCGACGCATTTGGTTTGTGCCGGGCCTTTCTTCATCAGTGTAGAAAAAGGAAGTAAGAAAGAAAGAGCAACCCCAGGAGCCAGCTGTGCTGTCGGTCTCGTCGGGGATGGTCGGGTCGCGCAGCACGGTCGAAAGCACAGCTGAGAGACGAAGGACGATCATCATCGCCACCACGCGACCGCTGCTGCTGCCACTTGCAGCCCGAGTGCAAACGAGAGTAAAAGAGACGAGGGGTCCCCTAAGAAATGTCTGCCAAAATCTTCGCCCAACCGGGATGCGGGATGCGGCCCGGGGGCTTCGCAAGACGCGTTCCTTGTAGTATTGCATGTTTAAAACTAAAACCCTTATTTGCTCCCTGGTTCGTCGTGAGGGAACCGCCGCCGGCCCGGGCACCTTTTACGGACCTGCACACACGCTGCTACCCGCACGAACGCTGCCGCCGCTACACGCTTTCGTACGCGGCCGGGGTCTTCGATGCGTGCAAAAGGGAAGAGCCCACCACCACATTGGCCGTTCACTGCCAGGGCCGTTCGTGTGTGTTTGTGTTTTTATGCTTGATCCACCCCTGCATCATAATGGAGAAGCTCTCGTTTCCCTTGTACGTGTGTGTTTTTGTGTTTCGGTTCAGTGGTCCTAGATTTTGCGTGCACTGGAGCTTGATCGAGTGTTGTGTTTGCGCTGATAGTTTCCGTTGACCGTTGACCGCTGCACGCGGCTTCGAAGGGAAACTCCTGTCCTTCGCGTAAAGCTTGGTTGCACTTGCACTTTTAGTTTGCGAATCCGTTCGGCGCATCCTTGTAGAACGATTATGTCCATTCAGTGAACGATTCAGTGGGAAAGGGTGAGATACATAACTGACCTCAAGCTAACATTCATTCCATTTACCCCGACCCAGTCTGGGTAGCATCAATGGTAAGGATTAATGTATTTGGCAAGGAATTAAGACAGGTAAAAGTGTTGCCTCAGGCTGTAGCAATCTCTCACCGAAGATGAAATAGAGAGAGAACTACTTAACGCCAGTTGTACCCCGATTGTTTCATCTCTACTATTTTCCAAAATTGGCCATAGTTCCATTTAAAAAGAATGTATAAGTCGTACAAAAACGCGGGAAACCCACATCGCTTCACAGTTAAAACCACTCCACAAACAGAAATAGGACAAAGGATCCCTTCATTAGGCCTCGAAAAAACGCGCCAAATTGGAAGCAAATGTCAAGATTGTATCTCACAAAGAATGAAACAATTCGATAGGAACCCTCGGCCCCTTGTTGCGTTAATGTAACACAAACTGTAATAAAAACGAATGTAAAATAAAAGCTGCACGATGATAATGGGATCCATCCATCCGAACCGTTGGTAATAGGGGAAAAAGCACACAACTTCCTTGCTTTCTTCCAACGCGTTCAATCACCCAATCCACAAACACACTCAAGGGCTTAAGAAATCCACCCAGCCATGCGCACTTGTAAAGCAGGGCAGCAGAGCAAACTCATCCCAATGTTCCATCATTTCGACCCCTCTATCGACCTGCTGACGTCGAAATCCAAAAGAGCAGCAGCGAAAAAAAAAACGAACCTCATATATGGACCGTATAAATTTAACCGAATCAAAGAACAGGTGATAGAAACGTTGGTAGAGTGGTGTAGATGTACGTGACCCTTTGCAACAGCAGGCAGTTTGTTTTTCCTTCCAGGATTGTCGACAGGACGAACGGGTCAGGAATAGAATGAGCACGTGCCCAACAGGGGCAACCCAGACGGCTGCACGCACGCAACGTTTTATAGAGCGCTGATCTCACTTACTGTTCGATATTTTCAGAGTTCAGGGTAGCAGCTTCAAAGGACTTGCAAGAAGTTAGACTCCACGGAAGCGGATGCTTGGGCTAAGAGCTGATCGATTGAACGGAGACGTCTTTGTTTTTGTGCAAAACTTACCTGCGGATGAGAAAAAGAAAGAAAGATAGATAAGATTAGAATTTCTGACTGTACGCTCATATGGTAGAGTGTATGAGTGAAAAAGTTTTATCATAAATTATATACATTAACCAGGTATTACCCGGTAACAATAAATCGCAGTGAATACATTTATCGCATAATGACTTTTCTTTGTAAAGCCTTCTTATCTGTGTATATATGTGTATATATGTGTAAAAACAGACGGGCTGTCTGCTACGTTAAGATAAATCAATTCTCTTCTTGAACAACTAGACAACAAGGTATGAGATTCTTTAGAACTAATTAATTCCAATGATTCGACCAACTTCTTAGTTTATCCTTCACTTGTGTTTGTGTGTGTTGCAAATACAAACCGCCCCAAGGGCACAATAAACTAACACTTGTGAGGCAGAAAACGCTCCAATCGCTCCCAGCAACAAATGCACCGTAGGAGGTGAGTATGATTCATGCAATGCAATCGTTACACCTTACATTTCATGTGACGCCAAAGAATAACAAATAACCAGACCAGTGACTAATACACACAAACCGACCCCTTGAGGCACCCCTCTGATACACTGCTGCTTGCGATTCCTTCAGGGAAAATTCCTTTGTACACAGAAGAAGAAAAAGTCAACACAAAACTGAATATCAGCAGTGTGCAGTCTTACCGTTTTTATCTCTTCGGCCGAATTGTACCCACAGACGAGCCCGTTCAGCATCATTTGCATAACGCCGGTCGGTTTCTTCCGGTGCAACTCCAGGCTCGACTCCATATGCATTACAGACTAGATATATCACACTTGGAAACGCGGAACGCAGGAACAGCTGAGCACTTCCCCTTCCTCTATGGCACCTTTATACTACCCACATGAGAGATTGCAAAGCCTCGTCGTATTTAAACTCATTTTACGATCAATGGCAAACGACGACAAACTAACCGAAAGATATCACACACTATTAACTGCCACCATCAGCATCAAACACAGCCTGCAACCTGCACCAATTTATGATTATTTGTCACAGGTTGATGAAACGTTCCACTCCGGGCGACAGAAAATCACACACTCAATCAAGCACCAACAGCACACGGTTACGACTGGCGAGAACGTTTCCTTCCACCAGCGCGTCAACACACGATGACAAAACTTCTCAATCAGTCATCAGAGATAACGTTCCAAACGGTTGACGGGCAGGCACGGGGCATCTCAGCACGGGTTTACGTAGCAGGCCACCCAACTGGAGGAGTGGAACCTAACATTTCGCTCTTTGCTGTGTACGGACGGTGTCGACGGTGACGGAATTGGACCATGCTTATCAGATAAGCGTAAGGTAGCGGACGGCCACGTCCTCCGAGCCGTCTTTTGGGACGGCACACAAGACATTAGACGTGTTGTTTGGTTGTAAAACCGAAACGTTTGATCGGTGTGATTTTAAATTGGAACAGCTGATCACTTAATTGTGTTTCAACGTTTTTAATGTGCAATTATTTTAAAAACAAGCCTCTATAAATGCTTGTTTACATTGATACTTCCTTTCAAAAGAAGCGACCAAGTCAACTTTAATTTCAAAAAAAAATATATATTTTTTAATTGAATCAATCCACGAATATGCTCTATTTGCAGCCATTTACTGCATCCCTTTAACTCCAAACGAATAACTAATTGCTCTAGCACTCTTGCGGGCGAGATGCAATGAAGTTGCGTACTTACAGCCGGCAATCCAAGTCACGAAATTAGTCCCTTTGAAGCAGCAATGGCAATGGGAGGTCAGGCAGGCAGACAGGCAGGCACATGACAAACTCCAGACCCAGATCCCAGATGAACATCCCAGCCGAGAAGCGGAAGAGCATGAGCATCGGTCGCTAGAGTGAAGCCATCTCCCACCGCGCGCCCATGGCGCACACTGTGGCACTTTCGGTGGGTGTGCGCGGGGAACCTTTCCGGTTAATAGCTCTCAATTGGCATCAATTAAACTTTTAACTCAATCAATTTCAATTTCCTCTTGCTTTGCGTTCACCCGTGGCCGGTGCTTTACTTGTCTAACATGCGGCGGTGATGATATGCTAGGTGTGCAACACGATTGGTACAGCAGGATGGGCAATCGAACACAAAAAGGTGTTCACAAAGCAGGTCAATTTCTACGTTCTATTGCAAAAGACATTCGAACCATGCCCTATTTCAATTCACTTCGTACATACAGACACAACGAAGTTGTTTTGCTTTTATGGTAACTTCTAACGGCTATCTTCGTGGTCACTCACTCACAGAAACAATGCATCAACACGCTACAAGACGCGCAATAATGGTCGACCGGATGTGGTTTTAATACTGAGTGCAACTAGCATGTCACCGACGGTACGAACCCTCCGGTCTCGGTGCCGCGAATGCTGCTGTGAGGGTGTGGATATAGTTAGCCATATCCCCCGTACCCGTCGGAGGATTTCCACGCACAGTCACAACCAATACCGTACACACCAAGGGGAAGAGATTACTCACGACGATGCTGAGTCGTCGTCGTCACACGACAACAATCTAGACAGGCTTTGGCCGACACAAACAGCTCTCTTGCTCCGTCTCTCGTTCACTGATTGTTTTTGTGTACGGAGATGTACCGCGGCGATCAACCCCTAGCATAGTACGTCACGAATGTTTGTATCGCATTCTTCGTCATTGGATTTTCTAGGAACGGTATTTAATAGAAAGCAGTTAAGAGCAGCTAAAATAGATACAGACAAATCACATTACATCATGGAACGGCGTACAACCCGATAATGCCCCTTGGGTAAGTAGAGGAGCGTACATAAAGTTGCTTAAAAGGGGTGGAAAATAAAGAGGGTCATATGTAAATACCTTTAAATAACCACTTGATTCCGTTCAGGGCCGGTAATGGTGAGAAGCATGTGGCTGCACATAACATTACTAACCAGATGGACCTTATTCGTCAATTCAGATTGCATTGAACCCCAAGACCTAACGCGTCTTATCAACTACTGCCGAACTAAAGAAACTCGTCTAGAGCAACGCACATCAACAAATGATAAACATATCTTCTTTTTGATGTAACACACTTACCTCATCATACCGCAGATCCGGCTCGCTGTACGTCGCCTCCAGAATCTTCATACCGCTAAGCCGCCGTTCACGTTCCTTCTTTTTGGCCGCATCCGCCACCAGCTCACCCTCGCCGTAGCACACGTCCGACGCCACATTTTTACCATGCTCGACCGGCTTCGATCGATCCTCGCCCTTGGCTCCGCCGAAGCTTCCACTTCGCAGCTCCTGCAGGCTGCCCCAGATGGCGGAAAACCCACCGCTCAGCCGTTTCGTAGCCCGGCTTTTTCTACCGGGCGTCCCATTGCCATGGAGGACGTTTTTGTTCGCACCATGCCGTACACTGTCCTCGCCGTCGTAATACATCTCACCACCGCCAACGCTCAGTCGCTTATCGCCACCGCCGCCGTCACCGGCACCACTATCGCGTGCACCACCATCAGCACCACCAACCCCGGAGGAGGAAAGGGTGGAAATGTTTTCGAAGCTAACCGATATGGGACGCGGCAGCCCAAACACTTTCGGGCTCAGTTTGTACGCCGTCATCTTATCGCCCCCGCGGCGACCGTGTACCGATGCGTTCTCGTCGGCCGTCGGTGCCATGCCGTGTATGGCGGCCAGCTTCCCGTTGCCCGCCTTCGCCGTGTGCGTTGTGCACGCTTTCTTGGACCGTTTCACCGGCTTCAGGGGCTGCAGGAACACGTGCTGGTTGGAGTGGTTGCTGTTGCCGGCAGACCGACCGACCTCATCGCTAGCGGCTCCCGCCGGTCCCGTGCATCCGGAAGAGATGAGCGTCAAATCGTCGATCGAGAGTTTCACCTTCAACCGCTCGTACGCTTCCGCATCGAGCAGCATCCGTTCGTTGATGTCTTCGTCACCGTCGGTCGGTTTCTTCCCGAGCGACAGGATCATATCGTCACAGGACCGGGCGGCCAGCAGGCTGTTCTTCACGTTGTCATTGTTGTACCGTTCCAGATCGAGAAACAGCTCCTGCATCGGCGGCACATCGATGGCACGTTCTTCGACCACATTGCCCTGCTCGTCTAGCGTGCGACCGCCGCACGTCCACCGATCCTGCGCCTCCTCCTGCTCCATCAGCTCGGACGGCTCCGCGTCTTGCATACAGTTCAAAGCATTCTCCTTTGTAGGTGATCGATCCGGGGAGAACGGTTTCGGATCGGGCCTGGCACGCACCGTCAGCCGATCCACGAACGGTGACATTCCGGACGACGTCGATGGGAAGCTGTAGTCGGCCGATTTTGATTTGCCGTGCGAAATTTGCAGCCCACTCCGCCCAGAAGGACCCGCACCGTCCGCAGAGCATCCCGCGCCACCCATACTCCGGATGTTGCGTATCGGATCCATCTTCGGCGGAATCTCGTTAATAATACCGACCGGGCGCAAAAAGGGATGCGATTTCCGGCAGTGTGCTCGCACGTTCGCTATCTGCTGCTGCTGTAGCAGTCGCTGCTGGGCCGGCCCGAGCATACCGGGAAAGTCGACCAGCAGTATGCGGTCCGAGATGTTGCGGCAGTCGTTGTGAAACCCAATGCCCGAGTCGGAATTGCTCGACGTGGTGGTGATTTCGCTGTGGTTGCTCGGTTGCGGCGAGTTCGCCGCCAGCATGTCATGCGCATCCATATCCATCCCCGCCCCGCGTGGGTTAAGCCGCGGGTCCGATCGATTGCGCGGGAAGCCACGGGCGGCACCGGCAGCGTCCAGATTCAAGCTCCGAGCGACGGGCGGCTTGCCGTACCCGCCCGGCCCTCCGTCCGCTTTGAGCGGCGACTTTAAGCTGTACATGCTGCGTATCAGATTGACCACGTACTCCGAGTTGGAGGGAAACTCGAGGCACAGGTTCGTGATCGGATCCTTCGTGCAGACGATGCGAAACAGGGCCGCCTTCTCCAGGTGCACCTCGTGCTCGACCAGCTTCCCATCGATCACAAACACGTGGCAACTGTTCGAGATGACCACGTCCTTGCGCGGGTGGCTCAGCACATCCGCACTGTCGCACATCAGCCCGTCCGCGTAGATCGCCGACGTTACCAGGCCAAAGTAGCGGTTGTCGCTCTCGCTGCTGCTGCTAACGTAGCTGAGCCGGGCCGAGGCGTACTTCGCGATCAGATTGTTGCTCGTGTTGGTCAGATTCAGGCAGGAGGGCAGTATCGTCATCAGCACCGTCGTTGGGTTGCGCTTCTCCTGCCGCATCTTGCGGATGCAGCTGCGCACCGTCTGCAGCTTCGAGCTGGTGGCAATCTGCTTCGGCATCTCGATCGTGCCCAGATAGCCCACGATCGCCTGGTACTCGAGCGAACCCTCCTGCCCGGGGCCCTGGCCCGAGCCGGACGGGCGCACCAGCGCCGCTTCGTCGCCGACCGCCCCTCCCAGCTGTACCGAGCGTACCATTGCACTGACGTTGGAAATATCACAGCTATTGCTGGCATTCGGGCTGTGGATCACGTTGTACGCGGTGGTTGCTCCCGGCGGTGTGGTATCGTTTACCACGCACTCTTCCGGTCCATTTTCCGGTCCGCCCAACAGTAACGGTTTGATCGGGCTGCTAGAGCCCGTTGCAACCATCCGGTCCGGCGCACCACCGCCGGAGCTGCAGCCCTGTGTGTTGGCGCGCGAGAACTTGGTCTTGTGCGGGTACTTGGGGCGGGTGCGTTGCTGCTGCGCACCGTGAAACAGGATGTCCTCGTCCGAGCTGTCCGAGTAGTAGTTCTCCGCGATGGCCATGCGTATCGTGCCGTGCGTGGTACCGATCAGCTGCACCACCGATTCGTGCGGCAGCTTCGATACGTTCAGCCCGTTGACCGAGATGAGAAAGTCGCCGGCGCGCAGTCCGGCCAGATCGGCCGGCGATCCCGCCACGATGCAGGACAGGATGCAGGGCTGCTGGCCGGATATGGTGAACCCGAACCCATTCGAGCCACGGTTCACTTCCACCGTACGGTTACCATAGTTGGATCGTTTCTTGCGTCGGCGATGTGCTGCACCGCCACCGCCACCACCGCCTCCACCACCACTACCACCTCCGCCCACTCCTCCTGCATGCATGCTGGGGATAGATAGGGCTAAAAACTTCTGCACAACCTTCTCTTAAGCGTCCAAAAAATGTCTTGTATTCTTGTACGGTGCTACTGTAGCATCGTTCACTGTCCGAATTCAATCTTCCTCGATGCTGCTGCAACATGCAAAGCAGCCACTCACATTCCAATCCGCTATTTGTACACAACACTTCCTGCTTGCTGCGAACGGTACCATCTCTTGCGCTCTTGATATTGCTCGTATTATTTGTTTAATGCTGTCCGCATTCCTTCACCACTGGGCGATGATGCCATTTAACCGAGAACAACAGCGTCGTGACCCGAGCGCAAATTCCTTTGCCGCGGACGATGATGCTGCGTACGGGGAACGCTCGCAGCGGATATGCACCGATTTGCCCCCCAAATCCGCGGATCAACTTTGCCACTGTAGGGCTCGTTTGGCTTAGAAAGTTTTCCACTGCCCAACCACTCGCGATCGGATGGGTTTTTTTTTTGCCTTTCCCTCCTGTGGAGCTGATCGCTGATCGTAGAAAGCTGTCAATTATGAAGCCAGCGCGCAGCCTCCGCGATCGATCTTCTTGTTCGCTTCTTTTTCTTCCTCCTCCTGCTCTGCAATTCCAGCTCGCTTCTTGTTCGGGCGGATGTGAAACGCGAAATTGGCTGCCGCGCTACACTTTACAAAACAACGGATTTTCACACACTGCGGGTGTTTGCCGCACGGAATGCACAATTTCAACCGATTTAACTCACTTTTAACAATGTCCTGCAGTACGCTAAATCCGCTTGGCAACGGTTTGTCCCAGCGAAAACAGAAGATTTCGTTACAAACGTAAACAAAACGAACCCCCTTTCTTCTTCTTCTTCTTTTTCTTCGGCGTCGGTCACGGTAAGCACACGCGAAAGGTGTGTCTCTGACAGTTCGTCTGGCCTCGCGTTTGACGTTTCGCGACGGTTTCGCGACGGGAAAAGCTCGCCTGGTGTGCGTGTGTGTTGGTGGCCAAAAACATCCGTCTCCCCCACGCACCGGCACACGACCGGGCGATCGTTCGCCGTGCATTTTCCGCTCAATGTTTTCGTGCTTCAGGCGTGCCGTTGCAGTAGCAGTAGATTTTCACCGTGCCACAGCACAGCTCACGGAACAGTGCGCACGGAAGCTGTGCACACTGCCAACCGCGGCTCGCAGCCCAGCGCCCGCAATAGACGACGGTGTGAGGCAACGTTTTGCGGCCGAACTTGCGGCCGCGGTGGAAGTGAAACTAGCGGCCAAAAAGCAAGAGGCACAGAAGCGAATGGAATCGCGCAAAACCAAACAGGAGGTGCAGCAGCGGTACAATGGTGCGGTCAAGCGGCGCAAGTGGGAAGATCCGCCCGAGGATCCGGAGGCGGTGAAAAACTTCGATCCCGCGTCGCGGGTCAAGCGGCGCAAGAGCATCATCCTGCTCGGGTACTCGGGCGTGAACTACTTCGGCATGCAGCGCAATCCGGGTACGAAAACGATCGAGGAGGATCTGCTGCGGGCGATGCAGAAGCGGGAGTGGATCAATGACGAAGGGTTCCGGCAGCCGCAGCAGATACAGTTCCAGCGAGCGGCCCGCACCGATAAAGGCGTGTCCGCGGCCATGCAGGTCGTGTCTATCAAGCTGCGTAAGGAGCATGCCCCGATGCACCGCGTGTGTGAATCTCCCACGATGCACACAATTGATCGTTCTGCTTATTTTCAGCTGACAATCTGGACATCGAGGCACTTAACTCCGAGCTGCCCGAGGACATCCGGGTGTATGCGGTGAAGCGCGTGACGAAAGGATTCAATTCCAAGACGAACTGCGATGCCCGTACCTACACGTACACACTGCCGACGATAGCGTTC
The DNA here is from genome assembly GCF_016920715.1 of Anopheles arabiensis. Classification (NCBI taxonomy): domain Eukaryota; kingdom Metazoa; phylum Arthropoda; class Insecta; order Diptera; family Culicidae; genus Anopheles; species Anopheles arabiensis. The sequence continues at coordinate 24,452,933 of NC_053517.1, forward strand.
GCACCGAACGAGGAAAAGGTCGACATTCAAACGTACCGTCTGCCCGCTGAACGGCTGGCTCGGGTCAACGAAGTGCTTGCCCTGTATGTGGGCACGAAGAACTTTCACAACTTTACCAGCCGCAAGGAGTTTCTCGATCCATCTGTGAAGCGGTTCATCATGTCGTTCGAGTGTGATCCACCCTTCCTGCCGGAAGGATCAACGGCAGAGTTTGCTACGATTAAAATCAAAGGGCAAAGCTTCATGCTGCATCAGATTCGGAAGATGGTGGGCCTCACCATAGCGGTCGTGCGTGGCCTCGCGGAAAGCGACATTATCGAGAAAGCGTTCGGCCAGGAGCGGTACGGCATCCCGACGGCACCCGGGTTGGGGCTAGTGTTGAGCAGAATTCACTACGACAAGTACAACAAGCGGTACGGCGAGGACGGTTGCCACGAGACGCTCGAGTTTGAGAAGGAGGAGCCAATGATACAGGAGTTTTTCAAGCGCCACATCGCATCGACCATCGTCGAGACGGAGCTGAAGACAAACTCGATGGTTGAGTGGCTGGAGAAGCTGCCGCTGCACAGCTACGAACCGAGGGACGAGAGTGAACCGAGCGAGTGGAAACCACGGAATAGGAAAGCTTCCGACGATCAGGATGACGATGACGAATAAAAACAACTGGCCTTGTTATATTGCATTAGGCAAACACTATCGTGCAGCATTGCTTCTTTCTTTCGAATGTTTTATTTCCATGAACATGTTTAATGATTCTACGAAACCCGTGCTCATTCGTCTTCCTTTGCCGCCAAACTAGCTATTGCCATCTTGAGCGCACCTTCACGCGTTTTGTTACCCCCAATGAAGCCGGTCTGGTGGCAAAAGTTCGATCCCGCAATACCCGACACCTTCTCTAGCTCCTCGTCCCGTACTCCGCGCCACGGTTTGGCCAGAAACTTGCGACACACAAAGCTGGCCGGCTGCAACGGCACGCAAATGACGCGCCAATCGTTTTCCTTATTGCAGTAGATCACGTACTTGGCCTGCCCGACCAGATTCTGCTCCTGCTCCAGCTGATACAGATGCTCCTTCCACGGGCACGGTTGTTCGAGCTCTAAAATCTCCCCCGACTCGTGCAAAGCCATCCGGTTGGCCAGCCCCTTCGACACAATATCGCGTGCTGGCCACCAGCAGCTGGCGTAGTACGTCACCTTGTCGACAAACTCCAGTCCCACGTACGCTTTGGCCTTCTCGAACCGCTCCAGACAACCCGGCGCTGGCGTCGGTTCGTTCCATCGCGAATTGAACGCACCAACGCGCCCGCTCAGATGCGTCGAAATGTTGTACCGTGGCTCGCCGCCCTCGAACATCGGAACACCGTTGTCGATCGCGTCGATCTCGCTGATCAACCCATCGTACACCTTCGTGTAGACCGCCCGCAAACATTCGGCACTCGGTTCCAGGTTCAGCTTTTGCTTCAGTACCCGCTTGATCACTTCCTCGCCGAAGTACGTGTACACCAGGCCGGCGGAGCTGAGCCGAATGTCCCACTTCACGTTCAGCTCGGGCCGAAGCGACCGCAGCGTATCGTTGAACGATGCCTGATGGTGATCGTACCGGTGCCGGGCCCGGTCAAACGTGGCCCCAACGTCCACCACTATGTCACACTCGTCCAGCTTGCTCGTGTCCCGCGTGCGGATGATTTCGGCCGACGCGTACTGGGGCAGCTGTTGCAGCATGAAGCATGCCAACACTTCGTCGCAGTGGAAAATGCCATCATGTGTACCAATTTTCACCGTCCCCGAAGCCGGCGCAGGAAGATCGTCCTTGAAGCGCTTGGCCTGTTCCGAATCGTTGGTTGCCATTGCCCTGAGTTGTTTGATTGTTGCACGTTGCGGGAGTTTTGAGCCGGGGACGAAGCGCAAAGGGGAGGCGAAAATGATGTTGGCTGTGGAGTGAACGGAACCCACTAAAATCCGACCTAGTGGAAGCAACATTTCAGCAAATTTACCTATAATCCGGCGTTTACAGTTTAGTTTTTTTGTAATATTTGGCGAAAATATAAATTTAAACATAACCTCACTTTCTTCCCTTTGGTTTGACAGCTGCAGACTAGTGATGGATCGCACCCACGGCTCGGAATCGCTTCCAAGCATTGCTACTCCGGCTCCGACTGCTCCAGACGGTTCCAGACGGCTCCGACGGCTCCAACGATTTCGACGGCTCCGACCGGCTCCGGCTGCCGAATAGCGGCTCCTAATGGCTCCGGTTGGCTCCGAATTCGGAATTTTGCACCTACCTTCCGGAACCGCTACCGATTTTGACGGAGTCATTTGGAAGCGATTCCGGATTTTTGTTCAATTTACCCATCACTACCGCAGACCGTCAGCGAATGAAAACAAACAGTCCAAACAACGAGGATGGCTCTTTCGGCGTGGAGCAAATATTCGGCACTGAACAAAATTACCACCAATATTCTGCGAAACTTTTCGCTCTCCTCCGTTAACCAGCTAAAAGAAAGTAAGTTTAATCGGTTTTGCCATAAAGGCTCGCGCGGACAACACTATTAATCCCACCTCCTTGTTCCACAGTCAAAGAGGTTACCGCTAACGATACGCTCGTGATCAAAGGAGAGTATGTTCCGTCGCCCCGGCAAGACTCACTGATTCCGCAGCTGCTTGAGGCGCGCCAGAAGGGCGAACGGTTCTGTCCACAGTGCACGCTCGGGCTCGAGATTAAGCACACCGACGTGCTCATCCTCAGCCAGTACGTGCGCTCCGATGGATGCATGTTGCCGCGCCGCATTACGGGATTATGTAAGCGACAGCAGCGGCGCATGGGCGCGCTGGTAACGATGGCACAGAAGGCCGGCCTAATGCCGAACCTGAATCCGGCGACCAGCAAGCGTGATCCCAAGCAGCGATACCAATGGAAAAAGTACAACAAGTATTTCGACGAGCAAACGATTAAATGTTAATCCCGCTTTCCCCGCCCTGAACGAAGGATAAAGCGTAGCGCATTTGTTTTGAAACACTCTAATCGCGGAATGTGCAATTGATAGTGGATTTATTCTAGATTTAGCTTTGCGTTGGCTTAACATAATTCCGAACGCGACGGGTACGCGCCTCCAGCAACGCCTGCTCCAGCACCTGTATCATGTGTTGCAGCATGGCCGGATCCGTTTCCGCCAACACCTCCCTCCGAGTGGGCGGTTGCTTCGTTGCTTCTGCTTCCGGCGCCTGATCCACCGGCTCGGGGTGCAATTTTTCCCTGTACTCGCTTACACACTCCGTGTCTAGATGGAACTTCATCTTAATAACCGGCGTCGCTTGCGATCGTATCGTGCGGGAAGCGATACGCCCCTCGATGCGCCACTCCAGATCGCGGAAGTAGAGCTCATCCTGGCAGGAGGCGCGCAACACATTGTCCACCAGCGTGCGCTTGCTGGTTATGAATTGCCACAGTATTTCGGATTGCTTTTCGTTGATCGTTTCCAGCGCCGCTTGAACGACGGTATGGAACTCACGCTCCGAGAGGGCGAGCTTGGTGCTGTCGATAAGCAGTGCGACAAGCGCTTCCAGTGCACCGCGCACAGTTTCGTACGTGGTTGATAGTTTTTCTAAAACAAAACAAAAAATACAGAGTTCATTGCGTGATGATGGTGGTGTAGAGTAGGAGGAACACGATCCCTACTTGCAGCTACGGTGCATTTCTTCTCGTTGATTCCCGAGTTTATGTACTCGATGGCAAGCTTGCAAAACTCAATCAGCACTGAAACGGAACCAAACATCCAACCATTCGTCACTAAGCAATGCGAACATTTTGTTTGCGTATTTACGTTACCTTCTTCCGGTTGATCTAACAAAAAGCGCAACTGTTTTGCTTGTTCCGGTCGAATTAGGCGAGCCATTTCTGGGAGCTACCCAGCTCGATCGCAAGCAAGATTGATAAGATCTACGGTTTTTGTTTTGCACTGTGCAGATAAAACAAAGAGAAAAGAGGTCAGCATAGATGTTATATAGATTTATGTACTTATATTTTACATTATACTTTACTGTAAGATGGAATGGTCCAAAATAGGCTGTTTACCCTTCTGTTTGCGATGCAATCTGTAGCCCAAAAGCAACAACAAATGCATCTCGCACTTGCTGGAATAAGCGGTGGTTAGACGAGTTCACGCACCAACCCAGCTGACTAGTGGTGGGAGCTCGGAATCGGACCTACCGGAGCCAATTCCGGAGTTGAATCCGGGATCAGCTCCGGAATCGATTCCAGTACCGGAATTGGTTCCGAAATCAGAATCATCTCCGGAATCGGATTCGACCTGAGAATCGCAATTTACTCCGGTTACGGAATCAGGATTGACTCCAGAAATGGAGTTAGCTCCAGAATGAGTATTAGTTTTTGAATTGAAATAAGAAGTATGGGAAGCGAAATAAGTCCGGAAATCTCTATTTGAATAGATCATTTACTAGTAAATTTTAATTCTTTGATTCGACTCCGTTTCAAAGCCAATTCTGATTTCGGAGTCAATTCCGATGTCGGAGCCGATTTTGATTCCGGAGCCAAATCAGATTCCGGAGCCTTTTTCGATTCCGGAGCCGATTCCGATTTTGCAGCCGATTCCGGAATCGATTCCAGAAAACTTCGGAGCTAGCCGGAATCAATTCCTTCATTTTTCCCATCACTACAGCTGACGTTTGTCACAACAACCGACTGCTGTTCGTTTTTGTTTGTCATTCCCGCCGGTCGTTCGTTGTGCAAAAATCGCAATAATTCGCTTCCAACGATGAGCTTAAATTTTGGTGAAATTGTTGAACCATCCACCCGGGCTTTTTGGGACGATTACGATGAGGAGGCAGCGGAGGAAGAATCGTCCTTCGGCGCGTACGTATTTTACTCCGCTAGAGTACACTGAACAACGACATTCACCGGTCTGACTCGCTCATTGCAGTTTGGAATGGATTTGGTACCACAATCAGGAAGAGTCGACCGACGAGCAGGAGATGCAGAAAACACTCCAAAACCCGTTCCATTTCGTTCTGATCGAGGGCCAAAAGGTGGGCGGATTCGTCGGCAAGGTGCTCCAGAACGGCCAGTGCAAACCGGTCTGCCAGCTGTCCTGCGGCACGGTGAGCGTGTTCCATCTGCCCGCCGAAAAGCTGCTGCTCTGCGTGTCGGAAGAGCTGGAGCCGAATCTGTTTGGGCCGATTGCGCAAAAGCTGTCCCGCTGGCTGGAGGCGGCGGAAACCGTTTCCACTGTATCGCTGCAACCGGCCGTCCTGTACAAGGGACTGGCCGAACACGAGCAGGAAAAGGTTTGCTTCATCAAGGTGCTAGGCGGAGCGGGGGCGGAAAGCTCGCTCGCAGACGTTGGACCGCTGGAAGCGCCGAATGTAATCACGGGTGTGGCAGCCGGTGCCGCAAGCTATAGGAAATTTAGCGGAAAGCCGGCCGTCATTTATGGCTGCTACCTGGACTCGGTCATACTGGATTCGGTATCATCTGCACCGATACTGCGACTGCTGAAGGCACTCCGTGTGCCATGTGCCGATCGGTACGAGCTCAAGTTCAAAGCGAGTTCGAACCTTTACATGTAACGCGTGGCGTGCCGGTGGTGGATAACGGTTTTGGGGGAAGGTTTTCCAATAAATAAATGTAATTAAAATGTATGGTATCAAAATTTTAAATAATTTTCCATTGAAAGAAACGACGATACGGGCCAGTCTATTTCACTTTTTCTCTTTTATTACTAACTGTTTTCAGCACATCAGGTTCGGAGGTTCGGAGGCTGATTACGATGATATTCCACTGTAAGTGTTCTCACCTCTGCCGTGTTAGGTGACGCGTATATCCACTGTAGAAAATAAAACAACAACAAATAATCGGCTCCACGCCAAAGTGAGTTCCCGTGTGCCCCCACCCTTGGAAAAGCCCCCCTCTTCCCTAAGCCTGTGTGTATGTGTGTCTGTGGGTTCAGTCATCAAAATCAAACTGCTAATGCTATGCCGGGCTAAGCTGTGCCCGCGTGTTTTTCACCATTTCACCGGCACCTTCACAGTTGTATGCTGTTACTTGTTCAATCGCTTGAGGCCCTTGTCGACGCCTTACGCCATGTAGATGAAGGTGTTGATGTCATCGTCATCTCGCCGCATGTACTTATGCTCTATTAACCATTCCAACTGCTCCTTGATCATTTTCTTCGATGGCAGGAACATGTTTTTAAGTATATCGACCAGTTCGGCCTGCAAAAGAACAGGGAAAGCACATGAGATGAAATCCAAGCATGCAAAGCCAAACATTCACAAAAGAAACCAAGCAACCCGTACCTGTAGCGCAGCATTGCTTAACCGTTTGCGCATCTTCATGATCTTGATGATTGCCTCCTGCGTGCGCAGTATTCGTAGCTGCACGATCGACTGATTGTCCTCCTGCTGCGAGCGCTCCGTGCTGAGCTGCAGCCGGCCCACCAGATTGACCTTACCGCGCCGCTGCGGTTTGCCGTTCTTGATGATCGCAAACTCCTGGTTCACCCAGAACAGCGTGTTCTCCGTAAAGTCCTTTGGATTGCTGATGGCCGGTTCGTACACGAGCAGCTGGCGCTTCAGCTTGGGAAACGCGACCAGCGACCAGAGCGTGCGCCGCAGCTCCGGATCGGGCAGCTCGGTCGCGAGGCGCAGGTTTTCGTACGAAACCTTCTCGTTCGGGCGCTGGTTCCACGCGAACAGGACCGCCATCTGGAATGTCGTCACGTCCAGATCGAACCGGCCCGTGTTGTTGGCGAACGTGATCGTGCCGTTGCTCATGTGATGGTACCACTGGAGCTTCCGGCCCGAATGCTTCTTCTTGTAGAACTCTTCCACCTCCGGAATGTAGTCTTCGAGCTCGAGCGGCAAACTGACCGACACCCGCTCAGAGCCGCGGGCCCACGCACCGGCATTCAGGATCTTAATGTTAATCGCATCGTGGCGCGTCGTTTGCGAACGGAACTGAGTATTCAAATCTTCACTAACCTGAACGTGGGGAGAAAGATGAATTAATTTCCAATGCTAATGACCGCTATGCACAATTCCCCGCGAGTGCTTACCTTAATATCCTGAAACATTCGAGCCAATTTATTCACATAATCCGCCGGCATACCAACCTCCCGCAACCATTCCACCATGTCCTCCTCCTTTTCGCTGTCGGCGCTAGAGTCGAGAATGAGTCTGGGGGGGAAAAGGAAAGGAAAATCCCCGTTAATGCACGCATTCCATGCACCATAGTATATTACACTTACCTGCGCGTTAGGTGAGCCTTATGGTACCGCATAAAGACATCCTTATTGCTTACATACTTGAGCACCAGCAGTACGTCCTTCAAACGAGATTCGATCTCCTCGGTGGTCAGCCGCTTGCTAAACGGTGTCCGCCGCAGCAGCATATCACAGTAGTTGGCCAGCAGCTCGGGACACTTCGACTCGGGCGTCGATATCTTGATGCCGCGCGCCATCGCCGTGTTCGACGTCGGTAGCTCCAGCTTGAACAGCGTAATGTCGTTCACCACCGTCTTGAACGCTTTGTCGCGCGCGGTCAGAAACCGGGGATCGTCGTTGAACGCTTCCTTCACCAGATCGCTAAACCGGCGGAACAGCTTCAGCAACCGCTCGACGTACTTCTCCGAATCCTGCGTAATGATATCGGCCGCCGCCACCATGTCCGCCAGCCCCGCCTGCACGATGTGATTCTCCAGGTCCCGCAGCATCGGATCCACCCCGCCCGCTACGCGATCTAGCAGGCGAAACATTAGCTGCAGCCGCTGCGTTTCCCGTGCCTCGATCAGTGGCGCACATTCGGCCAGCAGCGTCGGCAAGTGGTCCCCGATCAGCACGGTGACGCAGCACTGGCCGAGGGCGGTGATGCTGCCCGGCTCGAGGTACCGCTCGCCTCGCGCTTCCTCCTCGCGCAGCTTCGCGTCCGCGTACTCCATGAAGCTCTTCACGCCGTTCGTCTGCAGCTGTTCGCTCGCCTTCAGCCGGTAGAAGGCGGACGTGGCGTGCAGGTAGGCCGCCTCAAAGTTCTCCCTATAGATCTCCAGCTTGTCCTCCGTGTTGGAGCACAGATTGACGTAGCTTTCGCGCACACCGATCACGAGCTGCGAGTCGAACGCTTCCCCATTGCGCTCCGCGTGCACCAGCTTCATGGCGGACTCCTGCAACCGGTGCTTGATGTTCATGAAGATGCTCTGGTTCCACGAGTCCAGCATCAGCTTGCGCACGATCGAGTCTTCGGCGTGGTTGGGCTTTTTCGAGGAACTGCTGCTACTGCTGCTGCTGCCACCACCACCACCACCACCACTGCTGGTACCCGCTCCGGACGCACAGGCCGATGAGTTGTGGCTCGAACCGGCCCCCGTTACCGTGGCCGACGACGAGGCAGACGACGAGGAAGCGCCACCGCCGGACGACGAAACCGAGGACGACGAGCTGCCCTTGCTTTGCAGACAACTTTCGAGCTTCGCGAACGGCAACGGCAGGTAGTTGCTTTGCGTGAAAAACTTGCGCCACTCGACGATGTACGCCTTCAGCAGGGCTTGCTCTTCGCGCTGGGCCAGCACGCGGCACTGGGCCTGCTTGATGTACGCCACGATGTCCTGCTGCAGGCTTTCGTGTATCTTCAGCGGCCCCTTATCGTCCCACAGGCACACCAGATGCACGGCGAAGAACAGCTCCTGCCATTCGGACGGTGTGACGCGCTCCTGCTTCAGCAAGCTCAAAACAACGGGCCGCATGCTGGGCCATTTGTCCTCGAAGGTTGAGTTCTGGAGGGAAAGTAACGCGTTAGTCATTTGCGCATAATTAGATTAGAATATCGCATCGCTACACGATTTACCTTTTGCATCATTTTGAATGGTTAGTTTAGTGGCAATCTTATCTCCTTCTCGATGTACCGATGGGTGGTGGGTTTGCAGTCGATTACGAATGGATTCCAATGTTTTACAACCGTGCTACAATCTTCCTACTATGCTCGTTTCTCATAACCATCGCAAACGGGCCTTCCAACGATGAAACGAAGCAATCTTTTTCCACCTTCACAATGCCGACCGAAGATCTACTTACACAGCTAACTAATGCACTTTTGAGGTCACACAATCTCCACCGTAACCCTTGCACCTATCGCTAACCTACATGTGGGTCGGTCTGTTTTCCGGGAGGGGGTGCAACTTCTGGTGCACAGGACAATTCTACCCGACGCCAATTACGTGGTGGATGAGTTTAACAGCAGACGGATGCACACAAATTCATGCGTGTCATGATGCTTCCGATTCGCTTAGCCGCTGCTCACCTTGAAGACGTACCGTGGTGCCGGAATACGAAGAGAAAGTTTTGCGACCCGATAATGTGGAACGTTGTCGCGTTTTTTTTATTGGCTGTTGTGTTGCTAATCAATGCTGCTCCTTTGCCTCTCTCTCACACTAGAGCAGCAGTGGTTAAACTACGGCACAGACGCGAATAAAGCATATAAACACTAAATAACGATGCAAAATGCCACCAAGAACATGGCTATTCAGCCGGCGATAGTGAGAAGCAGCAGTTAAAAGGTTGTTTTGCTGAATTGCGGTTAAAAACTGCCAGCCCGATTGCTTCGCGTACGAGCCGGAGCGATTTTCAGTGAGCACAGCGTTTGGGTATTTTTGGAGAGGGTGAGGAAGCGGGAGAAGGGGAAGGGAAAATTCACGAATGACAGATGACAAGCCGTTGCGCACGGTGGGATTGCCCTCGTGGCTATCGACAATGACAGTATGTAAAAAAATGATTCTTTTTATTTCGTTATTTTCCAATAGAAAAATTTAAATGAGTTTATTACTACAATTATACAACAATAAAATGCATGCAAATGAGTACAAATAGTACAAATATCATTTTAAGCAAATTATTCCAACTGCTGTATCAAATCCAGTTTTGTCCTGAAGGGTAAAGATTTTTTCAAAAAATCCGTTATTGTGTTGACACCGGATCGGCAATAAGTTCTTTCGAGAAAATTATTCATCAATTATTGCAGTGTATGGTCCATGACTTAATAAATATTTTTATTCAACAACTTTGTATTTCATCTTTAAAAATTACCACTTGTAAATTGGTAGCACTTAAATTGCCGTGTGTGTCTTGGTTTAAGGTAGGCTTATGTTTGGCTTCTATCATAAAAATCGTACGATTAAAATACTTGTGCTTCTTTCAAATAATTCCCCCGCTCGCACCAACCTACACATAAATCAACGCTTTCCAACGTAAAGCTAAACGAATAACTTCGAAACCTATAGAAAAAGAGGAGTATTTTCAATTCCGCTCACTTCCGATTCCACCGTAAAAGCAAATGTACAGACGACAGACGACTCCCCCCGTCCCTACAAAACGAACCCGCGCCACAACGACTATCGTACCACGTGCAGCTGAAAGGTGGCATTTTTGCCAGCCACGGCCACCGCGAGCCGAGCACTCAAATCCTTGCTCAGCTCGTGCCAAATGCACTTCCCAATCAGCGAAACCGACTCGATCGACGGTCGGCAGATGACCAGCACCGTTAGGCACAGCCCGTCCGTCGGATTCGCCTGCGTCCCGCTGGTATGGTGCTCCACGCTCAGCACACCGTGCGGCCGGTGCTGGGGCAGATCCGCACCGAACAGTTCGATCATGAACTTCTTCAGCGTGGAGTGAAGGCTACGACCCGGGTGGATCTCCACCGTCGGAAAGTGGTAGGCCGTCTTTTCGCTCAGCAGCACGTACACCGCGTTGGTGCTTTTGTTCTTGATCGCTACCACCACCCGCAGGTAGTTCTTGTAGTGGGCCTTCCGGGCCGGCAGGATCTCCCGGTGCCAGTTCGGATCCTTCGGCTGCCGTTTGCGATAGTTGCGGGCCAGCTCCACCACCGGCAGGATGTCGTTCGCCCGCAGGGACAGTTCGTTCAGGTTCTGGCACCACTTCGCCTGGATCGATTCCTGGTCGGCCTGGGAGGGTGTTTTCAGCTCCCCGCCGATCACGTTCCCTGTGAGCACGAAGCGAAACCACGACCCGCCGGCCGTTTCCACCGCCAGCAGTGTGGTGATCTCCACCTTCAGGCCCGTCTCCTCCAGCACTTCGCGCACGCCCGCCTCCACGATCGTTTCGCCCGGTTCCATGCGGCCCGCCGGCAGGTACCACTTGCCGGCGCACGATTCCTTCGCTTCCTGCATCATCAGCACCTCGCCGTGATCGTTCACGATCACGCACGCGACCACGTACGTGACCGTTTTGCCCACGATCGGTATGTAGTCGGAGGAGGCGAGCGGTTTCACGCCCTGCGCTTCGGTGGCCGCATTCTGCTCCTCGAGCGTAAAATCGCACAGCTCGCTCGTCAGCTCGTCCAGGTACTGGCCCTCGAGAACGCGCACCAGGTTGGTTTCCATCGTTCTGTACCGACCAACGGGTGCTTTCAATTGTAGTTTGGAGATGTGGATGGAATGTATACAGCTTCGTTTCACTCGGTAGTTTATAGGTTCGTTCGCACAAAACACCACACGATCATCAAACGCTAGACATCCATCCTCTGAACTTCTTACAAATCAAAGGCTTTGAACGATCCACAGTCTCCAAATGTCGCAACGGCGCCACTCAAACCACGACCGAGGGCGTACTGTTGTCTGCGCACCATCAAACCATCAAATCTCTTCCACGAACCACAAACACTGTATCTCATCAATTATCGCACTCTTCCACCCGTGGTAGGAACGCTCGACACTAACGCACGCTCTCACCCGCGATCGAGTGGAATGGCGATTGAAAACAGGTTGCAGGCTTGCTGGCTCGGCCAGCTCGACTGCCTCGGCTGCCCGTTGTGTGTGGCTACGTAATCTTACGGACCGTCGACCGGCGGCGTCGCCAACCACCTCCTGCCGTGACCGTGATGTTAGGAGAAATCGTTTTCGGACACACTCGGTTCCCTGCCTTCCCGTCCCGAGTGGCGTCGAAAAAGCTGGAGGACCCACACGTCCCACACACAAACACACCGCGGGCGGGTTCGGTCCACCACAGATTGCCGCCGCCGCTACAAATTCATTCACCTTTCGCCGTCCTAAAGTTTATCAGCTCTTTCGTCGTCGTCTCGTACAGCAAGATCGCATTAGGGAATTAGAGGGCAGTGCCACACGATCGGTGATGGTGGTGGTGTGTTGCGGTTTACCGTTTCCAAATCGCCCGCGGGAAATTCACAATGCAGAGTGTGTGGTGGCGGTAACGCAGCGTGAGGTTTTACTTTCGATTCTCTCCGGTACACGTGGCCTATTTGTGTGCGCGTTCCAGAATGGTTGGCGTATGATGATGATGATGATCGCGCGCACCTATTGCGCCGCCGAGAACACACGCGCGTCCGTTCTTGAAGATTCGTTTGCTTCGTTTCCGAGAAGATCGGTTGGATTGAAGATGATTATAGCTGCTGTGGGGAGAGATTGGAAGAGAAGAGAAAAAGCCAAAACGGTGAACGATGATCGGTGAGCGATAAAGAAAAGAAAGGCGAGAAACTGAAACGATCCGACTGTGGGCATGAATGAAACAAGGGGCTTTTGGGGAAGGCAAGAATAGATAACATGGATGTGAATGATGTAAACATTAATTCGAACATTTCACAGCACATCGATCGTTGAAGGTTTGCTAGGTACAGGTATAGCCCAAAGCACCTTTTTTCTTAATTTGATTCGGTTCATCATCTTACAATAAAAACAGAAAACAGTTTAGGGGAGGTAAAAGAGTGACTCCATAATCAACGGTTCTACTCCACCAGCAATTTCCATTCAAAATTGTAGCACTGATGTTTAATGGGTGGCTTTAAAGGTAAAGTTATCATAATATTAGCACATTATTGTACCCTTCTCTCTCTCTCTCTCAGGTCGATCGAGCTATATTCCACTATCATTCGCACACGGAAGGAGTATGAATGTTTTATGAGAGCTTAAACTACACTTTTAGCAATTGCACAACAAAGCAAAGCCCAACAATAACTCCCCCAGCCAGGGAGGGTTGGGATTAATCAGCTACAAAAGGTACGTAATTAACGAATACAGCAAAGGAGGAAGGAAATGGTTCCGTTTCGATTGAAACAGCAATTAAAAACGTCCGCAACCGAAACCAAAACGGTACCGCGGTAAATTAAGTGCACAAACTCAAAAAATCTGTATCGGTCTGCAGAATGCTATAGTATGGTGCGTGTAATAGTGCTTGTACAATGGCATGTTTAGCTAGTAACATCGTTTTGCAAAAGAGAGAACGAAAGAAGAAACAAAAACACGAGAGACAACGTTTCGAAAACGATCGCCGTACCAAAACTAAGTTTTTCATCACCAGTAAATCGCTATCCCGTGGTGCTATCGTTAAGTGTACAAACCAACGATATGATCATTACGAGTTCAAATCTCGGAATGGACCGTAGCACCCTCCTTCCCATACTTTGCAGGACTTTTGATAGTTATTGTCTGTAGTGTTTTGTTACTAAGGGTACATTATAATCACACTCCCCCTTGCGATCATGTTCCGACCAATTTCGCCCTAAGTAGGCTGAGACCACCAAAACCACCGACAACAGTTGCTGCGCGTACGCTACATGTGCGCATGGTCGTCGTGAAATAAGAACAAGGAATGGATGGACGAGAGAGAGAAACACAAATGGGTGGGTATGTGGTGCGTGTGCATGAATTGCAGGTTGTGTTTTATGCACTGCATTTTACATCTGTTTGTCGCCAACGGCCACACCACAAACCAGACTTTTCCACGTTTTCTGCGCGCTATCTGCCGAACCAGATCGATCGATCGTGCGGTGCCGCTTCTACTGCCACTGCCGCACACCCATTTTTGCTTTGCCTGATCAGTCCGGAAATCTCGATACGGTCCAGTTGGGTCGGTCGGTGTGAAACCACTTTTCTTTCTACCGCCTCTTTGCCTTTTTTGTGCTACTACTACTACTACTACTACTACTACTACTGCACCTGCGGCTTTTTCGCACCTTCCAAACGTGGAAAAACGAAGGCACATGCAAAACACAACACCCAAACAAACTGACCGAAGCCCCGTGCGGGCTTATCCCCATCGGTCCATCGGTCTTGCCATCCACCAACCATTGGACCACCAACCCCCCTATTTTCCGCAAACCCCACAATGCACCACCGACAAACATCCCTCGGCAGAGGAGAAAGCTGCAGTTTGCGGTTTTTGTTTTCAATGATGATGATGATGTGCTGGCTTACAACAGCAGCAACAGCATACCGTATTAAAACCAAAACAGCCATAAAATTTACTTCAGCAAAACAGCCATTGTGGGTGAGGTGGGTTGTTGGGGTTGGGATGTAAAGGTGAATGATTCCATTTTGTCTGCACGCATTGTTTGCTGGCGCACCGCGTTTGCTCGAGATCGTGATAGAAGCGTCTTTTTGGCAAAAGGGAAGCGGCAAGCGCACGAGCGATGGGCGAGCCCCGAGTAGGCTTTGCTTCGATGATATCATACGCCAGCTATTTCGGCAATTAGTGCTGTGTTCCGTACGGCTGATTATGCTCAATTTGGTGTGTCTGTGGGGGGTAGGTGTATGTGAGTGTGTATGTGCGATTATTATCAGAAGCGTTTGCACCTTACGGGGAGAAAACAAACCATCCATCGAGAGGCACTTGTTTCTGTGCCTTCTTCTTGGACAGAGACATGGTTCGGAGCAATGTGGAGCGCACCTACGGCGAATCCTTTGGCAACCAGCCGAGAGAATCTAAGTAACCATGTGCGTGTGTATTAGTGGTGGGAGCTCAGAATCGGACCTACCCGATTCCGTGTTCGGAATCAATTTCGGAGCCAACTCTGATGCTGGAATCGATTCCGATTTCGAAGTCGTTTCCGATTCCGGAGCCGATTCCAGAGTCGATTCCGCAGTTGACTTCGGAGCTGATTCTGGAGTTGATTTAGGAGCCGATACTGGAGTTGACTTCGGAGCCAATTCCGAATCAATTCAGCCAGAATTAATTCAATTTACTCCGATAGCAGAATCAGTTCATTGATTGAAATAAGTAGTTTCAGAAGCGAAATCAGTCCGAGGCTATCAATACGTAGCATCAATACGTAGCATCACCCAAACGCCTATTCCTTAAAGATATGTCGAAATCGACTCCGTTTCGCAACCGATTCTGATTTCGGAGCCAATTCCGATTCCGGAGCTAATTTTGGAGCTACCCGGAATCGATACAGACGAAAACTTCATTTTTTCCCATGATTACTGTATATATCGACAGAATTTTTAGCACTTTCGAAATCCAGCAAATAAAAATTGGTTTATTTCAGCACATTCTGTTTGAAGATTACACATTTTATTTACAATTCGTTGCCCACTTTCTCAACAATGCCCAACAATGGGCAATGAGTGCTTGGATGGTAGAAAAGGGGATAAAAGAAAAGACTGTCATCATTCCCCACCACGCTACGAAACGGTACGAAAGGAATGTGACCCACAAAGGGCAGCATGGGCGCGAATCGATGCCGTACGAAACAAACAAAAAAACCAGAACCGTAAGGAACGTCAAGGTGACTCGTTACGCATAAATAAGCATGCTGATGTTGTTTGCTTATTTGAATAAAAGAAATGTGCCTATCGTGGTACACCGATCGGCTAATGCTTACGGACACCCAGTGGGTGTTATTCTGTCGCGGATGTGATCGTTAAATCGCGGGCTCGATCGTGGCGCACTGACCAACGGCAATGTTTAATGCCAGAGTAAGTAAATTAAAATGATAATGTTTATTGGGTCAAATATAGTTATGGGAGCTAATATGTTTAATGATGTTTCAGAGGAATGTAGTGATTTCCAAACAAAACAAAAATCCCATTCACAGCATCTTACAGCAAGGTATTGTGTCATCGTGGATGAGATCAAACACGGACAAAATAGTCACACCTTTGACGATGGTCAGTTTCTGTGTTTGCATATCTTATGATCCAATCCTTTGAAACCATCCCATCCGAACACGCATCACCCAAACGGGGTTCGAAAGAAGGCTGGAATTAATCGTACGCCTTTTTCGGTTATGATGTAAGCGGCCTGATGGTGGACTGGGCGATGCCAGGGAAACAAAACTTATGTAAAGTAAGCTGAAACCATAGCTGCAGGGGGATGAACAGCGCACACAGACTTGCTCACATCTTCGGATACGGTCTGGAGGTTAGCGAAAAGGATGGACGCAGTTTAGCGGTGTCCGTATAATCCGCAAGATAAAAGCGATACTAACGCATACCATCCACAAACCATGATCGTTGTTGTAGATGATAATTATGATCATAACAAGTCACGCTCGTTTTAGCGTAACAAATTGCGAATATATATTGTAGCAAATCAAACAGATTAACTACATTCTTTCTTTCGAGACGTTTGTTTACTGATGCACCTCGCACACATGCACACATCTCACCAATGGTGCAACTGCAGCACTGCAGCTATTAATAGTGCAGTGCAGCGCATTGCGCATTGCGGTGCTGCTGCTGCTGCTACCTGTTGTTGCACACATGGGGGTGACACTTTCACTTGAATTTCTTTTCCTCCGTCCCACATTGGGCAGTCGGGAAAAGTAACCACTTTTTTCACAAACAATCGATTACTGGCATGGCGAATGGATTAGCGCGGAAAACAGCTACATACCTGGGACACAAGTTTTCCCCTTCCAGCGCAACGGCGGAAGGTTGTTCCACTCGCAGCACACCTAATTATTGCTGTGACTTCACAATTTCTTTTCCATGCTTAATTCCACCAGTACTGCCCGTGATCCAGCTCACAGCGCGTTTTCGGTTCCCCCCAAAAACAATGCTCCAACTACAATCACAAACGAATCTAGTAGCCCGTCCGGAGCAACACCGTTTCCACCTCGATCGAAACTAATCCCGGAGCTGATGGTCGTACACTGGCGTGCCGTTGCCGTCGTCGTCGGTTGCTGACGTTCGACAAGTTGCGGACGAAGTATCGTGGGAAACGGAATTCAACAGCACCACGGAGCCGGTTTTGTGGTGTTTAGATGGCAAGATTGTGCATATTTTTGTGAGTAGTGTGGGTGTGGGTGGCTGTGGATGGTACGGGGGAAGGGGTGTGCGACTGTGTTGTTGTTGATGGTTTCGTGACGCGAAGGTGAAACTGACAGTTCAGTGCACAGTGGTCAATGCCGGAGGTTGCAAAATGGAATGACATTTTGTTAAATTATTTATGATAACTTTTTGAATCTTATTAAAGTTTAAATTGGTGTTCCATGATATCACAAATTAAGCGTCTAATTATTTCATGATGAAACAGCTGGACTGGAACAACAGCGGTGGTTACAAGTATTTAAAACAATTGCGTTCAAACCGTTTGATCGATCGTTTTCGAGTAATTTATCGTTTTTGCAACCTTTTTGAATGTTTCGCAGAAGAAAATGGCTACAATTCCCTGTTCTGTAAAACTACACTGTAAGCAGAATTGTAGAAAAAATGATACCATACTTGAATCATCGTCACGTGTTCGTGGTGTCCAGCTTATCTTTTGCTTCACTGTAAATGCATTGTTCCACGAAGCGGGAAAGAAATTCAACTTCTCGCTGTTTGTCAAAAAAACAATAAAACAAAAAAGCAAACAGTTTGTAAAAACACCAACAACAGAACAGGGCACTCACAAAAATGCAAATTCTACTAGAAGTGTGTGTCGATACATTCGAATCTGCCGTTGCAGCGATTCAGGGTGGCGCCGACCGTATAGAGCTCTGCTCTGCGCTGAGCGAAGGTGGCCTGACGCCATCGGTGGGACTGTTGCGAGAAATAAAGCAATACCTTGCAGCGGAATACGATGCACCATTGCTAAGCGGTCGTCCAACGATCTTCCCCGTGTACTGCATGATACGGTGCCGAAGGGGTAGTGATTTTTGCTACTCCGCGCAGGAAATGAACGCCATGCTGTGGGATATGCGGCTGTTGAAACAGAACGGTGCCGATGGGTTCGTGTTCGGCGCACTGGATCCATCATCATCCGGCCGCGTGCATCGACAACACTGCGAACAAGTGGTTGTGGCGGCGGGAGAGTTGCCGCTAACCTTTCACCGTGCCATTGACTGCACGGAGGAGGACGCACTGGGCGAGAATCTAAAACTGATAGCTGAGCTGGGCTTTTCGACCGTGTTGACGAGTGGATTGAAACCGACGGCAGAGCAAGGGCTGGAAACGATCACTAAAATGAAAGAAATAGCAGATCAGGTAATGTTTGATTTGTTTCTTTCAGTTGATGAAATATCTAAATTTTCGATCGATTATTTTAGCTCACCGGTAAATCGCTTGGGGTGATGCCCGGTTCGGGAGTATCGACGCAAAATGCACGGCAAATACTGCAACGTACCGGATGCGATGCAATACACGGATCGACAAGCATAACGAAACCGGCGGGAGGTCATCAAACAGGAACCATATCGATGGGCGGAAGCAATGTCGATGCCATGCCATTGAAGGTGTGCAGTAAAGCAAAGGTGCAAGAGTTGCGCCAATTGATCGATAGCATAGTGTAAGAAAATAAAGCATTACCTCTGGACTGGGAGCCGGAGGTAGCTGATATCTTCCTATGTTTTCTTTCACTTGGGCCCAACATACGATCACGCGTGTTTTTGGATCGTACATCCCATACCGTGGTGTATTTATTGTGAACGTTTTTTGCACATAATTCACTGCTCAAACGAAGGGGGATATTAGATTCCAGGGGGAACCGGTCACCGCAATGGTTGGACAGAGGAAGAAGAATCTTCTCTATTGCAACCGCGCCATGCAGGGTACCCTCGTCGTGGGTTATTCCGTGCTCCCCTTCACCGTTCAACTAGATATCTGGCGTTGCTGGTCATTCGTTCGTTCGGTGCGAATATAGCTGAACTTGGTGATGTGAATACCATACATGCTGATGTTCGCTCTATCGTACAGTATTTAACGCTGTGCTTTGCCATTGTCTTCTAATGCCACCCCCTAAGTCATCCTCTCCCCCCAGAGTTGGCTGTATTACATTTGTTGCATAAAGTTGTTGTTTTATGAGCTTCTTGTTACGTGTGTTCAAGTTTCTCCTAGTGATCAAACGCGCGATTCTGCATTAACTAAGTTTCGTTTACTCGTCGTTTACAACAATATCTATTCATACCTATAATTATGTATATATATATATACTTTCTGTGTTTTTTTTTGTGTTGATTTTTTGTTTCATTTTTTCTCATTGCTCCTACTTGTTTCCTTTATATTAAGTTCTACTTTCCTTCCAATATACATATAGTTTGTTTATTTCTTAATAACATCCCGCTTAAGCTCGGTAGTGGTTATGAGAATGTACACCCTTTCCAAACGAATCCTTCCTTCTCTTTTTACGGCCAAGATCTCATGCTGGCCGGGTTTGCTACCTTTAGTAGTAAACCGGTGAAAGCCGGTGGCAACACATTTACGCGAAGAAAGCGTTTGCTTATAATACTTCGATTTTATCAAATGAAAAAAAGAAACATCAAATCCATAACATGTTTTCTTCAAGACACACTTATATATATATTTTGCTCTTTTACGACAGACTCACATGAATCTTGGTTGCACACGCACGGACGCACACCTTTACAAAACGATTAACTTCTTTTAACGCTCCCTGGGATCGTGATTTTCCGCGTTCAACACGAACATTACACAGATTTCCATACCATTGCTTCGAACGATCAGCAAAAGCTTCAACCACATTTTGGTGTTCGCAAAGCAAGATGCTGGCGGTAAGGAGACGTATGTAGTGCACCGGATTGAACCACAGGACACGACCTGTTAGATGGTATTCTTTCTAATAGAGCAATATCATACATTACAATTACTTTTACTTTTTCTACCGAAAATGTGACTTGGCTGGCGTGAAAGAAAAGCGAAAGTGGCCACACTGAAAGATGTTGTTACCGTGTGTTGGTTGCCGAAATCGAGTGTTGTTGAAACAATCGTGCCGCTACTGCTATTAGTATTGATCTTTTCTAAAGGAATGTATTTTAACGATTTGTTTCAGTATTTAGCAAACACGCTCGCATGATGGTTTGGATAGTCTTGTCCTACGTTCCTTCTTCTTGTAAAGTGTGTCACTCTTCCTACCACCAAAAAAGAAAAAATAGGAAGGAAACGTTGGCCAACGTATACATCTCATAGCACCCGCTACACAAACGCCGCTAGAGCAAAGACGTGGGATTTACTTAAAAGCTTACGATGGAAAAATATTATCATATTTTTGTAGGGACATTATTTGCAACATACATAAGATAGATCAAAAATACTGCGACACCTACGACATTTCCGGAACTGCACCATTCACAGCGAACAATCGTGCATTGTGAAAGGGAGAGTTCTACTTCGTAATAAACCATTACCAAGCGAAAAAGTGCGTGTGTGGGCGTGATAAAGTGGTGCGCAGATAAACAGGGATAATAAGAAAATGGAAATAAACAAAACATCATTTAAAAACAATTATAATATGTAGCAACAATTTTTTTTTTACGAACGATGTGTTTCCGATAAAACTTAGATCCTATAATTCTGCATGAACGTTTGTGATTGTATATGTTTTGCATCTGTGTGTGCGTACAGAAAACAAAACATACGTATTCTGGTAGGGACGTAAATTGCGTTTAACTTGAAAGAACCGGTACACAATTGCCACTGTGCACCCACTTTCCGAAAAGTGGCCGACCGTTAAGAAGACGAGGAATTATTGTGGGACAGTATTCCCGATCCAATGTGCCCCCCCTTGCTGCCAGTGCAAGAGGGTGGGTTCTTTCGCTGTTCAAGATGGACCGAACAGATGCTGATAATGCCCTAGATGGTATCGGCATCAGCATAGAAAAATTTGCGCAAGATTCAACCATTATAATTAAGTATTTTCCCTTCCAGGAGGGGCGAAAAGAACACCTTCGTACACACATGATGTTAGGGCGCAAGGGGGGGCGGAGATGTTGGGGTCATTCGATCGTTCGCTTCTACGGTCGCTTCGGAGAGCGAAGGATGGATGAGGCTTAACTTTCAACTACGATGTTACAGTAACCATGCTAAACGACCTTCCTGCGATTGCTGCTGACGGACAGGGTAAGTATAAGTAACGGTTATAGAACCTGCTATTTGCATGCGGAAACAAGGATATCTATGTAAGAATGGATGGTGATTTTACGTGCGTTCTGGGTGTGGGTGTGGGGCCTTCCATCATCGCAGCCGCTGGGTTGCGTTGTTGCGATGATGGCGGCCATACGTTCTGCTACCACAGCGAGCAGCACACATCAGCCAGGATTGTGCTCTTCTTAGTCGTTGAACTTGCGGTTCATGTTGCGACCGAACAGCGCATTACGGATCTCCGGCACCAACTGCTGGGCAATCAACTCCAATCGCGACTCAAGAGTGTTGGCCACCTGCGTTCGGAAAGCATAATGTGATTGTAAGCATTCACCATTCATGGAGCGTACAAGAAGCGTCGGTACCGTACCTTGATGCGTCCCGACTGTGCCAACAGGTCAACTCCGCCCGTTGTGTCGGCCGGTAGGAAATTTTCCGTATCGAGCGTGACCACCACGTCACGGCCGCACTTGGACTTGTACAGCTCTACAGCGGCCGGCAGTACGTTCTGGATAACCTGAGCGTCCGCCTGACGGCCACGGATGAGGACCTTGGCCTCCATCAGCTGTCACACAAAGGAGGAGAGCGAGAGAAAATGATCTTTAATACGCAATATCGCAATGGACGTTCGCCCGATCTCCTACCTGTAGCAATCCCTGAGTGATGAGGGCAGTCAGGATCTCGCCGTAGCGGGCGGGATCCTTCGTCACTTCGCCGAGACGACGACGGCATTCATCGAGCACGTTGGATACATGGTCCTCGCGCACTTTCAGCACCTTCAAGCGGGCCTGGTTCAGCATGTTCGAAGACTGGATCTTCTTCTGCAGCTCGACCTGCTTTTCCTTCTTTTCGTAGTACTCCATGATCTTCAGGCGCTGCTGCTGCACCAGGCGGCCCTTCTCGATGTTGAACTCTTCCTCGGCTTTCGCATCGATCTCTTCCGCCTTCTCGTTGGCTTCCTGCTCGATGAAGGCCATCATGTGCTTGATCTGGAATGGGTGCGACGAGGAGAAAAAACCGTTGGTTTAAGCATAAAAGTACGCTGAGAAACGGAGGGAAAAGCCTTCGCTACGCTGTTTTGCTATCTTTGGTCGACGGCAACATGTAAGCCCGTCATATGACTCCCAGCAGTAGCAGCAGCATGATTGGTGGTTACGTCGTCACCAAACCACTTGCCGTCCCACCCAGACTGGGCTGAACGCTTAGAAAAGCACATCCACATTCCGGATTTTAAGCTGTTATGCAATTTTGGAGCCCTTTTTTCAGCAATGCACGTGCATTTCTTTTGAAAACTAAACACCTATCGGTATCTATGATAAAACATGGCGAACAGATCTGTAAGGCATCACCGTGGGATGGGGAGAGTCGGTCATGTGACACATATTGCATCTTCACCAACATTCGGCAACAGCTGAGAGAGACCGATTGACCGACGAATGGAACGGCTTAAAGGAAGTCCCACTTGTGGCGAGTGGAAAAAACCGCCCAAATTCACCAATTTCCCAGAAAAGAGGCGATTTTTGTTAAAAGAAAATAGATTTTCCACTCCTTCCAATCAGCAGTAGTAAACATTCGCTATCTCGCTTGTGGCACTGCTCTTCCCTATCTTTCCCACTCCTTCACATGGTCACACTGTTTGACACTTTTCACATGACAGGTCCCGTGACCCGAACGAAGACGACGAAAGGGCAGACTGCAAAAGTGTTGTCCGCAGATCTGCAGATTGTCGCCTTTTTCTCGGAACATTCGGACAATTTCCACGTCAAAGGAATGATGCTGCACAATTATGATGCTGCCCCAAATGTGGTGTGTATCGGCACTTACCTGTTTCTGGACATCGGCATCGCTGAGAGCCATCTTGCTAGCGGTGTTGTAATAGCAAACTGCAAACTGCACCAGAAGAAATGGTTACAAAATTAGTACACTAACTCACTAGCACACAGTTAAGGGAGTGGGGGAGGAGTAATGTTACTGCTTTTCAACTGTTGGTAAAAGATATTTCACCAGAATCGAAGTTGCACTACGCAAGAAACGTACCGAAAAGTTAGGACCAGCGCGCAGTTACTGCTTCGTCGTCGTCTCGAAAAAACTGCGATTGTGACCGAGGGAGCAATTTGCTACGAAAGCTTTGACAGCTGCGTTCAGCAGCTTTTCCCGTGCAGGTTAGCTCATTGCGTGCCAGCTTTAGGGCACGGTCGCTGCCAAAGTGTATGAAGACCAGGTGGTCTCGTCCCATACAAATTGACAACTAATTTCGGAATAAAAAAAAACTCCTCTTGACAGAATGGGTGAAATGAATTTCCATAGGAACGGTTCGCTTTGTTCTTAGCAACACATACGTAGTACACATTGGTGTCCTCATCGACGGCATTATTTTGATCCAAAAATGGATTTTAATTAGTTCAGATTTGGTTTAGCTTACAATAAGAAATATTTTGAGTGCTTTTTAAAGTATTTCAGTGCAAATAACGAAGATTCTAAGATTGTTTGTGTATTAGGCAAGTCGTCAGGAAGCTTGTTTGGGGAAATGTTTTCACCCATGCTGTCAAAAAGTGACGTTCAACTTTTGCTATAAAAAACAGGCTATGAGACCACCTGATCTTCATACACTTTGGTCGCTGCAGCTGATCGCTGAACAATTAGGTATGTTTATTATTTTATTTTGTTCTGGTATCTCAGGGGGTTTTGGCCTTTTGAGTAACTGTCTGAGAAATGACGAGTTTCTTTACAATATAATCCAATTTATTTCGTTATTTTGTTTTTTGGGACAGCCATTAAACGGCCTCACATTGGTATGGGCATTATAAGGGTAATGTTAATGTGTTTTAGCCACAAATCAGCTGACACATTTATTCATGTTGAACATTTAATCTCATTTTCATTGTAATTTAAATTCTTGAAACATATTTTGTACAGCCATTTTTCTTTTTCAAGCCAGCTGCACATGGTCCAACCCGGCTACTAGCATGGCTGTATTTACGAATGTAAACAGCAAAGCGAAATGTCAGCAAGCATAGAAAATCGTGCTCGCGGTGTGTTAATAGAAACCGGGCGTTATTTAATCACTGTTTAGTTGTAAAACTTGAAACCCACCCCAAAATGCGGCTAACTAACACGCTTCTACGGCAGCACATAGGCTTCTTCTTCAAGAAGCACTGGCTGCAGCAGGGCAAACGTGTGCCGAACAGTACCGGTGCCGAGGAGGAGCTAGCTGCGCGCGGTATCACCGTCGTCGACCCGTCCGAGGTACTGAAGGAGCAGCGACCGCGGGAGGACTTCAATATCCCCGGCATGGTACCGCCGCCGGTAGCGCTGGACGAAACGCATCCCCTGTGGAAGGCCGAACCGGCGTACGTGTACGGAGACACCAATGTGCTGCTGGAAGGCGTGCGTCAGGCACAGAGCCTCCTGAACACGGCCGTGTACGACGATCTGCCGCTGAAGGTGGAGGAAAAGCTGGAGCAAACGAAAATAACAACCCAGCTCGATCGATCGATGCAGCAAGCCGTCCTATCGGCACTGGTGTTCGACACGGAGCAGGTCAAAAACGCAATCGTAAAGGTGCCGGACCGTCCGGCGTACAAGCTGCCCCGTACGTACGGTATATCGGAGGGCAGACGGAAGTAAGCAGTCGCTTGTGGTACGCTGTGCGGTCACTTACTGATCGATACGTAATTTCTTCATTCATTCCAGTCTGCTGATACTGTCCAAGCTCGTTACACACTGCGAACGTTTTGCGGGACGACACGTGAACGCGAACCGGAAGGTTGTGTTTAATGCACGATTTTTAGTCCCGCTGGTAAAGGACAGCGAACGGGTGCTGCTGAACCTGAAGGCGGAATCGATGATCATATCGCAGGATCCGCTGAAACCGCTCGATACGTCCGTCTATCGGCCGCTGGATGTTGAGCTTCCCAATCTGTTCCCGCTGAAGGAGACGGTCTCCATACCGGTGCAAAACATTTACGACTGGAAGAACGAATATCGTACGTAACGCTGGCAGATGGATCATTTTGTCCAATAATCTTATGATCCTTACGTCTCTTGTATCATTCACAGCTATCAGTCGTAACTATAAGCTGTCCCATCCGCACACCATTCTCATCCACTGTTCGCCAAGCGACGTGAAAAACGCCACCGAGCTACCCGTATCGCGCGATCAAATCGAAGGGCGAACGATGCTGAAAGCGTTCACTGTCGCTGCGGCCCGAGCCCGTCAGCTGTACGGGGACGATGTGAAAACGCTACCCAGCCCGATCACGGTGCAGGCGGTGCAAACCGACAGCAAAACGTTCCACTTTAGCGTCTATCAGCTGAACACGCTCGATCTTGGCTCCAGCACGGAGCGTAACATGTGGTTCCGGAAGGCACCGCTCGACCTGTATTCGGAGTGTGGCTACATCGTCGGCAAACCGACACTGGCCGACTATAACAAGGATGTGCTGCGGCATTTTGCCGTATTCTATTCAAACTAGTTATGCAGATGGTTTGGGCGAATAAAACGATAGCGTTACAGTGAATGTCGGTTGTTTAGTTGATTGCTTTCCGTTTGCTTTACACCCTTGGGCTCGTGCGTGTGTCAGAGGGAGAGATAGAGCCGATTAATTAGAAAGATGTGGAAAGGAATAATTATTGCTTACAGCTGATTGTCCATAGATGTGGTTCAATTTATGCATGCTTGCCAACATGCCAGTACTGCACCAATTTAATTGATATTATCTAAAACAATCAATACCGAATTGAAATTCGCCGCAGTAAATAGCACCGCGCAGCACGTGCTCGTTGGCATCCACGCGCTTGCTAGTGCAGGGGAAAGAGAATGGGAACAGCAACAAAAAAAAAATCAATACCAAACACCCACGAAATGTGCCTCGTGACCGTGAGTGTAAGCTTGGTACTGTTTTCCCGCGCTTCCGTACGGTGGGATTTTCTCCCTCCCAGGATTGCTAGCGCGCTACTTGCGGTGGTATAGAATATTATTGTGTCTCCACTCCGCAACAGTTCTCAACCGACCAAGCAAGCGTTGGCATCAGCGCCGTTGCCGGAGCAGCACGCATGAACGGTGGCGCATTGGGCAGTGTGTAGGTATATGACGCGTAAACAGCGCGTGTGGTAGAATTCAAATAAATCGATTAAACATTCGCTCATCCAGGGCGACGTTACATTTTTGCAACATTGTGCGGTAATTGTGGTGACAGAAAGTGTCCGCTAAAAAAGAAAAAAAAATAATTATGAGCAAATCGCCTGCAAGCGTAGTGTCGTCCGATGAAACGCACAGTGCCAGTGATGAGTCGCTGGTCATTTCGGCCGCCACTTCACACACTTCGCTCAGGTAAGGAGGGGGGGGGAGGGTTGACCAACAATGTTTCTGCCATTGGGTGCAATTACAGCAGTGTATGTGTCCCTTCCAGATCGGTTGGAGTGACGAAAGCGGTGCGCAAAACATCCAAAGACGAACCGTCCACGGCCGGAGTTCCGATGGTCAAGGAAAGACCACCGTGGCGTCCCGCAAGCCTTACCGCCGTAGTAGTGCCTCCGCCACCGAAACCCGACATCAAAGCGCGGCTGCTTGAAGCTTCCAAGTGAGTGGTTCCCCACAGGCATTCTGCGAGCGTTTGTGTTCTATTTATGAAACGGCGTCCAAAAATAGCCAACCCCAACCACGACCCCGCACGTGTGCGTGAGAAGGGTTTCAAGCAGCGTTTGCATCGTTTCAGGCGTATGCGTCGCGTCAATGCAGTGGTGCAGACCGATCCGGTGCACACGAAGCTGATGAAGGAGGTGTCCACCGACGAGCAAACCGATCTGATACCGTTGGTGGACGAGGAAATACTGACCGATGGCAATCTAGTGATCCGTGAAGTTGGCAACTGTAAGTAAGGGGGAGATACGGATGGTTTTTTACTCAAACGTGTTGCTGAAGTTTGTGTGCCATTTTCTGGGTTTCTTTTAGTGATTCTGACACATTCCGTTGCGCAGATGACGGACGGGGTGGAAACGTGCGACAGCGGAACCCAGACCGCCATTCCCCGGAGTGGAATATCGTTCCGGAAGTTCCTCGAACCAATCACCGGCCACGAGCAGATGGTGAGCCCGGTAGCTAGCGCCTTGAGAACACCGGAAGAAGATCAGCTGGAGCTCGAAGGTACAAAGACGGAGTCAGAACAGCAACACACGAAGCCTTTGTTCTCCTGCACCGAGCTGGAACCAGCGGGCGAGCGCTTTCCGAACGATCCCACCGAACCGTGCTCGTCGCAAAGTGGCAGCGACAGCATCAAGGAACCAAACACGCCCGACCTAATCAGTGCGACCGTTGAAGGTGACCCATCGCCACACCGGACGGCCGCGACACTGCTCGAAACGCCCACGTTCGCGGCCTGGCAGAATCTCGACTTTTCCGACGAAGAGTCGGAGGGTTACGTGCCCCGGGAGCTACCCCGCCGACCGATCGGTGAAGGCGATCGTCCGTGGGCCGACTTTAAGGATCTGGTCATCGGGTCGCGGGTAGCGAACATGCGCCTCTCGCCCGTGCCGCCCCGCAAACCGCGCGCTCCCAATCAAAAGACGGTGACGTGGAGCGACCGGCAGCACCGCGCCGTCTCGAAGCTGATCAACGAAGCGTCCGCCCTGGTAGACATGTTCGATCACGTGTCGCTGCTGCTCGGGCCGGACATTACGCTGCACAAGCTGCCGCCTCAGCAGGATTTTCAGCTACCGCCGGCAAAGTGGGAACCACTGCTGACGAAATCGTGCGATCTGCTCGAGGAAAAGTTGGCCCAGGTGAGGCATCTTTCGGTGAGTGATTTCGAGCGGCAAACACATGAACCGAAAATTTCGATCACATCTTGCACCAACTCGCCGATGCTGTCGGATGTGGGACCGGCGGATATTTAAAAGATGAATTCTTCTAAGATAGCGCTTCATTTTATTCACTGTTCATACCCACCCCTTCGTTGATATCAGTTTTACCGCAATTAACAGACCCACGGTCCACCAGCATGTTTGGGACCTTGTGGTGCCACTTTTTGGTCCATTGCAATCATCCTCTTCGCACTCCTCGCAGGCGGACATTCGAAACGCCGAGCTGAACGCCTCATTACCCTGCCGGGACAGTAGGGCACACTCGCCACTAACGGCACAGCCACGCCAGATACGTTGCGGCGCTTCGCTGGCAGTTGGAAGGAGACGTTTGTAGCCACAGACCGGTTGCACTGGATGATTGGTGGCGCTGAATGGTTGGCAGGAAGTTTTCTCCAGCACGGCAAGATTGTCACAATCTACATCACTGCTATCGGTACTGCAGGTATAACACTCCAAGCCGTATGCGAGCGGGAAGCACAGCAGTGTGGTAGCAGCAGCTAGCAGGATCGTACACGGCGAAGCTAAGGCGATCCTCATCTCGTTCAATTGCGTGGTGCGTTCCTTGAAAGTCCTACCGTTCGATTGACCAGCCACGATGTGAAGGTTTCCTCTAAATGTGCTACTGATTCGACCCAGACAGCTTGAGTGCTTGAGACTGCTGCGACGCTACAGATAATGCGTGGTGTGGTACTCGAGCTAATCCTATGATAACCGGAAGACCGGTACCCAAACAGTACAGTGGAAGGCCAACAAATACGATACGAGTGGCTCGGGAGCGGCACTACTATTAGCACTGACAGTGCACTGGACCAGTAAAGTACAAGCCATTTGGATTCGATTGTGTTTGATTTTTTTTTAAATCTTATTTACACCTTTATTTTCTTGTCTTATCGATCGGCAATCGATTGGTGGTAAACTTAACAATTCAACAAGAACAAGTATGCATAACGTAAAGGAAACGGAAAACAATCAGGCGTGAAGAATGTAACGGAACGGAGACGACAGATCTCTTAGTGTATAGAGTCCACTGGCTGGCGACCAGCAGCATAAATGTAAAGATAACTCAAGAAATGCAATAAACAAACAGAAATGTAATGCAGTGTGCAGTGCTTTGAGAAAGCGACGGACAGCGACACTGACCCTCAGCTTCGAAAAAGAAAACCTAAAAGCGGCCACCACGGTCTTTTGCTAACCGATCGCACTCCGCATGTCGTGGCTTAGTATCGAAGTACGGGGAAATAGAAGAAAGAAATGCACTCCCTAACGCTTAACAACGTGTACGGTTCAGAGGGAAGCTGGCAGAACATCACACCGAATGTGGGGCGAGGAAATTTGGGGGTGAACGGAGCCGGAAGCATGTTCGCTCGAGACACTATCCGTGTTTGCCCATCCGAGTTCTACCCGATATAGACTTTGCAGACCGTTGCGCTATATCAATCGAATCGGATCGGATACATTTTCGTTAATTATGCTTCTACTTGTTATCAGTTCCTTTTCCTCACCCCCTCTCCCGTGATGCGATATATCATCCCTCAAAACGGTATTCGATCGCGTCGGCGCAATCAGGATTGGCAGTAGGGTAGCGCTTTTGCGCATGCTAGGCGAGTCTCTGGCGTTGTTGTTTCGAAAATGCAGTACGCAGCCAGTAGCGTGCCTGGTCTCTAACGTTGGCTGTAGTACGCCACGACATGGGAAAATTTCGTTGAACTACTGAATTTAAAGTTTTGTTTTTGTTTGCGTTTTTCGTTCGAATCTAGGTCCCGCAGCACTGGTGTAAATTTTTCTCTTATTCTTTTTTTTTCAGCCGTTCGACCAGCTTTTAAGGCAACAATTGGACATGTGCGGGTAACATAGTAGGAAAGTAGCGCACTAATTTGGCTACAATAGTCGTTGACATGTGTACATATGTGTGTGTGCGTTTTGTGCTAAAATGCTAGCTAGCTATCCTAACAATAATTCGGAAGAGAGAGAGAGTGAGAAAGTGAGACAGTAAGCCCTAGCCCTTAGTTCTAGTGAGTGTGGCGTCCGGAACACGTGCGTAGCGTGTCCGTTCACTCGGCAGCAGCAGGACTCTCCTCAGTCTTGCTCTCCTCGGTGGCGGCAGGCTCGGCGGCCGGTGCCTCTTCTGCCGGGGCCGCTTCGGCGGCGGCTTCGGCGGCCGCCGGGGCAGCTTCACCCTCGGCCGGCGCGGCTTCACCCTCCGCCGGTGCGCCCGTCTCCTCCAGCTTGGCGGCCTGGCGCTTCAGCAGCTCCTCGTCCGACTGGGCGATCGCCTTCAGCTCGGCAATCTCCTTGGCCAGCTCCTCGTTGTTCTCCTCGATCGCCTGCTTCTCGAGCTCGTTCAGCCGCGCCAGCTCGTCCTCGCGCACCTTCTGCGCCTCGGTAATGCGGCTCTGCTCCTCCTCCGCCGCCTTGCGCGCTTCCTCCTCGGCGGCCAGGCGGGCCGCTTCCTCTTCCGCCGCCTTGCGGGCCGCTTCCTCTTCGGCCGCCTTGCGGGCGGCTTCCTCCTCGGCCGCCTTGCGGGCCGCCTCCTCAGCCTCCTTGCGCTTGCGCTCTTCCTCCTCCTTGCGCTTCTTCTCTTCCTCCTCCTTGCGCTTCTTCTCCTCCTCCTCCTTGCGCTTCTTCTCTTCCGCTTCCTTCTTCTTCTTTTCCTCCTCCTCCTTCTTCTTCTTTTCGGCGGCCTTCTTCTTCTTGTCTTCGGCCTGCAAAAATGGAAATGGCATGTTAGGGACTGTGTGTTTGCTGCATACACGCAGATGCTACCACTACCTTCTTGGCTTCCTCCACCAGACGTGCTTCTTCGGCCAGGCGGGCCTCCTCAGCAAGTCGTGCCTCCTCGGCCAGGCGGGCTTCCTCGGCCAGGCGGGCCTCCTCGGCCAAACGCTCCTCCTCGATGCGGCGGCGCTCCGCTTCTTCGGCGGCCAGACGCGCTTCCTCCTCCTTACGTGCCTGCTCCTCCTGGCGAATGCGTTCGCGTTCGGCGGCCCTAAAGAATGAACGCAAATGTTGCAATGTTGGATGGTTCTGGAGCAGGAGATATAAAATTGCCACTTACGCCTCCTCCTTCTTCTTGGTTTCCTCCAGCAGCTTCAGGCGCTCCTTCTCCAGGTTCACCGGTTCGTAGCGAAGCTTGTTCAGCTCGACCACGCGTTCGAGCGCCTCCTGCTTGTCCTTCAGCTTCGAATCGGTCGGATCGTCGTACAGCTTCGGGCAGTTGAACTTGCGCGTCGGGCGAACTGGATTTAATTTTCCTACTGTTGAGTTTCAAGTTCGATTCCCATCGGGGAGTGCGGAGTCGAGGGCCAAGGAGCGGTCGGATCGGTTGCGATACAGGTGGGATGCGTTGGGTTGGTTGGTTGGTCGGGCAGGCAGGGGAAACGGATGGATGAGAGAAGAAGAGATATCTACAATCAGGAAGTCGGTTCTACAAGCGACACTACGATGAGTTGGCATGTGTACTAGCAGTGGATAGTTGGTTCATATTCGTTCATTCGTTTTATTGCTTTACTCAGGCAGAAGCAGCGAAGCGACAAAGGGCGTTGCCATTGGAAACACAACCCGGAAGGCATGGAAAACGGAGGGGCGCGAACGGTCGGCTCAACGTGTCGGTTACTAGTCTGAAGTTTCAATCTAGTAATCCGTGGAACCATTTCGATCCTCGTTTTCCTTCCCGGAGTGGGTTTGGTTCAAGTGCCGGAGGGTGAAGCCGTGAGATGAAGGACAAAAGGACACAATGAAATTAAACACACACTACTAAAAAGAAGATAGGAAGAGCATGCAGAACCCAAATCCAAAACGGATAATAACAATTGTTGTTTACATCGGTAAGTTTTTAACTCAGTTTTACATTATGAGATCTCTCATGGATATCTCTGCGAATTTGTGAACAGCAACGGTGGTTCAATAGTGCGCGTTAGTACAAGCCAATTCCATTGCATCCACAAGCAGCATGCCGGCTAGGGTTAGGGTGGCACACATTCCAGAGCATTGTTTTGAACTCCTGCAAACCAACCAACGTGTGTAGGAAGGCCGTGGTCTACTTACTTTGATTAGCTGTTAGAACATGTTTCGGGGGGCTTTGAGGAGATCACATTCAGCAGGGTGGCTCTTACATGGGAAGACACACACTCGCGCAGACGCAGAAGGAGTCAGAGTGGGGGAGAGAGAGAGCGAGAGAGAAAGTGCGAGCGTGCGGTATCGCGATCGTGGAGTTGTTGTTGTCGAATTGTTTTGTTTTATACAGAGGGGCGAATGAGTGAAGAATGGAATTAAAAGTGTTTTTGTTGTTTTTGTGATTTGTTTCGTACGTGTTCACGTGACGTTCGAAACAAACAAAACGACGAATAAAGTGGGGTGATAGTGTAGGGGTAAATGATGGGACAAAGAGAGCCTAGAACAGCTTCCTAGAAGGCGCGATCTCGTTACTGTAGATCTCCATTTGTAGATGGCATCTGTTATACAACTAGGTTCCGCTAATTCCGACTCAAAGTTCTTTACAAAAGTAATACACAAAAAAACATGACACTAAAAGATTGCTGCAGAGTGCCACAGTGAAGATAGCAGAAGAGAGAGAGAGAGAGAAACAAGAAGATACAAGGTAGATACTACACAATCACAGCGACAACCACTATTTACACGGGTTTTTAGAAGACGATAGAAGACTCTACAACATTGCAGCTACAATAGAAGAAAGAGAGATATATAGAAAAGGAATAGAAGTGAAAGGAAAAGAAGATAACTCACACCCGTAAAATGCCTGTCAACTAACCATCCCCCAGTGAGATCATGTACGTTCGACCATCGATCCATTTTCGGAAGGGCGTCCGGGATAACACGGACCAAAGTGGAAATAATTCAATAAGCTAACAAATGGCTTTGTTTCCCATTAGGTTGACAGTAAATATCGTGTATCTTTTTCACAAGTTTTAAAAATGAGGCGATTCGTTTCACATAGTTAACTTAAAGCTGCGGTTGAAGTGTAAAGCTAACGAAAGAAGTTTGATGATTGCAATCGTTCCGCCTACCCTGCTCCTTGCTTGAACGCAGGGGGTGGCAAGCGGAATACTACATCCGGTAAATAAATCTGTGCTCTAGTAGTTTTTGTATCGATAAACTGTAAATATAGTGATGCATCTGTTAAACTATATATATACCCTCGCTTGCTGGCTAATGGAACATGAGCTGAATCAATAGTTTAAAAGTACACAAACGTACAGTATTCGTAGATAGCGATTAGATATAGAAAGCTTTCCCCTACCCTTCGGGATGATCGTGAGCACCCTGTGATAGTTTCCACGACTGCTGGAATCTACCTAACTTGATGTGAAAGTACTGGCGTTGGTGGCGCTGGAATTCTAAACTAGAGGTTGCGTTCGGTTGTATTTGGACGCACGCACGTAATGATCGCAGAAGTAACCGTTGAACGTTAAGTTGAAAGTTCGAAAATGATCGTTAAGAGCAAACCATACCATTAGTTCGTTAACCATTTTTGGCAAAGCGCAAAGCTGAGCACTAACTCTAATCTCTGTTGCGGTTACGTTCAGGCAAAGGTTTTAGCGCCTCAGGTATGTTGTTGGGAAGAACGTGCGATTCGTTAAAAGAAAAAAATCCCTCAGGCCGATTTCATATCTCGCAATGAGCAGCCAGTTGGTAGAATGACCGCCGGGCGAAGATCGCACCATTGCTACGAGCTATATTTAAGCGGCTAGATTAACGTCACTGCTATAGATGCCCTTCTTGTCCCCGAGCTTCGATTTGCGAACTTCGGTTTTTGTTTCTGTTTCCTTAACTGGAGTTGGCGATTTTTGTTTTTTTTGGATACGGTTAGTGCGCCGTTGCGTTAGGAAAAGTTTGTACCAGAGAGTGGGTGTGGTGTGTGCATAGGGCGTGAGGTGCATTGTTTTAAAAGAGAAAAAGAAAAAAATAATATTATGGGAAAGATTATATATATAGAGAAAGAGAGAGAAGAAGAAGAAAAAATACAATCATTAGGATCACCAAGTAGGAGCTGCTTGCCTGTCTGCCTGCCTGACTGTTTCGTGCTCGATCGTTCCCGCTCTCTAATGGGTACGATCGAGCATGGGTTTTCTTTTCAGTTTGTTTTATTTCGCCAGGCAGAACATTTCCCCCATACACACAAAGAAACACAATGTATTAGATGACGGTGTGCTAGTATATAAATCGACGTTAAATACTGGCGAAACGGTAGTGGGTTGATGGGTGGAATTTTGATGTTAGTATTGATCTATTTTTCGCCAACCGGCACGTAAAACGCACCACAGCTGACGTTGTATGTATCGTAGTGGACGGGTAGTGTAGGTAGTGCTTGGTGTAATGGTGACGAGCATCACAACGTTAGCCAGAAAGACCGATGACTGAGGAATGGATTACGACAGCAGGCGAATGAACGCGGCGCATTTCGTTTGCGCGCAAAATATTACTCACAGAAAGTCCCCGTAATCCCATAATGAAAGAGTATGTGTGTTTGTTTGTGTGGGAGTCTACAGCCTCCCACAACTGACGTGGAAAATTACGCGACAGGTGTACACACCAAAATGGTTTCATGCCAGATTGTGAACCAACACATCCCTTCCCTTCTAGTAACATACACCCCGATGGGACCGAACCAGCCGATACTCGCGCCGGTTGGTGGTGAAGTGTGCACAAAGATGTTCTAAATTAATCACAAAACCCCGCATCCTTGCCGGTCGCGCACAAAAAAAAACAGGCTGGAAACACCTACTTACGAAAACAAACGGGGACAGGGAGTGAACGAACTTCAGATGCTGCGATAGTTTAGCCAGACAAACTTGCCATCGTACATTTTGCGCTGGTTCGGGTTCAGCATGTTGTGGTAGGTACGGGTGTGTGTGGGGTAGAGGTGCTGACGGTAGAGATTGTTCTTAATTTTTACTAAACGTTCGCGACGTTTAAAATAAAATTTAGTTTAAATTTTCAAGACAAAAAATAGGAGAAAAGAAATAGAGCCACATTAGAAATGGGAGACTTTGGCAACGAATAAACAAACTTGGACGTAACAT
The DNA here is from genome assembly GCF_016920715.1 of Anopheles arabiensis. NCBI lineage: Eukaryota > Metazoa > Arthropoda > Insecta > Diptera > Culicidae > Anopheles > Anopheles arabiensis. The sequence goes on from NC_053517.1 coordinate 24,487,948, forward strand.
ACAAGGAGTGTACAACAGGATGGCTGACATTTGGGAGCATTTTTGTAGTAGTTTAAATGACAGTGGTTTAACCGGAGCTTGTATTAATCAATGTTCTAGTTTCGGGGAGTAATTATTGAGGAAACAAATTTACGTTTGATCACCAAAACCAACAACCAAACAATACACAATACAGAGGGTAACTCTACTAAAGTAAATGACAGTTACTAAGGCAACTACTAAGAAAGAGCTTGGGAGTGTACACTTGCAATGCGCGAACCTGTTCAGTGTAGTATAGCGTTGTTGTCTGTTGTGTGCGGTACGTGTGGTGCGTGGATTGCCGTAGGTACTGCCGAGTTCCACCACGCTCGATTCGCTAGTACACTAGGCCTAGCCTCGGGGTCTGTGTTCAGTGTCGTCGCCTGTTCCGGCTCTGCAAGAGCATCAGCGTACGCTTTGCGTTTCTTATGAGCGTCGAGATTAGAAGTTTTCTTCGGTAGCTTGCTATAACTGTGCACCGAGCGATCGTGTAGTGAAAGTGTTGTGCGTTGTGAAAGTAAACAAAAGAGCATGTCAAAAACGATTTCAGTTAACCAGGGTGTACTGTTTGGGTTGGGTGCTAGCCCGAGCAATGCGAATTCCCCGATTCCCCGGATGAGTTAGATCGCTTGAATGCGCGAACCTAGTCCCAAATGCGAGTTTTTTTCCGGAAACCCCTTTTTGTCAATTTACTTGTATTCCTCAAGTGCCTCTTTGGCAGCCCTCATCATCGATCTCTGGACCCGCTGGTGGAGTTTGCGTTGGACTCTCGCAAATACTGTTAGTATAGGACGGTGATGCCAAACGGTCGGATGTGTCATGGTGGTAGCAGTAGTAGTAGTAGACAGTAGTAGACAGTTGTGTATACGGAAGAACGTAGTTTGGGCGGTGATTTGTCGGTTGGAAAAAGGAGCAACGGGTTGAGAAATAGATTCGTATTTAATCATTGCTTAATAAAGTGTAGCTGTACGTGTTTGCTTGTGTATATGGTAATACAATACAGTGTACTACTGTTTGGTTTGGGTTTTTAGCATGGTTCAGCATTTATTGAGCGCCATTTGTTTGGCCATTTAGAGTATAAAAAAAAGATGATTTCCAAAACACAACTTCTAGCGAATAACGGGGTTTAGTAACGGGAGGGAAAAGGAATATTGTAAGACGATCGCAACGATGGTTTCCCAATCAGGTACACAAACAGATGAGAGAACAAACGAAGTTTAATCACAAACGAAACACTCTCGTTCCATTACCGATACGGCCTAGTGATACTGGTTTTTTTGTTTGGTTTTGTTTAATAGGAAGTGGAGATAAGGTGACTTAAGGCTGGCCTAAGGATACTCGTGAAGGAACTCCTTAAACTCGTCCGGTACCTTGTACGCATGGTTCAGGTAGTACTTTTCGAGATATTTCTTAATTTTCGTGTTTACTATAGAGGCGGCGGGAAAGAGTAGAGATAAAGTAACAATAGCATCATTGCACATGGTAAGCGGTTCGATCAAATATAATATTGAAAAAGAATTTCTCTCGTCAGCAAACAACCACGATGACGACGCAATGAGTCGTAACGCTACTGCGCGCGTGTCCTCTTAGTCGTTTCGTTTCGAGTTCGTTGCGTTCGCAACCTTAGTACAGGGCGTTTAGTAGATACGGTACGAATAGTACGAAGTGATTGGATAGGCAAAGTACCGAACAACGATCGATGGTGCAGTACTGTAACGGTAGCGTTCTAGAAAATGTACGAGTTTAGACGTCCAGACGATATGAAACAAAACAAAGGAAAGAGATAAATGTAGAGAGAAACACAGAGAGAGAAAGAGAGAAAGAGAGAGAAAGAAAAAGAGAAACAGAGTGATAAACATTACACAGCTACGAAGGTGAAAACGAGGTTTAGCATACAAATGTGGGCCAGCTCTTGGAAGAGAACCAAATTGTAGTTTCTTCGCCCTGCCGATCTGCTTGCGGTTGCAGCAAAAGTAGCGCACTGGAGGATATTATATTTTTAGTGCAATTTTGAAACGCTTCACACATTCAGTGAGTAGGTAGCAAAACAGTAAAATGGGGGTAAATTGGGTAATCGAAAAAAAAAACACATTGACGACGCCGCTTTTGCGTTTTGCGCGCTGCGAAGGGCTAGCTTGTGCATCTTTAGAGAGAGAAAAAAGCTTCCCGCAGGTTTTAATACGTTGGCTGCTGGTTGGAAGCAAACGAGGCGCACATTAACCATGCAGCGCGACTGCCCCACCCGCCTGTTATTTCGCCATCGTTATTTGCCTTTCGATAGGGATCTATCACTAGCGAGGTGGTTGCGCTTTGAAAATCATCATCATTCGTTGCTGAAAGTGAGGAATCGAATTTGTGCTTAGTTTGTTCATTTCTTTAAATTTTTGGATGCATGACGGTTTCTCTGTTTCTCCTCGGAAGGACGTAGGAAGGACTCAAATGGGGGGAAAAAAGGCACTTGGGGTACGGTGGGTGAGGACAAATTGTGGGTGTTGTACCGGGGTTGTTGGTTCGGGTGTTGTTTGTATCTGTCTTCTATGCTTTATTGTTCACACCACGGTTCACACAGTAGCCCGTTTGGTGGTGGCGTCAGTGAGGGTAGTGGTGAGACGGTGAGGATGCCCTGGTCAGGGACGGGAGACGATCGGTCCGGTGTGACATCGCGATCGCTCAACGACGATCGGTGCGAGTTGGTGAGCGGTCGGGTCGGGTAGTCGGTAAGAGGGCATGGCGTATGTGGTTGTTGGTGTGGTGAGGATGGTGATGATGTTGGTGGTGGTGGTGTTTGCTGCTTCGGAGCCTCCGCCCGCACCGCCTGGCGGGCCCTCGATTGTTTGTCCTGCTGGCGCCGGACCCGTTCCCTCTTACCTTCCTCCACATCGGCCTTGGCCTGGGTGCGGTTCGACTTATAGTACGACATGACGTTCACATCCTTGCCGACCTTCGCGGTATCGTAGTTATAGATACGGGGCTTGGTCTTCGGGTAGGCCTGCGAGCCAATGATGCGCGTACTGGCCAAATGGTTCTTGCCTGGAGCGGGGTGGGGGGTGGGAGGAGTTTGTGCCGTCGTATCAGGGACAGCCAACACACCAAATCCGCCACAAACACATCCGGGCGGGCGATTCGATTGTGTTGGATTGTGTTGAACAAATCGACCGCACATCGAACAGCGAAACAGAGAGTGTGAGAGAGAGAGAAAGAGAGAGAGAAAGATAGAAAGAGAAAGAGATAGAAACAGAGAGCAGATACCCGGTTGCGGTGGTGGGACGGGCAACAACAACAAAAAAAAACGGGAGAAAGGAAGAGAAAACAGAGAGACACAGGGTTTCGAATTAAGGTGAGGCACGAATACTTTCAGCACGCAGCACGTGAAACGCGTGTAACGTTCGAATGCTTTAGCATAACAAATACAGTGTCATAACTACACTTTGGATTTGTTTAAATTTGGCCAAAACAAATAAAAACGCACAACAGGCAGAAGAACATGGTGAGACACAATGAAAAGAAATAAAAAACAAAACAGCACAGATCGCGTAATGAACAAATGTAACAAACTTCGAACACAAGCACCCGGAAACAGAACATCAAAGTTGAAAAGAAAATGAAACGAAAACAGAAACATTATATGCATTCCAACAAAAAAAAAAACAAGTTATAACAGTTAACAAGGAAAGAGTTAAAGTCCCCCGAGCCAAATGAAATAAGTTCGAGGTTGATCGAGGTTCAGACGTTGAGTCTAGGAATGCTTGGCCAGAAACAACACATTTTCACTTGACGGTATCGAGTTGACGTCGATTCGGACATGCTCTGAGCAATTCTATTGCCCACTTTCATACAGTGTTGCTGGTGCGGTTAACACAACTCTTCTACCCTTGAACCAATCGTTAATAACATCACGTTTAGCAGTTTTACAATCAACTTCTTCGGACAGTTTCGATCAGTCACGTACACGTAAACGTTCGGGATCACTATACTAACCCTCCTCATCCACATAGTAAGTGTAACGCCACAGGATGTCATCCAACAGTACATATTCTTCGGTTTGTAAAATCAAGTTTGTACAAGATCCAAACGCAAGTATGGTTTAGAAAGGTTGAATAGTACGGCAAATTAAAAAAAGAAGATAAACACGCACACACACACAAATAACAACAAAAAACACATCAAACAAACCCCCATACAACCATAAGAAATGTAACGTTGCAGCAGTTGTAGCAGTTGTGTAGTAGCAGCGATATTATGTTGCAAAGCGTACATCCAACCGGAGTAAACCAGTGGCACCGGGGAAGTGATTTAAACAGCGAGTGAAGGAAGAAACAACAATATGGTAAGCGATTGCAGAAAAAGAAAACAAAGTCAATAAAACGAAACTAAACGCGACACACGAACAAAATAGACAAACAAAAAAGATCAAAGAATAACATAACGTTCGAACACAACTGAGATTTGATGACGAATGCAGCCAAGAAACGGAAATAACAAATGAAGCAAAAGCAGTTTGAAGCATATTTTCAGCATAAAAGGGGATAGAGAAATGCCATGTTTTTTTCCTATTATTACCAATGAAATTTCAAAAAAAAATTGGAAGATTTTGGAAGCTCTATAGAAAATCGAAAAGGGTATTTAAAGGGTTTTTTTAGATTTCTTTCTAGCAGGAAGCTTCTACTATGTAAGAAAGAGGGATTTTGATATGTTTTCTCTCTGAAGATAGGAAGAGAGACACCGGCCTCGGATGGAGAGACGGATGGGTGTGGACTAGAAGGGAGGTTTGAAATTGGCGTTCAACGGTCGGCACTTACCGACATAGCGCGACGCTGGCGAATGATATCTAGCCATGGCTTCGATATCGTTACGGACGCTGCGAATCGGATCGGTAATGTGGCTCTTCACATAGGTGTCACTGTTCAGGCGGTTGTGCGTGGAGAACGGATCGTACACCCACTTCTTCGGACTGGTGGACAAGTGTGGACAAAATACAAGTCAGTTAGTGAAGGTCGTGAAGGCTTCCGTGATCTGCCGCTCCCAATACATACTTCGGTTCCGGAGCAGCCTGAGCGATCGGGGCCATCAGACGGGGAACGGGATCGTTCAGCTGGCGCAGCAGCAGTGCGGTCGAGTTGCGGATATCGCTCTTTGCGTCCTCAAACTCCTACAGACGCAGGACAGTGCAGCATCAAGCGAAATCGAAGTTTGAACCGTAAAATGAGAAATTGCTTATTAGTTTGCTACGAACGACGAACACCAGTAACACTACCAACTGCTAACGGTAACAACCGCCGCGGGGCGGAAACGGGCAAGCTGTTTTAATAAGGATGCTTTAGGACGTTTTAAGTTGCTCGGGGTTGCTTCTTTCTACAAGCGAGGGAAACGAGCTCCAGCGGACTTACGACCAAACGTGAGCGGGAGCGGGGGATCATCAAACTATGCATCACGCAACACATTGAAGCTCACGCTCACAAACGAGGTAAACGGTCCTAGTGGGCAATGCAATGGAGACGCATGGTAGCACGTGATTTTGACAGCGCAGTGGTTGGTGAGTTGAATGAAGTTGTGTATGGTGTGGCTGCGTACTTTTTAATTTGTGTTTGATTTGCGTTGCGTACTAAAAGATTTATACCTGCCACCTGGGAGGTTACAATCTGTGCAGTACGAAACGGGGCAACGATTTGTGAACTTTGCCAGCAAAACTACGAATGTGGGTCAAGGTCATGTGAGCGTTTCCCTACACAGCTTTGGGCAGTGTGCACGCGTGTACTGATGATAGTGTTACTGCACCGAAAAACAGCGCTTTCCATGTGTTAAAGCTTTTCCGAAACGCGATTTGATTTGCCGGTTAAAAACGCACCCTTGCGCTAGCGGGCTAGAATAGCGCGGGTAGAATAAACAGAAGGCAACACAGTCAGCGAGTTGAGCGAGTTAAGGTTTGGTTGATACCGGCGTGGTGTGGTGGTAGTATTTACTGTGTGTTGTATAGAGAGTAGTGTCTGGCACTTCGGTATACTTTCGGTCGGTGCTGCGTGTTTCCATTGCTTACCAAGTATGAGGGCGAGTTGTAATACTGCTCTAGGGCACTACTTACAGGACTAGCGCGATATTTACGTTCAATGCGATCGAATTCTTTGTTGATGATCGACGGGCGCAGGTAGGGCGAGCGGATCGTGACGACCCGGGCCGGCGATACGATGACGCGGGCCGGCGAACGGATCGCCCGCACGGTGCGCATCGGCGAGCCGAGCACGCGGACCGGCGAGCTGATCACGCGCACCGGCGACCCCAGCACCCGCATCGGGGATACCACGATCCGCGGCGGCGACGTGACGACCCGCGTCACTGGAACAAGCCGCTTGTGCGCAACGTACGGCATCGGTGTGCGGTACGTCGTGGTGGTGGTGGTGATCGTGTTGAACTGTTTATGGGGATGGTGGTCATGGATAGTTTTGTTGGTTCGTGGTGGTGGTTTTGGTGTGTGTTGTTGATGAGTGTCGACATGTGACCAATAGAAACGGGGGTTGATTTTTTTTTTGTACACGGCATTATTTGTACACACAAACACAAGACAAAAAGGTACGAAGGTAACGATGGTGGTGGTAGCACATTGGGATGAATTGTGGTGCAACGATTTGTTGGTGCAGATTTACCGAAACGAATACGTAGGAGGTGTGTGAAGATTGGTGAACACGGTAAAGGCGACGATGAGATAAGAAAACGGAGAGAAAAAGAGAGAGAAAGAGCAAGAACATGGGGCAAAAGAAATGAAGAACGCATTAGAGACTAGAGAATCTATTATTTACAAACACAAACATGAGAAGAAAACGTAGTCCACCTTGATCGCTAGTTGATAAGTAGATTGCTAAGAATACTAAACTAGATTGTCATCATTTAAATAACGCTCTTTTTCTCATTTAACTCAATGCTATCTACATAAAAAACTATAAAATTTGGATCGACAATTTGATGTAAGAGCTAAGAGGATGAATGGGCGAAAATGCTTGGATGTACTACGACATATTGTGGTATTCAAAATTCTACATTCTTTGCAGAAGGATACTATATGTTTCTTACTTTACTACTTTTAGAAATGTGCAAATTATAGCAAGAATTGTAATCTATCATGTTTTACTAAACTGTTAAAATGGTAACTAAAATACAAAACTAACAAAATTATATGTACTAAAACTGTACTACTAATTCACGGTTCCTTTTAAGAGAACAATATTTAACAATCAAAATTTAGAATGCAAAATCAACAAACAAATGTTGAAACGTGTATTGAAAAGATAGATGTGAGTCGAGATGATTTTGTACAGTTTTGTACATATGAATTGCAGATCTAACCCACTACAACAACTACCCGCAAAAAAACAACGTTCAATATACAGTGGTGAAAGAAATCGGATACATTGGAGTGAAAAACTTCGGTGGAATCTATCCTGTGGGAAGTAAAAGAAAACAAAAGAAAATACTTACGCGTGGCACTCCGGAGTATCGCAGTGGAGTCTGTGAGAAAATAGTGGGGGGAGAGAAACGGACGTTACAATTATTCTCAATTCTCATTCGTACGGGTACGGAAAGAACGTGAAGAACGGTGAGATCAGATGAGAAACGAACAGGTGTGTGGAGTAGACTACAAAGGAAAGAAGATGAAACGCAGATTGTGGAGGAACCGGGAGTTGAAGGTGAGGCAAAGAAGATACAGTGATTGGTACAGATACAGCTCATAAAACGGGAGTGAAAATGGCGTTGGAAAGAGGAAAGCGAACGATACAAGTAGAAACAGAAGAGAACGTTACAGCAAACAAACAACGTAGATGTACAAAATGGACAAAACAAAAACTAGCAAACAAACATATACAAAACGAAACACACATTCACATACACACGAGAAACACTTCAGACTTTCCGAGAAGTATTTGTTCTGGCAGATGTTTCTCGTTGAATAAATACATAGAAAGTGTAAGTAGGTGGGTAGTGTGAGTCTGTGGATTTGACAGTTAGTACAGTGGAATAGTGGAACAGCGCAGTGCGTAGTATGGCTGCGTACGTTACGTTTATGCTGTTATGTTTAGGTTGTTCAGGGCAACAAGCTCTAAGGAAGTTTGACAGTTGCGGGCAATGGGTACGAACGCTTAATTTTAAATAGATTCGATTTGATTTTAGAACAAATGTACGCATTGATTCGTTTGTTTTTGTTGTTGTTGGAACATCAGTCTAATAAAATCCTTTTGTATGAACAATATCGCATTCCACTGTACTAAAAGCCGTCCGCAGTCCCCCCTTTTCACTACCTCCCTACGCTACGTGTGTGTTTTTATGTGTGCGTGTGACACTGTGCCTTGTTTCCGTACGTGTTTGTGTGCATTTCGTATGTCCATTCCATATCGAACCAGCAAAAAAGGAAGAAGGACAAAACAAAACAAAAACACAGGCTCGTTTGGCGATTGGAAAACAATTTGTTCTCCATATCGGTTTTCCGGCTTTATTTTAATCAAACATTTGATATTTTGGATTGAATTCCGTTGGATAGTAATATGATTTTCACAAATGTAATTCAAATTGCTCAATTTTCTTGACAATATATGCAGAATATAAATATGAGATACAATAAATAACGGGTTAGTACCGGTGCACCAACTAATACTCGCTAAGGCGGGTTTGAACTACTAAGTGACATGATGTTACTAAGGTCTCCCGTAAGGGTACTTATAAACACGGTGCATGTGCTACGCTATAGTACAACAGGATCCCTCGCTATCTGCAATCCCTCTTCCTGGGAGCAACCGTCACTGGTAGCTCGACCCGGACGAGCGTGTGAGGAGCGTGTTCGAGACAGTTGGTGATAGTGCTGAAGTTTAGAAACGTTTTCACAGTGGGAGGGGTTAGTATTGTGACGATCGAAGGCCCCTGCTCGAAGGAAGGAAAAGTATACAAACACAGAATACACACACACACAGACACACAACACAGAAGCCTTCGATGGTTCGCGTGTAAGGGTTTCAGGGTCGTCCGGCGTAGCGTTTAGACGCGGTACGAGTAGTGCCGGTAGGTGGTACCATGCGGCAAGCGTCCGGAAGTGGTCGAGCTGTAGCTGTAGCCACCGGGGCCACCGCCCGTGGTCGAGGTGCGCTCCGTACTGTACGAGTAGCCGCCCGGTCCGCCGCGGCTGTTGCGTTCCGTGGTCGACGAGTACGAGGACGTGGAGGTGGACGGGCGCGAGTACGGATTGGATGAGTTGGCTGACTCGGTGACGGTCTTGTAGGTCTTTGAGTACGTGTAGGACTCATCACGACGCGGCGTCGACGTCTCGACGGTCGTATAGCGTGGGGTCTGCGAAATGCGTTCGTTTTCAGTTTGGATATGTTTTGTTTTGTTTCTTATGTTTGCGGATTGTTTTTTTTCTTGCTTGTTTTTATTATTCAAATGCTTGGGCATTACATTATCAATGCGCCGGCTTTACTGCTAGCTTGCGGGAAAGGCAAGGGGAAGGAAAATAAGGAGTAAGGTGATAGGGAGGGCAGGAAAAGTGTTCGCTTATCTGTACTCTGTATCTGTGCAAAAGCGTTCACGTTGCTTCAACGCAGCTTCACACCAGTTCTTCTACTCGTTTGGAGAAATTGAAACAAGTTTGCAAACTATTCCCATCTTCGCGGTTCGTTTCGTTCGATTAATGATGTCTTTCGTAGCTGGCGGCGCATTTTGTGTGTGCATGTGTGTCTAGTTTAATACTGTTCTACTAATGTGACCCGCCCTCTGGTGGCTAATCCGGCAAGCAACACGTCCCCATGCCGTGCGCCCTCTAGTGGCGGTAGTAAGTGCGAGCATAGCCCGGCTCGAAAAACATCACGTGCCGGCGCCCTTCCTTGACCGGGGCCGTCCCGTGCACGCGGCGCAACAGCGTATCCACGTTGTCCGCGTCCGTCGTGTGGCCGGTCGCCCGATTGTACTCCCGGCGGTGCAGCTCGTTTGCGATACGCTGGCGGTTCAGGTCGCGCGGCGACCGGTACTGGTCGATCGGGCGGGCCAGAATGCGCGGGTCCGGCTCAATTCCCTCGCGATTGATCGCCTCCAGTATGGAGACGCGGGCCTCCTTGCGCGGCTGCCGCTTGCCGTACGCCGTGACCGGGTCCGGTATCAGGCTGGGCCGCGGCACAAACGGCACCTTGTCCCAGTCGACACCGCGTCTCTGTGAAGAAGAGTGCAGTTTGCAGCAAGTGCATGTGATTGATAGTGGTCGGTGAGGTGGTAGGGTGCGGTTTTTTTTATGCGGCAGGCGGGCACACAGTGGGAGGCCTTCGTGACGCAGCATCGAAGAGGTATGGTTAGGGTGGGGTTTTGGTGGTCCGGATGGTTAGCGTTAATGGCAGTGAGAGTTTGCATTGCTTTTTCCTCCCCTGCAAGTGCGTTGATCAGGGCCAGCTAGATGTCAGCAAAGTAGTGTGCCACTGATGCCAAGTACGTAAAAGGGCATGAAAATAAGAATTTTCCAAAAAAGCTACACAACCTTACTGTGCTACTCATAGCGAGTGTTGGAGTTGTGAGAGCGATCTATTCCTACCAGTTAAAAAGCACATTTTTTTAACTTCAAAACTATACTCTGCCGCAAACGTTCATCCTCTAAAATGATGGACAAAGGAAACCAAACAAAAAACAAAAACACCCATTCCACACCCATCTGTCTCCCTTTCCGGCCATCCCGACAGCCCGACCGGCCAATCCACTCCACGTTCGCTTCGAGTGTGAGGTGTAGCTTATTTTTGATCATCCGACCCATTACCCAGCGTGTGCTGCTGCTGGTGGTTGTGCTCTGTTTTTGTGCGGTACATTCCGCGCACACCGAGCGCATTTGCGTTTAAAAATAGCATTTGCTCAGTCTAAAGTCTACCCACCGTCGGGTAAAGCGGTCCTTCCTGTCGAATGGAGCACCATTCCGCACCCGCAGCTGTGTATGAGGGTGTGTGCCTTTTTTCTGTGTCTTTGTTTTCTTGTTTTTCTTTAGATAACCCTGTACTTGCTGCCGTAGAGAGCACTCCACAAATGATAGCTACTCCACTACCACCATCACCACCACCACCACTACTAAGTGTTTGCCGCGTCGAAAGTACAAGCGTGCGACGTTCGCCCTTGCGCCAGACAACATATTTTTAGTTTGACAAATGAGCGAATGTGTGAGATTTTTATGTTTTCGTTTTTGCATGCTCTTTTTGAACATTTTATTTTTCTACAGCTGGTATGTCAAAACATTGGACATTATTTTAAATGTATTTTTGGAAAAATAATTTGGATACACTGTAAAAATACTGCTTTTATCTTTTTTCGCCTCATCGCTCGCTTAGACGCGCATACGCCGTACGCAGCCATTTTTCGCCTGACCGCATTATGGCGCCTCGTAGTAGCGCAAAATTGTGTCATAATTTGGAGCGCAAGTTAAGCTATTTGGAATACCAGTGTGGGGTTTTATTTTTAGCAACTGTGATCCCATTCTCACACCGCTGATGTTGCGCGCGTCACACATACTCACACAGGTACGGTTACGGCTAGTTTGCAGCCATTGAACCTGACCCTGTTTGGTTGAGGTGGTAATGGCTTTTTTTTGTTCAAACCCATCGTCGTGCTGTACGCAGCCACACTGCAAAATTCGCCGGGGCAAAGCAGGTTGTGCAGGCTACTTTGATGTGTACCGAGCGCGGCGCCAAAGCCAAAAGCGCCACCATTTCAAAAGCAGCCCAAATTTCACACAATTCCTGATAATTATGCTAAGGGGAAAGCCGTGCGCCGTGCGCATCCATTACGCGGGAGGTTCGCATTCTGTTTCGCATTTCGCCACCGGGCCACAGCACTCGGGCGGTGCGGATTAAATATAGAATTCGTCGTGCCACGTTTCTGCGCTGCATTGAGCCACTGGCAGACAGACGTTTGGCTTGGCGTTTGGCCACGTTTGTGTTAAGACTTCGAAGAACAAAACACAACTCGAAACGATATCGAGTTCCGGCATTACGGGGGGCTTAGATGGTGTGCTATAAAATCCGGATCGACTTGCTAGTGCCAGATGGTGTAACGATCGGGGAGGAACGAGCGTACGGAGCTCATAAAATGTTCGACTGTTTGTTCCGTATCGCTTCGAAAGGGGAGCTAATTTATGGGGGAGAGCCCCTTATGGTGACATGTCGCGTAGACGGGAGCTCGTTATATATATTCTTTTTCTCGGAGCGTAAATCTCGCAATAATGTCAGTAGCAAGATTTATTTGATTCGATTTTTTTGTTCGTCGTTTTTGTTTTGAGCGCTATACAGTTTAGTGCGATATTGTTCATGTTCGTCATGGATGGGTGGAATAATTTCCAAACGTGTCTCAATTTCTTCATACAAAAACAAAACAATATACATAGGTGTGTCTAAAGCTCTTTGTACAATACTAAGATAAAAATCCTAATTGTGAAACAATAACCATTTATAGTCCTGTTGGTATTTCATGGAGTTTTTTTTTAACATAAAAATTACATACAAAAATGAAAACACAAAATGTACACCAATAATTGAAAGGTAAAAGTTTAACAAGAGAGAAACAAAAAACGACAAAGTAACCAACATACAAACATGTACACGGTACAAAATGAACAGCCAATCATGAGAAAAAGGTACAAATGAGAAGAACAAAAACATAAATGGCCCGGTTACGTACAACCGTTTTACAGCCCTTGGGAAAATAGAGAAAATGGAGAAGAAAGTAGTAAAGTGTGTGTAATGTTGCTTTCGTTGTATGTCGCTCGGTGATGCCAACGATCCAGCACACTGGTCCAAAGTATTGTTTGTGGACCAAATGCATCCATCAGCAGATTGTGGGCGTAAAGTTTGTTTGTTTCACATTTGTACATGGGGGTGGTAGGGTGGTGTTTTCCTTCGAGCTTTCGAGTATTTTGTTTCTGTTGGAGCTTTAAAATGACGCACTTGACGCACTTTGGAACAGCGGATGAGTTATGTGAGTTAAATGGTGTGGTGGTGGTAGGAAGGAAGGAAAGGAACGGAATACACACACACACGCAGGGCCACACAAACACACGCAAGACACCTAAAGAGGAGTTAGGGTTAGGGAATAGAGTAAGGAGAGGGATGAGCTAGAAAAAGACACACAGCAAGAGGGACACAGACACACACAACCGTTGGACTGATCGGTGGCGCAATCGTGCTGTGTAACGTTCAGGACCAACCAATTCACCGTCTCCCTACAATTCTATTTTAGTACCGGTTCGTTCCGTTCCATTCACGTCAATGCGAGCTGTCTATCGTTTCCCGTTTTCGTTATCTTCGAACGTGCTGTATCGTAGCAGTGATCGTGAATTGGAAACGTACCGAAAAACACATCCACCTAGTAAGGTGGTTGCTTAACATTTAGAGTCTTTAGTAGCACTTTTTATGGCACGTACACTAGGTTTTTTTTTTCGAGAGTATTCGAGAGTGTATAACAGTTTCACAGTTTTTAGTACATTTTTTTGTTCCACAGCACATTTTTATCGACTACTAGAAACCACAGCACTTTGGTTTTTTGCTTTTTTTCATCATATCACTAAACCTTGGAGACGGTTCACTCAAAGTCACTGAATGTTACACAACTCACCAAGCGCACACTGATCGTCCCGGGGCGGAAAAAGGATCACCTTCGACCGAGTGAACGATCATACCGAAAGTCGTCGTTTGTCAGCGATTTCAAGATCGGATCGCAAACAGATTGCGATCTAGGCTCGCTGGCGGTATTGAAACTCCGAAATTGTATCCGTTTTTTTAAATAATTTGGCTCTATTTCACTTGATTTTGATCACTACCACAACGAGATTCGGTACCAGCAGTACACTCGGTCAGGGTTTAGGTACACTTGGAAAGCGGATCGTTGGAAGATGGAAAGGATCTTAAGGTGGTCGTGGTGTGTTTGGGAGGAGTTTTATGTGGATTTTGTTTAGTTCGATGTAGGAAGGGGAATAAAATAACTCATTCCACGCGGGAAAAAGTAAGAAATATAGATAGAGAGCGAGAAATTGGGAACACTTTTGCGATGGGTTGTTTGTGTGCGTGTGTGAGAGAGGGGAGTTTTATCGTAGGCTCGGTTACGGGATACGAAGGAAACGCATGCTTACCGTCACAGTGTACGAGGAAATCGTGGGACGGGTATAGCTCGAGCCAACCCGGCGGGTGGAGTAGAAGTCACTTTCGTAAACCATTGTGTTGTCTTAGCTGGACGCAACGCGTTCGGATATACTTTAGGGTACTGTCCTTTTGCTGGTGGCTCACACTGTCACACTACTACTGCTTTCCACCGGTTTGGGTGCACTTGCTGCGCTTTCGCTGGTCGAAATGGTTCTGAGCCGTCGCACACCGCTGTGTGATGAAGTAGTCGCTCTATCGGCGTCGGTTTCGGGGGTGCTTCGGGCGCTTGAGCGTGTGCTGGCCGTCGGCCAAAAGAGTGAGACGGTCTCGCGCGATCGGGAGTAAGATCCCCTCGGTACCCTTTGGCCGTGGTGAGCCATGGTGTCCGGAAGCGAGACACAAAACGCTTCGCGATCGAGCTGGATCGGGATGCGTCTGCGCTGTGGATGAAGTGAAATCGAGGCAACCAGTGCCATTGCCATGACGTCATGGGAGATGGTGGGACAGGTGATGGTGGGAAGCGACTGACAGTGTGTGTGTGTTTGAGCGTGTGGGCGAAAGTTATCGTTTTCGCCGAGTTGTTTATTCGGCCGCGTGTGTTGGTGTGTGAGATTTTCCGTTCATATTTTGCGAACGTAATCGCGACATTCATTGAATGCAACAAACCGGACAGTGGGCAGGGGAATGGTATGGTAGAATTTAAATATAAAAGAAACCGAATATACATTGCACCCCACCACTGAAGGACTTGTGTCTCGCACCAGTTCGAAAGAAGAGCAGCAAGAAAGCAAACTTTGCGGTCGCACGTAAAGATCGTGGTTAAAGGCATGCGTTAAAAGTAAACGAAAGTAAACGCCCTCTGTAACAATGGTACCAGGCAGTTGGTTCACTGTGTGCGGGATGGCAAAATTACGCTAACCACAAACGTCTCACCAATATGTGGCTTTGGTGCCAAGGACGCATCCATCGCAGCCGCCCCGACCGAAATTTGTACTGATTTATAGCGTGTCGTTCTGCTTCCACTTTTCCCTCTCTGTTTTTGTTTTTGCTGCACTTTTCATTCACTTCAACTGTCACCTGTTTGTCATTGTCCTCGTTTGAAAGCGGCAGCACGCCGGCGGCGCAGGATGTGGCAGTGTTGCCAGATATTTCTTTTTCTCCATAACTAGCCCGTCCGTTGATTGGCTGTTTGCGTCAGCTCGGATGGGGTGGGAGGAATTTTTGCACACGATCACGTAAGTGTTCACGGCGATCGTGATGCAAAGCGTTGTAGGAGATTTTTGGGTTTTTGCAAGACATTTGCACACACAGACACATGGCAATAAACCTAACGGTGCAACGCTCGGATCGAATTCGGGGCATACTTTAACGTACTGTTATCGATGTAGCAGACCGTTTTCACCCTCTCCCCCACCCTGTATGTGAGATTGTTTTTATTCGTGGTGGTTTATACGGCTTTTTGAATTATAAACAAACAAATCAATGTGGAACGGGTAGAAATTGCCGGCGCTTTGGGGAGGAGAGAACATATTTTCGGATTTCATCGTCATTTGTGCACGTAAGCGTGTCGAATTGCTTGACGGTTGCCATTCATTCATTTTGAGTAAGATATTTTATTGAAATTGCATTTCATTATCTGTATTTTTAATGACTTTAAGACAAATTGCATTTCATTATCTGCATTTTAATGACTTAAAGATCACCCACTAAAGGCTAAAACTATTCCCAAACAGTCCTTGGAATGGCAAGCGGCTCTCAAAAACAACTCTGTCATCGTTGTGTTCTAATTTTCGAAATCGTGTTGTTGATGGTACCAATTCAACCTCCAGCATTCACCCGTGAGATCATCCGTGGGCTGGAGGACACGAGTGGATTCCGTTCCGTCGCAAAAAGATCTTTGTCGCAGTGGCGATAGAAACACACCAGCTACAGAGCCATTGGTGGAAAATTGAACGAGCGTTCTAATTTTAGCAAAAATCACCAACCAAGCATTTGGAGCAATACACACACATATATATACAAACGTATGCATGCGTATGCATCGCAAAAATCTCAACGCTCGAAGCCAAAACCACATACAAAGACCGACGTTCCACAATCTCTTTACCGCACCATCCAGGGCTGTTCGGAATGCTGCGTGATTAACCAACACGAGTAGCAAAAACCAAAAAAGAAGGATTCATGATTCATCGCACACGCCGGCCTTGCCGCTTACCTTCGCACCTTGGTGAGTTGGTGTTTTTGTTTTCCCAAAGCGCCTGACCACCTGATTCTGCCATCCACCACCTATCTCTTCGCTGGGTGAATAAATGATTTGCGCATCACCCGCGAAGCTAAGGTTCATTTGGTGGAAGAATGAGGGGAAGGGGACGGGGTTTGAATTTTGAATCACATACCCTAAAATATCTTTACCACTGCGGTGGAATGCGAACCGGTGCGCGGCGGTAAAAGGTAGGCGGCTGCGCTGCTACATTCACGGATGATTGCGCACCTTAATGGGCTGCGTACGTGAAGAGCGTGGAGGCGCATGGTTGCTCACTCGAATGCACGTGCGGTGACGGGAAGACCTTTTTATTTGGAGGACCGTGAGGGGAGTGTAAAATGTAATGCCTTTTGAATTAAATTTGGTGACAACAATTACAACTTGTGACTGAAGCTTAAATCACCAGAAATACTTTATCATATAATTGCTTCAAAGAGATTAGTCAATCAAATCCCACTTAGTTGTACCGCATGAGTAAGTCAATCGCGGACAAATCGACTCTACCAATGGGTCCCACCATCCCAGCACAATAGCGGAAACGTTTACAAGATGGTCAGACGATGGTACGTGATGATTTGCGTGGTTAAATTTAGGCCCAACACTCAGCGACGCACCTCACAATGCCAATGGCGATGTAAACATGCGACGAGCGTATCCCACTACCACCACCATTACAGGCACCGTTGTTCGAGGACGGGCGACCAATAGCCCGGCATGACATTCGATCGCATCAAACCGTTCAGACACAAAGATACATCAAATTACCAAGCATTACCGATTACAAACATGGCATTTAACCTGACGCGCCCGATCGTTCAAACAGATGTGCAAAGTTACTTCCGAGACATTAGCATTAGCGCCTTAGGGTAATGTGCTCCCCATCGGAAGGAAATGGAAAGCGAATGGCGCACTATGCACAGAGTCGTAGTAGTAGCAGTAGTGACTAACACTAGCATAAACACAACACTGTCAGTGTCAGGGCCCGGTTTGTCCGATACCCGAGCGCGAAGGTGACAATGATTTGAGCAAAAGTTAAAAAAAGGGAAAAGAAGAACATACACGAGCGTGCGTCTCGCGTGCTTTTGTTAGCCTGTGCTGGCCTGTGGTGTCGTTGTTGTGTTGTGTTAATTTTCATTTCTTTTTCACTTCGCAATCGATCCGATAAACAATGATGATGGCAATCTGATGCTGATACAATCGGTGTGTGCTGCCCCGATCGCGAGCGTTGTTCGAGCTAACCGGTAGGGGGCGGCTAGTGTGGTTGATTTATTTTTAAACCCGTTACCACTCTTGGCATTCGATTTCGATAGAACTGTTTACATTTCTAGCCCGCAGCACGGGAAGGGATAGGGAAACCCAGGAATGTTTCGATCGGTGACCCAATCGCTCTGGTCGCTGATGGTTCTGGGATTTATTTGTGCGGCCACATTTAGATCGTACGTGAGAGACCACGCTGCAATCGATGCGCTGCAACTTGTTCGCAAGAGTGAAGTGGAACTGCTTCAAATCCCTTTACTTTATTCACTATTGCGATATGTGTTTGCACTGCCATCCCTGTTTGCTTGTCCTATGGGCCACAGATCAACAGCGTCACGAGCGAAAGGGATTGATTTATAGTACCTACCGCCACACGTGCAAGGTGACCTTGCTGCAAACTCCAAAACGCAAACAACACGCGTCCAAAATCCAACCAAGTAGGCGTAGGTTAGTGTGGGGCCGTCCAACCGAGCAAAACATCAACAACAACAGCAATACCCGCACCCTTCAAGGGACGACGATCGCACGATGTTGGAAGGAGGTTTTGCTCGTTTCTTGCTTTATTAAACGGTTCGTCTCACGCTCCAATGTCGTACATAGTATTTACAACCACGCTGAACTACACCCCCCAAAACCACGCGACTATACACCCCACAATGCAGAAGAAACATTACAAAAAAAAAACTTCGCTCCCGACTGGGTAAGGTAAGGTCGAGGAACGAAAATAATAGTAGCTTAAATAAGAAACAGATCCCTCGTGTAAGTGTATGCTTATGTTAGATGGTAACGGTATGCGGCTTATGTAGGTGTCGTGGCCTTTTTTCCCGTTGCGTTGTTCTAATTTCTAAAACGATCATCGCTTTCCCCTTGCCAGGGTCACGCAAATCAACAGACTGGCTCCGTTCCTGTCCGCTGTTGCAGTCGCCGATGTTTCGTTTCGTCTCACATGGAGGACCGAGGTCACCCTCCGGCCCTTCCAGCACCCTGTGCTTCCTTGCGCTGTGGGAAAATGCTAAAAATAAGCCCTTCCAACTAACGGTCGGTTCCGTTTGAAGCGTGGGCTACAGCGCAGATTGGCTACATCTGTTTTGCAAACCGTTCACGAACCGCTTCCACTATGTGAAACACAAACGAAACATCCCCGACTGCGATGCGGCAGGGTGAGCCTGCTGCCTGCTAGCTGTTGCGCAGCTGTTGGGCTTAGTTTCCGATCGGGAACATCTTCTTGAACAGCTTCAGCGTCGACTGGCGATCGAGCGGACAGGTGGAGTAGATCTCGTCGCACGATCGGGCCGTTTGCATTTTCCCGTTCTTGATCGCTTCCTTAATGGCGGTTCCGTCCAGCATGTAATCGATGATCGAGTTTCTGGAGGGAAAACACAGTACACAAAAGCATAATAAACGGGAACCATGAATGAAAAACTAAACGTATTCGCTACTACTTACTCCGAGAGCGCCAGAATCATGTGCTCCACCTGATCGGCCGTGCCGACCTGGGCGTGGTAGTCGGACGAGCGCAGGTAGCTGCAGACGGCCTTCTGCATGCACGCGCCCGAATCGATGTTGTTCTGGGCCAGATAGTCGTCCACCTTGTTCATCAGATCGCTGATGCCGGTCGGATCACTGTCCGCGCTACGGTAGTGTCCGGAGCCACCGTACCCGCCGCCGATCACGTTGACCAGCTTGGGCAGCAGCAGCAGCGCACCGATACCGACGAGCGTACCGAGCACGACACCGCCGAGATCGATCTTGAGTGGAGTGTAGGAACCGAGGCCGGAGCTGGAGTAACCGTACCCATTGACGCCACCGTAGCCGGTGGTTAGCCCAAGTCGCTGGCTACGATCGCTGGCGGATTCTGTCGCAAAGCTGTCGTTCTGTCGGCGCCACGGATTGCTGGAGAAAGTCAACAGGGACCGTAGGACAAAATTAATGAACAATGAACAAACAGCAAACGGGCACGGATTGAATACACCCGCACTACACTCGCGCTTCACTCGGTATAACACTTTGTATAACAGTTCTTAGTACATCTGCATACGCCGCCACATGACCGTGCTTACCTTTGAGCCTCCACACACTGCCAACCGATCGTTGCTAGCACTAAAACCGACACAAAGTAAGCTGCACGAGCTGCCATTTTATGAAGATGGAGATGAGTTTGGAGATGGGTGTTTCTGCGACTGCTGTAGTGCTCACACTGTTGTTGTCAACGTTCGAAGTGTACCAACTGTAATGAATCCTTCTGGCTGGCGAAACAATATTTTATACTCGAACCACAGCGATCGAGCTGCTGCTCCTCCTACCAGCAGCAGTGGCGACAATCATCCCAAACACAATGAATAATAGAATTACAAACGAATGTTTTTCCTTGCGAGCTTCCCTCCAAAACAACCGGCAATGATGATGGTTCACGACCTTTTTGGCGTAGAAAATAAGAAAAAAGAGGAGAAACAGCATAAAGAAACAAAGTCAAAGCCATCGCAAGTACAAACTACTTTTCCCTCCATGGACCTCCATGCCTACTCAGCCTACGCAAACGACTTCCTTTTGCAGCGCACGTGGTGCGCATCTCTATTCTGCCGCATTTCATTCAAAAGATGTGCCCTGTTGCGTGAAACGCTGCGCGATTGTTGTGCTGCGCGGTGTGCTCCGCATGGTTTCTGTCGGACGGTCGGGCGTACTGTGTGTATGTGTGTGTCAGTCACTTAATGGGCCGAGAAGAAAACAAGGGAGGGCGGAAAAAGAAGACCCGATAATCGGAGGCCTGATGCTCGTGGAGGGTAGGAAGCCGTGAACGTTTAATGCGGAATTATGAACATCATTACCGCGATTAAACCATGGTAGCTTGAGGTTGGACAGGTAGGAGGAACTTAGTTTTCTTCAGCTGCGGTTGACAGTTTTCCTTTCGTCGCAACAGAGGCGTTGATAATTTCGTTGCTTATCCACCATGCCATTCTCCCCCAACGAGCCCACGTGCTCTCTCCCTCTGCCGGTGGGGACAGGAAGTGGAATGTTGCGCAAGCTAAAAGGTGTAATCGGTAAACTTGCAGAGGCACCTACACACACCCACATGATAGGTAGCAGCGCAGTTGACAATTTGGGAACCATTTTTCACTTTCCGTGTGCAAATTTTCTCCTTTGCTTTTTGGAGGGTGTGATTGATATCTGCACGTGCTTTCACTGCGATCAATAGTTCTGCTTTCACTGCGTGCATGACATGAAGTTCTAATTTTTCCCTAAAACTTTTGTGATTTTTCCTTAAAGAATGGTAATTTAATCGGTATACAACAGTTTGTCGCTTTGACAATTCCACTAGATTTTCTTAAAAATCTTTTTTTATTTTCTTAATTTATGCAAAATCGGAATACTTTTTTAGTGAATAATTAAACTTTTTAACTACTGTTTAATGATTAAATAATTGTAGAAAAGTTATTTTGGAATAAGAAGAACATTTTTCGAAAAGGAAACGACGTATTAAATTATCCTAGAATATCTTAATATTTTATACAATATGTACTATTCACGGAGTGAACAGTGAATAACAAACATAGTATGATAAAAAAAGAGACGCAAACAATCAATATTGATTAAATAAACAGCAAAAGTTGCAAAAACCGATGAACAAACGGGAAACAAAACTTGTGGTAAAGTGAAAAGGAACACAAAAAAGGACTATCTAAAATAAAACGCGTTATAACATAACATGATACGGGGCGGTCTCATTGTACACTCGTCAACTCGAACGACTCAATAACATGCCCGTCGTGGGTTCAAGCCTAGAAAGGACCGTCCCCCCGTAGCAAGGATTTGACTATTATTCGGATGCGTGGTAATAAACTAAGTCTCGAAAGCCTGTAAAGGCCGGGGCATTTCCACGTAGGACGTTACGCCAAATAGAAGAAGAAGATAACATAACACATAGAAACATACAACATCGAATACCAAATGATGTAGGAAACACAAAATGAAAATAGAAGAGAAGCAGAGGCCACGATCAAAATGCCTTCAAGTAAAGCAACTATACAAAAAAATAAAATAACTGAATTGTATTACTAAACTGTGTAGTATTAAGAAAAGATAACACGTAAAATATTACAATAGCAAAGCAATACGGCTTTTTTGGACCGTTACTCCTGAATAAAAAAAACCCATAAAATATTTACAAAACAGTATCAAACCAGTGTGCGAAGCTGTGAAGCATACTTCAATTCTGTCTGTATATGTGTGTGTGTGTTTTTGTTTGTTTAAGATTTTTAAACAGCGTAGAATTTGAGATTATTAAATTTACAAAGTTTAAAAAAATGGACTAAAATTGCCCAAAGATGGTAGAATAATCTCTTGCATTTATCAGTGACAGTACAATGATTCGTCACAAACACACACCCTCAAATTGTGCCGTATTGCAGCAGCGATTGCATCATTTAATTGTTCGGCAGTGCACAGCGATGACATAATGGCCACATGTGTGTCAGGCGCACCGAAGAAGAATTGTCACCGGGCTGCGTTTAATTTTCCACCACTAAATTATTCACCATGCGTGAAATTAACAATCCGCTGCAGCGTTTCTTAGCGTAGTGGCTGCATCACACACACCCAAGAAAGCATGCACCACGACGCTGCAAAACTGTGTGTCGCTGTGTGTGCAAGAGCAAAATAAGGGGAAAACAAACGGACAACAAATATTGATGTACGATTGTAAAAGTTTAAATATTGTTCTTTATTTTATTTTATTTATTTGATGACCAAAGGTACAAGTTATAAAGGATTAACCCAAGCATGTCCTACGATCATTAGAATGTCACAGTCTCTCTGCGAGATAGATCAATAGATCAACAGTGGCTCGTTTGAATTTGAAATTGTTTTGGTTTTTGTTTTTAGCGAGGAGCCTGCGTTAAAGCTTGCATATACACGCTAAGTTTAAAAAAGAAGTTGCTTAAAACTAGGTTATACGGCAGGAACTGATACCACCAGTAGCATATCGGCAAGGGTCTTGTGCATTTTCCACCAAAAGAAAAGGCCTTGCCATTCCCACTTGACTTCACTTACACAACCGACTTACGCATGCAATTTGGTTGCTGCAGTTTCGAAACTGCCCTACAATGGCACTGCAGTGTGACATCAGCAACCCGCCTCTCAGCTCCTCTCAGGCAAGCAGATAGCATAACCGTCGAATGCAGTCAGCATAATCAGGCACATACATTGCTTTTCCTCTTCTCACTAACTCCATTCACATCGCGGCAACACCAAAATGCCGGGCCCCCTTCTCCTTGTAGTTCGAACCAGTACGGAAAACCGATCCACACGTGCCATGGCTTTCCGAAGCGTGAATTGTTTTCCATCGTTTTACTGCACAATTCAAAACGATGCGCGGCACGACGACGATGATGATGATGATAAATCGTTCTCGCGCACTCGAATGATTTGGGCACCACTTTTGCGTATTTACGTTTTGAGTCGGTGAGAAGGGAGAAAGAGTAAAAAAAACACACACAAACACACACGGGAGTGTGGCTCAGGGAATCGAAAAGCCATGAACCGCTAACTTGTCATGGCTGCAACGCGCCGATCGTTGATGCACTTAGTTCAGGGCCACAATTTGCGCAATGTGCCAGTTTAGCAATTGCACTGGAACCGACAGGACGGCGACAATGCTCACCGTGTCCATTCTTGCCCTGGCAGTGCTGCTACTCGAGCAGGGCCCGAAAGCACTGGGCGGGCCGGCGCCGAACGATACCGCAGGTGGTCAACAGCACTGGGGCCGTGTGTACGGACCGGCCGCCCTGTCCGAGGAGGATCGCTTTTACACGCTCGACTACTCCGCTGGCACAACGGTGCGGCCGCGTGCCCGAGCGTCCAAAACGTCCTCGTCCGGCTGGCGTCGCGAACCGCGGTTCATATCGTTTGAAACGAAGGACAACAGCATTGAGGTAGGTGTAAAGCTTCTTTTGCTTGCTTGCAACATCAAAAGCGAAACGAAAGCTTAAAAAACGGTAGAAAACTAGGACTTTTTATATCTCTAAACGCAAATTTGGTAACGTAATTCCTTTTTCCCGCTCCCGGTTTCTTCCTCCCTCCCCCCGGGGACAGGTGGAGATAGATTTTGCGATACCCTTCCTGTCGATTCCGGTCCAAAAGTCGGCCAGCGGTGTGATGAGCTCCGTGCTCAAGGTAAGCATTGCGTCGGATAGCAGCAGTAGGCGACCGTCGGGCAGCAGCCGACCATCAGCGACTGCGGCACGGCCTGCGGGATGCGATCGCACACTAACGAGCTATCCATGCCGATCTGTTTCCCCCTGGACAGGGCACTCCGCTGCTGAACGTTAACCTTGGTGCCGTTGCCGTTGCCGGGGCCCTTACCGTTGGCGGCGCGCTGATTGGGGCGGCTGCCCGCACCTTCACCAACGGCACCGGCGCCCTGCTGGGAGGGCCGCGACGCGCTGAAAGTAAATCCCGACCGGAGGTGGACGGTATTGGCGGTAAGTGTGATTGCGTGTTGGGAGGCACAGCACAAGGTTAAGGAGTCGTGGCCACACGGTGCCGCCTGCTGCCCATTGCTTCTGTCTCGTGCTGTGTTCGCCCCTCTGTGTTTAAGAAGTTGGTCGGCAGGAAGCTGGTAGGGAATGACGCACAAGTGCCGGAGTGACGCGCTCTTTTGTTGTGACCTTTGTGACGTGCAAATGGGCCCGGACAAATCAACCCACACACACACACACGTAGACACATCGTTTTGTGGGCAGGGACGGACAGGAAAAAAAGAGCGCGATTTTCTATTTTTGGTTTTACAAAACGATAAGAGATAAAGTTATTTCAAGGTGTAAAAGAATGTGACGGAAAAAAGGTGACAATAAGAGTTGAGCTAAAAACAAACAGCGGTTCGCTCACAATTTTTGCAAAACCAGAACAATCAATACAAAAAATAGGGATCTAACCCGGCATGAGGTCGTCGTGGCGCGTTCACAACAGAAACAGAAGCCATGGGCTTGCAAAGGGGCAGTGGGTCAGAAGGCAGTTACTTTTTGTTGCCCTTTCCGCCGGGTTCGTTTCCTTTCGCCGCTCCTCCGCCAGGTCCTTTTCCTGCCGCCCCTTTAGCTTTCGTGACCGATATGCGAACCTTCGCGCCGCCTGCATCCGGCCCACCGGCAGCTCCCTTCTTACTACCTGCCGCGCCTTTCTGGTTGGTGGATTTTGAGCCCGCTCCATCCCCCTTGCCATGGCCGCGTCCGGCAGCAGCAGCAGCTTTGCCCCTGCCGTCCTTCTCGTCCACGACCGGCTTGAGCTGGAAGTCCTGCACGTTGTACTGCGTTTCGGCCACCACCACGTCCGGCCGCTTCATGTCCGGCCGGATGATCGCCGACGGTGGGGTAAACTCCACGTCCAGCTCACTCTCGCTGCCGCTCGGTATGTCCGCGATGGACGTTTTCGCCGAAAGGCCAAGCACCTTCGAAGAGCGGCGTATCTCTTCCGCGAGCAGGCGCTTCTCGC
This sequence comes from Anopheles arabiensis, assembly GCF_016920715.1. NCBI lineage: Eukaryota > Metazoa > Arthropoda > Insecta > Diptera > Culicidae > Anopheles > Anopheles arabiensis. The sequence continues at coordinate 24,513,100 of NC_053517.1, forward strand.
GCTCGGTACAGTGGCCGCAGTCGGTCAGCTCCTTGCAGCCGCACAGCGGCAAACCCTTGCGCTTCAGGGCGTCCCGCAGCAGGTACAGCTTGGTGCGTTGCGGGTCCTTGGCCAGCTTGAACTTGATCGGCTTGCAGGGCAGGTACGGATCGTCCGTCGTCTGCAGGGTGGCCGAATCCTTGAGCGGATGCATCGTGATCGCGTACTCGCCATGCTTGCGCGTGATGTGCAGGGTGGGCCGTTGCTTCTCGTCACCGTCCTCCTCCCGCTCGGCCCCTTGGAAACCGACCGACTTACGCTTCGTTACCGGCACATTGTCCAGCGGGTAGCACTTGAGGAAGTGCTGCATCAGCTGCATGATCGGCCGCCGCACGGCTCCCGGGCGCCAACCGGGCCGCCGCTTGCCGATGCCGGGCGGACACACGTCCCACTGCCAGCCCATGTGGGCCGGCACGAGCGGATCACGCTTCATGCACGTCCGATGGCCGACCACAATGCCCGGATGGCGCTTGCCGAACCGATACGAGTACAGGTTCCGGTTTTGGTGCTTAATTTTGCGTACGGTCGCGTTGTACTGTTTGCGGATCTGTTTCGCCGTCGGCCGCTGTTTCACATTCGCATTCACGGCTGTGTTATGGCCGCTTTTCGGATTCGGCTTGCCTTTACCGCCGTACACCTGTTGCATCTGCTCCTTGCGCTTACCTTGACCATTGTCCAGCTCTACCGCCGAGCCGGAAGCCTTTGCTTCCCGCTCCGTACGCCAGGGACGACGCGTCATGGGTCTCGCGGCCGCTACATTGGCGACGGTGGACCGTCGATGGCCGTGCGTGATATGTTTCGACTGGCGCGGAACGGTGCTGAACGAGCTGGTCGAGGTACGGTCTCCCTGCTGGCTGATCTGGTTGGCGCAATCAATGCAGCGTGTTTTGCAAATGTTGCACAGCCGACAAGAGTCGGACGAGGCTACCATCGTGTCGGAACCACGCAGCGACGAGTCCTGCTCATCGGGCCGGTGCTGATCGATAGCGACCGAGGGAGCGTTGAAGTACGCCGGCAGCGAGAAGCGAGAGCGGGATGCTTGTTTTTTCGGCTTGTAGCCACACTTCGGGCAGCAGCACGCCTCCGGCAGCCAATCCAAGCAAGCCTTGCAACGCTCGCAGCAACTAGGAGCAAGGAGAAAACGATTAGGATGATGTAAATCTTGCTGCAATCCTGCAAGCCATACCGGATAGACGATTTGGTCGTCTTCTTGATGCTTTTGCGACCGCTCAAATCCTTTCCACAGGCCAGTCCTTCCTCGCCACGATTCTCCGCCACCGTGTGGGACGAACGTGCAAGACCTGGACGGACATTGGCGACAGATGATGCGCAGGTAGCACCGGTAATGGTCAGCCCACCGCACTGGGTGCAGAACTTCCCGCACCCGTCGGTGTCAGAAACGGAGTCCCGCTGCCCAATCGCATCGTCCAGCTTGACCTGATTGATCTTCTCCTTGATCCGCTCGATCATCTGCTCCGTGCTGGACACCATCTTCTTGCTCAGAATGCCATCTACAATCTCGTACCCGCAGCACGAATCGCCGTTCGCTCGCGGCAGGCTGCACTTGGGACAGGCGAGCAGCTGGCGCACCTCCGCCTCCTGCCTGTCGGCCGATTTCAGCTTGCTGTCGTTGATGCGGTACAGCACATCGAACGAGGCGAGCGGATCGACCGGAGCAACGCTTCGCACGACCTGCAGCACCATCGAGACCATGCCCACCTGCTTGGACGAGGACGCATCGTGCAAGGGGAACTGCTCGGCCACCGGTGTGCCACTGTCGGCGGTCGGATCGAACGCCATCACTTTGGTGTCCTTGAGCTGCAGCACGCCCCGGTAGCTGTGCGGCGAGTCGTTCGGCTTGATGGCCACCTCGACGGTGCTGTCCGTCAAGAAGCGGGCAAACTTTTCCGCATCCTCCTGTAAGCTGTAGCGAAGGGTGGGGGGGACAACATGACATTGCCATGCTAAAGGGGAACGAGAAAAACAAACAATTATTCACTTACCTCACCACAATGCCCGGCTTGATCGTGTTCAGCATGGTCAGCGTCCCGACGGCATCATCCTTTTCCTTGCCGCACTGCAGCGAAAGCGTGTACTGCTGCTGTTCCTCCGGTTCGTCGCTGCCACTGTTCAGCTCCAACAGTTTGATCAAAACCATCAGCGAGTAAGGCGGCTGGTCGGCAAAGGGAAGGCCGGGGCCGGCATCGTACGAGGCGACACTGGGCTCAACGCTAAGTTCCATCGTGTTCCACTACAGCTGGGACGGCTTCAACAAACCTTGCAGGCAACGCTTCGAACACCTCACACCGGACTGTGTGGCTGTGTCGTTGAACATTTCCCACCGCAATGGTTGCTGCGATGAATGCACGTTTCGCCCAACCGTCGCAATCAAGCCTGCATTGGTGTAATTTTCATCTCTTCCCACAGACAAGCAGCAGCGCGGCGGTGCGCAGGAGGACAGTTTGTTGTGGACGCTTCTCGGGTCGCTGGATCGAACGATGGAAGACTACGACATCGATACGGTGGCCTGTGCGCAGCGGACGATTTGCTGGTACGTGCGGGAGGCTAACGTAGCGGTCGCCGAGGGTAAGCCCACGCCCGTGGACACCGTAGTCGAGGGGCTGTCGCGGGCCGACTGGATGGACCGGTTTCTCACCGGTACCGCCATCGAGCAGGCGATCCAGGCGGGCCGGGAGCGCAAGACGAGCTGCGAGAAGATGTTTCCCCACTGTGCGATCGGCAGCTTCGTGGAGCACCTGGTGCGTATGGCAGGGAAGCGGTAAGCTAACGGCGGGTGCTAGTACAATGAGTCAAAGTTTAGGGTAAGTTTTGTGTTATCGTTTGGTAAGCATTCAGTACGATTTGTAAAGGCTATGCGTATGTAGTTTGTAGTTAGAAGCGTCAAAATGTACATTTTCGGAGGGAATCTATACGAATATAACATCTTTGGAATGATGAAACATGTTTTTTTTTAGTTCTTGCATCGGTAGCTGTGCTAAAAGGTGTCGTCCGAAAAAGTAACGTACGCAGCCACTTTAACTTTACCTGAACGGTCAGAGGTGTCAAACTCAAATTTTGTGTATCTTTTTTATTACTGGTGCGAATTAGATAATTTTTTATTCTACTTTCCTTGTTGTATGTTTTAAATCTAATTACAGTAGAAGACCAACTGTGTTCGTCCTTAATGTCTTCGCTTTAAATTCCTTATCAATACACTGCACTTTGCTTGTGGCCTATTAATGTTGGTTCAGAATTTAAGTAGCTACCACTCAACAAAAAACCTTCACATTCCTTCTCAACATACTCTAGCACATTCACCTCTCAACTCCTTCCACCACCTCACGTATCACAATAAGGCAAAAAGTGTACGAGACGCTCGGTAGCCCACAATTAGTCGAACGAATCCTTCATCTGGAGCCGCTTGTCCGCATCGAACGACAGCTCCTCGCCCCGCACCGCCTCGTGGCGCTCCAGCACCGGCACGACCGCCTCCGAGTTTGCCTTCAGCGCGTAGTCGAGCGGCGTCAGCCCGAGATAGTCGATCGCGTTCGGTTCGGCATAGTTCTTCAGCAGGTACTGCACAATCTCCACGTGCCCGTACAGCGCCGCCACGTGCAGTGCGGTACGGCCGCACGAGTCTTCCTGCGACAGGTCGGCACCGGCAATGCGGTACGATTCCAGTCTGGCTTGCTGGTTACGGGCCGCGGCCGCACACAGCCCATCCCCGATCGCCCGTATTGAGCCGGTCAGATGGGCACCGCACTTGATTAGCAACCGGATCGCCTGATGGTGGTCGTGCATGATCGCATCCATCAGCGGTGTGCGATCGTACCGGTCGCGTATGTGTACGGCGGCACCGTTCTGCAGCAGATACTGCACCATCTCGATGTTGCCCTCGCAGCACGCCACGTGCAGTGCCGTCCGGTGGTCGTAGTTTTCGGCCGACATGTTGGCACCGTAGTTCTTCAGGTTCGTCAGCTGATGGAGGAGGAGAAGGTATGTAGGAAAGGTCGTTAGATACACGATACTCTAAAGCTGCCAGAAGGGCGCGTTACCTTTGTCACATCGCCAGCCAGCACGGCCGTGCTGACCATCGCCGGAAAGAGGGAAGACTTTAGCTGTCCCAGCTCTTTGGTGGACGTAAGATGAAGCGTACGTGCAACGGCATCGATCAGATCGTACTCTTGCATTTCCGGCGGCTTTTCACAGGTGAGCTCTCCGCGCAGATTGCTCTTCATCATCTGTAGAGGATATAGAGAACAGTGTCACATAAGTGTCAATAGCAAAATCATCCACTCTCCACTCCACCTCACCTTCTTCTTCGTCTCCCAGTCCCACTCCTGCTTGCTCAGCACGTACGACAGCTTGGCCAGTGCCGCTTCCGGCGTCATATCGTACCCCGGTATGATGCCAATCTCCTGCAGCTGCCGGCCCGTTTCGTACAGATCGCACACCGCACCCTCGTTGCACTGGGTGCAGTTCACGATCAGCACCTGCCGCTCGTTCGCCTCCTTCAGGGCCGCGATCAGATCCGCCCGGTTGGTGGGAAAATTGCCCGCACCGTACGTCTGCAGCACCACGCCACGCATCGGCGCCCGCAGAAACGCATTGACCGTCGCGACCGAGATGCTGGGAAACAGCCGCAACAGCCCCACGTTCTCGTCCATCTGCAGGTGCACCGTAAACTTGTCCACCGTGCACGGCCGAAAGATGACCCGATAGTCCACCTCCACGTTGATGCCCATCTTGGCGAGCGGGGCCGCATTGGGCGAATTGAACGCGTCCAGCGACTCGCTGCTAACCTTGATCGTGCGGTTACCGCGGAACAGCCGGCTGTTGAAGAAGATGCACACCTCGGGCAGCACATAATTCCCCGCCAGGATCAGCGCGGACGTAAAGTTGTCCTTGCCGTCCGTGCGCGTCTCAAAGATCGGTATCTGCGACCCGGTGATGATGATGGTTTTGCCCAAATTTTCAAACATAAACGACAGGGCGGACGCGGTGTAGGACAGCGTATCGGTACCGTGCAGTATCACGAACCCGTCGAAAAACTCGTACGACTGGCGTATGTCGGTCGCGATTCGCACCCAGTCCGAGATGCTCATGTTGGAGGAATCGAGCAGTGGCTCGTACTCGGAGATTTGGTACAGAATGCGACGGTGCTGTCCCTCCACGTACGGTAGCACCAACGGGGCCATATTTTTCGCCGGCCCGTACCGCTTGCTTGCGTACCCGTCGTCGTGCATGTTCGGGTACTGGCGTATTTTGCGCACAAACTCGTACGGCCGTGGTTCCAGCGCTGGGGGGAAAGCCAAACAAACAAATCGATATACAGTAGGTGACCGCTAACTGGATGTGTTTTAACTGGAGTGCTTTTTAACTGGAGGTTCGCTAACTGGAGTTACTCTCAGTTAACGAACACTTAAACGTCAAAACATCAAACATCCGGAATCTCATGAAGAGAAATTTGTCGCAAATGTGCATTTTTCAAACAAATTTAGGGTCTCTTGTCTACGTTTGCTATTAATTTATGTTATTACACGAATTACTATACTTTATATCAACATAAATGAAAAAAAAGTTTGGTATGTTTATTCCAGTCAACGCCAATCAAAACAATCAATCCATAGAAACGTCACTCCAGTTAGCGAACATTGTTCGTTAACTGGAGCTTGTTTACCTCTCAGTTAGCGGTCACCTACTGTAGTTACATTTTTATCACCACCTTTGTGTGCTAATTTGGGCCACTCCCATCCCCTTACCATTCTTCTCGTTTCGCATCATGCCGATCGTGCCGCCGGTGTAGATGACGAGCACCTTCGCTTCGGGCGCTTCCGACGGCAGCTTGCCGTAGCTCGAGTTTCGCCGCATCGACAGCTTGCTCAGGTCCAGGCTGCCGTGCGGATTCACGTCAACCAGTTGTTTGCGCTTCCAGGGCGAGTGGGCCGGTGGAACGGTCGCGGGACCGGCCGGTGCGTTTCCACCGTTTTGCGTCTTCAACTTAATGGCGAGTGGCGTGTCATCGTCTTCGCTGTCGGGCGATGGGGCAGGAGTGGTAGGCTGCTGGTCTACCACGTCCATTGTGTGCGGTTGTTTGGCTACCGATTACGAACCAACTAACGACGACGACGTCCGGGGCGAATCGAAACTAAAGTTCAGGAGCTTCGCTGCAAAAAAAGAGTAAAAATTGAAGCAAACATACAAATAAGGTCAGTTCCTGAAGGCCCCCGAAGAGCTTCACACGTGGCGGAGGAGGACCGTCTTGGGGCGTTGTGCTACCAAGTGATTATAAAAAAAATGGTTCCTTATCTAAATCCACGATCCAGACGCTACAATGGCTCCCCCCTCGCGGAGGCATTAAATTTACATATTTAAAAAAATAATCACACCAACCAGCTAAAACTGGACCGAATCGAGAATCGGGTGCCGTTTGATAAGCATTAGGAGCCGCTGCTGGCATGTTTATTCATGAACGATTAGCGTTGCTTGAGCGGGGAGAGAACAAAGAACATCAACCAAAGGTTGAAGCCAGTCTAGCAATCAGCATGGAATGCTTTAAAAAAATGTGTCTTCCATTGGCATTGCAATATAACATATTACTAAATATCCAATTCCTCTATTCTAGTACACCACGGTGCATTATCCATTCCAACCTCTTTCATGGGGGCAGCACTTTTTTCTATTAATAGACTGTGTGAGTGGCAAATATTTTGAACTAGTCCGCCACACCACACGCTATCCGGAATAGCCCACATTGCATCAGCCCGGGGGGATGTTAAAATCAGTGTTTAAACACTTCACTAATCCTCCAGCAGGTCGCCTTTTTAGCCTAACGATATGGTAGCAACGTGGCCGTGTAATTGTGTACTGCACACGCTTCACGCACGGAGCGAATTTAATTGCGCGACCTTGCGAAGGGTCGACCCAGCCGGCCAGTGTCTTGTAGTGGAGGCTCAACCAAAACCGTATACAGTACCGTCCACAGCACCTGCACACGCTAGTGAAAGCTTAAAGCTTTAGTGGCGAATGAAAACTCCGATGCACCACACACCAAGGCCACATACACACACACACAGAGGGGACTGCCGTGGCTCAAACTGCACCTAAACCAGAGCCGCATCACAGCTTTCACTGATATTGCACACTGCCAGGCCGAAACATTCTGTGCCGAACTTGATGGCCTTCTTCTCTCTCGCGCGCGCGTCTTCTTGCGGTTGGTCTTCGTTGGTGAAAAGACCTTCGAAGAATTTATGCGCACGCAGCGGTAGCATAATTACTCCCGAATGTTCCCCGACTCCCCTCCGAAGCCGGTGGGATGGCAGGAGCGGTGGTAATGTAACAGAACACACATCAACACACATAACACACAGCACACAGCTGCAACGGTTCAGCAGAAGTAGGTCAATCTTCAAAATCATATGATATTGCCCCCGCTCGACTGGTTCGCAGGTCGGACGTTGCCGCAGCACACGTGCATGGTGTTTTTTCTGTATTTTCTTTGATAGCTGCTTATCAGAGACGGTAACTTACGCGACTTGTTTGTTTCTTACTACGTTATAACTTTTAGCACTCCATTTTATCGCTAATCATATAATTCTTAGCTTTCGCAATATGTAACTTCTTAATCTAAAAACATAACTTTTTTAACCGAAATTGCTCTCAAAACTCTTAAATTAACACCTACATGTTTGCGTGTTTTCCTTGTCTCGGTTCACTGTGTTCATTCAAAAACCCCGGTAAAAGATAAGTTCGCCTTTTTATCGCCAAACGCGCTTCGCGCTATATCTAAGCACCGTTGCGCATACGATGCACGCGCTCGCAACTTCCTACTAACCGCCACCGGATCTGACTGAAGCGCGCCACTGCCCAAGCCGGTCAATTTGAAGGCGCCGCTGTAGCAAACACCATCCCGCACCACCCCACCACACCACGCACTCTTGTACCAAGCCAAGCCACCCCGCACACACACACACACACATCACCGCCGTACGCATGCACGCGACAACGCGCGACACACTGTCAACAGCGATCGACACAGCGCAAACAGGCGACCCTTGTTCCTAGGAGATAAGGAAGCGTTCTTTTCTTTTTGCGGCCGTGCCTCTCTCCCGTAATGTGTGAGCAAGCGGTCCATTTAGCGATCGGGTGTGAAGTAATGCTCGTTGTGATTGCCGCCAAAATACACACCAGAAATGGGTAACATCCGTATCACCAAGATATCCGTTCCGCGATCTGGGTTCAAAATATTTACCACCGGAGCTCCAGCAACGTTTGTTCGCGAACTCGGTCGATCACGATCCGCGCGTCATCAGAAGGGTCACTCGATCCAGTGGTGGCGATCAGGTGAGTGCAAGAGCAAGCGGTACAGATTTTTGAAGCACACACTGTTTCGCTATGCGAAAAGTCTGCGCCATCTGATGCCGATGGGTTATTCCCGAGGGCCATATAGTACCGTACTTTCCCACACCCAAAAAGTTGTATCCTTCGACTGCATCTCGATGTTTCTGCAGGGACTCGTTGCAGAGCCTCAAGCTACGAGTAAGGTTTGTTCAATTCTACAAAGAAAAAGGAAAAAACGAGTAATTTAAAACAACATATATATAGCATCATTCCGTTAGTTTTCTCAATATTTCAAACGAGTTCATACTGCCAAACCGCAAGTTGATTATTGTTTCAATCTTTTCGATGCGCGTTTTATTTCACTCCACGTCATAGTGTGTAATGGTCGGCTAGGAGGCGATCTTTCTATGTATGAGATGTTGATCGTTCGATATATTTCTTTTCAATCTTGTTTTGCTGTGCTTTACTTGTTCACTTGCCCATCTAGCCTGCACGAACAAGACGACCAGATATCGTTGGAATATAGCAGATGCGCAAATAAACAACACGCACATCCTAATTGAATCGATCCTCAAAACGGCAAGGCGCGCGCGCAACAGTTCGATCTTCAGTTCACACTGCCAGCGGAAGGCGCATCTAGCATAAAATTTACGTCTCCATGGTAACAGAACGATCGCACAGTTTCGGCAAGAGAAAAGAGCCATTACGTTACACACTTCGCAATGAGCAGCTGCACCTTGAGGTTGTTTGTGAGTGCCGTTGTGCCGTTCTTTCTTCAGCAGTTTACTATTGTGTTTGTTGATATTAACTTGGGTTTTTTCTCTAGATCTAATTGTATTTGTTCATTTGTAATTTTCTCTTTTTTTTCTCCTCTACTTGTGTGGAACGGGCAAACAGAAAAGTTGTCCACCTAAATGCAAATTTTTCAGTTTCAATCTTTCTGTGCTTGCACTTTTTAGCTCAACATCTTATTTATGGAAATCTAGAGAACGAATCAGTCCACTAACCACTGCTTGAGGAGAAAGAACAAACTGCAAAACAATGTCGTGGGTGGGTGAGGTTTTGGGTGAATTGTAAAGTGTATTCGGTGCACAAAACACATCAAACAGTGAGAGGGCTCTGGGGGCCCCCCGGGCAGACCTTTGTAACACGTAACTCGAATCGAAACATCTTCCTTCTTCGCAGCTCCCACGCTGTCGCCTAATTTTATTGCATTTGATCCCAATGTCCTAGCGTTTTAGATGTATAGTAAGACTTATTTTGTTGGATGTTGTGTCTGCCACTAGCCAGGGGGTGTCTGCTGCATGCCCTTCCTTCTACACACTACAATAAAGAACCAAAATTGAGATAAAAGTTTTGGCGACACGAACGTCCGCGGGGGCAAATCGAAGGTCCAACATTGAATTGGGGAGATATTAAAGGGACAGGGGCGACAGTTTGCATTTAACCATTTTTCACAGCATTTTGGTTGCAGTGTGAGCCTGCCGACACATAAAACGATCGGTTAATAATTATTTGCCCCCTTAACACGGTTCTCTGTTTTACACTAACAAAAAAAGGATGTATGGAAACTCCTACGGATACAATGTGAGGAAAGGAAACGACAGAAACAAGACCGCTCGTAGTGCTTCTTCTTCTTCTTCTTCTTCTCCCTCCCTCATTAGCTGAAATGTAACGCTTTGCAGGAGTCCGTGCAGCGCTCGCTGATCCACTTGGCAACAGCACTCTACTTATTCCTCTTGCCCTTCACCACGACGGGACGGTTTTTGATCAGTCCTTTCCTTCGCTTGGACGTTTTGCGCGACACAAACTCGCCCGCCGGCAACACCCGTTCGTCCGGCTTCAGTGCGGGCCGGTTGAATTCGTGCGGTTTCTTCACGCGATAGATGCGCACCAGCCAGTGCTCGCTCGTGTACGCCTCCTCGAGGTACGTCAGGTCAAAGTCCTTATTGCCGATAACGGCATTGCGGGTGCGATCGTATCCGGCAGCTCCTCTGTTGTGGGGTAGTGGTAAAAGTCAAGAAAACGAAAAGCATTTTAAGGGTTTAAATAGTCTCCAAATAGATATCAAACTCCTTCCCATCGCTCACCTGTAGTCTAGCTTCAGTTCTCCAAACTTGTAGTAGCTCAGCTTGTACATCAAACAGTTCAGCAGGGCCGGTGCACCCTCCGAATCGATGCGGAACTCACCCCGGTCGGTAAAGTAATCGCTTTCCCGTATGTCCTTCGGGTGTTCGCCCTCGGCGATGCGCACCATCCACAGGAACTTGTTGATGTCGTCGCCGGAGTAGCCGATCACGCCGCCGAAGATGACCAGCACATAGTCCACATCGAGCGAGGTCATGATCTCGTACGCCTTATCCTCCGGCGAGGACATGGCTTTGCCGACGAGCGCAATGTGGCTGTTGTTCCACGTGTTATTATCTACCAGTGTGGTTCGATTGGCCATACCCGCTATCTGGTAGCCGTAGTCCCACCAGGACATGACGCGCGCATCCGGTGCCGTGTTTTGCCACAGCCAGTAGTACGCCTCGCGGAAATCGTCCAAAATGTTGCGCGTGCTGTAATTGTACCAAAAGGGAATAGTCAGGTATATCGTTAAAGACTTTCACCTGCCCGTCAATCCACCCTTACCCATCGTTGCTGTTGTAGAAGGCCAGCACAATCGAGGGGCTGCTGTACGCGTTCGACGTCACCCAGGTGCAGTGTACCGCGAACATCATGAGCAGCATCAGAATCGCCACAATCACTATATTCTTGACGTTCGATCCAAGGCCAGTGTTCTGCTCACCGTGGGCACTGTGCGAGGACAGATCGTGCTTGGGCCGGTGCTTCATCTTGCCCGCCTTGTCGTACAGTTGCTTCTTCTCTCCGGTCGCGTCCTCCTGCTCGCCCTCCGCACTGTTTTCCTTCGAGCCGGCCGCACTGTCCTCCTTCAGGAACACTTCCAGCAGCCCGGAAAAGGCAACGCCGGCCAAAATGCACACCACGGGCGTCAGGGTCAGCATCAGGCGCACCATCACACCGGCAAAGTAAACGGCACTGATGGCGTACAGCACGACAAACACGCGCTCGTCGTTGATCTTCTTGATGCAGTACCACAGACCCACCGGGAACGTGCACACCAGTATGTGCAGATCGAAGAAGAAGGAAAACCACGTCGTCGGCTGATGCTCCGACACGGACGCAATGATCGGAATGTGAATTTTCGCATACCCCGTGTCCCACAGCGAGTAGAACCGGCCGCTCCATGGCGCAATCACGCCCAGCATGGTGAGCAGCACGACGCCCGCAAAGACGACACCGGCCGCCACCAGACCGCCGACCAGGAACAGGCGCTTAAACTCCTGCTTCGACAGCACGGTCTGCACGTGCTTCAGCACGGCCACGGCGAACATCAGCAGAAACACGCCCGACGCGGCCATATGCTCGCTCGTGCGGATCGGCTGGAAGCCGACGAACGGGATCTGCATCGACAGGATCAACCCGAGGATGTAGAAGGTGGTGTAGGAGGTGAAGAGGCGCGGCGAGTAGCGGCCCATCATCAGCAGCACGAACACGTGCAGCGGGATCAGATTGATGATGAACACGTAGCCACCCCAGGCGGACACCATGTAGAAGTAGGACAGGGCGGTACAGGCCGCCCAGTACACGCTGCCCGTCTTCACCGACTTCACCCACAGGTAGTAGGTGAACTGGAGGGCGAAGATCGCAATGCCCTCGTTATCGTACGAGCCCGCTACCGAGCGGCTGATGTAGCCGGGCACGATCGCGATGAAGCTGGCGGCGAACAGGCCGGCCCCGGCCGACCACAGCTCCTTCGTCAGCAGGTACGTCGAGATGGCGGTGAGACCGCTGAAGATCGGCGCCAGAAACACGCAGATGTCGCGGATGTGCACCGGAATGTTGAGCGTGTGCAGCAGCCAGTGGATGCCGCCGGACGTGATCATCAGCCCGGGGTACACGGTGCCGCCCACGATGCGGCCCAGCGGGTACCAGGCGGACTCGTCGAACCAGTTGAGGAACTTGTAGAACCCATTCTCCACCATGTGCGCCGTGGCACGGTAGTTGAACCTGTGTTAAAACGAAACGTAAGAACAGCATGAAATAAACTCGAATCGCACCTGGTGAGTTTCGTGCAGGCGTATGTGTGCGTGTGCGTGCTTTTGGGCCTGTATTTGTGTACGCGTGCAACGAGCCACGTACGAAAACAAAACAATCCCAACTATTGCAAGGGACACGTAATCGCTTGCTAGTTGCTGCTTCTCACCTCACGCCCCCTTTTCAACCCACCCTCACACACACACACACACACACACCTCTTGGGGATCATTAACCTCGCTGGAAAACCGTACCAAACGACTGGGTTTTCCAGCATTTCTCCCTCCACCGACTCACCATGGGTCGAACTCGTGGATGATGCTCTCGAACCGGATCACCGCAAACAACCGGCTGGAGAATCCGCACAGCCAGGCCAGCAACAGGACGGCAAACGTTATCAGGCTGGAGTAGCCGGCCGTCTTCCGAAGGGTGGTGCTCTTGGTGGACCGATTCATGCTGACGGCCAGAGAGCTTGCCGGGCAAAGGGGAACTGGGATGGTTCCGTTTCCGGAAGATAGTTGCTTTTTCACGTCACCGTATTAAGCACACCTACACACACACACGCACCCCGTGTCCAGCAAAACCCGGGGAGGAGGAGGAAGATGTAAAAAGCGAACGAAAAGCCGACAAAAAGACCGATTCCGCGTTTGGCCCGTTTACCGAGGCACCCGTGTTGCAGTACTTCTAATGCAGGTTGCCGAGCGGCAGGTTGTTACACAGGCATTTTACACCAGACCGCGGATTGTCCACGGAACCGAACGGAGAAAACACCGGGGAAACAATTAACGCCACCACCGAGTCCAGCAAATCTTGTTCGTGTTCTTGTTTCTTTTTCTTCTTTCCTTCGCGAACAGTTGATAAAAAAGTGGTGACGTTGCGGTGACAGCATCCAAGGTGTATGGATAATAGGAGGTGAAGTGCTTCAGAGCAAATTGACATTTCACGACTTGACATAACAATACTGGGGGCTCCGGTATTAAAATCGGGGAGGGCTGTAGGGGGGTATAGAAAATTGTATGCGATTTGACATAACAATACTCAATGATGGCGCCCGGAAAACGCGCTAACAATTCACCTCCTTAATAAAGACACCTTGACAGCATCGAATGTTCGAATGATTTGAACCCTTTTTCGAACATTTTTTTTGGCATTGAATTAAATTTTTATGGATTTGTTTCGCTCTAGTAAAAATATTCTTAATATTTTTAGACTTAATTATTCAATATTTGCCATATCAAACGAATAATTACAGTGTTCGTGACAGCAAATTGTAACATGACTTGACCAAAACGGCCACTCTGTGATTTTCTTGCCTTTTGCCAGATTGGCACGAACCATCCTGAAGTAATATTTAACCATTGAGAAAAGGGGAAATTACATTCGATACAGGCATGAATCAATTTGAAGATCTTTATAAAATGAACACCTTTTGCATTTTCCGTAAAGAAAACTAGAAATAAATTAGGCTTTTCACAAGATTTTTCTGATTTTACTCCGCCATCGTCTGTCAAACGGGCCTGACAGTCCGCCAAGCAGGCGCGCAATGAGCCAACCCGCCGCTCCACCGCTCACGATGCGTCAGCTTGTTTGACAGGCACACATTTCTCTTTTTCCTCGTACGTCGGAGGAATCGCACGTGTGTATCGGAAAAAATGGGTCGCCGCCCGGCTCGGTGTTATCGTTACTGCAAAAACAAACCCTACCCGAAATCGCGCTTCTGTCGCGGTGTTCCGGATCCGAAAATCCGCATCTTCGATCTGGGCCGCAAGAAGGCATGCGTGGAGGACTTCCCGCTCTGCGTGCATCTCGTGTCGGACGAGTATGAGCAGCTCAGCTCGGAGGCGCTCGAGGCGGGCCGTATCTGCTGCAACAAGTATCTGGTGAAGTTCTGCGGCAAGGACCAGTTCCACATCCGTATGCGCCTGCACCCGTTCCATGTGATCCGCATCAACAAGATGTTGTCCTGTGCCGGAGCTGATCGGTAAGTGTTGCGCGTTTCCGCGAATGACGCTTCCATTGCGCGGTTACTTCCGCCTCCTCCTTCCACCGTGATGATATTTGCCATTATCAGAGCATTGGGTTATGAATCTTTCCACTGATTACCCTTTATACACGTTGACAATTGCTGACCTTTTTCCTAATTACATCGCTGAACCCCACTACATTTTACCATTGTGTCGCGCAATGACTAATCAACATTCTCCTACACTTTTCTCCTGTTGTCTCGCTCTCGCAAACAGGCTCCAAACAGGAATGCGTGGTGCCTTCGGCAAACCGCAGGGTACGGTGGCTCGCGTCCACATCGGCCAGCCAATCATGTCGGTGCGCTCGAGCGACCGCTTCAAGGCGCAGGTCATCGAGGCGCTGCGTCGTGCCAAGTTCAAGTTCCCGGGTCGCCAGAAGATCTTCGTCTCGAAGAAGTGGGGCTTCACCAAGTACGACCGCGACGTGTACCAGAAGCACAACGACGAGGGTCGTCTGGTGCCGGACGGATGCGGTGTCCAGTTCCGCAACGATCACGGTCCGCTGGTCAAATGGGAGCAGCATCAACGCAACCGACTTTCGGCCTAAGCGCGCCTCCTTCGCCCTCGGGAAGGCGAGTTCGTTGCGGAAGCGTAACGGCCTGCCGATTCTCTCTTTTTGCGTGAAATAAAACAAACACACACCTTCCTTGAAACAGAAACGATTACTCTTTTGTTACGATTCGGTATTTATTTCTGATATTCCTGGTACAGTTTCAGCATGAAGATGGTTTCGTCGATTCCGATCTCCGCGCTGTACAGACTTTTCACGCGCAGCTTCACCTTGGCCAATATTTCCTGCTCCGGCGGTGTGAGCGTCTCCAGGATCTCGTTAATGTACGCTTCCGACTCGCCCCGTTCCTTCATCGTCTCAACAATACTCTCCAACCGCTGGCTCTTTTCGATCAACCGCTTGTTGACCGTCTTATCGTGCGTGAGGCGCGTGATCGAGTTGTACAGCGCCTTGTAGCTGAGCTCCAGCAGCATCGACACAATCTGCGGCTGATTGACGTAGAACAAGAAGAACGACTTCGGTGCACCGGAATTTCCACCGCCCGGTTTGCGGAACGTTTGAATCTGCAAAAAGTTCTCCTCCAGCAGCTTGTACGTCAGCAGCTTTGCGTCCTTCGCCGGCACCATCGCTTCCTTCTGAATGTCCTCCTGCTCCACGTACTTCTTCATGCGCACGACCCGAAAGATGCGGGCCGCCTTCGAGCCATACTTTTCCACGATAATGTTCTCGATGCAGGCCCACGTCAGCTGCTCGAAGATGCGCTTCACGTTCACGGTAAACTGGCCGCCGCCCTTGGTGTCGAACTTGGACAGATAGTCGTTCGACTCCATCACCGAGATGTACTGGTCGAGATAGCGCAGCATTTCCACGTTCTGCGACTTTCGTTCGCAGCGCTGCCGCAGATCCACCAGCGCAATCGGGTTCGACACCGCTTCCCACGGGTTGGTGCGTTCGCGCATCAGCTGCAGCAGGTACTTCATGCATTCGCCCGCATTGCTATCGATCAACCGCTCGATCGCGGTCACCATGATCGTGTTGCGGAAGTCGATGTGAAACTGCTCCACGTTCACCACCCAGTGCACGTCCTCGTCCGGCACCTTGACCGCTTTGCCTTCGTGCAGTTCCTTCAGTACGCGCAAATCCAGCTCCGGCATTAGGAAGGGATTGGGAATGTCGTGGCACAGCTCCATCAGGTCGGCACCACCGTCGGACGGTTTCGGTTCCGGTGCACGGGTTATGTAGTTTTCTTGCGCCAGGTCTGCGAATTTGTCCCTCAGCAAGGCTAGCGTGTTGTTATCCTTGCCGTCCACGTTCGACATTGACTTGACGATGATGTACGAGGCGCACTGGGTACCCGAGCGGAGTAGTTCCTCCATCAGGACGGCCGATTCGTGGCCGAACTTTGTCTGTATCAGGTGCACGTAGCGGGGATAGCGCAATACCATCACTATGCGATCGTAAAGCAGCCGATACTCGTACCCGGTGCGGGCTTTGTTTAGCGAGAATCCTACCATATTGAACTTGATCAGAATGGCTAACGATTTGCATACCTAAAACGAAGCGAAACGCAATTACTGGCGATGGTAAATAGAAGGGGAGAGAGCCTTTTCGTGGGATGTTTACTGTACCTCTGATTTGGTCAATCCGGTCGATCGTATTATTTGCGACAAGGGTTTCGCGATCGATGCGAACAGATCGTCTACCACCGTTCGCACCACTTCCCCAAAGTGCTGCTCGATAATACGTGAACATAGCTTTCCTAGCTGAATGGACATTTTTTATTTTTCATTCGAATTCACTGCAACAACCACGCTTCCGGCATCCGGTGCTTGCCGTTGTTTACGTTTCCTACAGCCGGCTGCGCCTTTTGACAGCTGTCAGCCAGAAGCAATTTTGTAAACAAAACGAATCTGGTGCAGAAACGAAAAAAGGGAACCCCCGTGCAAGGTAAACCAATAAAACAAAGCGGAATTCTATCGATAAGACTGAGAGAGCTCGCAAGGCCGAGATGATAGTTGCCTTCAAGTGGGCCTAGAAAATCAAACACCTTCCCGGCGTAACCATGTATCAGCCATTGGAAAAGGAGAATTTATGCACCAAATACATCCGGATAGCGGTCGTTGTGGCGGCCTATTGGTGAGTCACGGCCCAGCTTGCACAAAACAGAGGTAACTAATTGTAACCGCTTTCCTGTCTGTAGGGTCATCTCTATACTTACCGTATTTGTGAACAAGGCCCTGCTGAGCGGGCTCAAGCTCGATGCACCGCTCTTTGTGACGTGGTTCCAGGTGCTTACCTCGTCGACGATATGTTTCACCATGAGCATGCTGAGCAAGCGGTATCCACGGGCCGTCTCCTTTCCGGAGGGCAATCCGTTCGATAGGGAAACCTTCCGCAAGGTGCTTCCGCTCTCGATACTGTTCACCGCCATGATAGCGACGAACAATCTCTGCCTGAAGTACGTGAGCGTGGCTTTCTACTACGTCGGCCGTTCGCTGACGACCGTGTTCAATGTGCTGCTGACGTACGCGCTGCTAGGCCAGAAGACCAGCCCGAAAGCGTGCCTGTGCTGTGTGATGATTGTGGCCGGCTTTTGGATCGGTGTCGATCAGGAAAGCTTGACCGAATCGTTCTCACTGATTGGCACCGTGTTCGGTGTGCTTGGTTCGCTCAGCCTGTCGCTGTACTCGATCCACACCAAGCGCACGCTGCAGCACGTCAACCAGGAGGTTTGGTTGCTAAGCTACTACAACAACGTCTACTCGGCCGTGCTGTTCATTCCGCTCATGCTGATCAACGGGGAGGTGCAGAAGGTGGCAAACTATGAACATTTGTTCGAGGGTTGGTTCTGGGGCGTGATGACGATCGGAGGCGTTTGCGGGTTTGCCATCGGCTTTGTGACGACGCTCCAGATCAAGGTAACGTCCCCGCTGACGCATAACATTTCCGGCACGGCTAAAGCGTGCGCCCAAACGGTGATAGCCACATCGTGGTATCAGGAAACGAAATCATTCCTCTGGTGGACGTCGAACGTGGTGGTGCTGCTCGGGTCCGCCTTTTACACGCGCGTTAAGCAGCTCGAAATGGACCAGACGCATCGAGAGCAAATGAATAGTCAAAAGGTATGAGTTAACATGTGCGATTAGTATGTATCTCTTATCTGCTTATACTAAAAAAAAGAACAAACGTACAGGGCTTGCTTTGAACACAACACTAAAAAGTGTATCTTAAAAAATAAAAATAAAACATAAACATAACGCGCTTGCCGAATGTACAGCTCTCTTCGAGAGATGGTCTTAACCAGCTTTCTCGTTTGCATTTTAGCTGAGTGCTTTCACTTTTGACTGTGGGATGTACTCGTGGCCCTTGTTCTGTTGCCACAGCTCGATTGCCCCGTTCACGATCATATCGGCCGTTTCTTGCTCGTTCTTGATCTAAAATGAGGAAGAAAGAAAGAAAACTTAGATAAACATTTTCTTACCCTCGTTTGGGCTCCAGTCTAACTTACACTGTCGATGCACTCGAACAGGCTCTTCTGATCAACACAGCGCAGAACTCGTCTGCGCAGCATGCGCAGTATTTCGATCATCACGAACACCACGATCTTAATCGCACCGCCACAGATCTTATCCCAGATGCGGATCAGGGCCGGTTCCGACAGTACCCCGGCAAAGAACGACCGGTACCAGTCGGCCAGCGGCAGTGCGGTTAGCATATCACAGGACTTCAGATGGATGTACAGCCCGCTGTCTTCCTTTTCCAGTATCGTGTACGTCAGGTCGGACAGCTTCCCCATCTCCAACGACACCTCCTCGGAGTAGTCGTACAGACTTTTCGCCATCCAGTACGTTTCGATGTCGTTGTCGAATATTTCTAGCAGCACTTTTGTGATGTTGCAGAAATGGCTTTCTTGCTGGAAGTACAGAGCTACGCATCAGCTAAATGTCCTTTTCTGTCTTTCCTGCACACTTACAGTGATGTCTCGGCCAAGGTACAGTTGTTTCTTCTCCAGCAGCCACATCGCGTACAGCACCCTCGATGTCGGTGTGTTCTCGTCCACTATTCGCATAATTTTCAGCGCCTTTAGTAGATCGTTATACACGGCTACTCGTTGTTCCATCACATATTCTCGCGACTTGTCGTAAACCGGTGTAACACCTGAAGGGAGAAACAGAGTTCCGTGCAGTACATCCCGCCCCTTTAATCCATGCCAGCCAGCATTTCCCTTACCTAGCAGCGAGTTCCATAGCACGGTACGATGTATTTTGGGTACGGTAAAGCGTATGCAGAACTGTGTAAGCTTGGTCAAATTGAGAGGTTTCTCCTTCAACAGGATTTCGAGCGATTTTCTCTCCTCCACACCCCGACAACCGACCTTTTCGTAGTACGTTGACCGGAAGTTACGTTCATCTGCCATGCTCTACAATCGAATTAATATTGCCAAACGGTGGACCGACTCCGCAAAACTTCAGTTTGCATCCGATTCCGGAAAGCCTGTGCTCCTTTCTTTGTGCAATTTAGCTTATTTTGAAGCAAATCGTGTACGGAAAGGTGGTAACTTACTAATACACCGACATGGGTTTGTTGACATTTTGAACGGCACCATCTGATTGTCAAACGCGCAGGAACTAGTGATGGGTCATTCGGTTCATTTCACGACCCGACCCGGAGTCGGGTGCGAGCCCGTCGGAATCGATTCCGACCCATGGGTGCAACGAGTTCGGATAGGTTCATCCCGTCCCGTGGGTGCAGCAAGATTTGCTCGGGTCGGATCAAAGTAGGCTCAATACCTCGCTTATGCTTTCTCGTACCTACTGATAATTCGGGTCGACCCGAACTCGTTGCACCGAACTGAACGGGTCGAACTAAACCTTCTTTGGCCCGACTAGATCCGAAGTCGCTGCACCAACGGGTCGGAGTTGTTTATAGTTTCTTCGATCTATCGGAATCGTTGCTCCAACTGAACCTACATGTATCTTTCGGGTGCATCCGTACGACTCCGATGTCGCTTACGGGTGGCTCCGACCCGGTGGGTTCGGGTCGACCCGCCCATCACTAACATGAACTGGATGGGGTTGGTCCTATGAAAATACTACACATATATAGTAGGCATGTTTGAATTTTAAACCGATGTCTTAGGCCGTTATTGCCTTTCTCCGTTAGGTTGCAGAATAGATTTTGTGGGTTTTGCTGGTGTGTGCCACCATATTACGCTCCTGATTTTTGTCACAAACGGCATTTTTTTTTCTTTCCACATTATTTTAACTAACAAAACACCATTAGCTTACAGACTAATGAGGATTTATCAGATCGATAATAGCGATTCCGCCTTACCAAAGAGTGGAGAAGTCTAGGCAAAATTTCTTCCTAAACGATTGTTTCTTTGAAGCTGTGCTGAAACCCTTCCCATAGTCAGCTGTTTTTAAAAAAAGCTTTGCAAAATAGGTACAAAATTTAAGAAAAAAGTAATCAGTACTCGTAGTTTCATATTTTTTAATTTTATTTGTAAATCCATTTTTTCAACATTCAGTCCTCGGTAAAGAAGTGTCCAAACATTCGCTATTTTTTGTAGTTCTTTATCCTAACTTACTGTCTATAGTGGGTGGAAACATAACATCTGCTAAATCCAGCACGGTAAAAGCAACGCTTATGCCTAACCTCTACAGCTTAAAGCAAAGGAAATGCTAATGCAATTAATAAAACCCCCCCAACGTATATGTGTATGGGTATGTATTCGCGCTGAGAAACAGTGTAGACATTTTTGGGGAGTTAAACAATCCTAATATCTTTCGCCCTTCCGGCATCTATGGCTAGCCAAATTTGCCTAAAGCTATATTCCACCTTCGAATGCACTTTGTGTACGGAGCACCTAATAATTGTAATATTTCACATCCACACACACATACAAACACACTACACCGGCACTGGCTGCATGCGACCACTCCCTCTCGTTGTACTATTAAGTTCCGGATTACAGCAAATTGCCATTGTACTTAGTAAACGCTTCGTCCCAAAACTGTAGCCGCATCGCTTCGGGGTTATTTTTGCGCTCGAGCGCGCCGGTAATTTCCAGATAGGGAAGCTCGCTCATCGTGTTCGGTATGACCGACGGCCAGGTGATGCCCAGCAGCAGTTCATCCTCTCCGAACGGGGTCGGATTGCTGAAATTTCAAATCGTCAAAGTAAAAAGGTCAATATAGGGGAAGGCAGGCATACAATGAAATTAATAGCAGCTAGAAAAGAAACATTAACAACGGCATCGAATTGTTCTTATTCCTCTTTCTTAGTGCAACACCAGTAACGAATTGAGAAAAGTTTAATTAGCTTTCTTGCCGATACAATGTCGCGCGCGTTAAAATGGACGGTATTGGTGCGCCATCTGTCGAGAGCACGTGGCACGCCGCATCGCCTACATGGATTGATAAATCGCTGCAGCGTGGTGATGATGAGGATGATGACGATGTGTGCGCACAAGAATAGGCACGCCGGATTTATAATTAAGGCTCGCAGTGCACGACCTGACACACCACACTTGTGCAGAGGGCCTGAGCACTGGCTCTCTACTTCGCACCACCTTTTCGCCATTCGTGATGGTCATCAATCAAGCCCTTGTTGGGGAATCTGGTTGCAGTTGGTTCGATTCGGTGGGACCATCTAAAGCCAGTCTGCACGGGACAGTAGCCAGCGCTGTTAGTTGATTGATTTTTTATGTTGCCGTTGCCACGTTGCCTCATTGCTGGATGGTTTTTTGACATTATTATTAACCGGCCCCCTCTCCCTGCCGGTGTACAGGTGCAGCGAATGGTAAATTAGCCGGCGTTACTCTATTACCCACTAGCCAGCTGCTTGGGCTGGGCCAAACTTTCTACCACAACCCAGGCCCAGCGTGCGCTCAGTGCGCAAAGCAACGATGTGCAAATTTCCCACCGCGTATCGTGTGGAAATAACACCCTCCGAAAATAAGGTTGTGCATTTAAGCTGTTACTACTACCACTTTTTCTGTTGCTGCACAAGCATACACACGGACAGACGGCAACAGCTCAAGCACGCTGACGATCGCCAATGTGCCGCAAGGGTCAGCAAGCTCTTGGGCAGTGGGGCTCGAGTTTCGGAACCGGCGTCATCACACACGCTATGGTCCCTATTGGGGCTTCGCGAAAAACGAGCCCCATCGATAGCTTCGTCCCTTGGCAGAGGTTAAAATTGGACGTAACCCTGGACTAGTGCTGCTTGCGGACACTATACCTACATGGGCTTACCAACAGCTACAGTGCAGCAGCAGCAGGTCGGTCTTGTACCGCACCCCATAGGCGGTACAGTTCGAGGGCGGCTGTTGTGCCGCAAAGGTGCGAAGGAAAGCCGGTTCGCAGGGAATCGAGTTTTTCCAAACACCACGCCACGCCAAGAGCGTATTTTTCGCGAACCACACACACAGTCCGCACGGGGTTGATCGGTGGTCGGTGGGGCTGTAAAAACATTACATAAGGAAATGCGAAACAAAACCAAACAAACTGCTCCCCCATATTTGCTGCACTTTGAACGCACTCATACTCATACTCCGACTGTAAGTCCACCGTACCTGTGTAGGATTGCGCCCTACACTAGTTTACCTTAAACTCGCGATTCGAGTTTCAAAGGGAGCAAAAATCAGCACGATACCAAATACACCTGAGAGCGCTGACAAGTGTCAAGTAAGAGCTACCCGCCAAGGACTCTGTACAAGATTTGCCAGCTGGGTGATTTGAAGATATAGAACAATAAATTCTGATTCCACAATCTGTGCTGTTAACTGAATTCTGCATGTATTTCTTGGGGTACTTATTCCAAAGTGCTGTGTTCCGCTAGCGATGTTTACATTTTGGGGCTTAATTTCCCCTCTTTCCGTGAACATACAAATGTTTCTTATTATTAGCCAATACATCACCCATGATTTACATAACTAATCACGTAGATGGCGCTACTATGAAGTGTGGAGTAGTTGTGTTATTGCCTCGAGATGGCGCTGCTATAGGTTTAAGGCTTAATTCACGTGTACAACAAATTGCCTACATTTTGGCGCATCTAAATCCTAAACATTCTGCCACCTTAAATTGGAACCAATTTAACCTGGTTTAGGAAACACGTATGATCTATTGGTTTTGTTATTGTTGTGCCCTAACTGTTACTCACTGTAACTACTCTTGAATGAACATCCTATTGAAGGTACTTTCGCGGGATACATTGAAATCTCTTGCCAATGGACACTTACAAGATAAATTATTTCTTGCCTAATTCAAATTCCCTGTCGATTTTGTATGTCCCATTTTACGATTACGATATACTTTGCCAAACTCACTGTTAGATCAATACCAAATCTTTCGTTGCTGCATTTGCCGCCAAGGGTTGAGACGGTTTCTTGGAAGTTCTGCTGGGTTGTGTTCTGAAACACCCTTCAGTACATCAGCATCCGGAGGTTCACCGATGATAGCAGCTACGAAACGAGGTTTGAGACGACACACATTTGTCGCCATCAAGGTTGTCGGCACGGTAGATGATCCGAAGACTCGATCCAGATCCGCCTTCGTCAGGTTTACTGCTGCCACCTTGCTGATAGGCCTCAGATGTTGACACTCGTTGTTACACTCGATGCTCACCTGTCGAGTTTCTGGTTTCTGCTGCACACGATGCTCAATAGTTGAGAACCACTGCATCGTATTGGATCGGGACTCGATGTCTTCACTCGTAGTAGTTTCACGTTCCTCCAACCTCAAATTCGGTTCATCAGTCGTATCTTCAATCGCCGTCATGCACACTGTTGGATCGGCAGATGTTTCAACGGGTGCATTTCCACTCACTATCCAGCCGAATTTCGATTCTTGAAGTATCGGACGATGCTGACCAAAAGATACACGACGCTCCTTCAAGAACTCGTAGAACATCTCGGCACCAAGAATGACGTCCACACTTCCAGGCTGATTAAACGTCGGATCTGCCAAGATGTATTCAGCCGGGATGTTCCAGTTGCTGATGTTTACCGGTCGGGTTGGTAAATTTGCAGTAGGTTTGGGCAAAACCAGCAAATCGACGAAGAACGTATCGTTGGAGCAGCGGGATCGAATTGTGGCTCGTACCGCATGTCGGACGTTGATGTTTGAGCTGCCACCGATGCCCGATAGAGGAATGTTGACAAGTTTCCTTGGCAACCGCAGTAGTTGGGCTAGTCTACCAGACACGAAGTTCGATTGCGAACCGCTATCCAGTAATGCTCGTGCATGATGCTCAATCCCTTGGTCGTCCATGATGTTGATGATCACTGTAGATAACAGGACAGTGGAGGTAGCCTCTCCATTCACACTCAAGGCAACCTGAGGTGAAAACTGGCTTCCGGTCGGTTGTGATGTAGTTGAACCAGCTTGGGATGACTGCGTGGAGGTAGATGGCACATTTTCCGTCTCTGCCGTATCGTTGCTCAGCTCAATGTGAAGAAGCGTGTGATGACGTCTGTTGCAATGGCGACATTTCCTCTTAGATTCACACCTCAATGATGAATGTCCGGAACCAAGGCAATTGTAACATAGATGAAGAGTTTGTGCCTTAGCTTGTTTCTCACGTACGGAGAGTGCCAGGAAATCTGGACACTGTGCAATGGTGTGTTGTTCGCCACGACAAAGCTTACAGACTTGTACCGATGATGTGTAAGCTTTAGCACCTGCCACCTTGCCTTTCTCGCTTTTGTCTGGAGCACACTGGTCTAGCACATCACATTGCCTGCACAAAAATTCGAGCGTACTCTTCAATTCGGGAAACTGCCCTCGGGTCATAGTACGTTCCCACAGCTTCCTTGTTTCTGGATCGAAACACGACGCCAAGATGTGGGTGATGATTAAATCGCTGGTACCATCAATCTCCTTTTTCATGTAAGACAGTCCGTCTACATGAGTTTTGCACGTCTCCATTAGGTCACGCAGTCCACGTGCAGATTCTCTGGCGAGGGGTTTCATTTGAAGCAAGCCCGAAATATGTCCGTCAACAATTACGCGAGGATTTTCGTAACGGTCCTCTAGTATCTGCCAAGCACTGACGAAATTGTTTCCGGCGATGATGCTTGCGTTTAGAATGCCACTTGCATTGCCAATCAACGCCTTGTTCAGATGATGAAGCTTGACGGCATCAGAAGCACCAGATTGCTGCACAATGTTCGAAAACATTGATTTGAATTTAGGCCATTGGGAGTACGTTCCATCGAACGTTGGCATGGGAATGTTAAGATGGTGTGACGGTGCTATTACCACTGGATTCACCGGAGCAGATGCGGCACTCGGTGTCCCACGTGCAATCAATGTGTCCAATTGAATGCAAATCTTCGAGTATGCTTCGTCTTCAGCAAAGTCAAGCTCCATGTCAGCGGGAGCTAGGGCAATTACCTTTTCAAATATTGCATTCTGCTTGGCTTTTAAATCGTTCAAATATTGCCACTTGACGTTATGGGTAGATGCCGTGATTGTATTTGCTGTGACTTCTTCCAGTAGCTGAATGAGTTTGCGTTTCATACTGGAATGCAGAAGCCTTAACGTCTTAAGCTCTCTTTGTGTGGCCGAAGATTCATCATCCCCATAGTGGTACATTTGTTCAGCGACGACAGCTTGGGATGCAGATTGTTGTGAAGCTAGTGATGCAGCTTGTGGTGCAGCTGGTACAGCTAGTGGTGCAGCTGGTGCAGCTAGTGGTGCAGCTTGTGGTGCCGCTTGTGGTGCAGCTTGTGCTTCTTCTTGTGATGCAGGGTCTTCTACACGCTGCGATGTGGATCTAGTTGTTGGCATGATGACTTGTAGATGCTTCTCCTACTGATGTAGTGATGAATACACAAGGCGATGTCTAATACACCGCAAAATTGACGATAGGAGTTGCTCGTTTGTGGATGTCTTCCTCGTTGGGCCAAGGTTTGTGCCGTTGTCCAATACAACGCACTCTCAGTGATGAATTGGCCGCCAGTGGATGTCTTCCTCACAGGCTTCCACGCAGTACGCCGTTGTCCAATACAACGTTGTTTCAGGGATGAGATGGCCGCCAGTGGATGTCTTCCTCGCTGGGCCACGCCGTATGCCGTTGTCCAATACAACGCAGTTTAAGGGATGAGATGGCCGCCAGTGGATGTCTTCCTCGTTGGGCCAAGTTTGTGCCGTTGTCCAATACAACGCACTCTCAGGGATGAATTGGCCGCCAGTGGATGTCTTCCTCGTTGGGCCAAGTTTGTGCCGTTGTCCAATACAACGCACTCTCAGGGATGAATTGGCCGCCAGGGGATGTCTTCCTCGTTGGGCCAAGGTTTGTGCCGTTGTCCAATACAACGCACTCTCAGGGATGAATTGGCCGACAGTGGATGTCTTCCTCGCTGGGCCACGCCGTGTGCCGTTGTCCAATACAACGCACCTCAAAGGGATGAGTTGGCGTCCAGTGGAAGTTTCCGTCGCTGGCCACGCCGTGTGCCGTTGTCCAATACCACGCACCTCAAAGGGATGAGTTGGCGTCCAGTGGAAGTTTCCGTCGCTGGCCACGCCATGTGCCGTTGTCCAATACAACGCACCTTTATTGGGATGAGTTGGCGTCCAGTGGAAGTTTCCGTCGCTGGCCACGCCGTGTGCCGTTGTCCAATACAACGCACCTCAATTCACTGGTTCACTCTTACTTTACCGGCCTGGCCGGTATCCGGTTCGAAGGACCAAAATGTGTAGGATTGCGCCCTACACTAGTTTACCTTAAACTCGCGATTCGAGTTTCAAAGGGAGCAAAAATCAGCACGATACCAAATACACCTGAGAGCGCTGACAAGTGTCAAGTAAGAGCTACCCGCCAAGGACTCTGTACAAGATTTGCCAGCTGGGTGATTTGAAGATATAGAACAATAAATTCTGATCACCTGCTGGCAGCTGGCGTAACGATCTTGTGCGAGTCAGGCGCAATCACAGCAATGGCCAGTGAACAGTGAGTGGTTAGCGACGGCTTGACGCAATTGCGTTGTATTACAACGCACCTTTATTGGGATGAGTTGGCGTCCAGTGGAAGTTTCCGTCGCTGGCCACGCCGTGTGCCGTTGTCCAATACAACGCACCTCAATTCACTGGTTCACTCTTACTTTACCGGCCTGGCCGGTATCCGGTTCGAAGGACCAAAATGTGTAGGATTGCGCCCTACACTAGTTTACCTTAAACTCGCGATTCGAGTTTCAAAGGGAGCAAAAATCAGCACGATACCAAATACACCTGAGAGCGCTGACAAGTGTCAAGTAAGAGCTACCCGCCAAGGACTCTGTACAAGATTTGCCAGCTGGGTGATCAGAATTTATTGTTCTATATCTTCAAATCACCCAGCTTGGAGAATCGCTTGATCTGCATTTTGGTCCTTCGAATGGATACCGGCCAGGCCGGTAAAGTAAGAGTGAACTAGTGAATTGAGGTGCGTTGTATTGACAACGGCACACGGCGTGGCCAGCGACGGAAACTTCCACTGGACGCCAACTCATCCCAATAAAGGTGCGTTGTATTGGACAACGGCACATGGCGTGGCCAGCGACGGAAACTTCCACTGACGCCAATCATTCTTTGAGGTAGTGGTATTGACAACGGCACACGGCGTGGCCGTTGTCCAATACAACGCACCTCAATTCACTGGTTCACTCTTACTTTACCGGCCTGGCCGGTATCCGGTTCGAAGGACCAAAATGTGTAGGATTGCGCCCTACACTAGTTTACCTTAAACTCGCGATTCGAGTTTCAAAGGGAGCAAAAATCAGCACGATACCAAATACACCTGAGAGCGCTGACAAGTGTCAAGTAAGAGCTACCCGCCAAGGACTCTGTACAAGATTTGCCAGCTGGGTGATTTGAAGATATAGAACAATAAATTCTGATTCCACAATCTGTGCTGTTAACTGAATTCTGCATGTATTTCTTGGGGTACTTATTCCAAAGTGCTGTGTTCCGCTAGCGATGTTTACATTTTGGGGCTTAATTTCCCCTCTTTCCGTGAACATACAAATGTTTCTTATTATTAGCCAATACATCACCCATGATTTACATAACTAATCACGTAGATGGCGCTACTATGAAGTGTGGAGTAGTTGTGTTATTGCCTCGAGATGGCGCTGCTATAGGTTTAAGGCTTAATTCACGTGTACAACAAATTGCCTACATTTTGGCGCATCTAAATCCTAAACAGTACCGTACCTGTACCTAGTTTTGGGGCCCACCCTCACGGTTTGCCACGATTTGCCAGGACGGGCAGGGTGTGTGGTGCATGTGGTACATTGCAAACCATCGAAATAAAACGGTTCCAGCACGAGATGTGGGCTGGCTGGTGTTCGGACAAATTGGGAGTTGTTCCATATCCCGCCACGAGCACGATCCATCGGTAGAAGGTGTTATCTACTGCAAACTTCACCATTAGCTCCCAATTGTGTGTAGAAACATGTGTGTGTTTTTTTCTCTTTTGGTTATTGTCTTGCTTTGCAGCTTTTTTAAATTTTGCATAACTTCTTCACGCACAACTTCTTCATTCCACATACACGCGGATACATCATCATTCCCTTGATGCCCTAGCAGATTCCAACGGCACACACATACTCTCTCTCTCTCTCTCCCTCTCTATTATGTTAAGTCTCGCAAGCGTCATGTTAGTTTAACGCAAACATAAGCGAGAGTACCTAGCAATCAGATGGGATAAAATTAAGATTTCGCTGTGCGCAATGTGTGCCGCGCTTAACTTAAGCATGTGTGAAAATAACATAATAGCGTAGCTGTAAGTGGTCAATTAGTAGCATACGCGTGCGGTGTGCTTGTTTTTTTTTGCGTAGTTTTAATGACAATTGCCCCTCACTCGATGATAAGATACTAATTGCTTCAATGCACCCGTCGGCATCCGTTGCAATAAACTGTTACGGCTTAAAATGGGTCATCTTTGTTCTGAAAATTCAAATTTCTTTGTATTGGCAATTTCTTTAAGATTGAAAATTCAAGAACAACTGGTAATAACTTCAGATCAATATACTGAAACTGATCAAACTTACAACCTTAAAGAGTAAGTCATTTCCCGTACAACCCGTAACCGGTACAAATCCATTTAAATCTATAAATGTGTTTGTCCCAAAACATGGTTTTTATGGGTTGATACTCACAATTTTTTGACATCTTTAAACTGATTAACTTGATACTGTTACCAGATGTGATGTTCCATATTGTTTAATTGATCAAAATATTACCAGAAAATCAATTACCGCAGCTCGTGCGTCTTTTGGATCATTTATTGATTATTTACAGGGTTTCCCACGATTTATTGGATGGTTCCCATCAATTTTTGATGGGTTCCCATATTTTTTTTAGTGCGTTTCCACGATTTTTTTTGTAGTTTCCCAGAATTTTTTGGTCCAATTGTTTTGATATCCAATCGGAAAATACCAATAAATTACGGGAACGAACCAAAAATCTATGGGATACGACCAAAAAATCGTGGGAACGCATCAAACAATCATGGGAACTTATTATCAAATCGTGGGAAACCCTGTAATATATTGTAATGCGTAAATTTCAATTGGCACAATCTGTCAAACCAATAATTGAACAAGTTTTAAACGCAAGAAATGTCCGTTTGAGTACGTTTTGATCTTGATTGTGTAGCTCTATAATTCTATGGGAAATTATTGATCTTAAGCGAAAATCATTGATCTACTCATCAGACACATCGGCGCGTATAAAACCGAAAGTAATTCTTTTCGTGACTGTCCCCATCATAGTAAGGGCAAACCATCCGGGTTTGTGGTGCTAAAAAAGTATAGGAAGTCTTGTATTATATACGTCGACAGCATAGATCACCGATCGCTTAGATCGTTATGTCAAAAAGAAAACGATCCTCCCTGAATAAGAGTCCTCCAAGGTTACATCTAACAATTTTTTTAGGTTTTATAGGGAAAATTTCATAATTATAAATTCAAAAAAAAAAACAATTTAAACGAAGCTGTTGCACATCCAAGCATTTCCATTACAATAGGAATTTATGCAGATTATGATAACCAACTGGATAGGTTTTTTTTATCGTTTCTGCTCAAATCGGG
Organism: Anopheles arabiensis; assembly: GCF_016920715.1. Taxonomy (NCBI): domain Eukaryota; kingdom Metazoa; phylum Arthropoda; class Insecta; order Diptera; family Culicidae; genus Anopheles; species Anopheles arabiensis. The sequence continues at coordinate 24,543,197 of NC_053517.1, forward strand.
TCACATTTACTCACTCAGCCCAATTAACATTTCATTGTTACCCAAAGCAGCAGCTGCGGTAAACCGTCCTGTGCTTATTAATTTACTATTCCACTTCCACGGATTGTGTAACGATCAGCGCACATACACACATACAGAAAAAAAGAGAACGGCTGGAGCAACTCTTCTTAAGCTGCATCACTTTAAGCTTTAATTTAACATTTACTTTTGCGAAAGCCTACGCCCCTGTAAATGAACAGCCCTTTACATCCTGTTGACCAAAACCCCGTGCTGCATCGTGCAGTGTACTACTCTATCTCTGCTGGTAATAAAAAAGGGCACAAAACCCTTCTCAAAAGTCTCATCGCAGCTGCCACCCAGGCGCAAGCGCAAATTAAAAACGTTCGTATAAATTGTCTAAAATGTGGCCACACCAAAAACCCATTCCCATCTGACCCCGTTGACCTGGCCGCATTGAGTGCAACCGCACTGCAAAGTGTTACAACGGCCGAAAAGAAAACGACGGGAAGGTCGGTTCGCGGGGGGCAAAACAAAGCAGAAAGGTGCGTACGTACGCTCCCTCCCCCCGAGGGGCTGGGTAACCACGGTGGCTGTTATGATCAGCTGCTGTGGGGCAGTGTGTGTCAGTTTTCGGCAAAATGGGGTCACCCTTTCGGGATGTCCCGGAGTGATGGAGCGATGGCCGGTGATGCCAATGATTGCGCGAAAGGGTCGGTGCTATTTGCGCCCATTAACCTAGGGCTCTAGGGGGTACTGCAACGATGCGTTGACGCAGCAAGTAATAGCCAAGCACGCCAGAGTGGCCAAACGATTGAGGTTACGCACGGTTCATTAAACCTGGCTGAACAACGTGACGGACGGTTTTATCCCATCCGCGTGTTCGTTTCACATGCACACGCATCGTTAGCGATTTATTGCATGGTAAAAGAGAGGGGGGGGGGACGAAATTGGTGATTTTTTGTTTTCGCAAAATGATAAAAAGGCTAATTTAATTTTAAAAGTCATACGCGAAACAATCAACCTTTATCAAAGCCTGGAAAATGCCACAAAATTGGCGGCTTTTTTTGTAATGGTGCCTCTCTCTCTCCCTCTCATTTTCGTATTATAATCAACTTTACAACATCACAAAGCTGCTAGCGCGCGATCGTGATCATATCATAAACCGCAAACGCAACAGTATCATAACCTTGAGCATAATGTTATCGCTTAGTTTTCGGCTTGGTTTGTGTTGCTCTGGCCACTTGGGTGTCAACCTTGACCGTCCGCTTTTCAAGCCGACTGTGGTGTCCAACTGCCACCGGTCCATCCCGCATCTCCGGCCGCTGATTAGTATGCGAAAATGTCCTAACGGCGTTCGCTAACGGTGAAATCATCGCATCGAACCGTCCGAAACGATTGCGCAAACGTGACTTCCAGCCCCAGCACAAAACAAAACCCAAAAAAGTCGTTGCAATAAAAGAGCAGTTCGACGACCACAGCCAAAATACCTGCCAAACAAATGGCAAGAAGATGCGCACCAACCACCACCACACCACCACGCACCTTGGGCTACGTTGGGAAAGGCTACGCTGTGCGAAAAGCTGCTGCCTTTCACATCCCGCCCGACGTGCGGAGCGCGATAAGGGAACGAAGTGACCGTACGAAAACGGTCCAAAACATGCTGCACCCTTAATGTAAGCCTGCTCCATCCACTCTACTTACCCGTACTTGGCAAAGTTGGACCACATGCGGGTCATTTTGTGCATCACCTGCAGCTCGGGCGAGGTGTTGTCGAGCCGCAGGTTCAGCACGCCGAAGTGGAACAGGTAGCCGAGCTCGTCCCCGTGACAAGCGCCGGGCCAGTCGATGCCCAGTATCCGCTTGTAGATGCCGAGCGCACCGTCGTACGCGAACCGGTAGACCCAGGTCGAGTTCAGCCCGTTGTGGGACGCGTGCAGCCGGGCGTAGTCGGTGATGCCGTGCAGGAACATCACATCCGACATGAGCTGTATAGGAAAAGAGACGGTGGGTTAGTGTTTTAGTGTCTGACTCGTCCATTCTTACGCACACACTCCGGGCACACACTTACGTTCATCATCTCCTGTACCGTTTCGTTCGAGACGTGCCGGTCGCCCATGTAGAAGCGCTTCATTCGGGCCGCGAACTCTTTGCCCTCGTCCGATTCCCGGTCAAGCTGCAGGTTCAGCGGTATCAGCCGCTCGAAGTCACCGTCGATCGTTTGCAGCAGGTTCGGATCCTTGCGCAACCCTTGCATTCCAAACATTCCGAACCAGTGAGAGAGAGAGAGAGACAGAGAGAGATAGAAAACCCGTTACTAACCCATCTACTAGTTCTTCCCCCTCCACACGATCGCATGATCTCTTACGTCGCATAAACAGCATCGCCTCGTGCGAATTGAACCCGACGATCACGGGCACGTGGTGATAGCGACCGCTCTTCAGCAACTCCAGCGGTTCCTCCACAATCAGCGGCTCCTCCTCCGATGCGTCCTCCCCGGTCCAGTTCTCGAGCGACGGCACAAACGGCAGCCCGATGCTTTTGCGCACATCCTCCGCGGTAAGCGTCTTGAGCGCGGCGTCCACAATCTTCTGCGGGCTGGCACGGCGCAGCTGCTCCAGCAGCTCCTCCGTATCGTTCGTCCGAATGCCCAGCAGCTGAGCGAGCTTGAACGCTCGCTCCTTCGTGTCGCGTGCGATCGCCCACGGGTTCAGTACGGAACCGCTCTGGGCGATCGCCTTGTGAAACAGGCCCTTCGACAGCGGCGACAGCGTGAGCAGCTGCACCGAGACGGACCCCGCCGACTGGCCGAATATCGTCACATCGTCCGGATTGCCCCCGAACGCGGCAATGTTTTCCTGCACCCAGCGCAGGGCCAGCACTTGATCCTTCAAGCCCGCATTGCCCGGCGCATCCCGCCCAACGCTTAGGAAGCCGAGCGGTCCGAGCCGATAGTTGAACGTAACCAGCACGACCCCGTTCGGGACGAGATAGTCCGGACCGTACAGGAACGCGTTGCCCGAGCCGAACGAAAACGCACCACCGTGGATCCACACCATCACCGGGAGCTGCGGGCTGTCCTCACCGATCGGCAGCTCCGGTGAGTACACGTTCAGAAACAGGCAGTCCTCGTTGCCCTTGAAGTTATCCAGTATCATGTTGCGGTGCGGGCAGACCGATCCTTCGCGCGTTGCGCTCCGGATGCCCTTCCACGGTTCCTCCGGCAGCGGGGCACGGAAGCGTCGCTCGCCCACCGGCGCCTGCCCGTACCGGATGCCTTTGAACGCGTAGAACGAACCGGACCCGCCGCCCTTTACCTGCTGCAGCCGCCCCTCCAGTGCACCGTTCTTGGTGAGGATGATGGCGCGCGATTCGCGCTTGAACGAGCTAACTACGTCGCGCACGAAACCCATCGTCGTGCGCGGTATGATGCGCACGAGCGAGTTGATCGAGTCGGAGTCGCGTGCAATGCCGGTGAACGTTTTCCATGCCGCCGTTTCCTGTTCGGGTTCCGGTGGGAAGGGTGCAAGAGAGCGGTTAGACAAAGTTGGGCCATTTCTCCCCCTGCTCCCCCCCCTCCCCCCATGGTACCGCTTGCGTAGGGAATATTAATTTCACGCGAAAGAGGGAGACTTTTGAAAAGCTGCCGTTCGATGCCAATCAACTTCCTTTGGATGGGTTTTAATGGCTCAATTTGAGCGCTAGTGCGTTGGGTGTGCCAATGATGTGATGTCTGATGAAAAACCAATTTGTCATGCACCTTGTTACGTAAATAAATAACCAGAAGGCTACGATGGCCGCAGTGGGTCTAACAGTTGTGGAATTAAGTGGCCCAGAAACCCAGAGAGACAGGTTAAGGCTGCTCAGAACTTATTCTGATCATTATACCAGATAAATAGCGGATATAATAGATTACAGGGTTTTCCAGGAGTTCTCATAGCTGTGACACTTAAGAGACTCTTTTTTATGCGAAATGAACCAAATGTAATAGGAATTGGACTCTACAGAACCCTAGTTAGACAAATCTAATAAGAAATTCCAACAGTCCAATTTCCAACGTATGAAATTTACTTCCCATAAGAAAGAGTAAAGGAAATGTTCCACAACTAACTAACCCCTGGAAAACCCTGTATGTTTTAGCAATAAAAAGAAAGGTTAAGAAGTCAAACACGATGATCGTGGTTGATATGATAAATGCACAAATTGAAAAAAAACACAAAAAAGAGAAAACTATACAGCAGAACAGGCTTACAGCCAGGGCCCCTTCTAGTATCAAGCAGTTCCTACCCCTTCAAACGCTCCAGTGCACCATCGCGTAATGTTGTACGGCCTTCGATGCACCTGTTGTTGTCGTCGCTTCGGCAACCCCGGGCATTAATTAACAGTCAAAGCAAGAGTTTTGCTTTTGCCACCTCTATCCCTCCCTCCGCCCAAAAAGATATCACCCGGTGCCGGTCGTAACCTTGCCATTGAGAAAGGTTATTTCTTTCCTCTCCACCGCACTCTCCCCATCCACACGCTCTTTCGCTATGTTTTCTTTGCCACCCGCTGCCCTAACCCCCCCTCCCCTTCGATCAGTGACCGTGGGCACACAATTTCACTATTGCTTTCCATCCTCCGGTGCATCGCATTACACTAGCATCCGCGCATCGGTTGCTGTGCGTTCGCTTGCGGGAGCGTTTTACGGAGGAGAGCGTGTGTGCCGGGCGGGTGTGCCGGAGTTCACCGAGACCTTCTTTGCTTTCCGCATCCGTGGTGGCCTTCGGTGGAGATGGGGAAGATACGTTAAGCGAGCAGTACACCGCGACTGGTACACTTACCATCGTGAGGTCACGTACTGTTAGGGGCGCTCGCTGGTGGGCAGGGCGAGAAGGTATGTCATTTGCCATTTTCTGTGTCAATTTTCAATGCTCACAGTGCACGGTGGTTTGACGAGAAGCGATTGCTTGGGGGGTTACTTCTGCTTCATTTGCAGAAGGTGGAGGAGGATCACCTGATGCGAACGCCGCTAATGTACGTTCCATGTTTAGTGACTCAATCGTTTCGTTTGCGCGTTGTTTACGGTAGACAAATGTTGGTGCGTCATTATCCGTGGTTGTGATTTAAAGGGTGGAAGAAACCAACAAGTTCCCCGATTGATCTCTTTGTACTGCAAGCGCTTCCACTACACTTGTTAGCTCGCCTTAGAGCAATCGTTTTGTCCGCTTGTGGACAAAAAAAAAAAAAACGCTCGCTAATAGCGCCAGAATGGTGAAAGATTATGCCGTATTAATAAAGCATAAGGACAAGGGCACGTCACGTCTTAGTGCAGATGAAGATTAATTAGGAGCCCTTCAGGGTCACGCGCGGGCCGGCTTAGGCAAGCAGACAGACTAGAGGGCTGCAAGGCTGTAAAAGGCGGCACTGATTGATACGCGATTTTTTCCCACCGACACACAACTGCTAATTGAAGAATGGAGTTCAAAGCTTGACAAGTTTGTTTAAATATGCTAGGAGATGTATGTGCCCAGTGTGGACCCGGTGAAAGCCTTCGCACCTTTTGCGCTGACACCGTACGTTGATCGTTGATCGTTGTTCGGTCAGCTGTTCGCGCTTGCATTCACTTTTATCTTTAGCCAGAAAGTTTGGTTCGTGCATTAAGTGGTCAAATATTTAACTTTTGCTTTAGCTGCAGTTTAAGAATGATGCCTTTTATTTATTTATTTTTACCCAAACGCCACTTTCTACCAATTTGAATAGCACTCCCTTGGCCGCCAAGACGATGGATATATGCTTGCAAAGTAATATTTGTCTTTCTTGGGCCTTTTTTCCACTGATTAATGTCACGTCTCTTGGAGTGTGAGTGACAGTAGAAGAGCTTTCTAAAAATACCCATGGTCCCATTTACCCAGCAGCAACCTGAACATGATCACGAAAAGTGAATGCTCCAAAAAAAACCATAAAAAAATTAAACGAAAGATGCCAACACCCATGTGCATCGAAAAATCGGCATTTAAAATCACTGCTTCCAAAGGTGTTTGCATTATTCAAACTCGCAAAGGAAAGACATCAACGTAGCGGCAAGCGACGAACCTCTTCTCTTCCCAGCAAGTGACACCCACTCGCTGTACGCTCCCTATTTGTGGATAAATTCGTTGTGTGTTGCCACTTCTAGCTTACCTTCAGTTTGTTCGATAATTGGCCAGCACTGGCCAAGGCTTCGCCGAACGTGGACGGTGGCAGGGCATAGCTGGAGTGGACGCCGATGGAAACGAGCGACAGGATCAGCACGCGGATCGCGTACATTGCACGCGTGTCTGGCGAAACCGGTGGCCGGTGTGACCTTCGGCAGCGTATTAAAGATAGCTTCCGTTCTTTCCTACCTTCCGTTTAAGGATGTCCCGTTCCCCGTGGAACGCTGTATCCGCGCGTGTATCCTGCGAAAGGAAGTAAACATACAGTGAACTAATTTTCGATGGATGAACAATGAACGTGGGGAATAGGTGCTGCTGAAAGGGGGTCGGCATTGGCCCACCAATCAAGCACCAATCAGTGTCAGCCAGTGCTGTGTCACAACCATTTCGTGCATGACCAAACGTGTAGGCTCACAGCATCGCCACCGTCGGGTGTTGTGTAGTGTGTACACAGCCAACACCTTCGCTTGAGAAAACCGATAGCCCTGAAAGACATCCGCGATTTCGATAAGATTGTTTGAACGCGTCGCTTTTTGTGCGATCGATGATACGCGCGGTATTACGCGCGTCGATACGTTGCTTTCTTCCGTGCACGGGCTGCGCATGCACACGCGGGCGAGAGCGTTCGAAGATGCTACCAGCCGGTAGCAGTTTGACGAAACCGCGGTGTGTAGTAACTGAACATGAATGTTGCGTGCTCTGCCATATGCTGCTCGTCAATCCAACATGACCGATATGCGGCAAGCGCAGCGTATCTTGTGTTTTGAACAAATACCAAAACCGTTCCCATGCTTATGCTCGGGCGCTCGGCTTCAGACGCATGGAACTACACACTGAGCCACCAAATCGTCGCCGCCGCCGCACACACGTATTGCCTCACGCGTTCATCATATTGATGATGATCGCGATGCGAACGATCGCTTATTATATTTGCATGTTTGCATTCGATCGTAACACCGTGGCTTGTGCCTTAACGCAGGCCCCTCCGCACACTGGTTCACCTGACCGCACGGGCGATCTTCGTGCCTTTCTCCGGTCCGATCGATAGGCGTTACTCAACGCGAACAGGTCTCGAGCGAAATATGTGCCAAAAATACCCCCCACACACACAGATACACACACTCACACTGTACACTGACGGGGCGAACGGGCGACTGGGTTTGTCCTCTTTTCTTTGCGCTCTAATTTAGCTGCGAAGATCAGGCACGTTTTGCGACACACAAATAGAAGCTACCCGGACAGAAAGCTTTAAAGCTCTGGTTTGGTAGAAATGGTTGTTGCACACCACACATTCCCTCCTGCCGTTCACTAATTGATTGGTTAGTACACACAAACCTTTAATTCTTATTTCTAGTTAACGGTCACTGAGCGCGATCCGATCGGAATGGAACACCCCTAATAATAAATATCAACGGGACCGTTGTATGCTTTGCAGCCGTGTCCGGTTGCGGCTGATGCTGGAGCTCGACTGAAACCGAAAGCAGCGCGCTGGTTTTCATATTGCGAGCGACGCGCGAGGAGGCTTCTCTTCCCCATTGCGTTCGGTCGTTCGGCGCACCGGTTGCATAATGCCGGTGGCGGTGGCGCAGCAACCCGCGAGTCGCACACGCAAGCACGCGAGAACAGCAGCGCGGCGTGGCCTGGGGGAGGTCTGAATCTCGTGGCACATGCACCGGGAAAGGAGTGCAGCAACCGAACCGAGCTCTTGTGCGAACCGCGAGCGATCGCTTGCTCGTTTTAAAACGGATGGGAAGGCGCGCACGAATGCGAGAGAGAGAGAGAGAGCCAAGAGCGCGCAGAGATGTCGTTCAGTTTCGGGAGAAGGGGACAACATTCAAGCGACGCTGCGAACCCTGTGGGAGAATCTTTTCGGACCGGCTCCTCCTCTTGGATGCGCGCAGTGATTCCTTTCCCTACATTTTGGTGGTTTGATCGTAATTCATGCACCGAGCTGAATTGAGAACTGGTTTTATTTTCGGACACTGCGAAATGGGTCAAGCGGTCATACGCAGGGTACGCGCGTTAAAGGAGGCCACATTGCTTTTCCCTGGGCAAATGGGCAGTAAATTTGGGAAGGCTCTCTTTTCCCGTGACCCACATTGCAGGCGGTACGCGCCCGACAGTGCAAAGACGTTCTGACTTCAACCCCATTTAAAAGCGAACGCGAGCGATTGCCTATTGCCTTTAGCCATCTTCGGGACAAGGCGGGGTAGCAGCTGAAAGGAAACCCCGTCCCCACCTGTCGCGCTGGTTGTCGTGGTCTTATCGTTGACTAACCGGCGTGTTTTGGAAAGTGAAGGCATCAAAGGTTGCCGTGCTCAATCGTGCCGTGGGATTTAAAAAATGTGTGTAGTTTGATTGATTTTCGATTTTATTATACTATATCAAAAAAGAGTTCTGTATGCGTGTTTATGCAAGTGTATGATCGTTTTGTTCACTGTGTTCTATGTATCATGGGGATGTGTTGTATCATGTGTACGTGGCGTGTGTGTGTATGTATATTACAGACCGTGCGGAACCATGGCGGGAAAAGCGTCTTCACGGTTGCGCTGCCTGTCCCGCTGGTTTGCCGCACTGCTGCATGCTGCATTTCGTAAATATAATTGTTTCAGTTTTTGTTGCGTGTGTGTGTATATATATAAATATAAATACAGTAGAGAACCAGAACTTTGTTGGCGATTTGAAATTATTAGATCAGAAAACGAAACGAAATGCTCACTCTCATTCGCACTGCTGCTGCTGCTGCTTCTCTCCACCAACAAAAACTGTCCATCTTGGGCACACGCACAAGTCTGCCTCCTTCTCTACTTCGCGGTTTGGATGTGTGTAACTTCTATCGTGCATGTTTGTTTGCCGTTCATTCATCAATCCCCACTCTCCGACTTAGTCTTTGTCTTTCTAGTTTCCGCTCATCATAATATGCACTGTCCTATCGTATTTTTTGTTTTCATCTAAACGTTCCCAGCCGATGTGTCCTTTTTCTCCCAGGTGATGTGCCCCCTTATGAATTTGTCTTTCCGCATTGTTTCTATGTGCGCATGCATTAACCTGATTCTGATCCCGCTGCCGGTTTCGGGGTATACATAAAAAAATGGATAACGCATCATTAGACTGATCAGAGTGGCTGCTTTTCCTTCTATGCCCTAATGCTTACGGTTCGATTTGTCCGCACAATCGGTCGTTTTCGATTGTAAATTTGAAGCGAAAATTAGAAAGAAAGAAAAACTGGAAATAGCACATTTCTAAAGCACATTAACAAACAGTAACAAATTATATACTCATTCTCAAGAAGGGAAGGAAAGATTGCTGCCAGTTGGCAATCTGAACCAGTACCGTAGTAGTGTGTTAAGTAAATTAGCAACTCTTTCTTTGTTCTTATTCGCAAATCATGCCACTGCCGTGAAAATGCAGAAAGCATTCACTTTATCTGAATGGTTTGGTTAGTGCAGAGGGTACCGAAGTTTACAAATGTGCTACACCAACTACTTTCACGTGGCGGCGTGAAAACTAAGAGCATAATCGTGAGCAAAACCGATGATTACGATGATTGTGTAGGGCGAGAGATGATGATCGTTGATAGTAACAGTACATGATACCGTGGACCGTCCTAGAGTAGCGCTGATCCTGGTGGCTTTAACATGAGGTTGTGGGACGCAATGTCGCATTGAACAAACGTATAAGATTTCCTCCCTGCCGCTGCTGTTGCTGCTGACCCCTCTCACACATTCTCATGCAGCTCCGTTGGCATCTTCCTAGAATCTTCTGCCCGACGCTGGCTGACCGTACCCGGAAGCGGAACTACGATTGGATTGAGGCGAGTGAAAATAAGTGCATCGACGGTTGGATGGGCACCTGTAATGCCCTGCTACTGCTTACCGGTATCCCGAGGAGCTACTGCTCATGGAAGGATAAGATTGACTATAATCTGTAGTTTGTCCCACTGCTGCTGCGGGGTCCGCCGAAGCTTGTGAGTAGCCGCCAGCATATGAGCTAATGAAAAAGAAAGGCAAACGACACAGTTAGTCGTACATCCACACCCACACACACACCTTCGACAATCCTTTAGTTTTGCTTCAACGAAAGTTACGAAATTTGCTTCAACGTACTAGCTATCTGCCGTTGCTGGAGCTGAAGATGGCCATCGCTGGTAGCTGGAGGATGCTTGTGTAGTATCGTACCCGTAGCTACTGTAGCCGCCATCGTAGCTGGAATAGCCATCGTAATTGCTACCGTACGTTCCCCGGCTCGGATCGGAGGGATAGGATGGCAGTGTAAAACCGCGGCGGTCCTCGCTGCTAGAGTGCCGGGTACTTCCATAGCCCCCGCCATTGCTGCTGTAACCGTACCCATAAGCATTGTTGGAGGAACTGTACCCGGCATCGTTCCTGTAGCTCAGACGGGCGAAGAAGAGAAACAGAGAGAGAGACAGAGAGAGAAAGAGAGAGAGAGCGAGAGAAAGAAAGGTTACAATTTTGTTGATAAGTTGAAAAGCGTTTCAAAAATATCGTTCAAAAGCGCTTACCTATAACCTCCTTCATAACGACCACCGCCGGTACCATAGTTTGCACGTGCCCCATAACCTCCCGGAGTGCGAGCGGCACCGTACCCAGCGCCGACACCGTACGGCTGGCTGCGCATTCCACCGCGCGAGCCTCGCATCGGACCGGCGCCGGGACGACCGCGCGCACTGTCCATGCTGCCGCCTCCGACGCCGCCCGGCGGCCTTTCCCGCACCCGGCCACGCTCCACCACGATCGTCACACCCTTGAAGGTGGTATTGTGCAGCGCCTGGATCGCACTCTCGGCCATATCCTGGTTTTGCATGTGGACGAACGCGCACCGATTCATGACGTCGCATTCCGTCACCACGCCATAGTTCTCGAACAGCCGGCGCACTTCCTCCGGCTTCGTCGCCGGTGGCAAGCTGCCTACAAACACTTTAGTTCTCTGCGCGTCCCGCGTACCCACAGTACGGAAGGGGAAGGGGGGAGGCGATGATGTTGCGCGAGCACATCACCGATCACCGGGGTAGCGGTCAGCGGGGAAAGGACGAAAAGAACACGGTATTAGACGCTGGCGGAGCATTCGGCTACTCATCGGGTTGCTGCGTGCGGTGGTTTCGCCGGGAGCTCGATCCGGAGCACCGGAAATGATACCACACCGTAGCCACACAGCACCAACCAAAACACTTACCGGGATCATCGCATACGTCCTGCACTGCGACTGTGGCTTACTGCTAACGTGCTAAGCTAAGGCTTACGATGGTAAACTAAAACGAAATGTGGAACCAAACAGAACCAGGATGGTAGGAAAAAACAAAAATATTTTGTCTTCTCTCTCTCCAGGCTTGCGCCAACGTTTAAATGGCGTCTGCGGTGCGGATGGATTTCACTTTTCTCGCCCGATGACAGCCCGACCCAGTGACAGCTAGCCCTATCTCGCAATGACAGGTGCCAGTGTTGCCAGATGTGCTGCAAAGTGTGCGAATGGCAAGCGCACTGGCGGAATAAATAAATGCAGGATTTCTCTTCATTTTCTCTTATTTTAGCGCATGGTGCCGTAAGCATTTTTGGGAAGATTCTTCGACATGATTTTTGTGACAATGCTTAGATTATTTTTTGTAATTCCCCCGTATTTATCCGTCTCAGTTTGGAGCGGCTCATTTCGTTCCAAGAAATCAATGGTCATTGACATTAGTTTGACGTGCCGCCGGCGCATCGTAGCGGGTTTCAGTTGATTGAGCTATTTTCTTGGTAAACACGCGGAAAGCAAACAAATTCCGTAATTTCTGTCCTCTGTGTACTGTAGAGCAGCTAATTTCATACTGTATATGCGTCTACTCCGCTGCATATCGTTTACTCACTACTACAATGGTAATTATTAGTTTTCGCCCGATTTCCTCATTCTTCATAGGAGTAACCATCTTCTCTGCTCTTGCTACATTTCCAGGAAACGAAGTCTCCATACTTCTCACCGCGCAAAACGCGAAATTACGCCAAGAAAGAAGGCTTAACTCTGCTGCAGAAAGCTACCCAAGGGCTCAACCCGCAGGAAAAGCAAGCTTCCGGGAAGAAACCACCGGCACGCGGGTTCAAGGCCAAGGACGAAAGCAACAGTGCGGCGAATGGTGTCGCACAAGAGAAACCTATCAAAAAGGTGATCAAAAAGCGTGCAACCAATATCCGCACCGACGCACTCGCTGCTGTGAAGAATGAAATTGTTACAAAAGAAATGACTGACGAAACCGTCGTAGCACCGCTGCAGGGGAATGAAAAGACGCCAGAAAAGCAGCCAGACACTAACAGCGATGTCGAAGGTGGGAATAAAATGATGGGCACTAGCAGTGCAACATTACCGGGGACAGAAGTAAAAATTAAAGTCGAGCCTGTGGACGATATTGAGACTGCGCCACAGCTAACCAGTTCCGTGCTGGAGAAAACTCCGATCAAAAGCGAGCCAGCAGGGGCTGACCATTCCCCTATCAAACGAGAGCTCGAAATCGGTAACACTGATGACTCAACCGTCGCCAAAGAGTCCAAGTGGGAGCCCGAAAACTGGCGTCAGATGATGGAAAACATTCGCGAAATGCGCAGAGCCCATCTGGCCCCGGTCGACACGATGGGTTGCGATCAGTTCACTCAGGACCCCGGTGCCACGGAAGTGCCGGATCGTGTGAAACGCTACCACTGTCTGGTGTCGCTGATACTGTCGAGCCAAACGAAGGACAAAGCGAACCACGAATGTATGCTGCGGCTGAAGAAGCACGGTCTTACGCCGGAATCGATCGTTGCCACCGACAGTGCTGTGCTGCAGAAGCTTATCTATCCTGTCGGATTCTATAAGGTAAGTGATGAGAAGGCCATTTCTGTCCCGTTTGGTTGCGTGTGGAGTTTATTGAATATTGAAACAGTAGTGTTAGTTGGTAAATGGAACATCACTCGTGCGGCGGAGAGCTCGTCTGGCCCAAATTACACGGCGTCGGAAGCTGTCACATGTTGGCCCTTTTTCGCCAACATCTCCGTGGCGATCTTTTCCAGATCGTCCAGGCTGAGTTGGTGCAGCTTTTGTTCAAAGTCGTCCATAAATTTGGTCGTCAATCGCTGCGATTGCTCTTCCTGCAGGTAGCGCTTGAAGTGGCGGTAGATGACGTCCCGCAGTGGATCCGGCTTCTTGACCACCAGCGTCAGCTTCGTACCGTCCACAATGCTGCCATAGGAGGCGACAGTCTTTTCATCTGCCAGCGCTTTCCCCACCAGCAGCAGCTTCTGGTGTTCCACCGGTATGGAGCTTTTCTTCTCAATCTCTTCCTTAATCTGCTGAATTGTCGACTCTTCTGTGGTCTGTTGGGCAAAGAGAGAGAAAGAGAGAAAGGAGCCATTGTTTATATGCCTTTTTACCACATCCATGCACGAAGTATGGCAATAGCATGAATACGCACCTCGACAGAGTATTCTTCTCCTTTCAATATCTTAATAGTGAGCTTCATTTTGCTTAGCAATTTGTGTGAAACTGGTTGCGGGTTTCCGTGCCAACAATGAGTGCCGTAGGTTTCCTGCACGTTCGCTTTGTTTTGATGCTGCCAAACTGACGTGACATGAATACAGCTCCCCCACCCCTTGGGTGGTGAAATTTCAAAAACCACGCACCAGTGTTGCCAAACACCAATCATTCAAAAGCGTTTGCTTTTTCTATGTTTGCAGAACAAAACTCGCTTCATCAAGGAGATGTCCCAAATTTTAATCGACCAGTACGGAGGAGACATTCCCAACAGCATCGAAGGTTTGCTCAAGCTGCCGGGTGTGGGTACAAAAATGGCCCATCTTTGCATGCGCAGCGCCTGGAATATTGTGACCGGCATCGGTGTGGATACGCACGTGCACCGTATCGCCAACTGGCTGAAGTGGGTGCCGAAGGAAACGAAAAATCCGGAAAATACGCGCCAAGCACTGGAGAAATGGTTACCGTACGAGCTGTGGGATGAGGTGAACCATCTGCTGGTCGGTTTTGGACAAACCATCTGCACGCCGCGCTTTCCGCGCTGCAATGACTGTTCGAACGCGCCAATCTGCCCGGCACGTGGCCAACAGAAGATACGCAGCACGCCGATCAAGAAGGAGGTCAAGATGGAGGATTTGGAGTTTTGAACCGGATCTTTTTTCCGTTGAGATTAAATTACGTTTTTTTTTACTTTTTTTTACATCACCTTTGAGTACAAACAGAACAAAGTTCTTTCCGTGTGTATGAAAAATAAACGTTCAAAAACATATTTCTTTTTGTTAACAGAATCGTCTTCCGTTTCCGTCTGCAGCTATAATGTATATTTATCACTTACAAAAATCTCATCTCTCTAAACCAGTGCATTTCGATAACACAAAGGAGAACATACGGAGAAAGGCTCCCACAAAGAACAAACAGACAGTACCACCAACAACCGCCACATCAGCCTTATGAAACAACGCTACATTACATTATAAAATGGGGTGTCGTCGTAAATGCAACTCCGTCCTCTCATCCATCGATCCGCAGGTACCATCGTTCGCTGTTCAGACTGTTGCGACGCTTCGCGATGGCTACCACGGCCAGCAGGACGAGCAGCGAAACGACCGTCAGCAGCACGACCCCGATCAAGCTGCTGGCCGAGTTGAGGTCCGCCTCGACGTAGCTCATCGACAGCAGGGACAGCTGGCACTCGGCTTCCCAGTCTTGCGGTAGAATGTTGTCGTAGATTTCGAACATCCTTTCCAGCGGACACCGTGCGTCACATCCAGGCACGACCAGCCGGTACGGTTCGCCCGTGGTGTTTTTGTAGAACAGCTCCACGTACGCCTGGCCACCATTGGCGGGTTGCCGCAGCTCGAGCAGCACGCACGCCGCAAACGGTGGATTGTGCAGCTCAAACACACGCAGCGCATTCAGCAGGCTAGCGACCGTGACGTCGTGCGCACTGTACATCCACACGGAACGGTTCGGCTTGAGGGTGCCCTTCGCCTTCGAGCGGAACCGATTCAACATTTCCTTCACCAGTGGGCCCATCTTCAGGCGGGCCAGCTGGGTGGTGTTCGTTTTCACCGCAAACGTCATGGCGGAGACGGAACGCAGCGGTTCGGGATAGACCGTTTTGGTCCAGTCTGGCAGCGTAAAGTTGTTCAGCTCCTCGATCAGCAGCGCACTGTACAGGTTCTGCAGGGAGGAGAGCGAATCGTACCGGCGGCCCGTCTTCTCCGTCACGTACCGGTACACCGGCTCGAACGAGGCGTTGTACGAATGGTACGGTTCCGATTGGCGGTACACCTTCAGCGCGTGGTCAAACGCGGGACAGCGCTTCTTCGCCGCCAGCACACTGTCCAGCTCCTCCGTGACGGTGTGCACCGGGATCGGTTGCCAGGTGATGGCCGAGTCCCACACGTCCCGTCCCGTCGGTGGATACAGCCCGGCGAGATTCGCTTCCGCGCTCATCAGCGTGCGGTCGACGTCGGTGGAGCGTACGTAGATCTCGTTGTTGCTGTAGGTATCCTGCAGCAAGCTTGAGTACCGCTGACGTAGCCATTTTCCTAACAGCAAATGGCGCATTTTACCTGCCTGCAACAAAAGGGTGGAGTTGGGACATTATTCACCGTTTTGCAGGGCGTTTTCTGTTGCAATTAAATGCTGTTATATGACTTACGTTCACTAGCTGACCCCAATCGGCGGTCCAGTGGCTGGGATCCTTCCAAGGATCGTTCGGATACGGATCGATCGGAGTACGATCGCCATGGCGGAACAGCTGCAACGTACAAAACACAAAAGAACCGTGTAAAAAAAATGTTTTTGCCATTTAATGTGCCATCGACGCAAAAGATTGCGACGTATCACAAAAAAACACTGTCCCTTATCAACTTACAACATGGGCAAAAATGAGCTTCCCTTCACCATCATCCTTGCTGACCGTCCCGTTCGACGTTCCGCTGACGCCCAGCACCATTAACGTTGCCAGCAGCAACGCAGCAGTCAATGACCGTAATTCTACACCAATAAATTCGCCTGCCATTGCTACCTAATCACGAAACAGGCTAGAGCAACTCCCTGTACCGACTGGAAGCCTATCGATGGATAATTTTAACTAAACTATGCAAATTAATTCCGCCCGAAGTTAATCGACGGAGTAATGACTGCACGGCACGGCCTACGCTCACACGACTGGTTGCTTCACCGATTGCCCGAACCGTTGTTCCATATGGACGTTTTGCTATCTATTTCGGGATTTGCATCGCTTTGGCAGATCTTTCTTTTGTTTGTGTCTCTGGGATGGCAACACACTACCACACACACATACACGTACGCACAGACGCGGCACTGCTCACGTTGGGAGTGTGATAAGATAATGCTTAACGTGATAAAAGTGATTTTTATCGTAACTTCAACAACAACTTCCTCCTAAGCCGATTACCTCTCGCAAACTCAGCAATAGAAACTATTTGTTGAGTGTACCAAAAACGATACGCTTTTCCGTTACCCTTGCACTTGAAACCGTATGGCGGATTGAGCTGGTGTGCGAACCGGTTCGATGGATTTCGGCGAAGAAACTATTTTTTTCTAATTGCACGCTAATTAAAGACCAAAGTGAGTCGACCATTTGATGCAGGGAAAAGTGTTTAAAATATTCAACCGTCGACTTTGGTCCATGGAAAATATGATTGTGTTTTAATTTTCTTAGAAACCCGTTTATGCGCTGAACCGGTTCAGGGCTGAAGCAAAAGAATGGTTATCGGGCTGTAGCTCTAGCTCAAATGTAGCAATTGTGGCAGTCTTTCGTTTTTTTAAATTGACTTTGATGAAAAGAGCTCGATTTTCGGTTATACTTTCTGCTAAATTCTCCAAAACACTAATTTATTATTTATTTAACATAACATCAATCTTAATTTGCCAATACACCCCACCGGCACCGTGTAAATGCGGCTCAAGCACAGCTGTCAACCGTTTGCAGTTTGACAGTGCATGCGTAAAATAAGAATATTCTTCTTTCTCCTCTTGCGCTCCTTATTACTCACAGTGTTCTTCACGTCTTCGTGGTGGCACAGAAGGATTTTCGTTTGGTAATTTTCCTCTACGCGCGTCGGTTTTTCCAATTGGCGGCCGTACGGACGGCCCTTTGCGGTGGAAAATCAGGCACAGCGCATCGTTCGACCGTCGTGCGCTGTCGCCCAGCCGTCGGTAATAAATCGCGCGTTTCAGGTGGCGCGTACGGTTTTGTACGGTGGGTGGTGGGATACAACGCGTGTGTGTATGCCCTAGAAGTTCCACATCAACCATCGCCGTACCACCTCCCACCCATCGCCTCCCCCCAATCGCGGCTGTCGATGGCATTGCATTCGAACAGCGCACGGCATACAGCTGCAGTTTCCGGCGGAGGGCACGCATCAGCTCCTTTTCCAGCGCGCATCTAGGCAGGGAATAAGGGCACACCGAAAATGTCTAATAATACGCGCGATGGGAATGAAAATTTCTGGCCCCCGAACCAGCAGGTGCAGCCGCCACTGCCGCCGCCGCATCACTACGCCGCGCACGCACAGCACCAGTTCCACCAGCAGCTGCATCAGACGCTGCTGCAGCAGCCAGTAGTGCCGCCGCAGCTGCTGCCCCATCCGCAGCATCTGTCGTACGCGGTTCCGACCGTGCCGGTGGTAGCACCGTCAGGGGCACCATACTACCACGGCGCCGCTGGCATGGTGGACGGCTATGGTGCGAGCGGGACGGGCTTTTCCATGCACCATGCAGCGCACCAACCGCTGGAGGATGAGTACTCGGATGCATACGGGCAAGCGATCAAGGTGGTGTATCAACCGCAGCAACATCAGGCCAGTGCTGTCACTGCTGCTGCTGCTGCTCCCGGTATGATGCCCTGTGCGCAGGAAGATCCAAACCAGAACCATGTCGTGCAGGACAAGCAGGGCTACGAGCTGTTTTCCAACAACAGCAGCTTTATGCTGGCTGCTCCAGGGTTTGGATTTACCCTACATAACCCACAGCAGCAACAACAACAGGAACAGCCACAACAGCCACAACAGCAGCAACAACCGATGTCCCAGTTCTCTTCAATGTCTCCTCCCCCTGCACAAGTTACCCATCCTACCCAGCAAGCAGCAACGCCAGTACCACAGGCCACCACGAGCCAAACGCTGGAGAATGGCAACAACAGCACCAGCTCGTTGATTAGCCAGCTCGTCGGCAACTGGGCACCGACCATTTCCGGCACGTATGGCAACGGGCCCTCGTCTTTGGTAAATGATGCACCCTCGCAGTCCGTAAGTAACCCTCCCGTGCAGGAAGATAACAGCAAGGCCACCGTATCCCCCACCAAGGTGGCATTTTCGAAACCCGTCATCAATCCCGTCACACCGAACGTGATCGGTACGGCATCGCAAGCGCACGGATCGCCCTCCGGCTCGCCGAGTGTAGTGACGGCGGTGTCGTCGAATCGCAACAATACGAACGCTGCGGCCGTATACAACCAGCAGAACGACGACAACTCGGCCAAGCTGGACCAGAACGTGAACAAGAAGCAGCGCATAGTGGCGGAGGTAAAGCCGATGCGCATGTCGTACTCCGATGTGCTGAGCAAAAACGTGCCGTCCGGAGGTAATCCGTTCGCTTCAAACGCGTCCACTAACGGGGAAATGGTAAGCGCCCTTCCGGCAACGTTCGGCAACGGAACAAAGGTGTCCGGTAGCGGTGGACCGAATGGTGGTTCCGGTGGAAAATCGAAACGCGAATCGAAACGTTCCAATGCCAACGGAGAACGCAAATCGATGGGAAATGCTGGAAATGTTACGCACGCCAAGGATAGGGCCAATGATGGAAGCACGCGCAAGGCTGACCGTACGAATGGTGCTGGAACTGGGACGAACTCTCCCACGATGACGGATGGAGGCAGCAGCAAGCCGATGGAAGGAAGCGCTGACGCTACGCTAAGATCGGGTCAGGAAAAGGGACGCAATAAGAGCGACAAGACGAGCGGCGTTAAGCGCGACAAGGGTGGTTCGCGTTTCGGTGCGGAAGGGCTCGAGACAGGCGGGAAGAAAGGGCGCTCGGGCACGCATTCGAACGAGGATGAAGCTGGTGGGCTGCAGAACTGTCGAAGCGATGCGTCCTCCGCGCCGTTGGCAAACGACGAAACGGAGGAAGAGCGTGGCGAGGATTACGAGGAGTACGATTCGGACGAGTACGATCAGGTAAGTATCGGCTCGTCGGAAACGTCCGGCCGGCAGGACAAGCAGCAGCAGCAGCAGCAGCATCAGGCCGGCCATGAGGAGCTCCCTTTCCTGTACAACGTGAAAAAGAACACAAACGGAGCGAACGATACACATATCGAAAAGATTAACCCACCGAGAACGGCTACGGCTACGACACATCGGAAGGGAGGTGGTGGCCGCAGTGCACGCGCACCCGGCAAGCAACCGGACAAGCCGGTCGGTAACCAGGCCAGCGGAAAGCGTTCGGTGCGATCACGCAAAAATCAAAAGTACGCCTTTCTGGAGAAGCTGCTGCTGAAGTGGCTCGAGTACACGATGCTGGCACTGCACTGGCTGTGGTCGCTCGTCAGCGACGTGGTGTATCTGAGCGCCCGTCTAGCGTGGGACTATGTGCTGTCCGCGTACCAGTACTGCCGGCAGCACGTGCATACGATTCGGCAAGATTTTGGCAAAAATTCCGGCCGCCCGGGTGCTTGGTTCCGGCGTGCTTGGCAATCGTTCGACGGGCACTTTGCCAAGGAGTCGCGGTGGGCATTCTGGCGGCGCTGTCGTAAGCAGAAACCGGCCGAACCGCCCGGTGGCAAGTCGACCCCGTACCGGGACGGTCGACTACCGTCGACGGCGGACGAAGCGATGTCCTCGCTGCTGAACTGCAAGGGAAAGGACGCGTACAGTATTCTGGGCGTGAGTCCGGACTGCTCGCAAGAGCAGATACGGAAGCACTACAAGAAGATTGCCGTACTGGTGCACCCGGACAAGAACAAGCAGCCGGGCGCGGAGGAAGCGTTCAAGGTGCTGCAGCGCTCGTTCGAGCTGATCGGCGAACCGGAAAGCCGCAAAGAGTACGACCAGAGCCTGGCCGAGGCACTGAACGCGGAGAAAGCGTGGTCGGAGATTAACGATTTGTTGACGCAGCTGCACACGAAAATATCGGAAGCCGCCAACACCATCAGGTACGGGGAACAGTGCTGATAAGGAACAGGCTGATTGCCTCGATGACTTAGTATCATTTCATTTTCTCTAATTTTCCTACTTTCTTGCGAACAGATGTAGCAGCTGCTGTCTGCGCCACCCGCGGAAACCGACCGGACGGGCACACTACGCGGCTAGGGAGTGTAGTTCATGCAAGATCCGTCATCCGGCACGGGAGGTACGCTGTTTGGTTTTGCGCTTTCATCTCCACCGATCCTCAATATGATCGTAAATCTTTCATTTCAGGGCGACATTTGGGCTGAGACGAGCTTCCTCGGTTTGCGCTGGAAGTATCTCGCGATGATGGAGGGCAACGTGTACGACATTACGGAGTGGGCCAACTGTCAGAAGGGGGCCCTGTCCCACCTGCAGCCCAATTCGCACATCGTGCAGTATCGCATTGTGCTTGGCAGCAGCTCCCAGCAGCAGCAGCAGCAGCAGCAACAGCAGCAACATCAACCACAGCATCAGGCCGGCCAACCACTGGACAAGGATCAGATTGGACGCTCCCGTAAAGAACCGACTGCAAAGTAGGCCTGGTTTACGAGTGAACGATTAGTGTGTGCGTTCCCGTTTGCTAATCGATTCAACGCTTTTCTATCTGTTTTAGTGAACCGAATTTGGATGATTTTCTGAACAACATCTACGCCGGCCAGAACCAGCAAGCTTCGTCGCAGAATGCTTCGTCTAGGCGACGCTATCGTAGAAACTAAAACCCCAACCGCCACACGCCATTTGCGAAGAACGAGGGGATTGTTTTTCGCATCTCACTCAACTCAACTCCACTTAAACGTGAATCCATGTTTTCTCCCCCCCTTCTATAGACCCATTAACTCAACCCGATAAATGCGAACCACCAGTTTTGATGGCATGACCCCAGGCAGGAGCCAAGGAGTCGCCGGTGTGTTTATGCGCGTTTGAAATAGTACCACGAATCCTTCAACAATCTCTACCCCTTACTTACTCTCTGGAAACCGTTTTGTCGAGCGAGATACAGATTCGGTGTCGCGTTCGTTCGTTCGTTCAACAACCGTTAGGTCCCCTGTTTTCCGTTAGCAAACGCAGTGGCAAAGGTTTTGGAATTTAAAATTTACGATGCAAAAGTTAAGCGTCGACACGTTCTTCGTTCACCGTTTCAGTACAAAACCCTCCTTTCTCGATCGATGTTTATCGTCCGTGTGTGATTGTGTGTAGTGCGGAGTGAAGCAGTAATCCGCATTGGATGAGGAACAATCGGAGTGAATTTGGTTTGGTCGTGAGGAACAGATTGAGGCCTCTTCAAAATTCAAATAATGTCTGTGTGTGTGCGTGTGTGTGTATTCTATTAGTAAATTCAATGAATGTCTATTGAGCTCCCTTTACACTACTCGCTAACGGAATGAACGAAATCAACTTAATAATTAATTCACGCATAATGCGGAATACGTACGGAAATTAGACGCTTCATATGCCACATGCAGTGGGCATTCGAAGCTTAACAATATGTAACCACTTGAGAATAAATTTACCAACCGAAACCACAAAATAGCGGTATGTACCAGTACCAGTAGCGGCAATCGCAAATTGAATGAGTAAAATAAATGTGTTCCTGAACGCAAACGTTTCGCAAGCGTGCAATTACTGTCAATGATGAGAAATGCAATGTTGGAGTCGAGCGGAGCCCTTCTTAAGAGATTTTTTTTCTAACGAACACTTTGCTCTTACAGGGTTTCCCACGATTTATTGGTTGGTTCCCACGATTTATTGGTGCGTTCCCACGATTTTTGGTCATTTCCATAATTTTTGGTAGCAACCCACGATTTATTGGTCGGTTCCCAAATATTATTGGTCGGTTCCCAAATATTATTGGTCGTTTCCCAAATATTATTGGTCGGTATTATATTATATTATATTTGGGAACCGACCAATAATATTTGGGAAACGACCAATAATATTTGGGAACCGACCAATAATATTTGGGAACCGACCAATAAATCGTGGGTTGCTACCAAAAAATTATGGGAAATGACCAAAAAATCGTGGGAACGCACCAATAAATCGTGGGAACCAACCAATAAATCGTGGGAAACCCTGTATCAAACCCGTCCTGAAACCGATATGCGACAGTTGCGCACAACAGTGTGCATCGTTTGACGTAGAAGCGCCTTGACAACCAGAGTGACCAGAAATACCGATTTATCTGTATTCCTACCGATTTTTGATATGCCTACCGATTCACAGATGACCGCCCTAAAACTACCGATTTTCCATTTATCCTACCGAAAATCACAGATTTTTTCGTAATACTAACCAAAAAGTCATATAACCATTTCCCAAATCACTTAATGTATAAAACTCTATATGGAAATCACTAGCAACTAGAACCACAAGATCAACAGAGACAACTAAGGCCCTTGTCTGCACTTCATGAAGTCGAACGCGCTGATAAAATTTATATGCAATTTGACAGATAATGTAACCCGACGCTCTAGCAGCAATAGAACACGACATCGAACATGAAAAATGTATAGGACTTCGCATGTTCGATTTGTGGGTTATCACATCGAACATGTAAAATCCCATATATTTTTCATGTTCGATGTCGCGTTCAATTGCTGCTAGAGCGTTCCAACGATTTGTTGGATTAAATTCCCTAGTACAATTTTCAGATCGACACTTCAGAAAGGCCTCACGTGACCGCTATGAACTAAATCTAAACTATCTCCTTTAAATAAATAAAAGATGTTATTTTCTCGTGCTGCTCTTCATGGGACAGATTAGCTTCCATCTCCGACACCCCCCCCCCGCTCAACACTTCAAAGCCTACCGAAAACTACCGAAAAAATCTTAAACTCCTACCGAAAACTACCGATTAAATTTTGATGCGCCTACCGAAAACCGCAAAAATAATCTGGCCACTCTGTTGACAACCGCTCATATGCCAGCTGGGTTTCAGTGTGCTTGGATGGTTTGTTTTGATCGCAGACTCGATCAGAAGTTGTCTCCCCGAGGGCCCCACAAACCAATCCAACCCGATGGCGGAGGAAGCAATATTCGAGTTTTTACACTCGGAAATAGTGAACTACACGTTGTCGAAAGAAAACAGTAAGGTACGTAGGAGATTGTGCAGATTGTTCACCCGCCAGGCGTGCGAATTGCTCAACTACTGTTCCGCCGTTTCCGCCGTTATTGCAGGAAAATGATCTCTCTACGCTCGAATACATCGGGTTCACCACGGGGTACAGGATCATCGAACGCTTGACGCGAGAGTGGCCCCGGTTTAAGGACGAGCTGGATACGATGAAGTTTATTTGTACCGACTTTTGGAGCTCAATCTACCGGAAACAGATCGACAACTTGCGCACCAATCACCAGGGGGTGTACGTGCTGCAGGACAATGCATTCCGCTTTCTGACCCGTCTGTCGTCCGGCTCGCAGTATCTTGAACATGCTCCAAAGGTAATGCGGCAGGGGGGGATGCATTTCCGAAACCTATTACCACTAATAAGAACGCTTATGGGTTTGATTTCCCTTTCCAGTTTGTGGCTTTCACCTGCGGATTAGTGCGGGGCGGTTTGGCAAATCTCGGCATCACGAGCACGGTCACGGCGGAAGTGCAGACAATGCCGTCGTGTAAGTTTCACATACAAGTCAACCGGACATAGAGATGCCAGGGGAAAGGCATTTTCATCGAAAATTCCAATACCGAAGATAAAATAAAAAAGAATAACAAGCGAATAATGTCATGACGGGAACAAAACGTTTGTTGTTTGTTTACGTGAGAAACGTCAGTTGCGCGACTGGGACGTGACCGGAACGCATGTTTTTCAACGCACACGCGAGCGAGTTGCCGAAACGATGAGCAGTACGCTGAAAAAATACGTCCTCTGGTTTGCACAGGAGCATGTGGACTTCCGACAAGCGGTAACTAACTATTGCACACGTAACAGCCCTTCGCTCCCCTTGTTTAACGCCTTTCCCTCTTGTCCCTCAACAGGAAATTGCATCCCTGCTGCGAATATGGAACATTCAAATGGAAACCCCGGCTGACCACAATCCGGAGCGTCCGTTTTGGGTGGTCGGGCTGCAAAATGACGAGGCCGCTCGCAAGCTAGCCTCCCGTTCGATGTCGCTTCGCTGCATATTCGAACTGTGGGCACATTCCAACGAAGGCCTAGCGAACTTCCACCAAGCGCTGCGTCAGCACATCGAAACGAACGCCCAATCGCTGGCGACCCATTTCGAGGCGAACAAATCGTTCAAAATAACGGTGGAAACGTACAACAAACACTTCAGCCAGCGGGAAAAGGTGGCCAAAATCGAAACCATGCAGTACCTGCCGGTGGAAGGGCCGGTCAATCTGAAAACGCCCGACGTGCACTACTGGTACATCGAGTTTTGGGGCCTGGATCCGATGGACGTGCCGGAGCAACCGTACGATGTACTGTTCGGGCGGTGGGTGGCGGACGGGAAGCGTGATATGATTAACGAAATATCGCTCAAGACGCGCAAATTCATCGGCAACACTTCGATGGATCCGCAGCTGTCGCTGTTGATGGCAAACCAGGGCCTGGTCGAGAGTGGGCATCTAGTGTTTGATCCGTTTGCCGGCTCCGGCTCACTGCTGGTTGCTGCGGCCAAGTTCGGTGCGTACGTTGCCGGGGCCGACATTGACTACATGATCGTGCATGGCAAGTCGAAACCGACGCGCGTGAATCAGAAGGTCCGCGAGAAGGATGAAAGCATTTACGCGAACCTGCAGCAGTACGGGTGCGGCGGACTGTTTGTCGACGTGCTGATAGCGGACTTTTCCCGCAGCATATGGGCGGATAGCATTGTCTTTGACAGTATAATCACCGATCGTACGTAGTGTTGTGCGGTTGGGGCGGTATGAGAACATGTTTGATAATTTAACCTTTTTTTATTGCTAGCTCCCTATGGGATTCGGGAGGCGACGGAACGAATCGAGTTTAAAACACAGCGTCGAGCGACCGCTATGACGGAGGATGCCGTCCATTATCCCTCTACCTCACCGTACCAGCTGTGCCAGATGTACAAGGATTTGTTACAATTTTCGGCACGACACCTGAAGCTCGGCGGCCGGCTGGTTTGTTGGTTCCCAATGTTAAGGTAAGCTGCCAGCAGCTTTTAGCACAGTCCCCAAATAGGTAATTATTCGGTTGTTCACACACGCACACACAGGAAAGATGCCGATTCGGACGTGCTGCCTCGCCACAAGTGTCTTCAGTTGGTGGCCAACTCCGAGCAGCCCCTGTCCGGGTACAGCTCCCGGCGGCTGCTGACCTACGAGAAGGTGTCCGACAGTGAAGCCGATCTCGGTGCATTCGAAATGCCGGCGACGGTGGTGGAAAACTTTCGCGAGCGCTACTTTACTCAGCTGGCCGAGGACAATGGGACGCGCAAGGAGCGGCGGCTGGAGCTGCGCGAAGTGGGCCGCAAGGAGGCGAAGAAACGGGGCAAGCAGCAACAACCGGACGGGAAGTGGCGTTTCCCGCAGGATGCGCCGGATGCTTAGTGGGGTTGTTGTGTACTGGAGTTCATAAAACATGGCAGTTGCAAGAGACACAACAAAATGGATCTTTTTTTGTGTTCGAAGATGATATTTACTCGTATCGTGGTAAGAGGATTACATTATTGTATTAGTATTAGTTGTTTCGCTTCTGTGTTCGTTTCGGCCTACAGTTGTGCTTAGGGTGACCTTTTTTTGAGTGTAGTGGAGATGTTCCTTTTGTTCTGGCTGCTATATCTTACTTATCATTAGGTATGAAAAGAAAAAAAGAACTCATTGGTACTGACTAGTAGATTGTGGGAATTTTCCACTACCGATTGCGATGGAAGCTTCAAATCCTTCCTGTGATGAATGTGGTTTAATTCACATTCTGGCAACGGTTATTTTTTGCCTCGGAACTCTGCGGGACAAAAAGAACAAAGATGTACATGGAACCCTTTATCAATTTTACTTTGGGCAGGGCTCTATTATCTTACCTTATGTGAATCACCCGTCGTCGATCGCTTGGATGAATAAGATCCAACTTCTGGCTCCATTCGTACTCCTTCCAGTCCTCTTTTCTTTTCTTTCGATCAAAGTAGGAGATGACACAGCTGACCGGGATCCAGAAGAGCGCGGTTAGCATTACGACTGCCACTGGGGAAAAAAACAATGGTGTAACACTTACAAAGCAGCTCCTTCCAGTCACAATACTTACTGACAATGTTGTCGCGCAAGAATCGCAACACTTTGTTTATATTGATCTCCTCAATAATGTCCCAGAACCGTTCCACCACATCCTGGATCGTTTTCTCGCACATGCCCTTGTTGCAGAAGCCCTGGATGCAGGGCGTCCCGTCCGGCAGCACGTCCGGCGGCTCTACCGGGAAGCACGTCTCGTTGATGCTCTGCCGGCAGCACCGCTTGCAAGCGTCCGCTATAATGTCGCACATGCAGCTCTGCAATCCCTGCGTCTCGCAGTACGGCACACACTTCCCATTCCGGCACTGGCCGCGCTCCTGGCACATCGTACCATCGCTCATCGGCGGGCTCTTCGGGCACTCCGCGTGGTTGCCGGTGCAGCGTGCCTCCTGCTCGCACGTGGCGTACTGTGCCTCGCGACACTTTACCCCCGCCATCATGTACTGGCAGTTCTGGCAGCAGGGGGAATTCTTGTCGCTGCAAACCGCGCCCTGGTTCCGGCGCAGCTTGCAGTTCTTGTCGCAGCACGCATCGTTGTCCTCCGTGCCGAGCAGACCGGCGTCGCACTGTTCATCGCCCTCGACGCGCAGATTGCCGCAGAATGATTCCTCCGGCTCGGAAAAGCAGCGGCCCGATTTCGCCTGCAGTACCTTGCGGATCGAGCGCAGCGAGCAGGGTGAAAACTTCTTGTTGTTCACGTCGTAACCGCTCACGGAGTAGGTGTACATGAGGAAGCTGCCGCCCTGGGAAGCGCTCGGCGAACACTCGGGTATGTCGGGATCGTGCTCCGAGCCCCAGTTGTGACCGAACTCGTGCGCCGTCACGAGATCCGCTTCGCGCGTTATCACCCGCTGTCCGTAGTGATTGCGGGAACTGCTTAGGCCCGAGTTCAGGTACAGCGTGTAGCCATTCTTGAAGTATTCTGTGAAGGATCGGTGTTTTGTGTGTTAGCGGATTATCTTATTAAATCGATTCAAAACAATGGAAAAAGATGAACGCTAGCTAAGCAACAAGCGGCATGCAAAAGAGACCTGGAGTGCAGATGCCACCGACGGAATTGCGACGTGGCGAGCCCACGTACGCAAGACCAAGAATGCCGCCTTCAAATTTGAGATCTGTGAAAAGATGTGCCAAGCAGAAATCCTTATGACTGTACTCCCGAGAAAACACCTTCGAATGTTAATTAATAAAAGTCCCATTTTACATCCCATTGAGGCAGCATGTTAAGTAGAGGCATTGATTAGTGGTTAGTGATTGTTAGTAATGGGATGGCCTAACTTACCTCCAATAGATTTCGAACGTCCCACTTTTCGCGCACCATGTTGTAGTGGGCCTCACCGCCACGCACCCGAGTCGGTTCCGAATGTACAACAATCTTCTTAATTACAAATCCCATCCCTTTGAATCCCTCCTGATCCGATCGATCCTGCCAGATCGTATCGTTGTAAATCTTGTGCACACGATCGATGAGACTTATCTAAAATAAAATCATTTTAAACGACACCTCAATGCATGAAACGTAATGAAACGTAAGAAACATACCAAGTAGTTGATGGTGGTTTTCGTATTGCTTCCTCCCATCTCCTGGAAGAAGCGATAGTCCGCTACGAGCAGCAACGGGCAACGCGTTTTCGTTGGCGTATACTCGTACTGGTCTGCCTGCCGTTTCCGGCGCGATCTTTTACTTTCCGGTAGATCTTCCGCGTGCCACACCGTCTCCGGCGTTGGATCACTGTCCGTTTCGTATCCCTCCGTGTCGCCATCAACCTGCTCCTCTTCTTCCGCATCCTGCCCTTCGAGCTCTAGTCCTTCCTTGATGTAACCGCAGGTGCGCGGCACTCCCAAGTCTCCCGAGATGGCATCGACCTGATCCCAGCTAAACTTGATGTCCGACGTGCGGTACGCGATCATGTGCTTGTCGCTCAGGTGTGGCAAATGGCGCCACGAAGGCTCGATGTGGTACGTTTCATCCGGCAGTACGACCGACGCGGTCATCACACCGTCATCAATGTGCGCATTGACGTGCGATTCCATCTCCCCGAACACACGTCCCTTGAAGAAATTGCTCCGATCGAGGTGTACGATCGATTCGCTCCCGTTGCCATCGACGGTGTACGCCCGGAAGTTGCTGTGCAGCACGGACGCGTGCGGGTGCAAAATCAGGCGAAACTTTCTGCCCAGCACCTTGAACTCCACCTCCTTAATCGTGTTGAACGGGTGGTTGCTGTGCTTGGTGCCACGCTTTTCGATCCTGTGCGAAAGATCCTTTGCGTGAAGCGTCTCGTAGTACTTGAGGTTTTTGTGCAGCTGACCTACGGGGAGCAGAATTGCCGGAGAAAGGTTTGTAGCTTTGTTTATCTTGCGGAACCAGTCTGGCCAGGATCTGCCGTTTTCTTACCTTGCAGTGGTGCGATGAACACAGCGAACGATACCACCAACACCACGGTCAAGATGATGCTAGGGAGAGACATTTTTGTCTCACTACCTTTAAACTAACTTTAAAGCTTAATTATGCCCAAATTAGTTTCCGCATACAAACGAGATTTGTTTTTCGTTGCAAGGAAAGTCGATTTTTTCACCATTGCTTTTGCGTTGTCAAACTGACAGGCGTTTGTTGTCATTGTGGGCGTGCGAATGCGAAGGAAGATGCATGCTTCGTCCTGCTTTGGCGAAACGTGTCAAACCGAAATCAGCTGGCGCTTGTTTTGGTTCGCAAATTTCGGGGCTTGTTTTTCGGGTAGCAGAAAGCCGGTGTTTCGTAAAGCTTTCATTGAACAAATAATAAATGGCAACGTGCTGTGCACTGTGAAAGAATCATAAATAACGACCATCATTCTCATTATCGGTTGAACCATCACCGAGCGACATGGTAACAAGGTGGATTTTTTCAAGAAGATTCTCTTCGCAAATACAGCACTCGTTCGTGACCACTCCAATCTTCTACGTGAATGCAGGTACGTGAATGAAGGGTACTCAACGACTAATCCCTGCTTGACGACAGTAGCAACTAACAACTAAGCTTAGTCCAATATTTATTTGTGCAATAGCTAATGGCTTGTTTTTTCTTCTTTATTATTGCAGCACCTCACATTGGCCACCTTTACTCGGCTGTAATAGCCGATGCAATCCATCGCTTTAATCAAATTACCCGCCCTGCCGAATCGGGTGACTGTTTTCTAAGTACCGGAACCGACGAGCATGGTCTAAAGATCCAGCAAGCCGCCATTAAGCATTCCACCTCGACGGAGGACTATTGTGATGCCATTTCCTCCAAGTATCGCGAGCTGTTTGGCCGGTTTCAGATTGACTACAGTCGTTTCATCCGTACCACCGACACGGATCATCGGCAGGCCGTGCAGGCGTTTTGGAGATCGCTAGCCGCATCCGACAGCATCTACTCGGCGAGCTATTCCGGCTGGTACTGCGTACCGGACGAAACATTTCTCACCGACAGCCAGCTGAAGGAAAACGAGCACGGGGAAAAATGTTCCCTCGAGTCCGGGCATCCGGTCGAATGGACGGAGGAAGAAAATTACATGTTTCGGCTGAGCCGCTACCAGGACGACGTGCGGCATTGGGTGAAAGGGCTCGAGGGTCGTCGCATACAGCCGGATAAGTTCGGCCGCATATTGCTCGACTGGCTGGAGGAACCGTTGCCTGACATTTCGATTTCGCGCCCAATGAATCGCGTGTCCTGGGGCGTTCCGGTGCCATCGGACCCGTCCCAATCGGTGTATGTGTGGTTAGATGCACTGGTAAACTATCTAACGGTGGCCGGCTATCCCAAGGAAAGCTTCCGCACCCGGTGGCCACCAACCGTGCAGGTGCTGGGGAAGGATATTTTAAAGTTCCACGGAATCTACTGGCCAGCCTTTCTGCTGGCGGCACAGATCGAACCACCGCGGCAACTGTTGGTGCATTCGCACTGGACAGTTGACAATCAGAAGATGTCGAAAAGCAAACAGAACGTTGTGGATCCTAACGAGCGAGCGGAACTGTACACCTACGAAGGATTGCGCTATTTTCTACTGCGCGAAGGAGTCGCACACAGTGATGGGAGTACGTAATTAACTTGACCGTGTAAGCTGTTTGATTGTTCATTCAGTAATTATGCTCCTTCCTTCCTTAGATTACAGTGATACAAAAGTGCTGCGAATTTTGAATTCGGAACTGGCTGATACGCTGGGCAATTTGCTTTCACGTTGCTGTGGAAAAGCTTTGAACGCTGAGTCTATATTCCCGGCAGTCGATAGGGAAGCGCTCGACGCGTTGAAAGAAATTGATGCCACAAAACGGATGCTGGAAGCATTGGAAGAGATGCCCGGTGAGAAGGACAGACGTGTGGCTTGCAACTTGAAATTATACTAATGAATCTACATATTCTCTTTTGCAGACAAAGCATCGAGCCATTACAAAAACTACAACTTTTATCTCGTAGTCGATACAATCGTTCATCTTCTGCATACAGCGAACAATTTCTTCGAAACCACCGCACCGTGGAAGTTGAAGAAAAGCGATAATCCAGCCGATCGCGCCAAGCTCAACACCATACTGTCCGTAACGATGGAAGTGCTTCGCCAAGCTGGAATAGCCGCACAACCGATCGTGCCGGGACTTTCGAAGCAGCTGCTGGACAAGCTGCAAATTGTCCCCACTGCTCGTAGGTGGAACGATCTGCAGGTATCCTTCCGTACGCAAGATGCTACGCTGGCGCAAGACGAATGTATACTGTTCCGTCGTATTATGCCGCCGGTGCAAAAAACGGATCCGGATCAGAATCGGTCCGAAAAACGTCCCACTAAAAAGAAGAAACAAGCTGCTTGATTGTGTGATGTATTGATCGGTAGGAAATAAAGTATTTAGTTCATTGCAGGTGCACGGATTTGTGCAATCGTAGCATAATTGTAACGACCAACTTGAATGCACTAGCGCGCGTTGGCTGAGTACGGAGCAGTCGAATAGTGATGGGTAATGTGGAGCGGAGTCATGGATCAACTCCGACTCCGGCGCTCAAAACATGAATCCGACTCCGGATCATAACCGGACTCTACTCCAGATTAGTTCGTTACGGATCAGTTCAGATAAGTCCGGATAAGTCTGGATGAGTCCGGATCAGTCCGGATGAGTGTTGGGATAGTTTAGATTGACGTTGCAATTGATAATTCCCAAAATGACTGTTCATTATCGTTCAGACAATTTTTGATGAGTTCGTTTACTTTCAATACGATGCCTTGAATATTACAATGTATCAATTTTCTTTGTTATTTTAAAATTGAAACATCCTTACTGTTTTTGGACCGCCAACCTTAACTACTCACCCGGACTTGACCAGATTCGTTTGCTTTCAGAGCCATCCGGTCTGATCCGGACTGATCCGGCCGATGAGTCCGAGCTTTCACATGCACAACCCCCCCTTCCCCCTTCCCCTTCACTAAAACAGTCCGGAGTAACTCCGAGTTCGACTCCGATGGGTACCGGAGTCAGATCGATCCGAATCCGAAAAAATGTATTTACCCATCACTACTGTCGAACTGCTTGCAGCACGCAGCCAATCGGCCGGATGACAGCGTGTGTTGACGTTCGTCATCTGTGGTTTATGTGGAAAGTCTGCGAATCGGCAGCAACGGGAAATAAATAATCGTTTTACCGTCTGTGTTCGCAATTGTTTGTTTTTGTCGCGTTACCGATACGTGTTGGCAGTATTTTTACAGGCAGCTAAATCAAAGCTTCCACTGTGTGCAGTTGCTGTTGCATTGTTTTCTCCTCCGTCGTTCCCCATCGGCGAACATTGTTGATACTCCGATACACCTCACCATCATCATCATCATTATCATCGCCATCATCACCATCGGAATTGGCATCATTGCTTAATCAATCCGGTTCGGTGTGCTGGTGCTGCTGGAGAAAGTGTTTTCGGGATACGATCGTTGTGGAGCAAAGTGTCATCTGTTTGTGGTGCATCCATATTTCCCAAGATTGTGCGTGGTTGTCCCGGTGATGCACCACCCGACAACCTGCTAGCAAAGCAACAGTGCTGTTAAACGCCTACAGGCATTAAACGTGAATCTATTGAACGGTAGTGATTGTTGTGGCCCCCTCTCTACCTATCGGTTATCTCAATATCGTCATCAATACGACAAGTGGACACGGAGAAAACTTTGAACCGAAACGTAGTGTGCAACGGGCGGATCTCGCTACCACCTTCCAGCAATGGCTTCCAATGCTGCTGCTCCGGGCGGAAAAAGTGACACGTCACGGAAACCACCTGTGATAAAGAATCCGCTGCTGAGCTCGCAGGTTACCGGGTTGACGCTGGACGATTTTGCGCCGGTGGCGGTGCTGCTCCCGGCAGCGCCACTGCCCGCCATCGCCAAGGATACATCGGAATCAACAGGTCAGTGCAAGGAAGAGTGAGAGAGGGAGAGATGGAGAGCTAGAAATGCAATTTGCTACAACCTGATTACATATACTATTTATCACAATATTTATCATATTTATTTCTTTTGGGGCACACCAACCCCAAAGCAATGGAAAAGTATGTTCCAGAATCAAGGTGCAATGTAGATTAAGCTTTGAAGATTTCCCTTTTTGTCAACGATATAGTTGCACCTGTGCCATGGGAGATTCCGGTACTGTTTGAAGATGAAGCAATGCAACGAATTGTTTGTAAATGATTTTTATTATTTATTTCATGCTCACAACGGAGGTAACATTTGGTATCTCTGTCTCCCTTTTGATGATTAAACATAATGCTTACTGTGCACGTTAGCGATTGCTGTTTTACGTACTAAAGCGAGGGCAACTTACGGTATGGAATGCAGTTTCTTAAGGCTACGATTATGTTCACTTGGTACGACGACTGCCGATCGGTTCGCCGCCCCTGTAGATCGGCAGCTCCTGCGATTGCTTGCGCTTGCGAATGCAGTACCGTATGAGCAGCACCAGCAGTATGATCAGCGCGATGAACAGCAGCACCCCGAGCACCACCGCCGCAATGCCCGCCTCGTTTAGCCAAATGTCCGTCACGTCCAGATTGAGGCTGCGCACGTTTCGGCTCACATCGTACGCCGTGACGGTGACGCGTGGCTGGCAGCAGGACGCAGTATAGCTGGCCCGCACCTCGTCCCGTGTGCCGGCAGTGAAGGGCGTTTTGTAGAGCAGGCCGGCCGGGCTGGAGGAGATGCGCATCAGGCCCGTCTCGTAGTCGCGTGCCATTACCTCGAGCGTCCAGAACGCCCCGGTACAGGTGGCCGGTGTCGAGCGGCCTTCGCACCGGCTCGAGTAGGTGTACCAGAGCGAGGGGCGCGTAGTGTCGGCCAGCCCGGCCGAATCGGACACGGTCACCCAGGCGGACTGGGACACCGTATCGACGCCGGTCGTCGAGAAGGTTACCTTGTCGCGGGAACCGATTTCGGCCGTCGGTGTTACGATGAGTGCCACCGTTACGATGATCGATTGGCCCGGGTTTAGCGTTACTCTGGCGAAAGGGAAGCGGAGAGTAGAGACAATGAATGTGTATGTAGCTCTTTAGTGTCCTGCCGTATTACTACTTACTGTCCAGGGTTTAGTGAGCGCAGGAAGGCTAGCTCGTCCGTGACGCGGAAAAAGTACGTTATTGGCGTTTGGCGATAGTTGGTAACTTCGAAGTACAGCTGGAGCGCTTGTCCGCGTGCTCCGATCAGCTGCGAGTTCACGCCGACATCCACCTTGGTGATGGCTTGGATCGAGGCGCGACCACTGATGATGCCACTGTCCTCGTCCGTGAGCTCGGTTTGGCGCGCAAATCGGTGCTCATCGCCGCTTGATCGTGGTAGCTTCGAGCTGTCAATTACAATCAAGTATTTTGTATTATATTTCCTACATTATTCTACTGTAATCGGTTATGTTGAAACATTGACAATCCAACATCGGCCAAACATGAGCCTTCCTTACCTTCCACCAGCGTACAGCGTGCGGTTCGTCTCGCCGGCAACATTATTGCTCAGCAAATCGACTGCCTCCTCGGTTTCCCACCCTTCCGGCACCGTTGCTGGCCCAGGTCCGACGTCTAGCAATGGAAAAACAAACAGAAAAGGCAATGTTGGAGTGCAATCTCATCCACACTTCTTGGTACAAAAGGGACGATAACCGTCCTCTCCCCACCCCGGTCATGATTAAAGTTTGCGCACATGTTTGCATGAATCATTTGTAGCCAATTTAACTGTATGTGCTGAGTAAATGTAGTCCGGTTCAAAGGTTGCCCCTGCCTCGGACAATGGCGTTGTATGGGAACTGTTCGGACAGCTGGGTTCTCATTTTTATTAGCACTGTATTATGGTGAATATTGTTCTTTGTTGTTCCGTGTCAACACCCACACTATTTCGTTTGGTATTGGTTGCTTCCTGCCCTTCTTACTTTCCTATTGCGAGTGAACTAATACTGCCATTGCACAGCAGAAGAGCAAATCTTCGATAAATGGAACAAATGTGATAGGGTGACGCATACAACTTGATATTAGTGCTTACGATGTAAACGTGATGCACACTGCTATGCACACATACGTGTACTGCTGTAGCAAGGGTCATTCGTTTGTTGAAGGGATGGTGGCCTGCTTTGACCGACCGTAGGCTTGAGAACGTTTTGCATCTTTATGCTAACCAAAAACCTCATCCTCCAATCCAAGCAGGCGAATACATTGTACTAAATCCAAACACAAGCTCCCCATCAACCCCGCCAGTTTTAGAAGAGCCTTCTCCCCCAATCCTCCGGGGGGTGGTCGTGCTGTTGTACCACGTCCGAAGTCCAAGCGTGCGCGAGCGACGAAACTCTGACGCTCGTCCAATCGCGCCGCTTCCCATCTCGGGGCCAAGCCCCCGGCGGCCCCCCCTTATAGCCGCAGTGAGTAGCAGGGGCGAAAAAAGCCGACCGCTCGCTACACACGCGATCAGTGTGTCGAAAGTAACGGAACGGAACGCATCATCTCTACATCGGACATCTGAGCCGTTCCCGTCGGAGCGGTTTCTTCGTGTACGAACGTGTACGGGAGTTTTGTTTTTATATTTCGCCTGCCACCCATCTTGGTTTCCATGGTGATATTGATAACCGTTGGCGTTTGGCAGTCCACTGTGCTGACGATCATTGAGTGAAGCGGATAAGGTTTGTGTTTTTTTGTTAAAATTCTACTCCAAAAGTGTCGACAAGAAGTCAGGGCCACTGGAAAAGGTCACGAAAGGTCCCCGCGGGAGGTTAGCGGGGTGTTGCTGACAGACCGGAACTACTCCAGCACACCGTCCAGAAGGGAATTTTCCCACTGAATGGGGGAAATTAGAAAAAAAGGCATCTCTAATTGGTGATACACCGGAAACGGGTGGAGATTGTGTCGCACATTCGTGCATGCGGGCGGGCAGGGAGGGACGCCTGCAGTATAATTAACTCGACGATGGCGCCATGCGCACAGGTTCGGTGTACATTCCCTTCTAACATTGTACTATCTCGCACCATATGCTTCCTGTGGCGGCACCCCTTTCCCACAGTCTTGCGTTTTCCGTGGCTGTTTATTAATTTTGTGTCTGATTTGACCTACTACTACTGCCCGGGAAGGAGAATAGATGAGTGAGGTAGCAAAGTGGTGGCTGGAGAAGAGGTGTTTTGCATCAAAAGAGTAGCATTTTCTGTGTGTTGTTGATGTTGCTCCTGTCCCTGCTTTGCTGTCGATCGTCCTTCCCTGACCCCGTTCCCGGTAGGGTGGGATTGAGGTCGGAAAAAGCGGCGGTGGGGGATTTTCAGCTCGATTTGCTGCCTCGTTAGGGCGCTTATCAGCCGGCTTCGTTCGATGTTTATTGATCGTGTGCGTCATGAGCGGTCGGGAGGGGTTGGTGCGCGTATGGTTTACAAAAATAGTTCAATGATGCATAGCAGTGCGCTCCACAACAACCACACTGTTTTGTTTATCAGCTGTTTTCCTCACTTTCCTAGCGAGCCTAGTGTAGTTTTTGTTTTCGCTTTTAATATTATACATACCGTAAGTGTCGATGCCGCCGTCCCAATAGAGTTGGGCAGACTTTATCGTCACGCTGTACGAATGCTCCAATGGGCTGGAGGTGGACGATACATTAAGCCGGTAGGTGCCTGGTTCGGTCTGGTTAAGGTGGTACAGCATGACGGGAGCTGCGTTCCGGCTCGCCGAATCCGTCGCACCGTTGCGTTGCGGTTTTGCGCTCGTTCTACTGTCGCGCAGTAAATCGATCAACGATCCTGAAGCACGTGATTACGATTAGGGCGGGAAAATAAACGGGAGGGAGTGGAGGAAAGAACACGGCCTATCAGATACAGTGTCAGTGTGGGGAAGTGTGCGTAGCAGGGAAAAAGGGAATATGATCTCATACATGGTGATTTAAATTTCGTTTTCTATGAATTCATTGGTTTTTTGGGTTTGGGTGCGTATAGCATGAAATATTAATACAAACACACAAATAACTGCATCTTCTCTCGCTCCCACTGCGCCCAAAAGCCAAGGCTGTGATGCTGTGGGCCTGTCCATGGCAAAGAAATAGACGCATTGCTTCATAGACTGCGCCCGCCCACGGTAGTAAGCCACAGTATGCTAATGGGCATTGCCATGTTGCGTGAAGCTAGACAGCTACAGCTCCCGCCAACCCGAGCACCGAATTGGTTAGTTTTCGTTATTTCGATGATAGAAGCCAGTTTTTGTTGGACGGAAAACAAACACACGAATGAAAAAACAAAAAAGCAATCGCAATGAATTAAAGCCACAAGATAAACACACGTGCGTGCGGTTTAATAAACAAAAGAAAGCATGAAGCAAAACAAAGAAAAAATAAGGGGAATAAGAGCACCAGGAATAAAAAGTCGCTGGGAAAGCAATGTATGAAAACGGTTGTGCTGCTTCTCCTTCTCTCAGGCAAGCAAGTCCAGAATGTGCAGCGTTCAGTCTGTGTTTATGCTTTCTGTCGCGCGTGCACATGGCGCATGATGATGATGATGGTGATGATGAAAGCATGTTTTGCGCGTGTGTTGGTTTGTGCCGCGGGCCTGGCAAACTATAGTTGCACGTTGTGTTGCTCCTGCTGCTCGGTAGTGGTGGTAGTATAGTTGGGGGTTTTCTATAAAACAGCTGGTTTTGTTTACGATCATTATAATGCGAACCGAGAGCGAGAGAGAACGAGAGAGAGAAAGCATCCAGAAGGCGTGAGAGCATTAGAATTGGGAAGAGAATAAAGCACAAACACAAGGGCGCAGGAGGCAGAAAAGGGAAAGAAAGAGGAAAACAAAACTGGAGCAACTGGCGAAGCGAAGCAACGCTGCTTGTTGTCCATAAGAAAGGTGCGTAGTAGTAGAATGTTCTAGCATATTGCACAGGGGGGCAGTTGGAAGGGTGTGAATGGCAACAAACAGTAAAGCTGGCTGGCTACGTAAATTTATGTTTATGCTTACGCGTTTGTTTTTAAATATTATGAACCCTCGTGCATTCTGATTTTGTTCGGTAGTGTCCGTTCCATGGTAAATTTAATTATCAAAATAGAAAAAAGTGCCCTCCATGCGTTTTTTGTGTCGGTTTAATGGAATCATATCTAAAGGTGCATCTACCGATACAGATAAACACGTACCGCAAACCCCTCAAAGTTAAAAAGCAACCCTCTTAATGCAATTAAGTAATTAAAGCTAGTTTGATGTTGCCTTTTCTCCTGCAGTGTGTAGCCTAAAAGCATTCGCTCATTCCTATCTACGCTTTGTTTATGTTTCAGTTTCAAATGCAATACTTTTTGGGTGCGTTATTCTGGCTGTGATCAATCTACACCACCCGGGTGCTGGTAGAAAGTGTGTAATCTTTTTTAATTGTTTAGGGACTGTTTGTTTTGTTTACGCGGGAGTGCATCGACTGATGTATGGTAGCTACTGCCGGTTCTTACTTTTCTGGGAAGCCAAAGCAATCAAAGAAATTGCTTCCTCACCGTTGACTGTTGTAACTATTCCGAAAAAATAGAGTTGATTGGAAAAGGGCAAACGATTGCACTATTTATTTATATACATATTGTTGGGTATTAAATTTTCTTAGCTCAAATAGCTACAAACAGCCCAAGAAGCATTGCAAAGAAATGCATTTCATGCACATTTGATCGAACAGCAACCCCGGATTGTGTGTGTGTGTGTGTTTGTGTATCTACTGTGGGATGGAAACGAAAGTGAGACAAAGGCACACACCTTTTCCCCGTTGTTTTCCTCTTACACTCCCCTCTATCTCTATCTCTCTGTGCTATGATACAATATGAATCTGAATGCATCTAAAATTTCACTTTCCATGCAACTCAATCGTCAAAACGAAAAGGCACATTTTGAAATGGAGAGAGAGAGGGAAAAAAGGATCGCCCTTCCTACGAGCGCACGTTTGTTGTTGCGGGTTGGCGGGGTTGCGATAGCGCTTGAGCAGCGCGCGGCGGAACCCGCAGTCGGAGGCTCCATTTGATAACCCACCGAATGGGGCGCCGCTGCCCTGGAAACGGTTGACTGCGCACAATCATCCATAAAGCGCCGCAAAAGTCGACCAAAAACCGCAGACGAACGGACAATGGGGAGAAGGAGAAAAGTGATGGGCATAATTTGCAATTAGTTCATAGCAAAGCTCGCAGCTCGGAGTTTGAAGCATTTGAGGTGCAACGAATGGGAGAGTTCGATGGCTGCATTTGGCGCGCTTGGTTTACTTTTACCTAACCGTCAGCAGGTATGTTTCGTTTTTTTTTCTATGCTGCTTCGAACCAACAACGCTCTCCCCTTTCCCCATCGCCCATCGCCCACTTTTAATATGACCGCGTGTAGGGTTCACCTGCGCAGATGTGGGTTTTGTTTTGGTTCCGTTCCAACCGTGCGGCCCCCGACCATCTGACGTCATCGTCGCTCTCATCGTGTTTTTGCGCTCTCTGCGCGCGAGTTAGAAGTGCGTGAGAGCAGCAACAAACGGGGCGAGAGCGAGACGAACGGTCTGGGCCGGGCCCTTGGGAGAGGGAGAGAGTGCGAGCGAGAGCGCGCGCGCGCGAATGGAAAAGATCATCGGGGTGTTGTGTTGTGTTGTGAATCCGGTATTGGTTGTCAAAAACGGAAAGCAGCAGCAGTAGCAGCAGGCAGCAGCAAACAAGCGCACACGAAAACGGGCGATTTTTTATTTCGGTAGTTTGTCTCATACCGTTGCTAGCTCTCGAGTGGGCTAGAAGTTAGAAGTTTGCTCTGTAGATTCCATCTTCAAACGTGATTTCAAGTGTGTGTGAACAATTAATAACAACTACCGATTTGTAAAGAAGACATTTGACGTTTGGTCGCTCCTCCCCCCCCTAGGGCAAGGGAGCAGTGAAGAGTATTTGCAGATTCCTTTGTTGTTGGCCTTTTTTTACCCTCTCTCTCCTGCTGTTGACCAACGGGGTAAGTACCGTGTTCGTCTTGGGCACATTTTCTTTCCGTCCATTCCAACAAATCCGTTCTTGCCTAACAGTTTGCTATGGTTACTGTGTTGTGAGTCATTTTGTGAGTCCCTTCGTCATGTTTTTGTTGTCTGCCTTCGAGCTGCTTAGCAACCACTACCTATCCGTAGCCCCCAACTAGTATTGAAACGTGAGTGTGAAAAGGCAGCGGAATGGTGGGCACGAATTTGGTGAGCTCCATCATATGATTCGAGTGAGCATTTTATACGGTGAAAGTGCAAAGAAAATATGTGCTCTCATGTGTATGTGTTTGTGTGTTAGTGTACCGTGCGCGGGAGGAGAAGCAATGGTGGCACCATCAGCTTCTAGCGTGCGATTTTGCGCAATTTGTGTACTGCTCGCGAGGTATCCTTTTGAAAGAGCACGGTGAAAAGAGAGAGAGAAAGAGAGAGGGGCAATGAGCGCACTAAAGAGCGAAAGAAGCGTGTTTTGACGTATGGAGTGATGAGGTGGTGGTGGTGGCGCCTTTTGTTTTGATTTGCGATGCGATGGAAAATATGATAGAGGGTACATAAGCTTCGTGTGTTAATTATTTTGGTGGAATTTGTGTGACGAGCGCAAGAGCGCAAACGTGTGCAGGCCTCTCGATCGATCGATTGATTGAGCGAGAAGTAGGAGAAAGAGACAGGGAGAGAGAGAGCAAGCTCTCCGCTTTGCACACCAGCTCTTGATTGCGCAGATGGTGGAAAAAAACACGCAAGAGATCTGCTTTACGCGATCTCACAAACAAACAAACCCTCAGGGATACCCAGGGCGCATGGGGTGTGTACGTAGTAGTGCCAACCCGCGAAACGAACACGTGTAAAACCTGTTGGCTGAATCGTGCAAACGCGTCATATGGTTCAAGGTTGCCGGACCGTTTAGGACGCCGCCGACTGTGTGCGCGCCGGATGATGCTGTGGTGCGGTGTCGTTGTCGGTTCCGCGCGTGTGTGTGTGCGTGTGTGATCCGTCTCCTTCTCAGATAGGGCAGGGCACGTCTGCAGACGCGGGGACGTAAGCAAAACCGGCTGTCTACTTACCCTGCTGCCCCTGCTCGAAGGGGGGAGCGCGTTTCTGTTGCTTGGGATAATGCTTATTCCTGGAGCGCAGTTCTGCCGTCGTACCGCGCCAACTTTACGTACCACTGTCCTCTAACGGATCCCTGCGTAGGGTGCGCGGGCCCTTTGCAGTTTCAACCAAGGCGTGTATGAATGAACGATCTCGTACGCTGGATTTGCGTTACAATTGGTGAAGGTCAGACAGTTAGTAGCGATTATGTTTCGTTTTCTTTTCGATGTTTTTATCGATACCGACGCTTGACACCTGAGATGAGATGGGGGGGACGTTACAGTCGTTGTCGCTGTATGTTGACTCCAAGGCACCAATTTTTCACAGTGTGCATCAGTGTTTGCCTCCATCTCATCTGTTTTTATTTTTAATTTGACATTTGTTTTACTCCGGTAGAAATCGTGAAATATGATATTTTGATGAAATTTGTAGTTTTATGAAAAAAAAAAAATAAATAAAATCAATGTTTTAGGTCATGGTATTTTTACACCTTAAACAACATGCAAAACAAGCAGGCTCCTACGAAATTTTTAAAAATGATGATTTTAAAATCAGCGTAATAAGAAGTTTGTTTTTGATTTCTGTTCATTAAATTATAAATTATTTGTCTTAAATTCACAAATTTGGTATCGAACAGCTTCAGCAAAGCGATTGAGGTACAGTGTTTGATTGAAATCATGCTTTGGAGACAAAAAATGAGACACGTCTCACGGTATCATACATTGATACCAGAAGAGTTTAAAAATTGGTGACTTGGAGGCAAAATTTCAGCGGCAACGACTGTTTTGCAAAGGAGCAATCAGCCGTGAAACGAAACGGTAAAGATATGAAATGAAAGGAAAACAGACAAGGCGAAGTATCAACACAACACGGACATGAACATGAAAGCAAAATGATTCCTTACCCAGGTCCGAATGAACCCCCACCCCACCCACTTTTGAGCAGGTTGTTTAAAATGATCTGTTGAACATGAGTTTCAGTTTTGTTTTTAATTTCATCCATTATTTACAACAAGTATTTATATATATTCGCTTAATAATGTTAACACGTAATGTAGGAGTTATCTTATAGCTAAAGACGACACGTTTTTTCCCGGTTACAATTACGGCTGCACTCTCGCCGTCCTAGCCATTTAGTTCATTTCGGTGGTAATGTGAGATATTTGTTCGAGGAAAACAGTATGCACAAATGTGGCTGGGAATGATAGGGATTAGATCGAGGGAAATGGAGGAAAATAGGACTCAAATAGGATTCTTTTCTGCATTTCGAAGCTGTTGGTTTCCACCCAGAGTGTGTGGATGTGCGTATAAATATAGGTTTTTCATTTTCAGAATATCGAACGACAAAAGCGCGCGAATAACAACTGGCTTCAGGTGCAACACGCGTCTCACACGTCGCACATTTTCCGCGCGTTTGAAAAGGATGCTTGCGCTTTAGCGTCCTTTTTTTAGTTGGAGAGGTTAACTTAACAAATATATGATTTGTACTTGGAACGTGTATGGGAAGGATGACAGCAGTATCCTCGTAATTCTCGTCTCGTAAACAAAACGAACGCTCGTTGCAATCGAAAACATAGCAGCGTATGCGATGTTTTATGTGGCCCCGTCTCTCTCTCTCCATGCGCCGTACAGCGAGCATGCAATGTTGCGTGCAACGGCGCTCGTCTTGCGTTCAACTGGCGATGATTGTTTTGTTTGTTTGCTTCAAACCAGCCCTCACAGTGGTTAGTGCCCATGGTAGAGAACGGTTTTGTGTCGTTTAATGTTTGCTCTTCTATTTTTTTTTAAACGAAATATGATTAATGTGGCTGCATTTTGTGTAATTAGTGGTAAGGGAATGAAACATTCCATAACAATAGCCACATTAATTTTCTTTTAAACTATTGTCTATGTTCAAAACACCACAATAAGAACTCAGTTTTTTTTAATTTAAAAATAAGAGCCTAGAGTTGATATTTCACGTTAATAGATTTTCAAGAGCTTGTTTAATCAACATGGGGAATGTTTTACCCAATTTTGTTGTCCCCAATATTTTTAATCCAACACTCGTCCGATCGTATGTATTTCGTAAGAAGAAAAAAAGCTGGCTTATAACGGCAACAATCACATTCAATGGATGAACAACCGACACCCCACGAGATGATCCACAATAAGCAGGACACACACATTTCTGTACGATGATGGTATAAGTATCGAAAAAAGGGGCACATGTAACATGAATGAAGAAGCCGTCCTTGGATTTGTTGTTGTTGTGGTGGTGGGAATGATGAGAAGCTTAACAGAGGGCGACAGACTAATGCAAGGGCTGAATGGAGTTGCGGACGGACAGACACAGATAGGTTAACCGTCCATCCCCCTGCTCTCGAGTAGGACGAAGTAGCTATGGGTTGGTGGGAAGGTATGGGTTTAGTCACCGTTGGGCGTTTCCAGCGTGGCCTGGTCGAGGTGGCCGTGCAGCTTGAAGTACAGACTGTTCACATCCTCACCGACGCTGACCGGGATCGATTGTGTGCCGTGCAGATCGTGCTGGGAGAGCAGGGTCGTCTACCGAAAGAAGGATTGATGGTTACGTTAAGCGTTTGCACACGGAGACAATCAGGGTGAGACGATGCG
This sequence comes from Anopheles arabiensis, assembly GCF_016920715.1. Lineage (NCBI taxonomy): Eukaryota > Metazoa > Arthropoda > Insecta > Diptera > Culicidae > Anopheles > Anopheles arabiensis. Next base: position 24,586,888 of record NC_053517.1, read on the forward strand.
CTCGCTCTTACCAGCACCGGATGGCCGCCAAAGTACCGGTCGATCTCGAAGTGTATCACACGGCCGCCCGTTTTGTGTGCCAGCTCGTGCAGTGCCGTCTGGTTCGTCGTCGGTTGGTCCAGCTGCTGCTTGGTGTCCGGGATCTCCTCGCCGAACCAGATCACGTACAGCTGCCGTGTTGCGCAAGCAAAGGGAGAGATTAACACTTTAAGTACACATACACGCACTCTCTGTACGGCCATTGGATAAACTGAACGCAGGCCCCTTACCCGAATCCGCTTCTTGAGCAGGGTGAGTGCAGTCATGCGCGAAAGCTGCGCGTCGGTAGTCGCCCTGCTGGTCGCCAAGAAGATAGCACTATCGTACGGTATCTCCTGCGAGGTGCGCAGAATGCTGTAGTACTCGCTGCCGCCCCGGTCAAAGCTGGGCTGCAGCAGGTTCACCGCCTCCATCAGTGACTTGGTGTTGCGGAAGGTTACCGATTTGGATATGCCTGTGCCGAAGAAGGAACAAAAAAGCACACATAAACGGGACTGCAGTTCACACATACCTCAGTTTACGCACTCTGGCGTGCTTGCAACGTTCAACAACGTCCCCACAAAGCAAAAAAAAAACCATGACGTCATGAGTAATGGGGCAATGTTTAGCTTTTGGATCACGCCGCTGAAGGCGCACCGGTACGTGCCGAAGCAGCGCGTACGTGATGACACAGCGTGGTGTGAAAACCGATACTTACCGCTGGCATTGTAGCGCATCAGGATTGCATCGAGCGGGGTCTTCGGCACCAGCGACGCCTCCAACACCTTCTTGGTGAAGGCGAGCGAATCGTTCGACGTATCGACGAGGAAGGCGATCGGCATCCGCAGGTTCTTGTCCGCGATCAGCTGTGCCAGCAGCTCCGGCTTGGACAGTTTGCTCTCGTCAAAGCCACCGCCGGTCGGGTGTGTGGGCGGAACCGGTTTCGTGGGTCGCAACGGATGCAGACCGCCCGCGGGATGATCAACAACAACGCTACCGTCCAGGTCCGGGCTCGAACTGCTGCCCAGCGCTCCCGGCACCGGTGGCACTGGCATCGTCGTTGTAGTGGCCAGCTGCAGTACGTCATCCTCCTGCGTGTCCTCCACGTTGTTTTCCAGCCCGACGGGCGACGTGAAGTGATGCTCGGCACTGTCGTTAACGCCACTGTTGGTGTCGCCGGACCCGCCGTACAGATGGTTGGTCGTTTCGGGCGGTAAATTCTGATGCAGATGGTGCTCCAGTGCTCTGCTGCTTAGCGTGGGCTCCTCGCGCGAATGATGATGCACCGGCGCCGTCCGGTGTAGATGGTGATCCTCCGATGACTCACCCACTTGCTCATCCCGCGGCTGATCCTCCTGCTGATCGCTCACGAATGCCTGCGGCACACTGGCCCGTGCCTCGTGGTCGTCGACGGTTGCCAGCGGTGACGCTTCCGCACTGTCGTTACGCTCGCTGGAACCGTAATCGGGCAGCAGGGAGCTACCGGTAGTCAGGTACTGCTCGTCCGCTCCACTCAGCTCGGAGCTGTTAAAGCTATCGGGGTAGATGGCACGGGGATCCTCCTCGCCGCTACCACCGTACTGGTGGTCGGCGCTGTTGTGATGTTGGTAGTAGACGCTGTCCAGCAGACCACCCGGTGGCAGTACATCGGAGGAGGATACAACGGCGGTGTCGGCGCCAAGCGTTGCCGACTCGTGCACTCCGCCACCGGTGCTGCCATCGTACGGCAGTAGCGAGCTGGTGACACCGCCACCCGCCACTGGGCTACCGTAGGGACTAGAATAACTGTCACTTTCCTCCCGGCCTGGATCATTGTCCTGCAGCTCCAGGGCGGTAGTTTGGCGGGAGAGGAACACTAACGCTAGCACTAACACTAGTATCGGAGGATACATGCTGGCGGGGTTTTGTTTTTGTTTCGGAAAACGCACAAATCACACGATAATATCTGAACGATCTCGAGCCAGCCCTCACTACTGTGTCACTGTGTAGAATCTCGTATTCCCAACAATCGTTCGCTCTTCGGTCTGGCGCACTGTTGTCGACGCACTTGGGTTACACATTAAAAAGGGGAATGAATTGCACGAATCGTTGAGACATAGTTGACGAACTGTGGATAAAACGAGAGCAAGAAGATGCCAGAGTTAGTGCGATGTAAATGGTGTTTTTCCTTGAGTTTCTTTCCATGAGAAGATCAATCCATTGATCTCCCAGTTGGTTCCAGTCGCTACACAACACCGCCACAGTCCAAATATTGTCCTTCCTAGGCCTGTTTACTACGGCTACAGCCAAACATCAATAACAAGGTCCTGTGTATCTGTGTGAAACTAATGCCCTTTTGCGCTGTGCCGACCAACCTTTACTGCGGGAACTTAATCGGCTTGGCCCAACAACACTCCCTTTGCGGTAGAGGAGATCCGTCACTTTGCGACACCTTTGCCTTTCTTTTGAATAGCGTCACACACACACACACACACGCACCACCCGTAAGCCACCGTGTTTCGGAGTCGACTGAAAATTAGTGGTACACCTTGAACGTGGTCGCGCGCGCGGGCTCTCTCACGTTCCCAGCTGGTGGTGCTGCTGACCACGCGTATCTTAATCTTTGCCGCGCGCTGCTGGTAACTGTGTGTGGCACAGGGTTTGGGTTTGCGTGGCACAGGGCGGCGGGGAGGTGAAGAAATAGACCGACAACACACCGACCGGCTTGCTGGTATGGTGGTGTTGCTGCCGTCTGCTGCTGGGTTGGCTATTTTCGTATGCCACCATATTCGCGGGTCGTGGTCACCGTGGTTACCGGCTGTTAATGATATGTTTTCGATGTGAGTTGCCACACAAACACAAACACACTGGGCGCTAGGCTATCTTTGCGTGTTAGGGCAATGATCAAACCGTTTCTCGCTGCGCCGTTCCGTTTTTACGTATCGCGCGGTGACCGGTTTTTTTTTTGGATTCGTACAAAAATAAGATGATAATTTATCAACCACGACACACCGGGTTGCCGTCTGCATCTCTCGCTTCTCGCCGTGATAAGCGGGAAACGCAACATCACCTGCGTTGTGCGCAAGCTCTGCTGTTGATGGTTTCGATATCGGGTTTGCGTTTGTTCTGCAGTTTCAAAATCACACTACACTTCAAAATCATCAACACTAAATATTTAATAGTGAAAAAAAAACAATATTTTTATTGCGAACTGTAACATACAGGGAAGAAACTGATCAGAGAAAGGTTGCACAAACTTCCCATCGCTTCCCGCGGCACCAAAGCTGTTCTGCTCGCTTGCTGGCTTTATTGTTGATGTAATCGGAGATCACTATTTTTACGACCTACTCGCCTAGATGCCATCATCATCCAGGTGATGTGAAGCAATCGTTCCGGACTTCCTTAAAATTGGATGCCCCTTCACTGTGTGTGTTCATGTGTGTTTAGGATCGGGCACAGACAGTGGCTGGGAAGTCGAGCGCGCGCCGTACATTCGCTGGGAAACTCGGCTGTGGCGCAACAGCGCGCAAAAAAAAGATCATGTAAAGTAGAATAGAGCCGATCATAATTCATCTGCACATGTGCACACACACACCCGCGCCCCGATCAACGCGTCGAACGCGCCACCGCAAACGAAAGGGAAAGCTTAGTGTTTGGGGGGATACCGTGCCGCACAACATAATAAGAGCGGCATAAGATCGTCTAGATATAATACCGACGGTTGAATCGCACAGCCCACAAACCCTACCCATCAACTCCAACATGTATCGACACAATACTGCACCTCCGATGCAACTTGGGGTTGCACCCCAGCTTGACTTCCGGATTGCGATTGCGATCTCACTTTCGCGCGCTCACAAACGGCGGCGGTGTCTTGGCCCGTTCTTTTGATTGTTACATTATAGTGCATCATCTTCGCTCATGAGCATGATGACGCTCCCCACCGTGTGCACACTTTGCTGTATGTTTACAAACAACTTTCCTGCCCCCCCGGTGGAGCGTTGTGAAGTAAGCGCAAGCAATACATCGCCCGTTGGTACTCCCACGCGCCGCTTTTGAGCTGCTCTGAAGCCATTTGCCGCCCCGCATCAGTTCGTTGCGGCTGTACGATCTTTGAGTTCGGTCGGTGTACTGCTGCACCGCTTATTCTTCGACACCTGTACAAAGGTTGAGTGGTTTGCGCGCCCCTAAAGTGGGGTCCCGGGGACCACCCGTGTCGTGCAAAATATAGATAAAAAAGGATGCCCAAAGAATGGTACGGGGATGGCTAGGGAGGAGGAATTGTTGCAAAATAGTGTTGTATGGGTGGTACGGTTTGCTTGATTTGTGACGTGTTTAGAATAATATTTTAGAACCTCGCAAGAGAACGCTCGTAGACAATTGTGCACTCCTGGGGGGAGAGAGAGAGGTCAAATGCTTTTTCAAAAGCTATTTTCCGCCAAAACCGGGTATGCAAAGCGGCGGGTCTTGGCGGGATTCCAGTACCGAGAGACACGGTCCGAAGGGGAGGCGTTAGAACTGTTGCCATTCTTCGTCACATTTGACAGTGTTTATGAATGCAATGCACCTTACACGGTCACCGTTTATGGGGCCCTCGGTGCATTCCTATTGTCAGATACAATTGCAAGGGGGGGGGGGGTTGGGTAGAAGAGGCTGGTGGGCGGCTGGTATAAGTACAGCGGATCTGTGGAGCGGCCGCTGTGTGTTGATTTGTTGGGCTATGAAAATTGTGGTGACACCTATATGCAGCTTAGCGTTTGCTGTCCGCCCTCCGCCACATTCCAGATGCTATTTATTCTCTCTATCCCCCCCCCTCTCTCTCCGCTGGGGCTGCACTAACGGTGTTTGGCTGCAGCGGCGTGAAATATGAAGCACCGAAGGGGCGCCCGGCGAGTGTTTCGGCGCGTTTCTTCATTTGCGTTGGAAATTATGCGTTTTCCTTGTATGGGATGGGGGGGCAAGAATGGGTTGGCGCTTGGTGGTCCTCACAGTGTGTGTGTGTGTGTGTGTGTGTGTGCGTGTGTTACCACTGTGGCTGCTCTCATTTAAATAAGAAGGCGCAAGAATGCTGCATCCTGCATAATGGAATGGTGTCGCCGGCCATTTTATTGTGCATTGTGACTTTTCTGCATTGTTTGCAAACGGGAGGTGTCTTAAGGTACCACTTTTGAGCACTGTGGGGGAGGGAAAGGGAAGCAGAAGCAGCCGATGGCCTGAAGAGTTTATGAGCTACGACTGGTGGTGTCCAAGTTGTCGGAGCGCAGTTCATAAAAAGTGACTACTTGGGGGAATACAAGACCTGGCAGGTGATGTAGGAGGTTAAAGGTATATCAATTCAAACCACCACGGCGGCCAACAGGAGGCCAACCAGCGTGTACAGAGGATTAAAAAAAAAGAAGATTAAAAAACATACAAAGCCAACAATCAGTAATCAACGCACGACAACACACTGTGTGACGCCCCGGGATGACATAATGCGCAATCCTTCAGTGGCTGCGTGTTATCGTAACTTTCTTTTTCTCACCTATTATTCCATCATCATCGTCATCAACAACATGATCATTGGGACCGGATCGGAGGGGGCCCTTTGCTGGACGACCTATATCCGTGGGCAGCAACAGAGCCACCCAGAGACCTGCGGCTTCTGTGCTACGATCGCACGCGCTTAGTGACCGCCCGTCGGTGAAAGGTGTCGTGACCTTCACGTTCACGAGCACGAAGGAGACACAATCATTGCACAGATAAAGCAGTCCAGTGTGATTGTGTGTGGATCTGGGTTAGCACCGTCTCAATGGCGGGCGTCACCTGATCGAGCCCGGGACCGTCTGGGTTGGGGAATTGAATAATTGGACAACTTTCGCCCGGATTGTGTTTGCAATTGTCAGTGTGCGGTCTCACCGTTCCCTGCAATTGCAGTTGTGGTATAGCGGTGTGATTAAACCCATTTCAAGAGACACATATGTGAGTGTGTGCTTTTATTTTACAAAATTGTAGGAAAGATGGTTAAAAAAAACAACAACAACAAAACTCGCTATAAATCCGCCCGTTCGACATGCTGTCGGTTGGTTCGTGCGTGTCAACTAAGCTTTGATTTGTTGTTCACGCAAGCGTTGTTGCAATCCCCCCCGCTTCAAAGAGGGTGAGAATGCTGCAAAATGGAGGGCGTAACAGTTTTGTTTTTCGTTCCGATAAAATATGATTCATTTTTAACCTCCTTTTTTTTTGCTACGCGTGAGAACGTAGCATACTTGTGCTGCAACTATTGACACTCTACCGCGCTAACTCGCCACGCTCGATCGGTACTATTTTTAGTTTATTTTAACAACCGCTTGCCAGTACTGCCGCGTTGCTGACCAATCCCATCTTATTTTTTGCTTCCCTCAACATTGTACTAAAGGTGTGCAAAGCAAGAAAAAACAAGCGACACTGGCCGCACCTTTTAACCACCAAACGGCCACAAAGCCAAGCCAGCCATTGGAGACTGGTGTGTGTGTGTGTGTGCCCCTGCGGTTGTCACATAATTTCTTGCCGGCTTGGCTACTAGATGCCTCGCGACCACACAGCACCAAACCGTGACCGGCCGCGGCTTGTCCGGTTACACTAAATTCTTCCGCCGCCGAATGCTCTCCGACGCCTTCGACCCGTACCCGGTGCTGCAAATAAATAAGTTTGCCTTTGTGTGCATGTCGTGCCATTTTGTCACATTTTTTCGAACGGTATCGAGTCTTCCGAGTTTGACAGGTGTCTTTGCGGTGCTCCGAGAGAGAGCGAGCGAGTGAGACAAAGGGAACACGTTCTGGAGGACAGTAGACCACAAGAAGCAAAGTGTTGACCATCAGAATGTGGCTTCCATCTGTAGCTGTTGGTAGAACGATTGACGTTAAATTCCCATAAAAACGAACCAACTGCCCCCCGTGGTGGTGGTGTTATGGCCCTGAGGGGTAAGGGAATGCCCCGAATGGTGCCACCGGGTAAGGAATGGAGTTCTTCCGGGACTGGAGCGCAGCAGTGCGGACGACCATTGGAACGGAAGCGAACCGGTGTGACATAACTCACTGTTTTCTTTCGTTCACCTTCCGCGATGGTGAGCCATTTATTGTATATTGTTACGTATACTAATGTGTGATTCCCGTAGTTTGCATTAAGGTGCAAAACAAACAAATAAAAAAAAAGCGGATGAAGTCACCTACAGGATGTGTTCGTGTTTCGTTCGTCGTCGGAAAAGCAGGGTTTTTTTGTTTGATCCAAATGCAATCCATCCTAGCGCTGAGTTTAGGATGGCATTGGCATAAACGTTGCACAAGTAGTACCACCGAAAGGCTCTAATAAAATAAAAAATCACTCTCCAACTCCCCGCGCCACTGTTGATCGCGAACAATTTGGCAGTACCCCAGCAACGATCACAACCTGCAGCGCCGCGGCTGTTTTGGTTTTGGTTCGGGCGGGGTTCGCAAGGGTGTGTACACGGTCCCGGCATGTGCCCGGCTGTGACTTTTTGTTTGTTTGTTTGTTTGTTCGTTTTTCTTCAGCAGAAACAAGTTTTCCGCAATCACACCCCTCGCCCCCCCCGCGGGAGCCGGGATGACGAATGCTGCACCTGAAACCATCTCACACTGTCGCGTGAATGTGCTCCCCGTAGTCCGCTGCCGCGGGTGGGTTGGTGGACACAACGGCAGCAGCAACGTCGCCGGACAATAATGATACGAAAAAGTCCCTCCGAAAACCGGTCCCTCGCGGTAAGGTGCGTTGCGACCGGGCCAAACGGGTACGGGGGAACTCTGGTGTGGAATGGCAACCCTCTCGTGTCGTGTCTTGCCGTGTTGTGCTTTCGGTGGGTTGGATTAACAGGTGAAGTAATGGATTGGTAGGGGTGCTAGAGAAGGGAGGATGAGGAGGGTAGTGGTGTTGCGGTGCAAAACGATCAAACGCTGGTTGATTCTGCCCCACGGGGGCCCAGCCTTTGCCAGGGATAAATTCTAACGAAGATCGATTTTTTGACATCATCTCATGTTTTGGAAGGCGAATCTTCTGGAAGTGGCTAGCGATCGAGGTGGGACACGGTTTTGGGTAGGCAGTTTTTGGTGAGTTCAAGTTTGCTGAGTTCAGTTTTGCGTGAAGCAAAACAAAACAGCGAAATGTAATGAAATTATTATTCTTTATTCGATCAAATTCTTCTACTCTATGGTCCTCTGTGTGTAGTATTTCTTTACAATACTTTGAAATGTCTAATGCTGCTGGTCGTCGGGCCACCTCAATCGTTATTTGGTACACCCATATTAGTAGAGAGCTGGACAGGATGATGTTTAAAGCACTGGGGCCTGCATGATGACCCCTTTCCAATACGCAGCACAGCTGATGTGTGTGTGTGTTTATGTGTTTGTGGATGTTAGCAGAGGGACTCATTCGATGCCCATCATCATCGCCATCATCTGTTCGCTCCGAGCAAGCGAGGAGCGCATTTGACGAGGTCAGTAGGTTTGCCGAGACACGCACACCACGTGTAGGGGCATATACCGAACATACCTTGTACTGCTGTTCCCGTATTTCTTAGATTTTGACGATGGACGCAAAAAAGCACCAACCGGTAAAGAGGTGATTCCAACCGAACGTGCGATGGCAAAAGATCGATGCGAAAACTCTCATCCACTGACTGGCGGCAACTCTGGCCGACGAGGAACATTTCTGAAACGGCCCTACTAAAACACAGGCACACACGCGTCGCCAAACACACCACTAAATAAGGGATGCGATTATTATGTTGCGCTGCGCGCGTATGTATGTCTGTGTTTTGTGCGGGTTGGCGGCTGTGTTTTCTTTTAGTCGCGATTGCTTAATCCAAATGCGGCTCAAAAAATGGCCCCAACGGTACTACTGCTCTCCTCAAATGTTCAGCGCGTCTGTTTCCCACCCAGTGGCAGCCCCGTGTGTGTGTGTGTGGTTTTGTCTAGGAATGGTGGTGGAAGATCATGTTTAAGGGATAAGGCAAGCGCGGTTTACGGCTAGACGTGAGTATCGCGGGAACAGTGTTGACCTCTCTTGCTCTTGATGGCAAGCATCTTCCACCGCAGTTGGGGGCAGTTCGTCGCCGGCCAACGATAACCTTTGGAATTCAACCAACCTTTCCTCAAACCAACACCGCGAACCATCACCACCAGCTGGTGTTTGGGGAGAGGGGCTGGCTGGCTTAGCGCTCTACACCTTTGCCGAAAGGTGACTTGTGAGGTGAACTTTGTGGCCCGCAAATAGAGAGACACGGCGCAGCATTTCTGTGCTCTGCCCCAAAGCGACGAACCCGCGGCACAGTCTCTTAAGCCGTTTCTATGGGGGGGCAAACACGGGCAGGCAAGGGTGTAAAGCCGGGGGCCACACCAAATTCCTTAAAACAAGAGGAGTGATCTACACACAAAAAAAAAACAACAAAATTCTCTCACGAATCTCAGCATCCCTCCCCGCCCCAAAACACTCTACCGGGGGCTGATGAGTAGTGTAATGGTGGTTTGCGGTTTTTGGCTTGGCATGTTTTCAATGTTTATGCGGTTGAACACGATGGTAAATGATGTTGTGGCTGGTGTGCTGATGGTCAAACGCACACGGTCGTCTTCCCACCTCCCCACCAGGTGACACACACACACGGCCGGCCGCTGGCCCCAGTCGGTTGGTCGCTTTTCTCCCAACGGCGCTCCCCACGTGCGCACTCCTCGCGGCTGAACGGGCGGTTCGCATCGCGATGAGGCTTCTTCGAGCGTGCGCGGCGTACCGCGAGAGCATGTAATTGATCTTTGCGCTTGGCGTGGTGGATGATGCGAAGCAAACAAAACAGCAGCAGCAGCAGCAGCAGCAAGCGGTGAATGAAAAAATGCAGTGCGATAATAATGATCCACGGTGTGTGTGTAGACGGTTACGTAAGGACAAGTGTGTTTTTGTTGTCGATATTGTTGTTGTTGTTGTTGTTGTTGTTGTTGTTGTTGTTGTGATTGTTGCTATTGGTCTCAGCAATGCCCCCTTTGGTGGGAAATGGGTGAAGAGGTGTTGAAAAGAATGTACACACACACGCGCAACCAGCGACACAAAGTATGTGCACGCAGCAGCTCTCGATCCAGCGACTACTTCCACGGCTCGCTGCGATGGCGTAGAAAGGGTGGACCGGGAAAGGAGAAGGGAAGTGGCCAGCCGAGCCCCGCACGCACAACAATAGGTGGGAATGGGAAAGAGCAGTGCGCAGATCTTGAGGACTGGTCCGGCTGGGCTGGCCGCTGCTTGTTGGTTGCCGCTGGTCGTGTCCTTGAGCGGTGGAATATTAATTTCAAATGCACTTTTCGCTGACCCGACGCTGACACCCCCCCGGGGGCGCTGATGACTGAAGGGGAGAGTGCTTTTCTTCTTGGGTTTGGTAGGCTGAGCTTGGAAAAGGCTTAAAAGTGTAGCATCATAAATAGCATCGGCCCAAAGTTGGAATGCGGTCAGCACTAGACATATTTTGGGGAATTTTGAGGGTTTTTGCTCCGTTTTTTGGGGATTTTAAGATCTCTTGTTCATACTTCTGTGCTAAAGGATTCTTGGATAGCTTTTAGTTGGTTATATTTAAAATCCAGTTCACTTTCAACCTCTCCCATCTTTGCAAGTTGTCCCGCTTGGGCGCGTTTGAAGACATCCAAAACTGTGACAGAAGTTCGTCTGGTGCTCTGGTCACCATTATTACTTCAGTTTTTTGTCGGTTTGTTTGGATGTGGCATGTGTTGATCTACTACTGGCCGTCCGATGATGCATTCGGTATAGTTTTTGTGCGCGTTTTCGTTACTCGCACCCGCCCGACCAGTTTGGAAATAGTAATAAAAACGCGCGCACAAGACGGTCAGTGCTTCGGGCGTGTTCGAACGTTTCCGGCTCTCGATACCGATCGGTGTTGACCTTAATTATGAACACAATTCACACGCACAACACCACACGCGAGACCCGTCTGGTCTCTGGCGGGGCCGATGCTGGGGCAAAGGCGAGCGTATTAAGGCCTCGTTCAAACTAGGTAAACCGCTTCTCAACTTCAGCTCCAGCGGCAGTCCAAAATTCAAAGTCAAAGTTCGAACCGCATGCGGTGCGTTACGTCATGCTCCTAACAACGATGGGGAGAGTTAATTTATCATTATCACTCCGGTTGCACTCCGATCCAAACGCTGTTGCTGCTTTGTATGCGACAGTGGGTCTGGAATGATTGTGTTTTAAGTTGGCCAGTTTCATAAAATTCCGTAAAACAGGACGATGAACCGAAGGGAAAAAGGGCTTCACTATGGCCATGCGTTCACCGGACACGTGGATGCGTCATCGTCCAAAACCTTCAGATTCAAGTGTATGTTTTTTTTTCTTTTTTAAACCAAAATTACCCTTCACCATTCCCGAACCGGTTGGTGATCATCGACCGATCTCTCTTCCATCGTTAAGAAGAAAAAAATGCAAACAGCAGCCACAACACATTGCAAACGTGTGCTGGAATAGGATCGCACGATCGAAAGGACCCTCCCACGGCAGGAAAGACAGGGATGATAAGGAAGAAAGTATCCCAAAAAAAATAAAAAAATAACGTCAACCCACGACGGAGAGCCGCTGTTAAGGAAGGAGCAGCCAGAAAGGGAAGCCACACGATAATTGACATTCCTGCATGCCCATACACGCGTACGGTGGGTCCCATCCGCACGCTCACGCTCCCACCGTCACAGGCACTTGTGTACCCGACACTCATTGTCCCAAAATTGCCCCCCCCCCCCCCAACCGAAGGCTTTTACATTTCCCACACCACCTCCTGGAGCAGCTACACTACTGGCAGCCCGTTAAGGAACCAATATTTTGTTTTCTTTTGCTGCTTTTTTTTGCGAGCAGAAGCTGCCATCGTTACGACGGGACGGAATGTACCGTAACCGGACTGCAACTGCTGGGCACTGCCGGGGTCGGCGGTTGTTTCCACGTTGTTGTCGGGTTCGTGGCCGGCACCCTTCGAGCTGCTCGTTGCCCAAAAACGGTTCTTTTCAGTACGGTGTGTACTCCGTTGCTGCTGCCTCCCTTCGACCAAGGAGTGTGTCTGACGCGGACATTTCGTACACGTTTTGCGTTGTGTTTGTGCTTTTAGTCTGTTTGTTTGTTTTGGAAACGGTTCCGGAACAACATCATCGAAGGGTGGTCGAGGGCACAGGGCTTTTCCTCCCGGTCGGGTCACTCATTTATCGTCCAGATGGTGCTGCTCGAAGGGTTCATAAGCTTCGGTCACATGCGAATTGTTGGTGAAATTCTCGATCATGCGATGGCCAATGCAAAAAACCTCATGATGAGGGGGAAAAATTCGGTTTTACACGTTTGTGTTGCGCCTCTTGTTTTCTTTCCCTGTCGGAAATGAAGAGCGTATCGGTGGCGCGAGCTCTTTTGGAGCTTTAAACGTCCGCTAAGAAGAGGAACCGGCCATGTATGCTTGTGCGTGTGCGACAGTCGCAGTGTTAAATTTGCGACCCATCTTTCTCCCTGTCTCCGGAAAGGCGAAGCAACCAAAAGAAACCGGTCGCATCTCCGGTTGATGATCAACAGTGTGATGTGGTCGAGGTACTGGTTTGTTTTTTTTTTGTTTTTAAGGAGAAGCTGCAGAAGAAGGATTTTTGATCAGCAGCAGCACCGGCAGCAGCCATCCCGACTCGATGCTTTTGCTTCAAGGGGGACTTCCCCATTGGTGTGATGTTCGTGTGCGTGTGTGTGTTTGAGTTTGGCGAAAGCAAGACCCGCTGATCAAAAGCGCGAGATTAACCGGCCAGGAGGGAGACTGGATGCTGGCGGTTAAATGAAGGAAGTGTCGAAATTTTGGGGACACGAACATCGTGCCCCGAAAGGGAAGCCGGACGCGCTCTGCAGAAGAAATCGCACAAACGTAACCTTTTTGGAAGGAAATGGGCAACAAACCGTCCGGAGCGCAGGAAGCAACATCGTCGGGGGGAGGGCGAAAATCTTCCTTCAAAAATACGCACCGATGATAACACACCAGCTACACGCGCGCTTGGCCAATGTGTGTGAATGGGTTGCCCAAGCGACCCAAGCGCCTCGGACCCAAGGAGTGTGCCCTCGCGAGCGGCCTCGAGCGGTGGACACTGCGCTGGCGTAACGCGCATTTGAACGCGCGTGCGTGCACTATTGTATCGCGATCGGATCGAGATCGATATCGGGGTTGGGATTGCGCGAACATGTCGAACCTGTTGTACAGGGAACTGGTCGGCTAATCAGGGCCTGCCCGCCGCTCCCTTCCCAGCAGTCCGACCGGTGGGGGTCACTTTCGCGTCAGCTGCAACACCCACACACGCGCTCGGCTGAGGTATCTATCGCAGGTGTGTATCTCTCAAAAGCTCCACAAGAGACACGTTGGTGACGGTGTTGTGTCCTGTGCACTGTGCACCACTCTGGGACCGGCCCGAGCAGGCAATGAGGGCTGGGTAGTGTAGTGCCGCCCGAGTCGGTGCTGCCTAGCACGCGCGGAGATCGATTGCATTCCGCGGTTGTCGTCGTGCGGTTGCAAGCGGGATCTGTGTGATCGTGTTGCGTATATGTGTTTGTGTGTGTGTGTGTGTGTGTGTGTGTGCATGACCAAAATGCACCTCACCGGGTGGGTGGGTAACATTAGCCTTGCTCTGTGGGCCGTCTGCTCTAATCAAGGTTCGGCTGCTAGTATCTTCGAGGAGTCGACGCATTACACTTAGACGCACTGGCGCGCACTGGCCTTACCGGTGGGGGCGCACTCTGCAGCGCCACATCTAGCTACTGAAACCACACATTTGTTGTATGAAATGGTAGGATCAGCTCCTTCGAGGGAAGGAGCGAGCGAGAGTTATTGCTAGCATCAAACAGTAGAACCACCCTCTGCCACACGATCGAACGACTTCGCGCACCAAAATTACGCGCCAAACAAACGCACAATAAATTGGAAAAGCATTTAAAATTGGCTGCACTGCTTTAGATTCACCAAACGATCTCACAACAAGCACACGCACACACACACGATCACTCCCTGTAAATGGATTCCAATATTCGTCTCTATTTTCAAGACGTTAGCACACTATTTGAACTTGGCGAGCGAAGAAAAGCCATTAACTAACATTTACGCTTACACCGGCGGCACACGGCAAGTGCTGTTATTTGATGATATTCATTTTTCTGCTGCACACAAATTTAACCCGAGTGTGCGAAAGCTCGTGCCATGCCTTTCTTTTTCGCTCTTAAATAAAAACACACATATACACACACACGTGGAGGAAAACGCAGTAAACGCACGAACAAACTAAAAACAATCCTCCCAAAACGACGACAATTTCAGAAACACACCGCGAGCTTTTACACGTTTGTGTGTCACTGTGGAGGGCTTTTAAGTTGATTTGAAAACTGGCAACGGAGTTGGGCGCGCTCGCTCGCTCGCTCCCTCCATAGCTAGCTGGTGCCATTTAAAGCCGAAACCAAAATCACACCAGACTTACAGGTGTTATTTTGTTTGTTTCCTTTTTTATGTGGTTTTGTTTGAAAATACGATCTAATTTGCAATTGAGACACACACATGCACACACTACCGTGACTGTCCTCTCACACGGGCAACCCACCAGGAGGGGACGGACACCCCCCGTTGTACTGTACACTTACTTAGGCGGAACACGCGTAGCGAAACACCTCCGATCCGGCCGGGCGCTAAAATGAAACTGAAAGCGAACGATATTAAGCAGGAATTTCGTTCTGTGTTGTTTGTTCGCGCGTTTGCGTTTCCCCTCGAGCGCTCGCGGACCCACGGACCCCTTCTCCTCTTTGGTGGAAGGGAGGGAAGAGGAGAGGGGAGGGCCAACTTGCGTCTCATTCTCGCTCGCAAAACGCTCTATCGCTGGGTGCGCCCTTTCCCATACCACACCTGCACCATCACCACCATTGCGTACGAGCGCGCGTGTGTGTGTGTGGTGAGTGGAGCCTTTTGGGGGTTGCGTTTGGTGGCTTCGGTTGGGTCGCGTTCGGTTTCGCGGGCCTTCGGTTCATCCGCGGTTCATGCGATCCGACGAGTTCATCCACGAAGCGGCGAGTGCAAACAAAACTATAAAAAGAAAGCCGTTTTGCATGTTCCGCGTGCATATTTATGTGTGTGTGTATATTTTTTTAAAGGAATATTTAATCCTTGGTAAATGTTTCTCCGAGCACAGAAGGGGAATGGGGAATAAAATGGGCGGATGAGTGTTTTTTTATTCCCCTTTCTTCTTGCCTTTGCGGGCACTGGAGCACTTTCACGGGTTTTGAATATTTTCAACCGTGCTGAGTTAAAAATGCAAATTCTATTTGTAACAGCAGTGCGAGCTTAACCGTCTCACAGGAGGAAACCCTACGTGCTTACTCTCCCACGTGGGTAATTAATTGCTGCCCTCTGCAATTACACTTTTTCATCGTTAAATGAAGCTGTTTACACCCAAATAGGCTCACCCAGCCTCGACAGCGCTCTCGGAAGGTGTTGCCAAAAATGGTGTGCACAGCGTGTGTGTGTGTTTGTTTGTGTGCTGTTGAATGTAGATAGCGCGCGTTACATAATTCCCTCCTATTCATTACTTCCTTTACAAGCAACGTATTACTAGCTTCCCCTTTTATTTTAGCACATTCGCCGGCACGTCCGGCAGCACTCTCTCTGCACGACATTTTGATTGCCACGAGGCTAAATACAATAGTGAGCAAAAAAAAAAAGAAGGTAAAACGCAACGCGCGCACACAATTCCAAAACGTATCCGGTGGCGCTCGCTGCCGCTCCGCCGAAACAGGTCTTTTAAATGCTATGGAACATCTGGCCACCCCCCGCTCCCATCGTGCCAGCATGACTTTCGGCTAGCTAATTAAGCGAATCTGCCCTTTTAGAACCACCGGGGGCACCGTGCTTGATTATCCTCGTTAGTGTCCCTCGTCTGGCCACATACGGATGGCGCTCTAGATTTCCTCACCCTCTCCCATCGGCCCAACGTACCTGAGTGACGATTAAAAAACCGGTTCGCGATGCTGTACGTAGCGCCTAGCGCGCGCATGATCGATTCACGGCGGCAGCGATCGCGTTCGGCTCAAGCTCATCGGAATAACTTTTCCGAATTATGGTAATGGTGCGCTCTGCCCATCTTTGGTTATTGAGAGGGGTCAATTATGTTCAGCGCATGACTGACTGAAGTCCGAGAGAGGGGAAGTAGAATGAAAGAAACGGAGATAGAGAGAGAGAAAAAAAAATCCGATCGGCAAGTGAGGTGCGAGATGGAAAAAGTTTTAATTACCAATTTACCGCAGAAACCCCCCACTCACACACTCGACTTGTTAGAGTTCTATTTCGCTTTGCTCGCTAGAATCTCACTTGCGTATAATGTTTTGCAATGCTTTGTTATTGTTTTGTTCATGGTTGCGAATCAAATCTCCCTGCCCCAGCAAACCGCTACAGATCACCACCACCCGAACCAGTGAAGGTTAGTCGGTCGGTAGCGTCTTTGAGAGGCTTGATTTTGCATGATGCCACCCTAGAGGGTCTAAGAGGGCAACCTTCCATTAGTGTACGTGATAGATGATACCGTATCGTTAATTGATTTGAATAGCACGTGTAATTAACCGGTGGAGCAGTGGCGCAAATCGTTATGATTTATTGGCAGGTGAGCATCGTACTGCAAAACGGTTTTATTAATCCGGTTGAATCTGGACTGTGTTGCAGGCAGCTCTCGCGAAGGCGTTTATTTGATCACAATCGTCTCCCTTTGTAGGCTTTTGGTCGTATCAATATACTTGTTTTTCGTTCCTTCTCAATTTTTTTACTATACGCGTCCGTCCTACCTCAACATTGGTGGAAAAACGGACGGCACTGGCTGATGATTGGTCCATCCGGATATGGTGAACATGTGGCACCACGTGCAAACTTGTCCAAACACAATAGCTAGCCTAAAGTGCAGGGGAAGACTGTGAATGGTGGCGGGTGGAGAGGCAAAAGGAAGCGCAAAATACAATGGTGAGCTGATAATGGTGCGATTAGTGCGACCGACGCAGTCATGATTGGTTAATGAGGCCTTGATCGTCAAAAGAGTGATGACATGGGTTTGATTGTGTCGGGATGGACAGATCGGGGCGGAAAAAGCTGTCCCGTAAGTGATGGAACGTTGTACACACATCAACATCACACAGACACACATGCGTACACTGAGTAATTGAAAGATGGAAATGTCATCCGACAATTGTGGCATGGTAAGAAAATCGAACTAAACACTCAAACAAACGGAACGTTTGAACACTTTAAGTGTGCGTACCTAAGAGATACCGATGAAAAACTTGTGAAAACGAAGGAAACATTGTTTCGATAAAAATCTGCGACGCTTTATTCTTTAAACGCTACCTCTGGTAAGTTCTGGCCCTACAGCCCCCCGGGAACGGACTGGTCGCACTTGTATGTAAATTGAATGGCAACTTTTGCCGCTCGATCGCACCAGCGGCGAGCGAGCGGCTAATTGCTTTGCACAGTCGTCCATCTAACCGTCTCAAACCTTCGCGTAGTGCCCCGTGTTTGCGCCGCGTTGTGCGCGATCGCTGTTTGCGCGGTGAGTGGGTTTTGTTTAAGTAGAACGTGCGCATCATCAAGCAGCTTCGATGCCGTTTAACAAATGGCCCGCTGTCGTCCGAGTTCAAGATGATGGTAGTGATGATTTGTTTAATCGACCGTTTTGAAGAAGATGAGTGCTGTTTTGCTCGAGCTCTCTCACACTCTCTCTCTCTTTCTTCGTCTCTTGGCTCTCGCTCTGCTGCGGGGCGACTATGACGACGACAATTGCAATCGCTTTGCTTTCAGTTTCTATGCACCACGATGGAGACGCACGGTAGTGCTTTGTTGTGTGGCAGCAGCAGGTTTTTTTCACGTTTGAACCACCAGCATTGCCGTGGCCGGTTCCGTTTCTAACGCCTATTACGTAAGGGTGATTTGTGAAAGGTTCTACCCTTTCCCGTGGACTTTAATACCACCCCGGAAGGTGGAACAGAATCCTATACGTAAAAGAACGCTACTTACACAGGGGTTCCCGTTTAAGGTTTGAACAAGCGCAACAGTTGACGAGGTTCGTCGCTTGTTTTTGGTGAAATAAGTCTTTCGATTTGCGTAGCTGTCGCGATGACTGCAGTTATACGGAACTATTCAAGTTCTGTGCAAACGTAACAAAACGGCTCATTTCACTTGTTTTGGTACATTAATTTAATCACATACGCAAAATAGATCGTCACAAATGGTTTATTGCAGCACTTAACATTACAAAAAAATATTTTTCAAATATGCACAACAACACTTCACTTGAGTGTGTAATGGGTAATGGATGTAAAACTTTCTCGATTGATGTGAGTGTGTGTAATTTTTTTTTATTCACAAATTCACCCGCGTACCTTCCCGAGTGTGTCCGGTCGACAGAACGATCGATCATAAACTGGCTGGTACGACGGTGTGATGATCGGTACTGAGCTCTGTTCCAATTCCCATATTGTGTTGTGATGACTGCGACACGGTCATCAGGATGGATTCGTGATCTGTTTTCAAAAGCGTGAGACAGAGACAGATAGAGAAAGAAAGAATGAGAGATAGAGATAAAAAGAGAGAGAGGGGCGGAAGGATGACAAAAAAAGTAAGAGCGGGAGAACACAAAATACACCACAAAATGAAGAACAACCCTTTTTTCTCCTTAGCCTTAACCACACCGAACCGATCCAGGGATTGGTCGCGAACGGTTTGACGGTGTGTACAACTACCCTAGAAACCGCTATTGGGCCGATATTCAATGTACATACCGCGCACAACGGGCTCACTACAATGAGTAACGAAGTTGCCGCGCTCTTCAAAGGCAAGGGAAGTGTTTCCGGCTGTGTGTGCGTGTTACTTTGTTTGCGCTGGAAGGAGCGTTTGGAAGCGATCAGTTTTGGGTGCGCGCACCTTCGCCACCGCTCTAGAAGCGTCACTTTGCTTTCCGCAAAGAGAACATGGGTGAGTAGAGGGTGAGTGCGCCTGTTGCGGGTATCGGGACAACCTTTTAGGGCGCACGGAAATTAACGCATTCACTTTTCGACGAAACGCTCGTGACAACGCCCAGATGACTTCAAAAAGCTCTTCCTCGAAACACACCAGCTGATAACAAGTTTAGCATTGAAACATAACGATCGTGGGCGCGTACAAGGTAGTTACGCAATTTCCGTTGAACGGTGGTGGTACGGACAGGGTGCGGAAAACTATTTTTAATGACAAATCCATCCAACTGATGGAGTGCGACACGGGGAGCGATTGGCACGGGACGGGTTGGGAAATTGCGGAAATGCTTTGATAAGATTGTGGGTGGTGGGGTTTTCGTTGTGACTTTTGCGTGCGTACGTGCGTATGTTTGTTGGGTTGTGATGCAATGGAGAAGATTTCAAACGCGACCAGATACGGTCGTCGAAAGGTCATGCACATTTGTGTGCGGGCGGGGAATTCCTTGCCAGTTGGTGTGTTTATCTTGTGGCGATTATTTGTGTGCGTGTCAGTTACATTTGTAACGATAGTGTATGAAGTCGAGCCATGGGTGGGTGGGTTAGTTTTCAAGGTAAGCGTATTCAGTTGCGCATGACAATGCTTGCCATAAGACCTTAATGCCCTTAGATGGAGTCATAATCCTGTGCGCTTTTTTGACATTTATTTTATTCAAAATGTTTTCAACGATACATTTGAATCTAAGATATCTTCAAGTTTCTAATACCTAAAACATGTTTTTTTAACATTTCATCACAATTGTTTGTTAAAGTTGTGTCCTTGTTTGTATCTGTCCTGGTCTAAACAAAGCTCCAGAATTAAGCTCCACAGAGGATGTCCATCTATTTCACATTGATGTCCATATTTATTTCACAAAAATGTGTCCTACTTTCGGTGTTCTATTTGTAAAAACAGATCGTTGGAAAAACTCTTGACACACAACTTTTGCCCACTTAGTGAAACAAATAACGTTCAATAAGGTTAAACAACGAAAAAAAAGTGATCGTATCGAGCTTTTCATTGACTGTAATCGAGGGCCGTTTTCAAAGGTTTGAAGTGTCCTTAAGCGTCAATTTCTCTCCGCCTGTGAATGCTGAGTACCCACGCGATATCTGGCGCGTACGGTACGGTAATCCTGCTGTCATTGGTCACTGGTCTCACTCATCGTCAATTTCATGACCGAACCTTAAGCCCCCCGGTGCTCGGACAGTCCATTCCGGCCCGTTCGCTTGTTCATGGTCGGCCGCTCGGTTGGCTGGTAAAAAAAAGGAAAGGGGTGGACAGTTTGTAAAAGCACCAAGAATCACTCGCAAAATGGAACATAAATGACGATAACTAAACGCCAAACTTGAGGGATCACGGAGATGGCAGCACCGATGGGGAACGTTGCGTTCCACGCTCCCTCCTTCCCCGGGCATTGATTGATGGAGACTCGATGCGAGTCAAGTGGTTCGCGAAGAACACAGATCGTCGAAGTCGTCTGTCTGCTGTGCCCACAAGCTGACGTCACTGCAGGTGCCGCTAGAAGCGAGCCACAGCACATTTACCGACCGAAACACTGGCCAAACCGCGGGGTAATTAAGTGGCGGGTCCTCGAGCAGGAGCAAAAAATTAAAGCTCACACAAGACACGAGCCTTTCCGCGCAAGGTCCATATTTATATTTTGGGACAAAATTAGTGATTCCCCGTTTGGCGAACGTTTAAGACGTTTAACGGTCGTGTAATAGCGTGCAGCAGCAGCAGCAGCTTTAGCCACAGTAGCACTAGCTGCCAGAACCACTGCAAACCTTTCGGCTGTGTCCTTGAGCAACTAATGAGGTCAGCCGCAGGGTGCGTCTCTGTGTCTGTAAATGTGTGCCTATTGGGGGGTTCCCTTAGTCTTCCTATATTGGAGCTAAGCGAATAAAAATGGAAGGACAGCATAAATTCTTGCCGAAGGTAGACATTAGATTCTGTTCGATTATTAAGAACCAGGAATCTACCTGGTCAGCGTTTTAAAACTAAATGGCAATCGGCCGGGGCTCCTAAGCCCAGACACGCTTAGCATAAGAATTTGAGGCAAACATAAGATAAATTAAGGTCCCTGCGCAGCATAAATTATGTTACCTAAAATGGCAACAGAAACCTGTTCTAAAAACAACCACCTAATGATCTCGGAACTAAGACTACTACATCCCAACCCCGAGGGCATGAATGGTCACAAAAGATTTACAACAACAGCAACATCAACAACCAAAATTATCAGAAGAAGTAATGCTGCAAATTTGGAAAGGAAATTGTGCATAAAAAAAACAGAACCGGCTGCCAGCCGTTTTTGGGACCTTTTGAGGGGGGATGAAAGCAAATGTATGTAGTTCCATCAAATCGTAATCAAAACTGCCACTTAAGGAGAATGCAAAACGAATCCTGCCACCCTTTTCCGTTAGGCATTGATCGCCCTTTCCATCGCACCACCCCACCCCCGGGAACGGTTGTGTGAAAACACGTTTTCGTTCTTGTTGTGCCCGGAAGGGGGATCCAGCGCCCGGTCGGTTTGGTGCGATCGCGGGAGCAGCGAAGGAAAACCGGGAGCAGCGAATGAAAATTTATCTTGTAGAAGGGTGTGTGTCTGTGTGTGCGTCTGTGTACCACGAATCCCCCTTCACAAGAAGCGCACGAGCGCGCTGTGGCTGAGGTGCGGAACTACGGGAGCATGTTTTGGCTACCGAATTGAGCCTTTCCCCGGTTTTTAAGCATTTTTTTCTTGTCCGTGTGCTGCTTCACCCGTCCAGCTACACATCATTCATCACCGCGGGCTGAGAGGTGACCAACAGTTGTTTTTGTTCTCTTTATCATGATCGTGAATATGCTTCCTGTGCTGTTTTTTTGGTTTTGTTTTTTGTTGGTCGGATAGAACCGAAATCGCTGTAGAACTGTATACGCTTTGCTTGCTTTCAAGCTGGACAGAACATTTAATTTGACAGGGTTGTGTTTGTAAATTAAAAAAACCCTTTGTGTGTTTACTTATATGTATGCAAATCGCTTTTGAAAGTAAGGATATTTTGAATATTGAAAATGAACTAATATTAAGACAACAAACCAATAAATGTATATGTCATTTTGGCTCTTTCAAACAAAGCAACATCTTAAACTTATGGATAGAACATTAGAATAAACTCTGATAAGAAACGCAAACAAAAACACGAAGCGAAGTTTGAAAGTGGACAGCGAAACAGCATGAAGGCAACAACACGCGCGTGAAGTAAGAGGGCGAACACGCTCAAGAACCAGAACGACGTCAAACCGGTGATCCGCGCCGGTGGTGTCAGGAAAGTGGTCCCGAGGACGAGCATTTTTTGTCGCTTTGTTTTTACTCTTATTTTATCGCGTGCCATGCCCGAGGGGGTTAATGTTGCCTGCTGCTGCGGCTGCTGCTGCCGTTGATGGTCCTGCGATGGAGTTTTTTTTATTAGCTCATTCCTTCTGTTCTTCTGAGAGTCTTCGCTACCTTCTCTCGGTCGCCGTTCCTTTCTTTGGTTAGACGAAATTTTAAGGCGAGCAGAAAGAACGGAGCCATAAAAAATGAGATAAGAAAATGAGCAAAACAACCGTCCGCGTATAGAACATAAAATAATGAGCACGCAAAGAATTTGGAGCGAATTCAGGAAATGAAACAAAGAAAGCGAAGAAAAAAAAAAGACAATGAAAAAACCTCCACTGGCAAAGTAAGCAGCAAACCTCATAAAAACAAAAATTTCATCCATTTCTGATTTGCCTTTGCGCGGCCCCGTACCCTGTTGGGAAGGTTTGTGAAGGTTTTTGTTTCGGCCCGGGGGGTGTTGTGGCCGCCCCCTTCATCCGTTCATCGTGTCACACTCCGCGCGATCCCCCTGTTTTTTACCAATAAATTCCTTACGGGCCGCGATCTTCATACGCTTGGCGTATCCGTTTTCAGGCTGCTGGTGTGTTTGTCGTCTTCATCGCCTCGCCTGCATGTCCTCCAGTGGGGTCCCGCGTGCTTGGGGAGCCGTTTGCCGAATATCTCACATCTCCCCTACCTTATTTTTCCTTCGATCAGTCGTTCGACCGATCCTGTCGAGCACGGCGAACGCGCGCATTGCTAACGTTTACGGGATGAGGTTCAAATGTTGTCCAGCTGGCTTTCGGGTTGGTTGTGATGGTCGCGCTGCTGGTCAGCGCGATCGTTTCGAAGCGATCGCACAAAACAGAAATGAAGATTTACATGGCACACAGAGCGTAACAGGAGAGGTGAAAACACACACACACGCAAGAGCTCTTTCGCATTCCTTCGTCGCGTTTTGGGCTCGTGCAAATATGAGAAAAGAATGCAAAGCAGCATTCAGAAGTAAAAAGTGCCCTCCCATATCCAACCACTTCCGCGTCCCGAGCTCCCGAGGAGTTTATTATATTTGGGGTTCGAAAACGGGCACGGGCACAGAATGGTTTGTTTTTCATTTTGTGTGTGTGTGTTTTGTTTTTGGTTCTTGCTGTGTTGTGCGGTAAGAATCGGATCGGTGGAAAAGAAATGCGAAATGAATACCTTGGCCATCATCAACTCTTCCAAAAGGTGATCAGCAACAGTGAAGGAGGGATTTGGTATCCTGTTTTTATTTCTTTTTGTTTTTTGGTCATCCCTGTTCTCCGCTGTCCTTCGCGTTCCCCTCCCGTCATCGTCATCAGTGCTGTTTGTCGCGTGTTCAGGCGAGCCATTTTTGTACAATTTAAACAAACCAGCTGGCGTTCTTGCGCTTGTGTTCCAGTTTCGTTTGCGGCCGGGCATTATAACGACGACGGTGATGATGTTGTCGATGCTTTGATGGTGTTTCGTATATGGTGTCGCTTCCCCACAGTAGGACAGAGCGTAGCAAAACGAGGTGCTTTTTAGTGATTGGTGAGTTGTACATTGTTAAGGGCGAATGCAGCCAATTTTTACCTGTATAGTAGTTATCAGCCGACCAATTGCATTACAAATCAAGCTTTAACTTTCATTCAAAAGGGTTTGTCTGAACTCTCGCCCGAACCATCCGGACACACAACTAGATTACGATCAAAGGCGGAGTTGATCCTGAGTTAGGCTCGAGTAGTGTTCGGCTAAAAAAGGATTGCCTTTCTCTTGTCAGATTCTTGCCTTTGTGATGCAAGCTTACTCACCGGAATGAGATACCTTACGGTAATGCAAAATTAATTTCTGTTTTATTAAAACGTAATTACATAATACGAAGCTTGTCTACGTTTATAGAATATAATTTATTTAAAATAATATTATAATAAATATTTAAAAAATATACATAGATTTATTACCTACAAGTGCAAAAATATATAAAATATAATAATAAAAAAAACAAAATAACTTTTTTTGGGGGAAAAACTGGATTCCTCTTAATTTGTTGCTTTTTTTGCGAATTCCCCGTAGCTTATTCAGGGTCATTCCGAACTCAACTTTGTTTTTGTGGTGCCATAAACCATAATAAATGTGTCGAATCCACTGGAAACCTACATCCCACCAGGCTGCTCCATTCGCAAATTATACGATGTAGATCGTCCCGGGGGAGGGAGAGCTGTGCGGGTGAGCAGCAGTTTGCTCACTTCCGCCTTGATCTTGACCCTGCTAGCTGGCTAGCTTTGTTACTTATTTTTTGCCAGCTTCTTCGCTGTTTGTCCCGACGGCTTCCCCGCTATAAAAGCGTAGACGGACGCGGGTTGAAGTTAAAAACAAAGCTAGTTCTTTTCACACCCCGAACTCGGTAGCATCATCATCGTCTCCGCAACCTCCGCCAAGGAGTATTATGTATTCTGATGGATTAGTATGCCGCGCGAGACGCGGGACAAAAGTAATAAGAAGAAAGATGAAACATACAGAAAGATAGTAGCACGCAAACCCTGCACGTCTGCGTGGTGGTGGTGGTGGTGGGCATGCACAACACAAAAGAGAGGTGATGTTTTCGATTTTTGTTTTGATTAAAATTTCGCTACTCGTTACACCTCTTCCCCATGCTCGTTCTCCACCACCCTGCTTGGAATGCGAAGTTGAGCGGTGGTAGTAGGACACGTGATTCCTGGTTGGCATTGAAATTAGTTGCTAAAGATACCTAAAATCTGGTACTTACAAGTACATTAAAGTACCAAACCTAAGTTGCTGTAAAGGCACAAAGTGTTTCTGTCCCGCTCGTTCGCATGTAAAATAATTTAATAATTTAAACAAATTAACGATGACATCAATACACCCCCTCGGAGCACTCGTAATGAAGGCATGGTTAGTGGTTTTTTTATGATGATACCCTCGGCTCACGGATTCGACCGGGCCTTTGTCGGTCTGGCCTGTGTTTACCGAAATACCACAAGCAAAGCGATAAAAACAAAACCCTTCAAAACGAAACCAAACCTCAATTGGGACGTTTGTTTCATGTTATGCCGGCGGGGGATGATGTTATCGGCTGCGGGGGAACGGAACGAATATTTGCACCGACCGTGCATAGATGCACGTCGTCATTGCTCGACGACGGTCAAACTGCAAGCTCTGCATTGTCCGTGATTGGTAGAAGGTGGACAATTTGAACGGGAACCTGCGACCGCGCGCGCACACACACACGCATTTGATGTACACAGAGGTGTGAATTGTTTTGTCTCTTAGCTCCGGCGTCGCGATAATCCTCGCGCCATTCGGGTGGAGAGGAGAAGATTGGGGAGCTACTTTAACGATGCCCAATTTCGTGTGCAATACTGACCAGAGTGTCCATTCCTCGTTATGTGTTCGCCGTTCCGCTCGATCGATGATCGTCATGCAGTGCACGATCCTCATGCTACTCCCACTGGCCGGTCTGGTGGGGGAGCGGAGGAACGAAATCGGAAGATTTTTGCGATCAGAAAAAGGTAGGTGACCGAATTGAGGATGATCGGTCCTGGCGGCGCGGTCATCGACGTTATTAACATCTTCAAAGTGTCATTGCCGTTGCTGCCGCTGTTGTTGTTGTGCCGAATGTGATATGAAAGACATTGATTCAATGCAAATCAGAGTGCGGCCGATGCCGCCGGATATTTCACGTTCTACTACAACATGTGGTTCTACAACAAGTTGGCGAAAATAAGAAGAAACCCGATGCAGCGTTTTTTTTTTTGTTACTGGCTTGGCCACTTTGGGCGAGTTTTGGGCAGGTTGTATTGGGGGTGATCGTGTTTTATTCGAAACCAATTTTATCCTGCTATTTCTTGTGAGCTTGAAGGTGATCCTGTGCTAACGGAGCTAATGTCAACGAACGTGTTCTTTGCCAATTCCAGTTGAAGCTGCTATTGATATACATTTTATTTATTTATTTTTGAAATCGATTGTAATATTATTTTGCTAATTTTACAAAGAAAACCCTCCCTTATGTACTCCACTTGTAACCTTCGGTTTGATCCATGCAAAAGCTGCAGTACAAACGAACGTTGCCCGATTTGTTTGCCCGAACACAGTTGGGAGAGGTTTCGCTCTATCTCTGATAAAAGAAGCAACAACAAAAAACATTCCCGCACCCCGAGCTAGGTGTGGAAGTGTTTGCTCTGCCGAGTGTTGTAAAAATTAGTAAACGCATATTGGCGGCGTTACTTTACACAACACCAACCAGCTTCAAGTGGTATTGTGGGGGTGGGAGGCTCAGGAATGCGTTAATGGGGGGTGGTTTTCAAAGCTTTTCAAGGCTGCTAGCCGTTGCCGTGACTATGTGTCCTTGCTTTTAAACGAACGGAATCGCACGATAAGGTGTAAGGTTGGTGCCGATGCGGCACTGAGATACAATCTGTCTGGGCTGCTGCACCCTTTAAACTAACCTTGCACACAGGGAACCGTTTTTAAACAGCGTTCCTTTATTCGAATGAGTTAAAGGTAATAAATCATCATCAGACAGCAACAAAACCACGAAAGAACACTGTTAGAAATGCATACATATCACATACCACACATATAACACCCAAATCCGTGTACCAACATACCGTTTAGGACCTTATCATGCAATCGCAGAACGACTGCATAAGGCTACAATGTTTCAATTTGTGCTAGATCGGGACAAGCTGATAGCCCACCAGTACGAAGAAGTACGGTTTTCCGATGAAATGGAGTTGTTTTGCTGCGGCCACTTTAATACTAGGTCTGCAGGTTCGGGTGACTGGAGGCGAAGAAAGAAGAAATATTATTAGCATAATTGAATAATTACTTGTCGTAGTTTTTTTTTTTTCACGCGAAAGAATTGCTTTCTCTTCTGCCGTACAGCCCGGCTCCATCTTTAGTTGTTATTTAACACCCTTTTTTACATAACCCTAGGAGGGGGTTGAGTGAGATATGCAAAGTTTCTCCCGGGTTGTAAAGTGGAACGCAATTATTATTCACCGCAGTGGCGCCGATGAACGCAACTTCATCCTTGGGTGAAGGGTAAATAGTTCTAATAGCTAGTAGCGTACTGACCGTTGTTTGGGGCGTGTGAGAACAAAAGCGACGTTGAAGAGCGGGGGAAGGGAATAATAATTTCGGTTGTACGTTAACATGTGCAGTGAAATGAAATAACCTGTTTGACTAGAACCACGCCATTAACACTGTATTCTAATAAGCTTTTCTCATTTCATTCCCTTTCATTGCAGCACCCAGCAAGCCGGCCATCTTTAGCTCGCAGCAAACGGTGACGGGCACGATCCCGGAGCTGCCACAGGATACGGATAGCTTTAGCGAGATCGATCTTACCGCCACCAGCGAATCGCAAGCCCCGTCCCGGCCGCCCACGATCGACTACAATCCGTTGCAGGATTTGGAAGATAGCGACGGACGAGCGGGCCCGGTCCAGTACGGTGACACCGGGGAGCAGTCGGGCGGATCGTACCTGCAGCAAACGTCGGCACTGACCGCCCAGTTTGCCGCCCAGCTGCCGAACGTCGCGTCAACGGTATTTTCGACCTTCAGTCGTGTCATCAAGGGCACCTCGCCGGCACCTCCAGCAACCGCACCGCCGTCGTACGCAAGCGACCCATCAGCGGCACACGTGGTCGGTACGTACGGTTCGCCGGCAGAATTTCAAACTACTACGCCCGGCAGCAACAACAACAACCCGTCGACGTTAGGGCCGTTAATAAATTCATCCGCGTACGACCCGTCGTCCGCCTTCGGTGCACCACCGCAAACCGCACCGGACGATCGTCAACATTCGGAGGGACAATTAGCCGCCGGACCGCCACCACCCGCACCGACGTTCTACAACCCGGAACAGGTGCCGTCGGCTGCGGGGCTACCACCACCGACCGCTCACGGGGGCATATCGAACACGTACCGGTTAGGTGGCAGCAAGAAGAAAACGTACGCGCATATACCTGGCCTGAACACCACCACCGCCCAACCGGTCCTTGGGTCGGCTGCATCATCGGCACCGAACGCTGCAGTACCAACACCCCCTGTAACCCATCTCTTTGTGACACCATCGGGACACTATCCGCCCGCACCCGTCAATCTAGGCGAAGTCAAACAGGCAGCACCACCGGAGAACGAAGAACTTCCCAAAGGCAAGCCGTCGCTGTTGAGCTACCTGCCGAGCAACATCCTTGAGAAGCTTCCCAAACCGAGCTTTGGTGGTGAGAAGAAGGAAGAACCCGCGGCCCCGTTCACTGGCGGAATATCAAGTGGATCAATCGCGGACCAATTTGTCGATGTCAATGTTGCACCGACAGGGGCACCGGTAACTGCAGTACCACCTCCACCACCGTTGGCGAGTGCTACGCCATTAGCCGCTACTGTACCGTCGTTCTTTGCGGCTCCACCAGTAGTCGAATTTGCACCACCGCCAGTTGTAGCACCGGTAGAAGCGAGTAGCAGCACCTTCTTTACGGCCGCTGCTCCGGAGACAGCAAATTCAGCAGGTCCGTCGGTACCGCCCGTCTCGGAACCGGTGGCAGCAGCTCCACCTCCGGTGTTTTTCTCGCCCACGCAGATTCCAACGGTTCGCACGGCACCGTCCGTATCGTCGAAGAGCAATCCGTACAGCTCAACGCGTGCCTCGGGCGTTGGACGGTACAAGAACCCGCTTGCCCCGATTGTGCCGCCCGTTGCTGGAGCGGTATTTTTGCCGAATCAGCCACCACCGTTGTCTACTGCGCATCAGCTGGGAGCTCAGCCACTGCCGCCGCCATCTCAAACGGGACCGGCAGCAGGCGTGCCACCGAGCATTTTTACGCCTCCTGTTACAGCAGCTGCTCAACCGGTAGCTTTATCTAGCGCTCCAGAGGCCAATCAACCACAGCCGCCACCACTGGCAAGTGCACCTCCAAGTATTTTGACGCCTTCTTTTGCGCCATCGGCAAATCCAGCACCGGTTTCAATTTTCAATCCAACTGCTCCAATTCCGGTCCAACAATCGCCAATACCACCACCACAATCGGAGGGCAGCGTACAGCCTGCTTTGATTCCGGGTCCTACTTACCAAGGAACCGCCTCAACTCAGCCACAACCCGCTTCAGTAAAGGCCGAGGCTGTACCTCAATCTTCCTTAGGATCGATATTCAATCCATACGCAACACAGCAGCAGCCGCTTGAAGCGCAACAGGTGGACACAAACTTAAACTTCCAGCAAACGGTAACTGCAACAGAGCCGTCGCTTTATAATTCGGAAAATTTACCCATTGCCGCCCCAGCCACATCAAGCTTCCCACTAGCTGCTGAGTCGGTGCAAAATCAATTCGCTTCTTTTAGCATTGGAACTGCTACAGCGATTGCATCAGTCGCCTCGCAAGGCGTGAACGACTTCCCGTCATCGTTTCTAGGAACAGAACCAGCTCAATCTCCCGGATCCGGTACCGCGAAGCCTATCGTGGACAGTCGCTCCAAGTCGAGCGAAAACGTACTATCGCCACCACCGCGGCCCAACTCGAACCTTAGCGAACCGGCAGCAATATTTCCCGGGTCCGTACCGCCGGCAGACATTTTCCTTCCTAACCCTCAAGAGGAACAGCTTACTCAGCTACCCGCTCAAGACTTGAACGGCAATAACGGGCTGTCCAACTTTTTCGGTGCAAATCTTTCTCAACCAGCGATCCCGGTTGTTGAATCACAAACGAACGCAAACTTTGTTTTCTCAGCCCAGCAACCGATAGAGCAGCAGGCTAAGAAGACGGTGCTTGCATCGCCCGAGCCAACGCCAGCCATAAATCCGGTCGATTTCTTCAACAGCAACACTATCATCCCGCAGGCAGACGCCACCGAAGCGAACTCCATCAAAACGGGTCAAACCGTCTCGTCCGTGCCGCTGTTTAACTTTTTCGGTCGTGCAGCTGACCCGGCACCACCCGCGGTTGTGCATGCACCGGCAGAAAGCGTACCGTTGGTGGAATCCACGCCCAAAGGTCCTGTGAAGGAAGCAACGCCTACTGCCAACACTACTGCGACTGAGCAAGCTGTTTCCTTGAGCGTATCGCACGTCAGCAGCTTCAGCAACCTCGCGAACGAACGCTACGACGAGGAAGGCGAACAGGAACCCGGCCGTATAGAGCCCGCCTCCAACGAGCCGATCTTCAGCAGCGACAATCTGTTCGACTTCAAAGCGTCCGCCTACCAAGACGGTGGTTTCTATTCGCGCGATACCGGCCGCACGTACGACACGTACGACGGGAACAGCAGCATGGCAGCGATGGCGACGACGAGCGTCGGTGCGCAGGACACCACCACCGCCACGACGAACACGGGGGGCACCTCGATAGCGGAATCCAGCACCACCAACATTGCCTACCGGCCCACCTACAACCACTGGTTCTATCGGCGCGAGATCGAGGGCAAAAGCGTCTGGTCCCCGTTCACCATGGCCGACTCGATGGCGCTCGAGGACGGGCTGACGACGCTGCAGGCAAGGGGCGAAAGCGCAGACGCAGAAAACGACGGCAACCCGCCCGTGATAGTGCACACCGACGGCGGACGGTACGATGTGTCGATCAGGGAGCGAACGCGCACGCCCGTCTATTGGAAGGGGCCGGCCAACGAGGTGCGGCGGTGCTCCTGGTTCTACAAAACGGTCGACTCGCGGTTCGTACCGTACGAGGAGGAGGTGGCCGATCTGCTCGAGCGCGAGTACAAGGAGGCGGCTACGTCGGGCGAGTGGCACCGGCGGGTGACGATCCCGAACGGGGAAACGGTCGTGTTTCACGGACCGTCCGTCATCGTGCACTTCCTGCAGACACAGAATCCGGACACGTGGGGTGGCGGCAGCTCGCCCGTGCCCTCGACCACGAACCGGCCGCGCGTGGTGAAGCGTGGCATCGATGAGTTTAGCATCGACGACGACGAGCCGGAAAAGATCGACCATTTGCTGTTCATGGTGCACGGCATTGGGGAGGCATGCGATCTGCGGTTTCGGCGCGTCGAGGAGGTGGTGGACGAGTTCCGCAGCATCTCCGCCCAGCTCGTGCAGAGCCACTATCGATCGTCGTTCGATCGGGGCGATGTGGGGCGGGTCGAGATACTGCCCATCTCCTGGCACGACGATCTGCACTCGGAGGAGTCGGGCGTGGACGAGAAGCTAAAGTCGATAACGCTACCGTCGATACCGAAGCTGCGCCACTTTACCAACGACACGCTGCTGGACGTGCTGTTCTACACCAGCCCGATGTTTTGCCAAAGCATTATCGATGCGGTTGGCAAATCGTTGAACCGGCTGTACGCGCTGTTCTGCCAGCGCAATCCAACGTTCCATGGGCGCGTTTCGCTGGCGGGCCATTCGCTCGGCTCGTTGATACTGTTCGATCTGCTGTGCCATCAGAAGCGTGCCGAGCAGAAGCAGTCGTGTGAGCCGGAGAATTCGGTAAGCATTTAAGGTCCTTCCTCAAGGCTTCACCCGTCGTGTGCGCTAACAGTGTAATGATTTGTTTTGTTTCTTTCAGGAGAATCCCGACGATGATACGGTATCACCGCTAACGCCACACCATGCCTTCGTCAACCATCGGCCGCTGGTGCGCAAATGCTCGCAGCAGATCAACTACGAAGTGGGACCGGCCGGTACGGGCCAACCGTACATAACCTACCCGCAGCTAATGTTTCAGCCGAAGATGTTCTTCGCCCTCGGCTCACCGATCGGTATGTTCGTGACGATACGCGGCATCGATGCGCTCGGCCTGGACTTTAAGCTGCCGACGTGCGACGGGTTCTTTAACATCTTTCACCCGTACGACCCGGTCGCGTACCGCATCGAGGCACTGATCAATCCCGATCTGAGCACGCTGGCCCCGGTCCTGATACCCCATCACAAGGGCCGCAAACGGATGCACCTGGAGCTGAAGGAGACGGTACTGCGGGTGGGCAACGATTTGCGGCAGCGCGTCACGGACGTGTTCCGCAACACGCTCGACACGGTGTACTCGCTGACGGCCATGGGCTCCAAGCCCGATCCGAAGGCGATACAGAAGGAGGTGGATAAGGTGCTGCAGGATCAGCTGAAGTTTGATGCCGCCGGCTCGACGTCCAACCTGTCGTCCGGCACGAGCGATGTCGATAGTGGCGAGACGAATCTTCCGCTCGGCAAGCTGAACCAGTCCCGGCGCGTCGATTACGTGCTGCAGGAGGCGCCGTTTGAGTTCATCAACGAGTACTTGTTTGCGCTGACCAGCCATGTGTGCTATTGGTAAGCATGTGCTTCGGAGCGGCGAGGGGTCTGTATCCTTTGCTTACTATTTTGCTTTTGCTCTCCGTTTTCCAGGGACTCCGAGGACACGATGCTGTTTCTGATGAAGGAAATCTACAGCAGTCTCGGCGTACAGACGGATCATCAAGTGCCGCAGCAAACGATGACGATCGAGCGGCCACTGGCCGGCACCAGCCCTACCGTGGCCGCCTCAAGCTGCTCTTTAAACAGCAATTACAATCTGTTCCCACAGGAAGTGCCACCGGCCCGAGATGCGCCTGACAATCGGCTATAGTTTGCACTGAGAGACAATTATGCTAATTTTGTTTGACACACACACACACACACCCGTAGCACACGGACAATCGGCCCTAGGCTGTAATACTCCGTGTATGGTCTTATCTAGTTGCTTACCTCGTTGTTTAAGTGGTCCTTATTTAAGAGTATTTTAGTCGAGGGTGTACAATTTATGTTTCTCTTAAGTGTTTTCTTTTCCTCCTACTTGTTTTACTTAGTCTGTAGCTTGTTTGCTTTTTAAATCATAACGGAACGCGTGTAAAAGAAAGTTGTTGCAAATGGTTCGTCCGGAAGGTGTAGTCAGCTCGGTAGGTTTAGAACACTTGATATATCAACGCAGTACAGCGCACATTGTATCGTGCTAGGTTAGCTAAAACAATAATAAAAAAAGTTATTTAACAGAAAAAAGCTTATCAAAATGAGTTTTCCAAAGGTTCTGCACAACCATGGACACGAACCACCTGTACGCCATAGTGAGAATGATCGAACCTCACGCATGAGATGATTCTTCTCACTTCACTCAACTCACTTGCACGTCTCATTCTCTCTGCACGTGCGACCATTACCGATTTTCTCATAACAAGATGATAATAGACCAATTTGTCCAATTGACCTTGCCGGCCAAGTGAACATCATTACAATCGCTTAATTTGGAGCAAAAGAAATCTTTATTGCAACATGAAACCGTTCCCTCGTCCCGCTCTTCCATCAAATGTTCAGCTGAGCCGACTTGGTAACGACCCGGTCCGCATAAAGCGCCACAATGGGGTTCACTTCCTCGGTCACAAACTCAACCACCTGTTCCGCCGCCCGGCCCGTGAACGTTTTCGGGTCGAGTATGCTGCTCAGCTGCCCCAGTATCGGCGCAAAGTACGGATCGGCCCGGATACGCTCCACCAGATCGTTGTCCTTGCCGTGCTGCTTCACCTGTGCGCCGGCCTCGTGCGACAGGACGCGAATCTTCTCGTGGCACACCTGCCGATCACCGCCCGCCTTCACCATCGCCATGATGACGTTCTCGGTCGACATGAACGGTAGCTCCTGGGCGATGTTGCGCTCGATCACCTTCGGATACACGACCAGCCCCTGCGAGATGTTGAGCAGCGTCAGCAGGCAAGCGTCCGCCGACAGGAACGCCTCGGACAGCGTCAACCGCCGGTTCGCGGAATCGTCCAGCGTGCGCTCGAGCCACTGCGTCGCCAGCGTGTTGGCCGCATTCGCCTGCAGCGTGATCAGATGGCGGGCCAGCGCACAGCACCGCTCGGAGCGCATCGGGTTGCGCTTGTACGGCATGGCGGAGCTGCCGATCTGCGTCTGCTCGAACGGTTCCTCCAGCTCCTTGCGCGAGGCGAGCAGCCGCAAATCGGAACACATCTTGTGCACGGTAGCGCCGAGGCTGGCCAGCGCCGACACAATCTCCAGATCGACCTTGCGCGAGTACGTCTGGCCGGTGACGGCGTAGTACCGCTCGAACCCGGCCAGCCGCGTGACGGTTTGGTCGAGCTGGCGCACCTTCGCACCATCGCCGGCGAACAGCTGCAGGAAGGAGGCCTGCGTACCGGTCGTGCCCTTGACGCCGCGGAAGCGTAAATTATCCCGGCAGGCGCGCAGCGCCCGCTCGTCCATCAGCAGATCCTGGATCCAGAGCGAGCACCGTTTGCCGACCGTCGTTAGCTGGGCCGGCTGCAGATGGGTGAAGCCGAGCGTGGGCAGCTCGCGATACTGCATGGCAAAGTGGGCCAGCTGCTTAATGACGCCCACCAGCTTCGGCAGCAGCTGGTCCAGCGCGTCCTTCAGAACGAGCAGATCCGTGTTATCGCCCACGAAGCAGGAAGTGGCCCCGAGATGGATGATCGGTGCGGCCAGCGGGCACTGCTTGGCGAACACGTGCACGTGCGCCATCACGTCGTGCCGGGTGAGCGCTTCCTCGGCCGCGGCCGCCTTGAAGTCGATGTCTTCGACGTGCTTTTCCATCTCCGCGATTTGTGCCTCGCTGATGTCCAATCCCAGCGCCTAAAACAACATTCCAGTGCATCGGTACACTTTAAGCACAGGCGGAAACAAAACAGTCAACGAAGACATACCTTTTCCGCCTTCGCCAGCAGGATCCATAGCTTGCGCCAGGTGGAAAACTTGTGCTGATCGCTGAACAGGTACTGCATCTCCTTGCTAGCATAGCGAGTGCTCAGCGGCGAGCGATAGCCGCGGAATTCAGCGTTTAGTTCGGCCATTCTGCACTCTACGGGTCTTGCAGTTGGTGGATGGTCACAGGATGTCTCGCCAATGCCAAGCTTCTCGTCAACAACAGACAACTGGATCGTCTGATTCTCGATCGTACACTGTTGGTAACTGATCGCTCGGCCGTCGCTCCAAATCTCCGATCAGATAAGTGGTCGAGGTCTTACGTTCTCTAGCAGGACTAGTTTGTTGTCGTCGTGCGGACCCTGATAAGCACCGAATTGCGTAAAAAACACATGGCAGGTTGTTTACAATGTGTCTGTTTGCTGTTGTTGTTCTTATTCTTCCGGCTTTGGGGAGATTGTGCTATGTAGGCAGTTGCGTTTGTGGCAATCCAATGTCGAACTGAAAACAGTTAGGAAACCGTTTCGGGAATAATTATTAGCTGTAATACAATTGATTATAAAGCTTTGTTTATTTTATTAATAGTTTCAATACATTTTTCATATCGCCAATAACGATTTTATTTAACTGGCATTGTGCTACTGTCAAATGAATTTATAGGGATGGTTTCAATACGTCAAGTCGCTTACCACAGGGTGGCCGTGTTTTGTTATACGGCATGAATTTGTGATTGTTTTGAGGGAAATGATAGATAAAAATGAATAAGACGGCAAAAACATAGTAAATTAAATAATGCAGCAGCTTTAAGCAGAAATAGTAATTAAAACAATGCAAATTAGCAGCACTGTTGGTGGTTTGTCAACTTGTGTGCAACTGTCCGAACGGTTGTTTGATTTCCCGGAAGACTGTTATACAATGTTTGATTTGGCGCAATTTTGGTACATTTTCTAGCTGAAATTTGAGCAATTGTAAATACAACTATAAATAAATTTTACCAAGTTTAAGATAATAGAATTGCGGATACCAAAGCGGTATTTCTTTACAATAGAAAACAATCCTTAAGGAATATTGATAATCTTTTCAAATTAATCCACTTTTGCAGCGGTTAGAAACACGATTGAGCTTCATGATCCTATTGTATCATTATATTCAGTGCAATTATCCTTTCGTAGACAGCCCCGATAATGCAGCTACCCTTGAACTGTGCGGCCCAGATAGGAAGCGGTTTTGTTTCAGTGAGCACGAACCCCCACTACGACTCCCACCTCTCACGAAATCTCCAACACCATGTTTTTCACACCCCCCGATCACCGTTGTGCACCGATCACCGATCACTAGCCACGACGGCGATGTCCACCGATCTATCATTTTACCCATACTCGGACCTGTGCGTATGTGTGTGTGTGCGTGTGTGTGCATTGGCAAGAGAGAAATTTCTCCGACGGCTCCATCTATGGCCATGTGCATCGGCGGTTCCAGAACAACCACCGAACCGACCCCAAACAGCCCCCACCAGGGACGGTCATCGTCTGTCCGCTGGCTGGCTTGATGTAACTGACCTTCGGTAAATCTAAAGTCAAGGGTACGATCGCCAGCTCGATCGAGCGTGGCAGTCGTGTGGCGGCGGGTACGATAAAGCGATATATGCACTATCGGTTGGTGGTTCGCATCAACGTGTGCTTGCACTGGCGCTTTCTGAAGCTCCAGCTCGAAACATTCACTTCCGCAATCGATGTACGCGTGTGGAGGTTTGCGCAGCTGGAAACTGGATGCGCCACACGGTCAACGATCCGCAGAACGGGTTTTTATGTATCCGTATCGCGATGAAAATGAAACTAAACAGAGTGTCCAGCATGGTTTAACACTTTAAAGGAACTTAATTAGTAAACCCATTTTTTGTTTGTACAATAAAACAGTACACCACCATACTGACAGCCCCTCTGTTGAGGGGTTCAATTCGTTCCATCAACGATTAAAAATGCATTCAAAAGGTATTAGGGAAATAAAAAACCCGCAAATCCATTTAACTACCGCGGTGCTAATCACGTCACACGGGCATGGCGATTTTGTGGAAAGATTCTAGATAAGCGGACCCCCCTCGCAAAACCGCCATCGACCTTAATTAAACGATAGCGGTTAAGCCGCAATTTGAATTGCGACACTCCACAACCCTTCGAGTTCCCGCGTGTCACAGCCAGCCGGGCACGGAAGCGCTGCACGGCAAAGGTACGAAAAACAGTGCCACAAAAACAAAGAAAAACAATGCGACGAAAGGAGGCATCGCGTCGTCGTGAACTTGTCCTTGGCCGCGACCTGCGAGCGCCTCGTTGGAACGGTGGTCTGCGCGCATTCGCTTTCTTTTGCGCACGGTATGGAGCGATGGAAAGGTGAGGAGAGAACCGAACAGAACCGACAAGCAAACGTACGCACACATCTCGGCGCACAGGTTACAATTAAGAGTGTGCCACAGGGTCATCGAGACATGATCACCACCACCAACCACCACCACCGTCGCCGCTGCTGTGCCGTAATTGGGGTAATGTCACGCCGGCTACCCAGCACGCCAGCCGGCAAAACCGCAATGGATGGATGCTGCACGGAACGGAAACCGATTCTTGCTCTCCCACCTCCTTTTCTTTGCACGGATCAATGCTCATTGCTCTTAACGAACGCACAATACACACGCACGCACGCACGTGGTCGGGCGGCCCTTTAGTGACTCTTCTTTGTCGAGACACGCGCGTGTCACAGTGCGCAGGCAGGGAGGGATCAAATTTATCGCTCCATCGGGGCGAGGTGCGCCCCAGGGGTCACAAATGTCATCAAGGCCGCCGATCCAGCTCCTTCTCCCCCTATCTTGTCCGCGATGAGATGCACAGCAAAAAATAACTACGGCGATCCCGTCATCCCAAGGCATCTGGACGGTTCTTTATGGTGCGCGGTTCAGTGTGTTTTGCTACTGATCGTACTCTCGCTAGCGCTCTGTCTCTCTCTCTTGTGTTCGCTCATCCACGGGAACACATTGCCGTGATAAGCCGCCACGGACAAGAATGCCGCAACGGTAAGAGAATCCGGCTTCATCCTCCCTCCCCCGCTCCTTCCACTCCCACCCATCCCAACAGCACCATCATCATCCCCTCCAGACACCCAGGCAGGCGCGAACGTAGGAACGCGCACGGTACACGCGCGAATCGTGCGTCTATCCACAATCCACCGCGCGACAGTCGAACGTTGGCTTGCGTACGGTTCGGATCTGTTTTCGCGTACCCGGTGGCGCATGATCGACACAGTGTCGTGCGCAAACCGAGCGTTTTGAGAACGGCAGAGAACCTCAGACACCTCAGTAGGCACCGAGCTTGTTTAAAGGCATCGCGTAAACATCAGCAAGGTGCAGTTTGTGAGGATAAGAAAGCGAATAGCGCGAAGCAATCAGTGTGCCATTTCCCCACCTCTCCAAAGTGCCACAAACACTACGGGGACTTTTTTTTTGTTTTTGCGGGAACGTTCCTCACCAGCAAGGCGTAAGGAATCGGCCCGAAAGCATATCAGCGTAAGGCACCGGGGGATTGTGAAAAGTGAAAATAGAACTGCGCTCGGTTGCTGATTAGTGCAGTCGCACAGCCTACTGTGACGCCATTAGTTGTTGTTGTTGCATCCACACCTATTCCAGTGGCAGGAGAAGGTGGGCCCTCCGGAGGAACATCACACCGTTCGATAGAGATTAAAGTTAGTTGCGCGTCTGACGTACGACCGCCCGGAGCCGCTAGACGTTACGCAATTCGCCTGTTAGGTGCAATCGGTTCTGTCTGTCTACGCGCCCTCCCCCAAAGCGACAAGTTCCTGCGGCTACAAGTGTTGGGTAAAGAAGGGACCCGTAATTGGTTTAATTGAATCGTTTGCATAAAACTTTCTACCGGAGTGTGTTCGCGCGTGTGTGTGTCTCCTGCGTTGCAGCACAGCCTACTACATATCGTACTTACAGTAGTGTTTGAATGCAACAGCCTGTGTGCTGGTGTCAGTTTTTTTTGCTGAAAAACGAAAGCTTTTCTGCACAGAGAACATGGAAGTTTGGTTGGTGTGTTTGGGGCTGTTCCTGCGCCTGCTGAACGTGCTGCTGAAACCGATCGTCGCGTTCA
Source organism: Anopheles arabiensis (assembly GCF_016920715.1). Taxonomy (NCBI): domain Eukaryota; kingdom Metazoa; phylum Arthropoda; class Insecta; order Diptera; family Culicidae; genus Anopheles; species Anopheles arabiensis. Next base: position 24,626,043 of record NC_053517.1, read on the forward strand.
TCGGCGGGCCGAAGCGGAGCGCACGCTTTCCGGAGATACGCAACGATATGCTCAACATTCCGGCGGTCGATCTGGCCGAGCGGATACGCAACAAGGAGGTAAGCCACGCCGTCCTGCACGGCCTTGACCTTTTACAGCACCGACCAAACGGAGCAGTGGTAGTAAAAATTGTTAAAGTTCAATCAACCAAGCAGCGTGTACTAAAGGGAGGGAGAGAGAGAGACGGACGAGGAAACGAAAAGGTACAAAGCGTCATCTACCGGTCGAGTGCACTACAAAACACCACAAACGGTGCTTTTTTACCGCTTCAATGGCCGCAGATGACCTCAGCCACTTACACCGGAGCCTACTTCGACGCTCTTCCTTTGGAGATCCTCCAAACTTCCCTTCCAATTCTACAAGGAAGTGTGTAGGGTACGCACCAGCACTAGGTTGCCAATTTGTTTTCCGGCTTGTTTGTTCTACCAACCGAATTGCGCGGGGTCTGTCCGAAGTGTACAGCAAGACCGTAAAGTAAACGTTTGCGCGCCCAGAGGCAGCAAAACAACGGTGAATGAATTTTCAAGAGCCACACACCGTTTGCTCGTGCCTGTGTGTTTGTTCTGAGTGCTTCAAACCTTCTCTTCCGCCGTCCCGAGTCATCGCGGATGGATGCGGATTAGAATCAACAGTGAACGGCAATAATGAACAATGCTCGCTAATTGTGTGAATATATGCGTTTTATCGCGATTTAGATGTGTGATGAGCAATAGGTACCGATTTCGTGTGCGATTGTAATTAATTCAAATATTAGGAAGACACTTTGTATGGCTTTTTTTACATATGTAAATATGCAAACTCCATCTTTGTTTTTTTATTATAATGTGTGCGAATAATGTTTGTGAGCAGTTTTACTCATGTCGGAAAATAAGACAATAAATTTGTTGCGGAATAAGTTCCTAGAGTGCACTCATGAGCCCCCAATCAATTTCGCATGGTAAAGAAGGGAAATGCGAGACAAAATTGTTAAGTTTTAGTCATTCAGTACACAATTATTTGAATTCATCTTGGCCTATCTACAAGTCTATTTTTGCTTCAAATCCGTTGCAGGATTTTACAGGAGTTCTTATAGTTTTAGGACCTTTTCTTAACTCTTCCTTTCCTTTATGTGATTAGAAGTGGATTTTACGGCCCTTCTTTGAGAGGCTCATTTAGAATCCAATAAGAATTTCTAAACAAGTTTGGGCTCGCCTGAACACCCCTGCATAATGGACGCCCTTCATACGGAGTCAGTATTAGCAATCATCGTGCTCTGTTGTTATTAGTTTTAAACTAATTAGTTAATTAATTTAGTTTTAATAGTTAGTTTAAGCTAAATTAACTAAAAAGTTACTTTCTAAAAAGACAAAATATCAGTGAGAGAAATTTTGATAAGAGAGCCTTTTTTATTATGATCCCCGTGGTACTCTCTTATCCAGCTTTTACTGCATTAATTACTTCCTTTGTTGATATAGCAAAGACTGAGGATATTTCTGTTTGAGTTGTTTATTTGTTATTTGTATTGAAAACTATTTGTATCATTCCAGGATAAGAAAGGAGAAAGGACATAAGCTTCCTTGGTTATCCCCATCCCAATACCTTGTGCTACTCTATCCATTGTTAGCACAATAAGCACGAAATTTAACAAAAAAAACTCAAACGGTAATCCTTATTGCTTTTTGCGGAAGTAGTAAACGACAAGCAAAACACTTTACAGCTCGTTTGACATACTTTTTTCGCCGCAAATCAAACAACTCACATCGTTGCGTTTTACAAGCACCGGAATAACCGTCAGACCGTCGCTAATACAATGCAGCAATGCTTCTGCCATTGTTTGAACCGATCGGAATAATACGCCATTAGCATGCTCCCGCGTTTCGATAGAAAGTGAACGACGACACGCTACTTCCAGCAATGGGCATGAATGGGGGTGTTTCCCTTGGGCAGGGAAGAACGAGTGGGACAGGGCGAGCGAGGGAGAGAGAGAGATAGATGAATAAAGTACACGCTAAAATTGAGACACAGGTGCGCTAAACAAACAAACAAACAACTAACCAGTGGCCACGTAATTAAGACGAATTGTTACGAGGGCAAGCCAAGAAGTTCTGTCTCGTTGCTTGGTAGTGGTGTACGCGCTGTGTAGGACGACTACCCGTTTAAGGTTGTTGGCATACATAATTGGCGCGCGCTCTAAGAGGCTCGACGACGACTTGAGCCGTGAACTCGTCCTGCCCAGAACGCCACAACATCATCAACAACAACAACAACAGCTTTGACCTCATCGTTCGGGTCGATACTGTGTGTGCGTGTGTGTGCGATATTGTGGCGTACAAATAATAAATGCCGCGCGTGTTACCATTCATGTTCTTGCAGTTCTTGCTCCAAGCCTGAAAGGGTTTCATGGTCTACCGTAATGGTCTTGGGGTGGCCTGTGCCTCTCAAGAAGGCAGTTGACCACCGTCGTCAACGCATGAACGCACGCATAATTTCTGCGCAGCAGAACCTGTTTCGAAATCGTTGCTTAGAATCGATTGCTTCAATTAGTGAGAGGAAGCGAAGCGGGCGGTAAGAGGTTGAATTGCTTTTGGAAAGCGAAATCGAAAGAAAGAACCGACCGGTCGGATGCTGTATCCGGTTCTGAATCGCTTGCGTTGTTGTTGTTGTTGTTGTTGAGATGTTGATCAAAAACATTTTGTTGTTTGCTGTCTGGCAACTTTTGCTTTCAGCATAGTCTGTTGCTTCCCTAATCAAAAAGATCAAAAGCGATCCTCATTTGCATTGATTAGCATGCGAAAGCAACCACATTTCGCGGGCTAACAGTCCCAAACGACGAATACCGTAAACGCTTCCAAGAGACGTATACCGCACCCACGTCCATTGTGCCGAATAGTTTCCCCCGCGCGAACATCTTGCTCGATCCCGCCGTCGAATCTCAACCTTGACCTTGGCCAAACGGTGGATGACAGTTTGCGGGCTTATCTATTTGTGCGCACGCGGAAGCTCAAACATAACGGAAGTTTTTCGGGGTTTTTCGTGCTGTTTCGCCATTGGCCGGGCGCAAAACTGGATGATCCGATTCGATGCTAACAGATGCTAAAAGATTGTGTACCTCATCCAGGGGGTCTGGGACCAAACAGGCTTTTCCAGTTTGCCCAGGTTGATACCGATCTAAACGCAAACTCTCGCACGCAAGCGATTTGTCCCCCAACCAAAGACAACTTCATCGCTGCATCGATGCGACGACGTGTACTGCGCTCAATGTCAATGAAATGGTCCGAAACATACGCGGCGGAACCACCCCCCCCCTCCCCCTCGATTTTTGTGCGTGACAAAACATGCGCACCACCAGTAAGTGCTGCCCACGTGCTGCTGTTGTGTACCAGCTGTTGAGCGTGCGTGATGATTATGCGCAATCGTGAAGCTTTCAATTGCGCCGGCGGCCGCGTGGTGTACGCGTACGCACTGTGGCGGTGTTCGATTTTTAGGTTGATTGAAAAAATGGCACAGTCACGTTGCGTTTGTTTGGAAATCAATTAGAATAACTTACAGACCAAAAAGTGAAACGTCTTCTTCCCCTCTTCTGTACTTCGGATGCCAGAGCGCTCTTTTGATGAAGCGTTACGGGTTTACATTATTACAAGAACGCATAAGCTCGTGGCGTTTTTATATCAAAATTTGACAAATTTTTGAGAAGATTGTTATTCCGGATACACAATATGTACCGTCATTTTCCACTACTGTTTTCCAACCATTGAAGTTGAATTTTTGATGCCGTAGGCCTTACTATTTCTGGGGGTTTTCTACTATTTTTTACCGGAACTCACAACAGAACAATCGGCGTTCGAGGTCTCTCGCCTTCTGATCATATTCCTTACCTTTTGTATCATTCCATTGCCTTTTTCTTACCTCTCGAATACTCAGAACAGAATTCCTTACCTTTATTATCATTCCCATTCCTTACAATCGATGGGAAACGGCTGGCTGAGACACTCCAAGCGATCTATTGATGGTTTGTGCTGGATTTTCATCTAGAATTGCCTTTCCGAGTGTCCATCCTCAAATATTAGTGGCACGCTTTAATTCAAAATTACCATACTTCATGTGTTGTCCGTTGAAACAAATAACAAACATACGCAAGTGGCGCCATCTAACGTCAAAATATTGATGCTAAAAATTAGTTACTATGAAAATGGGTTGTCAGAAACTGATCGTACAACGTGTCTGAGCTCATATTGTTGTTTACTTTTTATTCAGTTTGTTTGCTTCAAGGTTTCAATGTACAGTATTTTATGAAGTTCTTGTATAATTTTTATATTACGGGACACTTCCTAGCCCATTTCAATGCGGTACAAATCGAAAAGCAAAAAAAAAAAAACAAACATTAGCTCGCACAATTTGAACCGTAATTGTGCAATTGTACTCTGTTAGTTTGTTTCCGCTTCCATTCTATAGCAACCATTGATCTGAGTCTGAAATATTTGGCCTACTTTTCTGACGACCCAATCCATCTTCTTCCGGCCTTCCTCTCTGCATTCGGTCTGCCTGCTTGGCCTACTGTGGGATATAATCGTTTGCAAACGGCAACGCCACCCCGGTGGCGTCTAATCATCGCCCATTAGTGTGCCTGATCAGGTACCGTGCAAAAAAAAAGAGGATCACAAAAGCAATTGGCAAACACACACAGACAAATACTTGCTCGGAGAAACAAAAAACTTAACCGTGACTGCACAACAAAGAGGATTAGAGCCGAGAGTGGCCACAGAAACTGGAGGGAGGTGTCGCAACTTTGCAACTTCCAAACACTCTCCCTTTCTGACACGTTGTACTTTTGTGCTGTTTTTTTTTACCTTTTAATGTAATTGATACACAGCGATCGTTTAGGTGTGTGCTGTGTGTTCCCGACTAATGTTTCTTTGCACTTCCTTGCCCTCGTTTTACCGCCAGCTTCGTTCGGAGGATGTGGTACGCGCGTACATCGATCGCATACGCGAGGTTAACCCGCTGATCAATGCCGTGGTGGAGGAGCGATTCGAGGCCGCAATCGAGGAAGCGCGCAAAGCGGACGTACTGATCGGCGAAACGCAACCACTGTGGCTGATCAAGAACTACCCACTGCTCGGCGTACCGTTCACGGTGAAGGAATCGTGCGGGCTGCGCGGCGCTCCCATCACCGGCGGCTCCCTTGCCCGCAAGGGCGTGCGGGCGACGGTGGACGGTGAGGCGGTAGCGCATCTCCGAGCGGCCGGCTGCATCCCGCTGCTCGTGTCCAACACGCCCGAGTACTGTCTGAACTGGGAGTCGTACAATCACCTGACCGGGCGCACGCTGAACCCGTACGACAGTCGGCGAACGGCGGGCGGTTCGTCCGGGGGCGAGGGTGCCCTGATCGGGGCCGGCGCCTCCCTGTTCGGCGTGGGAAGCGATGTGGCCGGGTCGATCCGTGTGCCGGCACACTTCAACGGTATCTTTGGCCACAAACCGACGGCAGGTAAGGGCGAGAGAGTGCTTTTTTTTAATCAAATTCCAATCCGATTAATAACACTCTGCAACGTTCTTGTTTCAGGCGCCATCTCGATCCATGGCCACTTTCCGATGTCAACGGACGAAAAGTTTGCCCGCCTGCTGACGGTTGGACCGATGTCCCGGTACGCGAAGGATCTGCCCACGCTGTTGCACATCATGGCTGGACCGAACGCGTCCCGGCTCCGGTTGGACGAGTCGGTCCACACCAAGGACATTCGCATACTGTACGCGGAGGATATGGGCTTCAATCTGGGCCATCTGCCGGTGGATGATGACATTAAGATGGCGCTGTACCGGGCAGTGCAGTACTTCAAGGGCCACGGGCTGGTGACGGAGCGGGCCGAGTTCGAGCATATGGCGGACGGGATGGAGCTGGCGTTCAGTGTGCTGCAGTCGCTCACGGACGTGCCGAGCATCTTTCACAATCCGGAAAATCCGAAGGCTAGCCCCAGCTTGCTGTTGGAGCTGGCACGGTGTGCCGTTGGCCTGTCGCAGTACAGCCTCGCCGGTGTCATGTTCTATGTGATACTCGGGCTGAAGAACTTTTTCGCCACCGAGCGGCTCGAGCAGTACCAGCAGCAGGCAGCGGCACTGCGCAAGCAAATGATCGTAAGTAGAATGGATCGTGCACTTGGACCGGTTTCATGCATAATTCGACATCTACAGTAGTGCTAGGTAGATTTGGCAAAATATCCAAAAAATTCGGTACAGACTTCGGAAGATAGGTGCGCCCATCATTATCCGGAGTCGTAAAAAGTCGGAGTCACTTGGAGTCGTCTATAGTCATCTGTAATCGACTGGAGCCTGCCGGAGACGTCTGGAGTCGGAGTTGTCTGCCGGAGTCGGCCGGTGTCGCCTGGAGTCGGAGTCGTCTGTGGTCGTCGTCGCCGGTGTCGCCTGGAGTCGTCCGGAGTCGACCTGAGACCGCCTGAGATGTTATTGTGGTCAGGCATTTCATTTCGTGGTGTTTTTTCCTCTTTTTTCACTTTGTGAGTGTACTTCTTAAACTCTGGCCGACTCCCGCCATCTTCAACTTCGACCGATTCCGGTCGACTACGGACGGCTCCAGACGACTTCGAAGGACTCCGGACGACTCCGAGTCGGGCGGAACTAGTAGTTCATTCATTCCCCTCCCCCCCCCCCCTCTCTTAAAATACAGTTTTGAAGCTCTGTGTTACGCCTGTAAGGTATGCAATTGAGCGTACATAAACGCCAGATGTTATGCAATTACTTTTGTTTGAACTTGTACATGGTCCTCAATTTGTGTCGTTTACACCTTTATTCTCACCTTTATCATCTTTCTATGTCCCTTTCCAGGACATCCTCGGCACCGATGGTGTGTTTTTCTTCCCCACCTACCCGACGGCCGCCCTGCGCCACTACGAATCGTTCGGCCACATTATGGGCGTCGGGTACACGATGCTGTTCAATGCGCTCGGCCTGCCGGCCACCCACGTGCCGCTCGGGTTCGACCGGAACGGACTGCCGATCGGGATACAGGTCGTGGCCGCACCGTACCAGGACCGGCTCGGGCTTTGCATCGCGCGCGAACTGGAGGCGGCGTTTGGCGGTTGGAAGGCACCGGCCTGAAGCATGTGGCCTGTGCGTTGACTGAGCCAACGTTCCTTAGACGTTTTGGTATCGTTAACAAAGGTATACCGAGGAGGGAGTAAGGGAAGGGGGGTTAGGGTGTCGTTCGTTTTAATTTATATGTTTTATTTTAAGCAAAGCGAGCAAAAAAAAAAGAGCTATCGGGGCAATACAAATTTTACTTATGAAAAGAAAGTAATAAAGGAAATTCAAAACTAAACATAAAAAACGAGTTTAAAATCTATATTTCATGATTTGTGACTGAATTGTACAACTGGTTGCATAAATATAGGCATTATCGTAAACGACACGGTCTGATTGTGTGAAATGCGCAACTAAACGCCGAAATGTATGCAACACGTACGGTCGATGTCGATGATGCAATTTTCACGTAGTTTAATGTAAGTCAGTGATTATTTTATAGCATCACAGGAATATATCTGTAATCGCTGCATATGCTGGTATCAAAATGATTCTTCTTCTTCTTCTTCTTTGGCTCAACAACCGTTGTCGGGCAAGGCCTGCCACTACCACTAGTCGGTTTGTATTACGTATCAGGACAAGGGCAATTCGAGACTCGAACCCATGACGGGAATGGTCTTAAGTCGTACGAGTTGACGACTTTACCACAAGACCAATTTCTAATGTTTAAAAAATTATAATCAATTCGCTAGAATATAAAAAAGAACGGCCTGAGAAAGACTGACGTGTCTGTCCCGTGCCCTTGCACTCCGTCCAGTGAAATGACTATTAATCAAAGTTCAACCTAGTGACTTACCCCACTCTACATGTGTGAGTTTGTTTTTGTGTGTTCGTTTTTCTGTCCGTTTCCGTCAACGTTTATCGGCTGTGTCCCGTTGATAAGTGCCACGATTCGAAGCGGTTTGGAAGAAAGTGACCGCTGTGGGTTCGCGGCTAGCTGATACCGACCTGTGGCTGCGAGTGTGTGCACGCTGCGATAAGGGACATCTCGTCATCGTCGACCCCGGGTGGTGGTGGTGGTCGTCAGCAATGCAAGCACCAGGCCCTTCGCATAACGTCGCCGGACTTCGATCGGTACAGTCGCGAAGTAAACAGCAGGTAGTATCCGGTAGAACCGTAACTCGGTAGAACTCGGCCAGAACACCCTGCAAAGGAAGTTGCACCGCGTACCTGGTTCGACCTTTGCCCAACGGTTGGCGGCGACTAACGATCATTAGAATTGCAACGCTTCAATTAAAACCGTGTGTGTGCGCTAGCCGGTATTCGAGTGCATGTGTGTGTGTGTGTGTGTGATTGTGATCTAAGTAAATCCCAGATTTAAATTACTGTTCCGCTAGCTGGTAGGTGAACCCGTTATAACGCAGGTATCGCGTTCGCGTCGCGCTGCTGGGAATAAGAAACAAAGCGTTAGACAAGCGGCTGCAGGTGTTTTGTGCGGCTGCTGTGCAAAGCTAGCGACACAAGTGTCGCGGTCTCCCCCCCACCCCCATAGGGACAACAGTACCTCCCCCCTTCGCTCATCAACAATCGACATCGGACGCACCTTGCACCATTGGCAGTCACAATGGAGCTGCTGCTGAAGCTGGTTGCGCTGATCCTACGCGTGGTTAATCTCGTGCTCGAGCCCATCCTCGTCCGGCTGGCTGGTCCAGCCCGCGTCGACCCCTTTCCGGCGATACGGGACGAGCTGCTGCGGCTACCGGCAACCGAGCTGGCCGAAAGGATACGCCAGGGCAAGCTGCGCTCGGTCGAGCTGGTGCGGGCGTACGTGTTGCGCATACGAGAGGTGAACCCGCTGATCAATGCGGTCGTCGAGGAACGGTTCGAGGCGGCCCTCGGCGAAGCGGCCGAAGCAGACGAACGGGTGGCGGCGTGCGGCGGCGACGAGCAGGCAGTGAAGGAGCTGGCCCGCACCAGTCCGCTGCTCGGTGTGCCGATCACCGTGAAGGAAAGCTGCTCGGTCAAGGGCCTTTCGCTGGGCGGTGGAGTGGTACGGCGGCAGAATCTAACGGCGGAAGAGGACGGTGAGGCGGTGGGGCGGCTGCGCCGGGCGGGCGCTATCCCGCTGCTCGTGTCCAACACGCCCGAGTACTGTATGGCGTTCGAGTCGTACAACAACGTGACCGGGCGGACGCTCAACCCGTACGATCCGCGCCGTACGCCGGCCGGTTCGTCCGGTGGGGAAGGCGCGCTGCTCGGCGCGGGCGCATCGGTGTGTGGGGTGGGCAGTGATCTCGGCGGATCGATCCGCATACCGGCTCTGTTCTGTGGCATCTTTGGACACAAACCATCGGCAGGTAAGTTCCAGGGCAGGCTGCGTTCCATTTTGCTCGGTGCCGGTGGTGGTGGTGTGTGAGTGTATTATCGTAGAATGGGGGAGACTCGTGCAGGGGTTCCTTATCTTTTGGCTTACCACGCATGACTAAATGTTTTGACTCACCGATTAAACAGAACAGGGAGCTTATCGTGGTTGCCAAAAAAAATAAAAAAATAAAATAAAAATTGGTAAAATTGGTCGGCGCCTGTTCATGGTGAACCCGGACGCACAACCTTCGTTAGCCTCGTTACTATGCTGAACAAAGTGGCATGTACGCGGGCGCAAATGTAGCAGTCACGAGTAGTAGAGCGTCACGCGGAAAAAGGAAGCCAATCACGGAACGGAATATCGGAATACAGTGTTTAATTGATGCAGTTTACAAAGCTGTACGAACGCTGTTCTAGTCCGACTGGATAATGCTAATCGCTGTGACGTTATTTATGGCGTCGGCGTTCTCTCCTTCCACTACCGACAGTGGTGCCTATGTCTAACTGCTTAAAGTTTCATTACTTCTCGAGTAATAGCTTGCTGTCGGTACAATACGGGCAAAAGGAAATTATACGGAACGGCACAACGGCAGGTGTGATGCAATGTGTTGCTCAATTCATTCCACTGATTCACCCGCTGAAATCGAATTAATGCAACGGCTCCCTCGGGGTAAAACGCACGCTATCAGTAGATACAACGCTTTTGATAATAGATAACAAAATAACGCACAGCCACTTAGTCATGTCGCGGGCGGATCGATGTCGATGCACTACCATTAGCGGTCATTATTATTTACCCTTCGAAAAGGGAAGCCACCATAACGGGCACATCACAGACACGCTCAGTTCGCATGTGCGTTTATGCGCGTGCGTTTGTGCGCACAGTAAACTGCAAACAAATGCACTTTAATGGCGTAGCGCAAGGTTGACCGGCAGGGCGCATCTAACGTTCGTCCTCTGTGCTGTGTGCGTGCTCCCATTGGCGGTATTATTTATCGCCCGACCGAGGAAGTGGGCCAACAAATGTCGACCGATTGACTGGTCCTACTGGTCCGGAGGATCAACGTGTGGATACACACACCCTTATCCCTTCGTTAGTATGCGCTGCTCATCGCACGGGTAACGCTTGTTAGTCAAACTACGTGCCTGGTGGTTGAGTGAATTTATTAAAACACAATTTGCTAGATATTATGCAGGTCACCAGCGTACACCTTTCTACCATTTGCTGTTGATACGTTTTGCGCCACAGCGGTAATTAGTCGACCCTTTCGAATTGTGTCAACTGTTGGTGGCTTATATTTCAGCTGCAGCAGAATAGTAACCTCTAATGCTGGTGTTGGGATTTTCGTATAGACTAAGCTCTTCACTGACAATTATCCTGCTAAGCATTGATTCTTATTTTCCATTTTTTGGAAGAATTAAACGATCAACGCCTTTTATTGAACTGAACAAAAAAGGCAGTTCTTTCAACAGGCAATTTTCACTATTTGCCGACGGATGCACTATATACTTGAACAATTTGGTGAACACGGCTCGTTCATCTACTTATAAAAAAGAACCGAATGAACTGATCAGTTTTCGTTCGTTCTTCCCATCTCTGCTATGGATGTTAAGTGTAAGATTAAGAACCGTATAGTTGTCAAGTAGCACGGTCAAACAACATTCCCGGCATGGGTTCGAGCTCCGTATGGATCGAGCTCTCCATACTGATTATCTTGGTATGGATAAAACCAATCGATCACAGATAGTGTCACGACCTCCCGTCAAGATCAACAACGGGTGTTTTGAACCAAACCAAAGAAGAACCGAATCTAGTAACCCTTGACCCCGGCCTTCTTAGGCAAACGCCTGAAGGTATGTTATTTATTTTTTTAAATATTTGGTCTCATGTCTTGATAAAAATGAACAAATAAGAGGGAAACTAATTAAGTGTAGTGCGATCGGGTGCTGTTTTCTTTGGGTCTATACTAGTGATGTGCTCTCTGGAGCGCTCCCACGACTACGATCCGACTCCGACTATTCCGACCCTGGCAAAATAGAACCACTAGATCCGCCCGGAGTCGTTCGGAGTCGTTCCGAGTCGGAATCGTCCGGAGTCGTCCGAAGTCGGTAGGAGTCGTTCAGAATCGTCGAAGTCGTCGGAGTCGTCCGGAGTCGTCCAGAGTCGTTCGGAGTCATCCGGAGTCGTCCGGAGCCGATCGGAGTCGTAATCATTCGAGTTGGCCGGAGTCGATCGGAATCGAGCCGCGTGTTTAAATTTGCTTGTGATTAGGCATTTCATGCCGTTGTTTTTTTTGTATTTCACTTTGCGCGTACACTTCGCATATAGGCCTTTGTTTCGAAGGCCGACTCCGGGTGACTCCAGACGACTCCAAACGACTCCGAACGACTCTGGACGACTCTGGACGACTCTGGACGACTCCAAATAATGCAGGGCAGACCTAGATTCCGAATTTATCGCAGTCGGATCCGAGTCTACACTAGTCTACGCATTATTATTGACTTTATTACCACATCGTAGCATAATACCGGACTTTCCCAGAGGATTTTTGGTTGGTTCCCTAGGATTTTTGGATGCCTTCCAGACTTTTGGATTCGTCCCACGATTTATTGAACGTTTCCCAAACATGTTTGAACTATTTGCTTTGAAAATGCTGGTGCGATGTAACAATTCAAGCATTACTACCGTACTTACTGTAAACCTCACTCTCACTCAGCAACTAATAATCATTATCGTTTCCCCAACCTCTCCCACCGCTTCACAGGAATCGTATCCATCAAAGGGCACATGCCCGTCTGTGGCGATGCACACTTCGACCAGTATCTGTCCCTCGGGCCAATGTGCCGTTACGCCAAGGATCTGCCGCTGCTGCTCGAGATTATGGCAGGGCCGAATGCAAGCCGCCTCCGCCTAGCCGAACCGGTCAACGTGGACAAGGTGAAGATCTACTACCCCCAGAAGCTCGACCTGACCGTGAATGCCGTCCCGATTGCGCCGGAAATTCGCGAATCCCTGCGCAGTGCGCTGAAATACTTCCAGAACAAGGGCGGCTACACGGAACCGCTCAACTTCCGCTACTTCGCCGACAGCATGCAGCTCGCCTCGACCGAGCTGCAGTCGCTCACGGACGTACCGAACGTGTTTGCCACGGCCCGGCCCAACCTGCTCTGGGAGCTGCTGAAGGTGACGTTCCGCCAGTCCGAGCACACGTTCGCGACCATCTTCATGTATCTGCTGTCCGCGTCGAAAGCGACCGTGAGCGAGCGGAACCGTGCCCGGTACCGTCAGATGGCGGCGGAGCTGAAGCAAGAATTTACGGTAAGTTTCTAGTGTTTGTGTGTGTGTGTGTGTTTGTGTGTACTGGTTCTAAATTGCTGGTGCAATCTCACCCTGCCCGCAGGATAAGTTGGCCACCGACGGTGTGTTTCTGATGCCCTCCTTCCCGAAGCCCGCCCTGCGCCATTACGAATCGTTCGGGCACGTCACCGGGTTCATGTACACGATGATCATCAACGCGCTCGGGTTTCCGGCCACGCAGGTACCGCTCGGCTTCAACCGTGACGGGCTGCCGGTCGGCATACAGGTGGTGGCCGGCCCGAACCAGGACCGGCTCTGTCTGGCGGTGGCGCAGGAGCTGGAGCAAGCGTTCGGTGGCTGGCAGTTACCGAAATAGTACGAGGGGGAATGGAACAAGACAAAAAACATCGACCGGACACTGATATCCGATACCTGTGCCACGGTTGCCTTCGACCGGAACATTCCAGCCTATTTCTTACACGTGTGTTAATAGCTTAGATGTGCGTAAAAGCACGTACAGTGCGAGTCATGCTAGTAGAAGGAGGAAAGTAAAAAATATTTTTGTTATTTTTTAGTAAATAAAATATTAATCTGTAAACAAACCAAAACAGATATGTGTGATTGTGTCTGTATTACTCACTATAAAAGTAAAGAAAATGTATGTTTTTTTCGCTCCCTCACTGTGTTGTGACGAAACGGCTTGGTTGTGTTCTTCGAACCGGTTCCGCCCACGGCATGCTCTGTTACTGTTACTGTAGCAACCTGCCTCAACGAAAAGCCCTCCCTGCTTACCGTCTGCCAGGCCGTCGTCCCGTTTGGTGCTGCAGAGGACGTTTGTAAGGATTCCTCCGAACGAACGAGCGTTCCATTGATGGTGGCCGGCAATGGTGGGCTCTATTACACCATCGTGCAGCGACCCTTCGATCAGTTTCCGCAGTCTTTCGGCGTACGTTGGTAGACAGACAGCTAAACAGCTAGTGTGTGTGTGTGTGCAGGTTGTGTCCCTTTGGGTGCATCGTCTTGGGGGAAACTTTGCAAAAAACCCCTTCCCGACAGCCGCCACCAACGGGTAGTTGTGTTTCGCCACACCTCGGCAAAGATTATGGCAGTGCAGTGTCGCCGTGACGCCGGTGCATTTTAGTCATGGCCTACCAGAGCTATCAGAGCTCCTCGAATCCGGTGCTGCAGCGGGAACGGCTCGGTTACTATGGCGAGCGAGACGGTGCGTACTCCCGCAAGCTGTCCCTGTTCTTTGCCACCCTGTGCGTGGTCGACCTGTTCGGTGTGTTCCCGATCGTGGCGCTGCCGAAATCCATCATCTCCTGCGGGTTGTACGGGGTGCCGCTGGTGCTGTTCGTCATTACGCTGCAGATCTACACGGCGGTCGTGCTGGGCCGCTGCTGGACGATAGCGGAGCGGCTAGACCCGTCGATAGTGGCCAAGAATCGGTACCCGTACGCGGCAATTGCCGAGTTCACGTACGGCAAGCGCATGAGCGTGTTCGTGACGGTGCTGCTCGATCTGACCGTGTTCGGTGGTGGGATACCGAACCTGCTGGTGGCCGCACAGAATTTGCAGCTCCTTGGGGCGCGCGTTAGTGATGGATCGTTGGAGCTTTCGTTCTGCTACTGGCTGCTCATTATTGGGCTGTTTCTCTGTCCGATCATGTGGCTGGGGAGTCCGAAAAATATGCGCACCCTGGCGAGCGTTTCGGTCGTGGTGTGCAGCAGTGTGGCCATCCTGACGTGGATCTCGATCGGGGAGGACAGGTCGGCGTCGGGAGGGTGGACCCCGTTCCGGGACATTACGCTCGGGCTGCCGCCGTTCGTGCAGCTGCTGAAGGCGTACGGTATCATTGCGTTTCAGTTCGACATCCATCCGATGCTGCTGACGATACAGGTGGACATGCAGCACAAGCGGCACATCGGGAAGGCGGTACTGTTTGGCATCGTTACGACCTGCAGCCTGTCCGCGGTCACCACGCTGCTGACCGCGTACCGTTATGGGATGGATGTGCCGAACAATGTGCTGCAGATACTGCCTAGAAGCTGGTCACTGTACCTGACCATACTGCTGGTGACGCTGCAGCTGTGCCTGTCGAGTGCGGTGGGTAATTCGGCACTGTTTCAACACATCGAGGATGTGCTGGGTGCCTCGAGAGGTAATGTCCTGCTGCATCCTTGCTATGTGCTGTGCTCCGTGTCTATTGATCCGTGTCTGTGTCCTTCGGTCTTTCAGATTTTACCCTCAAAAGGTGCATCATACGGTCGACGCTCGTGTGGTTGGGCGTTTTGATAGCGGAAATCTTACCCCGGTTCGATCTGGTAATGGGCATCATCGGTGGCACGCTGACCGGACCGCTCATCTTCATACTGCCGCCCCTGTTCTACCAGCGCATGCTGGAGCTGGAGAAACTGTACAGCCAGGAGCTGAAGCGATCGTACTCTACCGAATCGTCCCAGGTTTCGGAAGATCCGCTCGACGATTCGGACACCGATACGCTCGGCGAGACGCGCCGCACCTGGTACGGGTCGATCGGTTCGAATAGCTCGTCCATGTCGATGGCGATGGTGCGAGACACGGCCCGGAAGTGGGTGGCGTCGCTGAGCGTTCGCTGCACGGAGCTGTGCCGCTTCATGTACAGTGACTGTATTCTGGCCGGCTCGGTCATTGTGTTCGGGATAGCGGCCACGCTGGCGTCCACGTACTACAACATGTTCGATGCGCGTGATACGCAGCGCTGGTTTTCGTGTCTCAGTGCGTGGCGTCGCTGAGCAGACGAGGTGGTGGTGTACATATTCCGTAACATTTGGAGCACATTGCAATCGAGATGTGTTTAGAGAAAGATAATGGAGATTCTATTCTGTGACACGAGACATCTGGCCTTCTAGCGGACCCATCTCCATGTTGGGCTGGAAGAGGTTCAGGTTCAATAGTATTCTTATCAGTATAACCAATAACCATCTCAATAAATAGATTGTGTTTGTGTAATATACCATGACATCTTTTTTTATTTCACAAAATAAACCAGCGGTTATCAACAAACATTGTATATTATGTCACTGTTCTTATAAAAAATAGTTACAAAAGAACTTAGCTTACGTCCAAGGACGTTTCCAAGGACTCTATTTAAAGCACTTTGTTGAGAAAACCTGCACTTTTTGAAGTTCAATCTACTTTGGCGTAACGGCAATTTAACGAAATGTTTAAATAAATCAATCTTTATTATTCCATGACGGTCGACCGTTGTGCGAACACGGATAATCGGGAGCTTACGGTCGAGGCTGTCAATTTTCCCGATGTAAACAAACATGCCGTTGTCAACAACAAACACGCGGTTCAAATAAGCGCACAGTAACGTTTCGGAAAAGTTTGCTTAATAAAAGGAAAGTAAAGCTGTACGCTACTTACGATGGATCCCGGATTCTGTCCCGATTGTGGTTCTATCCTGCCGCCACTGAAAAACTCCAACAGAGTGTCCTGCTATGGCTGCCAAAGCGAGTTCGATGCTGCGGGTAAGGGCGACTGGCGCTGCTGCACCGGCGGCTGCTGCTGTTCCGCTTTTAAGGGCGCGATTATCATATGTTTGTACGTTTGCAGCATTCGGCACGATGGAAACAGAGTATACGATCCATTTCAATTCGTATGCCAATAAAAAATCGGATCAAGCCGACCGTGCCGAAGGAGAGGAAGCCGAAGGACCGATTGTGAACCGACAGTGTCCCAAGTGTGGTAATGATCAGATGTCGTACGCCACTTTACAGCTCCGATCTGCGGACGAAGGTCAAACCGTATTCTTCACCTGTACAAAGTGCAAGTAAGTGTTTGTTAAGCCATCTGAATGATTTCTATTTTACTGATTTATCTATTTGTGGTGGTGCTTTTTTAGGTACAAGATGTCGGAAAATTCATAAATATAAACTGTACCAAATGAAGCAAAAGTGGAAAACAAAAAATGGTGTAAATACGACTGCAATGTATTGTCGTGTGTATGTTGTATCCGAATTGTGATAGACATTTTTCAAATGATAAGGTGCAGGAAAATATAATTCCATGTGTTTTTTTTTAAGTATCGATTAAATCTCGCTACGTTCGCAGTTGATTCAGAAACTATTGATCCTTAAACATTTGGCCATATATCGCTGTACGAACGACGACAAATAGTGCGGGATTACATGCACTTACTACATGGGTTCAACGTAAAGGAACATTGTACAACAATTAATGGAATTAACTTGCTTGTGCCATGTTTATTTTAATTTAAATTTCTCTAATTAATGCTCAACTGGACTGTGCGTTAAATTTTTGATGGTATGATTTTGTTGAAAATTAATCCTTAATTTTGTTCACTGAAAATATAGCAAATGTGCGTTTTTTTAATTTACATGATTTTTGTATTCTTCAAACCAACCGCAACAATTTTGTAATTTTCGATCCCATACGTCAAGTGTCAAAACTCAGCAAAAACACCTTCTGTCTAAGCACCTTGAACTTGACAGCGGATGAACCGGGTCTGCGCTTGGCACTGCACATTTGGTTGAAAAAGTTCGAGGCGTGTGGCTGTACATCCGCGTAAAGTGGGCTGATAATTTTACTTTCCCTGTGTGAAAAAGCACGAAATTGGTGAATTTTGTGCCTTTGCTGCGCGCGTGAGTGGTAGAAGGTTGGAAATTACCGGTGCTGTCTAGTGGAAGTTTGTGTGAATTAGGTTTTTGAAGCGCATCGCTTGAATCATGAGTGAAAAGCAGGACCCACAAAATGGCGATCACCAGAACGGCCGCAACGATGATGATGTAAGTTAAAAACAAGCAATTACCTACATCTGGGAGGGTATAGTGTTAGAAATGTGTGATAAATTAAATATAGGACCGGATAAGATCCTGCATTTTGATCCCCATGGAAAGGCTAAGCTTGACGCTCTGAAAACGGGTTGGCAATCGAATGTGCTCGATGCGACGGGCGCCATATTGAATTGGCTGAAAATGATGCTTACGATGGGTGTGTGCGTGAAGCCTGCCATCGAATGAAAGTAAAAAAAAAGCCACAAGCCGGCCTCCATGATATGTACCTGCGTAAAAAAAAGCTTCTTATTTTTCATAATGCTCAAATTGTACGTCGAAAATCATATTGTTTGAGGAATTCGTTTTTTGCTTCAATTAAACAAAATAGTTTATTTTATATATTTTCTTTTATTACTTTTAACCCATTCATTCTACGGATGCCACTACGGAATGAATGAAATTGATCACGAATGTTCCATTGCAACGACGGACTTTCCTCGCATCGTTGTGTGTGTATGCAAAGAAGCCGTACAACTGGAGTAATTGTGTCTGTATTACTAGGTGGGGGAATGGGTTGAGATAGAAAATACGCAGGTTCCAGGTTTGGCCTGCTGTGTGTGTATGCGATTACGGTCACTGGAGAATAATTCATGTGAGCGGCGTCCTATTTCTGTTAACTCGAGCATTTTGCTGTAATAATCTGCGCATGTATTGAATCGCTCGTTACCATCTTCCTTTACCTGTTATACCTGTTCAAAGGTGTTTCCCGACGCTGTCGCGCGCTCTGTGATGCAGAGAAATGAACATAAAAAACAGCGAAAAGAAGACTTATCAATGCCATCCCTGCTAATCATTGCCCCTATGTGAACCATTTTTTACAGGAGATTCGCGAACCGGAACATCTGCGTAAGCTGTTCATCGGCGGTCTCGACTACCGCACCACGGACGATACGCTGAAGGCGTACTTCGAGAAATGGGGCAAGGTGGTGGACGTGGTCGTCATGAAGGATCCGAAAACGAAGCGTAGCCGCGGGTTCGGGTTCATCACCTACTCGAAATCGTACATGATTGACGACGCGCAGGCGAGCCGGCCGCACAAGATCGATGGGCGCGTGGTCGAGCCGAAGCGGGCCGTTCCGCGACAGGACATCAACCGTCCGGAGGCCGGCTCGTCGGTGAAGAAGCTGTTCGTCGGCGGTCTGCGCGATGACTTCGACGAGGAGCATCTGCGTGAGTACTTCTCCAAGTACGGCAACGTCATTTCGGCCTGCATTGTTACAGATAAGGATAACGGCAAGAAGCGTGGCTTCGGTTTCGTCGAGTTCGACGATTACGATCCGGTGGACAAAATCATCTGTAAGTATGCTAGGGGGTGGATCTGTGGATCTCAGAGAGACGAAAGTTGTCCGTTTTGGAAGAAGAGTGACTGATTTTGATGGTCTTTCTCTTTATTTTTGTGTTTGTTGCAGTGCAAAAAAGCCACACCATCCAGAACAAGCTGCTGGATGTGAAGAAAGCACTGCCAAAGCAAGATATGGACCGGTACAAGAACGACATGGGTCGTACCGGTGGTGGTGGCGGTGGCGGCGGTGGTGGCGGTGCCTGGGGCAACCAGCGCGGCAGCGGTGGTGGCGGCTGGAACAGCCAGCGCGGTAGTGGTGGTGGTGGTGGTGGCGGCTGGGGTAACCAGCGCGGTGGTGCGGCGAACGATTGGAACAGCGGTGGGTTCAATAATGGTGGCGGTTTCAATAACGGTGGCTTCAACAATGGCGGCAACAACTGGAACAACGGTGGCGGCAATCCGTGGGACAATGGGTGCGGTTCGCAGGGTCAGGGCGGTTGGGGCAACAACGGTGGCAATTGGGGCGGCAACAGTGGCGGCGGTGGTGGCGGATGGGGTGGCAATGAGTTCGGAAATAACTACCAGCAAGGATACAACGCCGGTCCGGTGCGCGCCGGGGGCAATTTCAACCAGCGAGCGGCACCCTACGGTACCGACGGTAGCTATTATGGCACGTACTAGTCGATAGCTAACCGATTAACTTGCGTTTCCAGGCAACCAAGGGGCTGGTCGCAGCGGAAGGTACGGCACTAGCCGTATACATTAAATTTGACGAAGAGAGAGAGAGAAAAAAGAGTGGATGATGTCCCGTAAGATTGAATAAGTAAGAATGCCTATGCTCACTTTGCCTATCATCTTCAAACTGTCTATTTCTCGTTGTGCATATTTTGAAGCCAAAATAACTGCTCTTACCACATGTTTCTTGCGTCTTGCGCCGGGTTCACATACACCGCATCGCGTACACGAACGTGTGTGTGATAGCGATCGTTAACGAACTCTGTCCGACAACCACCGTTCGCTCGCTCACCACTTGTCTTCTAACCACGCCATACACCGTCTACTGTTGTTGACCGCCCCCATACTCCCTCCACCCTCTGCCGCCGATCGCACATGTCGCTAACGCAATGTGTCCCCAGATGTATCTTTGTGCGTCCCATCGTCTCTTTCCCATCCACAGCACAGCTACCACACACAAGCAAGTGCAACGCGCGGCTCTTCAAAGGTAAATATGAAAACATTTTTCTTTTCAGTGTGACACATTCATTATCGCAACCTCAAGCTCCATTTTTAAATTCATGCATAATTTTATCCATTTTTGTTGTACATCAATTTTATTGTAATCATTCTTTTATCGAGCAATTGAACGAATTGTTTACATTATTTCTCCTTATCGTTTTGCATCCGGTGTACGACTTGGATGGTATTATTTCCTTATCATGAAATATGTGTGTGTGTGTGTGTCCCAGTTTTGACTAGACTTGTTCTTTTAAGGCTTTACAAGCGACATTCGTAGGATAAAGGCGAAAAAAGCGAAGAAGGTGTAGCTAACAATATCCAGATTGTGATGACGTGCACCAAGTAGTAGATTATGTGCGTGTGTGTGTGTATGTTTGTGTGTTTGTGAGAGAGTGTGTGTGATCACAGAATTTGTCCTGTAATTTTACAGCAGTAACACAGAGGTGGAGTTTTGCCCATTGCCACCGATAATTGCCCACCAGTCGAAGTGATATTGTAAAGCGAGCTTCTTTACCCTTCGATTTACTGACACTTGCTCACAGCATATAACAGTTTGGCCGTAAGATTAATTTTACCCATTTCCCCCCTGTCTATGCATTGTATTTTAAACCATTTCAGTATTTTGTTTCTCTTAAACTTTAGCCCATCCACGGCAATTTAGGGTAGCTCGTGATACGACTGGATTGAACATTTGACACTAAAATCTCTAATTTCCAAAACCATTTGTATTTCTCTTCATTCCTATCAGGTACAAAGCAAAGTTTTAGAAAGAGGCTAGAGCCAAAAAAAATGAAGGTACATTACATACTCAGTCACAGTGAGCAAAACAAAACCATACTCAGGCAGAGGCACAGTGTGTGCGTGTGTTTGGCATGGCAGAGAATGCATGACAAAAAGCAGAGAACAGATGTGCATTACCGTATAAAAGGGCTCGATGGGAGAGGACAGTCATTCGAAAAGTGTGGAGGTTCAATCGATAGGAGCTTCTTCACCCAAGCCAGCACGTTAACAACAGGAAGGAGAGTGCAGGAGCGCGCGCGTGCACACACAAACACACAGGCGAGATGAAGGACAGTGACGAGAGAGATATATATTGAGTAGTGGAGAAGGTACCCACGCGCATTCATTTGCCAGGATCTCAGCTCCACCTTGCTCTATAGACTAGTCCGCATTAACCCAGCAAACATCAGGCGCGTGCAACCCTTCCCTCGTCAGAGTTTGAGCGGTTTTCTTCAGATCGACGTACAAAAGCAAAGCATATATCTAATGTGTATGAGTGGTTAGAGCTATCGCATCCATCCCAGGAAAGCAGCTGCATTATCCGCAGCACCACACAACAGGAAAGCAGTCGACATAGAGGGAGGCACATTGAGTGTAGCATATGACAGTGATAGAGAACAGCATTTGAACAACTTCATTGCTTGCTTAACGTCAAGTTTTGCCCCGGTGGTGGTCACCGACATCGTTGCTCTAGTATGTGTTCCCTTTCCTCCTATTTCTCGTCTTACCGGGCAGTGGTGGTTTTACAAGATCGGATGAGAATGAGTCGTTAAGAGAAGAAGTATATAGACAACAACGCAGGTCTCTCATTTTATACGAACACTGCTGTAGAAAGGCGGAAATAAAAGTCTTAGCGCGTTTTAGCGTTTGACCTTTTTGAGTGTAGCGCTACAACTGACTTGGATGAAATATGTATCCCCTGCGAGTAAAATTTGAGTAAAACATACAAAAACAGGAGAAGAAGAAATATACCGATGAGCAGCAGGAAAACAAATCTTAAAAACATGCAACACACCAACACAAAATGGCTCGGTGGTGGTGTGTAAATCTCTCAACTACCTTCATTGTTGGTGTACAAGCACAGTAACAGCCCTTGTGTTTGCTATGAAACGGATAGCAAGTATATTATATTTATTAACTATAAATGTATAGATGTATGGAAGTATAAACTAGACTAGAGTTTAAGACCAGGGATTGCTCGGTAAGCGAAGTTTGATTTACACTACAAAAGAATTTAACCAGTTTTATACATAGCCATCCCCACAGAAATACACAAACTCTGACACACTTTCACAGCTAACAATCGTACATCAGCTTCTTGTCGTTCAAAGACACAGATGGTTGTTTTTCATTTCAAATAGGAAACAAAAGAGAAAAATGCAACTCGCTTTGAGTTTCAAAGCGACGGTAAAAAAAAAATATTAGAACAATCGAAAAAGTTCAGTTATAAAAACAAACACAAAAGATATAGCGCAAGAGTAGACAAGTATAAAGTACTAATTTAGGAAATGATGAGAAAGGAAAAAAGAGAAAAATCGTCCAGAAAAACAACATGACTAGGAAGTTGAGACAACAGGAACGAAAATCGTAAAAATGATAAAGAGCGTATATATCGTGTACACTGAACACACAGACCACAAGCAGAGTTATTCATACATATTTGATTGTATATAGATTGACGTTTGTCTTTTTCGTAAGGTATAAAATGATTTTTTTTAAATATCATTGAGTTCTCCATCGTCGCACTGCTCGCAATAGATGAGTTTTAGTTCACTAGTTTGGTTCGATTAAAATGGTATGGATATATAGAATAGCGCCGCTCTAAAGCAAATAAAAAGCAATAGGAAAAAATGAAAGGTTTCGGTTGTGTTATGTAGCAGCAATTATCGTTTTCTAACGTATCAATAGTAAACCAATTTCTTACGTCGAGAAATCACTCTTATTAGATTCATAGTGATAACATTTGAGTGATCCTGATCATATCGATCTTGGTTCGGTCACAAGGATCCTCTTCTCGTAATTGATTTGATCACAGTAATTGAAATAGAAGTCCCTGCAAGATAGGAAGAATGCTTTCCGCCGTTAATTAATGTATGAATTATTGAAATACACTCACGTGTACCGTTTCAAATTAGGTTTGTTCGATAGAGATATACTACACAACATAATAACCTTGCTAAAACCACCCCTGTGCCCCGTTTATTATAGGTTTTTTTTTCTGGTACAACAGCATATTCACGTGTATAACCTACCAACCCCCCCCTAATAATTATAATAATTATCTCTCCGGTGCGAGAGGAGAAAGAGGGAACACAAAATAAAACAAATACAAAAACGAAACCAAGCTATAGCTGGAGAAAAAGCATCTTTTGAGAGTAAGATCATGTCGCAGTAAAACAAAAATAAATTAGAAAAGAGTATAGAATCGTCCGTATATCTATTTAGTATTTCGCATTTCGTAACTATTTGATCGTGAGTTTTCTTTTGGATGAGTATTTCAGTAGCTGAAAGGATGAGAGAAGAAGTTTGCAGAAGGGTGTGAGTGTGTGAGTGTGGGTAAATGTAATGTTCTTCGATCGTTATCCTTTAAAGGGAGAGGTGGAAGGGTTTTAAAGGAGCGAAGGATATTCGGCCAGTTTTTTCGGTAGTTGTGTGTGAGTGTGTGTGTATGTGTGTGTCTTGTATGTCAGAAAGAAAGGAAGCGAGGGTTTTCCAGTACCAGAAAAGGTGGCCACGTCATTTCTTCCGTTTCACTTATTATTCAAGCATTTTTACAGGGAGATATATATGCGGAGGAACAGGATATGATGAGAAAATAAGCATCAGTTGTAGACGGATCCAAGGGCCGTAGCCAGGCAAAGGATGACGATCAACACCACTGCTAGGCTTAGTAGTAACAGCAACAGCAACAGCAGCAGAAGGATATGGTAGACGTCTTTTGTGGTAGTGTTGTGTTCTACTATGTTAACTGCACCAACCGCTCCGTAATTATGTATTCGTTTAGAAGTAGCATTATAGAGGGAAGGGACAAGCGCTTGATATCGGTTTTTCGATTTGGTGATGTTATACATTATGATATCAGGAAGAAGATGCTGGTTTTTTCCATTTTGCTAAAACGTTCATTCGCGTTTTGACGCCACTTTCGTTTCAAATTCTATACTAAAGTTTGGTAGATTTCACATTTCTAGCAGATTGCACACTATATCCTAGGAGGGGGTAGGTGTATGGAACGAAACTAGAATTCAGACCATGTAAGGAGTTTCGAAATATTATTTAGCAATGTTTCCAGTGTACGTATCTTTTCATTAGGATATATCCTTTTGGAATTGGAAGTTTGATTGAGTTTTCCTGTGCACATCGTCCCTTCTACACTAACCCGAATTCGCTGTCGTAAATGGACAATCATTTTTAATGTCGTTTTTCAGTCTATCTTAACAAGGAGATGGCTCCTCATCGAGCATCAATTTTGACTAGATCGAGTCGGCAAAACACTTCATTTTAAATGAATGCAATGTTACTAATGTCGTCCGCGTTGCAGACGGTAACCCCAATTCATTAAGAATGGAGCTTAAATCTTGTTTGCGCGTATGCTGATCATATTCTTTCTAACACATTTCTTCTACACGATGGCAGGCGTTGTCGCGCGTTGTTGTTAACACTTTACAATCAATTGAATTTAATTAATTTATTTCTATTTCTTTTCACCATTTTATTTTTCTTTCTACTATATTTTACCCTCTTTTTAATGTAATCCACCAGTATGTGTTGCCGTTCTATATTTTATACTCGCTTTCTATATTGTGTTCGTGTGTGCGTGCAATGGGTTCCATTGGTGTGTTCGTATTGTTTTTCGACACACATACCACCTGTGTGCTATTATGTTAAATCTAAATTTGGTCCTATGTATGCTAAGTGTGCCCCCAAATGCTGGTGGCCGCAATGGCGGCGGAACTAGCAGGTAGGTTGATTACAATACTTACTTTGTGTGTTCATCCTTGCATTGGCACGAGGAGACGGTGAAGGTGGAGGGATGGATTTGGCAAAGTTTCGGTAAGTTTGATTTTGTTTTTGAATTTGTGTTTTTCCTGTTGATCCCAGTGATCTTTTTTGTGTAGTACATTTATTGTCTTTGTTTGAGTAAGTGTTGGAACATTATATATACACATTAATCTATATTTTATCAATAAACTTCAAGCACAATAACCAACAAAATGAAGCTTTTTTAATGAAGAAATTAAGATAACTGAAGTTAATAAATCCGAAAACAAAAGTTCAAACGATCGACAGTTCAAAGCGGAATGATAGACCAACATTCTGCTCGAAACGCATATTCCTGACCGTGAGTAATCGAAATCAAAATATCACCTTTCTCAGATTGATGATTCTGTTTCGAAATGTATATCTTAGCTTTTTATATTTTTCAACTGAAATTTCCTAACACAGTATTTCAATTAAACAGTTTCTATTTACCCCTTTCTTGTTAAACCCTTTTGTTGAAGTCAACCGCC
This sequence comes from Anopheles arabiensis, assembly GCF_016920715.1. Lineage (NCBI taxonomy): Eukaryota > Metazoa > Arthropoda > Insecta > Diptera > Culicidae > Anopheles > Anopheles arabiensis. The sequence continues at coordinate 24,651,405 of NC_053517.1, forward strand.
CAAATTGAGTGCTAGAGCCCAATCTAGATTCATCGTTCAGTTTTCTCACTATCACCTACGCCGCCACCTTCACCGCTGTTATGCGATCCTTGACGGTCACGGTCCTCGTACCGTTTGGTTTGCTGGCTCGGCCTTTGATTCTCTCTCCTAATGGTTGGTGTAAAAGATGGCACTAGTTGTTGATGCTGTACCTGCTGCTGTGGCTCCTGCGCCTGCTCATGAAGATGAGAAGAAGGATGCTGCTGTTGATGGTGGTGCGTTGCAATCAACGCTGCAGGATACTGAGGACTGAATGGTGTCAGCAAGCCGTTAACAGCGGCAAATGTCCTGTAAAGAAATTGGTATATGTACGATATATTAGACTGGACTGGAGCTACCATTACTCGGAAGCGGTTTGGGTCTCACCGATACTGCTGGTCGATTTGTGCCTTCTCGATGCGCTTATCTTTCGCGCGACGATTCTGGAACCATATTTTGATTTGTGTTTCGGAAAGCTTCAACACTTCCGCCAGCTCGAACCGTCTGCCTCGGGAAATGTATTCGTTTCGGTGAAATTCTACCTCCAGTCGGAGCGTTTGCTCGCTGCTGAACGTGGTGCGCTGGCGGCGTGGACGTCCTTCCTTTTTGCGACGTCTGGCCACTAAGAAGAAAAGGCGTGTGTGTGAGATTTTCGTGAAGCATTAGTTTATTTGCGGATATTTATGGCAGTTCTATTTAGATATGGAGCTATAGAATATGGGTTTTTTTTTATCATGTGATCAATGATTATCATCCAAAGTCGTTAGCTGTACCTAAAACATAAGTATCCTGTCTGATTACGTTTTTTTGTTCCAAGTACGTAAGCCAATGCAACATTGCACAATATAATCTAGGGTATGCAGATGCTCCCATGGTCCTATTAGACAGGCAACGAACTCATTAAAGTATCGTATCCAGTCATAGATTGATGTAGCAAAGAAGGTGGTACCAGTAATGAATTTCGATCCTAATAGGGATGATTGCTAATCGAATATTGGATCAATCTCTCTAGCTATATTAGGTTAAAAATCATCATACAAATAGATGGAGGGAGAGATATCTATTTCCATTATCCAGTACTAGGAAGAACTTAAACTCCAGCAAACTTCGACAGTAGTTTAAGCATGTCCAATACTCGGACGTTTCTTGTTTGTTCAGTATGTACATACAGACATGAATTCCGTACATAATTATAATAAATTATCCGGCGCTACAACCGCTTTGCGGTCTTGGCCTGCCTCAGGAGTGTCCGAAACCGCTGACGGTCTCGCGCCTTCGTCTGCCAGTACGTTATCCCGGCCTCAATGGCGGACGCCTCCACGCCATCTTGCCACCTCAATTTGGGCCTACCACGCCTCCTCTGTCCTTGCGGACGGCCTAAAAAGACTTTACAACATGGACACCAGCCCACCGGAGCCTGGCGAGCTTGATACGCTGCACGACAGTGAGGTCGCGGTACATCTCGTATAGCTCGTCATTATATCGGCTCCTCCATTGTCCTTCCACACATACGGGCCAAGTATCCTTCTGAGCATCTTCCTCTCGAACGCGGCTAAGAGGGTTTCGTCAGATTTGGACAGTGTCCATGTCTCAGAGGCGTATGTGAGTACCGGAGCTATATAGGTACTATATAGTCCCAGCTTCGTCCGTCGCGACAGGTTCTTTGAGGTGAACTGATTTTTCAGGCTGTAGAATGACCGGTTGGCAGCCAATTCCGTACAAAATAATTAAAAATCCTCAATGAAGCAAACGTTCGAGAGAAGATAGTCTTATCATATGGGAGGAATTCTACAACGGTCAACTATAATTTCGATGATTACGGCACACTAATAGTTGCATGTATTGCTGTATACGGTAACTCTAGCCGAATAGCTGAGAATGAGTTGAGTAGACAATTACTAGTGTGATGGCAACTAATCAATGTAATTATGCGTGCTGCATTGAGCTATCTACACTCTTTATAGCTCGGCACGCTCAATGAAACTCTGGAGTTCTATGTAGCTCCGAACGGCGCATTACATATCTAATTTACACGCTTGTTGGACGATACTGTTCATTAGAGCGTTTTCGTTACTAATCGAAGCACAGATCATATGTAGCCTGCATATAGAGGGATTCACAGGGTCCAGCTGACATCATTCACGATGAAGAACCTCTCTGTGGCTCTTGCGATACGTACACAACATGAGTTGCATTGCGGTAGCAGCTCTTCAGCCTTTATTTATTGGATATAAGGATATCAATACTTGCAAATAGCTTTGCTCAGACTTGTGCAAATATTTCTATTTCATTATAAATTGCATAGAAAAATTGTAGAAAATGCACCGTAAAACTACGATTCATACAGAAGTGAAATCCTACTGTGAATTTAGGTTACATTTCCTTGCGTAGCAATAATCCATTGCATGTCCAAAACGGTTCCGCAAATTATTCCTTGCTTTTGCTACTCAATCATAACGACTCTTACAATGATAATAATGATGATGATAAGGTACGAAGATGATGATGATGAAGATTATACTACGATGAATTCCAATGAAAGCATTCTTTTGCACCTGCTTGTTCCCCTCCCCTCTTCACAGAAAATGGAAAACCCATTCGGGCACGGATTTCAACAAACTGCTGCCATGGAACGATATGCTGCGCGCCGGAGGATGACGGGTGATGGTCCCGGGTATATCTCTGATTGTGTGTTTTCACAATCCGGGCCCGCATTTCCCCTAGTGCCTAGTTCTGCCCTCGCCATTGGAGGTTTGGGTTTATTTTTCTGACCGTTTCCGCGCGCACCAAGGCGATTATCAGCAACGATCGTGGGAGAATTGTAATATGAATTTTATTTGTATTGTATTTTGAGTGCGCGGTACGGGATGATACCAGATCCTTCTTCGCTTCATTCATTGGCAGTTCAGGGCTGCATAAACCAACGCGCGTGAATTCTCTTTTCCCCTCTGTCCGTTGATTACCATTGCTGCTGTTGTTGGTTGGTTTGTTTCTGCTGTACGAGGTTGTAAACAGCATCTTGGCCAGCGTCTTGTTCTTAATGAAAGTGAGCTCAGGTGAAATGATCAGGATTGGCAAATTCTACTCCAGCAGCAGTATAGTCAATCGGGGTGAGGAATTTGCGGAGAAAGATGAGAGTTTCCTTCAGAGATTTGTGGCTTATTTTAATTGGAGGGGGAACGAAGTTAATTAGTGGGAAAAGGAGTAAGAAGTTGATTAAAACCGTCTGAATTATCTTTGTTCAAGTAAACTACTCAGTTTGGGTACTATTTGTTCATTTATATTAATGTTTAAATGTTACTGCTTTAGGATGTTCTTAAAGGAAAATTAAGACGAATGAATCAGCTATCTGGCATTATAAAGGAAAGTTTATCAGTAGTTAAGTAGTTTGTCATTCTACTGATGCTGTTGTTAATAATTCTATTTATAATAATTGTTTAATTGATTGGTATTTTGATTTCAATCGATTGAAAACAACCCTATGACGGCCACAGTGCCCTAATCATGTGTTACGATGTGCTTAATCCGATGCACCCAGCAGTATACGTTCCCATGGATCAAGCCGCGCGCACTGTACGGGGTGCTCTCCATATCATCGCGCTTCGTTCGTGTTTTCCAATCGGATTGAAATTTAACAAAACACTTTCCACCTTCTTCCTTCTGTCGGCACCAGGCAGCAGAAAGTAAAAAAGAAGTAGAATAAACTGGCCAATAACAATCATTGCTCGTTCCAATTGACGGTAAGGCAGGCGTAAAAATTATCATCTGTTGTTCGACGGACGGTTTTTCACACTGTGGTTTGTGGTCTGTGTCCTTTCCGCCCGCCATTCACTTGTCGTCGGCGCGCCCCCTGCCTCCCGAGTCAGCAATATGATGATAATTCCTCTGCAATCATGGAAACCGACCCGATGGGAGGGAATGATTTAGTTAGTTCGGGTCTGGTTGTCCCTCTCCTTCTCTCCCTGTTAGCACCACTCTGATGGGGACGGGAGAAAAGCAATCCGGCTTTTCACAGCGCTGGAAGAAAACCGTCGACGACGGCGGCTCTTGTCTCCCGAAACCAGAAAAGGAAAACAAGTGGAAAAACATCCCTTTTCCTCAACCCGCGTCACCCGATCCGACGAGCACGAGCACCACCGAGGACGGTTCCTATTGTCCACCGGAAACGATGCGTAAACGTACTTTTGCCAACAACAGGCGCTTTCCTCGTCCTTCTCACTTCCCTTCCTCGTGCGTCTATTCTACGTGCGTGCTGCTTGCATATGCGGTCGTGTCTTGTGCGTGTGTTGTTGCTATAATATTTATTTGCTGTTGTCTGCCGCTGGGTGAAGAAAAAAAGAGAAGAATTGGGAGATAATCCTACCCCCTCTCTCCATGAATCATCTCCCAACCGCCCTCTGGGCTGCTGTTGTTGTTGGTGGTTGAAAAACTAACTTTTTCCCTCGCTTGTTGGTGGATGCGGTCTATGTGTGTGGCTCGGTGTGGGTGATTGTTTCGTATTGTCGTTGTCGTCAGTGCAAGGCGTGAAAGCGGAACCAAGTGTGTCTCCCAGAATTACGCGCGCGCGCGCCTATGTTTTATGTCCCCATAAGAGGGGTGGGAATATCATTGCGCGCTGAGAAGAATGAGGTACTGTTGTTACGAAACGTGTGTAGAGTGTGTCGAGGGGTAAGGGGTACCGATCTTTACGCTAGAACAAAACAAGCAAAGCGATCATATTTTGCCGCTCGAGCGTAACAATTGGCGAATGTCGTCTCTAATGTCGGCCAGATGTCGTGCGTGCTGTATGAGAATCTTCTTCTCCATGTGCTGTCTCTGCCTTGTGGTGTGTTTTTTGGTGGCACATCATTTTAATATGGTAGGGGAAGGTAATTAATTGTTTACAATATGATAATTGTCCTTTGATATTGGAGAATCAGTTAACGATGCGATAGAGAGAAAGAGGAGTGCATTTTTTAGTGTGTTAAGCCTTAAGAAGGCGGTTGAGAGGTACGAAAGCTGAATTCAATTAGTATTTATTATGTATAGTTTATGGTCGGTCCCTTGGTACGGTCGTCATTTCGCACTACTTAACAATATGCCCGTCGTAGGTTCCATCGTTTGGAGCGACCACCCTTAGCAAGCACTGACTATCCGGCAGCTTGGTACGTTTAGAAGGTTTGTGAAGCGACCTTGGCCGCAACGGTATTATTTGTTAGCTGTTTCACCTGTATAGGTCGCCGGCATGACTGCTTAGGTCGTTACGCCAAAAAGAAGATATCATTTATGTTGCTATTTTTTAAACTGCATGAACATAATCCAAAGCACAATGTGCATAAAATTAACGAAAAATTAAATGTTTTGTAAATACATAAAACATTACCGTCCTTTTTATATGGTTCTTCAACACAATATAAGTTGCGGTGGTATTTTCAAAATGTTCCCAAACTCTTAAACTTTTCAACTTTCTTAAATTCTAAACAATCGCACAAAACAAACAAATTCTAAACAATTTATTTTTCATGTCATCCTCGAAACTTTTGACGGTCGGGTCTTTTGCGGGTCACTTGTCCTAGATTTGGAGGTCAACATGCCCGTCATAGGTTCAAGCCCCTAATGAACCGTATCCTTATACGTAGGACTTACTATCCTGCTATGGTAATCAATAAGTCACTGAAAGCCAACCCCATTAGTGGTACAGGTGGGCCTTTGCCGACAACAGTTGTGGCACCAAAGAAGAAGAAGCAATGGGATGAAAGTATTGCCATGTTTTGGATTTGTTTCCAACTATTTCAACATAATATATCTTTAACGTATTAGCATTATATATTAAAAACTACCATGCAAGTAAAAATAGCTCATTATTTATTGATATAAATGGTCAGATATGTCTCTTACTTCGCTATTTAGTCGTGTCTAAGATTCACAGTTATTTGTTTTTTGAGGGAGTACACCACATGGTTTTTTTCCTATTTTGAAAAATTGCAATATGCCTGGAGGAAATGCATTTCCTGCATGCCTTAGTCACATATTTCCGATTCCATAATTACTCCTCAGCAACTGGCAGGGTACCAATATAGGAGCGATAGGCGATAGGGTTACATTTGAAAACGGAATTACCTCAAACTTTATTTTTCTGAAATCAATCATTGTCCAGCCGAGGGAAGCGTGTAAATATGCGGTGCAAATTGTGTGGTAAAATCAGTTTGCAGTAATTTGAGACACCCCAAGAAAGCCGACCAAACTCTCTTTCTCTCTTTCTCTTACACTGCACTCCAAAAAGTCGTCCCTCGGTGTCCGACTAATAATCGGTGCGCGCACCGATTTCCCCCCATTCTCCACCTGCGGCATAATGCACATATCATCCACCGGTGTTACCGGAGGTCATCCAAAAGGGTTCTGAAGGCATTCCGCAATACCGGCTCGTAAGGTTTCTTTTTTTTCCTCCGTTACGGGGGCTCCTTTTTTCGCCGATGAACGTCCATGCGGTGTCCAGTGTTTTGTGTTCTTACCTACTCCCTCTAATCCCATGAGAGAGTGTCCCCGCCCGTCAAGGCTCATTGACTTGTGCGGCTCAGGAAAAAAAGGGTTCATCACCTTTGCACGCGGACAGGGCAAAGAAGTGAAACAAACCCGCCACTGCTGCACCGACGACTGCACTGCAGCGCAATCCCGTTCGGAACAACTGCTCACGTCCGGCGGGTTTGGGCCTCCAAAAGGGGTCGCCCGGTCCGTTTTGTGTAATCTTTTAATAAGCCATAAAAATTACGGCATTTCGGTAGACGGGGCGCACCTCCCGGTCACCGTTTCTTTCTGTGTTTCTTTCTGGACAAAGTTGTTGGTGACCTTTCTGTGGGGAACGGGGAGACACGGACCATATGGTTGTTTCTCCTTCAAGAGAAAAGGGAATTGAGGAAAAAGGGAAGTGAATCTGAAAAGGTAGCGGAGATTGATTTCTTGTTTGGGGTAGAAGGTATTAACCGGCCACGGAAGGATATTGTCGTCGTCTAGCATGTGTAAAAGTATCGCCTTACCAACACCGGACATTGAAACTGGCGGTGAGTGGGTGATTGAAAAGTGATCGTCTGGGAGCAGCCAAACGTTTGGAAGAAATCCGTTAGTTTTTGGCAAAATGAGCCTAGAATGTCTCGGGTTTTTTGGAGGAACACTGGTCTGGTCTGGTCTGGTGACCGAATGGTAGAAATGTTCACAGTTATCCCATAGAATATCATCGTATGTACATCGAGTGGCGATTACATTACCGTCGTGGATTCAATTCTCAAACAAGCCAAACAGCCCATACGGACAACTTTCTTGCAAATGGAGCTCAATCAATCACAGATAGCCATGCCTATTAGTTTGAATCCTTAGTTACTGGTCTAGAGCGATCATAGAGCCTAACCTAAGGCTCAACTTAGAGCCTTTACGGACATTACGTAGTTTGTAAAGCCGACTAGACTCCGTTGTTGGTCGTTGGTCATTGTCCCAAGAAGATTAAGATAAAAAGAGCACAATTCTAATTGATCGTTCAAAAATCTCCGAAGTATTGTTTAATCATTGCCATTTAAATGCATATTTGTTTTTAAATTGCCTTTAGATGGATGTCAATTGCATCCTGATTAAATTTATTAAAGTAACGAACAGTAATGATCAATACATTTAGGTTCTTATGATCCTCGGCCATAGACAAGCACGATCAATACAAGTAATTTTAAATAACAGGGTCACAGGCTGTTTAGCAGACACTCATTCGTGGTCGGGTGTTGTTCGATTCCCATGAGTGTATGATTTGTGGCTAAAACAAAAGTTACAGAGATATCCTTATGAGGGGGGCCTAGGTAGGAAGATTTCCCGAATACTTCTTCGTGTATTGTAACGTAACGAGCCAAAAGTCAAAAAATACTTAAGAAAGTGTTTCTTCACTCCTAAAATCCTGTTGGTATTTCTGATGAAAGTGGACTAAAATACAAGGACACACCTCCACTTGGATTGGAGATCTTCGACAAGGATTGTAAGATCGACCCTTAGTCATCAAGCTGCAAGCGAGCATTTTAGGATCGATCGATTTCCCATGCCATGTGAAAACCAAATCAAAATTTTTGTTGCACTTTTTCACCTTTTTCGATTTAGAAAAAACACACTGACTTAAAAATTAAACACTAAATTTACTTACGAAAAGCGGACAATCCCGCCGGCAGTTGCGGTCCATCGTGTGCGATACCAAAAAACGGCCGAAACGAAGGAGGCCCATAACTTCCTGCGCCTGCACCTCCCGTGGACGAAAAGAACGTTGACACGGCCATGCTGCCGGGTGGCGGCCGATGTTGCAATCCTCCCACCAACGCCGGGTCACCCGGTTGCGTCAAATGGGGTGCCGGCACCGGTAAAACACCGCCGGAGGATGACTGTTGTGGAGTGACTGCCAAAAATCCGTAACATTGGCCACCTATCGTCGTGGGGGCCGGATATTCGGAAGCACAAGCAGAGGAGGAAGTGATACCGTAATGGCGCAATGGGGGGTAAGTCGGTGGTTGTCGAGGGTGGTCACCGCCGGCGGGTTGTAGTCGGGGTGAGCCAATGCTTGCATCCTGCGACGAATCTTCCTCAATGTCCACTGCGAGCGAGGAACGCGGGCTGCCGGAACTGATCGAACTGTTCACTGAGACGGATTTTTGCGAATTACTAGAAGAATTGTGGTCATGATGGTGGTGTCGGTGGGTTTCATCAATAAGAGCACACGGATCACTAGCCTTTGTCACTGTCACGTACACATTTCGATCGCGCACTTCATCACTGCTGCCGTTGGCAGAACCGTTGTTGTTGTTGTTGGTGGTGGCACGTTTGTCATCCCGCTCGAGGTGACCGTACAGTCGCTCGAAGAACTTTCGCGGCGATAGGGGCCGGTTCACTATCGGTGGTTCACACGCGGTAGAACCGGGCCCGGGCGGTGGTTCACTACTACTGTACGGAAGGTGCAGCTCGTTGCTGGCCATCGGACCACTTTCGGCGAGCATTTTGGCCACGGTGAGATGGTCCGACACAACACTTTGATTTTGCGAAATTCCAAATCCCGATCCACCTGTGCGGAAGGTTTAACCGGCTCTGAGAATCGTCCCGTTGGGCAGGAAGAATTTATGCTTCCCGCTCGCTCTCCTGTGCGTATGAGTGTGTGGTGCTAATGGCGAACGTTCGGTGTGTAACATAATGCTGCTGGCGGCGTTGCACCGTGCCGGTTTTTGCATGCAGAAGACACCTGACCTACGGAGGAATGTAACGAATAATGGAGTAAACAATCGCCGTGATTGGTGGATGCTGCTGGACCAATCAGAGCGGAGCAGTAGGGCAGCATGGCAATTTGGCATCCCTGGCATCCCCTAGCAACGGTTCTGTGCGCATGTGCACGGTTTTAGTTCAAAGGTGTTCAAAGCGAAGGGCTCGTAAAAATGCACAAACGTTAAATAATTGTATAGCTTGACAGTAAAATAATGTAATATCTAGATAACAGTGAGTTGTGAGAACAAAGTGTTTCCATACATTTAAAATAATTTTTAAAAAAGTTACATTTCCTCGATGCTGTCAGTTGCCTTACCAGAGCCACCCTGTGGTTAATATTGTTCGAATTTGAAGTTGTTGGTAAAGCTTTTTTTCAGACTCTTCATTATATTTTTATATGTTTAATGTTTTGAGAGAGTTTTTTGTTGACTTTCTAAAAGATTTCAAGGTTGCTTATAGCATGTTATAATTGAGGTAAAATGAATTGCCATGGCTCATGTCTGATATACGTGCTGTTATTGAATTTATTATGGGATTATTTTGTCTAAAATCAACTTCAACTAAGCTCTAACATCATTTACATCAAAAACAAGCAATTCGTTGGGGGGCAAAAGAAAATCAACGTAAAATTGCTATCCCCTGGCAATAATGCTGGCAGTGTGTTTTGACAACTCGATAGCAGTTTTTTTTCTTCTTCTTTGGTTTGACAGCCGCTCGAACTTGCAGCTTGTTGTTTTGGTGTCATCACCCGAACTGCAACAGCTGGGAAAGTTGGGTACTGCACGCGAAAACGACCTGCTGCGCGCTGTGCACACGGAGGCATTACGTAGAAAAGGCTGGGTGAAAAACCTGTACAAGTTTCCAATTTGCCCCAGGTTGGCCGTTTTGTGCTGCGCCCGCCACAATGTACGCCCGACGGCAGCCTCAAAGCATTGCAATCGGTTGGTGAGCATATCGTGTGCTGGTAGGCGGAAGGAGCAGGAGGGTGATCAGTACGGCGATTGTGTCGTCAGCACGGGGGGGTCGCTCCGACGGTACATTCTGCCCCCGGCCGAACGATGGCCGATGCGGATTGGAAGCAGCGGGTCGGAATACCGATTGATTTTAGCACCGACGAGGATGAGGACAGTGACAGTACCGAGACGGTCTGCAGGTAAGTGTTGTGCCCCCTGTGCGTAACATACGGAACCAGACAGAGCTAGCACTATCACACCCATCATACGGTTGGGTGGATAGGAGGGGGAGGACAAGCCCGCCGAAGAGTATTGCTAAACAAACAAACGAAACGGCCCGAAGGTCACGATGAATGATGGGCGGCAAAAGGGTGATAGTGTGTGTCTTGTAGGATTTTTTGTGGTGGCATTTACACGATTGAACAATGTGTCGTTTCAGCAGTAATGGACGCGGTGCGACGGTATGCGGCTTGGACCACTTACCCCCTGCTCACCCCATAAACGCATAATGAACGTGTGTAATTCGATCGCGAACGGCCTGTGGCGCAAAAATAGCCCATGGCGGGCTCTAGCAGGCGGCACCAACCACCACCACCACTATCCGAGCCAGAAAGTTGAAGGAAACGTGTTAGTGACGGCACTCCAAAATCTACTTCGTCAGCTAATTTAGGGCATTACCACCGGGTAGAAACGGGCTGATAGGGTTCAGCGTAACATATCCCCCTTGCCACTCAACCCTCTTTGCGCATTGTTTGTCGTCACAATTAGCGCAAAGAGAGATCGGCTGGCGTTGTGACGCTACCGCGTCGACGGCAGTGCGTTGCCACCGTGCGGACGGGAGTGTAGTGAAATATCTAATATACCCCTATAGCGATTGATTTTCCGTGCGTGTTTGTGTGTTTGTGAGCTTTCATTAAAACAAAATTAAAACCTGTCCCCCTCCCACCCCCTGGCCCATGATAGCGAGATACACGATCTTATCGGGAGAACTGGGAAAAGGTCAGTGACAATGTTCCATCAAGTCCCACAGCCGCCATATCAGTCCACAATCCACTTCAAACGGTGATCCGGGGTTGGGTGAGGACAGTGTACAATCAATCGCCGGTTTTGTTGTTTTTTTTTCGGATGGAAGGTTGTTTTTGCAGCATTTGTCCGGGAGACGTTGATCGTGCCCCACCGGGAAGACAAAGGGCGGGGGGATGCGGGCATGGATCGGGCGCATTGTATCGTGTTGTATAATTAATGATAAGCGATCAGAGGATGGGAAGTAATACACGGCACTACTACCACCCACCCCCCCATCCCTCTTGGCACACTATCTAGGCGATAGCGCGAATTAACGCGTGAACGGGACACGTGTCGGTGCCGGCAAAAACGCGTACTAGTGGCGGCGACGATGTGGCGCTGTGTTAGTTTGCGCCCCCTTTGTACGTATCGTACGTAACGTGTGAGCTTGCTGCTTAAAACGTTGCTGCTAAAAGAGCGGCTACGATTAATACAGCGTATTCTGCCTGATTGCCTTGCGACGTTCAACCGATCGAACTGCCGGTGACGTATGCAGTATGGACATTTCCATTTTTCTAATGCCAAGCAACGCTTACTGGAATTCTTTGTGTATGCGATCTGTGTAATCTCTTGATGCTTTCTTGTTTAGCCAAAGCACACACATACACACACAGCACACATTCGTCAGCAGGATCAACAGTTGGGTGACATTATTCATCAAAATCGCATCGCCCGGCTCGGAAAATCCCTTCCATATTGCAGCTAGCTACAATGTAAAGTCGGATCCTCTCTGTCTTTCCTTCTTGTCCGGTCTATTAAGCGACCAAACTGTATGTCCAAGGTTCGGTATCGGGTTTTCTACCAATGGCTTGTCGGTTTACGCATACAACACGAACAACAACTGAAAAAAAGGGAAGCAAAAGAAACCCCCCGATCTAACCGTCGTGAAGGAGACCTACACAATACCTTTACCTCGCCGGGCAGTGTCCAGTGGGCAGGAGCAGCAGCAGCAGGCAACACACACATCGTGCGCTTGATGATAAGATAAGAACCTTGTCTTGATTTGGCTGCTAGAGCGCGAAACAGCCCGACCCAACACCTTCTTTTTGGTGTCTGTGCTGCTGCCGGGAGGGTTACCGCGTATCGGTTTAGTTCGCGTTTACCGTCCGCCACCATCGGCAACCCGCTGTGTGTCCGTTTGTTTGTGGGAAATAGCAAAGAAAAGGGAAATTCTTCCCTTGCTTTTACAACAGTGCGTTTAAGTGCGTTTGTACCACCACACACACACACACACACACACTTTCGATCGAACTCGGACGCACATCCGGTCCAGCTGCTGTACCACCATTCGTTACATGTGCTTCTTCTTTCCCCTTTTTTCCCAGCAATACCGAACCGGGCGCCACGCGACAGTTCCGCGGGGAGGAATTTGCCGATTCGACCGAGTCGCAGGAGCTGGAGGAAGCGCTACACGCGTCGTCCATCGACGAGGTGCTGAATCAGTGGGCCGATCAGTATGGCAGTACGCCGCCGCGGACGCGCATAAAGAACAAAAACCGCAGCAGCAAGCAAAGGATGTGAGTATTGTGGTGTTTCGCTGGGAGGGGGGGGGAGGAAGGGATGCCACACTGCCATGCTTTTATTGCCGATAGGATAGTGCAAAGACGTGCCTTTCCCCCTCCTTTTTTACGATGGTTCGTGGGAGGTCCGGGGTCCGATCGATCGTTATGGCAGCGTAGCTAGACGCAACGAGCAAACATACACAGGCACACACAGATACTCACACATGAAGTAAAAAACGGATCAAAAGTGCATTGCTTGAGTGTGATTAGATAAAAATTGCAAACGACTGGCAAGCGCAACTAGACGGCGTTTAAAAATAGGCGCTCGATAGCCTGGAAGGAAGTGTGTGTTTTCGTTCCACTCCTAAGATTACCGTTTTTAAATAGCAAAAACCCGTGCGCCTGTATGTGTAAGAGCGATTAGAAGTGGTGCTGCAATTGATATACTTGTTTGATGTTTCTGTTACACATTTACACAATTTTTCTGTTAAATGATAGCAACACACATAATCGACAGAAGCACACGCGTTTTCGAGAGTATAATGTTTAGCCGAGTATTAAACTAAGGCCATGATGATTCATCAAAAAACGAATGGAGTTCGTTTTCCTTCTATTTGTTGACGTTATCAGATTAGAAATCAATTGTGGTCACGCGTAAGACTTGTGTGTATATTTGCGTTAGAAAATGTCAGGCTGATTTTGTGTACACATTTATGTTTGAATTTAATTTTAATACCCCCTCTTTTGCTCTATTTTTTCCCCAGGGAGGGAACGGTGAAGATGCGTACGGGTGGTGGCCGTTTGGCCCGCCCGCGTACCGACCGGCGCAACACCGTCGACTGCGCCCTGCTCAACCAGATGATCATGGAACCGGCGAACGGCGAGGAGAAGGTACGCAGCGACAAACGATCGACCCAGCTGCTGCGTGACTCGGAGCGAGATATAAAAATGTCGGCCGCTGCCACCGTACTACCGCTGCGTGCGTCCGCCAACTACGGCTCGCAGCTTCCGGCCGGAGCGGGCGGGCCCGTGCTGGAGGAGCGAGCGGAAAGCTTACCACTATCGGTTCCGGGCGGACTAGGTGGGCTGGTGGCAGTGGGCAGTGGTGCGGCTGGATCGCCCGCCCCGCCGCCGACACTGATCGAGTCGTGCAATCGGTTCATGAGCGTAACGTCCCGGCCGGTTGGGTGTCGCATCTCGGCACCGCCGGTTGCGTACCGTGATGTCATCTTTAACAGCCAGCCGGGCGTTATCGAGGGTGTGGGCGGGGCGCGGACGGTCGACTGTGCGATACCGCAGAACAGGATCAACTTCCACGCGACCTTTTCCGACCTGATCAAGCTCGGTAGCGTGGACAAGGAGCGGGCGGCCCGGTCGGGCGTCCTGTCGAACGAGGAGCGCCTGTGGCAGACGCACGTGAACGATCTGATCTGGCTCGAGCTGCAAGCGTGGCATGCGGACCGGTCGATCGAGCAGCAGGACCGGTTGCTGTGCCAGGCGCGGCACGAGATCGGCGATCTGCTGGAGGAAATTATGTCCTTTCGCTTCCAGCGCAAACCGGCCGCCGTGCGGCGGGCGGGAAGCGAAACGAGCACCGGGACGACAGCGGACAGCGGTATTGAGACGGCCACCACCACTGGTGGCGTGGAGGGCAATCGGTTCTGCTTCGGCTGCCTGTCGATGTACTGCAAGGACTGTCTGGAGGTGCAGACGGCCGCGATGAAGCAGGTGGAGGAGCTGCTGCTGCGGCTGGAATCGAAGGAGTGCCTGTTTCCGTCGTCCCGTGCGATGGGCAGCGCGTTCCCGGTGTACCAGAGCGAAGCGTTCGTGAACCGCGTCAAGGCGATGTGCCTGTGGTACAACATGACGCGCCAGCACCGTATGACGCTGCTGATACTGGGCAAGCTGCTCGCCCGGTTGCAGGGTCCGTCGAAGAAGGAATCGTCCATCCATTGGCCCATCATGGAGCACCATGCGGAAGGGTCGTCTTCGTCGTCGGTGCAGGATGAGAGTGGTAGCAGCGCGGACAGTGGAGCCCATTACAGTGCGAACGGTGGCGGTGGCAGCACGTCCGGGTCGGGATCGGGCACAAGCAGTAACTGCTCGAAGCGGGTCCAGTTTGCGGACGGTGGTGGATGCTGCGCAGGCGATGGCAGCGCGTCCGAGAGCGTGAACAGCGACGAGACGGACTTTTCCGACCTGTCGCTTAACCGGGAGCGACCGTATCCGGGCGACACCGAGTACGGGCGCTACATGAACAATTTAAACTTTTACAACGAACACACACTGACGGAGCTGTCGGCCCAGTCGGCCTCAAGCATGGGAAATGCCTTATACCGGTGAGTTGGAAATGTAAGTTTGGGTGAAGCTCTCGTTTGACAAACCTCCCCTCCTCTTTCTTTCAGAAAATACATCGAAAATGTGCTGAAGTGTCGTGGCTTGGGCAAATCGCTCACGTTCCTGCACCGGCTGCACAACGTGGTGCTGCGCAAGGCACAGCTGACGCTGGAAAAGCCGGGCCGCCAGCAGGAGGATGACTGCCTGTTTGACGAGGAGGACGTGCCGTGCATAGAGCCGCCGCTCGAGCGCGAACAGGAGATCGAGCTGCGCCGGTACGGTGCGTGGAGCGAGGAGGCGAAGCAGCTCAACCTTCCCTCGTACGTGTCCGCCTTCCTGTTCCTGTCGCTCATCCCGCTCGAGGTCATACACGAGTTTCTGAAGATGCGGCTCGAAACGCGCCCGAAGCAACCGAACCCGCTCAGCCTCGAGCAGCACATCAAGGAGCTGAAGGAGGGCCTCACGCTCGCCATGATACACCGGGAGCGGTTCCAGAAGCACATCAACACGGTGCTGTCCGATCGGGAACAGGAGCTGAACAAGTACATGCACCAGATGGAGCTGTTCGACGACACGGTGCGGAACATTTTCGAGCTGTACCTGGAGCTGTGCGAACAGTGGATACTGGACACGGTGCCGGAGGGCCACCAGAAGGCGGTGCTGGACGAGGAGTGGCGCTTTACCAAGCTCATCAGCCCGATGATACCGCGGGAGCACGGACCGGCGGCCCGGCGGTTCTGCAGCATCGTCGAGCGGGTGCTGGAGCGCACCGGGAGCGATATGATGCGCCAGCTGAAAGAGCTGATGGAGAAGAGCCAGCAGATCGACTCGACGACGGATGGCAAGAAGTGGCAGTTCTTTGCGCTGTGCCGCGAGACGCAGCGCATGTTTACGGTGTCGCGCGAGAAGGCACTGAAAACGATGGCGTTCGCCAAGACGCTGTTCCGTGATCTGGAGCATGCCGACTTCCATCGCGATCACTGCGAGGACGACTCGGAGAGCGAGCTGCTCAATGGCGGTGACGATGGTGACGATCTCGAGCTGGTCGGTGTGGTGCTGCGCAGTGGCAGCTTGCGGCGCAGTGCGCGAGGCGCGCCCGATGCGGCAAACTCGATTGGCCACACGCGCAGCCCCGTCTGCTCGGAGGTGGTGGAAAGCTTGCAGATGCTGAAACGAAACGCGCTGCTGCTGCGCAACAAGCTGGCGGCCGTGATCGAGGAGCTGCAGCTGCTGTGTTCGGACGAATCGCTGGAAGAGTTCGACGAAATCGATCGTCTCGGGGCGCTGACGCGGGTGCGCGAGATACTGCACCAGGGGTACAAGTTTGGGTTCGAGTACCACAAGGATGTGGCGCGGTTGTACGAGACCAGGCTGAACAACTGCCGGGACGG
Source organism: Anopheles arabiensis (assembly GCF_016920715.1). Lineage (NCBI taxonomy): Eukaryota > Metazoa > Arthropoda > Insecta > Diptera > Culicidae > Anopheles > Anopheles arabiensis. Next base: position 24,667,923 of record NC_053517.1, read on the forward strand.
CGAGTCCGAGCTGATGCTGGCCAAGGCGATCATACAGTTCGCGAAGCTGTGGATGAACTTTGTGATGGAGCGGTGCGAGCGGGGGCGCGGTCTGCGGCCCCGGTGGGCGAACCAGGGACTGGAGTTTCTGATTGCCGCGTGTGATCCGCTCTGCACCAGCCACCTGACCGATGCGGAGTTTGAGGATTTGAAGCTCAAGATGGACGCATGCATCTCGCACGTGATCGGTAACATATGCGAGCCGGAGCGCATACGCAAGTCGCCGCGGTCGCGCAAATCGTCACCGTCACCGTCGGCAGCAGCAGTAGCAGCAGCAGCGGCGGCGGGCGGTGGCACGCCCACCGTAACGACGGGCCGGGCTTCGATTCCGATGGTTAACTTGCCGAGCAAAAGCTTCCAGAATCAGCTCAGCCTGCGGGAGGACGGCGTGATGCTGCGCACAAACAGCCCGATCGAGGCGGCCGACCTGTACCGCAAGCAGACGTCCTGCGATAACGTGACCGAGGTGAAGTTGCGCGTCCCCTCGACACCGAACGCAGCGTCGCTGGTGGCGGGGGAGCTGTGCGTGCACGGTACGCGCCCGCTGCGCCAGCTGCGTGTGCGCGACGCGGTAAACAAGCTCGACTGCGAGCTGGACGAGTGGCTGCGGGAGCGCAACCTGATCGGAAATGTGAAGGAAATTAGCTACTACAGCCGCACGCTCAACCGGGCGCGCAGCGTCAACTTTAGCTGGCACCGGGGCATCAAGATTGGGCAGGGCCGGTTCGGCAAGGTGTACACGGCGGTGAACAACTCGACCGGCGAGCTGATGGCGATGAAGGAGATCGCCATACAGCCGGGCGAAACGGCCGCCATACGGAAGGTGGCGGAGGAGCTGAAGATTTTCGAAGGCATCAGCCATCAGCACCTGGTGAAGTATTACGGAGTGGAAGTGCACCGGGTAAGTGGACCAGGGGTGGCGCAAGAAGACGGCAATCATTATGTGTGTAATAATCATGTTCATTTCATCTGTTTTCGCAGGAAGAGCTGATCATTTTCATGGAACTCTGCCCGGAGGGTACGCTCGAGAGCTTGGTCGAGCTGAACGGGGGACTGCCGGAAGCGCAAACGCGTCGCTACACGCATCAGCTGCTGTCGGCCGTCGCCGAGCTGCATCGGAACGGCGTCGTGCACCGGGACATCAAAACAGCCAACATATTTCTGCACAAGGACGGCAACTGTTTGAAGCTGGGCGATTTCGGCTCGGCCGTCAAGATACAGGCCCACACCACGATGGCGGGTGAGCTGAAGGGATACGTCGGGACGCAAGGTAAGCGGAATGGTGTAGCGTTTTACTACAGTACAGTGTCTTAATTGTTGTGTTTACTTGTTTTTGTTTTGTTTACTCCGCAGCGTATATGGCACCGGAAGTGTTCACACGCAACAACACGGAGGGGCATGGCCGGGCTGCCGATATCTGGTCGGTTGGTTGTGTCGTGGTGGAAATGTCATCGGGACGGGTAAGAAGTAGATCCTTGTTCGATTGGTTTGCAATTTTCTCTTTTTCTTAAACTGCTTTTCATTCCAACCCCCTCCAACAGCGACCGTGGCATCAGTTTGATTCGAACTTTCAAATCATGTTCAAAGTGGGCATGGGCGAATCGCCCGAAATTCCAGAAAATCTCTCCGAAGAGGGCAAAGATTTCGTCGGCATCTGTTTGCAGCACGATCCGAAGGATCGTCAGAAGGCGGACGAGCTGCTGCAGCACATATTCTGCAAGGTAAAAAGCTTGTTCGAGGGGAGGGGGTCATCGGACAAGGACGAGAAGTAACATGAATAACCTACTCAATCTCTTGCAGTTTACTTTCTACGATCCTGAGGCAATCGACAAGAAGCTACGTGGAACATTCCGGCGGAATTTAAAGTCTACTACCAGCGCCAGCTCTTAGGAATGTTGTCGCGGTTAGCTAAGACGCGGAGGGAAACAGTCTTGGTCTGTTTACTGCTATTAGTTTTACTTAAGCTGGGAAAGTATACACTCAGAGTGTAAACTTTGTTGCCTAATCACGAGGTATTCACACCAACACATACACACGCGCGGATAAGGAAAAGGAACAAAACCGAAGGGAACATTGATTGATGGCCAGTGCTTAATGTTTTGTCGTCGTAATGTATGTGTGTGTGTCCGTAAGTATGACTATATTATACATGTTTTACACCGTAGTAAGTAAAAAAAAAAACAAACACTCCCCACAAACACTGCGCTATGCGCAAATAGGACTTAGTAGTACACCGACTACTTAAACATGTGTACCTCCCCAGGCCCCAATTTCTGGTTTTACTTCGTTTTTGACTGCCTCTCCACGTTCTACTGTTTTGGTTTTCGATCAAAAAGAAACTGCTGCTCTATATATACTTACGTAATTGTCAGTGATCAAACACCTACTAGATTAAGAATGAACGGGTATATTTTTAAATGTAAGAGACAGCGACAGGACCTCCAAGTTTGTACGAAGTGTTTATACACAACATAATACATGTAACATGTTGCAGTGTGCAGTAATCTGCAATGCAAAAACCTACCATTTCATGGGTAAATGTCTGAACATTTAAACTGGAAAGAACTGAATGCAACGATAAAGCAACACAAAGTTTTGGTTTTGCTCTGCTGTACGGGTAGTTGATTCTTTTTATTATTATTGATTTATTATAGTACGTTCACTCACAACACGCACACGACCGACATTTGCGTAACAGGCTTACTGCGTAACAGGGCATGGCAGCCGATAGACCGTCATGATTATGGGGCATTTTAAATTGTACTAAACACTCCCAACTCGTATTTCGAGTCGATTCCTTCAATAAGCACGTTCTGAGTGAAATGTGATTTTTGTTTTTACTGTTTACTTAAGCCTGTTCCATGAAGTTGGCCACGAATCGATCGTGTGCTGAAACTCAAACCATATGTTATGCGGGATAAGCACAACACAGCAGTAGTCTACAGCGACAGCAGAGTTAAACACCGTTTTAAACACGTTGCTAAAAGCTAAAAGCAAGTTTAATACTCGGTACACGCCAACCACCACCACCCGGCACGAGGCTAAGACTAACAGAAAACGCCCGTCTAAACATGTATACACACGCCACTAAATGCTAGCAATAGTTCTCTCATTGAACAACAACACCATACTTAACACCACAGCCTTAAATGGCTGTGAATAATCCCTAAACGCTATTACCACGCGCCACAGCTAAATGCATGCATTTTGCTGCTGCGTTTACTCTACCGCGCAAAACTGCAAACATCTGCTTGCGTTAAGAGCGATGGATGCGTGATGCGCATGGCATCGTTGCTAAAAAATGTGACATGTGTAGGAGACACTTTGGCGGGGTCTGATCCGCTGAAGTGGTAGGATTTGTTTCGTTTTTTTCTTTCCTTTACTATGCTTTTATAGAGCTGATATGTAATCGATATGTATGTTAATCGTTCCTAATGGTGTTGATATGTGTATGGCGTGCGATAGTAATGTGTCCAATGCACCGTGAAGTTCCTTCCATGATGGACACAACATGCCGCAAACGATCGTAGGTAGCCAGTGCTCGAAGCAATTTTCCAATTGACGTGCACGGCTTCTTTATGCTTCTTCTGCCACTCTCTGTTACATTCTTCTGCACTAACCTTTCTATACTCACGCTATTGGGAATTCACACATTGTTCACGATGCAAACGATTATCGATCGACACACGATTGTGATGAAATCTTTCGGTTTTTCCAATATGCTAATAGTTAATAATATATATTGTTATATACGTTTTTTACCTGAATCGTTCGATTCCATGCGCCTAATGATGAATGGACAAGATTATACTGTGCGGGCATATTAAATATGTATACATGTATGTATGTATATACTGAGCTCATGCCATGCCATGGAGGTGTGTGCTACTTCTACTACAACTATAAACGCACTGCCAGCGCGCACACACACACTTGCACCAATGTGTTTGCGGGGTGCACTATGCATTTTCCGATGCTACTTCAATAGGATAGCCTTTTTAATACGTTACTTATATACTTTGATAGTTTTGTGTTTTTTTTTGTTGCGCTGTTTAGCAGTAGCGCAACTCATGTAAATGGATTTTTAATCAACATGTCTGTTAAATATTTGCTACAATAATAATGACTAGCTTGAATCTGGTGTAAATAAGCCCTGAACAAAAGCACATAACATAACCGTAACGTTTAAAACGCATTCTTGGGTTTTACTTTACTAAAATACATCTCTGTAAGCAAGTAACGTTTCTAAGCATTTGTTTAAGATAAGATAAGTGTACATTTGATCTGCTGAAAGAAAGTGATCACCCTGTTTCTTGTTATGCTAATAATATTGTTTTTTTTTCGATACAATGTTCCTTTTGAAGTGAACTTATTAACAACAACGCATGGTTTAACGCTTGCCATCAGTTGGAATGATAAATGCTTTAGTCTCATGTTATTGGATAAATAGAGAGTGCTTTAAAATCGGGTTTCTTTTAACAACAAGAATCACAACTACATCAACAATATGCGATAGAATTAAGCAACGGATTTTAGCTGCACTTACATCATTGTTAATGTTTTACATTGGGCTTAATCAACCAAAACTTCCAATCGCGCACACACCACCCTTAAAGGGGGACGAACGTCTCTGCATCACCAACCGCGGGTGCACGACAGACATCGATGTACGCGATCAACAGAAGTGTGGTATATTTGTATATATTGCTACTACACGATTATCCAGTTTTGATGAATTGGTAATAATCAATAACGGGTAAAATCACAATAATAAGCAGCGGGGGGAACGTGTGTGTAATACTATGCGAAAGTCCCACACGCCTTCAAGGGGAGAGAAATAGCAACAACAAACAAACAAACAATTCCTATCCTTCCCTTTTGTTATAGTTTTGTATATAGTAACACTATTCGGCGGCCGGAAAGTTGCCTTCCAGCACCACCATTCCCTTACAAGCTAATGATATGTATCCGTTTCTTTGGTTGTTCCGCGATCGGTGTGAATCTTCCCGGATCTTCCCGGGAAAGATCGCACGATACGAAAGCTTTACACAGACCAATTTGGATTAAAACTGATATGTTTCGTTTTCTTGATATGTTTCATGTGTACGCCCGCTTTAGCGCACTACACCTTTGCTTCTGCTGCAAGCGATCTTCACGATCGTCCTTATCCTCCGTTGCGCTCCATTCCATTCTCCGTGTTCGTGTTCGTTCGTTTAAGGCCACCGGCGATGTATAGTAGCGAATTAGTAGCGAACATGTTTGTTTTAGTAAGAAGAAGAGGGTTTTTTTCTTATGTGTGTTATGATGCCTCTTAGGAGAGCAAATCGCGCATGGCGTCGAGCGAATCCTGCAGCGAGCGGGCGAACCGGGACGCGCTCGTCTTGTCCGATGTGAAGAAGGCCGAAAGGCAGAAGATGATTTCGTTCGGGTGCGGATTGTACGACGCACCGTAGCCGTGCGGTGTGACCGGTCCATACCCCATGAAGCTGTTGGTCGAGCAGGCCACCTAAAATATGTTGCAAGAGAGAGAGAGAGAGAGGGTGCCAAGCGAATGATTGCGGGAGTGAAATAGAAGAAAAAGGTTAAGTTGATTTTAATGATTCAAAACGGCGACTTTGTCCTTCCGAATTTGTTCGATGAGCTCCACGGGGAGTGACGCGAGGTTCCATATCTGTCCAAGGGTGCCGCGGGGTGCAATTGAAATGAGACAGTGGTGCAGTACCCACAGTGGTGGTTTTTTGGGGTGGGGTGCATTCGGTGCGTTGGTGCAAGTAGATATCATAACGCTTATCCCGGGTGCGTGTGTGCATGGTGGGGTGCCGTCTAGTGCGTGTCATCCAAGTGCAAGTTCATCTCCTTCGTCCTTCCCCTCCCTTTCCCTACCCTGTACCTGGCTAGTGGAAAGAAGAAAACAGTTAGCAATCTTGTAACACTCGTCCGTGAAGAGCTCGTGCAAGATCCCCTCCCGCTCCCGACAGGCCTCCCTCAGCCCGAGCAGATGGATGTCGATGCCGTAGCCGAGAATGTTCTGCACCATGACCTCGGTTTGCCGGGCGGCGGCACATCGGAACAGCTCCCGCAGATGGTCCTTCTGTAGACGACAACAAGCGAAGGAAGAACAACAAAAAAAAGTACCAAAAAACCAAAAAAAGGAGAAAAAAAGAAAACCGCAACCAAGCGACGGAAAAGCATACGCACAATATTAGTCTAGCGCGAGTCTCTAGGCAACCCTCTCACATCCAAGGATGCAGCGATAGTTCGATGTGTTCGAATAGGAAGAGGTGAAGGAAGCTGGCCGAATCATAGAGGAGTTGTGTGTGTGTGTGTGCGTGTGTGTCCGGAGAACTCACGGGATATGGGGAATGGGAAGTAGGGGAGAGGGCGACTTTTTGCATTGGTTCTTTACATACACTGTAAATACTGAAAGTTACTTTTTTGACATCCCCGGCGGCCTCGGCACTGTAGTCGTCCTCCTTGTCGCTTTCGAGCGTCACGTTCGCGCCCTCGCCCTGGCACATCGCTTTGGCCCACTCGAGCGCCTCCAGGCTGGCGGAGCGGATGCAGTCGACCCGCCCGAGCAGGAACCGCCGGGTCGAGGCACTTTCGTACGTGCTGACCAGATGTCCATAGAGCCTGGAACGACGAGAGTGATGAGTGGGTGCGAGGAATGATGTCTGGTGAACGTTTGCATCGCTGTCCGCGCCACTTACTTGTAGTAGGCGAGCTGCAGTGCCAGCTGAATGTACACGTCCGGGCTGACCTGGCAGGCTTTGATGAAGTTCTTCCCGTACGGCTTGTACCGGTAGACGTAGAAGTCGAGATCCTCAATCCGTCTAGAATGTGAGGGGTTAAGTAGTAATGAGGTATAGCGAAGGGATTCAACTCAACTCAATGGGTTACTCAGATTAAGATTCATTAATCTCAGTGATTCATCAAAGTGATTGAATGATTCATTGTATCTGAAACTCGATTTTTTAGATTCACGAATTTTTAGACATTGGAATATCTAAAGGACTATAAATCGCTAAAGATGTGTGCGTGTCTCTTAAGAGTATGGAATCTTTTGAGATTCATGAGTCATTGCGTATTAGATTCGTGATTCGATTCGCTTAACAAAGAAACTTGATATCATAATTTTAAATTCTAGTTCATTGATTAACTTTGAGAATTCATTCAGTTCATGACTCCTAATCAGAGTACCTATCCGTATCTGAAGATTCGTGATTCTCAAATGATTCATGACTTTTAAGAGGTTCATCTTTGGAATGCGATTCGTGACTCAAATAACGACTCATTAGTGAAATTTTGTATGAATAATTGTTTACGATGGTTACATGAAGCCCAACGAGCTAAATCGTACTTATCCACCGAACGTGCCGCCTCGCGCAGCCGCCGCTCAATCTCCGGCCGGACGATCCACTCCAGTCGCTCCGGCGGTGGCAGATGGGACTGCTGCAGCTGTAGCCGGTCCGCGGTCGCCGTGCCGGGGCCATCCTTCGCCGTCGCCGCCTCGTCGATGCGCTTCAGAATGCCCTCCAGCAGTTGCACGACGGCGATGCCCTCCGACGGCGAATGCTCGTAGCAAAGGCCCCATGTGCCGTCGTTGCAGATGATGAGCTGCATCGTCTTGTCGAACCACCGGTTGGCCGTGTTGCACGCACTGCCCCCGCCGTGTATCATCTCGTGCGCCATGTTGCTTTCGTCCCGGCCGCCCGCATAGTGTGCCCCGGCCGGTGAGCCATTGAAGCCGCGCGCATTGTACGACAGCGGGATCGGCTCGTCGATGCACATCACGACCAGCGCCGTCTCGATCAGCTCAATGTTGCGGGCGTTCTGCTCCTCCAGCAGCAGCAGCTCCCGATCGGTGGCCCACTTCGGTCGTGGCTCGGTGGTAAGAATGCCGACGGTTGCCTCCGTTTCGGGCAGGCCGGGCGCTTCGTTCAGAATGTGTAGCAGCTGTGCGGCCAGCTCGTTCTCGTTCAGCCGGCCACGATCGCCCGCCTTTACCGGGACGCAGTACATCTGCGGGGGAAAAAAGGGACGGGGGATTTAGTAGAGGAGACGTGCCGTCTTACACGCGACTACTGCTTACGCGATTGCGACAGCACACAATGACGTGTGCGTCGGTCTGCTCTCCGCCCGGCGGCAGATACTGGCTGTCGCGTGGATCGCCCGGCCGTCGGCAGGAACCGAGCAGTCGGTAGTACTGTGCCATGCACAACGGTTGCCCCTTCTCGCGGGAGGTCGCCCGTTCCTGTTTCAAGCCGCCGCTGTAAAGGAAAGAAAGTGGCATGAAAGCTCCAACAACGACGTCCGGTAAGAGACCAACCCCTCGAGCATCTCCTTGTGGTCCATCAGCTGGTCGATTAGCTGGGCCGCAAACTGGGCTAGATCGTTAACGGTGGTGAACTTGCGCGGTGGCATCACCATGCCCGGGTTCGAGTTGATCGGCAGCGGGAGCGGATTGTCCATGTACATGTCGTTGAGCCAGTAGTAGTACGCCCAGTTGTCGTCGGCTTCCCGCTTCGCCTGCAGGTACTCCTGCAGACTCGGGCCGATCGTGGCGCTAAACTGCTTAATGATCGATTTGGTCCGCTCGAGCTGTTGCGGTGTGACGATCGGTTGCAGCACCCGCACGTACTCGGCCATCGTTTGTTCCACCGTCGGGAGCGGTACCTTGGGCAGCATCTGGGCAGCAAGAAAAACAAAACGGTGCGTTTGCGATGAGTAACGTGAGGAGTATACAACTTGCGGCAAGCACTTTTACAATCATGCATAGGCCTAGACGGGCTTTATTAAAAAGATCGGTCGGTACGATGTTGTGAGTGCGTCGCAGCTGTTGGCCCTAGAGAACACATATACAGACCACATACCTGGGGGAATCCAAACTCGTCGGTAGCTTCCGATGTCGAGAGCCATTTCTTCGGCAGTTGCAGGATGGAGTCTTTCCATCCTGAACGGTGATCAGTTGGTCAGGGTGGCACGATCAATGGTAAATGCAATGTAATGAAGTCCGGACATTCCGGGATGGTGTCGATGGCGGTTAGCGTTGGTGTTGGTTGATGGTCGATCCATGGTGATGGATGGAATATGTTCAAATGAGTAGAAAAATCGAGTACAATTCGTTATTATGGGCGAAGAATCGTTTGATCCGGAGCTGAGATATCGGTGAAAAATCGCAGAGAAAGGGGAAGAATAAGGACTAGAGGGTGAGGTGGAGATGGATTAGCAATTTGCAAAGGAATAACAAAAAAAAGCTTTTGAAAATTGCATGATATTCAACACACCATTGTAGAAATGGGATTTGATATGGATTGAAGATGAACTTTATAGTTTTTCGTCGCTGCATTTTGATACTATCTTCTTCCTGGTCCTATACCTGCCGTAGTACTGACCTCAACTGCTGCTACTCGATACTTCATGTCCTACTTCGTCAATTAGCTACAACTCAGATTGTTGCTACCGATACTCTTCTAGAACTTCTGGGTTCCCCGAAGACCTTCAAGAAGGTGATGAAGATGAGATGAGGAGAGATGAAGGCCTTCATTGGATGCTTTTCATAACCATTCGCCAGATGTGATATAGGATATAATACGATGTCAGATGCGATAAGCGGCCATTTAATAACGTCCAGGGAGCGTCACACAAGTGTCGATTTAGGTCGGAGGTCGTGTCATAGAAACCTTACTGAAAACATTGTCCAATAAGGATCGTACTGAGTAAAGCAGATTAACAGTAAGTAAAGCAGTAGATGAACGATTTCCACAAAGTTACACCAAAAGTTGCTGAAGAGACTTAATTTAGTACATTTGAAATGCAAGTATACTTCTCTTAGATCTTTGACTTTCCCAAAAGTGTCACCGCGAGGCCACATGAGGTGAAATATACAGCGAAATGGACTACAGTGAACCCTCTCTTATTTGAGAGGCGATGGGACTGTCGAATAAGAGGGGTTTTCAAATTCCAGAGGTGGAAAGTGAATGAAAGGTCCATCCAAACAAGAAAGAGACAGAACATTTAGTATGCAGCCTTAACTGTTGCTATAGGAAACTGCGAACAGGATTGCCAATTTGAGCATACATCATTCAATAACCATGGCAACACCATACACAAATAAGAGGGACACAGATTTCAGAGGTTTTCCAAATTAGAGGAACAAAAATGTACTGGAAATCAAGGGACTGTGCAAAATGTTCAAATAAGAGAGGTTTTTCAAATTGGAGAGGTGTCAAATAAGAGAGGGTTCACTGTATTTCACAAGCGAAATATCTGACGGATAAAGCATCATAGCAAGCAGCTGACATGCAATGTAAACAAATAACGTGTACAAAATCGTAACTAAATCCATTAAATAACTTCAATATCGAGTACTTCGTAAATTTTGAGTCAACAATTCATAATTTCTTGCAATTAGGGAATGTTCTGCTTAAGAAGATATTCTTTTTAAGTGAATTTCGAAAGCTGCTGTTGTGTCTCCCCCAGCCCTTTAACTGTATCTGACAGATATTTCGCCTGTCAAATAGTTCATTTCGCTTTATATTTCACCTCATGTAGCCTCGCGGTCACAAGATAATCACCAAGATAAGCTAATAAACCTTCACAACTGGTCCTAAGGGCGGTCCCGTGGTACAGTCGTCAATAACATACCCGTCATGGGTTCAAGCCTAGAATGGATCGTCCCCCCGTAGCAAGGATTTGACAATCCGGCTGCGTGGTTATGAATTAAGTCTCGTAAGCCCTGTACAGGCCGGCATGTCCGTGTAGGACATTCGTCAAATAGAAGAAGAACTGGTACCAGTAGCGGGTTTACAGTCTCGGGGGCCCTAAGCAGTAAGAGTTGTTGAGGCCCCTTTGTACATGATTACCGGGGGTACTCGGCATCCGTTTTTGATTATGTAACATTTTAACTTAAACTTTGTTGCTGCCGGGGGGGGGGGGGGGTAGGTGCTGATGGTTCGTCTAGCGCGGGGCCCCAAAGTCCATAACCCACGGGGCCCTCCTTGCTAATACAGTGCCATATTCTATCAACTGTTATGGAAAATGTACTAAAGATTCCGGGGCCCCTCATTGAAGGGGCCCCCCGCAATTGCTTACTTTGCTTACCGTTAAATACGCCACTGACTGGTACTGTTGGGATGCTGAGGGTCAAAATAACCCATTCTTCAAGACAAAAATTGACTTATTCAGCAATTAAGGGAGTGATATTGGTAAAAAGATTCTTCACCTCCCTGCAGAACTGTTTATGACACAATGGAAAACAACCTGTATCTAAACTTTGTTCCCAATTTTCCTCTATTATATCGACCCAGACGACGTCAAACCCTATTTCTCGTTTGTATTGTCCCCCAGTCCCATTCCAACGCAAAAACAATACCAATTCCATTCCAGCAGCAATCAAAACGACATAAAAATAACATTTCACGCCGCGCGCGCGTTCTTCATCTTGCAACCGAACAGCTCAATACTGTTTTCCGTTTGAATGCAGATACAGACTCGTCACCACCACCACACAGAGCAGCATGACTGACTGGCCCCCATGGGTGACGCCGTTTCACCCCAACGCGGATAATATGGCACGTTGCAGGTGACATTAGATGAAATGGTTTGCTCCCTCCCCTCCCCGGATAAAAACGCCAGCACACAGTGCAGGAAAGAAGCAAAAGCGAAGCCTTTGCCGCTGCCCTACGTTCAATACGGAATTAACAACGTTTGTTTGATGTTGTTGCCAACTGGTTGCAAACGGTGGATTCATGCAGTGAGAGAACCCCCGTAGGGCGCGCCGCACGTCCACGGGAGGAGGACTTTAGCCGGTGCGGATTAAGACACCACGCACCTACACCACGTGGCGGTCGATGGCGTCCTGCTGTGTGATATTGGCCGACTGGAGACTGGCGAAAAAAAAAGAAACAACGGGGTGGAAAACCTCGTGGTGAGATTATTGCAGCACCAGAAGGATTTACGATTTACGCGGAATGGAAGCGGTAAAGTATAAAAATATGATCGACATTTTCAAAGCGTCTGTTCACACCTTGTTGGCAACATTTTTTTAATTCGCTTTTAATAATGATATCAGGAAAAGAAGAAGGAGTACTGACAGATTTTAAAAATCTTTTAAGAGTAAATTGATTTTCTCTAACGCGCCACTTAAATCCGTTTCTTTTCATCGTTCCTTTGAGTCTGAAGGACGATAAAGCAGTCAACTCTTTGAGCAAAGTAATGATGAAACTTAATCCGCTTGATCGCAAAGTTCCTAAAGTTGGTGGCGAAGTGTTGGTGCATCCTGCCTTGGACGGTTGCACTTCCTTCCATTGCATCGTGGCGATTGTAACGAACCAACCATGCACAACTAACAGCAGCAGCAGCAGCATCGTTGGATCGGCAAACGGATATGGATGGTGTAGATGGATACCGTTCTCTCTCTCTCTCTCTCTCTCTCTCTCTCTCTCTTTCTCTCTCGCTCCATCTTGCCCTCTCTTTCCCAGTTTCTGCGAGTCAAAAAGTTTGTCTACAGCTGAGGGCTTTCTTTTCCCACCGGCAGGCAGCCCCACGTTCACATGCTGTGGAAGATTGAATTTTCCTCTAACGAAGCAAGCTTAGTCAACGGTTTAACCATGTGCTACCGAAACACGGCTGCTGATGCTCGGATTTCACCCATTGTGCTTGCATGTGTGTGTGTGTGTATGCGGAAGTCCTTCAATTGTTAGCAGAAATTGAAAACGGTTTTCTGTTCGCCAATTTTTGTGCCCCAAAGCAGGCTGTGCTTGTGAAATTGAAGCTGGCGTGTAATCCCAAACCATCACTACTACCGCCAGCAGCACTTCAGTTTCAGCCCAAGTGGTGGAGTGGTGACCAGCTTGGTGTGGTGGTAGTGCCGTGTACTATCACCTTTAATCAATCCTGTGTAAAGGAGGCGTACGAGTGGGATCAGCCCTTGGAAACACGAACATACACGCACACACACGCGCATTCTGCTTCAAGTGTGGCAAGAGGCTGCTGCTGCTACTGGAGGCTCTCTTACTCCTGCGTGAAGATACTCCGTAGTGGCCCAAAATCAATGGTGCTTGAAGCGAAGGATTTGCCTTTGTGAAGGAGCAGGGAGGTGAGCTACTTTTGTTCGTATACGTGTATAGCAAAAGCCGAAAAGAATGGCAACCCGGAAGGCCGGAAGAAAAACCCCGCACGCAAGTACAAGGATAGCTCTCCTTGTTCTCGTAGGGTGACGACCGTACTTTGTACTATTCTTTGTGCTGTTGTCGTACATTCTCCTTTGTGTTGACCATTTGTCCATCTTCCCAATCTGCGAATGTGGTTGTGAGGAGCTAAAGGCAAGCTTAGCTTTCTTCAATTCCGTTTGTAAACTCTACTTCACTACTGTGTGGAACCCCGCGTACGACCAACAGTGGCCGGAAAACGGAAAATTAGTGGCGATCGATTGACTGTGCAAATAAAATGCATCCAACTTCATACGGTACGGGGGGAGGTTGAGGCTGTCTATTTGGCTTGTCGGTGTGATTTCAGCTTGACCTTTTGCGAGTGAAATTTTAACCGGAAGAAAAGGTTATTGTTAATGATGTTGTCTACTTTTAAATGTTAAATTTTTGTTTTATTATTTTCGTTTTAGACTTGTATTATTCTCGATGATATTCCAAAGAAAAACCCAACATGTTTCTATTAAGATTGTGTAAAAATCAATTTCATTTCTGTCTGTTAACAACGATAAAGGTTTAATCACGTTTCGCATAATTTAAAGCTGAAATTTAGGAGAACAAAAAAGAACTAAGACCGAGTTTTCCCTAAAGTCTTGGGTTTTCTGTTTACCCACCGCTCTCACCACCGTGTGCGTCTTGAGCAACATTACCTTTTCGTTGCGTAGTCGTGTAACTACGCGCAAACGCGTGTGGCGTCCCCGTGGCACGTGTAACACCAACCACCCGCACTCACCACCATCGGCTACCGTCTAACCACCCAGACACGTGTGTATGTAGCAGGTAAATATACATGACGAGAATCTAAATCATCGTCGCCCTCGTCCCCTCTCTCTCCCTCTCTAAATCTCTCCCTAGTGAAACATGAAACGAAAGACCGTTTGCCAAACCGTTAAATGAAACCCCCACCCGTCAAATTGGATAAAATATACACCACACACACATTTGCTTCAGGCTAGTAAAGCTAGAGTAAACTCTCCGTACCAAACCCAATAGGAGCAGGTTTTGGTGGCTGGTCTTTACGACCTAGCGGAGCTCAACTTTGTCCAAAAAACGTTCGAGTTATCACAAAACAATCTGTTTAATTTAAAGATATAATAGTCATTTGAGGGAGTTTTTTCATCTATAAACTCACCTGGAAATACGTGCCATGCGCCATCAAAGAAAGTTTGCCTTTTTTTCAGGCAAAACACGGTTTCTACAGTGTTTAAACAGCTCAAACAGCCGTTCCTTCAAGACGTTTCCCTTTAAGGTAAACAGCCTGCTTACCTTAACATGTTACAGCCCATGCGAAAACCGCACCCGCCTGCTGGGGTTTGATTCGTTAACGACGCAACGTTGGTGTTGTTTTTTGTTGTTGCTGTTGTTTGTTTTCTGCCTTTCACCCTAACCTTTTTGTTTTGAGGAGGTTCTGTTCTTCCACTCCTTTGCTTGTTGTTTTCTCCTTTTAAGCTTAAACTCTTCTTTTCTTTCGCAAAAAGAATAGCATTAAATTATGTTCTACATTCAGCGTTGTGTTTTTTAACGTCTTGGAAAAGGACAGCAATATCGAAATTGTGAATTTATTTTGTTTCTACGTTGAATGATTTACGATACGTATTATGGCAGACATAAGCTTTGGTCGTATAGTATTGCAAGGAATATTTAAATAGAACGCATTTGGGTACGATTTTATGGCAGTGATGGAAGCGATTATTATCATGCTTAATTGACATGCAAAGGATATGCAAATATGCTGCAGCGATTTAGTTTTATTAAAGTCATAAAAGTGAGTTTGAAAACATTGCATTTGCTCTTTCATATAACTATGCCTCGATTTTATCCAACAGGTTACGAAATTTCAACCGTAATTTTCTCTCGCACCAGGCAATTGGCGATACTATTACAGCAAGACTCTTACTAAGGCATCTTTCAGACAACCATCCCCAAACATGCACAGTCGTTAAAAATTCCCACACTTTAGCGCACCAGCTAGGCGTAATTCGAACACAGCACTAGCATTCAGGATAAGATACAGAAATACAGGGAAAAGAAACACACCAACACAGCATCCTCTTCCCACCACGCGTATACCGTAAGGAAATACGATGCGGAAAACTCCGCATCAGCAGCAGCAGCAGCAGCAACAGCAGAAAAAGGGAAATGGAAAAGTTTCTTCGCCATTCGAGCCAAAAGGAGCGCAAAGTTGGTACGTGTAAATGAAGAAGTTTGTTCACCTTTTCGCACTTTCTCTGGGCTTCTCTCTCGCCCGTACTTTGGTTTGGTGGGGTTGGTTGGTTGGTTTGATGATGTTATTCCTTGATGAAAACTGCGGCCAAAAACATCCGCAAAAAGCAACAGAATCTCTATCGGGGCGCGGCTCGGCACCGAAGTAAGGATTCCATTAGTGTTAATTAAGATATTGTTACAAATGTTCTGCTGCTGCTGAATGCTATTACTGGGCTGACAAAAGCCCCGAACAGAAGGAAAGGTAATGCTGCGTTCCGACGAGCATAAATAAAGCATGTAGTCTGGCTTTTATGTTGTACGCGTACAAGCAGCCAACTCTAGCTGGCAAGGTTCGAAAAGGTGAAGCTGCGTGAATTGACTTGCGAGTGGGGAGGGTTATCCAGAATTTCCAGCAAAACCAGCTTCCGGCGTGTCGCAAAACGGAATCAACGGATGGAAGCTGTCCATCCGGCTGACAGCATTCCGAGCAGGGGTAGCATGTAATTTATCGATTTTTATACAAATCGCTACACTACACAGCGAGAAAGGAAAGTCTTTTGATCTGCAATTGCAAGGGTAATGTGGTGGGCACAAGGGATCGTTCTGGAGCGAACACGGGAGGATAAGCGTCGTTGCAAATGACAGGATGTAACGAGTTCAATCTGTAAGCTGCCTCTGTACGGGCTGGCGGTTAATCGACCGGCAGGTGATGGTTCTTATTTTCTGGCGTTCTGGCAAATGCCTTCAGGTCGAGCACGGTATGGGATGTTGGTCCGTTGGTAGATGATGTAGTAGAAATGATTTGTGATAAGCATGTCTGAAGCATTTCTCGCGGTAAAGGAAACATAAATCGACTGTCGACTGCAATTAATTAAACGCTAATTCAAGCAGAGCAGTAAGATGTGCGAGCAATACGTTGAAAAGAAGGTTATATTTTGCTTCATTTTAGGCTTACATTAAAACAAAATTACAATAAAAAAAAACAAATTACTGAACTCAGCTTTTAACTTTCAACATCAACACAACATAATTCATAATTTTTTTGCATGATTGAATAATTAGGAGCAAAAAAAAAGAACCCTTTTACCAACACCGTGTCCAATTAAAAATCATACACGGCCGACCGTGAGCTGATCTAATTAGTTCGACTCTATTAAAAACATTCCCGTCCAGCATCCTTCCCCGGGCATGTTGCGGTGGGGAACTCCACGCATGTGTGGAGCGCCACACGACCACCAACTTCATCATCTAGCACCGGGAGATCGGCAACACCGGCAACCCGTAATGGCGTTAGAATCGAGTCAGAGTTTAATGTAATTCAATTTTTCCCCATGCGTACACTGTACACTCTCAGGCTAGCGTTGGCTGTGTGGCTAACACACGGGGCGGATAGCTTGGTAGCCCCGAAATCGACTGGCTAACGTGTCTACCTACCGGGTGCTTTAAAGGGACACATAAATAGTGTTAACATTATAGGGTTAGGAGCAAAAGATTCTTTAGTTTGCTTTAAACCAGTTCAAGTCACCTTAAGGGTACACCAACTCATAGTGTTGCTCCTGGATGCTCAAATCCAATGTAAACGTTTTAAAGGAACTTTCATTCACTGTTAAGGAAAAACTCCATGATCTTTCCATCATCATTCATCTTTCAAGGCGCTAACCACTAATTGAATAATCTGTCTGTGTCTCGTTCAATTAGTACAGGAATCCTTCCTACAGAGTCATCTGTTTGGATTATGCTGTTGATCGAAAGGACATTGGTTGTTCGTTGCGTTTTTGAAGTTGTTTTTAGCACATTTAATGTTACAAATATTACAAAATGAGCAATTTTGAGCAACAGAAGCCATCCATTTTTATCTTAAACGTTGTAAATAAGTTGTAGAATCTTTACAACCGATCATAATGAATAGACGTCAAAACCACGATTATAGTCAAAACATGGCAAACAGCAACGAACCATTTCCACATCCCTATAACCTTGTTAGAGTTTCTTCTTTCCTTTGCTCACCACCAACACCAACAAAAGATCCTTGTTTTATTATTATCCTTGTCAAGTGGTGGCATTGTTCGCCCGCTCGCCCACATGTGCCCGTCGTAATTACAATCGGATAATCAGTGTGTCCAACCAAACCCGCCAAAGCAACTACACTCCGGCAATTGTGCACGTGCCGCCAGCGTGGTGGTTTTATTCGGGGCGAATTTCTTGGTCGCTCGAGCCTGTTCGAATCCTCCCCACCCATTGCAATTGCTAATGGCGTGACAGAATCGGATTTGTTCCGTCCTCTTGAATGGGGTTAAGCATCACACCGGCAGCGAGCAAGCGTGGTGAATCGGGCTCAAGGTCTACCGGCACGTGCCACCAATTGTGCAGATATGCAAACGAAATGATCGATCGGAAGGGGTTTTTGGGGGGGGGGGTGCTTTGGTTGTCCCAACACAAATTACAGAACACATTAATTTTATGGAACGAAACGAATATCTTGCTTGCCGCAGCAATTTAACAGTGTCGCAGCATAAAACACCATTGCAATGTTCTGTAACAAAACCACACACTAAAAAATAAACTAGCAAAATTAGAGCCTGGTAAACGAAAATCCGTAAACCAATCCGGTGTCTCCTAATTAAACTTCAATTTAGCATTATTTATCTTTATTATTAAGCGTGTCGGCGCTCGTTGTTTGCCATGATGTTCACCAGCAACCAGCAACACAACGGGCAGGAAATGGCAACGCTATAAAGGCAGGATAAGCGGCGCTATTTCTTTTGTACACACCGGAAACATCCGCTGCTGCTGCTGCTGCTGCTTTGTGCACGGCGGTACTACAGTGAACGGGAAATCCGTGGGTTTGTGTTTTAATTTATTCATTTGGTGCCGGTAGTTGAGAAAAGGGCACGCACGACCATCCAAAAAGGATTTCATCTTTCTATGGTTTCATCCGTACTGTGTTGTACATAATATGGACGGTGGTGGTGGTATAATTTCCTGTTGCGGGGTATTTGTGTTCAGAGAAGGGGCGGCCACCGGCAACAGAATTGGGAGCATTCGAGGGTGGATTTAATAAAACTTTACCAATTATTGCAGTTGAGGTTTTTCGCGTAGTTGAATACGATGAATCGTGGACATTGTTTTGGATGGGTTAGATTCGCCGTAGCCATTAGTGTAAATAATTTTGAGTATTTCTAAAGAAAAAGGATGATTATACACAATAAAATACTGTATTATAAACGATTATGTCATTTATAAAACGCTTCAACAAAAAAAAACTGTTGATTAGAAAATGTATATGACAAGAAAGATCAACCGTCTCCTGTAATACATAAAATTGCCATTAGAGGGCGCTAAATGTCTCTAGTATGCACTTGACGCGCAACAGTACACTTAGCTCCACACATTGTCATCTCTAGCTTGGTTGTCTTAAAACATAACATAATTCAATTGAAATCATACTGAAACATTCAAACCATCCCCACGGATAGATAGGTTATATTTTAATGTCGAACTAAATATGTTTATTTCAGTTATTAGCCATCATCTTCGTCTTACAGCGCTTCCTCCGGTTGTTCACCGACACTCCTTTACCCCAGCGAATAGCTTTTCCCTGGCTCGATAAACATCAACATCATTTCCTATCGTTATTTACCCTTTTCTCACTGCACTTCCCCTCGTACCCCTCCCATCCCTTCCCTTTTCCAAACCAGTCCGTTCCGAAACACGTGTCCACTTTCACACACACACACACACACATACATGCCATTTTCGTTTGAATTTGATTTAATAACCATTAAAATACAACTATTACCAACTATACCATTTTGTGGATGTTATTTTGTGTTGTTTATTTTTACTTAACTTCCATTTTCTGTCCTGGGTTGCTTTGTTGTTCTATTTGTTTTTCTTTCTCTCTTTCTCGTTTGTTCCTCTGTTTTGCTTATCTTTTTGCTTAATACGGAGTTTGTTTTTGTAATCTTAAGTTTGCAGTTGTTGAACGTGATATTTTACCATTGATATGTTTGCTGTGTTGTTTTGGTGTGTGCTGGTTTTGCATTGATTCTCCCGTACTTTGCGTACCTGGTAGAGTCGCTACTATACTGCATTTGTTTGGTGCATTTGTTTTGAGAGGGAGCTTAAAAAGAACTAAAACAACATGCGCTGTTTAGGGATCTGGGGGTGTAAGTAGTCCACCCTTCCTTGATGCGGTGTGGAGGTGTTAATAACTACATAATCATTTTGCTGCTGATTAGTGTTTCTCCTGGCATCCATTCGCATCCAATACTGTCACAACGCAATGTGAAAAAACGGAACAGAAAAAATGGTTTGCAGTCAAGGTCAGGGATCTCTTCCGGCCGCTGTGAGACGGCGGCGCTTTAATGCATAAGTTTCATTTGTTTTTTTTTTCTATATATTTTTATGTGTATATATTTTGAATAGTATAATAACCCTATAACCTCTCTTCCATGTATGTTCTCGGTTCACTCGGTTGCAGTTGTTTGTTGGTTTTGTTTTGTTTTCTTTTAGCGGTGTATAAGTTAAATATGTTTGTTTTTTTTTGTTGTATATAGATCATTATGCACCTTACACACGCGCACGCACAATCGCGCGTGTTGGGTTGGGTTGTGTATAGTAGCTTCGCAATAATGCGGTTGTTATGCGTATGCTTATCGATTGGTATAATTGCTAAAATTTGGGAGCGAGCGAACGGGGATGGTGGGTCAAAATTTTTGTTGTGTTGTCCAATACAATTTCGCCTGCTGACCCTGCCTGACGCTACTTGAAGTGGAGTGTACGTTTCGTTTCCTACTAACTTTTATGCTTTTTTGTTGTTGTTGTTGTTTCCCACTTTTACTTTGTTTCTGATCCAACAGCAGAACAGCAGAATTGCTTGTAAAGATTCTCAACAAAAGAGGGATAACGAAGTAAAACTAGCATAAAAGCAAACCATTTGCCTGCCCACAATTGTACAGAGACTTTTATCGACTAAATGTCTTAATTAGCTACTAATAATAATGTTTATAGCATATCTCAGCAACTGGGCTTCCTTCACTACCATGCATACGAAAGCGTGGAGAAAGGTGCAAACGGAGTTCTTCCCATTGCTCTCCCGCCTTGTAAAGCTGCCGAGAAAACATCGTTGTGTCCATGCGTCCAAGCGTTGCGCACACTTTCGCGCAGTGACGTTTTTGCTCCGTATCAGTACGCAAATCAGCCAACAGAAGGAACCTTCCGGTAGCACACACTAACGGATTGGTGGTGGTAGTAAATATTACACATGACCCGGCCCATTTGACCATCGTTCTTGTTTACTTCTTCCCATACATTTCCCTTTGGAATGGAAAGCTAACGATATGTACACAATATCGGCGAAAGGGGGCATTATCATCTTAATCGCTTTTAGGGGACTTTACTCCTCCTCTTCCTCTAAAGATTGAGTGTATAAATCAGTTCCGATCGTTTGAACGTATGAAGAAGTGCAAATATTGCAAATAAATACAAGCTGCAAATTAATGTTCTTCTACTTAGAAACGATCTCAATAAGAAACAACAGTAGTCGCCGACAGACAGGCCATTGAACCCAATTCACCAATACGTTTATAATTAGCCATAACTAAGTGTTTATATGCCACGAAGCGATTTGTTTATAAAAATCAACCACAAGAAATTGAAACAAAAACTGTTATCAACAAAACAGGATCTTTGTTCAGTGAAGACAACAATGATAACGGTTGCGAAAGCATTTCCATGCAAATGCACACATACATACTTCGAGAAACGTTAGATAGGTTCGTAGATAGGACACTTTACAATATTAACTATAGAAGTTTGCATACTAACAAGTGACGTTTTTTTTTTTGTTGGTTTTGGGTTGAAAGTTTCTTCACCCTCTACATACTACATTTAATGCTGGAATACATAGCCCGTCGTGTACGTGTGTGTGTGTTTTGGGGTGTACATTTGTTTATATATATATTTATAAGTTGTGTGTATGTGTTTTTGTTTCATTTATATTTCCACTTACTTTTTCAAAGCAAATGTGTGTTTTTTTTTCATAATACTTATTTTATACACCCACCGGCCAAACCGGTGTCGGTTTGGAGGTGTGTAGAGATCGGATAGTTTTGTTTCTCCCTTTCATTTTCGCTACTATTTTGAGTATGTTGTTGTACGCCTGCCATTCGTTTTATCCATCTCGTGATTATAATGCAATAATACTACACATTCAACAATACAGGGGTTTCACTTAACCACTAAACACGTTTGACTGGTGCAGTGTAAAGGGGACGCCCGGTTAAGGAGTATTAATGTATAATGATGTTGTTTCTGTAACTTGTAACGAGTTAGTTAGTGAAGAACATTTATCAGACACGCCGACACATGGTCGTAGTTGGTATAACACTTGCATTTTGGTTTGGTTCTAGGATAAATGGCGATGTAATATGATGATGTTTGCTTGCATCATTCGTTTTACAGTAGCTTTTTTTTCGAAGGTTTTGCCAAAAAAAAAAAGAAATTCATATCTTTCTCTGCTATTACTCCAACGCAACATAGCAACATATTAAAGAAAATAAGGTTTTTCCCCCTAAACAATTGAACTGTTGTGATGTGAAACAAGGAGTTGATTTTCTAAATTGTCTTTGAACAGGTCGAAATATAGCTAGGCACAGGTTAGTTGTAATATTCGTTCGCTGCTCTACCCAGTGTTTTTGTATTCACCATTCACATTAAACTAAAACGATGTTTTCGACATTAACACTACTTCAGTGGGTCGCAATTTACGCTCCTGTGTTCGCGCCTGTAGGTTGATTATATTGCTTTTTAGTTGTTCTGTTTTTCGCTTTATCTTATGCTTCCCGCAGGATACAAGCTCCAACCTATGCTCCGATTACCACGATTTTCCAAAAATAATACATACGACCTATACTTAAGTGTCTAATTCGTGGTTTTTTTTGTTGTTGTTTTGGTCACTACTACCGTAAGAGCTAATAGTATGTTTGCTATTTTTTTGGAATTTTGAATTTCATTCTATCTAGTTGTGATGGTAACGAGCGACATTATCACCACACTACGAAAAACATCCCGAGATGAGTGGATGAGCTCGTCTGTAACGAATTAGGAGGAAAAACAGGAAGGGAGGGGAAACGCAAACAGATATATCAACAACTTTGTGCGCTTTACGTTACGCTACACGTTACACGTACGATGATGAGAATGGTGAGATGGAATAATAGTCGAGTACGCCAACGAATCTGACACCGGAACGTTCCCGTGCGTTGGAAAGGATCGTTCAAATAACACTACTACCTCGCGGGGATAACATTACAGTCCCGCAAACACGCAGGACACAACTAAAGTAAGTCGTGCTGTGGAGCCGCTAGATTGCTTTGCAGCTCAGTTTGTAATCTACAAATGATCATTTACCACCATTTCTCGCCTTGCGTGGTGTTGTCTCACGATCTACCGTCTACTATGGTACATGCTATGGCTCACGTATCGATGCGCGCCACACGGCAGAGCCTACAAAACCTCGTCTGTACTCTCTGTACCCGTAGACGTTCGCGTCCGTTTACGATGAGTCCGGTTTTACTTCTTCGGTTTTTCTAGCAAATGGGCAATGCGGCAACGCTACCTCGGCTACGCCAGAGCTCGTTTTGCGATTGGGTATGCCGTGCCGTTGGATCCTTTCAGATCTCACAAGCACACCGCACGCCACACACGCCGCACATAAACACGCCATACCCTGATGTACTTAAAAAACTAGCATTAATTGTGTTGATTAGTGTGAGTCCCGGGAGTCGTTACCGTTGTAACCGCTTGGGCGAGGTGTAGTAACCTCACCGGCGGATAATGCGGTTGCGTCTTCCGGTTGATAATATATACAAACAAATTAAATCATTTCATACGCCTCTTCCATTCAGGCGCAAGTATGAGTAGCAATGATAGCAAATGCTAGTGTGATTTGCGACAGCCTGCTAAGCTTGCTTGATAGGGGAAGGTAGGTAAAGACGGACACGTTAAGGAAAATGGTAAAAATCTATGGATATATAAGTGCAACGGCCATGAAAATGTGCATACATTATCTTACACTCATGTTTTAACAGAAAATGTGTTGAAACTTTTAAGTTTCCATCGATTTTTGCGTTTTTTTCATGAATGAAAAACATGGTTTTTTTCGTGCAGTTTTGAAATGATCGGGTAAGACGGACACCTGATATGGGAAAGATGGACACCATGAAGGGTAAGATGGACCCCTATAGAAAACGTTGAAAATTGAAGAGTTTTACAATACTCTAACATTATCTGTTGTTTTCTTCACTCCTTTTACAAAAAAAAGTAATTTATAACAATAAAAACAAATTTAATCAACGAAAACCTAATGAAAAAAAGAACACATTTTTAACAAATCATTTAATTCATTGCAAAAATCAGGTAACAATCAATGAACACAATATTTTAAGAAGAAAGGACATAAGAACAGTTTCTGCAGAATATTTTAACGATGTTAAAGCATTCTGAGTGGAACCAAGAGAAGCATTTCGAACACATAGTCCATCCTGTCCCTTGGTCTGAATTGGAAAATTGGAAACCACATGTTTCACATAGGGTGTCACACATCGTGTCGGTCTTGGACTGCTTTTGATTCGTCTTCTTGCAAGATAGTTTTCGTTCTTTTTTCATAGTTTGAATATTTTGGTTGGCTTTGGCTTTTTTCAAACTAATAACGTACTGATTAGAGGTAATGTCAGCTGCTTTCTCTGCTTGACGTTTTCGTTTGTTGGATCTTGGGGCTACCATCTTAGGCAATGGTAGTATTGCTGTTGGTGACACTTGAAACATCGATTTTTCAGTAACAGGAGTTGAATTTGCAGAACTGCAACCTACGAAATCTTCGGAGGAAACTTGAGTCTCTTTATCTTCAAATAGATTTAATGCAATCGAAGCTTCTTCAACTTGCAAAGGTATTTCATCTATGCAAGCACCAACTAATTGATCGGTTACCTCTGATGGTGCAAACGCATCGTCGTCAAAAATGTTAGGATAGTATGGCCAGATTCCGGCCTTTTTGAACCCATTGACGGCTACACTCATGGTAGCTGCCTTATTAAAGCAGGTTTCATCAAATCTGCAATGTCATATTGACCCATAACTTTCCCAGGGTTTTGCTGTAAGAATTTCTCCACTTCAGAAGCATAATATGACTTGAAGGGTGCCATAAAAGATACGTCCAGTGGTTGCATTTTGTAACTGCAATGCGGAGGTAATACTAAAACAGTGACGAAATTAGCTCTGGCTTTCTCAGTAAATGCTAGGTTCTTCGTAAAAATCATTATCTTCGTCGATAATGAGCAAGGTCGGTTTATCTTCGGATGGCTGCACATTATCCAAGAAATGATCAAACCAGTCATTGAAGATTTCCACAGTCATATAACCGGAAGAATTACATGCAAATTTGCTTCCACATGGTGCTCCTTTCTTCAAAGCGTCATGCATTCGCATACAAGCAAAAATTAAAAACGGAGGAAGGTGTTGTCCTGCTGCTGACATGCACATTACTGCTGTAGTCGATACCCCACGCTCAGCGGAGGTAATTCCACCGACCTGCTTTTTTCCTTTCATTGCTGCTATCTTTCGTTTCTTAGGGGGAACCTGTAAAATAAAGGAATTCTATATTTTGTTTTTCACAACACAAAAAATATAACCAAATGCTCACAGTACATATTCCAGTCTCATCTGCGTTGAAAATACGATCTGCCGTGATTTTAGAGGAGTTCAGCGCTGCTTCCAATAAATTAAAGAATGCAGAAACCGATACCTTATTGAATCCCCTAGCTCTAGCAGCAGAGGTTGCTTCAGGCATCCTGAAGGACAGCTTAGGGTTTCGTTTTATAAAATTGCTAAGCCACGCTACCCCAGCAAGTTTAATGACCTTGTTAAAAGGGTGCTGCAAGCTATTTTTTTCCGCCAAGTCAAACGCTAGTTTTCGAACATCGATCTTTGTGATTCCGTAGAACCTCTTTTCGAGTTCTAAAAGGTGTGCTACCAGTTCTTCTTCTTGTTGTATACTAAACACAGAATCAATTGGTCCCAGCCGTGGCAAGATGTTGGTTTGCTTAAGATGCCTTATCAGAGTCGTGCGAGGAACCGAATAATTCAATGCTGCTGTTTTCACCGGAGTTCCATTCCTCGCAGATATTATTGCCTTTTCTAGCTGCTGGTTGGTCCATAACTTCCGATTACTCTTACGAATGTAATTTGTTGGCATCTGTTAATCAATAAGCAACAGCAACACAAAATCAATGTAAAACTTGCGTGTCCATCTTTCCCCACAACAGAGTGTCCGTCTTTCCCGCTTTGGTGCTGTGATACTTAAAACGATATAAAACTAATTATTTTGTTGTTTTAATTACCGTTCTTTCGCCAGTTTTATGCTCGATAGTCAAGCTAACACGTTCAATTCGAAAATCCACCGGAAATATAAACTATGCAAGAATTAGAGCTTAACATCTGAAGCAGCAAAATTACATCCACTACGTTACTTGGATTACTTTTTTTGTTTGCGGCCAAATTTGACAAATTTAAAGGTTGTCATGTGGACGGAGTGTCTCAAATGTGTTTTTATACCTTTAACTTGAATGCTACATTTTTAAATTATTTTATAATTACTTTTATTATGTATTTTTGAGAAGTGTCCATCTTACCCGTAGTGTCCGTCTTTACCTACCTTCCCCTACATTCGGTACGCTGTGATTTTACGCAAACGTGCTGCATACGCAGAGCGTGAGAAGGGCACGTTGCCGTTATTTGAATGTTTTCGAAAGAGATGCAAGATAATGTAAAAAAAGTAACGCAATCCTAAATATACTCCCTTTGCAAGAAGAGTAAATACACTGTGAACCTTGGTGGGGGAAAAAAGTCTTTGCTTAACGTTTGACGTAAGCAAAACCGAAATAATATACATACGATTGATACGCTGATTCGTGAACAGAAGTCGTGTTCTATTTATCGGTAGCTTTTGCTTGCACACCTATACTTGCCAGTCTTACGGGATAAAGTTTATCGTTTGCCTATCTGTACGGTCCTCCGAAGAGCCCTGCAGCAGCTGGTTGCTCTTTAATTTGCTCGGTTCAATTGCATTCGTTTACACGATCGCCCTGCTCCAACAATGCTGGCACGGTAGGGCACAAGCCGCCAGCCCGATCGCTCTGATATGATTGTGATAATTGTTCCTATAATCTATTCCACCTCCTCCACTTGATATAGTACGCAGACGCATAAGGGGGAGAAGGTAAAAGGACGAGAGTTGTAAAGCATGATCAGTGTATAATACATCCAAACTCTAATAGACTTCGTTTTTCGGTGCGCTGTTCAGCTGGCAGAGGGACTTTCTAAACTTTACACAATAGCTGAGCGTGTATGAAAGATAAATATGAAAAACATTAATACATCTTTTGTCCAAGGTTTGTACGCTCTTCTCTTCCGACTAACCCATTTCGTTAAGTGTGTGTGTAAATGTAATACCGTAATAGATATACGTGAGTAAGTATAGGTTCGTGTTTCGCTTCACTTTACACATGTTACCGAGCAGCACCGGGAAGGGCAGTAGTGGCGTGCGGTTTTGAAAACCTACACCTCGGTCCTCCTGGTTCCCCTGGTGCCGCCGGTTACTGCCACCGAACTGCGAACGAACTGTAAACTATTTTAATTGATACCATTAGAGACTTTCAGGTCAGGAGGCGGCTAGATGGTGCTGCCGGAACTGGAACCTACCCCAGCACATGGTGGTGCGGCGGTCTGCTCCACCTGCAGCAGCGCATCCTGCAGCAACCAACGCAACGCAACAACGTGTTTCATTGATGAGCGTACCCGATTTGCGTAATGCGGTGTACAAGGAAAACTTAATGTACAGAGTACAGCCCTGCCGCGTACGTGCGATAGGTGCAAGATAGGCGGGGTTTTGGAAAATTGAATAGCAGCAACGTAGCAGAGTGCTAATCCTTATGTGTCTAGGCATGTTTTGTTTCTGTTTGATATGCACTAAAACTATATCTAGAGACTGTGAGTGAGATCCCGCCACGTACATCCCCTGGGCACTGGGTCTCTCGCGGGAAGGCATGCTCGGGATGGGTGTTTGATGCCCTCTCGATGCCCTCGCGTGACGCCAGAGCGCCAGGTGCCAGGTGCCATATACGGATGGTGCCACATCGCTTAATACTACTACTAATAATACAAGGGATATAATAACTCTTCCACTATATAATATCACTTTTTGGTAAATTCAGGCGAGCACGAAGCTCTGATATGTATCGTTACCTTGGTTGTGTCTTATGTTAGTGAGAATGCTGAACTGAAGTCGCGGAAACAACTAAAATGTTCTCCAGCTGAGCCGCGTGCCAAAACCGGCCCATCTCGGACGGATGCCGCACGAAAGCCGTCTCCTTGCACCCGAATAGAATGTTACGCTTGTGGTTGATATGTCTACGATATTGATGCAATTCGAACAGACCTGTGGGATCCCCCTAGGCAATGGTCCGATCGGCACGCGTATCCACCGGAGAATTTCCTTACCCCTAGGTTCTAAATCTAGACTGTCATTTCGTCCTTTATGTCATACGTGTTGCAGCAATTGATCTGCCGTCGATCGTCCTTTTTCTGGACACGGTGAGGTGATCACCATGATGTGCCTTAAATACAGCCCCATTAAGCGAAGCATAACAACAGTTAACCGATCGATAGCGTTACAGGGGCGCTACCGGCTGGTAGCCACTGGCACACTACGATCAGACACTTTAACGCTTTAGCATTGCGGCTTTAGAAGCCCTGCCGGAATGGATTCGAGATCCTTGGTTGTGCCGGTTGCTGCTGCTGCTGTTGCTGCTGCTGCTGTCCTGACGATTCCCCATGTCGGAAGGGATTTGCAACCGGCTGGGGCTGCTGTGGAAGATGTCTCGGGGCTTGTTGCTGCTGCTGCTGCTGCTGATAGACGCTGCCACCCTGTTCCTGATATCCCGGTTGATAGTTCTGATATCCACCCTGCTGCTGCTGCTGTTGATAGCTACCGTTCTGCGAGTACCCTTGATCGATGTTGGTCTCCTGCTGGTAGTTGCCATCGTCCGTTTGACGCCCGTACTCGAGATGGTTCTTGTACTCCTCGCCCACCATCTGCTGATCGTGCATCGTGTACGTCTGGTACTCCTTCGTCGGTGGATCGCCCATCAGCACGTTCGCCTCGTTCTCGAAGTGCTTAAAGTCGTAGATGTTGCGCAGGTAGTACATCACCGGTGCGTACAGCAGGTTCGAGAACGCGATCAGGAAGTTGAGTGCGGTGAAGCCGATCGCTTCCACCACGCCGCCCGCAATGATCGGCCCGACGGCGTACGCCAGCGAGTACGAGATGTCGGCGATCGCGTAGATGCTGCCGTACACCGACACGTACCGTATGTCCACCAGGTAGCCGAGCGTTGGCAACAGCGCCGTATCGATCAGCGCAATGCCGAAGCAGATGCCACAGATCGGTATCATCAGCATGATGTAGGACGAGCTGAACGGGATGATGAAGCAGCAGAGCCCCTCGAGGGCGAGCCCACCGGCCGCCATCAGCCACTGCTTGTCCGGGTACTGCGCCGCCATCTTGACCGTGATGATCACGCCGAACACGTGCGGGAAGAAGGCGGGCAGCCACACCATACCAATCTTCCAGTTGTCCGTCGTCAGGTTGTCCTCCATCCAGAGCGATATCGTCGGCTCCAGGAAGGCGAGCGCCACGTTCGACATCATGAGCGCGCCGGCACAGACGGCAATGTACGGGTCCATCAGCAGGCGCCAGATCGGTACGGACGGGGCCCTCACCTCCTGCCGGTCGGCCAGCTGCTCCTTGATCGGTTTCATCACGAGCAGCAGCATAAACCCGTCGATCAGCGATATCAGCGCCAGGATGACGAACGGCACCTCCTTGCCCGCGAACTGGTACAGGGCGCCACCGAACGGGGGCGCCACCAGGCAGCCGAAGCTGATGAACGCCAGCGCAATGCCGAGCGCCTTCGTACGCTCCGCTTCCTCCGTGAACCGATCGGCAATCATGGCCAGCCCGGACGTGTCGGCAAAGGCGGACCCGACGCCCTGCAACGAGCGGGCAAAGAACAGCATGCTGTAGCTGCGCCCGCACGCAAACACCATCGTGGACAGGAACATGATGATCAGCCCCACCATCATCGGCAGATCGTAGCCGATCCGGTCGATCAGCGCACCGGAGAACGGGTTCACCATCAGCTGCACGATCGCTTTCGAGGCGAACAGTATGCCGGTAGCCGAATCCTGCCCGTGGTGCGAATGGGTGTGCGGTGTGAAGACGGTGGTCGGCGCACTCATGTTGTACGGTTCCTCCGGGCCCCAGGTGCCGATGTAGCGCAGGTAGTCCGGTATGATCGGCACGATCACCATGTACAGCATGTTGTCCAGCAGCAGCGCGATTGAGACGATGACGAGAATCAGCTTGCGCTGCGACTGCGGTTCCTTCACCTTCGTCCAGAAGATCTCCTTCACCTCGCTCGGCTCGAGATTAATAATCGGTAGCGGTGCCATCTTGTGTTGCGGTGCTTTGCTGCGCTACGCCTTTCCTTTGCGGTGTTGGCTACTACTGTATTGGAGATCTTGGACTCCGTATATCTCTACTCCGAACTTCTGCGCGTATGATGATGATCCTTACCCGGTAGGTCCACTTGTTATCCTCTACTATGTAGAGAAGGGTATGTGTTCGAGTGTTTAGGCACTGCTGCTGCTGCTGCTGCTGATCGCGATCGATGTCAGCCTCAAACGTACACCTCTGGTTTGGTCGGGCTGCTGCTGCTGATGCTGCTGCTTCTGTTGATCACACACCTGCTGGAGCATGTCGTGTGTGATGCGCTGTGTGTGTGTCCGAGTCTGTGTACCAGCGTGTGTTCTAGTCAGTGGCCCGTATCTAGATCACAACCGACGCGATGGGCTACGCATCTTCTCTCTACATCTCTTGCAATAATGAGGGCTCTTCTCTGACTTCCGCTTAACGTACACAGAACAGACTTTGCTGTACAGACGTGTGTCTTTGCGCTTTGCGGCGGTGGCTTACGTCGCAGGGGGTATACAGTCGTTGTCCAAGGGGTGGCGGCAACCTTGAGAACACAGAAACAATATTTTAATCGTTTTGCTTTGGTGGTTCGATTTAACTTGGCATTTTCGCGAGGTTGTTGGAGTAAGGAATTGTCCGGCTTTGCCACTAGACTTTGGATGTGCGCCAAAGGAATGCGGACAAGATGGAACTGAACATAAGAGCAAGGAGGTAAGAACTGTGTAGGTATTTGAGCGGTACCGTTTTTGTTTTTAAAAATAAGGCATATGGTTTAGGTGGCAATGTCCCCGAGACGGGACACACGCACCGGGGCAAAGTTCAATCGCAATAGTATTTTTTTTGTTTTGTTCAATCACTTTTAATGCAACTGCAGCGATTTAACGAAAGAATCGAACGAACAAAAAAAGCCAAACAATCTCACAAACAATACAACGAAATCGGTTTGGATAATTGTTTTAGGAAACGGAAGCAGAACCAAAAGTTGGGAAAACGAAAAAAAAAAAACACAAAAAACAACGGAAACAAATCAACAACCAACGGCAAAGCAAGTGAATGCTTCGTACCATCTCTGTTCAGTTTCGACGACCGCTTGAAGGTTGCCATCGGAGGTGTAATGTACGCGCGTATTTAAATTATGAACTCGAGCTTGTTCGGGGAGCTTGTTTGTTGCGATCGATTTTCCACACACAAGCGGTACCACACATACAGCGGCCGGTTTCGTTTATATTCGCTTTGTTTCATTTCATTTCATTTGCTTTTTCGTGTTATGTTTCGATCGAAAATGTTGTTTCTGTGCTGTTCAAGGATGCGCCACGCAGCAAAGATCTTGCGGAAGTTGTTCCCAGGCTCTGGTTAAACATCTCTAAGCTTCTGCTTGCGTTTAGCCGGTGTATTTGGATGTCGCGTCTGTGTCTGTTTGTGCCGTATGGCCGACGTGCGCGCTGAGGGGATAGTGGGGGGTTGGGGAGCACGCCGCTAATGGGTTCACTAATGAAATTACTCTGAATTTTGAAGGAACTACTACTCAGGGACCCACCGCCAACGGTGGGAGGCAGGCCGTAATGCCAATGGCTGACCGGTCGGTTTGGTTTGGGTAATTAGAAGATGTAAGTGATGGTAATGATTTGACAATCAACCCATTACAAGCGAGCGGCTGCGATAGGTCGATCGGTCGGTCGGTTGGTCGGTCGGTTGGTCGGTCGGTTGGTTCGTTCGGTTGACTGCGGTTCGGTCAGCTACCTCATGTCTGCTAGTGTCGCCACGTCATCGGCTGCGTATAACCTCAATCGATCGAGAAACATGATGGTTTTTTGTTCAAAGAAGAAACAAACAAACAAAAAACAAAACAAATCAAATGCTAACAAAACGGAGAGGCTTACGCTGCAAATCGTAATACAGCCATTCGGAGGGGGAGAATCGGTACGCCAAAACATGTACGCCGGAAACGATAAACGTCAAGGGTAGAGTAAAAACTCAAAAAGGTCGGCACGTGTGTGCTGGAAATACGGGGAAAGAAGATCTACTTTTAATTGTAACCAAATATGATACACAGCTAGGATGGAAAACGAGCAGCAAAACAGGAAGAAATTGAAATGTTCAAAACAAAAGAGAAAAATACAACTGAAAAAAGCTAATTTTTTGCTTGGCTTTATGCTTTACGGCTTTAAGTATAACGAAACAACTAGCAAACCCTTTGCCTTAAGGACACCGAAACGATAGTCCATAATTAACGTTCGCCACAGCACGACCCCGAATTATTGATCCACCAGTGTAACCTTACACCGCCAAGAACTCCAAACGAGTCTGTAGGCGCTCGGAGTGTCCTTCCTCAATCAACCGATCGTTAGAAAATTGGCATCTGCCGCTCAGAGACCTCGAAACCGTCGAGCGAAGACGCCGGAAACCGTCAAGGTAAACCGATTGGCTTCATTACGCTCCGGCCGTTGGGGAACGGGAGGGGAGGAATGCGTCATTCGTCCACACCCGCATGTGGCCAAATAATTGATTGCCATCAAATATCAGCTCAATCACGAAATCTAATTTGAAATTTCCCCTCATTATTCATTATCTCGGTCCCCTTGGCAAGCGCGCCCCGGTGCTAGAGCTCTCTGCCGCTCACGGTCCACGGCTGCTTCCGAATCGGAACCATATCAGCGCATCAGCATATAATGATGCAAGCAAAGCCTATCATTGTTTCCGGGTTGGTTTTTTTACTGCTTCTCGTGATTTGTTTCCCTTTCCATGTTCCACAATCGCTCTGGCGACTCCGAACGGTTGGTGTTTGAGCACGACAATAAAAAGAAGGATACCAAGAGCACAATCCCGAAGGTTATCATCCCGCTGGCGTGAGGGTGAGAGCGATTTTCCTGCATCCGTACGAACCCTCCGCTACGCTAGAACGGGGAGGTTTTCCGTTTTTGGCTGATTCCTGGTTAGGATATAGTGGCAACAAAATACGACCAAGCAACGTGCTTCTTGCTATTGACAAAACACACATAATGACTTTATGCCTTTACTGTTGGGCGTCCGCTGCTTGGGCGCGCTTATTCACCCCTGTTTTACTTCGACTTCCATTATTCGCTATATTCCCTGCGGGACGGTTCGGAGCAGCAACGAGCAGTGAATAAAGGAAAAAAAAACAAAGGAATGTCTCTTTGCACCCAGCCAGCACAACCTGCCCGGGACGGGGACGATGTTTGCGCGTTTGAAATGTTTGCTTTTTATCTGCTTTGCTGGGGGTTTTCTGCTTTCGTGCTAAGGGGATGATGACAACTTCACCAGGATCAGCCACACAATACTCGTCAAGCAGATGAAAAGTAAACTCGGTCACACTTGTGTACTCCTTGGGGATATTACTGGTACCAGAGTATGCTCTTAAGTTGGGATGATAAAAAGGCGGCGATACAAAAAACCAGGAGCTAGTGCACTTAAACACAACAAAAATGATGGTGCCTGTCAATATAGAATTCTGCAAACTCCGTTTTTCCTCAAGTGAATTTGCTCACCAATTCCTGCAATGTTCTAATGATATCCAAAAGATATGACTGAATTAGGCACCTGTCATACACGGTACATGCAAAACCGCTAGTCGCGATGCCTTATTTCACCATCAATCTGGGTCAAATTCCACAAATTCTGTACATATCCGGAGGTACGGAGGGATACATTAGCACCGGCAGCACGGGATACTTTCGAACGGAACTTCGAACCTTCGAAAGACGTCCACGATGATGAGGCACAAACCAGGGAATGCAGTGTGGAATGTGGCAAGGAATGTTTTATTCATAGACCCAAACGTGACTAATAATAAAGTTAGCCCAATGCTCGGACCGGATCGGTTAGGGTGAAAGATATTCCTTCTAGCTGCAGCATCCGAGAACGAGGGTGAATCCAGAAGCGAAGCATCCCTCTCTTTGCTCTCTACCACCACCATCCCAACGGCCAAACGTCGCTTCCGTTCGGGGGATTTTCCCTCTCAGATTGCTTAGGCAAACTTCTCTGCACATCTCTATCCCCTTATTCGACATCTTCATTGCCGTCGGCGTCGACGGCCATCGGCAGGGCTTCGTAACGTTACCCCTTAGGCTCATTAAATCATTTGCCATGTAACCATCATTGACTACACGTTTCTGGGCAAACAGTAAATTAGCCGTTTTGTTCTTACACTTTCGCCCGAGTGTCTTACCGTTCCGGTCGCCCGGTCAGCGTGTAGCTGGGGCACACCCGATAGACAGTGCGATGATAGCATCGCGGCAAATCTTGCCTGCTCGTGTGCTGAGCAGGCAGTTCTCGATCGATATCGATCGTGGAATTAGTGACGAACGACGCTATCCATGTCGCCCAATCCACGATGGGTGGTGGTTCTGGGCGTGTGGGCGACGGATTACAACACGCTTTGGCGTGACCACTAATCCTCGGTTTCTTGTAGGTGCGAGGAACGGCCATCTTCGGTCGGAGAATGATGGTCGGTGGAGGTGTGGTCTGATTAATGGGAAATTTCAACACCTTACCCCATTTGTTTCTGCAGAGGAATAGAGCGTTACAAACCACAGACAATCTGTTTTTATTACAAGATACAGAACATTCTTCTTCGTAATAAGACTTCGTTTCTCTATGTTCTTTCCAAGCAGGAAAACTTCCGAACAGAACAGTCCAGCACTGCAGTCCCAGCTCGACTCGTGGTCATTACAGAAACTGTCTGTGGCAATTGCTACAAGTGGCGCATTATTGGCGCCATTCCATAATCCTTCCTTTCTGCACCTGCTTGCGGCGCCGGTGTGTGTTTGAACAATGGAACGTTTCCGGTTGTCACCTTCCACACTAAGCAGCTTTTCCTTCGAATCGAAATGAACAGTACAGTGTTCACGTTTTTTTGCTGTTGCTGTTGTTATGCGCCTCAACAATGCCCGCCTCGGTTGCTCAATTGCCGGCTCAATTTTCAGTGTCTCGTTTTTTTTTTTATTTTGTAATCCCCATTGCTAATACCACTACCAACAACAACACACCTCGACAAACGCAACAGCAAACGCAAACGGCGAGGGAGAGATGAAGGTGTATACTAAAGGTTTAAGTGCACGTTCCCGACCTTCCGACGATGGGTTGCAACGGAGTGTGTATCGAGTTTCTTCCCCCCTTTGCTGACGGTAGGGTGCAGCTCTTTGATCTCTGACAGTTGATGACGTCCTTCACAGCAGCTCCCTCTCTGTGTGTGGCTGGCTGGATGGCTGGTACTTCAGATGTTTGATTGTGCTGCCGTGCGCGACTCGTGCTTTCCGCATCGGCCGCAGGGGGGGCTAGGCGTAGTATTTGCTCCAGGACCAGAGCAGGGAAGAGAGATGGCAAACAAAATGGCATGGCAACCGGGAGCATGGCCACAGCAAACTGGGCATCGGGAACCGGAAGCGGTACGTACACGGGCAACCGAGCAGGGGCAGGAGGAGATGCTAGCGAAAATATTTGTTCAGAATTAAACCGCCCATGTTGGGATTGTGGAAGTGGTGGACAGTCTCTCTCTCTCTCACACACACACCACTCTTGGGTTGGTTTTCGGGGGTGCTTTAATCCAATTGAAAGTGGATGGATGCTCGGCTCGACCGTTCCTGGCGAACGTGTGACCCCCGTTGGAATGGAACAAACGCCAGCAACTGCGTGCCAGGGCGTCTGCTTTCGGAAAGGTGCGCCAACCCTCGCCGTTTTTGGGCACTGGCCTTCGGGCGCATGCTAGAGTGTAGGGTAGGAATCGGAGCAAAACCGATCGATACGGCTACACGGTTGCGTTCCGTTCCGTTCCGAGCCCGGAAGGTGGCGGTAACGCTGGACCCAATTAGGATAATGAGCGAGGTACGGAAATAAACCGACACGTTTACGTTAGACCTGCCAGGAGGAGTGGAGGTGGGTGCGTGGAAGCAAATGTATATATTTGAGTTTTCCTGCTCTTCCAGCCGTTTCTGTGGTACGGGGTACGGTAACATTAAAGCAAAATGTTGTTTCTAGCGTTGAATGTTTGTGTACTGTGCCAAATCTGTAGCAAGTTGTGAAGTCTTTTAAAGCATGAAATTGATGGAAAATACAAAAAGTGTGCGTCCATGTGCGTTACAAACCCGATGTCCCGATGTTGCTGAGCTAGGCATCGCCTGAGAGTTACACCATCTGGCGCGTTCCGGAGCACATAAGCAGTAAGAAAAATCGATTTTTTTGGCAGGTCTTCTACAAACAACACGAAGATGTGCTATAAAAAGAAACTAGGATGCACACTAACACTGCCATTTCCCTCCTTACCACCTTTAGTGAGTGTGTGCAATTGACCTCGTAAATCTTCGCCCTTCCCGCCTGGAGTGCCTGTAGGCGTTGCTCTTTCCTTTCTTTTGTGTGACATGCTACGAGAGCCGTTCTTCAATGTGGAGGAAAAAACAAAACAAGACCCTTCTTCTCCATCGGCAAACATTCACCTGCGGTAAAAACTGTGAGGAATAACCAACCCCCAGATCATCTTACAACTCTTGGAGCCATGACGTTCCCAGTTGTTCATTCCTTGTGAGATATTCTTTTCGTTCGCTCCAATTCTACGAGGCCTCCGTGTGTGGGTCGAATTAATCGAACGGCTCTCCGCCTTCGTGGCTGCGTGTGCCAGCGTCATTAAGAAGGTTGAATGAAAAACTAGCCCGCAAGGATCGCTTCACCCGCCTCGTTCGTCCTGGCGTTCTAATGGCGTTGCCCTGTGTGTGTGTTTTGTTTGTTGCGTTTCAACATGACGTAAAACATGGCAGCATTTTACTTATTTAGTCCGCTGCAGTGTGTGTGTGTCAGTGTGTATGGGTATTAGAGGCATTAGTTTTGTTCTTTTCTCTTTGTAGAGCTTGGTCGCAGCACAGTTTAACCTTTGATTGCGTACTCGAGTGTTTTTCGAGTGCTTAATGACCGTGCGTGTGTGTATGTGTGGGTGACCGTGGCATGAGAGAGAGAGAGGGTTGTAATAATGACGCCACGGTACATTGTCGGTCGTCATTAAGTAGTCACGAGTGAGGTTAAGTGTCCTTCACAGCAATTCATCGATTAAAGGGTCGTGCAGCGAAATAAGCATGAATGGAAATCGTGTTCATTCTAATAGGATGTTTTTAAAGTCGCCCCCTTTGACAGTAGACATTTGAAAAAGGAGTGTTATGGATAAAACCATTTTTCATGATTGCTGAGAAACTTTCCCCGAAATAAATGTCAACTGCAAAACTTTTGCATTTCCGCCAGCCGGATGTAATTTCTAAGAGGTAAACTATTGACCTTTCTACGGGTTCTACGACGGGTTCGTTCTATTTGCTTTGAACAGCAACATGCAAGATGTCGTGTGAAGAAAAATTGGTGTTCTTTTGAGGGTGTTAAGATTAATCTTTCTGCTGGCTCGATAAACGAAGCCGAGACGAGAAAACGAGCTCGTCGTTCTTTGCTTCAATTCTCCCCCACGGGAAGGTACACCGCGGAGAGGTGGAAAAATCGATTGCAATCTTCCGGCAAAAAGGAGCGAACAAACAACACACACACACGTACACCCGTCGGGAAGTTGTTGAAGGAAAAATTCAACCAAAACCAAACCCTCTAACACCTACCATTCGTCGACCCTACCTAGACAGCGGAGCAAAAAGAAAAAAATGAAAAGAAAATGCCGTACTCGCCACGGCACGGTCTCTATCATCAACCCCCGGAGCGGTTGGTTGCCTTTAGGTCCTGTTTTGAAGGTACCGCGACTGGTTTGCGCTGTGTAGCTTGTTCAGCAAACCAAAGAAGGGAAGAAGCTATGGTTTGTGAATTATTTAACAACATTCGTGTGAATATTTTATGAGCAAAACATAAGGTAAATATGGACGAAATAAGCCCTACCGGCAGAATGGAGCTGAGCGGGTGAGCAAACGGACGGTGTGCCTGAACGAAGCCGCTTTGCCGGCGGGAGAATAAAGCGAGGGTGGGTTCTATCCACGGTGGCGGTGGAAAAATCAACCCTCGTCGTTGGGAACCGGGACCGGTTGGTCTGGAGTGTGGTCTGGAGGCGGAAAGGCTGAAAGGCTCGTATCCTGCGCGTCCAGAGTTGGCCCGGGCTGCCGAATGTCCCGGTAATCTCCCCCGGGGGTACGTTTTCCAATTCAAGTGCGCCCGGAATGTATAAAATTGTAATACAATTTCCATCTGCAATTGTGACTGACACGGCTCACGTAAAGAGGGGCTCGCCGTCAGCGTCGGGTCGTGTCAGAAACTGTAGCGAACGGTTTGTTGCTCGGTCGCAACACGAGCGACGATTATTGCTGCCTACGAGATAGGGCGAGAGAAAGAGAGAGAGAGCTAACGCAGGAAAAAAGGAGGGAAATGAGTTGGTGGTGGTGGTGGCGGGAGGAGTTCTAATTTTCTTTCTTTCTATTCATTTCAACCCTCCAGGTTCTAGAACGCGGCTGAATTGCTGAAGGGCTCGTCCAAATGTGAACTAGTGCAACCGCGCTCACAGGTGAACAGAAAGGGCAAGCAGTTCACTGATGTGAGGAAAATTGATAAATTTCCTGTAGGACAATGCTGAGGAAATTGTGAAACGATA
The DNA here is from genome assembly GCF_016920715.1 of Anopheles arabiensis. Lineage (NCBI taxonomy): Eukaryota > Metazoa > Arthropoda > Insecta > Diptera > Culicidae > Anopheles > Anopheles arabiensis. The sequence continues at coordinate 24,706,540 of NC_053517.1, forward strand.
TTTCAGTTCTCGGAAAGTCGGCTTTGCTTTGAGGGTTCAAGCAAATGTGAAGTATGTGTGTGTGTTTTTTTGTAAATTGAAAATTTAAGTTGATTTGGAAAGGAATAGCTTTTTTGAATTTCTAAACATTATAAAATTACACCTTCCTGACATAACAGAGAAATGGTATAAATTGCAAAGCACTATTTCGTATCAGAACCAAATGTTAGTCAATGTTGAATGTAAAGAAAATGACATAAAACGTATAAAAAGTAAGCCTTTTTAGAATAATATTTATGATTACAACTTTCAATCTCATAAACATAAAACCAACACGGGCAAGAAGGCATCAGTTTTGGACAGAATAAAATTAAAAAGTAACAAGCAAAGCTCATCAAAACGTTGCTAATGGAAAACATTCATCCTGGCCCGGGCAGCAGATTGCTCCAAACACCGAGCAAATAAATCGACTGTCCCTGCTGACCTTCCGTTCATTACGGGCAATCCCCAATTACTTCATTTACCATGAGAGGAAAGTGATGTGATGTTGAAAGAAAAATGATATCATTATCGAACGCCCAATTTAGACGATGCTCGATTCATTGCGGGTTCGTCGCTTGTTCAAAATTGGACCTTCCTTGCCGATTTCAGCAAACGAGCCAAAAAAACGAGCCTCCCAATCCATTATCTTTTGCGCTGTGTTAGAGAATTATGATTTGTTGCTGTTGCGGATCGGTATCATCTGATAATGGTGTCATGGGTCGAGGGATACATTCGCCGCCGAAAGACACTTTACGTGTTGGTCGCAGATGACGCACAGCAAATTCAAACCATTATCGAACGGGTAGGCGGCGCGGCTGGGTGTCACAGCATCTGGTAAAGTTTCCACACTTTCCACACCGTTTGCAGCACTTAGCAGTGTTGTATCGATCGCGCTGGTGTGGCGAGATCCCACGTACAAACCGCACGCAAACAGACACAGGATAACATACACAAACCAGTACACATACATCAAACTTTGGGGAAGGAAGCAGTTGAGTAAGCAGTTGTAAAACATCCCCAGTTGTTTAGATAAGGCATCCGGTTGATACAATCATAATAACACCACAGCGAGTGTGTTGGTGACAAAAGGAAGAAGCTGCCCAAATCCCAACCAAACCAAAGAAAAATCCCATCCCTTCTCGCGGTTTGCACGGGCGTTTAGGGTGGGTGGTAGGATGTTAGGACCGAAGGAAACCATTGCCCAAGTGGTAATGGCAGTTGGATAAAGGTTTGTATCGGGCATTGTCTACAAGCAGCTCGGGGTTTCCCTCGTCTTTGCTGGCGACGACACGAACACGAGCGGGCCGTGCGGGTGTGATAAACGCAAGACGAATTGTGATGTCAAAACAAAGTATAATAAAGGAATTATAATGATGAAATATCGCCTCCCACCGTGCCCGTTTCATTGTCTTTTAGTGGTGCTGCTGCTGCGGCTGCCCTGCAACTTAAATGCCGCACCGTGGCCCATGGTAACGCGCCGGTGTTCCGTGCGAGCACAAAAGTTGTCCTCCGTGCGCTGTAATGGCGGGGGGAGTTTTCCTTGCTTAAAGCTAAGGGGAGCGGCACAAAATGAGTTTTTCCCCGAGGGTGCCCCGAGATGCGCATTTCGTCCCTGGGTTTTTATTCGCTAGGATTTAAAATAACAACAGCGATAAAACCGAAGACTGCCGGCGAAAGGGAACCGAGGGAGAGAGAGAGAGAGAGAGAGAGAGAGAGAGAGAGGGAGGGAGCAGTGGTAGACTGGAAGGCTGAATCCCTGTTTCTTGGCGCTACTAACGCGAGGGAAAACAGGGCGATTGGCCCTAATCATTGTCACTGGTACGGTGGGTGGTGGCGATATTGGTGGGTGTGTTTGCATACCGTTTCAAGCGCGCTGTCGCTGAAATTGAGTTAAGCCAGCGAGACGAAAGCCGGAACGTAATGCTGTAGCAAGCTGGAAGTTGTTTTCGTGTTCGTTGTTCTTTAGGGGGAGATTTTCGTTTTGGAGAGCGTTGCGTGCATGTCGGGGCTTTGTCGGGGTTTCGATCACGGTGCAGCTTAAGCAGTTGCGGTCGTGTTTGGATTTTACATACGTTATGGTAAATTATCGCTTTGGTAGGGAGCAAAAATCGAATGTCGGATTGTTCGGGAACAACCAACCAATCCAATTGAAGTGAGTATGGTGAGGTTTGGATTACAGTACTTGACCTTTAGCATATTCACGTTTTGGATCTTAGATTTGAACACCATTAAAAATAAGCAAATGATCTTTCTTAACACGCACAAAAAAATTTTAAATATCTTCATCATGACCATTTGTTTTAGCAACGAGGTCAACAACAACATCAAACTATGGCCATACTGCAATGGACTCTGCACATTTTAGTTGAGATTTTGGAAAATATGCATAGAAATGAGATTGAAACAAAGTATACGAGTTGAACATTTTTTCTAATTCAAAATAGTGTTTTGAAAAACAAATTAACGCGTTTTTGCATAATTTCTCGTTTTGCCAAAAATAAGTATTCTGACTTGAATTAAAAATAAGTATTTGGGGCGGTCCCGTGGTAGAGTCGTCAGCTCGAACGACTCAATAACAAGACCGCCATGGGTTCAAGCCCCAAAAGGACCGTCCTCCCGTAGCAAAGATTGACTATCCGGCTGCGTGGTAATGAATTAAGTCTGAAAAGCCTGTACAAGCTGGCATGTCAATGTAGGACGTTACGCCAAATAGAAGCAGTATTCTGCCTGGTACTGGTACAGTCATCCTAGTTGATGTGGCATCTTAGGGACATCAAAATCCTTGTGTTAACAACTATCGTACAGCAATATAAGATCACCAAAATAAGAATAAGAAAATATTTAGAATGATAACAATATTGCCCTTCGAACATTGAAATAAACTTTTAAAAGCCAAATAGGCGATATTTCGAATAACCTTAACTTTCCTTATTATTCCGTTATCCTTTTTTAAATAAAATAATCACAATCTACAATATGAAACTGTCTATATGGGGGATTGACTATTGTATCCACTGAATAAATGGTTGCCTATTAATCCCAAGAGAACTCGCACCATTCGACTTTTCACATTAATGAGCAAACAAACATATATGGTATAACCTGCTTATTTTAGGTTAAACCCTATTTGGTTTGATTTTTTTACAATTTGATCGATATCCTCTTCATAGTATTTGGTGCGTTAAATTGTATGACGCTACGAAATTGGTTTTGAAAATCAAACGTATTGCATCACTAGTTCTCTGGAATCTGAAGACATCTGAAAATTATGAATGATAACATTCACTTATCAGAATAGTGTCTCTAGTTTCATTTTGATCCAATACTAGTAATTGATCTAATACTAGAAAACAATACAAGTAGTATGTTATTATGCAACCATTCCACGAAACTATACGCTCCACTTACACGTTTCGTTTTACATTGGATTTTTTTGCTCCATGAAAACCTACAATCACTGCTACACAAATTACTAGCCAACGTGACTAACACACCTTCGCCCCTTCGTGGCTCTAGTAAAACGCATCGATTCGAAGGATATCGTCGTACAAGAAGTTTACATAGTGGTGTTGAAAATGGTACAAAAAAAAATGGAGCCCCAAGTTAAGTGTTGCTGAGAAGTGAGCCAGGTGTGTGCGCCTGCTTCCATCCATCCGTGAAATAGGTAACGTTTATAGTGAAAAAAGGATTACACGAAGCGGACGAGATGCAATGAAGCGACGGATGGCGGCTTCACATTGGCATAAACACACACCTGCACACCAACACGAGTCAAACACGGCTCTTCAGGAGAGAAAATGCTACTCTTCTTCCGCTCAGCTTCCGCTCTTCTTCCGCTCTTACTCCCATGACCAAGCTCACCAACACTCACACGCGTGGCTCACTTTGATTAAGAATATGTATCCTCCAGCAATTCGTGCTGTGTGGTGAGTCGCTGCTTGGCACAGGGGCGAACGGAAATACCACTACAGGTGTAAAATGTGGAGCGAAAAGCTTTTTGGGGCCAAGAATGAGAATGAGAGCTTTCTCGTGTGCAATGTGTATGTGTGTGAGTGGGAGACAAATATGGATTCCCCCTGAACGTGCAATTGGCCGCCATTTTGTTTGTGAAAATTCACAAAAATGTTGCTGTGTCGTGGGAAACGACTAAAATGCTAAGAGTAGCATGTATTTTCTCGTTTATGGCTTGAATTTGCAATTATTTCATCAATATTCCACCATCCCCCAAAAACCAAAATAGACCATAACGAGTTGATGGGGCAAATTATGTTTGGGGGGAGTAAGTTTTTGTACGAGGACAACCCTACCTAGAGTGCAACCGACCTAAAGACGCACAAACGACTTGAGATGTTTTAATAGAATTAGCAGGGAAAGAAGCATCCCTGCGACTTGCCGCAACATCGAACAAACCCACGCACTGTGCGGCCTCTTCGGGGAGGATGTTGGTAAGAAAATTACATTAAGACCTCGTTCTCACGCGAGCCCTAGCGCAAAGTGCGTCCTGCCCGACCTGCCGCTACACGTTCAGGGGAAAATGTAATTACGTAATTGTTTCTCGTTGTCCCATTACACGGTGTACGATACCGTCGCGTGAGCTTTTGAGCTCCTTTTCAAGTGAAACGTGATGGTATGTGAAATCAAACGGGTTTACAAAAAAAGTATAAGAAGATACTTTAAAAGAAATGAAAATAAAAACGGTACGCTGGAAGGGATTTGAAGGAACAGGGCTTAGGTTTCGATGTGTGGGGTGGTGATCCGAGGAGGGGGGAGCGGTACAGTGGCCACCTACCTGTGTCGGGGATGGAAACGCTGGTCAGCCGATTCGAGAGGAACCCACGGATGTTGGTGACCACCTTCTGGGGCGACCCGGTGGCCCCGAACAGCGAGCTGCCTAGTTTGGAGAGCAGGGCGTTCGTTTGCTCGCCCGCTGGTGCGCTGCCGCCGTCGCCGGATGACGCCACGGTCACTAGTTTTGTCGCTTCGGTTGGGTTGTGCGCTGACCACTGGCCACTTCTTGCCGGAATGCAAGATCTTTTTTTTATCTATTTGCTTCTCTTTTGTTTCACACAAGCACCACCTTTTGAGCCTTTCGGGTAAGCCTCGCGCACACACACACTCTCTCTCTCACACTGCACACACTGATCGGTGAATTTTCCGTGATTTTTTTTCTACCCGTGCTGCGTCCACACTTCCACCCGTGGGTTGCCTGCAAATCGGTCTCGGCTTTGGTCGATTTTGATTTCCCCGCCCCGAACACTGCCTGCGAGGAGGACACCGCCACACACTATTGCTCTGCACGCGTTGTGGATTGTTGAGGATTTGCAAATTGACAGGAAGAGAAAAGAAAACCAGTGAGTACTAGATCAAAAAGGCAAATGAAGTGCTGACATTTGACAGTATTGTTTAATCTTTTTTAAAAAGGGAGTTGAATTCTCCACTTTGGACCTGAGTTTTTTGTTGCACTTTTTCACATTTTACTACATATATTTCCACATAATTTCGTCCTGATGCTCCAGAGCACACACACCGTTCTTTTCCCACGATATGTCCAACCGAAGCGCCCTAACCTTTGCCGAGAAGGTTTCCACTGGGTGGTTAAAACAGTCCCAGCTAAAACCACCCTTCACTAACCAGTAGAAACCTTCTCAGCAAAAAAAAAAAGAGAAATGAAAAAAAAACACCTAAACCACCGGGGATACTGACCACCACCGCGTTCGATCTGGTCCGCAGCGAACGTTAGTACATTCTAGCCATGTGCCAGCCGTTCTGGTGCTAGCGAACCCCCAAAAAGTGGCTGCGAGATACGAGGGAAATTCACCACAGCTACCCATACAACTGAGAGCCACACGCATACACACGCATAACGGGAGAGAGAAAGCTACCTTCATAAAGAGAGCGGGCCTGTGAGCAAGCAGGAAGGAGCAGAGCGAGCCAAACGATTATCCTTGCCATGGCAATGTAGTAGTGTAATGTGCTTTCCTCCCCCCGTTTCCCAGGGAACACCAGCATGCTCACTACACACTATGCTCCGTTTTTCACTGAATCGTATCCATCGAACACGCATATCCTTGCAGCAAAGTGCGCAGGTCCTGCCAGGAGGATGGTTTTTCCTCCCTGTTTGTTGCCGGAGTTTTCTCCGGCCAGTTTAGGTTTGCCGAATCGGTTAGCGTTGATTGGTCCGGCCAGCTCGAATGACGTCACAGCCGTGCGTATCGACAAACCCATAAACCTGACAAACCACACACACACATATACATGTACAGTAACACATTCCTTTACAGCTGCAGGACAACAGAATGGGAAGAGAGCGTTTTTTTGCTGGCACTTTCTTTTTGGAGTGTTCTACTTGAGCTTTCCAACTACATGCCGAGCGGTGGCGGGGGCTGGTATTATCCTGTTCCGGTTTAGAGTACTTCGTGGTTTTTTTTGGTGGCTCAAAGGATACACACTTTGCTGCTCAATAAAAACAAACCGTTCTGCTTGGCAAATTGCATACACACTTTAGGTGCTAAAACAGAGGAGTACGCTTTTCATGTTGACTTGCCTTAAAAAAAAAAACACAAGTTTAAAAAAAAGGAACGTAAAAGAAAGCTACGGGCACATAAAGAGGAAAAATAATCAACGTTTTTCTGGTTCGTCCCCCTACCCAAGAAAAGCGTGTGCAATGGAGACCCCTTTATTGGTGGAGCTTTATTGAAAGGTTCGGTTGTAAAAACGGTCCCTCACTGCTGGCGCTGAATTTATTCACCCTGCGACCGCTCCGTGTCCTTTGACCCGCTACACACGCGAGCAGCGCCTGCTCCTTTCAGGTGTATCGATCCGTGTGGGTGGTTTTAAGGTCTTCTTCCTTCAGGGGATACAGCAATGGTGTCGAGTTTTTTTTTCTTATTTTAGAACCATTTATTGCACTTTTTTCGAATCTTTTAATGTTTAAAAAAAAGCAGACAGCTATTCTTTTACCGTACCGTAGGATAAAAGAATCAAAAGGTCAGCAAAACAACATTGGTAAATGATTTTGAAGTTTTGTATTTATTACAGTATTGACTTTAACTGGTCTAAGAAAATATTTTATATTTAAAAGCAATATGACCGGACAGTCCTTTCCAACGAAAAAAGTAAAATATTAAATTATTGGATCACAAATTAAAAAGTGTGTAATTTGTAAAACATGATGACGAATTCATTGAATATTTATGCTAGCATTATGTCCCATTTAATAAACTGAGTGTCATTGATTGATAGTTAAATATAATGTGAAGGTTTTAATAATTGACAGCACCAAACAGATTTAAAAAGGACTACTGCAAAAAACAGTTATTATTAAATTAAGGATTATGAAGTTAAAATATCAGAAAAAGCAGAAAGGAATTTATTAAACTAACTTTATCTCGGGCTGCAGTTGAAGTTCAAGGCTGTTTACAGCAACATAATCCACAAAGCCGTCGGTAGGTAAACCGAACATTATACGTTACATAATCCTCAGCTTTGGAGACGTTTTTTCCCTCTTTCCCAGTGTGGGTTTTGAAAAACTATTCTCCTGGAAAATGGCTTTCACATTCTTTTATACAATTTCTACCCCTGATTACACTATGGACCTGAGGTGGTAAAGCAAGGGGAAAACGCGCGAAATCTTCAAGTGCAATCACGTGCATTTGCTGCACTTCTTTCTCGAGTCTGCATTAGCGGCTAGCTTTCCATGTCCCTTCGGTTGCACACGAGCATTTATCCAGCACCATTCACAATGGTAGCATCCAACCGGCAAAATGTTCCAAGTTGGAAAAGAGAGTTATTTGTGTTTCATTATAATGCTTTTGTTTTGCGATGCCGAAAAGCTATTAAAACTTCATCTTAGTTTCCCAAAATAAGGAAAGAAAATCGTTACATAAGGGGGTGGGGGTAGAGAAATAGAACAGCCTTGGCAGAATTGACACGAATGCCTGGAAAGATATATTTCTCGTTCCGGCCAAGGGCGTTGCTCGAGGAGGGGGTCTTGAGAATACCGGTCACGTAAGCGCATTGGATGATTAACAGTTACGGTATATAGTTCCGAAATAGATAGCGTTACATTCGTCATTGCTTGAGTTTTGCTGCTCGACAATCGTGCCCAAGGGGATGTGAGGGGTAAAAGCATAAAATAAGTTTCTTATTTGGTTTTCGAACTAAGTGGAAGAAAAGATATTTATAATATCTGATATGCTTATTCCCTATTTACCAAACAAGTTTCCTTTTTTCGTTATTAAACACAGAAACGGAAGGAAACTCAATTTTAGTTTATAAATTACCCTACTGTCTATAAGGTCTAACTCTATAAACGTGGAAAGAAAACTCATTTCAAAGTCACTCTCTCGTGCTTGCTTTTAAAATGTCTAGCATTTATCAAATATTTATAGCGACTCAGCCGGAGTGCTACCTAGAACAGACTGGCGGAAAAATGCTCACAAAATCATAAAAAGCTTCCCACACTCAAAGTCTGACATATTTTCGCAACATAAAACCTTCCAGTAGCTACAACCACCCCACATTCAACACGTTTCTGGGAAGAGCCAAAACACGCCAAAAACGGCAGGGAAGCGTATTTCCAGCCCAAAATCATATACACACACCTGCGGCGTTATGATGGCGTAACTTTTTTCCCCAATTTCAACCGAACTCGTACCGGGTTAGTGTGGTAGCGAGTCAGGCTGCTCCTGCTGGCACTTCTACCGCACTCAAAATAAAGGGGCCAATCGTCCCTAGAACTACCATTCTCCCGCGTACAGGAATCGAACGAAACATTCCGGGGGAGCTCTACATCTACTAACTATACGAAGCGATAGTCAGTAGCCTGAAGTGGATAAAATATGACTACCGGGCGCAACGATCGATTGAAGCTGAAATGAGACAATTTATATCACGATTGGTATCGTTATTTTGCCATTTTGAGCTCGTGGCTTTTTGCGTGGTCAAAAGTAACGCGGGGGGGAAAACTTTGAGGTAGGACCCAACACACGAGCCATGCACCGCTAAGGCTTCTGTCGTCGTTTTGCTCTTTTGGAAGCATTTTCTACGGCGTCACACCGTTTGCTATTTCGTTTGTGTAAATAATTGTTTTATGTTCTCCCGTTTACCCCCAAAGCTTCATGCAAGCGTTCTCAATTCCGGTCCCGGTCCGGAGGCAGTGGTGTGCGAAAAACCCGACCACTCATAAAATTGCGTGCTGAAAGCTTCCACCCGTTCATCCGTGTGGTGAAGTGGCAAATTGCCCAACACACAACCGGTCCAAACCGTTCGCCCGTTTGCACAAGAATCGCCCCCCACACACACATGGGGTCGCGCAACTTTTGGGTCATAAGTTGTTAAACTACCTTTCTTCCCAACCCTAAAACACGGTCCTTTTCCGCTTTGCTTTGCAGAAAGAGTGGAAAAGCTCGTTGTTTATTTAATGTTGCTGCTTTCTCCGGCGTTAAGCAGTAAAAGATAGTACGAGATACGGAGAGAGATAGAGAGGAAGAAAGCATGATGTGAGTGGGTGTGCAATGAAACAAAATTCTTTTCAACTCGTTACGATTGAAAAAGCGTGATAAGACATTTTTATCTGTTTTGGTTTTGTTGTAAGCAAACACAGTTGTTCTCACAACTCTCCCTTCACCCCCCCCCCCCTCCTCTCACTTGGTTTGTTCGTGGTACAATGCGTTGGTTCGTGGTTTCGCAACATTTTATTGCTACTTTTCCTTCGGCACGTATGATGGCCCCACACAGGATATCGAACGGTCCCAGTCGGCCATGATTTTCATTCATGCTCTGCTAGCATCCTAGCATCGCCAGCATTGGGGAGCATTTATACGCGTGTGTGTGTGTGTGTGTAAGTGTTTGTGTGTAACAGTCAAGCTCTCTCCACAGTGTGCAAGGATATTCTCTCGCTCTCTCCTTCTCTCCTTTTAATCATGGGAATTTTTTCCCCGAACAGAACCGTTTGCCCGGAGCGGGTGGTGAGTTCTACTTAGAACGATCGTTTTTCACCACGCTTTGAATTTCCACCACACACAAAACTGGGATAGAGAGAGAGAAAGCAAATTTGGAGCATTTTTGCCGCTCTCCTTACAAACGCACCACCACACCCATAGAAAGGGCTTCTCATTCATGCGGGGATGCGAGGGTCGGTCCCATTTTTCGCCTCACTCACGTTTTGTGTGCCTGTATTTGTGTCACACGGCATGACTTCGATAAGACAGCTTTGATTTGAGGACCCCCTTCCCCCCTCACCCCCACCATTAGGCATGTCCACTCGTACGGATTCTCTGACTGGTGGAAAAACTGCTTATGTAACGGCATTTGGTAGCAAACAAACAGGACATCCCGATGCTCCCCGATGCTTTACTTTTCCCGCACACGCACCGCACGAAACTTTCGTCAATGACTTTTCGGTGACCTCGCAACGGGTGCGCTCTTAATCCAATATGGCCCCAGGGCCACCCTACCATCTACTCCGTCAACGTGCCCACCGGGGTGCGGAATACGCATCGATTTCGTTGCAAATGTGGCGAGGGAACAAAATCACCCCCGGAATCAACACATCGAAAGCGATATCGAGGTGTGTGTGGCAGTTTGTTTGTTTTTTTTTTACTACACATTTATCTCAAATCATGACCATCGTGGTCCGTTCACCAACGCTCTTCCGATAGGAGGTGGAGTTCCAATTTTATCTTGACTTTGCGACTACGACAGGACGGTTAGCTAGTGAGCGTCGGGGAAAAGGCGTGGCGTTTTTTCCCGAGAGACTTCTCCATCAGCAGGGAGCTGTCCTCTGTTTTTTTTCTACCGTCACAAAAACTGATTCCCATATGCATCGAAAGCAAAACGAGCGTGAAGTAAGACGAACAAAAGTCTGCAAAGCAAAGCAAATCGATCGGTAAATGGTGGTTCTTTTGTGCGCACCGATCGATAATGCTGAGAATGGAGCGAAAGGAGCAGTTTATTCCTGGCACATCGGTAGCAGGCTCCATCCACAGTGACATCACACGTGCCACAAGCGTGATAAGCACCCATTAGTGCGATGGTACTAAAAGATAGAGCTTCTCTGTGGACGGGATTTGTTTAACAAGCCTCTCAAATCAGATTGCACAATGCGAGCGCCACTAAAGCCATCACACTTCACTGTGCTAAATGAGGTATAACAATCAAATCAGCTGATGCATTCTATGGGGTCAGCGGTCGCCACAGCTCTCCAAACTAGGCAAATTGTGTGTCATTTCGGAGTGCCATAAAACCGCGGCCAGCATCTGCATCCATCCTGGTTGGTGCTGGCTGATTGATGAATGCCAACCATAAACCGCTCGTTCCCTGCCGCAAACATCAGCCACTTTTGCTGTGGACATGAAGCTAATAGAGGATTCCTTCCTTGCCAAAACCATATCACACCGGTGCAATCGGCAAACGCTTCTGCTGCCATTTACTTTCGCATTTTGGATCTCACGAGAAGATCGCAGTCCCATTTAGAGGGCCGCTACGGATTGGTCAATTGCCACGAGGTCGAGGCGCCGTGTCCAGGTACCGTTTTAGAGTTTGAGGCTGATTTGCAGAAATTTGAAACCTTTGGAACGCTGAAAGGTCATTGATGTATCGGATTCGTTTTTGCAGGAGCTTATCCGATGTAACTTATATGCCAGCCTAGCAATTTAGATAAATGGTTCCAATGGTTCAAATATGCTCCAATTATTCCAACTCCAATATCCTTTGCTTGTAAAAATGTAATAGAACTACACAATAAGGGTGCAAATCCCATTCGATATCGTGCAAACGTTTCTTCTATTTAAGCAAACACCGATTACCAGCCGTGAAGTGGTCCGTCATAATGTCCCGCTTTTGGCTCGGGCCATTTGTTTACCCCGATGCTTAACCATAGTGTGACACGGCGGTTCGGCGGTTTTTTGCACTCACGGATGATGGATCTTCCCATGCTGCGAGTCGGCGTGACTCGCGGGCGCTTTTGTCACTAACGCCAAGGTGACGAAATGGATGGCACCGTACATTATCCGTGCTTCCGACCGTTACCGTACGCTGGCGTCTTGGCGGCAGTAGCGTTCTAAGTGTGCTCCACTAGTCAGACACCACTTGAACTCCGGGCGGGCGAGGGAAGGTGTTTAGCAGGCAAAAGATGCGTTCAAAAACCGCACGGTTTGCCGGTTGTGGTTGAGAATGGGCAAAATGTGAAGTGAATTGAATGTAGCCGTGAGACGGTTGCGGTTGTGAAGAGAACGCGAAGTGAATGGATTTGGGACTGGAAGGATTCGGGGAAGGTGGTGGAGTTGGAGGTGGAGAAGGCGGTATAGGTGCAAATGCTTAAAACTACTTTCGTTTTGATGCTCTAATGCGCTGTGCGTTATGATTGCGAGAACAGGGACAAGGGAAAAATATTGCAATAATAAGAAGGTATTCTAAAATAAATGAAGTATTGTTTAAGTGTTATTTCAAATAAGTTGGAGTGAGGAATGGAAAATCTAATAAAAATAATTATTATCAGTATTGTTCATATGAAATACTATTCGACAATTGCAGAATAGAGACGCTCCAACAATACAGCTTTCATAAAATTATTAAAATTGACGTTAAATATTGACAAAAATCCTTATTTGCCGTCGCTAGACATAACTCTTTCGCTGGCCATCACTAACACTGGTTTCCTCTTTCAGAAGACTTCGGTAGCATGAGCAACAAATTAACTTCTATTAATAAATCAAGCAATTTTGTTGCGAAGATGTCGCGCTGTTGCCTAACCTTAATTGCTAAAACAGTCAGCGGTGTCGCAGGTGAACACTGCTAGACTACTTTTAATAAAACCTTCATACACCCAACCTTCGTTCTCGTTCAGTCGGATCGGATCAGGATTAATTTCGTACTGATGCATCAGTCCACAGACCACCTACTCCGTGTGAGCCTTGATTTACTTTCAATTTTTCAAAACCATTCGTTCAGCATTTATTAGCACAACCCCGTCTGTGCCCTGTCCGACCGACGAGCGACTCATCCAATGCCGTCACAACCGATTTCGATACGATTGGCTGAAACATTGTCGCGTCACAGCCCCAGCTGTTGCTGTACACCACCATCATCGCCTTCCAAAAATGGTCCCACGAAGGCTTCCTGCCACCATCCTCACACATGCTTATTGACAATCGGACAGACCCATCCGCACAGCTCTTCAGCACAGCTGATCGAGAGTGCAGTGCGGTTTTTTGGCAGTGCGGAGGGTGTATTAATTTTGTAAAACAATGATTGCACTTTTGCCATTTTTAGCTAGCTTGGTGGCCAGTTTTTTTTGTTCACCGTGTTCGTTTAAGCTGCGTGTCACTGGCCACACTCTGGGGCACTCAACCTTCGTGAAGCCGCCTGTTCAGCCGCCTGCTCAGCTGTCCGGCACAAGTGCTCGAAATCGGTACTCGAACACGCCGGTACTCGAAATGGAAGGATCTACAAAAAGCAGTCACGGGCCACGGGGCTGGGAGGAGTGGGATCGCTTCTCCGTTGTTGCCAAATAAAGGTCGAATGTTTTTTCGGTATTTGAGATGGGCAAATAGCAGTGTAATTGCTTGCCCCGTTGACACCACGACGAGCACGGCCTTGATAGTGAATGTAAGAAATTGGCTGCCTAAATGGGATGGGGCCGAATTCGCAATTGTCATATCAGGCTGGCCCCATCAACCGATCGCACCGATTCGAAGCAAGCACACCGATTGCTTTCACACCAACATACCAACATGCTCATATCGTTCGGATCGTTTCCCGGGTCAAGGCCGATGCGGTACGGATTAGAGGGACTCCATTTCAAGCGTGATGATGTTTAAGCTATCGAAATTCAAATCCCAGCCAGCCGATCTCTCATTATGTTGAGAAGAGGGTGCACGATTGCCCGCTATCGCGGTCTGCAGCGGAGGGATACTCAACCAATTCGTTCGGTTGTTTCGTGGTGCAAAATCATGCGTTCAGTAAGTGGCTCCTCCGGGACAATGCATTACGCCGCAAAAGGGTTAGATAATCGGTACCGCGGCACCGCGGCACTGGATGATGAGGCTGATGAGCGCCGGTGGAAGCCATGCTCGATGATTTATGCTGATCGCGCCTGCAGATCGCGAGCCACAGCGATAATGATGATCCGGTGTAATGTTGCGCTTGCGATATGGTTTACTCCCCCCCAGGGTTGTAGGTTTTGTCGAATTGAAAAGTGATTCTATGTGTGTGTGTTTAGTCGTGGTTCGTGATACCATTTGGCGGGCGGGGACCGTTCCTTAACGATGCCTGGAAAGAATGAATGGATCCAAACTACCGCGAAGGGGCCGCATTTGGGCCTCTGGTGGGCGGAAAGCGCGGGAACAATTCGGCTCCAAATTGCCAGGTTCTGTCATTGATCGATGCAGATCGTGCCGCCATCATTAGACGTCATGAGCGTGAGCGCGCGCGCCCGCCCCCTTTGCCCTATCGCTACTGCATGTGGCTCCTTTCGCTCGGATTTACAACCGATAAGTGATTTGATGCTGGGAGCGAGGTTAAACCATGGTTTGAAGGGTATGAGAATAATACACACCAAATAGCATGTTGTTTGGTTGGATTCTAATGACGGCGATGCGCGCAAGGGGTGTTTGATGTTTGATTTAGTACGATGTCCCCGCCATTGTTAGTAGATTTTGTCATTTAGTTTCAATTGAAAATAAAAACAACAACATAATAACATAATTGCTTAGTTGTTTCAATCACAATTTTAAGAGCTTTTTGACATATATTTGTAGAATTTGATGTACTTGTATTAGGTATGTTTATAAAACCAGTTTATACTCCATTGCCAATTGATAAAGTTGCTGATTACGGCATTGTAGGTTTAATAATAACTTTAAATTTGCAAAAGTTTTAACTAAAAAATAAATGTTACAATCGGATTTTATCAGTTAAATTGTTTATTTTTAATTTCTTTCATGGGTTTCCGAAGGTTTTTTGGTTGATTGCCGAAAATGTTTGAGTGCTTTCTATAGTTTTTTCGATCATTCCCTCGATTTTTTGGGCGTTTCTCTTAAGTTTTTGAATCAAACTAATTGGTTTAAGCCGGTATCGTGGTACAGTCGTCAACTCGTACGACCTAACAACATGGCCGTCACGGGTTCAAGCCCCGAATGGACTGCGCTCCCATATGTTGGACTGACTATTTAGATATGGGGGGAATCAAAAAGTCACTGAAAGCCAAGCCCACAAGTAGTAGTGGTACAGACAGGCCTTGACCGACAACGGTTGTTGAGCCAAAAAAAGAATAAGAAGTATTGATTTCCAAACGGACGATTTCAATAAATCGTGGGAAAATCCTATTATAATATGTAGGAAAGAGTGAAAAATTGTGAGACGATCCCAAACAAAAATGGGGATCAACATTTAAATCGTAAGAAACCTTGTAATTGTGTTGAAGATTCCATTATATAATGTTATCTATAAAGCAATAGTCAATTCATGAGTCAAATCAATCTAATTTAGCTGAAACACCATTCCCTCTGAGTTTTTGAGCATTACAAATCAAATTAAACATTTGAAAAAGCGTGTATATTCTAATCCGTATGAATCAGGAGTAATACGTGTGCAAGCTGTATAACAAATGTTAATCACACAATAAAGTAAATGTTTTAATAATATGTTACAATTGAAATGAATGTGTTAAATGCCATTATTTAGGCAATTAATTCTTATTTCCATTAATAACAAATATAGAAAGAAAAAGTGTGGCAAGCTCCATTTCAAAGCATTGCTATCCATTTAACTAACTAAAGAAGATGAATGTAAGATTTTTCAACAATGGACTACCTCCCGTTGATTCTTTTTCAGTTTCGTTATCCATCAATTGCCATCCCAACCCTCCCATTAAGTCCCAATCGAGAATAGATTACATCAAACGCCGAATGCTCGCACCGATGGATTACCACCATTCGGCCACGGTACATTATGAAAGACTTTCGGAAGCGAAAACGACCCAATCTCAATCACTGGTCACCGGTCACTTCAACCCCCTCTTATCACCCAACCTCTCCCTTTCTCTTTTTCGCCCCCTGTATCAGGTGATCAAATATATCGACAATTGAGCAGTTGGAATGTCCCGAGCAGTCCCCCGGAGCAGAAGGCTAATAAGGCGCGCATGACCCGCTCATTACCATGACGTTTCGGGCACGGGACGGCGGCGTGTCGGTGTTTGTGAGATGCAAATAATTATCCACTGCCCCCGTACCAATTGATCCGTTTGCGGGGGTTTGCTTTTCATCATCGCCAGACACGAAAGCGCGTTGCGATGCGTGTACGGGCAAGTGCTTTCGAGTGCTGTTTGGATTTCGCTCTTAGCCAGCCTTAAACTGATCCAGGGTGTGGTTAGTAAATTGGATTATTGGATAAGAAGGGAATGCAAACAGTGTTTCGTTCGCTTCTCTTCTACCACAGCAAGGATTCATGTTAATCATCTCTAAATCAGTGCCATTGTATACCTTCTTTTGTTGTGGATCGTAAAAAGAAATATTAATTTATAACCACGTCAGCCACGCTGCTCCCCTGCTTCCCCTGTTGGGTGTAGTAATAAACCTGGAAAGATAATTACGGTGCCCATTTCCAGCTGCCCATCCAGTTGTGCATCGTGAACGGTTCGCTTTTGAATCAGTGTGGAAGCATATAAATGTAGCTAAGCAAAGAAAAGAACCACCCAACCCAACTTAACTCCAACTCCCAGTCGCAGCAGCAGCGTGACTGGCCAGTCCGGTCAATAAATTGTGTACCACTTAACCCGATTCTGTACCGTGCAGCAATAAAGTCATCTAATTTGCATGCATAGTTTGTTGCCACGGGAGGAAAGGGCATATGATGTGATATGATTGTCTCGTTCATCCTTGTGCATCGATTTGCGGTGCGGTGTAACGTTGCATTCGGTTTTCCACCAATTGTTGCCAATTGCTGCACGGTATTACCTTCTCGCTACCGTTCTTGTTGGATCAGATTTTTTTGTTGTTGTCTTGTGTGTTGATCCGTTTTTGTAATCAAACTGGTCTAGTGTTGGGTTTTCCCCCCTTGTCGATAGCATCGAAAATGGATGAAAAGGTGTCGAAAACACCGAGCTACTGAGATGCGAAAACGCAACGAGCCATACAAACGAGGTTCCCTTAGCGATCCGTATCTTCCATTCTGTCTCCCAGTGCAGACGAGAACCATCAGCGCAAAAAAGCACCAGAACGTAAGAAACACCCCACAGCAACAGCACAATAGCCACCCAATGGGTGGGTTTGGAAAAGCGGCAAGCAAGTTTCATCAGCACCGTTTATTTATATTTAATCAGATTATTTCAAGTTAATGCACAGCCCAACACCGTACACGGCCTCGGCCATCGGTTTTCCGGAGCGTTTTCTAGCTCATTGAGTTTGCGCTTGCTTGAATTGAATGCAGAATGTAGGAAAAAAAAAGAAATAAACAAAGCAACTGAACTGAAGCTTCCCAAAATGTGGCTGCAAGCTGGTGTGTGTGTGTTTGCTCTTCTTTTCGTAGGTTTAATAAGAAACATACCACCAGCCCTCCCACTCGCTTTTAGTTGCCACCATTCAAAGCACACACACACAAAAGCCCTTGTAATGTTTGGTGATCGTGTCGCAAGTAAGACCGCCACTGTCTAATGTGTTTAATGGGTTTTTTTTACATGTTTTTCTCACTTCATTTGCTCTTCCTTTCTCTCTCTCTCTCTGATTCTCTCCCTTATTCGCTCAATTCTCACAGAATGTTTCCACTATCGCGTTAAGCATCGTGCCGCCGAGCCTCAAACACAACAATTGAAATTTGAATAATTTACCAGATTATCTGGCTTTTTTGCGATGGTGTGTGCTTTGCTGCTGGCTCGTCGAACAAATGTCGACTTGCAGCTTGTTTTGGCTTTAGAGGTAAACATAAACACAACAGAAAAAGGATCGATTGGTCAATTATGTTGGAGGTTGTAAGATAAACGTTGCAAGCAGAAAATAAACAAATGCTTCCACGTTTTGCTTTCTGATCATATCGATCGCTTGTACGATTCCTTTGGGGGAGGGGGAAATGGTGATTATTTTTCCTTTTACACCAGCAAAAGCGTAAACATCATGGCGTTATGAGACACTTAGGCTCGTTGTATTCCTCGTTTAATAGCATTCTTGGGAGGTTGGACCTTCCCTTGCTGTGCGAAACGTTTTATGAGTGAGCTGGGAAATGAGAAAGATTTGGCAGAGTGTTAAAAGGATTCCATGCATCTTAGCAGGAAGAAAAAATGAACAGCAAAACACTGCATTTCATATAAAAGCAAAAGTATGCTCTACCGAATCACAAACCAAAGATATATTGAGATAAATAAACTGCAAAAGAAGAGGATTAATACAATTAAACAAAAAGACAAACAAAACACACAACACGCAATACAATTGTTTGCGAAGCTGTAAGAAAACGACAGACATAAAACTCGGCTTACTAGCAGCATGTAACATGTAACTCCCCTCCCGAGGGTGTTTCACATGCACGTAAAGCACACATAAAACAGCTGTCCATTTGCGCCCGGCGCGTCGTGATACACACTTTACGCGATTTTGATGATAACGTACGGCTTCATCTACTAACCAGCAGCGTATGTTTTATCGCCGTCGTAGAATTTGTAGGCAAGGGTAAACGCATAACATGGTGATTGGATAATTTAAGCAAAAGCGACAGAACATTAACCAGCTACCGTGTACCGTGTTCAATATGTAGAAAATATAAAATTAAATTTAAGCTTTTGTACTACCAGAGTGTCTTTAGTCATATTTAACTCGCGTAGAACGCGCGCGTGTTTATTAGTCCGCAACGATTA
This sequence comes from Anopheles arabiensis, assembly GCF_016920715.1. Classification (NCBI taxonomy): domain Eukaryota; kingdom Metazoa; phylum Arthropoda; class Insecta; order Diptera; family Culicidae; genus Anopheles; species Anopheles arabiensis. The sequence goes on from NC_053517.1 coordinate 24,725,405, forward strand.
CTTGGATCTTGTCGCGAAGCATAGACGCCCCGCTGATGCTTCAGATGCGCAAGTACATCATCAGCGCGTCTGCTCACGAAGCGAAAGGGACGCAACAAGAAGAACAAACGCTAGACTGCGAGTGTACTTTAGAGATATACATTCTCTTTTACCCTCGAAAGCGCAAAAGCGGAATGGAGTAGAAATATTAAAAATACAAGAGATGCTCACATGTATTTGTGTGTGTGTGTGTGTGTGTGTGTGTGTGTGTGTGTGTGTGTGTGTGTGTGTGTGTGTGTGTGTGTGTGTGTGTGTGTGTGTGTGTGTGTGTGTGTGTGTGTGTGTGTGTGTGTGTGTGTGGGAGAGCTTAATTTGCTGCTAGTTTGGCTGGGGCGTTTGGTTCCCATGCCGTGAGAGCGACCGTGTACTAAGTAATAAAAATTGTCCAAAGACCTCCGTCAAAGCGGGATTATCCACATTAGATAAATAAATAAATTGTTATACATAATTTGAAAATGTTATAATGTTTTTGGTACATTTTATCAATTAATTTTTACTCGATTATTCACACAAAAATATTAGCGCTACTTGATGAGCATTATACTATTACGACAAGCTAGTTGCATGGAAGATAATCTAGTACAACTCACCACAACCCAAGCGCAACCACGGAATAGACCATTTTCCAGCGGAATGCCGTAGGCCGGATCCGATGTGCATCGCATCGCTGATAAGAAAGCTTTTCCGGCAGTTTGGGTTGCATTTTCCCAGCCACCGCAAATGGGTACGTAAATTCGCAAGCCGTAATTCCGTCCAGGGTGCCATTGTGCCGGTACACATGACAGCTTGATTCAAGCATGCAACTGTTTGCCGCCTGTCTGCACCATCGCACACCCGGGAAGTGCACTCCCTGTGGGTCGCCACGCAATGAATGTGTGAACGATCACACTGGCCGCTGAGGTGCACGGGCGAGTGAGCGGCACACAACATTTGTCACAAAATCATGTTCAGCCCTAATTATGGCTTATTTTATCTGCTGTCTAATCGTACGCCACAAAACCACAAACGGCCGCACGGTGTTGCTGTGTGTGCGCTGTGGTTTGAGGCTTAGAAACACAGCTGTGAATTCGTTGGTGCATGTCTCGTGTGGAAAGCTGCTGCTGCTGCTGCTACAAAAAAAGGAGACAAACAAGAATAATTGACCACACACACAAACGACATCATCATGCGAACTCTGGTGTGTGTGTTGGCAAATAAATGCTCAGTCCCGCAAGTTAAACTTTACTAGGCAGTCAAGAGCGTCTCCTGCTGCATTCATTCCGTACACGGCGAGCATCTTCTTCAATGCAGTGGAACGAATCTCCAATATCCACTACTGGCGGGTTAAATCGGTGGTACCCATACGGTGACGAAACGTGTGTGATACGTCGGTTCGATGGAAAACCCCATCGGCACCATCGCTTCCCATCATCGTCGGTAAGCAAACGAACAAACCACATGGGCATGAGATTGCGTTCGATTATCGTAAAACACTGCTGCTGCAATTTGGCTCCATTCTGTGGACCGATTGTGTACTGATGGGTCTAACGGTGCAGCAGCACAACACGCGTGGACCATTTCACAACGTTTGTAATCGCGTGCACCAGAGATGTCCACTGGAACAAACTCCAGGTCCGAATTTAGTGGTTGACACCAGGGAATGACCGCTGTTGTTTGCATGGTTAACATACAAAGAGGCTTATTAATATTAACATAGTGAAAGGAGCGTTGCTGTACAGTCGGGAGTTTCAATTATACGCATTGCAGAACTGACCGGCAAGCATTAAACCGTCCCATAGCTGTCATTCAATGATATCTAATCTAGGAAGAGTGGTGACTATTTTTTTGTCAAATACGATACTAAGTTCAATCTTTTACCACCATTTGAAGATTCTACACAACTAACTTAAAAAAGTCACTTCAAAAAGTAGTGTTCAATAAAAACTTCAGAGCTCGACGAGGATGGGATTCGAACCCACGCGTGCAGAGCACATTGGATTAGCAGTCCAACGCCTTAACCTCTCGGCCACCTCGTCTCTTGTGCGTGCGTGCCGTTCACAGACGAGCGGGTTGGACGATAGTACGTGAAAGGCTGTTCAATTGTTTATTTATCAGTTGCTAACAACAGTAAATGTTATAAGATGATTGTGATAAGATTATTAATTTTGGAAGGATAACGAATATCCTTCACATTTTCATTAAATGCTGAAACACTTGTGTAAAAATCGTTTTACCATTTTTTCGCTATTTTGCCGTTCTGTCATAAGTTCCCATAAATGGTTAAACGATATGATATTTCCGCTTTTAAATGAATCTCCCAATTCAGGTAGTAAGACCAGTCACGATCGTACAACCACGTACACCATAACACGTACTTTTTCTCAATCCTGCCAAGCGCTCCCGTCTGCTTAACCTGATCCGATAAATACCTTTTGTCAGATTTATCAGTACCAGACAGATACCAATCCCACCCCATGAAGGGGATTCGCTCGTTCCCCACATCTTTCTATCCCACCCAAAACGAACGTGTGCGAACAAGCTGTCGTCTTATAAGGTGTCAAGACAGCATCTTTTAAAGTAGATTTTCGATGGCAATTTTAGGGTGACAATTGGATGCTCCCCAAAAAAAATCAAATCACATCTGCCCTGCTGGTGGGAAATCGACCATCTTGGACGACCGTTAATGATACCACATCCAACACCACCCTCCCTCCATAGCGTGGGAAAAACGGCCCGACAGCGACCCGAGCTTCCGCAAGCTTCGAGGCAAAAGGAAGATCACATCAGGCATTACCGCGCACGATGACGACTGGGTTTTGTTTTAATAGGTGGTTGGGTGAGTTTTATTATTTCCCTACCAAAAGACCGAAACCAGAGGTGCACGGGTACGCACAGGGGTGGCGGCTTGTTTGCGGCACAGTTATGTGCTACTGGGTGGCGGATATTTATGCAACAACGCCCAATTTCAATCCGACGCGTTGGGTGCACGTGGTGGTACGGAAGGAGTAACATCACATATAAATAAAGTGTCTGGAAAGTGGTGGAACGAGCACGAACGAACAAAAAAGAAGAAGCTCTAAATGGAAAACAAGGAATATTGTTTTTTTGTTGCTCTTTCATTTATCTCTCTTTCTTTTTTTGTGGCTTTCGTTTCGATTTTTTACTCAGCTTGTCAAGACTTGAAGTCTTCTGACACGCTTCTTCGCTTATACACTCCCCAACTGCCGGCAATTGAGGTATTTTCACCCTGGAAATAGAGCCTGGCTGCATACACACACACACACTGGTTGCGATCTTTAACGATTTAATTATTACTATTATTACAATCGGCTAGCCTCGTGTATTTGCTGCTGCTGCTGCTGCTGGCTCGTTTGCTACTTAACCCCGGAACGTGACTCCTGCCGGTGCATCAACACAACAGTACATCGGTGCATCATCCACAACTCGAAATGGAACGAGGAGGAGTAAAATGATGTAACACCAACGCCCGGAGATTGTGCTTTTTTTGTGGAGAACGTCGTCGTCGTCACTTTGTCTCGCGTACGCGGAAACGTAACTCGACCTTTGACACGCTCTGTCTTAAACCCCAGCCCTACCAGATGACCTATCGGAGTGGTGCAGTTGGCGCACTGTTTTGGGTTTACGTGTTGCCTGCTCATTCATGTTTTGCACTACCCAGGGAGCACATGTACACAGAAAACCGGTCTAGTTGCCGGTTTTGGACGGATTGATCCTCACACCTTTAGCCTGGTTTCACGGCTGCGCACCTGATTGCTACCGGCACTGGAGCAACCGACACTACAAGCCGCACCGGTCGCATAAACTCGAACGACAGAAGACGACTCCCGCCCGAAGGAGTCGTTTATTCGATGTCGTTTCGATACATCGGTAATACGATACGAGGTTAAGCTGGAGGGCAGTGTGCGGCAACGCTTGCAACAGCACCGAAGATGACAACGGTCCAGGCGACAGGCGTTTAATCAATGGCCTGATGGAAGAAGAAAAAAAGGTGGACAAGAATAGCGATCGATGATTAATTGTGCACCCGCCATTAACGAAGCGTTCCGGACGGTAGAAGACGAACCCACAAGATGCGAAATTTACCAGCCTGAGGGGTTGCAAACAATTAACTGCCCCTTGGGTCCCCCCTACTACCAAAGCTTCGCATCCGTACGGCGGTTTTCACTTACGTAGTCGCCCCGGAGTGGCGCTCAGCGGTTTCATGCTCGCGCAGAAGTTGCTTCGGTTTGACGCGATAACGTGCAGATCGGTGACGTATAGTTTGTGGATGGCTTCGGACTGGGACTGGCCTAATAGGTCAGTAGTGCCGTGCCACAGATGCCGTTGACCTTCCGCGTATGTCACGTACGGCGTGTGTGTGTTTATGTTACGCACGCATCACGCAAAGCGAATTACGATGGAAAGTGGTGCAGATGTTTAGGTTTTTCATTGGGAGGGAGGTCATGGTTTTTTTTCCACAGAAACACGTATGTGCTAGTTTTATCTTATTTATGTGCTATTAAAAGGCTTGCAAGTAATTAAAGTTGCAGAATTTTAATGTTTTTTCTACGCATTAATATCTAAAGCATTTTGTGTAATAAGATAAAAAATTTAAATAATTCTGATGCTCTAAATTATATTTGATATATTTACCGCATATAATCAACGAAAATAATTACTATTTAAATTTAACGTTTACCGTACATCATCAACGTTTGATAGCCCAATAGTAATGTACTTATATGAATTGAAAGATAATACTATTTTTAATTATTTAATTTATTAAATGTTATTTGATTAGTAAGTTTATTGAAAGTGATTGAAAGCATAAAATTATACTTTACCTCAACTATCAACAACGATTCTGGTACAGCCTTCCCGCATTAAGATGAGCACAGGCAGATAAAAAGTTCTTCTTTCCTTACGAAATTACACAACACAATCGTTTAGCTCAGCACATCACCATTTAAAACCAAAATTCCAACTTATCAACACACATTTTGGTACCCGTATTGTCCGCACGGGGGTCCGGGGATGGGAAAAGAAAATCCTGTCACCTGTGGCGAACATCGTGTATCTTGATCGTTGCATATTTCTTGCCATTGAAGAGATAATAAGACGCAGCCTGTTGGGGCGGCCAGCCCGACCTTTCAACTGCAAACGATGCACAAGTCGTTAGCTGCATTGGTCAATCGGCACAATCACTTTCAGTAACAACGGCTGTAATTCGCGGGATAAGACGAGGTGCAACGGTTTGCTTACACAAAGTAAAGGCACGAAGAACGCGCCGCACAAACGCACACATTAGTGACCAGTACTTGTGCTAAAAGTGACACTGAGGAGTTAAAGTTACCTTTAAATTATGCTAATATTGCCTCAAAATGCGTGTTTACTGTTAGGCGACAATAAAACGTCCAATAAATGTTAGCTAGCACTCACTCCGTTCGATGGTGCCCCTGTGTCGCGGGACTTCATTTCAATTACCTTGCCACGCGCAAAAGCATTCATTAGCAGGCGCCTCGTGCACCGATCACATCCTTGTAATTATAATGTCGAACCATGTGCTGGGGATGTTACAAACAAAAACACAGAGCACACAGTGCCACACCTGCCACACTCATGCACTCTCGAGAGGTTCCCGAAAACGTAGCCGATGCAATGGAAAGCTTAATTTGAGCCCTGCACTGCATTTCGTTGTGTTGCACGATTGCAGCCACTCCGATGCAGTTTGGTAAGCCCTCGTGGTGCTGTTGTTGACCATAACAAAAACATCCCCATTGCCGGCAATTATCATTAACGTGGCCATTCAGATAAAATCCAACGCGCAGTGAGTGGGTTGCCGTCGCGTAATTGAATTCTTCCCGCGGCTTTGAGTGTTACCAAGACCCTCGCTGCAGCGGAATGGTGGTATGTAGTAGGTGCAAAGCGCATCATAAAACACTGCGCACCTTCACTTGAGCATCTATTTTGTTTCTCTATCTCCCTTTGACACAGGAAATGCCATGGGAAGCTACTCACGGCTCTCGGTGCTGCTGAACCGAAATCAGTCTTGACCGAGTAAAACTAGTCCAAAAGATGTGCATTTTCTAATGCTGCGCTTAAATGCAGCGCATCGAATTCTGGTTTGTTGCGCGCTGCGCTAGTCTGTCTAGTCGTCCATCAAAATGCAGCCTCGGCCTGACGTTCGCCTTGTGCAGCTCCCTTTCGCTTTTTGTGTGTGTGCCACAAGCTCCAGTCACAAGAACTTAGCAGTTGGGAGTTCAGGAGAGGTATGAGAGTTGCAGAAAACTACAACAAAGTTATCATCTCACCTCCGTATCGGAATGCACCAGTTCCGTATGCGTCGTTTTTTGCTGCTCTCATCTCAAACACTGCTTGTGTATGTTGCCCTCTTATTGGTTAGCAATTTCTACTAACGATCTTTAACATTACAATACACCGCGCGAACTGGCGACGCGAACCTGCCGACTGGCACTGTTTGCGCTGCATTTAGCAAACGGCCTTAGGCGGGAGACGATGATGAAGATGAGTATGGAAAGTATAGAAGAAAAACGCACACACACACACACACACTCACGCATAGTACAAGCAATGGTAGGTTTTTTCCCCCCAGAGGGGAATAGAAAACCCTTCGACCGTTGTCGGACAACAGGTACTGTTACCGTAACGGGGCACAGGTCGTGCATCATTTTCCTATATTGGCGCGAAAAATTAACATTTGGCAGCCCATCGATCGATGCGCTCTGGGCTGGTAGTGCGGGGGGGGAGTTTCGCTCTTACTGTATGACAAAACAGGCGTTATCTAACGCCGCTGAACTTTGGGTTGTTGCGAGGATCAACGGGGAGAAGAGGATGCACTTTTGTGCATGCATCCCATGTTACCCACCTACAATACAATGTTTACCCACTTACGTGTAGTCACTTTCGTGGCAGTAGGTGCTCGGTAGGGTGGCAAGAGTTTAATTATGGGGTTTTCAATTGACACACTAATTGAGGAATTGGTTCGCTGCGGGCGGGTGGAGGTTGCGGGAAGGCATGTTATCGATTGCGATGGAAGTTAACTATGGGGAGAAAGGTGTATGATATAGCTGGAAATTGAATACCTTTTCTAGCTGTAAGTACGCTACTTTTTTAACGTTTGAAAGTAAAAGTGTTATATTGATTTTTGTCCAAAACATTTATGACTGCTGGTACATTTCAACCAGCGAAATCAACGCTCAAATGACGATCAGCTTATCTGTTCCGTCCCTTAGATGATCTTGTCTAATACATGAATCAACAAAAATAAACAAAACTTACACCCAGACAGCCGGAGATACACAATGTATGTTAATTTTGCTATCCTGATCAAAACGTTCGAGTCTAATCATCATATCAACGGCAACCATCTACACACTCATGTCTCAATTACTTGTGTGCAAATAAAAACATCTCCCTCCTCCTGCAAAGAACAGTACAGAGCAAACATCGCGCTGCAAACAGGTGTTTGATGCAATCGTCAGACGCGCAACTTGTCGTAAAGAAAATGCACCAATGTCTACGATCTTGCGATATGAGAGATCGAATTTACATAGAATTGACAAGTGTGTTGTGCTGCCACCTGTGTGTTGTGTCGTTCTTTGTTTCATTCAAATCCCGCTTTTGTTTCTGTACTTTCAAATCCCGGGAACAAATACCGATGCATTGAAGCATTAGACTGGCGAATGAGCTGTCGCACCAAACGGCTCTGGATGTGTCATCACCGTTCTTGTTCTAGTGCTCTAACTGCGTACATTGTCATTGTTTGCATATTAAATGCTGATGCTGAAAGCGTTATGTTAATCTCGTACAAACGATTAACCAATTTTAGTCGGCGTGCGGCAATGCGCAAATTGATGACAAATTTTTAAAATTAGAGACAAGTAAATGCAGCACACCGTCGGCATCATCTTTCTTGTGTGTGTCGGCGGCAGTCTCCGTCGCTTCGTCGTGAGCGGTGAACATCGCCACTAATGTGTAGCATTTGGCTGGCGTCCCATCGAACGGCAAACGCAGCATCGAACCTCCCAGTCAGTCCCATTCACCAGCGTGTCGGAAGAAGAACAGACGCACAGATGTCACGACACCTTTCCGATTCCCTGCGTCGGACGCTGAGCGCTCACACATGGTTTGCCACATTTTGTTTAGTCATGTCATTTAAGCGACTTGGAGCACTAGAAGCACCAAGGACCTGAGTCTACTGCCAGTGCCAGGAACCGCCGGAAAAGGCGCCGCAGCACCGGAGGCCACAACATCAAACCCCCGTTGACAGTGTGCCGGCAACACGTACCGCGAACGGGGATGATCCTTTACGCTGTGTCACTCGAGCACGGGCGCTAGAATATGGAGAGCTGCTGGCAGTCGGCGAAGGTCCTGCCTCTCTAAAAAAAGACACCCCAAACGATGCAGAAAAACCACAACCACAGTACCGTGCCACATAAAAAGACAATTGAAGCGGCTGTTTCTGTGATGGCTTGCCAATGCTGCTGCTAAAAATAAGCATTGCGCCCAAGTATGATCGATGATGGCACGAAATGAAAGGACGCTCGTTCAGCCCCATCTCCAACGTCGCCGACCGCGCGCTTGCGCTCTCGCACTATCACCAACAATTGATCTCATTAAACAATGCTGAAGTTTGCAAACTTCCCTCGTCTCCACAAACCCACCTCCATCTCCGGTGCCATTCGTCGTAGAGGCTCGAGGTTCCCAAAAGCCTCGGGCCGGCTTCAAAGCGGCTCCGGGTGCTGAACATTCGTCGCGGCGCCTCAACTAATCATCCTCGGGTTGCAGGTCGCGCGGCTTTTCAACCAGCCCAAGTACGATCGCGACCTTCGCTGGTGGGATGGTGAAGGTGGTGGTGGGGGTGGTGAGCGATCCAGCCAAGATGCCCTCCGTACTCCGACCTCCAAAATGGACGGTTTTGAGATCGGTGTGTCTGCGTCACTGGGTCGGAGGCAGCCTGATGTTGCACTGGCCGCACACATCACCTACGGTTCGTTAGGACCGGAGCGGACTCTCACGCGTACTCAGCACATGTGTGTGTGTGTGTGTCTGAGTGTGTCCGTAGTTAACAACATTTGGTTTTACGCATTGCTCGGTACGGTCACTCTTCATTTTTTTGTTCTGATCATCCCTTTTCGATCGCACCACTAGCTACCCACGGAAAGAGGCAAGTGGCTGGCCGGTCTTTTCCAATTGCCGATGCCCATTAGAGATCGATTTGAATGCCATCCTGTGATGGGCTACAAATGGGAAGCAACCGCGGCTGCTTTGCGTTAAAGAGTGAACGTAAGAACACGGTTCCGGTTCAAACAGCCCCAACGAAGATGACGATCGTTTAAGCGCATAAGATCTTGTCGAAGATCGTTCGAAGAGGATGCAGCATTCATGTTTTAATTATTAAATTAGCTACGGTTTATTATGATGCATTATCGATTGTTTAGGAACACATACAGCACGCGTGGCGGTGGCATAGGCATTGCTATGCCTATTTTGAAACTGCATTCCATTCTTTCATTTTTTAAATGCCTCCCGTATGTAGTTATTGCGTCATTTGAATTTGAATTGGTAGAGAATAGCTCTATAGTTGTTAAATGAACAAGGATTGATAGTAGCGTTTTATGGATTTTCTGGCCACAGTTCCAGAGAAAATAACTTTTGGCGGAAGTTATTGTTTGATCCCATTATTGAAAGTAATTAACTATTATTATGCATTAATTTATCAACCATAATGAGTTTTAATGTGGTTTGAAAACGAAATCCATAATAGTACACGTATGAATGTACCACCTTGCACCGTCGCACACTCAACCTGCTCGGTTTGTGGTGTCACACACTGCCAAGAGAAAGGATCACATCATGGGCACACCACGGAGTGGCCTCCGAGCTGGCCAAGCTGTGCAATCATGAAGTTTGCCGGCACGCGCAAGGAAGATGCACCGATGCAATGCAACCCAGCAACGATGCGATTGCATCCCGTCACCGACACGATCACGCAGACGCATGGAAGATCATGTGAGTCATGCGCGATGATCACCACCTTCCCACAACCCGAACTCCCCGATCGGGGGTGGGTAATTCGGCATCGGGCATGCTTGCTTTCATGCCAGCTCGATACCCCCATCCGTGTCGCACGGTGGAGTGCAGCGACACGATAGTAAGAGCCACGCGGCGGGATGAGCACGATGAGCCGAGCGCAGAAGATGATGAGTAGTACACCCCGTGGTCTCTCCCTGCTCGACCATGATGGTGGTGGCAACGTACGGCGTCTTCGTGTTCTCGGCGCGATCCATACCCGAGCGTCCCCGTACATGCGGTTCCCCTCCCAGCCGTTTGGAGTGGAAAAGCGTACGGCACCTCGTGCAGCGGTGGGGCGTGCAACTGGGGACTGCGCCGTATTTTTTTCGGGGGAGTCGTGGTGCCCGTGATCTTACCCGACGGTGCCAAATCGACGAAAATTGCACCCGCCACCCGCCGTTCGAGACGCGCGCTCGAGTGCGATTGTTTTCGAGTATAAAAGTGAAGCGATGCTTTGATTTGAATATCATTCCACCAACGGACACGGTTCAGTTCGTTTAGATAGGGGGTGCATTGGTAAAGGTAAAGCAGCTGTGAACCGTTGTGAAACTAGGACTCGCCAGGAGTCGCCGGACGTGAGCTACGCAAGGATACAATACACAGCCGTACCCGTACGATCTCCAGTGAGAGAAGAAGGTCAGTGCCGAAAGGACCGTAACAGATTCTTGCACGAATCGAGACATTGTGGCTTGTTTCTTGTGGGAGCACTTGAGGTGATTTCCTTGTGGTGACACTAGAGTTCCGATTTGGGCAAAGTATAAAGTGATCCCCAAGTGAAGGATTGTGAGAGACGCTAAGGTAATACGGAATGTGAAAAAAGAAGACTCCAGCGCGTGTTCGTTACAGTGATGTGTCTGATTGTGAATTAGTGGTTTATCATCTCATTTCCGGACAACTTTAACAACCATTCTGGAGAGCTTTCGTATGACTTGTTGGGTTTTCTTAAGCATTTCCCAGATCTATGCAGACTACTTCTTCGGATCATTGCAGCATTAAAACACCTCAAGTTTTACAATTTCTCAAATTCTCAAGTCTTGTCCTTTGGTCTTATGTAGTTTTTAGACCTTTTTTTCCTGAGCAGATGTTGTAAAATTGCTTTTATACGTCGTACCACAATATCTTGAACATCTATAAAAAGGACGAACTTTTTGTTGGTCTAGCATAACTTCGATCTGCACGATGTTTTAATCCAGGCACGGTGGCTGTTTTAAGTTGTTGTGCATTGGAAAACTACACCGCTGGTCCCGTACTTCAAACATTCAGTAAAAATGTGTCAAACAAAAGCTTTGTCTAGGAGTTATTAAAGTTATATAGTTCAAGATTTCGGGACGGTCTGATGGTACAGTCGTCAACTCGTACGGCTTAACAACATGCCCGTCATGGGTTCAAACCCCGCATAGATCGTGCCTCCATACGTAGGACTTGACTATCCTGCATATGGTAACAAAAAGTCACTGAAAGCCAAAGATCACTTCACTATTGGGTACGGGTTGGCAGGCCTTGACTGACGACGGTTGTTGTGCCAAAGAAGAAGAAGTTCAGGATTTCATAATTACTTGTAATTCAATTTTAACCGAGAATGTTTGGGAAATGATACTTTATCATAACCTATAAAATGTAATGTTTTCTATCAAATCTCCTCACAGTAACCACCCTAAGCACTCACCGACCTAGCCAACAAATAAAAGGCTGCATAATTATTGCTCCCAATCTAATTCATCCCCATACACCCCTACACACGCCATCGTAACGGCATGCATCGAGCATGAGATGATGCTCATTAGTGTATCTTAATTAAAATCAGCTGTATTCAAATCAGCCCTCTGCCCGATTTGCGACTCACAACAACCTTTCCCCGCCGTCGCTCAGTCAGATGGCCACCGACGAGTGACCGACTGGAAATCTTTCCGTACCATCGTTTAGATTTTTGTACTTGTTTTCCGTAGCCTTCCCAGCCGTTGGTCACTCGATTTAACCTTCGACATCCACGGAACGCGGGACACGGCGGTGTACGCACGGCACGCTATCTGCTGACAAGATCGGCTAGTTGATTGATGAGGCTTTCCTAAAAAAAGCAGCACTTTAAATTGAATCGACCCTAACAATGCCCATGATGAGGGATGTTTTGTGTATGGTTTTTACTTTTCGGGTGATGCATTCTTCTGCTGCCAAGAATAAAATCTTACAACCAACTGTTGTTTTATGGCAGTGCAACTACCTTCAAAGGGGGGAAGAATTTGTTCACAATTATATCATCAACCGAACGCGTTCCCACTTTCGCTGCGAGCTAATTCCCCACATAATCCCATTACCGTGCGACAGCACCACACACCAACAACAAGTGGCACCGGCGTTGTTCGCACCGGGCAGAGAGTGTCAGCCTTTCGGACAGTTGGCTTAATTGGTTTGATGTCATCAGCATGATTAACCTCTCCCACCCCCCACCGAGCCATCGCCATTTCCTCCAACTTCAAGGTGTTCTACCGCGGAAGCGCTTCGCTGGCGCTTCGTTGTGCTGTTCGCTAATAAAACCACAACAATCTAATTATTTCACTCACCATCACCACCATCGGCCGAGTGGGCGCCGATGCATCGACGCCTTGGCAAGTGGCACGCGCACCAAACCCCCAAACAACGGGAGGGAGGGGGGAGGGGGTGTAGGAGAGAGGGAGATAACCCAATGGTCCGCAGCGAAAGATAACTCAATCTGACAGCATAATTGCATTCTTTGCTTTGCCGTTGTTTTAGACGTGGTTTGTTGTTTTTCTTTCTTTTTTTTGAGCTGCTTTGTGTCGCCCGCATGCTGGGCTGGGAGGGCACGAAGATGCAACGGAGCAGGGCATTGTACACAAATCGGTGTGCGATGGGCGACTGCCCGAACACAAACCGTGTCGGATCTGCGCGATCCGATCGGCCGATCGCTAAATGGCGCCCGGCCGCACTTGCATAAGTCCGACAATAATTCCGTTGCATCTCGACAGCACGGCAGCATGCCGAAGTGCATCATTGGCGGTTAGCGTCACAGCGCTAGCAGCAATCATCATCCGCACAGGTTCATTGCTTCTTCCATTCCGATTCCGTACGGATTGGTAACCCACGATCGAACCGATCTCGCGCCATCGAATCGCTCGATGCACAATGATTATGTAAAAGCATGCGGATGGGGTGGTCTCTCCAGCAACCGAACCCGCCGCAAAACAATCGATTTGCATCGCCGGGTTGCGTCTCACGCGCCAATTCCGGCAGCTGAAGCCAGCCGGTCAGGTCGTAAATATTGAACACGCATAATGGCTACCGGTTTTAGCTTTTTTTTCCTTGCAGCGGCACACAATGTATCGGCGGATACGTATATTTTTTGCACTCATGTGTGTGTGTGTCCCATCCGTGCCCAAGATTACAATCGATTGAGACGAGACGACACCTAACCAACCTCCTCCTTCTTCCCGATTCCGGGCTCGTTATTCTTCCTTCGCAGATACGCTTACCTCGCGATACTAGCCGTGGCATGATGGTCGCTTTCCGCCCCACTCACCTGACCGCCCTGGTGGTGGTGTGCTGTGCCGTCCTTGTGCCTGTCCGCACTGCCTCGACCAGCCTGGCGAAGCGTGAGGCACCGCTTCCGCCGAGCGGCAGCTATCTGCCACCGTCGGGCGGTGCCGGCGGCTACCCGGCAGCGCAGACGCCGTCCTCGAGCTACGGAGCCCCGACCGGCGGTGCCGGAAGCTGGGGCGGTAACGGCGGCAATGGAGGCCGCGGTCACTCGAACGGCGGCGGTTCGTCGTTCGGTGGTTCGGCCCCGTCAGCTCCTTCCCAGTCGTACGGTGCACCCAGCTTCGGTGGCCAAAGCTCGGGCGGTTTCGGTGGACACAGCTCGGGTGGATTCGGTGGACACAGCTCGGGTGGACACGGTGGCAACGGAAACGGCAACGGATACTCGAGTGGACGCCCATCGAGCCAGTACGGACCACCGCAGCAGCAGCAGCAGCCTCAACAGCAGCAGCAGTCGTTCCGTCCGCCATCGACCAGCTACGGAGTGCCGGCCGCTCCTTCCCAGTCGTACGGTGCTCCGGCCCAGCAGCACAGCAACGGAGGCAACGGTGGATACTCGAGCGGCCGTCCCTCGACGCAGTACGGTGCTCCGGCCCAGTCGAACGGAAACGGTTTCGGCAATGGTCGCCCGTCCTCCAGCTACGGTGCTCCGGCCCGTCCCTCGACCCAGTACGGTGCTCCGTCGGCCGGCAACGGTAACGGATACGCTGGCAACGGCAATGGACGCAGCTACAGCAATGGCAACGGCAACGGACATGGAAACGGTCACAGCAATGGCAACGGCAATAATGGCTACTCCCGTGGCCCGGCTCGTCAACCGTCGCAGCAGTACGGACCGCCGGCTCAGGCTCCTTCCAGCCAGTACGGACCGCCGGCTCAGGCTCCTTCGAGCCAGTATGGTGCTCCTGCCCAGACCCCGTCCAGCCAGTACGGAGCCCCTGCCCAGACCCCCTCAAGCCAGTACGGAGCCCCTGCCCAGACCCCCTCAAGCCAGTACGGAGCCCCTGCCCAGACCCCGTCCAGCCAGTACGGTGCTCCAGCGCCATCCCGCCCATCCCAGCAGTATGGAGCCCCTGCGCCTTCTCGCCCATCCCAGCAGTACGGTGCCCCTGCCCAGACTCCGTCTTCTCAGTATGGTGCCCCTGCTCAGACTCCTTCTAGCCAATATGGTGCCCCGGCCCAGACCCCATCCTCCCAGTACGGTGCCCCTGCCCAGACTCCGTCGAGCCAGTACGGTCCCCCGGCACAGCAGCCCTCCAGCCAGTACGGAGCCCCTGCTCCATCGCGTCCTTCCCAGCAGTACGGTGCCCCGGCTCAGCAGCCCTCCAGCCAGTACGGAGCTCCCGCCCAGACCCCGTCCAGCCAGTACGGAGCTCCCGCTCCATCGCGTCCCTCGCAGCAGTACGGAGCGCCCGCTCAGACTCCTTCCAGCCAGTACGGAGCTCCCGCCCAAACCCCATCCTCCCAGTACGGTGCTCCCGCTCAGCAGCCATCCGGCCAGTACGGTGCGCCCGCCCAGACCCCATCCTCGCAGTACGGTGCCCCCGCTCAGCAGCCATCCTCGCAGTACGGTGCGCCGAGCTTCGGCCCGACCGGTGGTGCCTCGTTCAGCAGCGGCAACGGTAACGTCGGTGGCAGCTACCAGGTAAGCTCGACCGGCAACGGCTTCTCGCAGGCCTCCTTCTCGGCCAGCAGCTTCTCGCCGAACGGACGCACGTCCCTGTCGGCCGGTGGCTTCAGCTCCGGCGCCCCATCGGCCCAGTCGGCCGGCGGATACAGCTCCGGCGGTCCGTCGCAGGTTCCCGCCACGCTGCCCCAGTCGTACTCGTCCAACGGAGGTTACAACTACTAGGCAGGCAGAGGCTAAGGCGGGGCAGCAGCTCGAAAGGCTGCCCACACCACAGATGCTAAACCACTGCCAACACACGGATAATGGATACGCGACACGGACCCGGACAGGAAACGGATACTGCAAAACACGTGCCTTATTTAAGATAAATTATAACGTTTACCCACCTGTGTTCTACTACGGCCACCGCGCATTTCACCACTGCAAAACACCCCGACCGACCGGCTTGCTTGGACCGTTTGACGGATGGCTAAACGCAAAACGGCTGACACGCGCCGAGAAACCGCCTGTCAGCTGTCAAATGGTAGTAAACAATTTCTCTGCATTCGACGACAAAAGCAAAACAATCCTCTGCAAAACATTTTTGAAATTCTGCCGCAAAACCACGGAAGGGTTCGAGTGTGGACCGGGTGCGGGTACTTAAATTATTACCTTTTGTTCAATGTTGTCTTCATTTTAATAACAAAAGTTATTCGCGTGTGACCAACGCGCGCATATTGATAGTGTGCTAGTAAGCTAAGAACGTGTTAAGATTCGAACAAAAGAGCGCAATTCTACAAAACAGTAAGCAACAGCAGCAGCAATTCCTTCCGAATGCCCAACAGAAGTTCCAAGCCCCCCCCCCCCCTTACGAGAACGACGCAAAGTTTGTCCAAAATTTTTGTCACACAAAATTGTGGAATCAAACTTTGTACAGGGGTACAGCACAGCATTCGAGGGGGAGGGATGCTGCAATCGTGCCGCTGTAAAACGCAACCGATGTATACCGACAAGGGCTATGGCAGGCCTTTTCACGCGAAATAAAGTGTATGACATTCACTCAAACAACAACAAAAAACCCTCCTTATAACTCTTTGATTTTGCTTCTCTCACGATGACCTGCATGCATGGCATGATTTGGTTCGATAATAAGAACTTTCGGCTTTTGCCGCCCAATCCGAGCGGCGTTCGTCGTCTACCGCTGATTGCTCGTTCGCCCTTAGTAATACGCCACTGTCCAAGAGTTCACCGCAAGATTGTTGGGTTGATATTGCATAATCGGACAGTACGGGTCCCAGTGTAATGGGGCCCTTGGTACGGCTACGGAATTCAGGTGAATTATGTACGATGCGCTCAGCGCTGAAGTGCTTCACGCGTGCAAGCTAGGAAGGAGGCTGCGAGAAGCACTGCACACTTTATTGGTACCCAAGCGGTAATGGTCGAGGCTTCCTGCGGTTTGGCGTGAGGAAACGCGCGCGCACACAAACGTAAACATTAACGTCGGCGTGTCGGTCGGTGTGCGCTTCGGTAAGAGAGCTGGAGACGTAAGCAGCATTTCGTCGTGTATCATTCGCTCCGCCGGAAGTCGCTGACGTAAGATCTGACACGGCGTACACCGGTGGTGTACGGTGTGTAGGTACACGTCAAGCCCCGGCCACGATCCACGATCGCTCGCGGAAAGGTCAAAGAAAGTGAACCTTTTTTTCTTTGGATTGGGAGGCTCGTACAGTACCGTAGACGGTTGGGTTGGTATGTTGATTGAATGAAAGCCAATCGGGAAAGTTCACCACTGTGGCGATTGGTACGTAGAGAAGTCTTACGCGATGTCCCAATGAAAGGGTCTTTCAATGAAACGAACGGTTTTATTGAGCGCTTATTAAATATTTGCTCACCAACCTGGCGATCTGGGAATCGCTAGCGTCACATCGTTTTTCCAGCCCTAAAAGGGCTAATCACCTTCGATTCACCCCTGCAGTGTACATAAGAGGTCATTATGCTCCGTGTGCTGTAATGCCCTGCGATCGGCGGGGTGAATGCGTTGCCTTGCCGTACCGATTTCGAGCGCAAACCTGCAGCTTGTGTGCAATTTATGCGCAATTTGCACATTGTTTTAGTGATTGTCGAAAAAACGAAAAGAAACTTAGATTAGTCCACAGCGGGCTGTGCACACGATCTGATAGCGACTGCACCCGACACCACAAACCACGACCCATATTGCGATAAACCGGTGCGTACCAGCCAGCATCAGTGCGTAACAGCATTCAGCTGATTGAAATGAAGATAAATTCACCAGTCAAACGTGCACCTCAAATGCTCCACTTTCGGGTTGTTTTGAACAAAACACAAAAGTTCATCCAGCACAAGTCTCTGAAAGACAAAAGAAAAAAGATAAGAAACAAACCCCCTCTGGCGTGCGGCTGCAGTTGCTGCATGCGTCGAGCGCAACGGATGGCGCATGCTAATGAGGTTATTCACTGCGCCTCACACGTGGCATCACTGCGTGGCGTGCGAGCTGACAGTGCACATCTTCAACCCGCTGCGTGTGGCGGTGCGCGCAAGGAATGGGTAAGGGAAAGCGTGGGCATGCAAAAATAGACATCACGGGGGAGTGGGTGCTGTTGGGCCGCAGCGGAAGAGTCGTATCGGCTCATGTAACGCGTCCAATCTGGAAGCGAATGTAATCCAGTTCAGCTGTGAAAGCATAAAGGTTGGTTTGGATCTTCTCTTGGGTAATCGTTTTCATTTTTTAACCCCTTTGCTTCCCGGTCCAGCTCTCTCTTTCTCTCTCTATCATACACAAGCACAGCCTCTCTTGCACGTGGGGCTGCAAAAAGTGAAATGAAGAGCCCAGAGCACTTGGTGCCGCGATTCCTCCATAAGCTGAAGATGCGATGCGAACCGCGCTGCCCCTTGTGTCGATTAGTAGGCTATGGCTATATCGAGTGCAAAGTGAATGGATGTGTAGAGGCCCCGCAGTAGGTCACGCTCTCGAGCCCTCTTCGAACGGTGTTATTGACCGTGAACCGTTTCCTTTTTTTTTTGCTTGACGCCGTCGGATGATGTTGATGCGGGTTGGATGCTGTTTACGCACAACGCTTTGCGCGCGAGGAAGCTGGATCATTCCATTAAGCCGTTTTTTTTTGGGGTATTGGTGTTCTTTTTTTTAAGAGTTGCTTTTGAAAGGAACCATCTTCAAGTGGATGTTTATGGTGCATTTAAAGTTCAGTGAGTGGTGGTCGAATGGTGAGCATTGGCCACTGTTTGAGCTGTTGGACTGTTCTGTATTTGTACGCATGGTTTATAATTGGCAGTTGGATTTACATACGCTTCACAAATACAATCATAGTAAATGTCTTAATTAATGCTAAAGCACATGAGTAATTTGGAAGCATCAGTTTTCACCTCAATTTATGATCAATTTATGAAGTTATGAATTTATGAAGAAAAAATTGTTCCAACCGAGTGAACAAAATGGAAAATAAATGTTACAAAACAGATCCAAAATTACGATTTTATAAATTACTCCCCCTTTCAATCGCAGCGAAGCATCTACGGGAGAATTGAAATAGAAAATTTCAAAATATTTCCTTGTAAATTGTGTTAACATAGCTAAATGCCAGAAATGTTATTTTGTTTAACAAAAACAAAACATACAACTAACAGAAAAATAGGAAAACAGCATCAACAAAAAAAGATAAAAAGATTAAACAAGATCATTGACGCACGAATCAAACAATTGCTTTATTCCACAATCAATCCACAAACGCAATGTGAACTGACCAACACATTTATTTACCACAGGCATACCCCCGATGCTCACCAAGTAAGTTACTTTTACATGCACACTTCCGTGATAATGATTTTATCCTTTCGCCTGCTTTGATCATTCCTACTGACTCAGTCCTTCCGTTCTAGGGTTCTTTTTTATAGTTTAAACTTTTGTGTTTTCTTATAGTTTGTTTTTGTTTTTCTTCTACATTTACATACATGTTGTGTATAACTTAGCTTAACTTCTATTAAAGTACATGTACATCTATTTTTCTGTTTATGTTTTTTTTTGGTTTTATTTTTACTATCATCCCCTTTAGCTACTTTCAATAAATGCTTTCCTTTTGTGTGGTACGTGTAACGGACTATCAAGCGAGGGACCTTTCATTCAGAAAGGATAATATACTAAACAATAAAAGAAGCACAATTATGCTTCCTTTGGGATTGATAAATTAAACTTAAAAAGAAAAGTTTATCAATTTCTGCTAAAAATGATACAGTCAAGATCACATAATCGTACGAACAAGCTAGCAAAAATGTGAATAAAACAATAAAACAAATGTGATACTCAAGCGTTTAGTAAGTTGATCTTTCCTGTTTATGTTTTCCGTTACGTTTATTAGTGTTTGAAGCTCTCGGATAACAATTGATATGTATGCATCTGTTGCTGGTTACTACATCAGCATTTTTACCATTCCTTCACTTCACTGACAGCAGCTACCCACATGTCCGAAAGTTCGTTCCAAAGCGTGTTGCAGTATTTTGGGGTTTTGCGTAACGCTTGGCGCAATTTTTTAACTATATGCACCTAATTTTTTTTGGTATTTGCTTTGCAACCCTACAATCAACTATTATTAACACTGGTGTGTGTGTGTATGTGTGTGAGTGGTTGTTTTTGTATGTGTGTATGCTGCTATTTATAGGCATGTACGATATGTATCGAGTTTCCCGCTTTCGGATGGATGCTTACCCATTAACAACGATTATGAGTTTATTTGCTTGTTTTGTTTTCCTTTCTTTCTTTCTTTCTTTCTTTTGTCTGCTATTGTACGTTTTTAAGTAATTTTGGTTTGCTTGCAGTTTCGTTTTACTTTTCCATTTCCTACCAATCACTTCATCTCTTCACCTTACAGTAATGTGTCATTTTTAATTGTAGTTTTTTATTTGTTTTTGTCATGCTGTCATGTTCCACGTGCTTTCTTCACATTCAGCTTTTTCAGCCCCAACCCCAACAGAGCTCAACAATTTAGTGGAAACAGTTTTGTCAAACAAAGTTCATCCCATTCCAGCGTTATGTTCCAGTGGTCTGCAATCAAATGTACGCTTATATTAAGTAGTAGCACAGCTAAGAACAACATTTGTAACGTTTGCTTTATCGTTTACCTTTAATTTAGTTTAAGTATATAGTTTCTCATTTCAGCATTCAATCAACAATCTAACAAGAAGGGGATTCGGGGGAGTGTTTTTGTGGGAGCATGTTTGTTCTGTATCCCTGTTTTTTTTTGGTTTTTAGCCTCTTCTTCGTTAAAGTTTCCTCGGGCCAGTAAAAGTTTAAACACACGCAAAAGAAAGGGAAAACAGTCAATGGGGCGCAAAGTGGGACACGGATTGGAACGGAAATGTCTCCGAGCGGGTTCAGATATGCAACCGATATCTCATAAAGCGTAAGCGTCAACAACATCGATTTTGTTGGAGCAAACGGGTTGAACTGGTCCAACAACAACATGCATGAGAATCGAACATGAAACCGAATACAGCGAGATAGAAGAGCGAGAAACACGGCAATTGAATTGATTCATAGTCACCCCCAAAAGAAGTGGGCAGCATTTGTGCAAAGAAAACTTGTAAGTTGTCATTTAGTACAGTTCGTGACGGGGATTTTGTTTTACAACCTCAAAACACAACACACCGATCCTTGGTGCCTGGTCCTTGGACACTTACAGGCTCACAAATGGGCTTTTCTTTGTTTCGTTTTGTTTGCTGGTGGACGGTCCTATCAAGAGTCTACCAATCCGTGGAAGAAGGGAGGCACATTAAGAGAACGATTCGATATAAATGGATACTTTCGAACGTTGCTTACTTCCTATACACGTGTTTCTTTTGCAACGTCGAAAGCAGAGAGAGAGAGAGTCGTTTTTAAGGTTGGGTATGAACGCCTGGAAGGTCTCACATTGATATGTGTGGGTTTCGAGTTTCTGTCTTATCTTATTGCCGCTGCGGCCGCTGCAGTTTAATCCCAGTTTTCGTGTAGTTTTATTAAAACAGCTTCTTTATATTTCTACTTTAGCTGGTTTCGAGAAACAGAGAGAGTAAAACAAACCATGCATTTTCCACCGATGACAGATAGACAGATGCAGAAGAATCTCATTCAACCATGCATCGTTCTAGCTAGTCAAAAACATAACGCAAAATGCTTTGTCGAATCGACGAATGATTTGCTGTGTGTGTATTTTTTTTTGTCTTTCGTTTGCTCGTATTCCTTCCTTTAACGCTGCCTACGGCTCTAGAAATCTAGAATGGGAGTTTTCACCCATTTTCCAGCAGACTTTGTATGTATATATATATTCATATGTGTATATATAGATGTGTATATATGTATGTATATATGTATATCGCCTTCACTAGTAATATCATTGGATATGCTGCAGTGGAATGCAACACCGCTCGTTTGTAGTTGTTCAGGATACGCTTATGATATGTGTTTGCTTTTGATTGGGGATTTTTGCTTCCCTCCTGTGCTTCTACCCGCCTGCCGGACTAAAGTATCAGTTCTATAGGTTCTGCGGTTCACAGTACTCCAGTCACAGTCAACAGGCTTTTTCCCCTCACCAAACTTTCTACCTCACCGTCCAAATGCTTGCGGCGCTGCCTCGTCCCACGTACACTAAACTCTCTGAACTCGGCACCATAACAGTACGGTAGAATATTAGAACACAAAAAGTATGTGGTGTTACAAAAGGAAACAATAAATATACTGAATCTGCTGATATCTGCACAACAAAGCGTAACAGTTTCCATCTCTCGTCCCATCAGCTCGTTCTCGCCTCGTTGGTATTTGTGAGCGATTTGCGCTTCGTAATTTCCCCTCTTTTGTGTACTACTACTAACTGATTAAAAACTTTTAAAGCTTATCCATTTCTGAGAAGATACTAAAAAGCAAATTCAACAACAGTGCGACTGACGAAACTATCCACTTTTCAGCCAGCCGACACGATTCACAATACCTATCTACGAACCTTTTCGTTTGGTCGCACAGCGAAAAGAAATCTGGGTTAGGAGTGAGGCAACATAACGTAAGTTAATCATATTATCGTGCAACATGCTTCTTTCCCACTTCCGCCACTAACAGGTCATTAAAATTTGCTACATTTTAACCACACTTTCACTGCGCCGCTTCACATTTCCTTCGGGTAAAGGGGGGGGGGGGGTGGCGCGTTTAACCAACTAACAGTGATAGGTAAGTATAATCTTTACTAGTTGCTTGCTTTCGTTAATGTATGTATAGTATTATCCCTATATAGGTTGTATTCTCCTGCAGCTTCAGGGTACTTTGATATGTATTGGTTACCTCGTGAACATGCATCCCAACGCAACGGTGGTTGGCTTTCCTCCGCCGTGTAGCTTCCCTTTCGGTAGCTAGAGTTCGCTCCTAGTGATTTGATTTGATATGTATTCGTTACACGCACTTTGTCATTTGTTCCATTCTCCTTTTTAGCTACGTATGTGTGTTTGCTTTGCCTTTCGAAATCACATCTCTTGCATCTCTTCGCCACTTCATTCCACTTAATTGCTACTATACTTTTTAATACTACACCATTCGTAGGGTCTTGTTTGGTTGTTTCTTGATATGTATTGAGTTTTGCTGATAATTCGTCACTTTATATCCATCCCTTCTCCTCCACTGAGAAGGAGAATGAAGGTAAGAGGAGGTCGAGGGAATATATGAGGGGAGGGGGGAAGGAGGAAAAGGGCGGAGACCATGCTCCAAATACTGCACGCGAATAAAGTCACCTAATGCGTTCTACATGCGCTTAGTCCGTCCCCTGCCGTGACGCGGAAACCGTTCAGTCAAACCGAACGCCGGACCCGGCGGGCGCGTTTCAAAAGGCCGTATGGCCCTGGGCCGGTCCAGTGCCGGGGACGACGCCGCCCTGCGCCGCGACGCTGCCGCCTCCGCCCGCGGATTGCTGCATCTGTCGCTGCGCTTCCGCCACCGGCAGATCGTCGTCCGGCTCGAGGGCCGGATTTATTCGCCCGTTTCGCTCGTCCTTGCCGACCATGGTGGCCGCACCGTACATGCGCGTCATACCGCCCGCCATTACCGAGAGCTGCAAGAGAAGGAAATTAAAGGATTATACTTATTAAAGGATCGGTGCAATGGGTGGGCAAGCTGTTAGCTCACCTGTTCGCCCGAATCCGACGGTTCGCCGACACGGTGCAGCTCCTCCGGTATGTTTACCACGCAGCGGAAGTAATCGTAGTGCGGTGCCAGCCGGCCCGTCTCGAACACCCATCTGGAAGCAAAGGGGAGGATATGAAGGAGTGTAAGCATTGAGCTGGAGCTGGCGCAGGACGGTGGCTACTTACTTCGTCCACCAGGACACTCCGACGAGCGTGATCAGGCTCATGATCATGGCCATCGTTCGGAAGGGAAACATCTGTGTGCTGGTTTCCTCGTTGTAGCCCGGATAGTGGATCAGGGCGGGCAGTCCGAGCATGGCCTCGCCGCCCGACAGTCGCACCATGAACGCGATGATGTACGCCGCCAAGCTGCCGTATGTGTTGCAATGGTGCTTAAAGTGTACCACCATCAAAAGCTGCCATGGGATAGCAAAAGCAGGGCATTAAACATAATTTATCATGATTTGTCCAAACATGGGCAGTTAATGTCCCAACAATCGGTAGGATAATAGTCTTCTAGGAACACAACACATAAAAAATGACCATAATTTAGCATTCTGTTACAGAACATCGTGTCGGTTCGAATTACAACATCAAGAAAGAAGAATGAACCACAGCCGCCCCGCAAATGACCCATCGATTTTGGTGATATTGGACTAGCGCCAAAAGCACAAAAGCTCCTCGCATAACACTTACCTGCGGGAAGAGAATACAGTACACCAAGTCGGAACACATTGACCTGCGCATGGCGATAGTTCACGAACATGAAATCGAGAAAGAAGAACAACAAGAAAAAAAGGATAATATTGATAAATGGTTCAATCTATTCGGCTCTCGGCGGTAAAACGGTTTGCCAGTATAGACGAAGGAGGATAACGCGATTGTTCAACGTAACGCCTTCAATCGCGTCCAGGACTTGGAACCCGAAATGGTCCTTCAAGCGGGAGAAACAATATACTGAGCAGAAAATGTGCTTGAAAAATCGACCCAATTTTGTCTTCCATTAGCATTCAGCACCCTCCCATCGTCGATGCACCAGCGGCAACGGAATAGCGTTGCTAGTGCTCCACAACTAGAAGAACGCTTTTGATGCGCTACTGTCTTCACCGACAAAGTGCTGCTACCAAGCACACTAAGTGCTCCATAACAAGGTCACGTATCGCTTACAAACACTTACGGGGTACGGGAACGTTGCAGCATGCGCCTCCACCCACAAACGGGGACAATTAGCGTATCACCAAGTGTGCTTTGGCGCAGTAATCGAATGCTGTACCATCATCGGCACCAGCTCATCGAACGAACGGAAGGACTGTGGAAACACTTACCACAAGCCGTAGATCGAGGGTATGGTGAGCGCCATAATGGTGGACAGGATGCCGACGACCAGAATCGACACACGCATGACCCAGATAATTTCCATCTCCGAGGCACGCTGCCGGAAGATCAGCCGGTACACGTTGCGGGCAAACATGGAGGACGCGGACAGCACCGAGGAGTCGGCCGACGACATGACGGCGGCCGAGACGGCCCCGAGCCCAAAGAACGACACAAAGTCGGGCGTCAGGTACTGGAGCACCATCGGCAGGATCATGCTCGTTTCCTGCGTCGTCAGCGGCCACGGGCCCTTGTAGTCCGTCTCGTTCCAAGCTGCAAGAAAATGGGCGGTAAGTTATCGGCGGGTCGTTGGGTCGTTCGGTTGCACGGGGTTGGGCTTACGTGTTGCCTTGGCGATGGCACCAATCAGTACGGGCGGTATGGCCATCAGGATGCAGCCGAACGCAGCCACGTAGGAAAGGATCTGAGCGCGGCCGGCCGTTTTGCTGGAAAGTACACGCTGGAAGTAGACCTGCAAGGGAAATGGAGACCATTTACTATTCAGCACACGGGTGTGCTCCCATCGACATCGACCAACCGTACCTGCCACGGTATGCCGCCAAAGATTAGCAACAGTCCGTAGTCGAGATAGAACCAGGTGTAGCCCTCGCCGATCTCGCCGATCCAGTCGACGTCCATCGAGGACAGGCTCTTGACGTGGTCGTTGGCCCACGCGAACGGGATGCACATCCACAGCCCGATGAAGATACAGAACAGCTGTATCACGTCGGTGTACGCCACCGAGTACAGACCCCCGAACAGGGTGTAAAAGACGGCGATGCACGCCGACAGGATGACCGAGGTCTCCTGCTCCATGTCGATGATCACCGACAGGGTGGCGCCCAGGGCGGCCAGAATGCCCGCCGCCCAGAACACCTCGCCGCACAGCGCCGGGAGAAAGAGCAGCCCGCCCATCCGCTCGCCGAAGCTGTCCTGCAGCGGGTCCAGCATCGTGATGTAACCCTGCTTTCGCATCGGGTTCGCGAAAAAGATGCCCCCTGCAATGAAACGTAACCAAGCCGGCGTATTATCGTCAAGTGCTTGTGTGTGTGTGTTGTGAAGATGATGCTATCAGCCTACCAAATACTAAGCTGAGCGCGTAGCCGAACGGTGCCTGACACCAGACCAGCCCGGACGTATAGATGGCTTCCGCCGTGCCGTTGATGTAACCGCCACCGACCCAGGTCGCTGTTGGGAAAGGAGGGCAACAAAGCGGTTAGGGAATGAAATAAAGCTTGGTAATAAAACGATGGCGCACAACTTCCCACACTGTACGACGGAGAAATGTTGAGTGTGAGTGTTGTGAGCGAGCTCTATGCCGCCAAGCTCCGTATAAGGGAATTCATGACCATGAGCACGTGGAAGTTGTACGTGAGTTGATTTGTTAGAAGTTGCATTTGCTGACGTTCGACACTCCTAAGTAAGTGACTAAGTACTCCTAAGCCAGCTGAAACGTTCATCCACGTACAAACGTTATATAGTTTGTACTTCGCAAACTTACAACATGGTAAATGTACTAATAATGATTGTAGGGGTTATTTATTATTTAACATTGAGCAAATCATTTCTCAACTTTTTGTTATACCAGAATTTATACATTTTTTCATAAGTTTGTCCACATTACGCACTGAGTTTTAGGAACAAAAATGCCATGAATTAACAATAGAACTTCGAAATAATCGGCTTTTCTACCACACCTACTCACAAACGTTTTTCATTTACAAAAAGTAATTGTACCTTGGCATTTACTACCATTATTCCATTATAGATACAGAAAATAGACGATTTCACACGTCATAGTCAATTTAATAGTCTTTAAATCATCAAAAATAGTCCGTTTGGATGATTTTATCATATTTTAGAGTTTTGAATTATCTTCACAATAATGAGTTACATAAATCCCTGCCTTTTGTTGGTAAATTTATGAAAAATGCACTAAAATTCAGTTGCCCAGCAAAGTAATAAATTGTTCAAAATGCACTAGATTAGCAAGAAATTAATTAGACCCAAACTTTGTACACAAGAATGAGTAAGACGCGTTACATATCCAACAAGCTGTAATATTCAGTTGAGTTTTAAATATGTTCCGTTTGTTAAGTTAATCTCCTAGTCATAACTTGCACTCCAATAGAAAACTGACAACAAGGTGCAGACAGAAGCAAATAATTATATTATATGTTGAGTTGTGCAAAGAGGAGTGGTTTTTTGAAAGATTATGGCTATTTAAAGTAAAAATGTTTAAAAATAATTAAGTATATTATTTTTAAATATTATTTAAATATTATTATTATTAATAAGTATATTATTTTCATAATTTCAGCAAAATGCCTATTTCCACTAAAAAAACTAATGCTTATTGGTAAATTTATTCCAATAACACTAACATGAGAGTAGCTCAATTTATAATGGTTGAGGTATTTTTCTCGATCTTTGTTATTCAATTAAAAACAAAACTTGTTTATGTAATTTCTTTTCTAGTTAAGATTTTTTTTTATCGCTCTGGGACTACAGGAACTGTATTATAGCGTTTCTATTATCTTAAGAAACGCAAGCCACAAATGCTCCCATCCAAGCAAAATTAAACGTTAGATAAATGTATCGCATTACCTCCAAAATGAAAGAAACACCCGCGTAAAGCGCAACGATTTCATTTTGTTACGAAACCATTTACTGCCACCGAGCTCCAGCAGTAAATGATGCAACCTTTCCCACCACGCCAACATTATCAACATTTATCCTGCGAGAGTGATTTATTGTGCGGCACAGTTCATACTTTCGGCCCCAAAACCCAACAGTTTCTCAGCACATCGCTCCGTATTCTTGCCAGCGAACACTGTACGCACGGGTAAGACTCCATGAAACCATCTCGCGCCACCCTTTCCCCGACCCAGCCCCGCCACTTACCGGTCATGGTGAAAATACCGACAAACAGCCCAATCGAACGTCCGGCCAGCATCACTTCCTCCTCGGAATCATTTCCGGACTCCTTTTTCCTGCCCGCCCATATCCCGACCGCTAGGATCAGGATGTAGAACAGCACAATGCTGACGACACCGGCAATATTAATCATGTTGACGCGTATTCGGGATGTGCCCCGCGCTGCTGGTCGGGCTAGTGCGGACTGTTTGGTGAGTGCGGGTTGCGAGACTCGATTTAGACAGCGCCGCTGGATGTCAGCCTAATCACAAGCGCTTGATATCGCTACCACCGAGTGTGGGTCGAGCTGCTGTCCGGCGTGGGCCTACGCTTTGGACGCAAAGACGCAAATCTACCGGATTGGACAAGAACGACAAACGTCCTTGACACTGGCGAAAGTTGGTCGTGCCGGTGCTTTCGTTTGGCGGTGTTCTTTTTTATTTATGTATTTATGTTCTTCTTCCGCACACACGCGCTTCCTTTCGCACACCTTAGCTTTGACGTAACATGGCGTTTTATTATGTGTGTACGCGTTCGCTGCCGGAGACGTGTGCCGGCGGCCTGTACTTCCGGCGGTGGGTTTTTGTTTATTTATATCGCACAGTCTCGGATCGTTGTTTCGGTTCGTTCTTCAGCCAGCCACCGGTGAGCTGAAATGAAAGTGGAAATGGAAAGTTTGAAAGCTGATTAAAGGATATACTCGCATCGATGGACGTGCAATATGAAAAATAAATTAATGGAATATATAGTGAACCGTAAATTAGAACAACTCTATTTAAAAAACAACAAATAATTAGCACTTAAATTTACCGCACCCAAAACGAACCAAAAAACCACTTATACAGCTAGAACAATTACACACTTTATTTCCTAACGCAGCTAGCCTTTGTACCCTATCCAATCTAAACCGCACACGTTTGTCCTACAGCTAATCTAAGAATAATAGAAAGATCTGTGCTTTTGGATCTCTCGCACCTCGCACCCCGCACTCACTCTCTCATCTTTTCGCCTCTTCGTCGTTGCTCTTAATCCGCACTCACTCTCGCATCTTTTCGTCTCTTCGTCGTTGCTCTTATCCGCACGGCTACTCACTCTCCCTTATCTCTTCAATCCATTTGCTATGGTAGCCGGCCGAGATCTCCGCAGTCGATCTCGTTGCATCTATTGTGGTACAGTCGAGGTCGCTACAATAGATTGTAGATAGCGAGTTAAAGCCAATTATGATTACAAGACTGGTGTTATATTTGCATGGTAAACATAGTTCAAAACCATCACTGTTTCTCTGTTTGCATTAATGATTCCCTTCCTTTATCATTAATGTAAAATTAATTTATTAATGTTTGCTTCAACAATTTGCAGCAACCATCAGAGAAAGTTAAAATTCAATGTTCAACTATAAAAAGATAATGATAATTACTTCCTCTAACTTTGTGTTTATATCACCCCTTTCGAGCCTTTCGAAGACTGATGTTTGCATCAAAAAGTAGAAAAAAGTCAATTTTTCAAGGGTTTATCTGCACCTGCACTAACAAAACGTTAAATGCACGTTCAATATTAGTATCCCTTGAGTCAAGAGCCAAAATATGCCACCTCTACCAGTCGAACTCTAAACGTGATGGCCAACACGTGTGGCAACTTCGTTCCGAAGTTCGTGCAGCAGTTCGTGCGGAAGTCGTATAAGTCTGTTCCGACATCTATAACATCTTGACACTGTTAGACAACAATCAGAACATCGAAAGAAAGCCTGGACAAAAAGCTCCATATGATGCTGAAAATGAAGACCTAAGGAAAAGTCGCTACATCGCTGCAACAGGCCAAACAACGAAATAGTACCTGCGAAACATGAAAAAACTTATAAGGAAGCGAAGATTACGTCCACTGGCTTTGCATCGGCATCACGCAATGACACCAAACCTCAATGCGATCAGTTTAAGCGAATTACGACGGAATTTCGATGTGACATCCTATTCCAGCGGACCGGTTTAACGCATGTCTTCGTTCGACATTGCGAAAATTACGGATAACTGACGGAAGGCAGCTAGCAAGGCCGTAGAATTATTTTTGCAAGTTAGCTTAAATCAAATCCCGTGAAAGAAGGATCTTGCTTTGTTTGTTTCTGCAGCCAACCGAAAGGATGTTCATTGGAAACAGTCATCCTCAATGTTGGAGCCATACTAACAAATGTTACTGATTAGTTTTACTTGCATATACTACTAAAATTAAACCTTTTCGTTTACTTGCTTCATCGTGAACCTTAAATGCATATCTACCCATTTGTCGAAAAAGCAGTTCACATGAAAAAACGCAAATAAAACCTTTGTCTTACCCCCGAATCAATAAATATAAAATATTAAACAATTAGCCGCACGTCTCTTTTATCGCTCTCTTGAGACCCGCAAAGTTACAACCGACTTTACATGACGATAATTTATATTTATACACACCATGATTAAGAATGTCAGCTGCTGCTCTAACGAAATATCTTTTATTCTACAAAAACTGGACCTCACCATGTCCCTTGACTTGAGGGGTATTTACTCCAATATTGGATATTTGGTCCGTTCAAATAAATATGTCAAATTTCTCCATCAGTGCCATTAAACATGTGGTGAGTTAATGTGACTTTAAATCCATTCTACCTAATCTAGCACACACATCATCAGCGCCACCGTCACATGCACCCTTAATTGGCCCCACCGTTTTGCCGCCAACGGGCGCTCCACCAGCACACCACGCGAAGACTTTCTTAGCGCATGTATTATCGAGAAAATCGTAGCACTTTTCTGCCCTGCTTGGGTTTATTGATTTTGGATGCCTCCTTTCCCATGCCCATTGCCCCACACGAACCTTTGCAGAACGTCATCGCTATTCGTCAAGGTCTGACCACTTTTCTCAGTACGGTTCCCACATATAGCCTTCCCCTACCTGTACCACTCCTGAACCACGCTGAAAAGATTTGCATGAAGGCAGCGACAACGGCCAAAACCCACGATCATGATTTATGATACAACTTTTCAGGCATGTTTTATCATCATCTCACTCTTCCACCGCCAGGACGGCCCCCCGCACGGCTTGCACGGGAAATCCCTGCAACTGCACAAAATAGCTCTCTCCCTTTAGGGCACGCTGGATTTCAATACGCTGCTGAGGCATAATAAAACCGTTTGCTCACGATGGCATTCAAATCACCTGACTCGCGTTGGTATTTTATTGTAGTTGGTGCACGGTGGTACGGTGGCTTTGAGCGCCAATCGCGCCAATCATGTTCATGAGCTCGTATGGGCAAAGGCTGATGAAAAAGGATGCGCGAGGGAAAGAAAAAATTTATTTGCAGTCTACAGCTATGTAGAGCATACTTATGATTTTAATGATTTATAAATCAATTACAGAACCTTTTAAATTATGTATTACATTTTAAGGAGGGAGAAGGGTGCATTACATTAAGAGCACATATTGATACCACTTTCATGCAATATCCACCGAGCACAATGTGTTGAACAATTTAATTCAATCACGTCATGCAGGATTGAAGCAGTGCCAAGTGTGCAGAGAGTGGCTCTCCAATTGTTGCATACAGCATGTTGCTTTGATAAAGTGCCAACAAATAGAGTTTATTATCTTGCTAGCTAGATAGACTAGTGGATCCACTGTAATGTTTTCAACAGATTCTATTAATTGTGTAATAAACGAGGGGTAAGTAAATGGATTGCACATCACCTATATTGTTGTACTACAAATAAAGGACATTTGAAGGTCATTGAGCTATTCAACAGAGGCGCAAGGGAGAGTCTATGCGCGCATTTATTGTCATATTTTTCCTCCCTTTCACTCACACGAACGCGGCACAAACAAATTATGCCATGAAAAGCTGCTTGGCTTATCATGCAAGCATAGATAGAATCAGGACAAACAAGAACGTTAGAATATCGTTGCCTGCGAGACACCGTTCAGCTCACAATCCGTACATCTATTTGTATTCACCACCACCACCACCGCCACCACTCTCAGCATAGAAACAATTTGAAATTTAAATGAGTAAATCCTCGAAATAAGGTAATGAGCTTGTGTGCAGTGAACGCCACCCTCATCACGGCCTGCTCGCACGGCGCATAAAAGCGAGCACTCTTGAAGCGACCCATGGCGGTAGCAATTTAGTCATCAACGCCATTCCGTACCACATACCATTCCACATTAAGCTCACACAAACAAATCGAGCAGAAGAATATAAAAAAATATCCACCTTTCTGTCTCTATGGTCGACCAAAGTGCAAGCAACGTCGGCTGTGAGTGACAGGATATCACGGACCGTAATCGAAGATTATTCAATTTTAATGATTTTACCCAATTTCGAGGGCCAGTTTCAAGAGGAACGAACGAACATGCTGGCTGGTTCAGCAGGCAAGGGCGGTAGCTTCTCTCAATTCAATTTTCCATCGTATCGTACGGGTGACGTATTGCTTCTGCTGCACCGTGCTCGTGAGCTATACGTATCGAGCGGATGTTTTAACGGTATTAAATCTAGATCTTTCTTAAGCAGGAAAACATTTCCATCGGAACGACTGGGCGTCAAGCTAAGCCTTCTAATGCTCTCCGTTACGGTAAGTGATTGATTTGATCTGAAATATGAGCTTCGCATAGGATTTAATGTTTGCTAGGAGCGAGCGAAATGCTACATACATCAGATTGCATTGTTATCAGATACAGTTGAATAATGCACCGCCGACGATGGTCTCTTGCTGCTCCCACTATGTTAGCTTTGCCTCGTGAATTGTCATTCAATTGGTTTGTGTGGGCTGCAGAAGTTGCGCGTGGTTTAAACAATACGTGACTTTTAAGTACAATGTGTGCTTTGTAAGCATTATCATTGAATGGTAGTATTGTAATGCAATATGTATAAAATGCAGTACAATTTAGGTAAAAAAAAACGGGAAAGGTTATAATCAACAAATCATCACAAACAATATGATTGAACAAATTAGTATTTTCACAATACAATTTACCGTCGGCATTAAACGTCTGGACAAATGAAATGTGGACTCTTTTCAAGAACCATGCTAGCTGAACTTATTATGTTTTTTGGTACAATTGGTTTGGTGTACAATTTCATTAATGTATGGAATATGAAAACTATTTCACAAATCAAGATAAACATTTAATCACTAAATCAATTTACATTTTAGCAACTCAATAAGCATTGAATTAAAATTTCCAACAAAAAAAAGTATATTGCCATCGATTTTGAGTCCTTGTGACGCAAACATTAGGTTTAATGTGAAAATCCATTGATTAACCAGGCGCCTCCACTGGTCTGAAGCGGACTTCGTTTTTATTTAGT
Source organism: Anopheles arabiensis (assembly GCF_016920715.1). Lineage (NCBI taxonomy): Eukaryota > Metazoa > Arthropoda > Insecta > Diptera > Culicidae > Anopheles > Anopheles arabiensis. Next base: position 24,758,470 of record NC_053517.1, read on the forward strand.
TTTAATGATCTATCAAACAAATTTCTCGTACCTGAATTAAACAATAAACAGTAACATAAAATCACTGTTCAGTACAATCACTAAGCTCTTAATCATCCCTGAAAACGCCAAATAACTGACCCCTGAAAAGGCTCTTTTGGTGGTTTCGTATTGGCTCATCGCATCACATTTCCTCTCCCTGTTCACACCCTCTCTCCATTTCAGCTCCATTTTTCCACCCAAAATGCACGCACGATCAGTAATTAAGTTTTATGAGCTCTCTATTTATAGTCAAACGATGTGAGCACGCGTGTGTTTGGCGTGTCCGCAAAATGGCGGAAAACGCCGATGAAGTGATGGGGGGCGTGTAAAAGGGAGTCATGGGACCGCCACGGAGCAGGCTGGTATGGTGGCATATACAAACAACAACATTAACATCATGCCCTGTCGGTGGCTCCAGCTCAAATGGCTCCGGTGAGAGTCAAAATCTTCGCTACGAGCAAACAACCAATACACAATCGAACCAAGTTTTGCTCTCGTTCGGCAGCCCGAGCTTTTCGCGGCTGTACGGTGGATAGTGTGAGACCAGCGTGGGAAATTGTGGGTGCCATCAGGTGATGGAAAATGGCGAGCAAAAGTGAGTGAGACGCGAGTGAGCATACAAAACCTAGTTCCTAGTTATTCTCTTCCACCGCCATTAGACTTCGTGAATGTTTACCAGATGCGCGTGTGTGCGTGTGTTAAAAGAGCGATTCGTGAGGGCGGTCAGTGAATAAGAAGCTTTTTGGGAAGGGGGGGGGACGATTAACGTCAACACATGAAGGCACATGTGTATGGGATTGTGTCGCGTTAGTGTAAGTGTGTGGCGTGGAACGGTGGAACACACGAAGAAAAGACAGCGATAGACGATAGTAAAGGCAGCTACTCCTGAGCCGGTGTTTGTAGCCGAGACCCGAGGTATAAACGAGAATTAGTACACGCGCGCACATGCTGAATGCACACAATCGATAAAACGACGATGTACACATACACTTACACACACACACACCAGCTCGGGTCACGGGGTTTTACCGTTTCGGCACGTACGGGTGTAATACATCTTGTTTTCACAGAAAACTCATTTAGGCTGTGCAAATACTACTTTGTTTGTGCTTAATTGCAGCTGAGACCCATCCTGCGATAATTCGTGAACAGTGTAGAATCAACAAAAGACGTTGTATTATATCAGTCGATTGAGATAATGAAAGATAAAAACCAATAAGACTTAAGAAAACAACAAGCTACTTCTTACTGGCATCGTTGTGGGATATTTGGATTTTCCTCCCTTTGTACTAAAAGACATTAAATAAATTTTAGTTATCGGGCTTTTCCTAAAAGGCTTTTCCTAAGTTACGGTTTAAAGAAATGTTTAGAAATCCTTGTAGACTTAATAGATATTTGATTTGTATTTAATTTGTATTATTATTGAGTCATTTGAGTAGAATAGTAGTAACTTGACAACAGTTATTTTATACTTAAAATCTTATTAAATCTCCTAATTACCGAAGCAATCACTTGCTATAAATTAAACATTTTTTGGCTATTATTCAAAGCCTAAAAACCAAAATAAGCACACATGCCCTGCTTATGTATAATACTTTTATACAGCTGAATCACGTAATAAATGGAGCAGTCAGTATTTGTACTAAAAAGAAACGTACAACCCAATCACAACCATCATAATGCCAACCAAAGGGTCTATGCAGGACCTTATGCGATGAGGTGAAAAGCACACAATAGTGAGACAATGGTGAGTTGCCAGTCACTCACTGCCTGTGGGCGAAGGAATGTAAAGTAAGCGTTATGTAACGCAGCCTTCACACACACACATTCACACATACACAAACACGCACATCCTTGCTCATACTAAGAATTGTTTTTGCATAAGCTTACCTACCAGTTGGTGCGTTGGCTTGCTTTTCCGTGGTCGGATCGGGTTCGCTTCCAAACCAGTGGTACAACAAAGTGATGCACACAACACAATTATGGATGCTGCCAGAAAGCACCTTGAAGGACGCTAGACGCAGTAGGCCCAGTGATGGAAGTGCGGAAGAGAAGGAGCAAAGAAACAAGCGCAGCAGCAGTTGGATGAGATTACGCGTATTCCACACACACCAGCACAACACACGGATTGCTTTCTTAATCTGATCACTTTTCACCATACACTCTTTTCAAATATTTTCAAACAAACACACACGCCTGGAGGGAAAGGCACGTTGATATTAGGATTGGCCTCAACGAAAACCCGTCGTTCTCACCAAGTGCACCACAGCACGTAACTTTCGACAGCTGCGAATTTCGAGCTTGCGCTCCACAGTTATCGTGGCTCACCGTTTGATTTGTGGTTGGAAAACATTTTTGACAAATCTTAGTATGCCGTTTGTGTGCTGTCTTCTCACACCGCCAAAGGGATTTCGAATTCACACTGCACGAAATCACTCACTTGAATCCCCACCGTACGTACCGTAGTGGTCCTTTGGGTCACTGTGAATTCATCCTTGGCCTAAAATTCACTTAGTCACACACATGCACGGTCACTTTCTTCGCAATTGTTTCTTCCCTTTATCTAGGGCGAATGTATTGCTGGTGATGGTTTGCTTCCTTGGTGAACTGCTGCTGCTGCTGGTGCTGCTGCTGGTGCTACTGGTGCTGCTAGTGCTGAGAAGAAGCCTTGCAGAAGGGTTCGATGAATGTGCGTTTGCTTCGGGGTAAGTGTGCAAAATGTAACGTGTGCCCTTCGCGCTGTTCGCTGCAGATAGTGTCCCCACCCCGCGGAGGGTTTTTCGGGGCTAGGCAAAAAAGCACCACCACAAACACGCACACACACTCACACGCACTGGACACTGGCAGGCGATAAAGTGGCTGGCCGTGGGTTTTGCCTGCACTCTACTGTCGTCCGCACGGACAGCTATCGCCCCACCGTAGGGATGTCTTCTGAGACGGAGAATTTCTTGTTCTGAAGCGTAGCCCGCACATGTGCCCACCACCGAGATGCACCAGGATCTGTGTCTGCTGGCTGGTTTTGTTCACAGCACCTTCCTTTCTTTTTGCGTGTGTGTGCTTTTTTTCCTTCACTCACTCTCTCTCCTTGGAAGAGGTCTACTTCGAACGACCACGAACGCAACGATCCGATCCGGTAAGCATCAGAACCGATACTCGGGTCAAGCACTTTTCACACCGTGCGCTACACCGACGGAAAGCCACACACGGAAAAGCGCGCTCTCTCGGGCACTGGCTCTCTCTCTCTCCTGTTGGCACGGCGTTGGCTGAGCATTCCGTGCGTTTCGAGCGACATCATTCGCTCGCTGTGGGGACGAAAGCAGTACCCACGCTTTCTTCGCGTAAGTCTGTGTGTGTGCCAGCTGCGAGTCCTTCCATTGGGCAGCACCATGGGGTTCAAAGGCCACCAGCAGCAGAGAACAAGCTTTCCATCCATTTTCATTTCCTGTTCACCCTTCCTCCCACTACCTGTCTCTGTCACAAATGTCTCTTCGCTTCAGCTGTGTGTGATTTGTATGAATGAAATGGTGCTGATTCGTGCGCACCCACACCTTTTACCGAGAACACTCTCTCGAACACACACACATGTACACGTACCTAATGCACACCGCCATATTTATGTGACACACGCACAGATAATTTCGAACGAGAAACTGAGCACAGGCGACAACCAAAAGGGACCCCAACATCGTGCGAGCAACGTCAAATGGAAGGAAACGCCATGCCTGCTACGTTCGGCTAACAGCGCCTGCACTCTATAATCTTCGTCTTTGCTGACGTAAGCACATACGTCCCCACATGCACGCACACACACAAAGAAAGCACTAGCGACACACGTGAAATTGTGAAACAAACAAAAAAAAGCATGCAAGCAATCTAGCTCTAACGAAACTAGCTCTACGCAAAAATAGTAAAGAAAAACTTTCACTTAGAGCATAGAACCACGCGATGGTCGTTATGTAACAGTGCGGGATATGAATAGGAACAAGCAGGATGTTTTGTCAACGCTATTTATGTCAATTAACTGGTAATACATACAAATGTTTTGTTTTTCTGTGGAAATAACGGATTAAGAATGCAGTTTTGCTTGCCCAGAACACCTAGCAATCAAACGCACAAAGCTCACTCACTGCTGCGACCAGAACGAGAATAGCTGGACACGGTAACGGAACTAATGCCGGCGTGAATATTGTAACCATGACACAAGCCAATGCACTCGAGCATGGAGCATGGCAGAACAAACGAAGGTAAACAGAAGACGAAACGGAACGTGTTTTTTTACAGTCATACAATCGATTGTTTGCTCCCGCCACCGCCGCTTGCATGGAGCGCGCGCTTGTTACAGAACATTAAGCAGGGAGCTTTTGTGGTCGAGCTTTCTACATTGATGACGTCAAGCCGAGGAATGAACTGTAATGTTCTGAGCTGGTAAAAAAATTGGTTAAATGGTTGAACTGGAATGTTTGAAACAGGAATGGAACAACTTTTTTGGGCGATACTTAGTTACAAACACAAAAGCAAGATTGGTTATGGAGGCGCATGGTTGTTTAACGTATTTTTTTATTTGAATTTCATAGCTTTTTACGCCAGTATAAGACGTAATTACGTTAAATCTTTTTCATTTCACGGTATTTTATTTAATGCAAAGTGATAAGCTTCATTTTATTCCACAGGAGCTGATGCGTTCGTAAAAGCACCATGCAACTCCTCTCGAACGACTGTTCATTCGTTCACATGTTTTGATTTGGCTCAACCACTGACGATGGGCAAGTCCTGCTGTCCTGTCTACCTATGGCAGATCTGACCCTGATTGATCTGAGTAATAAATGGTTTAATGAAGTCATGCCGCACTTGCGATGAACAACATAGGAGTTGATGAGAAATGAATGATGGATCCCAAGCGCCACAGATTAAGCTTAAACGACTGGAAAATTGAATATCCATAGAAAAAAATGAAAGCTCCACAGCTTCATTGGTTTGATCAATAGATGGCGTATTACGTATTACATCATTATATTGCTATCCTTTTCTTGCAATGTGTTTCGACGAGAGATGGGTTCTGCGGATCGCACCCACGGTTCCGCTCCGGTTCCGGCAAGTATGATTCCGATTCTGATTCCAGAGAGAAGGAATCGCTAGTTCCAACAGAATCGTCCGGAATCTGCCGGAATCGTCCGGAATCGTCGGAATCGTCCGGAATCGTCGGAATCGCCAGGGATCGTCTGGAATCGTCCGGAATCTGCCGGAATCGTCCGGAATCGTCTAAAATCGTCTGGAATCGTCGGACAATCGGAATCGACCGGAATCGGCGGAACAGTCGGAATCGACCGGAATCGGCTGGAATCGCCCGGGATCGACCGGAATCGTCCGGAATCGTCGGAATAGTCGGAATAGTCGGAATTCCATTTCATTTCATGTCATTTGTTCAGTGCATAACCTAATACAAATATCCATAGAAATCCGGATATTCGGACGGTTCCAACGACTCCGCACGATTCCAACGATTCCGACGATTCCAGACGATTCCGGACGATTCCGGGCGGTTCCGGCTTGTCGGATTGAACCTACCCTTCGGAACTGGGTCCGAAATTTGTTGGAATCGTCTGGACCCAGTTCCGCTTTTTTGCGCGTTTTGCCCAACTCTAGTTTCGGCAAGTTTCATCTTATCATGACCTATATAGCCTTCTAACTTTCCCAGCAAAAATCTATATTAATGGTCGTGTGGTCAGATACGTGTGTACCGACACCAACGACCATTACTCAAATCTCACTTGCTTCAGTGCTGGTGGTTTTCATTGGAGTTTAGTATTTAAACAATCGTATCGCCGTTCTAGTTCTAGCGATGCATAACTTCAATGCGAAACCATACAACAGTACAGAGGAAATGAGAAAGCTCTCCTCCAAGCGAGGAAGCTCAACTGGTTGGGTGGGTATCCCACACCACAAACAGATGGCGCCACCAGCTTTTTTGCTATTTTTAGAATGCATGAGTCGTTTGCCGTCTGCTAAACGAAGTCTTTCTATATTCCGTTTAGGTAGAGAACTTGAGTCGTTTAGAAGCCGTTTAGTGGTCGTTTAGTGGATTTGTGGCACTTGTGACGGGTACCAACTACGTCGACCATTACTCAATTCACACTGATTTGTGAACTGGTGATTGTCATTGAAGTTTATTATTTAAACAATTGTTACGCCATTCTAGTTCTAGCAATGCATAACTTCAATGCGAAACCATACAACAGTACAGAGCAAAGGCGAAAGCTATCAAAGCGAGGAAAGCTCCACTAGTTAGCTAATCCACCAACAGATGGCGCCATTAGCTTTTTGATATTTTTTTTTTTTTGAATGCGCGAGTAGTTTATCGCCTGCTAAACGAAGACTTTTTAAATTCCTTTTAGGCTGAGAGCTTCAGTCGTATAGACCACATTGAGCGGTCGTTTCGTGGATTTCTGGTACATGGATAGGATATACTCTGTCAAAGTGTTTGTCTCTCAGATTTTAATACCATAGCCCATAGAACCGTTTGGTCGAATTGAGAAATTTCAATTTGCTCTCGCCAACTTCACCTTATCATATTCTTACACCTACAAACACAAGTCTAGGTAACGCATAAGTTGAAAGTTTACTGTAAAAGCGTGACATGTCTTTGTATGCATCTTGGACGAGTTTTGCTCCTTGGGTACCAGCTGTCAGCTGCGTCAAGCGCGTCAAATTTGACAGCTTTCATGTTGCAGAATTATTTTGTAAAAAAAATCCACTTGGAAATGAACTCTTCCAAGATTTTCGACGAAAAATAGTGAAAAACTCATTCCTTGAGGCGTGTAAGAAGTTTGTGAGAATCAAACACCTTAAAACGAAGCATAGCGACGTAAGGTAATGAACAAATAAGCTCGCGCTGTGTATCCTTTGCCACTGTTTGTGCTGCGCTGTACTATTCAGTGAGCTATTGCGCGTGTGTGTGTTTGTGCTACACTCGGTGTGTATGTGCGTATGTGTAGAATCAAAAAGTAAAATTATGACAGCTACTGCAGGGGGCATCAGCACTGGTCTGCTGCATTCCGGTTGTTAGATTTTGGGCGAACAGAAAATAAAGTGTGCAGTGAGGAACAACCACAACCACACCGAACAATAGAAACCTCTCCCTGCGGCTGTGAATTACGGTACGGTGTCGGCAAAGGTCGGCCAACAGACGCGAGAGCGAAAGCAACCGGCCACTGCAAAAAGGGCGACAACGAGAGCAACACTGTCTCTGACACGGCCGTGTCTGCGCCAGAGCTAGCAAGTAAGTAAATTGTCCTTTTTGCATCTCCAACCAACGCGCTGGAACGCTTCCAGAAGGACGGAACCGCAACGACCAGTTGCGCACGTCCGCACGTAGTCCAACGTTCCCTCCCGCCGTCCTCGCCCTTTGTTTGCAAGAAGTGGGCGCTGTCCTTGTTTCTCTCGAGGGCAAATGTTTTTCCCACCTTGGAATCGGCATGTCCCACGCATGTCGACCTCCCCCCGGTTTGCGTGTCCTGTGGAGGTGGCGCCACACTTGTGCCTCTCGAATACCGTATGGCAAGCGGGTTCTGCTGTTGTTGTTGGGTCGAAAACTTGACACACCCTCAATCCAACACTCCACCCACCAGCACGCCCGTGTCCGTGTCCGTACGTACGTCTCTCGGCGTTTTACACTACTTCCCCCCCCTCCGTTGTACAATGCGGCAGAAAATGTGACCGCAGTGTGGGTCGCGCTAATGCGACACAATTCCGGGTGCTGCGAATGTCGCAGCATCTTTTTCAATGTTTACCTTGCCCCCCTCCCCTCGTATGGGCGCCCTCGTTGTCACGAGCGATTTCGTGTCGTTCGATCACAGCAATCCAATTTGCAAGGTGTCTTGTGACCGATGGCAGCACACGCACATGCGGTTTTGCATGTGTTGTGCAAACTTGGCCCTGTTTTATTCCCCCGATGCGGAGTAATCCATCCACTTGGAACTGCACGCCAAATTAGCTTCAGCGCACTTTTTTTTTTTAATTTCTCACGAATCATTTAATTTGCCTTCCACGCCCATGTGTGCATAACATTACCTCCGCGCCACACACATGCAGCGCAGCAGACTGTTTTGCCTACCCATAGTGCTTCTGTACCGAAAGCGAAAGATAAGCAAACCGATGGCGTTTCGATAAGTTACCTACTGCGAAGATAAGGCACGGCAGGCAAACAATTGATACCGGCATTTTGTTGAACCCGTTAGTGCGATTGCTTTTAAAAATGCTTCAAAATGTCGATGTGTTTTACTCACACTCATTTTCTTCTATTTTTTTCTTGCTTGCAGGGCAACGGCAGCGCTGACGGTAAAGCTATCTCGTAACAAACCATCCCGAAGTGACCAATCGCACAGAAAACAGGACAATGGGCGACAGCAATACGGCAGCAAAGCATCAGGGCAGCAGCACGGACGGTGGTGGTGGTGCCGCTGCAGGCGCCAGTCACCTGATGCCGGGCGGGGCAGCAGGCGGAGCGGGTGGGCTTGCCGGTGGGCTGCAGCACGAGGGCAGCACGGAAGACATCGAGCGGCAGCTGGAGGCACTGGATCAGGAAAGTGATTCCGATTCGGAATCGCTCGAGGAGCTGGACGCGTGCGAAAATATCGAAGTCGTCAATCCGGACCGGACGGCGGCGGACCATTCGGATCCCGCCCTGGACGTTACCATCCGCTACACGATCTGCCTGTTCTGCAAGAAGCCGTTCCAGCTGAAGAAGGAGCTGAAGAAGCACCTGTTCGAGCACATGAAGAACCTGAAGCCGATGAAGGAGAAGAAGATCGTGGAGAAAAAGTTCAAATGTCACAAGTGCTTCAAAACGTACACAGAGAAGGCCCGGGCCGAGAAGCACATGACCAAGTGCAAGAAGGTGTCGAAGCTGCTGCTCGACATGAGCAATGCCGGGGACGGGCGGATACTGGGCGGCACCGAGTACGATGCCGCGATCGCGGAGAAAAGCGCCAAGAGCAGCATGAAGAGCGGTGGCAAGTTCCGCGAGCCTACCTCACCGCGCTCGCTCGTCTTCGATCCGGACATGGCGGACAGTGACGAGCGCTGGGCCTCGACGGCGGTGCGGGTACCGTCCGACGAACGAAGGGAGCGCAACCAGGTGGTGCACTTCGACGAGCGAACAACCAAGGGTGGTGGCGGTGGTCCGGGCAGCTCGGACGAATCGCCCACCTCGCCCGGTACCGGCGGACACTTTCAGAAGTGCTCGTAGAGTCCGACGCATCCCGCAGCCGAAACGCGCGGCTAACCGTAAAGCACGGCGGTAAAGTTGATCCCGATGCATCCGGCCACTCGGTGCATCGCGGGCACCACACGTACATCGGGCGGCTTGACCGACGGATGTAATGTGCTAACAACAGCCTGTGTTTCTTCGTGTTCCTTAGTTACATTTTGTTTCGTTCTTTACTTCATATGTATGTGTGAGTGAGTGTGTGTGTTTGTGCACATACCCGGCACATAATACACTCGCGCGACGGGTGCTCGGGGTAATTTGTGCGTATTTTAAATTGCTCACCATTGACATTGACCCATCCAGCACTGATCCCTCGTATTGGGGGAAGCATATACAACACTAAATTCTGCATTCTGCTCATATTGTTTCGTTCCCTTTACCCCCGTGTGTGTGTGTGTGAGTCTGTGTGTGTTGCGTGCAGCGATGAGTGTAAAGATATATTATTTCTGGTGCTAAACATTTTACCAACCTGGGCATGCCATGGGTAACGATGGTGAGACTTTGACGTGTTTCTCAGATGATTCAAATATCCCTTCACCATACCACCCGTACCATTAGTACATCTCGTTGAAATGTCATACCTTAAAGTACGCTTTAAGCAGCTCGCATGTGGTCGCTTTTATCCCAGTTTTGTCTCCCCCACCCCATTTAGTTTGCTATCTGTATTACTGTATTACTGTAAACCCCCCTCCCCCCTATCCGACCAACGCAACGTAACGAAAAGGAATGCCAAACAAGCACAACAAAGTGCGATACAAGTCGTACGCTTACATTTTTACGTGGTTTAAACCGGGAACGGGCGATGAAGAGAAGAGTAAGGCAAAAACAAACAAAAAAAAAACGACATCCATTCTAATTATTATTACAGCCGTAACTTATTTACGCGTAGCAACACATTACACAAAAACACATACACGCGCACCACAAAAGAAGCAAGCAAATGAGTAAACTCGTTTACGAATGATGATAAAACAAAGGGAAAAGAAAAGAAAATGAAACAAATTACACACCAACACACATACATACTACGCAAACAGTAACAGTTAGTATACATATTAATATAATCATTATTTAAAAGTTAAGCATTGTGATACTTGCCACATACGTTTAATTAAATTCTACTCCCCCTCCCCGCAAAACATACCCAACATAACGTACCATTCGTTGTATATAGTTATACTTGTATGAATATTAATGCCTGTGCTCTATTGATAATAATGTGTATTATATCCTCTATCGCTTCTTGTACCAGTGTACCCGTTCCTTCCCGCTACTCTCCACCCGGGTTCAATGTGTGTACCAGCGTATGAATGAGTCATCCGTTTATCATTTTGATATCGCAGATTATTTAAACTGCTCCTATCATCATCATCATCATCATTATCACACTCAAACACCCCGCTGGATAACGATGAAGAAGGGTACGGAATTTGCGTATTATTCATCCTCCATTGGTGACGGTATCGTTAGTCATTTGGACAAATTTACCTGTTTTTGTATTACCACAACTTTACTAGGATTTCCCCGTAAAAGTGTCCACAGCTCACGGCCTCGTTTTAAGCGTGTAAACACAGTTAAGTGATACTTTGCATTGCTTTTGTCCCGTGCAAAGAAGCGTTCAATATTCCCCACTACTCTATGGCTCCATTATTCATTCACATTTTATCACTCACACAAGTCGGATATTTTGTCACAATGTCCAAAATAATGGACACAATGAAAATCCCTTGCTTATGTTTGTGCGCCCCAGCCACCTGCCTCGCCCGCCTGCCCTCTCCACGCCGTGTATCATTAGAAATGGCAATCAGTAATAAAGGGGCGGGAGGCGGGAGTTAGGTAAGGTTGAAGTGAGCAAAAATGCTTACCTTCTTACTAGTCGTATAATGTGTTGTGTGTGTGTGTTGCATTGGTGGTATTAGGACGGTATCGAAATCAAACGTTAGTTTATAGAGTGGTAGAGAAAGGCGAATGTAAGCATGGAATTGAAACGCCCCCGCGGAAGATGTGCATGTGCATGCAATTTGCGTTATTCAGGACCGACAGATGGCCAATAGATGTCGTTTGCACAAAACGCGACGGTTCAGTGTTACGGCGAAGGTTGGCAAAACCACGCGCTTCGAACAATCATTGCGAGGAAGAAGTGAAATTGAACAACAATCTCGAATTTTGTGCTCGGAATTCATCTCAAGCTCTAAGAGAAGCCACATGCGCAAGCAAGTGTGTGAAACCATCTTTTTAATTCAAAACGAAGTAAAAATCGTTACACATACACACAATCAAGAAGAGAAGAGCACGAACTTTGATCGAATAGGCTCCCGCGCGACACGCGAATAATGACTAAACAATAATAATAATTATAATAATTATAACAAATATATACTGTTGAATATACCAATTTATCCTTTTCCTTTTCCACTTCGATCAATCTAACGAAATATCACGCTGTGTGTGTGTGTCTGTTTGAAGAGGAGAAATATCACGACGCCGCGGGCCATAGCAAACTATCACGAAAGTTAAATAAAAGACTTAACAAACTTGCTTAGGAGAAGGCTGATAAGCAAGAGAGGATGGTAAAAATTTAAAAAGTAAACGCATCTACAATCATTCTACGGCGAGGGATGTGAAACAATTAGGCGCAAAACGTGTGTTTGTTACTGTGTTTGGTTGAATATAGTACAACGGCATCACTTCACCTCTCCCACACACCACAGCATTGTATGTGTGTGTGTGTGTGTATGTGTGTCGAAAGAAGGTATGTGTGCGTGTGTCTAATTGTATGTGTGTGTGCATGTTTAATGGATGTCTAAATTGTCGGATTAGATGCTAAAGCCCCTTTTCAAATTAACGTGTAAAGATAAGGCAAATTAGAACCGGCCATGTGAGAAGAGCGTTGAATGGCAATGGGTCGACACTGGAAACAAACGTATTTTGGCAAATTTTGTGCTATTTATTTGTTAACACACAAAAAAAACCCGCCCCTCTAACTAGTGATGGGTAGCAGTTCCGTAGTAGCAGAACGAATCTACTAGCTCCTAGTAGCTGAAAGGCCAAAGAAAGCAGTCTCTTGTATATCTGCGCCCTCGTAGAGATCCCCTGTCCTTGGAAAGAATTCGAGAAAGTTTTCCATTGTATTAGATTTTTTTTCTTATTTTCAAAGTCTCTGCTTGTGAAGGATTTCTTTAGTACATCAAATACGAAAGAAAGTACTGACTTGTCGGATGAAATAGGAACGAAGTGGCAACGGGGTTAGTGTATTAGAGTGTATAGGTTTATACCTAACGTATTAAGAAAAGCAGGACGTAACCCTCTATCTAATAAGATAACGAATCTGCCCTAGTATGTATCTGTATTAGTGAGTATGAATATATCCCTAAAAGCATGGCTCAATGAATGATTGTATGTTTCTTCCAATTTATTCATTTCTAACATGCGATCTCCTCTATAGAAACTTTTGCTCGAATTTCTTTCTATTTTCTCCAACTATGTTTTCATCTAACGTCCGTTGTTGTTATATGTGCATGGGGTGCGTTGTGTGTGTGTGTGGCAGCTAATAAGTGAAAGAATAACAAAAAAAATAATGCAAACCGATCGAAAGTTGTTGTTATGATGCCAGAAGTAGTGGAAGGAAAGAAAGTAAGACAAGTGGAAGCAAAATAAGTAAATGTTGAATCAGGAAACTAGCAAAACGAGGAGAGATAAAGAGAGAGAACATAAACATAAAAAGGAAAGAGGAAAAATCTAAACATGATATGCTGCAAAGAAGGAAGTGCAGACAGAACTGGAACATTGCAAACGGAAAAGCAAAACATACAGTGGCTTTTGATACGAATAAAAAAATGACTAAAAATATAGTACAGAATGTAGAGGAAGAGATGAAAAAACAAAAATTAAAAAAAAAACAGAGAAAAAGACAGAATAAGCGACAAATATATACATACACTACGTAATATATCAACATACACCATTGAGTTTTGTACATGTGTTGTGTGCATGTGTGCTAAAAAAGGGAAACAATATTTCCCGCTCGCTCGCGGAGATAAGCATGGATATGGTAAATGGAAAAAAATCTCGTAAAAAGAGTTAAATCGGTTGAGGAGTTTATGACACTACTGTTGACAATGATTTTGAAAAGAGAATAAACGAAGTGAATAAGTGAAGCAGGGAAAATAACATAAGAAAATAATACCAAGCAGACGCACATGCACTAACAGCAAACCTACCAATAAAGAAATCAGTAAAAAAAAAACGAAAGACTCAGAGTAATAAACGCAAATCAATATTCAAACCGCACGTGTGTATATTTAATTAAAAAGTGAAAATAATTTTAAAAAAAATCTCATAATTTCAATGAAAAATGATCCTTCTCGAACGTAGAATGGAAAACGACACATGGCAACTACTTCACAACACACAGCCTGCTTTGGTAAATTAATTTTCCTGAAGAACACACCTGGAACACCAAAAACACTTGAAGAAAAGAACATTTCAATCTAAGTAGCCATAACAGAGTGTGAGTGTACTGAGAGGAACGTCCTACGATTATAACAAAAGACAGACAACGAACGCGTACTAAATTATTCACAAAATGAAAACGAAATTTCCCTGCGATGACAATGCCCACGCCGAGGTACGTAAGCGAGTTCCATTTTGGGACACAGTAGTAACCACCGCCTTCGTCCATCCCTGCGCAGCACGCTCGTTTGCTAGCCGTTTGGAAGAGTTGCGAATACATACGGTGCCAGCTAGAGCCGGTCGCAGAAAAGCTACGGCTACAGTTCCAGCAGCAAGATTCCTGCCATTCCGGCACGATACCGGTGTACCTGTTTGCCAACATCCTTGCCTGCCACCTGGGAGAAGCTGTGAGCAAGGAGTCGGTTTGTCAAATTGCCGAATACTTTAGCGCCACTGCTGGCCGCACGTCGTACGATCAGTTTTGCGATGTCCTGTTCGGCAAAGAGAAGGGCACCCTCCCGCCCTATGATGGTGATGTTCGCGACCATCCAGCCGATCGCTTGTCCGTGTACGAACATCGCAAGCTGGCGCTGATGCTGATGTCGATCGCGAAAGCGTTGCGCTATCGGGAGCACGTGCTAACGCCCTACTTCGAGGACTACTCGCTGACGACCAACACGGCACCGTACTGCACGGTACGGTATGCGACACGCGTGCTTTACTTTTTGGGAGTAACGCTCGCCAAGCCGGACACCGTTCTGCTCGTAAAGCGCTTCTCGACCAATGGGCATAATTTCAACTACAAAGCATTTATCGACGAGATCGATCAGCTGGTTCGCTATCTGGATGCGCACGACGGTGCACTCGACCGGGAGAAGGATGATGCGGCAGTACCGCCGAAAATCATACACACCCACCTGCCCAAGGTGGATCGTACGGAGATTGGTACCGTACCGTTGGCCACCCTGCTGGGTAAGCGTTTCGCTTTTCATCCCTGTTTGGATGCGGCCCGGCGGGACTACGGGCTGGAGGAGCTGCTCCTGCGCATACAGCGACACATTTGGAATGGGTCGATCGGTGCGAAGGACTTTTTCCAACCGTACGATCCGCAGCGCTGTGGATGGATGGCCAAGAGCACCTTTATCCGCTGCCTGGACGTGATAGGACTTTCGCCCCTCGATCGGTTGCCGTTGAATGAGCGGGAAATTAAGCAGCTTTGCAAACGATATGCTGACCCGAAAGATCCTTGCAAAGTGCACTGGACGGCTTTTGTGGACGAAATGGACCGGGTGTTTACGGAGAAGCATCTGGACAAGGGAGGGTTTAAGCAGATCGAAAGTCCTCCACAGGCGGTGAAGAATTTACTCCATCCTGGGAAGGAAGAACTGTCCGAGGACGCACTCCACGATGCTGAGCGGATTGTACGTGAGCTGAAGCGCAAAATCGCCTGCAAAAGCATATTGATCGAGCCACCGTTCCAAGATTTCGATACGCATCGTAACGGTCACGTTAGCTTCAGCCAAGCTCGGGAAGTGTTTTCCATGTGTGCCGTACATCTGGAGGAGCGGGAAGCTTTCCTGCTGGAAAAGCTTTACGGTGATGCATTAGGCTTTGATTACAATCAATTCCTAAAGGATGTTGGAGTGACGGTTCCAGCCGATGAGAACAGCACACTTCCGTATCGAAAAATTATCGAAATGATCAACAAAGACCAAACGACACCGGCAGAACCGATGCCCTGGGAGCCAGATATCGTTCGAGTGCTGGCAAAGGTGAAGGCCCAAACCGTACGGCGCCGGTTACGGTTGGTAGATTTTATGGAAGGATTTGATCCGCTAAACCACCACCGTATCAGTGAGGAGCAGTTCTGCCGAGGCTTGTCAACGGCCAGCGTTCAGCTGACTCCGAACGAGATGCAGCTGCTGTGCGAGCTGTTCCGCACACCCACCTGCCAGACGGTGGACTACAGGCGGTTCTGTGATACCGTTGCCGAAGTCGACTATCAACCGTACCTGGAGCGAGCACCGCTGCTAGTACCGTGCAGCCATTTTCCGGCCGACGAACAGCCGGTCAATTTTCTTAACTTCCACGAGCGAACCATCCTGTCCAAGGTGCTGCAGAAGCTCGCCCGCCATGCGGACATTGTGTCGAATTTGGGCTCGCTGCTGGAAGATTTCGACCGGCAGCAGATCGGACACGTGGGCCGAAACCAGTTGCTGCGCGCGTTCGCAACGCGCGACCTGCACACGCGCATCTCGAGCCGCGAGTTTGAGACGCTGTGCAAGTATTTTGCGGTGGAAGTTGGTAAGCGCAAAGGACGATTTAGTTTGGTTAGTAGATATGATATAAAGGAGAATTGTCCTTCTTTTCCCTGCCCACAGGCTATCGACAGGAAGTGAACTACCGTGCACTGCTGGACGCGTTGGATTATTTGTACGAAAATCGAGAAGTTCATCCATTTTAAGCACAATTTATTCTGTCAAATGAAGATTGTTATATCTGCAGGATGTATGGAATGCATTTTTATTAGAAAATCACAAATTATCGTTCGATTTCCTTGTAACGGCTTTTTTAAATCGCACCCGCTTCCCAACTGCAAACGTCACTGCCCAACTGTCAAATTGTACAGCTGTCAGCGAAATGTTTTTCTGCCGTCGTAATCGCTTATGTCAGATCGGTTCCCCGCCCCTCGCTGTGCTGCGAACACTTTTTCCCCCCTCTCTCAGCGCGACAGCGGAGTTCGTATCAGGTGCTGTGTGGTACTTTCTGCCAGAGTCGGACCAAAAAAAGAGGCCCCAACATACCAGAGGCTTCCCCCGGAGCAGAGCGCTCGCCGTGTGACACACAAGTCGACAAAGTAACGCAGCATCATGTATCGCTTGCTGGTGCAGAAGGCGCTCGCGAACAATTCGAAAGTACGTATCGAGCGGAGTGTGACCGGGTCAGGATTTTGCAGGATGGGATGGATGCGAAAAAAGAGCGTGTTATGTCATAATACGCGGGCGGACTGCACCGTGCCCGTGCTATCGTGTCGGTGCAGTTGCAACCCGTCGCCGTGGCGAGAGAGAGAGTGTTGTTTCATTCCACCGTCATTTGCACCATTTTTAGCTAATCGCCTAAATTCGGTATCCTCGTCCAATGGTTGTGTGGTTTGCAATGCATCCGGCGCACACCAGTATACCAGTGCGCTTTTGACGTGTGCTGCGAGAATGTGTTTATTTTTGTGGTCCCGAAAGAGCGTGATCTAATCTCGGCGATGCTTCTTTTCTTTTAGCGACCGTCCGCCCAGCTGTTCGCCGCCAGCCGATCGTACAGCGGAAGCGCACGAGGTTCCAACCTGCCCCCGCTGCAGGAGGCAGGATTCGGAAAGGTGCTAGTGGTGCTCTCCCCAATCCTTATTGGTGGAGGCGTCGTAACGTACGCCAAGTGAGTGTGCAGCTGATGTGCAGCTGATAAGATAAACTGCCAGAGAGGGACCTGCCAGGTTCTAATCGCTGATCGTGATGATATTGTGCGTTTTTCAGGTACGATAATGAGTTCCGCAAAACGTTAATTACGAATGTTCCCGCGCTGGAACCGGTGCTGAAGACGCTGCTGCAGGAGACGAACCCTCTGGACGAGGTGTCCAAAAAGATGGACGATATTAGCAAGACCATCGGCGAGTACACTTCCACCATCACCGGCTTCTTCGGTGGCGGTGAGGAGGAAAAGAAGCAGGAGAAAAGTAAGACCGATTTTTTTTTTACTTTGATGCGTTTGATTCCTGGACAGGTAAACACAAACTTATTTTACCCTTTTCAGAACCTGATTTACCGCCGATCACCCGCGCTAAGTCAGTTCACGTACCGGTACCGTCACCTCCCCTTCCGAAACCGGAGCCCATCAACCTCTCCGACAAGGTACCTGAGCAGCCGAAGAAGAAGCCGGAAGCTGCCCCACCAAAGGTGACGACCGCGACGGCTACCAAAGCTGCGGCCGCTGCCACAGCAGCTGCTCCAGCTAAGAGCGCACCGGCAGCACCATCGAAGCCAGTTCCTCTGGCATCTAGCGGCGAAACCGTACCGAAATCCATCAGCGACCTTGAGCAGCAGGTGGAGGTGGCCGCTACGATCGCCATCAAAGAGTACGGGCACGCGGTCGACGTGCTGAAGTCGTACACGAACGAGGTGCGCAAGGTGGTGGACGAGTCGGTCGATAAGCTGGACTCGTCCAGCTGGACCACGCTGCGCAATCGCACGAGTGCGCGCGACACCGCGCTGCAGGCCGCGGAAGATGCGGCCGACAAGGCGAGGGGCAACATCGAGAAGCTGCACGCGTTGCTGAACAGTCGCGAGATCAAGTGCTCGGACGAGCTGAAGGACAAGGCGAGACAGAACATTGCCGCCTACCTGGACCATCTGAAGAAGGCCAAGGAGGAGGTGTATGCGGCGCGCGATCTCGCCTCGCTCGGCGAAAAGTACTGGAAGCGGGTGGAGTCGGCCCGCAACTACTTCGTGGAGGAGATGGAATCGCTCTTCCCGGGCATTAATCTGGCGGAGCGCAAGCTGAACCTTTCCAAGGACGAGCTGGACCTGTTCATCCTGCACGCGTATACGCAGGTGATTGCGCACCAGAAGGAGCTGCAAAAGCTGCAGATCGAGGGCGACCAGAATCTGCGCCGTGCGCTCGAGGCGGTGCGCGGTTCGGACCAGAGCGAGGAGGTAAAGGCACGCCTGGAGTACGAGATTGCCAAGGAGAAGCGCCAGCTGAACCTGCTCAACCAGAAGAAGCTGCTGCTTACGCGGGCCGAGCTGGAGCAGCAGATGCGCGAGCAGCTGAAGCGCCAGACGGAGGCACACGTGGACCATCTGAAGGATGCGCTGACGCAGAAGGAGCTGGAGATGAAGCGAAAGTTCCAGCGCGAGCTGGATGAGAAGATTACCACGGAACAGGCAAGCTACAAGCTGCAGCTCGCGGCAATGCTGGGCAAGCTGAAGGGCATTCACAACGCACTGGTCGGTAAGTAGTGGTTTTTTGGTGGAGTTTTCTAACAATCGGATAGCCACGATGAGAGATTGTGCTTTTCCCGAGTGAGAGCGTGTGTGTCTGTGGTCGCTAACAGTATGCCGTGTTCTTTGCTCTTCTTTCCCGCACCACATGCCACACTCATGTTTACTGTGTATGGATGCGCACCATCCACCACCCCTGACTCATTCCATTGACTCATTCATACGCGTGTGTATGTGTGTCATCATTAACTGCTTTAAACTGTGTGGCTAACGAGGATAGAGATTGATACCGAAATGAAAGGTACTTGCTCATAATTTAACCGATTGTAGTTAAGAAAGTAATATGCATGCGTAACACTCTTACTAAATCTTTATGTTTGTGTCTTGCCCTTATTTCTGCATGGAAAAGCCCTTTTCCGGTTCAGTTACTAATACATTTTACCTATTTACCGTTTCCCCCAGAGCATGCTGACGCGGAGAAAAGCGCACACCAAGCGCAAGCCCTATGGGGAGCCTGCCAGTCCCTGTGGTCGTCGATCCGTAGCGGCCAGCCCGGCAAATCGTGGCGCGATCAGCTGCGCCCGCTGAAGGACGAAATAGCCGCCGTAGCCCGGTCGGCCGAAGGGGACGAGCTGGTGACCGTGGTGCTGAAGGGTCTGCCCGAAACGGCCGTCAAGCGTGGCGTCTACCCGGAGGATGCGCTCCGCGAACGCTTCCTCAAGGTGGAGGAAGTGTCCCGCCGGTTGGCCCTCGTCCCGGCCGAGGGTGCCCGGTTGCCGATGTACGTGCTTTCCTACCTGCAGGCCGCCCTGATCGCTCGCCCCGACAAGCCCATCTCGCAGGACGAGCTCGAGAACAAACCGTTCGACTTTAGCAAGCTGGACACGTACGACATCCTGAACCGCGCCCGGTACTGGCTCGATCGGGGCGACCTGGTCAAGACGGTCCAGTACGTCAATCTGCTGCAGGGGGCGCCGCGCAAAGCCGCACTAGATTGGCTGAACGAAGCGCGCCTGCTGCTAGAGACGCAACAAGCTGCCAGCACGCTGATGGCGCATGCCGCCGCCAGCGGTGTCCGATTCCTGTGAGGCGATTCGATTTTGTATTAATTGTGTACTTGGTCTGGCTAAACGAGCGCAACGGAAAATGCCACAAAATTGTCACACATCCAGCCGACCGGCAATGTGTGGACTTGTGTATCGTAACAGCAATAGTTAGATGCCGAATACAAGGGTCAGTTGTGTTTGTGTTGTCTTTTTCGCTCTAGTTTGGCGGCGCGCGGGTAGCGGTGGGTAGCTCGGGTTCGTGCGGAGAGGCATCATTTGCAAAAGAAGAAAAAAAAACATCCATTCGGGTAAAGAAATGACTATAAGCGAGGCAAAAAGTATTGTTAGCGATTCCTTTTTCGCCTTCCCTACTTCGTAGCGCGATTCCTAGTTTGATTTTATTGTTATTTCACGCCGCATTGATTAATTTATAGAACCGTACTGTCGTTTCAGGATGGTGAGGATTGTAAACGCACGATACGAGCAGATGGGCTAAAAGATCGTATGAACAGAACAAGTAGAATAAAATAAAATCAGTCATTTCACATGGAGCATGAAGGGGCCCGCAATTGATCGGATGATGAGAAAATACTAACGTGTTGAAAAATATTTAAACTGGGGTCAGCAGCAGCTCTCGTCCACTGTGCACCGATGTGCTGTGGAAATGCTGTCAAACGCACAGCATGCTAGGCTCTGTCATCACAAAGCATTGCGTTGGCAAGAACTTGTTGATCGTGGTGCTGCCGCCTTTCGTCGCACGGTTCTGTGATATTTTCATTACCTTTTTGTTCCCATAATTCCAGTGATATTCGTTGCATACTTAATACCTTCAATCCATCCATGGTAGCTACACTGTGACAATCATGCTGAAAGTACTCGTCTTAGCGCTGCTCGCCCTTACCGGCATCTGTCGTGCATCGTCGCCCTTGGAGACTGTGAGTGAAGATGATCTCGTGAAGAAGTTTCACAGCCACAACAACTTTATTGTACTTTTCTGTAAGTCCAGTCATAATATACCGCATTGTTGTTATTGTGAGCTCACGGCGGCCCGCAAATTAATTCTCATTCGTTGCCTCTTTGTTTTAGCAAAACCCAACTGTGCCGACTGTGACAAGTTTGAGGCCATCTTGTCGAAGCTGAAGCAAGAAATCGAGGACAATCTGCAGGCACATGCGGTGAAAGCGGTAAGCAGCTCGATGGCCCGGCTGTACAGCCCCAGCAAGGAGCCGGCCGTCGTGTACTTCCGCCACGGTGTCCCGCTGCTGTACGATGGAGCGATCGAGGAGGACGCACTGATCGGCAAGCTGATACAGAACAAGGACCCGAACGTGAAGGAGCTTTCCGATGAAACGTTCGAGCATCTTACGCAGGCTTCTAGCGGTGCCACCACCGGTGATTGGTTCATTATGTTGTAAGTGTGTCCAGGGAAATCGTTTCACGCGATTAGAAAATAATCTCAAATTCGATTATTCGATTTCAGCTACACGACGAACTGCGTCGATTGCCAGCGGCTTACGGCCGTGTGGGAAGCGGTTGCGGCCGATCTGAAAACGCGCATGAACGTCGCTCGTGTGCAAAAGGATGGCAAGGGAAGCGAAACGGCCGCACGGTTTCAGGTGAAAAAGGTGCCAGATTTCGTTTTGTAAGTATTCAACGCGTGGCTCAATTTAAATCGAACGGAAGAGATTAATGTTTAAAACCTTAACAGCCTACGGCAGGGCAAGTACTACCGGTATGAAATAAGCAAGTACGACATCAAATCGTTCGTCACATTCGCCCAGGACTGGTACAAGAATGCAAAGGCCGAACGCGTTCCAGTGCCGTTGTCACCATTGTAAGTGTCTGATTAGGCTCTAATGGTGTAAGAGATGCCGATATTAATACATTTTATACTTTTTGCTTTTAGCGATAATCTTGTTGAACTGGCCGTCCAGTATCTGAAAGATGCGCCAAACATGTACGCCAAGCTGTACAGCGAGTATCCCATGGTTGTGTACGCATTTGGCGCGGGATTGTTGTTCATCGTGCTTGGGTTTGCACTGGCCATCATACTGGCTATCGTAACGCGCTGCAAGGCAGCATCTCGTGCAAAGAAGGAAACAATCAAAAAGGCAAAATAAGTGCTCTCCAGTGTTGGCAGATCGACAGGTAATCTGCAGCCAAATTTTAAATATTGAACAAATAAAACTGTGTCGATAACGTATCCCAGGAACCATTTTTTTTTTTTTGATTAATTTGAAATACTTTGGATTATTACACAATCTCTAAAAGTCTTTATCTTTTCTTTTCATTTGTAACTCCATTACAACGTCCCTAGAATACTTTTACAAAAAGGTTATTTTTTTACATCTGTCAAACAGTTTGACCTGCACGTGTCAACATCTGTCACAAATGTAAACAAACATACCGTGTGGATCCAGCAAAGTGCACCGTTCCGTACAACAGCCCCTTCGCGTGTCGTGGTTTATTACATTTCCGGATGGAAACGATCGATTCGAAGTGCGATAGAATAGGCCCTTTATAGAATGTCCAGCACACCAGCCGGCAGCGATGGACCAGCAGCTGTGAAAAAGTCCTCGGAGAAAACGCCACGCAAAGAGACCGCACCGACGGCGGCGGCGGCGGTGGTGGTGGTTCAGCTGGGAAAGGAAACGGCACTAGCAACTTCCAGCGCAAACCAACCGACCGCCATACAGTGAAGAACCGTGTTCTTCCGAAGTATTTTACGCGCGAAAACGACGTTTACGTTACATACAAGTCCGACTTTACAGTAAGAATGAGTCACCGTGTGCTGGTTGTGTAAAGCACTGACGATGCAACTCCTACCTCTTTCATTCGCAGTATCAGCTCAAATCCTGTCTGGACATCCTGAACTCTCCACTCGGAGAGGTGTTCCTGCACTGCACCGGCCGGGCGATCAACCGTGGCATTAATCTGGCGCTACGGATAAAGGCCGAATTTCCCGAAGCGTTCGAGTACGAGGTGAACACATCCCAGATAGCGATCACGGATGATTTGCATCCCCTGCACGACGAGGACGACTTTATGGTGCAGCGGCGCATGAACTCGTGCCTGCACATTCGACTGTACCGCACAATTACGGTGAAGCAGTCCACCAAGGTCGTTGGGGAGAGAACTTAACCGTGTACGCGAAGCAAACCGCGCTCTAAAGCCGCAGCAGAACACTCACGCGCGAAACATGTCGGAGGAGGTAGAAATTAAGACGTACTTTAAGCTGGTGGACGTGGTGAAATGGATCGGCATCACGCAGTTCGAGATACTGGTCAATCTGATTGCCTTTCTGGTGTTTACGATCATGCTCACGGTGAAGGCGGCGAGCGGCGAGCTGAACGGTACGCTCACCGCCAACGAATGGTTGGACCTGTTCTCGCCCATGTTCTGCGGTGACTTTTGCAACACCTACTTCTGCATCATCGTCGGCATACGGATGTACCTGGGCAATAAGCACCGGCAGGCGATGCACCGGCTCGTTTGGAGCATCCCGTTTCTGCTGCTGACGTCCGGGTTCAAGTATCTGGTGTGCCTGAAGCTGTCCGGCCAGATACAGCTCGAGTACAGTGAGGTGTTTTCGCCCATCTTTGTCCTGCTGCAGATGGTGGCGGTGAAGGCGTGCCAGTACAACCAGCAGTCCTGATCGCACGCCAACGCCCCGTCGCGCCGTGAGCTGCTGTCGTTTAGCAATGATGTCGTTCTGGGCACGATCGTGATGCAGTGAGCTGATGATGCCGTTGCTTTCCGCCCGTTAAGCACGTATGATTAATGTTAATTAATAATAAACCTGAATACGATCATATAAACGGGGCCCTGTTTAAGAAAATGTAAAGAAAATGAATGCTCGTGCGCGTGCAAATGGGACAGTATCCAGCGAGATTTGTGTTGCAATGTAGAAAAATAGCTTAAGCTTTAATATTACCATTTTCTCTCAACTTTAAGAGTAACGTAACTATAATCCCGTCCAGCATTACTCACATTTTCCGTATAATGAGAATTGATTATTTTAATGTGTGCCACAAATCCACTGCATAGCATACCCGCGATTGCCGAGGAAACATTGTAAGGCCGCCAGACGACCAATGCCACGCGTTGAAGCTAATCGAAACCAACCTGTGGGACAACTTATCCAGATATTAATCTTAATTGGTAAGTGATTTCTCCTGCTTCTTACCCTTTTTCCCCCCTTTTAATCATGAGATGTAATAGTGAAATCTAACTCACACAAGCTAAACGTTTCGTTCTTTGTAGCATTCAAACGACATTACAAAAAAACACCTCACCAAACAAGTCCGGTTTTCCTCCCTCTCTGCTCGAGCTTTGATACAGCATGGTAGTGAACGTTTGTGCCAATGGTGGAACTGGACCCGCGTGTATGCTTTCTCCGCCTGCAAGCATTTAGCGAAGCAAAAACCCCGCGACCTGCGCTGATGGCTAAACGTGCCCACAAGGTGGATACGACGGAGAAACAACACGCACACACACACGTTGGCCCAAACAGTTTGCACAGATGCACCCCGATTCATGCGGCCGGGAAGGAATGTCTGTTATTAATCGGTAAGAAAAATACTCTTTTAATTTACCTTAAGTAATTCCGCAATGCATTCACACGTACTAAAACCAGTATAAAGCAACACAATATTATTGCAACCCTGAAAGGGTGTTGCAGCAAACCTAAATGTAAATTGTTTTTAAAAGCTTCCTCCGCATGTTGCTTGCGTTTCGTGCTCATGCTCGTGTTGTTAAATGTCACCCGCCCCACAAAAGGGAAAGCAAATCATTGGTTTTAAATCGTCATTAGCCATGATTTTGGCATGACAAATTTGCCACCCCAGCTGGGATGGAGGGGGCACACGAACGCGCGGGCGGGAAGTGCACCCTAACCAGGCGGCACTAAATTACCATAACATTAGTGGCGCACATTCCACGCGCCTACCGAACCGATGCTCTCCCGCTCAAGTATGCAAAACGGACAAACATGCACCACCATGTTTTCCATGTCACAACGCCAGGACCTAATCCGGTTTTCTAGCGTCCGAATTCCACACGTGATCGTGATGGAAAGATCGCTTCCCTTCCCGGCCCTTCTCTGCCGCTTCCATTCCATTTCCTCCTGCCTGGCACGAGTTGTGTGTTGGATGTTTTTTTGGCAAACGTATAGCCGGCCGGTGGACATGCCGATGTATCTGCCAAGTGCACTGCCAAGGAAGGAGGAGGCAAAAAAGAGTCTGCTTTTGGAGACAAACACACACCCCATGCCATGCCAATAGAAATCGAAAGCAAACGAAATTCGCCCCCTTTTGTGTCGTGGGCCGCTTAACAGTCGGAACGGAATTACGTTTGACTTTCGATCGAAAACGAATAAAGCTCTTCATCGGTCCCCACTCCTCCAGTCCATCGGTCCAGCGCGGTAATAGCCCCGAATGTGGAATCGTATTTTTGCCATGCTCTCTAGCCGGTGGTATGATGGTGATGGCGGAGTACAATTTCCATTTCACTATTTAATCCCTTCCTGCCTTGCACTGGCACCCGCCCAAAATACACCCGAAAATGGCCACCGGCTGTGAGCGGTTTGACTAATTTTCACCACGTCGCGGGGCGAGCGACTGCCGAGTTGCCTCCCTCCCAGAAGTATGGTATGGTTTGTGAAATTGAAAGTGAAATGTTGTTCGACTGCTGCTGCACGTTCCGGACCGGATGGATTGGGCCCGCGGAACTACGCGCCCGGTTTTCGATCGATTGCTCTCTGTATGCGATGAGGATGATGTGCAAAGGGATGATTTAATAAGTTTCAGTGCGGAAAAGTTGCTTCCAAGATGCATTACAAGCATCACAAGTATAAAATGATTTGTCCGGT
This sequence comes from Anopheles arabiensis, assembly GCF_016920715.1. Classification (NCBI taxonomy): domain Eukaryota; kingdom Metazoa; phylum Arthropoda; class Insecta; order Diptera; family Culicidae; genus Anopheles; species Anopheles arabiensis. The sequence continues at coordinate 24,784,111 of NC_053517.1, forward strand.
GTTGCTTTCCTTCCTAATTCAACAGTGCTTTAGGCGGTTTCTATTCGTACATTTTGCTAAACAATTGTCATTTACTTTCCTTTCCGTTTCGAGATGGAGCGATTGAACGTTTGAAATGACATGTTGGTCAACACTCACCACTTTATAGTTTTGTTTTTGCTATCTATAAGACAACACTTCTTTTTACATTGTTGTTGTTGTCAAGAACAAATCTACTTTAAGAAAACGTCTCAAAATGAATTAAATCATAAATGTGGCTTGAACGTTTTATCTTTCTTTTACTTTGTTTAAACCAATTTTGAAGTATCGAAACCGTTTATAAAATGCGAATATTACACACGAGCGTTTTTGCTAAGCCAAAAGTGCATAGATTTAAATTAACAGAGTATCGAACCGTAATATTGTCTTTACTTTGATTAAAAAGAGATTTTTCGCTTAATTTCTTCTTTGCACGAGGCACCATTCTTGTCAAAATCATAAATTGAGATAATTGTGGTATTCAATATTCCAGAGATTAGTTAACGGATTCGTTCCGATGATCTTTAACTGCTACAAATACGATCAGCAGATACTTGAATAAAAATCCAATCCATTATCCTCCAGCTGAATAATAGTACACCATCGTAGTACTTCTCTTTTCGCCCAACCACACCGACAGGGAAGGATTCCGATTACATAAATCACCCAACAAAACATCGGCAATGTGTTTACAGCAATTTCCTTTAAAATAATCACCCAACCATGCCTGTTCAATGCTTTCGTATGAATCGCATCGTATCGTATGAATGAATGAATATGATTGTTTGAACATTAACTAACCCCAACCGCATGATCGTTCCCCAAAACGGCTCTGTGTGGGGGCCTCTCACTCTCATTTTGCACGGACCCATCCACCCAAATGTACCGATGTGTACCGATCCCCTCGATAAGTGAAACAAACAAAACGCGCATTTCCACTCGGGGTACGACGCTTGGAAACCCGCACTCCTTGCGGTAGGACAATCCATCGTGTTTAGGGCAAGCAAACGCATCTTCCACCGCCGCGTTTACTTTTCACCTTTCTCTTTCGCAATTTCAACACCAATATGTGAGTGTGTGTGTGTGAGTGTGCGCATGTTTACCCCATGTCCACAACATCGCATACCGACACGTTGTTTTGTCCCTCCGTGGTCGGTATGTTAACCCTTTTGCGGCCACACGCTCGGGGTGGGTGAGTGGTTTCCACTGCAATCCGTGCATGCAAGGTGCGGACGGGGTCAGGACGGGGTCCCTCTTACAACCGCCGCTGCATGATGAATGATGGCCGAAGACAAATAATGCAACACGGCACAAATACGGACCAGCAGCAGCAACAACCCGTGGAACCCGTGCTTTGGGTGTGTGTGCGGTAAGCTGTGCGGTTCGTCGCCTACCGTCCATTGAATGGTGCCACTTGGTGCGCGTTTTCTCTACACCGATCACCGATCTGAGCTTCCCTCTCTCTCGCTCTCTCATCATGACGATCGTTCATTGCATGGGGTGATCGCCTCGGCAGCTCCAGGTGTCCTCCCGCTGGAGGTCCGGGACTGGTAGAAAGTTTTTCACCACCAAGAAAGGAACCGGTACGCACGCAATATTTATGCGCTTGTGATGCGGATGCGGTGGACAGGGGGGGGGGGGTTGGGGTGAAGTAAGGTGCGGGCAGTCTTGCTTGGGGCGTACATTGGTGAATCAAAAATTGACACACCACACCTATAATGTAATCTGTTTTGGTGGAATGCGCTTTTTTTTTTTGTTGGTGAAATTTTTAGGGTGTGTTTCGGGCGGTTCTGAGCATAAAAGTGCTGTTGATATTGTCACTTTTCGTCAATCATAAGCAGGCAAATAAAGGCGTCCACTCATTAGGTGGTATGGGTGTATTGATCGTACAAGTTATATTTACAAGATATATGTTCAACCTGTTATGTTAGTACATGCATTATTTGTAATGATCACTTCAAATGTATGCCTAAATTTACACACAAATCAAGTAAACTGTCTCACAAATACGCCCTGAAACTGTGAATGATCTTTGGAGCCCTAAAACTGTGAATGATCATGTACAAACCTTTTTTTCTAATTTTACTGTACACAGCTGAGGTATTTTTATAAATCCAAAATAAGAATGAAGTGTTTATCTTGTTCCTTTCTTTCTGTCTTTCTTTATTCTCCTTGTTTATACAAATATTCGCATAAAAGATAAAACTCGCCAAAAAACCCCCGACCATCTCACGCACACACACTTTTCACACCTTGACTCACCTACCTTCGGTGCCAAATCGCATCGATCTCTGCTCCTCACCCTGCCGGGGACATAAACCTGTGCAGGAAAGGCCAAACAGGCATCACCGATCAACGGATGCAAAAGATGATTTCACCTTCCGCTACCATTGTACCTGGAATCATCCTCGTCCCGCAGGGCTCTCCTGTTCGTCCCCACACACACATGCACACAGGTGGTAAAGGCCCGTTTCCTTTTACTGATCCCTGGACTGGACTCGCAACACCATCATGATTCGGTCAGCTGTGAGTGAGGGTTTGGTTTTACAACCGCACAGTAAAAGTATCGATCCCTCTGCCACGCACCGATAAGAAATTATTCATCTCGGCAAACAGTCCCGCCCCGGGTGAGCCGCAGGAGGGAGTGCGAGGCTCGATCGCTAAGGGTTGATCACGGGTACGGCAGGTGTATGTGTATGTATGTGTGCTACAGGGCGCACAAAACGGGAAGCCCACATTCCTGTTGTCATTTTTTGCTGCTGCTGCTGCTGTTCCTGCTGCTGCTCGCTCGGTTCGTTGCTGATCGCTCGTTGCTGTCTCTCTAGAGTGTCTTGAGGGAAGATATATGGACGTGCCTTGTGCTGCGATCGGTGTATGGGTGTGCACTTGTACTGTGCCATTGCTGGGCATGGTGAGGAGAGGGGTTAGAAAAAGAAGGAGAGATAGAGAGCGAGAGAGTGAGATCGAGAGAGCGAGAGTGTGTGTTGCGTGAGAAGTTTCTTGAGACGTTGAACCTGTGGCGCAGACGTACCAGTGTTGGTGCCACAATGCACAACTTACAGGTTCAGGGAAGGCTAAACTTGTTGTCTAAGATGCTCCAGAGTGTAAGAGGAAGTACTGATAAAGGACTAATTTTACAAAAAATCAGGAAAACATGGTTTAGTAATGAAATTTTTCACATCACACAATAATATATGCCATATTTATTTGATTTAAATTAACACTAATTATTTAACATAAATTTAATATCAATTGCCATATTTAATTAATAAATAACAATGTTTGCTGTTTATGACTCAATCTTTCCGCCTTTTCACAAACAAATCTTCTCTGCTCTGGTGTTTGGACATCCCGGTGTTTGACACCTCGGCAAACATAACTAAATGCAGTGCAGGGAGGAAAGAAACACCCCTCACGCACACGCGCACACCTCTAAGAAGACGCAAATGCTCGGGGAGAAACTCGGCCGCACACCGTACAGGCCGCGTCTTACAGTCAGTCGAGCAGCAGTGGTCAAAGATGTCGGACTGAAGCAGTTTACCAGTGCCGTTGTAACGTTACCTTCGCTGTTTGTGGTACCCAATTCCCAATTCGATCATCAACCAGCAGCAGCAAGAAGTTGTGTGTAGGCGATCGAGAGAGAGTGTGTGTGCGCGTGTGTGCATGCTGTAATAGAGTGGAGTTTATTTTACTTGTGTAAGTGTATGAGCAGGGTTGATCTTCTTGATCTGGAGCGATCGTTGGGGGTTTTTTTGTTGCTCGCTTTGGCTGTGTGGCTATTTCGGGGGCGATTGGGTTCCGTTCCGTTCCGCGCTCTGGTCTAGTTTCGGTCTGGTGCAGTGCATTGAACGGCGGAAAGCGATCGCGATCGCGATAAGCACGTTGAGCACGGGGTTTGATAGACCATTCGCATTGTGGTGGTGAAGCAACTATCCTGACGATCATTCCAAACGCACGATCCCATATCCTCGATTGATGCTGGCCTGTGTATATCTGTGTGTGCCTGTGTCGGTGGTGGTGTTTGCTGATTAGAAACCATTGAGTGCAACAGGAAAGTGTGTCCATCGATTTAGGATAATTCAGCATTAGTTTCTTTGCTTGCCCAGCAAAAACCTCTAATTCCTTCCAGTTTCCTCTGTGCGATCTTCGCACCATCGTAAAACATCCCTGTGTATGTGTGTGTGTTTGTGTGTGTTTGTGTGCATTCAGGCAGCAAAGCGACATCTAACGGAGGAAATCTGTGAGCCATTTTTGTAATCTTTTCTTTTCTTCTGGCATTATTTGCGCATCCCGCTTTGTACGGTGGCTGTTGGTTGCTGCCGTGCCTCGTGTGCCTTTTTCTGTGTTACAGCAGTGTGAGAGTGTGCGTGTGTCTGTGTGTGTGATTAGCTGTGTCAGTGTTTGTGTGTGTTTCTAACGTTTTCCGAGCGAGCCAGCTAAGAAGCAACAACAGCATCATCATCACCATCATCTTCTCGATCTTCAAAAAGGAGAGAGAGAACAAGTGAAGAGAGCCAAACTCCGTCCCAGACTCGCCCAGCGTCCCAGCAAGATGCCCTGCAGTGCGGTAACGCTGTCGCTCGCGACGATATCCGCCATCATCGCCGTTGCCCTGTTGGCAATCGCCTTCTCCACCGACAACTGGCAGAGCTATGAAGTGAAGCGCACCAACATACAGGTACGAGTAGCGCGCTTTCTTTGCAGCATTTATTTTTGCAAGCATGCAGCACAGTCGTGCTGTCATCATCATCATCGTCGTCATCATTATCAACAAAATCTGCTGCGCCAAAATGGCAAAACACACGACTGAGGACGACAGCGTTGCTTTAGCGCAAACAATACAACGCTGGGGCTTTTTTTCGCGCTCCCCCAGGCCCTAGGCAAGTGGGAAAGAAAGACATCAACGCGACATAAAGCGACAAACCCTTGATGCTCGGGCGGGACCGAGCGGGCTGGGAAAGTGCGCACATGCGCGAAAACTTTCTATTCCCGCACGAAACACCACATACATTGGGAGGTTATGACGTGTGGAGGGAAGGGAGGCATCAGCGTTTGGCCCTTTTTGTAAGGGATTTAAAAGGGGATTTATACGATTTTGAAGAGCCAAAGAAGTACAGTTTCTGCAATTTAAATACAAATGTTCTACTTTGGTCTTTGGTACATTCCATCAAAATGATCTCTTGATCTCATCCAAGCGCACAATGAAGCCGCACAAATCACGTCTTTACCGCCCTCCCCGGTTTGGGCCTTGGCTCTTGGACAAGTGCCGGAACGGCGGTCAATCATGTCGCGAGCTCTCAGTTATACAATTCTACTTTTATACAGACAAAAAAAACAACCTCTCCCCCTCCCACAGGTCATGAGAACTGTGAAACATAATAGTGCGAAAAGAAGAAAAAAAAACATTAAATAAGCGATCCACTTTTCACGATCAAGCAGTAGCAGCAGCGACAGGGTTGTGCTTTTGGCCTTGACGTTAGCAAAAATGCCGGACAACACAACATTAAACACAATACGCGCTAAATAGTGCGCGTGAAAAAGTATAACAGCAAGCAACAACAAAAAACACAAAAAATAAACACCTTATTTGGGACAAATTGTTTTCCACCAACTTCCCCAAAACGGAAAACGACGGCGCTACCGGTATTTGTGTTGCTCTACTCGTGCACACCTCCACCAGCACTCTGTATGTGGATGATCGTGGCTGCCCACTAACTGTATACTCGGCTGGGGAAACAATAAGATCAAAACTTTTAAATAAAAGCAATAGACGAGCAGTCGGTGAGATGCATTGGGCCTGTGTCACGTCCATCCAGAATGCGTCCAGCTCGCTCAAAACAACCCAGGCGGGCTGGGTTCAATTTGCATACAAATGAACACACACACACGGATGGGGGGGGGCTTTGAAGGTGCGATGGAATGTGTCGTCGTAGGCTCGTGTGCGTCGTCACCCGGTTCCCAAACTTTCCTTCGATATTGATTCGTGGCATGCGAACCGTGTTTTTATTCCACTTTCTAACCCCGATGGTACCGAAATGTGTGCTCGATGGTGGTGTTTAAAATCTTGCACGCATCTAGAAACCACCCCACATGCCACCGAGGTGCCAATGTGCCACGTACGCCGACCACGGTGCGACCACAAAACCGGCTCTCTTTCCGTCGGGTTTTGCGATCGGCCTACGTTCGTCCAAAGAACCAACCGCACAGTGCTGCGCCAGCTCTGCATTCTTAACAACATCTGGAACAGGCTCGTGCTCATGCGTGTGTGTGTGTTATGTTCTTGGCCATAACCGGTCGTCTGTCAGCCTGTTCTTTTTTTTTACATCACATTGACCAACCAGACATACCATCAGGCCTTGTCTTGTGCCTGTTGGAATATAGAGGTGTGTTTTGTGTGAGCGCCGTGTGCAAGTTTTGCACACGGCCCCAGCCCAGATCTAATCCTGAAGTTTGCCTTTCACCCCTACACCATCCAGCATGGCGCAGGACCAGCACACACACACGAACACAAGCATAACAGCAACAAAAATGTAGTCCACAAGTTGTTTTTCCACCTTTCCCATTGATCCCCGGTTCCCGTTTATGTCTTCCCTTTTACCGATCCCCGTCACAGCCGACCCGTTTGTTGGCGCTGGCGTGTCGCTACTCTCTTTCACCAATTTCACTCCCCACGCTTCCACGGGATTGCGCGGGGTTCGCTCGCGCCTGAATCGCGTTTCTTTGCGCGTTTGCCTTTTCTCCCGCGTTCGTGGGCCTGCTGCTGCTGCTGCCCATTCTTTTGGTTCTGTCTTTCCATTTGGCTCGTTGTTCACTCCATCTAACGGAGGTTGGCTGCTGGAATGGCTGCTTAAAACGGCAGGCATGAAGCGCTGCCTGCTCCGAAAGGCTGTAAGGGTTTGCATGGGCTGCATGTGGTAACGCATTGGCTCGTAACGCATAACGCTGTTGCTCATGTGAGGTGCGATCGTGTAGCGATGATCTTGCTTAGCGTCAGCACAGACAGAAGACCTAAAACGTTCAAATTTGTGCCCTGTTGTATCGATCACCAAGCTACCAAGCTTTGGAATGTCAAAATCGAACTGCTCTCGAACCTAAGCGTGCGTCCCTCGTGGTGAAGGTACTACAACTACACTCGTACACAAGTGCTTGGTGCTAATCGCACTGGCAAACATCACGACGCAAAGCAGCCACCACCAGACTTTGCCAGCAGGCACACACACACAGACACACATACACACACATCTTACCAAACACATATCTGAGGTCGCATTCTTTCAGTCAATTTTGTTCAACATAGATTGCACGGCCTGCCTGGCAACTGCTCCGAATGGTGGTGGTTTCACGTGTGCTGTTGTTCTGCATTCGATCATTGGCGCTTTTTTGTTGTTGATGCCGTTGTTCCTACGTCTTGTTTCCCATTCCATTTCTGGAGCGATTACTTCGCCTACACACACACGAGCCGCACGCCTGGCTGTGTGGGCTTTTGGAAACAAAAATTGGAATTGCATTGACACGACAAACCCAAGAACGGTTTTGTGTGGAAGGTTCTTGTGGCACTTAGGGCCAGAAATGAAGCAGAAAGAAGCAGACACAAAAACACATCCCTTCAAGAACAACATACATTTGAATACAATCAAGTTGTAATGGCACTCGCGAAGTAGTCAAGCACACGCGAACGCGTACGTTTCGGCTGTTTATGCTCTTTGCATAACACAGGACTGGCAGTAAGAGCGTACGCGTATTCATTCTTGAGCTGGTAAGCTGTCGTCAAGTTTGTGCAAACTGTGTGCTACTGCTGTGAATGAATGAGACAACGTGGTCACGTTTTTTTTAGCACCTTTTGGTTGCGGCATGTGGTGCTAAACTCACAGCATTGTGCTTATTGCTGTCACTGCTTGCGTGAGTTTTGAGCATTGCTGGTTTGTTAGTGTCCAGGTATGAGTATAGGCATTTTTTGGAGGTGATTTGCCCGAAAAATCTTACTTACATTTGATCGGACTATCGCTCAAATAAATGATCTTGAAATTTATGTATTAATTTGAAAGGTGTCATTTATCGAACCAAATCCAGTGGATGAAATGAATTTACATTATCTCATTAATGTCCAGTTGACGAGACTTGATAAAAACAGAACAAAAAGGATACCTCATGTTCCTATTTATTATTTTTCTCCTGTGGGATGTTTAATTGTTCACATAGAAAACACATTTTTGATAATTTAACTACCAAAAAAACCATGCTATACAATAGATGATAATTTCTTAAAAAGATGTTGTACACTACTTACATGAGACTAATTAAAAATAAGAAGACAACATAGTCAACAAATATATAACGAATATCGATTATAGATATTGATTATAACAGACAGACTCTGCATGTAGATTGTAAAGATTACACAGATTGTATTTAATAAATTGTGTTACAAGCTGTAAACGTTGCCTTTAAAATGTATTTTTTCCCCCTATGCAGCTGTGTACTAAAGCTTATCGATGCATACAACTTGTATCTATTAGGTGTTTAAGTGTAGCGTAAAAATAGTTTAGTATTCAAACTGTTTTCTTTTTTTCTAGTAATTGCCATTTTTTATGACAACCTTTGAAGGTGTTCCCTTTACCGGTTTTGCGTTGCACCCTTCGAGCAGTGAATGCCAAGTACAGCTTAGGTAGAAACCTTGTAGAAACTGATTCTTCCCGTGTGTGTATACCGCACCCTAAACGCACAGACCCCATTTAACAGACGCACCTATTTTCTTTCACCACCATTTTCCCCACCCATTCTTACCGAACGGTACTACCGAACACGTGTTTGATAAGCGTCTTTGCCTTGCGAAAGAAATGATCCGGGAAGATTCTACTAATAAAAACAACAACAAAACACACACACAACACTAGACGGGTGTACACTAGGGGAAGGGGTAATTAAAAAAATACACACACATACACACATACAAACGGTGTGAGTAGCTGGGTGGTAATTATCGCCTGCACGGCTACTGCAACCTCGAAGCGATCTGCGCATGCGTAACCAATGGAAACTGTAGCACAGTTATTACGGTTGACCGTTGCAAGGTGGTATGGTGGAGGAGGAACGGAAGGAGAAGAAGGAGTGGAAGGATCGGGATAGAACGGTGGTATGTGTCCGTGCACACACACGCGAACACCATCGATCCAAGCAATCGTCGACCGTTTGTGTCTGTTTTCTCCAGTCAAGTGATTCCTTCGCGCAGGGTGGCAAGGTAATGAAGCGCACCAGACAAAAGAAGCGCCTGAGCAAAGTGGGAACGGCACGCGAGATGCCGCCGCCAAAGCTTTCCTCAGTTCAGTAACCTTTTGGTGCATGTGCATCGACCGTCTGATCTATATATATGTATGTATGTATACTGGCGAGTGAGTAAGAGATGGTTGTTGCATCCTTCCCCAATGGGCGATTGAAAGGGGTTTGTTTTTTCCTACGTGTTGTTTGTTTGTGTGCGATGTGTAACTCCTCTGGTGTTGATGTATTTTGGTTTTTGTGTTACCCATTACCCATCACTACTAGTAGCCCCGTTTGCAGGGTTTAAGAAATGGGTATTGCACTTGAAACTGAGCCGATCCGACCGACCGGCTTCATCCAACCATCATTGCCCGGTTCGGTTTCGAAGCTGATTGATGGCTTTGAGCGGAAAAACCGGTCCAGCCCCGCGGTGGTGGTGGCGGTAATCGTTTCGGCCGGATGAAACGATTGCCGCCCATGTGTGTCGGTGGGTCCGTCCGTCCGGTCCGTTGTTGTGGTGCGTGATCCGATCCGAGGGACCACTTTCACAACCGTGGCAAGAGGGCCGATCGTGCCATATCGAGAGTGTGGTATGAGTGTCTACTTTTTTCGTTTGTTTTCTGTTTAAATTCACTCTTTACTTTTCCCCTTCAATATGGGCTGGGCAACATAGACTTTGGGATGCGCGGGAAAGGACATAACCACTCTGGCCAAACAGAGGGCACAATAACGAAAAGGGAAAACCAGTGCAGAGAGAGAGAGAGAGGTTTCCTTTCAGCCATTTCAACGTTCGGTTTTATGCCACACCGGGGTTTATACCAGCTGCACGGTGGCACGTATAAAAATATCAACGAACACAAAAAAGGGGAAATCCCATACGTAGAAATTGGAGAAATAAATCACCCATCAATCGGAAAACTTTCCATTTCGTTTCTTATCGTCCGCCGTTGTCTTTTTGCAATCGATTTTTAAGTTGTGTGTATAAAGTGAGAGTGGTTGTTTAATTGTGTTTTCATTCCGTTTTTTTCCCTTTTCTTCTTCTGCAGAACTTTATTGCGAAACATCCCGATGCAGCAGCACTGACGGACAGCTTCAACAATCGACTGATCTACTACACACGGACGCGCGGCCTGTTCCGGTACTGCTACCCGAAGGAACGTCCTCCAGCATCGTCCGGTAAGTGGAGTGCAAACGAACAGAAGAATGACAAAAAAACCCATCCTGCTCGGGAAGCTGCTGTAATGCGATGCTACAGGCTGAAAGTCACGTATTTTTGGGAAGCTAGTTTGAAAACACACAAAAAAAAACCTCTATTATTCAGCACGTTTTTTGTTGGGTTTTTTTTCTCCCCTCTCTTCCTTCCAATGGGGTTTTTGGTTGATGTGTGTACAACCGGAAGGAGCAGCAGCAGCAGCAAATAATCGGTGCAGGTAGCTATCGATTAATGCGTTCAATTTTCTATTCAACTGGTGTGGAGGAGAAGAAGTGAAACAAGAAGGAGCAAGAAACGAAAAAAAAAACACATTCACGCGCAAGCAGTAATTTGAGACTTGACGTGAGGAGAAGGAGGTTCGTCGCTTGATGCCCCCGTCGTCGTCGTCGTTGGCCTTGATGTCTTTTGTATGCTGCGCTTAGAAACGCTCACACACTGGGCAACAGCTTTTGTGACGTGTTTTCATTGCCTACTGCGATGGAAGTCGCATTGACTGGTGGTGCACCCGTGTGTACGGTTTTTCCAACACACCGGCACATCGTTTCAAGCCGTAATGCTGCGGATGCTGTTGCCTTTGCCTTTGACTCTGATGCTTTGAAGAATTGTTCTCACAGCTCAGCCCAGCAACGTTTGTAAGACTTTTTGTTGTTGCTCCTCTTCTTCCTCGTCATCATCAAACGCGATATGAATCGTGGATAATGTATTCGCTCGTCCCTCGTCCATCGGCCGCCCCTTCTGGACGTAAAGACGTAAAACAGACGCTACTGGCATTTAGCGATGATGCTGCTGAAATGGTTTGCGCGCTGAAAACGTTTCCTGAAAATTGTTTGAATTAATTGTTTCAATGGAAAACTGGACGGTAACGGTAGCGAGAAGAGCGGGGAGAGGTGTATTTGTAGAGCTTTTATTGAGGGCTTTTATTGCTACGCTCCGGATCGCGGACGGCTCACCGTCGATCGCACCACCGGCCTAGGATCAGGATGTTTTGTTATTTAAGCTTTTCCGGCGTTTTATAGGAGCTGTTTGGGAGTTTAGAATGATTTGTATTGGTTCGTATGAATTCATTAAGATCGTAGAGCAAAATCATGACAACCACGTGATTAGATTAGACTTTTCATGGGCAATCCCAATCCAATCTTAATAAACCGAAGAAAAAAAAATGAACAAAAGAAGCTGAAAAATTAGCCACTTTTCTCACGGAACTTTTACGATCGTCGAACACTTCCGTCGTCCTTGGACGGGCGCAATTTGACGGTGGCCTTTTGGTGGCGTAAACGTTGCTGTGAACCTACTTGTTCGAAACTTTACGACCTCTAACGATTAGCAATTGTGAATGAGATTGTGTGTGTGTGTGTGAATTGTCAAAGAAAAAAGGTAAATACTGTACAATTTCCTCGTTATAGTTTTCACCTTTTTTTCCTTTCCACGCTGAAGAATTAAAGATGCAGTTGACCACCACTGTTGCAGCGCGGCACTTCGTTCGTCTCGCAAGCAATTATTACCTTTTAATATTGCATTTTAGTGCTTTAAAAAGCATTTAACGCCACGGACTGCGGAAGAGAAAGATGCTAATAGCCCGCTTAATTGAATGACTGCCTTTCCAAGGCAAGATTCGGCGGCCGTTTTAAACATCTCCAATGCTAAAGGGAAGAAGAAATGGACATAAAACTATACCGGAATACGGGACGGTTGTTTGCTTGTCCGTACGTCTCCGTAGCCGCTTCTGTCATCACAAAAGAAAAGGTAACCTTAAAGAAAGCACGCACTCTCAAACAACCACACACACACACTCTTTAGGTGATTGTTTCCCATGGGAAAATGTGTAAATTTTTGTTCAAAATTTGGAATTAATCACAGACAGATAGACAGACAGACCGACTGGTCAAGGTGCATTTTTTGTTGATATTCTCATCCCACACCAGCACCGCTTTTCACACCGCAAAAGGGTGCCACCGTCAACACTGACAGCAGTTTGAGCTTTATGGTTTTTTGGATGTTTGTCGCTTTCCCTTAAAGTGAAATGGATTTAGTCGACAGAAATGATTTGTCCCGTCTTTGGGGTGTCCTCTGGAGTGTTTGGGGATTCTGTTTTCAGCAACTTCAACCTGCATCACCCTTTGTCGCCCGATCTGGCGTCACATCAAGTGTTTGGGTGAAAAAGGGCTATTGCCTGGTTTTTACAGGTTACTTACACGGCACACACACACACATAAACACCATACAAAGGCACATGGAAGTTCGGTGAAAAACCATTAACTCTTCTCTGCGCGCCGTTTTGCACTATCCTCTGTTGGCGGCAATCGGGGTGTGTAATTATCCCCGATTGGCGCATTTTTGAATTCTTTCCGATTTTTTTTCTTCTGCGCGGCCGCGTTCAGCGCTGGCGATTTCTAAAACTTGGCGGCGTTATGTTGCCGCCAAACCGGTTATCGATCCCCGGGGGGGCCGATGGTGGTATCGGGGTGAAAATATGTGTTGCTTGTGTGTTACTGCTCTTACGTGGCACCCTTCAGTGGCAGGACGGAATCCACAGCATCCACACACTGACGAAGTTATGCTTTCTTTTCATTTTTCGTGCATGATTACACTTTCTGGCAGAGCAAATACAAAAAAACGGGGGGAAAGGGATCACGTTAGGTCATACTTGCAGCGCACCCTGCCGCAAGCAGCACAGTAGGAACTATAGCTCGGTGCAGGAGAGAGAGCTGGAAGGAACAATTTTGCCTTAAATACATTGCCTCGCTCCTCGCGTCTCTCTAGTCACGAGGGAAAGATTGATTTCTTGGCTTGGCGGCGTTAACTGATGCAAGGAAAAATTATTGCCCGTTGTGTTTTTACCAGCGCTACCAGCCCGCTGGTCTGACCATCCTCGAAATCGGGCGCTCGTTACGTTACGTAAACTGTCCAGTGCACGGAGTCACCGCGGCGGCAAACAGCTTTGCGCCACTTGTGCCGCTTGGTGAACTTGGTCCGAACTGCGCAAAAGACAAGAGGCGATCGCAGTACGGGCTGCAGCACGATCATCATCAGCAGCAGCAGCAGCATCAGCACGGTGATAAAAGAAAAGCAGAAAAACGCTGCCGTAGCAAGCGAACTGCGAGCTGGTATTACCACTTTCCCCGTTTTGGCTGTCCGGCACTCGCCTGGAGCTGGCTCGCCTGGTTTGTGCGCAACTAATGAGTTTCTTCACCGCGGCGTGCGGTTCTATTACGCGTACGCGTTTTGGGGGAGGAGTGAGTTTTTTTCTTTTCATTCAGAACGTTAGTTTAGAACTTCCTGCGGGTTGGTTAGAATTTGTCGGACCTGCAGAGGAAATGGGTTTTAGGTAAACGTGGAGAGCCATTAATTGAATTTTAACCCTGTTCTGTTTTCGAGCCCCCCTTTTGGCCTCTACCCGCGATCACTGTACGATCGATTGTTTCTTGTTCGGTGTTATTTAACACTTTGACCGCCGGCCTGACGTCACAGTTTTTGAGTGAGCACGTAGCGCATGGCAAGAGAGCGATGAGAGCGACAGTTTCTCGTGCAATTGTTATCACTCTTTTGTTTCATTGCGATAAGCGGCGTAGCACATGTCGTTCTCGTTCTCTCTTTCCTACCTCTTTCGTTCTCAAGAGATTTACTGAGCGTCAGATGCAAAGCTGAACGGCGAGCAAAACCGTCATGCGAATATATATGACGCGGCGCTTAACGTGTTAATTCTTAGTGAAAAGTGTACCTTGTTTTCTTTCTTTTTTGGCGAATTGTCATTAAAGAATGCTCTCCGCGCGTGTAGGCGGGGACGAAAAGTGTGTTAAAAGAAAGAAAGGAAATTATTTTCTGTGTGCTGCTTTTTGGGTTTTTTAAGGGAGGGTGCATTGTACGATTAGTCTTCGCGTTTTCCAAGCCACACACTTGTTTGGTAGAATTAAATTCGTTTCGCTTAAGCTATTTTTTGTTTGGGAAGCGAAGGAATGGTGGTAAACACCACAAATAGCACAACAAATTGGTGGCTTTTTGTGTTGTTTTTCCTCTGTTGAAAGGAAAGTTGAATAAACTCGAACGATCGTTATCTAGATTACTCGTAATGATTAGGACGATCGTAAGGTTCGTTTGACTTTATTTTTAGATTTACACGATGGATTTAATCAAGATTTGAGCTAACCCAGGCTTATTCCTTTCGCTGATCTTCTGTAATATACTGATAGTGGCGGTCATCGATCGTTTGAGATCCTAAGGTCCATTATGCTGAGGTATTTTAAGGTCCTAAGGTATTTTAGTACAAGAAACATTGTCTAACCAACAATTTGAATAGCAAAATCCCATCAATTGCATCCAATTTCCTCTTCGCATCGTGTGACAGTTCTGCTCAAAATCAAGCAGAAATCAAAACCAATTCCCCAACGCAACACATTTCATTCCCCTCAAAAGCATACCGACTACTTTCACGACAATTTTCATCAGATGGAAAACCAACAGCAAACAAGCGACACTGGCCACGGTGTCGGTCTGTATGATTACAGTTTGATCGTTTTTTTTTTTTTTTTTGAGAGATCAACGAGTCAACGTCATCATAGCTTCCCGCGCTTCAATCGTGGCACATTGTATGTCAAATCTTGCTACCTCGACAGCTACCTCATTCGGTTGCGAGGTGGAACCATTTTGTTTGGAGGGGTGGGATGGAGGCTCCACCAACGGGCACGCAATTTGGGTCAAACAAAAGTGTGCTGAAAGTGTTTCCTTCCCAGTTTGACGCTGGCAAACCCCCTAAATGCTGGAGGTGAGGATTTTGTTGAATGAAATTTCATTGAAAACGATCATCATCATCACAGCGTCATTGAACGTTTGGGAGAATGGGCATCATCGACGGTATATAGCTTAAGCTGCAGCAGCAGCAGCCCAAAAAGGGGGAGAACCTGCCAGAACGGGAACCATTATTAGCTGCATATTAGCTTTGTGGCCTAAAAAAAGGCAAACAGCGTACCGTTCCGAACCATAATACTGCACCTGGCGTTGGCAGCCGGGCTGAGCGAGAAACAAAAGTGGATAACGTAACTGCATCAATCTCACCCATCCATCCATGGGCTGTTTATTTTGCAAATTGAATGTATTTGGAGTGCTCTTTTGTTCCCCTCTCTCCTCATCCCCATTTCTACGCTCGCGCCGCAACTTTGTTCAAACTGTTAACTGTTTGGGCATCTGTTTTACACCTTTTACTCTCGTTTGATGGAGCGGAAACTGTGTGAGTGTGTGCATGAATGGAAGTGTGCATCACTTACGGTAAATTCATAGTCAGACAGCTCCTTCTTTGTTGCACAAAATTCCTATCCACTAATTAGCTCTTTGGTTAATTAAGCATTGTCGAAGATCGAGTCGACACTCCGAGCCTACAAAATGGCACCTATTAAGCACGGTACGGCTGCTTTGTGGTTCACTAAATAACTGTCCACTAACAGATTAGTGGCCCACTAACTGATGTCGTCTTTTTGCTTCATCTTCTGGTCATCATTCAACTGTCAACTTTGGCGGCTCTGTTTACTGATTGCAGTCCATCTAAATAATTGTTGATTTAATTCGTCGCTCAAAACGATCCGACCCGCATTTTTGTACGCGGTGACCTCATCGACGAACTGAATGATATTAAAAAACAACGCTAACGAAACAATGAGGTAATCGCTTGTTGTTTTTAAATCGATCGCCGCCACAATTCACTGCAATGTCTCCGCGTGTGTGCGTGTGTGTGTGTGTGTTATCCGGTGACCTTCGCACAAATCGCGGACGAGGATGATGCACACACTATCGCGCACACTCCATCGATCGTTTTGCGGAAAACTTATCAATAATTATTCGATTGCTCGTTTTGTCCTTGCCGTTGTGTATGGCACTGTGTGTCCTCCTTTTTCTTTTGCCATTTTGCAGCACTGGTTTGCTTTCTGATGTTGCGAATTTGATGTTGCCATTTGGAGTGTGTTTTCGGTGTTTTTTTGGAATGATGGAAATATAAAGATAGCCACATGCGCACGTCGGTCATGATTTACGCCATCGTCCGCACACCGGTTTGCCAAGTGTGGCACTTCATTGTTGATGCGTCAAGGAGCAGTAATGGGGGGAAGGATGGGAAAGAAAGAAAAAGAAGCACATTCACACAACAAAACACACACACGTGCGTGGTTTGCGTAATTTTGGGGCGCATTCTGCAACTAGCGCGAACTTTGGTTAGCGTTTAACGAATTGACGTTTGATACGATCCGGGCGTAAGCGCAAGCGGACGCCGGCGAGTTTTAAGCGTAGCGGCACTGGGATCGGCGCTTGTTTCTCCGGCATTAGTGTAAGGTGGGGGTGGGGGGGGACTTGGTTTTGAAGGTTAGCATGGGTGGAAAGGGAGGTGCGCAAAGGGGGTCTTACTTACAGCTTACTGCGATCGTGATGCGATCGACGAGAGCGTTATAGGAGACGGTACCGTTGTGAATTGCGTTGCTTGTTTTTTGCCCCCGTCGTCGGCGACGTTATAACGGTGACAGCATATTTATGAGCGGTGGCAGCATTGCGGTTCGTTAGGTTGACCGTTTTTGTGCGTGTTTTGTGTGTGTGTTATTTTTATTTCGGGCACGGTACCGATTTTTGGCCCGTGATCGTTAGCAAAGTGTGCGAAAGAATAGTGTTTTGCGGTTGAAGGAATTTTTATGGCTCCGTTTTATTGAACAAATCTTTGCCATCTCTAGTGGATAGTGAATGTTTGGAATTATTCCTTTGTCTTTTATTTGTTGGACATTTTGCATTATTTTTGCTTGATATCTCATCTATTTGGCAATCGACGATCTACTGTGCTGAAATTGTTTACCTTTTGGTATCATATAGTGTTTAGGATTGCAAACAAAACCAAATTTGTACTTACTCTAACGAAGTTACCGACTAAAAACATTGATTTAACGATTTCACCTTAATGTTAGGCGAAAGCGCCTAAAGGTATGCAATTATGAACTTTTATTTAAAACAACACTCATTTGTCTCATACACACCACTTGTATGCACATTTCATCGAACCAATAGCTTTCCCCCATCTTTCGACATCGTTACGACGCTTGATGGTGTATTTTGTTTCAAATTACCATTTTCTACACATTAAGCATGTTTATTAAGTTACATTTCACCCATAGTGTGAGCGTTCTTTCCACAATGCGCACCTCTAATACCGCCAATTTGACGGAGAGATAAACCAACCGACCGACCAATTTTCAAACTAATTATTCCATGCCCCGAGCATGAAGCTTCAATCCTCAATCATCATCATCATCATCATCATTAACCG
Organism: Anopheles arabiensis; assembly: GCF_016920715.1. Classification (NCBI taxonomy): domain Eukaryota; kingdom Metazoa; phylum Arthropoda; class Insecta; order Diptera; family Culicidae; genus Anopheles; species Anopheles arabiensis. Next base: position 24,801,885 of record NC_053517.1, read on the forward strand.
GACGGTCAGTCGCGGGGATTGGTGTGCTAGAGATATAGAAACTCACCGTCCGATAGTGGCAAACAGCGAGCCCATCGTTTGCGCGGTGTGGTGTGCAGAAATAAGTGTATGAATTATCTGCCGCCATACACTCTCACTTTCTGCATGGCTAAATGGTGCTGCTGCTGCTGCTGCTGCTATGATATGTGTTAATCTTACCGAAATTACCAGCCCCCGTTTGCGCGGGATAGAAAGTGTACTCGCACAGCACACATAGGTACGGGGCTTTATTTTATTGCACCATTTGATTTATAGGCCTCCGCTCGCAGCCTCACCAACGCTTCACGAAGGAGCTATTTCAACCTCGCCGATGACGCGTCATTTTGTGCAAAACAAAACAAGTAACCGAAACCAAAAAAAAAAAACCAACGATCTGCACCCACACGCACTTGCTGGCCGTGCGCAAAGCGCGCGATCCTCGATTCGACTGTATGTGGCGCACCCGGCGGAGCGCTCCGGGGATCAACGAACGCATAATGAAGGAGATAGTAGTGCCCCACTCGATGCATGCTGCATTCAGTGCCGCCAGTGCATCTCGGCCGCATCATTTTCGTTTCGTGCTCGTTTGCTCGCCAACCATCGTGCGCAAAATTGCATTTTTCCACCCACCACTCGAGGCGGGAGGGCCCTTTTTTTGATGCATTTATCGGTGCAGTACCGGAAAGGGGATGTGAAATCTGTTCCCCCCTGTGTTTAAGCAGGGGGAAGAGGAGAAACTTTCTGTCTGGCTTCTTTCATTTTCAACCATCGGCATTCACAGATTTTTCACAAAACGCGGTGAAAAGCGCTATGATCAGTCGAGCCCTCCGATCGGGCTCCATCCAGGCATTCAGTTGCTTTTTCAGAATTCGGAAATTCCCTTTCTACCTGGTGTGTGCGTTTATTGGGAACGCAACGGGCTGGCTGGCGTGCTGGCCTGAATTCAATTTTACGCCCTTCGCCTACGCGCCCATCTGCCGGCGGACACATACACCTTCCGTGTGCCTCTTTGGGGAGGAAATTGGGCCCGAGATGCGTTTTCCCTTTGTCTCGTGCTTCGGAAATGTGTGCAGGTCTTTCATTTCACACTTCTTTATGTGTATGGCCGAGATCGCATCGTTTTAAATCGATCAGCCACCAGCGAGATGGGAAGAAACGCCGCGCACTGATGTGGAGGAATGAGCTTTTGAGCGGGAATTAGAAATTTTCCGATGCCAAAGCACCACAGCATGCCTCACGATAGGAAATGCGATTCATTGGTGGGATATGTGGGTTTTTGGAAAGATGCGCAGCAGGCAGACCGTGTGCGTGTACATCTCGTGCTCTGGCACACTTTCCCGGCGGAGCGCGTGTGTTGTGGTAACACCTCCTCTTCCAAATCGCATATATTGCCTGGTGCACATTCTGACACATTCGCACATTGTTAATTGACACTATTTTTATCGTTTTCCTCATCTCATCTTTCCTTTTTTCCTGCTCAACTTAATTTCCGCAGTGCAAATCTACCTGTCGCCGGTCGAAACCCACTGCTCGAACATCGACTACTTCCCCGCGAACGAGGAGCACAAGGAGTCGGACTCGTTCACCGATGACATCATGACCCGACTGCATCTGGCACGCTCCGTCATTGCTGCCTTCATCCTGAGGTAAGCCTGCATATATAACCCCCCCTTTTTTGGCATGATTGCATGATTTAACCATTTTCGATTGGGTTTTTTTTTGTTATAGCTTCGTCGTCATCTTCTGTGCCTTCTGGACTGGCCTGTCCGGATGCTGGAAGCGTTCGGCCGGTGCGATTACGGCGACCGCCATCCTTATGCTCACCGCCTGCCTGCTCGCCGCCGGTGCGATGGGCCTGTGGCACACGGTTGAGTTCTTCGAGAAGGAAAAGGTCGTCGGCGAAGAGTACTACCAGCAGTGGAATACTGTAAGTGTTTGGTGTAAAGATGATTGCCTAAAAGTACGAAAATACAGCATTGAGTTAGGGTTTATCAGATGATATCACGCAATGAGCAGATATTGCAACAAAATCGGCATAGTGAAGTAGTTCTTGTGATTCATTTAGAATGGGTCTTTTAATTGGTAGTTTGGATACGAGTTCAGTTGTTGTAGTTTGTGTTTGAGTTGAATGAAGAAATTTCATTTTGTTGGGTTTTTTTCTCCCCTATTTTGCTATGCGCGTGCACCTCTTAAACAAGCCTTCCTTTCTAAGATTAGCGGTTTGAGTCGACCGGAGTTAGCAGGAGTCAGAGTCGGATATGAAATGCCGAAATGCCTAACCTTAAAAATATTGCACTGGTCATCTCCGAACGAATCTGACTCCAGGCGACAACTTCGGGCAACTCCGGGCGACTCCGAGCGACTCGGGACAACTTCGGACGTCTCCGAATGACTGCGACTCCGGGCGATTCCAAACGGATCCGGATAATGCTGGGCGGAGCTATCTGCTGGAGTCGGCTCCGAAATTTTAGGATTCGGGTCGAAGTCGACTACGGATTTTGCCAACTATACCCATCACTAGTAACGATAACATTTAAATCCAATAAGAATATTTGTGCTGCATTTTCAGTACAAAATCGTCCTAGCGTTGAGCGCCATCTATTAACAAACAAATCAAACTATCACGTATGCCTCTAGAACAGGAATTGGCAGCTATTCAACATCTTTCAACCGTACTATGTGCTATGTGTCATTAGAGAACTTAGAACTTCAATCGGTGTTTAATGATCAGAATTTCTTTGAGACCTAGATACACTCTCACTATAAGCAATTAGCATACAACTCCAATTTAAAGTCCAAAACTCACAGTGATTCTCACTAATTATCCCCTTGTTTCTACTTCTCGGCACAGGTCCTTCGAGACAACACTCGTCTGTCGTACGACTGGTCGTACATTGTGGCCTGGGCCGGTGTGGCCTGCAGCCTGCTGGCATCGATCCTGCTGTCCGGTGCGGCCGTCTGCCTGCGGGGCGAACGCGAAAAGGAAGAACAGCTCAACCTGCAGTACCTGATGCCCGGTAAGGCGCCGAACCTAACACTAGCCGACCGGTCCCACCTGCCCCTCGCTCACATCGCTAACCTACTGTCTCCCGTTTCAGTGTATCCCCAAAAGCAGCCCCCCTACCCGTACGGTGGTTTCCCCCAGCCCCAGCTCTATCCGCAGCCATACTACCACGGATCGCAGTACGGACCGTACAACTATTGAGTAAACCCCCTTTTCCCAAAACACCGCGAAACACCGCGACTGGTGCGCGAGCAATAAGCGTGATGTGCAGAGGCCGTGCTGCGCATTAATGCTGCGCTTTGTGCCACAGTAAAGAAAACAACAACAAAATGCAGTGCTAAAAAACGAGACTTAAAGAGGAGAGATAGATGGATCGAGCGAGAGCTCGAAACGGAACTAAAGCACACAAGACACATTCTGAAAGCTTTTTCGAAACGGCATACACTTTTGAGACCGGAGCGCACTTTTGCGTGCGGATATTGGGCGCAAATCTGGCGGTTTGCGCAAATGCGTTAAAGGTTGTGCTACAACAGCCCGAAACCCGAAATCGAATCTAGTTGCGCTGGCATTCTCGTTTCTCACGCACTGTCGTAACAGTGCGCGAATGTTACAGCGCGTGGTAGCGTGTGGTCGTGAAAAGGTTTTTTACTCAATACTCTCCAATCCCACCAAGCATAAGGCACCTCTTTCCTGGTATAATTCTCCACCCGCCCGCCCGTTCCATTCTAAACTGTTCTATATGTCTTCCGTACCGGCGAGGTGTATCATCACCGAACGCAATGAACATAATTTGGCGATGGTTCGATTTTCCGAACGAGGTAACCCAATAACAAGATTCGACCGCACCTTTACCACCCGTATGCCATCCGCTCCTCCATGTGTACTAACGAATTGTAATAATCTCTGGAATGATTTTGCAGTTGTCGTTTTTTTTTTAAATGCAGTTTAGTAGCATCCTCCTAACGTTCATTTCAATCTACAAACGACTCACATTGCAATCTTAACGATTTCCACGAATGCGATCCACAAGTCCAACTTTTCATGCGCGTTTCAGTGAGCGTCTATCGTAAGCTAATGATGAAAATCATCCTTCCCTGCTCTTGTTCCCTTTTTTTAATGTCTTGTTAGAGCAAGCTCTATTCATCCAGTTAGACTATAGTTTGAACGAAACGAATTGCCTCCCGTGCGCACGTGCGTTGGGTATGTTTCTTTCTGTATTATGATGCGGATATGCGTAGAGATAATGTTTAGTAGTAGTAGTATTTACTGTTTGTACTAAGTAAAGCAGCGAATCGAGATAGAGAGAGTGAGAGAGTTCAGAGAATTATAGGAGTTTCAGGCCGAGTAAATTTAGTAGCTGGTAGCAGACAGTTGGGAAATACAGTGCATTCCATGGAAGACAGTACTGAAGGTGTGAAGATAATGCAAGCCAACTTATAGTGTACTTTATAACGATGCAGAGCGCGAGGGAGCGAGAGTCTGTGCGAGTGCGGTTGCTAATCGAGAATGAAAAATAAAGTTTAGAATTTTTTATTTTTAACGAAACAAAACAACCGTGTTGTGCATTTGTTGTTTTTATTTCATGGATCGGCCATATCACAATATTAAGATGAATAAGAACAGTAATATAAAATAACGAAAATTTCATTTTTACAACATTTATTGTACATATTTGCAAAGGAACAATGATTTGGTACCGACGTTACACACTTAACCCTTCGATCGGACGCAACACAAACTACGCCTAACGCCTAACGTTTCTTCGACAGACCGTTTACGCCTAACAGTATGCAATGCCGCGGAGCACGTGCGTTACAGCACTGTTCCGCGTTCTTCGTACTGCACCCCTACATGGTAATGGTGCAGTGCCGCTTGTGAGGTGGGTGAGTTGTAGAGAAGGAGGGGGGTGTGGGGACTTTTTCCCACATTCCCACCCCCAGCACACGCTTTTCTCTAGTAGAAGAACACACGCCGCGTGTTCTGGGGCTGAGGCGACCGATAGTTCAGCACCATCTGCTTTCCCTGCTTAGTGATCAGCGATCGCAGCCGGCTCATATCGAGCTCCGTCGCGGACAGCCGCTTGTTCGACACGATCCAGTTCACCGTCTCCAGGCAGGGCGGTGTCGTCAGGCTACCGTCGTACGAGTAGTACGACCAGCCCATCGCCCCAACCACGTCCTGCAGCGAGAACGAGCGCGTCGGCGATATCTCAAACTTTGCACCCGGTTGGCGCACCTGGGGCAAAAAGTTGGACCACGAGTTGAACGAAAAGCTGGATGAGCCGGGCACGACGTCATAGAAGAAGCCAACCACTGCCAGCCCATCCACCTCACCGGCTGCCTCCGCCAGCGATTGGTACAGCCCGTTGTAGAACACGAGATGGACCTCGAGCGGGAACCGCTCCCCGTTGATCCGGTGCTCCGAGCCCTCGCTATTGTTCGGGCCCCAGTGGAAGTGCATTTGCTCGAAGAAGTACGCCGTCTTGAGCGGTCCGCCGCGCATCATCGGGCGCGTCCGGAAGCCCCACTTGGGCGTAAACTTCACCGAGTAGCCCTCGTTCTCGGCCGTAATGTAGGTGGGTCGATTCTTCAGCCCGACTATCTCGAGCGGTACCTTGCGGTTCACCCTTATCGCCCGGGACGTGTTGATGTTGATCGGGCTCTGGAACTGGCCACCGCAGGCCGGTGCAACGATCGGCCAGTTCGGTGGACCGAGCGCATCGCTCAGCGTGTAGCTCCAGGATTGTTGGCTCGTGCGTCCTCCCTTCACCTCCGTCTCATCGTAACTCACCTCGTTCGGGTGCCATGAAGCGGCCGCATCCTCCTGCTCGTAACCTGCGTAAAACCAGGGCGGGAGAGATACATTACATTAGCAACCGCAGCTTCTCCCACGCTTCCGGAATGGCGGCATGGGGTGCCCTTTACCTCTTGCGAACACGACCGGTTGACAGGCCAACAAAAGTGACAAACACAGCGCACTCATTGTCGCTACTCCTGCACACATAGACAAATACGTAGGAATCGATCTAGTACTAGTTTCAGCCTTAGCCAAAGCCTACTGCTGCTTCTCTAAGCACGCTGCTGTCCAAAGCCACGCCTCGTTGTCGCTAGCTTCGGCGACCTATTTCAAAGATCCGGGTACGCTTTTACTCTTTACCGTCGGTTGGGTGTTTTAAGGGTGGCTGAGTCCCGCACCGGTGGAGGGTTGCACCGTTTCTGAATGCTGTCGTCCTCCGGAAGCCTGTTTTTAAAGCGTTCTGGAGTTCTGTTCTGTGTGGGGTCGGGGTTCGGTCGGTCACACCAACAGCTCTGCACTGTGCTGAGCACTCTCCGGGGGTTGACTGACAAAACAACAGCAACAGCTGCTGCTGCTGCCACCTTCGCGGGAGATAGCTCTCTTGTTGCGTCTGTTTGGGTGGCGCGCGAGCCCTCCGAATCAGTGCGGCGGCGCTTGCTGTGTGTTAGTCTTTGCGCACCGCTCAACGGTGACGGGTTGGGTTTGCCGTTCTTTATTTGTTTTGTTTTTTGTTGCTTCCCTGCCTGACTGCTTCCTCCCTGGATGGCTGGCGCGACACAAATTTTGCGTTTGCGTTTGCCCAAATACTGACGCAACGGGGCGAAAGTATGCAAAACACGCGGGGATGTCGGTTGCGCAAGCGCAAACGTAAGGGAAAAAGGTTCTCAAGGTTGTGCTACAAGGTGGAATGGACACAAAACCTTCGCGCCACTTTTCTGTTGTGAAAATAGTACGGCAAATGCTTGTGACACGATGTTTCGGAGTGATCTTTTTTGCCGCCAGTGGCCAAAAGGTAAATTAGCTTTGTTTTTGGTGGATATAATGCCAAACTCTTGCGGTCTGCGATCTTTAACGGTCAGTTTGAAAAAATCCAATAAAAACACAGTTATCCCAATGCATGCTGTAGGTGTATTTTTATTTAAAACTTGCTTGTATGATCACAACAAACTGTGTGCACACGAGCCTTAGAAGAAGAAGAAAAGAAAACAACAATTCGCTACAATTCCGTTCATGCGTTTGCGCTAACCCGGAAGCGGAGATCACTTTAGGTCCTTTTGCAGTGGCACTTTACCCTTTTGCTTGCCGTGTTCGCATTCCAAAAGCCCATTTCTGCTGCCACCCATTCCAGCACACGGTTCCAATGTTCACCAAAAACGCTCCCGATACACCACCACCCTGCCCTGTATGACCGTGAAAATGAGAGCCTTAAGACCCTAAGGCACTATGCACTATGAGCCACCACCGCCGCACACACATGTACTCCCGGAAGGTGGGTGGGACTCCTAGGTATGTGAATTGCTGCTGCCGCTGCTGCTGCTAGACAGCATAACCAGTTTATCGCATACCCATGCCCCACCGGGACCGGGGTATTTTGTGCCCCAACCGTATCTCACACTTCTAGTTCGTTGTCACTTGTGCACCACTACTAAACACACGCCCGTGAACATTCCCGTGGTCAATATCGCTTTGTTTTTTTTTTTCTAATGTCCCCGTTTTTTTCTAATATCCGCAAACGTGCGCAGTCCTACTGCTGTTGTTCTACTACACTACTACCGGGCAGCATCTGGGCTGCGGAGGACGGGCGAACGAATTGGGTGTGCTAGTGGGAAGGTCCTAGAATCCGTACCGCACGACCGGCCGCCCGTTCAGTGGCTGCACCGGGCGGAAGTTGTCCACCAGCGGCTGGTCGGCCGAGTCGCGCAGATTGCGCAGCTCGTCCAGATCCTTCTGCGCGATCGGCGAGGTGCCGTCGCGCACGATCCACGTGACACTTTCCGCGCACGGCGGCGTGGTCAGGCTGCCGGCGTACGAGTAGTACCGCAGCCAGGAGCCGCCCGGAGCCACCGAATCCAGATTAAACACTGCCCCGCCCTCCAGCGTAGTGGTCGAGCCGGCGGGGCGTATTTTTGGCAGCGGTACGGCCCACTTCGCACCCGGCTTCACCTTATCGCCGCCGACCTCGTACAGCGCACCGACCACGGCCAGCCCGTCCGGCTGGGTGACGGCCTGGTCGAACGAACCGTACTCCTGCTTGTAGAACACAAAGTGTGCCTCGGCCGCCCACGCCACCCCGTCGAACGTGTGCTCGGAGCCGCGCCCGTTATCGGCCCCCCAGTGGAAGTGCAGCTGCTCGAGCACGTACGGGGCGCCGAACGGGAGCGGACCACCGATCAGCGTCGGCCGCTCGCTCTCCTTGCTCCAGCGGAACGTGTACTGGGCGGTGTGCCCGTTGTTGGTGACCACGATCGAGACGGGCTTGCGGGCACCACCCTCCAGCAGGAGCGGTGCGGCATGGTCGAGCGATGGTAGCGTGGCCGCCGACCGCACGATGTCGATCGGGCTCTGGCGCATACCGCCACAGTCCGGATCGGTGTCGGCCCAGCGGTCCGGGTCTTGATAGGAAAAGTCACCTAAAGTCAGGGGGGGAGAGGGGGAGAGGGGGTAAGGCATATTTGCTATCAAGAACTGTTCGTTTGGACCCCACGCTGAGCCATCAAGGTAGGAAAACTCACCGTGCACGAGGGTAGTGACGACGGCGATTAGCAACAGTCCGCCGTAGACCAAACACTGCCGCAGCCGTACACCCATTGTGCTGGACACTTGGACAGATACTCGGTACGGAATCGTTTGTATGTTTTTTTTCTGCTTTGCTTCGCTTTACTTTGATGCGGTGTGAAATGTTTGAAGCGTTTATTATTCTAACCCAAATTGCACGCTTCCCTAGGGGGGTGGCGAGCGAGTTTTTGCTCGATTCACTCGACTGCTGCAGAATGAAGCGCCCGGTGGTAATGTGGTTTTTATGTACCCAACAATCCGTCGGTGTCCAGTTTTGCGTTTTACGTTAGCTTTCCACACTGGAGATACGGTGGCCGATAGGCCGGTTGATAGCTTAGAGCGGGGGGAAGGCCGCTTTGACACGAAAAGGGTGACAAAATTGTCGATGGAAGCAGCGGGTCGATCTTCCCGCGCGATCTACAGTGTGGTTGACAGTGTTGGCGGAAAAATGGCTTTTTTTTAAATTAAATTATTGTAGATTATATTACAACATCTACGTAGAGTGTCAACTGTAATAGGTGCAATGCGAAGTGGAGCACTTTTTATGCTTAATTGGGGCGGGGCAATTGTTGTGCTCTACTTTTTTCTTTTATCGACGTGTGATTTTCACTTGAATGGTGTAGGAAACCAAAAAAAGGGGGGAAACAAATTCCGATTTTGTAATGCAAACGCACTGGATGGATCATGAACGCGTAGAGCTTTTTCTGTATCTTCCGTTTATTATGATAAATTCAAATGAAACCATCACAAAAAATAAATACATAAATTGCGCTACATTACATTGTATTTCTGCCGCTGCAAAACGTTAGACACACACACATACGGACTGTCACACTACGGACGAAGGGAAATGTTCAACTTTTCAGCAGCACCCCCCCCCCGATGTCTGATGCATCTGGTGCGATTGGTGATGGGTTTCCGCACGAGGTCGCCCACTATCGGATATCGGATAGCCACTAGCTCCCTCCCTACCACTTTCGACCACCTTTCGTCGTACGTACCTGGGGTGGACGCTGCAGCACGTGCAATATAGCATGCTGTTACTATGCTTCTTGGTGGTGTGCTAGATTAAAACAAAAATAATAATTACATGTTCATAAAATCCCCCGAAAAAAGCCTTAACCCAGGTGCAACCGGATCTGATCCGGTACGAGCGGCAATATTTTAAGTGCTGCATTTTAATTAGCATGATAACCGGTGTATTCTTCTTTCCTTTTAGAGGAGGACAATTAAATTACATCACGTTGGGCAAATTTGTCCCCTCCTCGGCGGGCAGGGTTGCACAACCTTTAGGGAAGGTGTATGAAAGCTTTTGGAATTTAATAGGAAACATATTAAAACATAGAAACACATTAAAAAGCGTATTGTAAAGAGAGCTAAATAAATACTAGTTTAGTTCTACTTTTTAAACATAATTGATTATTAAGCTTATTTGATTAGAAAAGGCATTTATCGACACGATCATCGATCATCAACGGTAGAACAGTGTATTACACGTTTATGCTACATCTAATGTTGGACATGCTCGATGAAACTCGATGACTATCGTTAGAAACTAAAACAACCAAAACGGATAGAATTCGTTGCCAAGCATTTATTAGTCATTTTTTCTCGCTGGTTATTTTAAGAGCTTCGAATATTCGAGCCCCACCGCTCCTTTTATGCCTGTTCCTATCAGTTCGGCTCCTATCGGTTGGCTGTCGTCGGATACGTTCTCTTTATGACAGGTCGTTGGGCACTTTCCTACCAAAAGGTCCTAACAACTATCATTGTATCAAATCTGAACAGCTCAAATGCTATTGAGATTCTAAGCATATGCTTCACCTTACCGTAGTGATCGTATACGATCGACAGTGCTTCAAATAATCGACTAGTAGGACCACGGACGTTCACACACAAAATAGTTTAATCTAAGACGATGTTCATCAACTTGAAACACCCATAACATAGATCAAGACAAATAAGCATGAATAGATGTAAATACTCCAACACTAAACGCTCTGCTTTCATCAAAATCAACGACATTCTGTCGTTGGTTCGAGCGATCGCCAGACATAAACTTGAAATAAGATGCACTATACTTTCTGTTATTGGTTTCGTTGCCATTGCCAGGGTTAACCAAATAAGCCTCAGACGACCGTCCCACTATCGATTGGGCGGCTAGACATAGATTGGGCCACCCACCGATCGACCTTTTAAAACCACTCACCAGTGTGTTTGTATTTAGTCGAGACAGCAAACCGTTGGCATTATGATTTCAAAATTGCTCCACGGGTCACAGGTCGCTGCTACCTCCGTCTGTTCTGGGGCATGCGTAAGTGTAAATATGATTTTTTCCCCTAGCCCCACCCATCTTCCATCATACTCACTGGAACATTCTTGTGCTACCGTCACGTGGAATTTTCCACCATCCGGCAAGGGATAGCTGTACTCTTAATGTGTTGCTCTATTGATACAACTGAGGCACAGCTTTATTCGTTTGCTTTCGGAAGAACAACAACAGCGAAAGGAGTAACCCTTCCCATCCAACACGACCCACTTCGCGTGTGCAAGAATGAACGTTCTAGATCGCATCGTTCCCAACGGCAACGTACGCAAATACCTTTCAAAGCATCCCTAACCTCGACCAGCATTCCAGCTATTCCGAGTGTTGTTTTATTTCACTTGGTGCAAAACATCCACAAAAATGTCTCGATGTTTCGTTACCAGCATATCCCACCATGGTCGGATTTACTTACCACTGTTTAACCTTCCAGAAAGCTGGGCTCTTCTTTTTTGCGAAAAACAATCGATCAATTTAACGATCGAAAACATCTGTACGATGGGAAAACGGGGGAGGAGGTTGGAAGGTGAAGCAGTTAGGCAGGTTCGATCTACCACAAATCTTTGCCAATATTTGGCTTTCCCCAGCAAATGGTTCGTTTGGCCAAAATCAAAACATCTGTGTGTTGGATGTAGGATAGAGAGAGAGAAGGATGTCACGGAGCGATGAAGAGGATCGTGTCGCCGTACGGTGGCGGTGAAAAACATGAACGGAGCTAGCATTCGCCCGTTTCTCCTGCGCGATATGTTGGGTCAACATTAGCGCAGGTGTACAGATGATAACTAACAAAACAAGAACACTTGCGGGAATTCAGGCAACCGTAGTTCGAGGTCGTTAATTTATCGACGATGGTGAAATTATCAAGTGTTTAGAGCTGTTTTGTGGTCATGCTGATCCACACCATTCATGCAAAAGTCGACAGATAATAGGATATGCATCTATGAAGGTGAGTGCCAACCTTTCAGCATGACCTTCGTTTGGTTTGATTGCTAGGACGTATGATCGTAATTTATAAGGATATCTACGTAATAACCCAGGTATGCCCAGTTAGAAAGGTTAGCTAATAGTTCAAATGGGAAATCCTGCCATCTAAATGTTCATCCTTTCTGCACCCCAAACGATATCACTGTCGTAACCATCGATAGTGAACAACTTTGCAAAATCAACTAGTACAATTTCAGAAAAAAACGTGATCACTCCATCAATCACCCGGTTCACTTGAACATTATACAGCTTTGTTATTCCGGCTTTATTAGTGGAGACTAGCAAGACCTTAGGGAGGCGGTCCCATGGTACAGTCGTCAACTCGAACGACTCAATAACATGCCCGTCATGGGCTCAAGCCTAGAATGGACCGTCCCCCCGTAGCAAGGATTGACTATCCGGTTACGTGGTAATGAATTAAGTCTCGAAAACCTGTATAGGCCGGCATGTCCGCGTAGGACGTTACACCAAATTGAAGAAGAAGATATAAGAAGAAGTAAGACCTTAGAATTTCATCTACTTACAAAATGTCCACTAGCATTCGGATAACGGCATCTGCCAACGTTCGTGATAGTTTTTCACGCAATTTTAATTATTAGTTATCCACATTATCATACTCAAAATTATATTATAAATAAATAAATAAATAAATAAATAAATAAATATAACTGCATTAAAGCTAAAATATTGAGCTACACACAGTGTTCGAAATATGGCTAGTCTCTGCTTGAGTCTTATTTAAGGGTTTCTAACAACACTTTAAGCTAAGCTTTTTTTAACAACAAAATGTAGGGCAAGAAAAGAGATCGCAATTACAGTACGCCATCAGAAAGTAGCTTACCAAACAAACTAACAACTTCCACCGATCGTTTCTCACCCTTTAGCAAGATATGTACATACAGCCTACCATTTATTAGTAGCAAAGCTTCATCTTCAGCTAAGTGCAGCGACTTTCTCACCCGTGTTGGATCACGTAACAAGAACAATAACGTACAGCGAGCATCAAGTGTATTTCTGCGATGGATTGCAAAGCTACAATGTTGTAGAGCCTAGTAGGCAATGACGTGTTGCCACTGCTATTTTGACACAGTTTTGTAACAGTTTTAATACAAGTTTATAGATAAGGTTCAGATTGTGATAGCGGAGTAAGTATACACTTTAAAAAATTTATATAGTAAACAGAATCTGACTTACTTATTTGATCATGAGCGATCCGAAATTGCTCATGGTCTTGCGCCTTTGTCTGCCAATCCGTTATTCCGGGCTTAATGGTGGACGCCTCCATATCATCTTGCCATCTGAATTTGGGTCTACCGCCTTGTTCTACGTATCCTTGAGGACGGCCTAACATAATTTACGAAAGGGGAAGGGGGCCCGAGGTCGGTAGTCTACGCCAAGCTCGCGAGTAAGTTGTTACCGATGTAGCTTTAACTATCGAATCGCCAAACTTCGTTCGACACTTCAACAGAGTTCGCTATCCTGTGATCGCTTTGTGGGCTCAATTAACCATATACCGGCTCTGCTCACCTACACTCAATTATGTATTGTGAAAGGGTCAGGGACATAACGAAGACTGATTCTGTTAAAACTGTTTACCGAGGCATTAACAGCATTATTTAACACTTGCGAGATGTCTTTTTTCTTAACAGTTGTCGTATATTTATGCAGCTGTACTGTGGGAAAATCAACATCTGGCAAGCGCTGAATAATACTGTTTACATTGGAAACTAACCCAGGAGAACATCGTTGTACAGATGGCATGATCACCCAATGATAATCCGTTATCGAATGTGTACAACTCCAGGCTGCAGCCGCCTGCTATTCGGAAGCCACCCAGCAAATGTGTTTTCTTTACAAACAATACACATCTACCACCACTGATCGTAATGCACTGGATAAAAACAAATAATGTATTTCACTAATGTATAATACTTTGCCCGCTGCACACGCTGCGCGCTCGAGTGTGCAGTAGGAGGCGAAATGTCAGGTAAGAAAAAGTTCTTAAACTCTAGCACAGGTTTCCTTTGGTATTCATCGCTACGGAGGAGCTAGCGGGGTCTGCGGCAGTGTGTGTGTTCCCATTCATGCACAGCTCTCAGTCAAATTGCACCATCATCACCATCGTCACCATCACCTCAGTACAGGAACACCCGGCGATGGTTTAGCTTCTGCACGGGGCGATAGTTGTTCACCATCAGCCCGGTCGGCGACTGGAGCCGGCGGAACTGCTTCATCTCCTTCTCCGTCACGAGCAGCGGCTTGGTCGCCACGATCCACGTCACCGTCTCCAGGCAGGGCGGTGTCGTCAGGCTGCCCTCGTACGAAAAGTACGGCCACTCGACATCCCCGATCACCTCGTACAGCGGGAACGTGTCGATGAACTCGATCGTGTGCTGGCTGTTCGGCTCGACGACGTTGCGCAGGAACCGGGTCCAGGTGTTCAGCTGCTCGTCCACCGAATGGTCGTAGATCTCGTAGAACAGCCCGACCACCGCAATGCCGTCGACCTGTTCGCGGGCCGCCGCGAACGACTCGTACAGCCCGTTGTAGAACACCAGGTGGATCTCCATCGGGTACCGCTGGTAGTCGTACACGTGCTCCGACCCAACCGTACTGTTGACGCCCCAGTGGAAATGGAACTGATCGAACAGGTACTTGGTTTTTAGTGGGCCCCCGCGCAGCACCGGCCGATCAGCGCCGGTGCGCCAGTTGTACGTAAACTTGGCCGAATGGCCATCATTCTGCAGCAGTATCGATTGCGGCAGATTGGTCTGCCCGTCGAGCCGGAGCGGTCGCTTGCGGTTCACCAGCAGGGCGCTGCTCGTGTTGAGCAGGATGGGGCTTTGGTAGCGGCCACCGCACCGCGCATCCACCCGGTACCAGTGCGAGGGTCCATTTTTGTCCTTCTCGTTGTAGGAGAAGCTGCCGGCTGCCGGTGCCGGCCGGGCTCGCTGTCGCTCGAGCGCCGGTTCGGGTTCGTTCGCTTCCGCTAGATCCGCCTCCGGATCGGCGGGGAAGTAAAAGTCCGGATTCGAGAGGGCGGTCAGCTTTGTCCGGCGCTGATCGGCGGTGAGCGGTTTCGGACCGGCCGCTGCGTACTGGTCGTAGTAGGACGATGGTGGAGCGAAGACAGCCGATCGGCGGGTAGGATTTGCCCGATAGTTGGCATCATAACTGGGAACGTTCAGTCCTGCGGGCACAGAGGATGAAGATTTGCCTTTGGTTAGGTAACAACAAATCCAGCAACACTCTGGTAAACACTCTGACTTACCCCGACACGGTCGCCACGACATGAACATCAGGAAGTTTAGCAGAATAAGCTGCCCGTGCCATTTGAGAAGCTGCATCTCTGTAACGTCAAACATAATGTATAATGGAAGATGGATTAGAACGGTATGATCCACCGCGCCAGAAGCGAACAATGCAACACTACTTCGGGAAGCAATTCAGGCTCCAACCGGTACCGATCTGCACGGTAAAACGGTGCGACTCTTACTGATGCTCTACGACGGTACGATCATGGAACCTGACCGAAGCTCAGGCAACCGAAATCAAGAACCAAATCAAAAATCACGTGTGGTGGGCTACTAGCGATCTGTGCACGATCATGTACCATATCGATCCCAGTGCCACCGTCTTAAACACACACACAGTCACGGCGACCCACTGATAGTATGGTGGACGCCGTGCGAACTGGACCACGCCAATGGCCCCCTTTTTATGGTACAATGGTTCGCGCGCACACGGTGTTTGATTTGCCAAGCGTTCTGGGCAAGGTTGCGGTGGGTACACCGGTGGGGCCGGCGTGCGAACCACGACCGTTCAATAATGGTTGGGATTAAACAAACTCCCAGCAAACCAGCAAGAGCAGTGAAACACGCCGACTCAAGTTCAAGGTTACTATTATCGGGTGAATTTGCCCTGATGTCTTCACGGGCTCCACGGATCACTGATCGTTTAGCTATTTGGTTGAATGAAGAAAAATGCGTATGGTAGAGAAGGAGGTTTGCTTGAGAATTAATTACTAAAATCTTAATGTTGCGTTTCAGAATTGCTTTAGAATAATAAAATCCAACAAGCAAGCAAGTCTGGCAAGCCTTTCACATAAATCATGCTGTTTATTACCATCCCGGCGGGTTCCAGAAGGCGCGGGATTTATGTTCGCTCATTGCGCTGATTGCTTGCAGGTAGGCGTTACCTGCTGAAAGTGAAACTACCTACAACATCAAGTACGGCACACGTTACGCTGGACATAATCAAACTACTGTCCACCGATCACTCAAACTCCACCGTGGCTACCAGTCACGCCTCGCATTTAACGGCCGATTGAACTATTTGCATTAAACCTGAACCGGATTGTCAAGGTCATGCTCTCACGGGAGGGTGGTGAATGGGTTTGGTCGTGATCCGCCCCACAACATCTACGATGTGTTTCGCCTATCAGTCGTTCTAGAAGCCGAAGCTTGGAGAGGATCTTAAAACAAAACCACACTTACTATATAGAGTTATTAATAGCACTGGCTCTCAAAATGCACGTGCCACCTGACACGTAAACTATGGCTCAATTATTCAATTACAGCACCACTCCAATTGCCACTACCGTCACGATATTCGCACACTTTTCAATCCTTGTTCCGTGCTTTAATTACTCCTTATTCTGAGTAGTGTTTTTTTGTGTAAAAATAAGTCACTGTACACCGGCAGCCGAAATTGCTCACAATCAGCTCTGTACACGCGGAGACGATCACGACTACCGTTCGCGCGCGGAATCACCGTTGCAATAAGCACACCGCCGACAGAACCTTCCACTTCCAAAAGGAGAACCACCAAATGCGCCCACCACGTGCTGCCGGAATCGGAATTCGCGTGTGCGCAAATTCCCTCCAAACACCACTCCAAAATGACCACGAGACGCCATGCAGACTCACGCACACGCTAATGAAACTGCTCGGCTGGAGTGGAGCAAGACAGTGGAGAGCCCGCCAAGTTTGGGCCCGGCGGTCCGATTGTTCAATTAAATTAATCTCCCTCTCTCTTCTGCTGATGCTGCCGAATTCCTCCTCTTCTCGGTGTGAGCGTGTGTAAATGCCCCCTCCCACTGGGGAAACAAATGCAGTGACCCGCGAAACCGCAGATTTTTCGCACTAAAGTGAACGGTGCTCTCCCGCGGTCGAGCTGAGTGTCGAAACTGGCAGCATAATTCGGGTAAGGACAAATCAGAAAGGGAACGGTTTCCCTTTAGTCGGGTTGGCCAATCGTTTAATGCGTTTGAAAGAGGTCACTAGTCAAACCTATGCACACACATGCGCGCGCGGGTCCGTTGATGGTGGTAAGACGACGCGAAACTAATCGAAGATCATCATCGCGGGGTGCCCCTCATCAAACCGTATCCATCATAATTCAAATCTGACCGACTTCGCACGCACAATGGAACCAACATGGGTACTTGCGGTATGTGAGTGTGTGTGTGGAAAAGTAATTTCATTTGGAACCGTTTTGGACATGCCGACCCGCCCCTTACGTAACGGTGGCTCGAGCTGGTCGCACTTTCGCCACAAGTACTGCGGGCCGACCTTTTTTCCCAACAACAGCGCAACAGCGCCGAAGCGTAAACGCGTAAACACACAACCCGTACCGCACTCACACGATGTTACAGCGGCACGAAACGCCATCTGCTCGTACCGCTCGACACAGTAGGCGCGCGCGCGCTCGCGCGTTCGCGTAATGTTTTCATTCATAAAACCGTGCCCCTAACCGCACACACACACACACACAAACACACCGTTCACCGTGATCACCAGCTAGTACGCGCGCACTCCTTTCCGCGTAACGGGCGATGGGAAATTCGACGCCGTTCACTACTTACCGGTTTTTTGCTGTTGTTTTACTAAACCCCACGCGACACGTCGCGCACACACGCCGTCTAGAGGTGGATCGTCTAGAATTACCCGCTGGGGGGAGGGGCCCGGGAAGTTACGCTGATAAGATGTGTGGCCGCGTCACCGGGGCTGACTGTTTTTGTAAACCTGTCCGACGACCGACGGGGCTTGCGCTTCTTGATCTGTGTGTGACTGTCTGTCTGGTGGGCTGATCAGGTGCGAGTGCCTGTCTGCCGCTGCCGCGAGATGCGGTAAGTGAACTTGCTGGAGGTTAGCACTCGATTGAGCTGTCGTGCCAATGCCGGGCGGAACTTAAATAGTGTCCCCTCCCTCGGTTGCCATTTTTTTGTTGCTAGCGCCCGGTTCTGGATTCTCCCTTCACACACACTTCACACTTCGGCGACTTTCCAGCAGTGGTGATAGGGGAAGAAGTTGCCGTGTTTACATACGCCGACCGACACCGAACCGGGTACCACGGTTACATCCTCGCACCGATTGATGTAAATAGCTGATAAATCGGTAAATCCCTTGAATCTTTACTGTCGTTAGACCCGGCCGAGGGCTCGTCCCCCCCCCCATTGGCAACGCTGGCCCGGTGTCATCACCGGCGGATGCAACGGATATTAACCAACAATTAGCCGCCTGGCCGAACCCGATTCGATAAGAGAAAAGGCACCCCCGCGCAGTCCCGCAGAACGGACATCGGGGGGTTCTGCTGGAAGGCGATCGAACAACATCAAACAGCGGGCAAACAGAAAGGGCGCAAAAACACGCGTGTAATTAAATTAAAATTAGCCATTCTTCGCGCCCCCGGCCCTTATCATAAAAGGGTGCAGAAATGCGCGACAGAAAACGTAAACAAACCGGTCCCGCCAACCTGTGCGCCACCTGCGCGCCGGGACATCGTAACCGGAGCGATTTGTTTTCGCGACAGCTAATCAGCATGTTTCCTCGTGTTTTTGGTTCCCGGGTGGGAAAGGGTGCGTTAGCCATTGCCAGCGTGCCCGTTGACAGGTTGCATTTTACGACAGCCCGTCGGCCCGGGTACTTATCGGAGGGAAAATGCGTGAAAAACACCGAATAGTACCACGTTTACTTTTCCTGGAAATGCAGCGGATGTGTGCTTGTTTGATAAGGATGTTGTTGCTCTTTACAGCTGGACCGACCGTGAGGGGGTTTTTTAATGTGTCTGGCCACTCCCCCTCCTAATAATGCACTTTTATGCGAAGAGATTTAACAGTTAGTTTCGCAACAAAGTGTAACTCTTGGTGAAGATGCACGAGAGTGACTCATATGCCACGAGGAGGGGATAAGGGCAGAAAATAAAACAGCACCCTTTTAGGGTAAATTCACAGTTTTGCAATTGATAACATGCAGAACTAATTGCTGATTTTCCCTGCCCTTCACCACCCTATTGCTAGTAGTGATCGTGCGTCATCGAACGCGATCATTCCGCACACTGCTGCACTCGCTGTGCAGGAGAGAGATGCGTGGCGTGACGGCAGGAAACGTCATCGTCATCGCTATGGTAACGGGGAATGGTTTTGAAAATCCCATTAGATTCCAGCTAGAATCTCCCGCTTGAGCCGTTGGTTCTTTCGGTGGATGTGGATTTTCTTCCAATTGTCACCCGGCATGCGTTGGCCAATTTAATGACCGCCATTTGATGAGTCAGGGCGAGCGGCGTGTCGGTAGCAATTACACGCACACATACGCTAAATGATGACGTCCTCCAAAAAGGGCAAACCTGAACGGGAGTAACCGATGCACTTCCTTGCTTTTCTCACATGCACCGTTTGCCGTTTGCCATCAATGTAATCAATCTTATCGATGGTGACAAATCAAGTGCAACTGGATCGCCAGCTAGATTGATATCGTAAATAGAGGTTTTCACGCGTACCTCCGCTAGCCCAAAACGCTTCGGGCGGCCGCTTCGGGAGTCTGTTTCGGGTAGGCAAAGCGATGCGAACGCTTGTTTAGTGGTCTCGTCCAGTTCTGTCTCCGCCAACCAACACGGAACATGGCGAGCACGGTGGGGCATTACAATGCTCATTAAGACTGTCCCCGTCCGTCGGACTGTGGTGGGGACCCATGGGGGAAAATGCGCGCGAAATCATTCTCAAACGGGCACGTGTGCGCCGTGTGGCCACAGGTGAGGTCTCGCCTAAACCCACTCCACACGGAAGACGGAAACAGTCTTCTGGCTGGACAGTGTGCGGGTTGCTGTGAGTAGTTGAGTAGTTCTATTTTTGTATCATTCATTTCTTTGCTCTTGACACGTTTTCGTTTTCATGGAACTGTGTTGGTGGAAAACAAAAACCATTGCTACAGTAGGGTATAAATGCTCGGTTTACGGGAGTGCGTCAAAGAGATAATTCGCGAATATGGTCAAGGGGTTTAGTGTATGTTTTATTTCTTTCATGCAATAGACTGTAATCGTCCACTATTGCTAGGTACTAGAGTATACGATCCATTCGAGAGTTGAACCTAAGCCGAACAGATCATTACGCCATGCATTTAATAGGTACGCAAATAGTATTGGCACTATGACAGGCTATCATAGGCTATAGATATAAGTAGACAAAGATCGTGCTACGATCGTTTGATAATTATCAGAATCGTCCAAAGTTGTCGGGAAAGATACACTGAAAAAAGGTGTTTTTCTGTGATAATTATAAACAATATTATATATTATCAATTTTTTTAATCATTTAATGCTATAACCTTCGAACGTAGGCCTGAAAACGACATTTAGGAGATACTGGAGCATCGTTAAATTTACTTACATGTTACTTACCCCCAAGTACTGAATCGCACACAGTGTACTCCTATCCATATCCCGTTGTTTGCTTTTTTTCTGAGCTTTATGGATTTGTTTTGCATTCACGCTGTATTGCCAGATAGTCTTAGGCACACCACACCTTTCCTCTTGATGCCTGATACTCTTGGGATGTTGGCTACGTACAACCGATCAGATGTAATGCGCTCGCGCAGTAGCTAAGGTCATTGTCATACTACCATAGCTTTGTTCTTTTATGCTTCTTTCTTCTTCTTCTTCTTCTTCTTCTTCTTCTTCTTCTTCTTCTTCTTCTGCTTCTTCTTCTTCTGCTTCTTCTTCTTCTGCTTCTTCTTCTTCTGCTTCTTCTTCTTCTTGGTGTAACGACAACCGCGATCAGTCTTTAGCAGATGTATTAGCCTTCTATTTTCTATGAAATCTTGTTGACAGTTGTTGCTTATTGCGAAGATCCTAATAAGCATCAAACCATGTGCATCCAATCGAACCCCGGATCCTACCTAATCCTCGCGATCGTGACTAAGAGGAGTTCTTTGCACGATTGTTGACCAGTCATTCGGTTTAGAACGACTAGGAAAGTGCGTTCATTTCTTAAGAAGATTGGGATACATTGGAATCCTAAATACATAATCCTGAGCGTCATAATTGAGCATCTCTCGTGATCTTTCTCTGGGTTGATGTGATTCAAATACATCCACCCCATCGTCTTATCTTTTCGTGGTTTCAATGCATGACATTCATCAATAAAACTCTTTTTTCTTTCTTTACTATAGCTTCCTGCGGTGCACAGAATAAACCTTATTAGGATAAGCATGTGCACTGAAAAACGAGTTGAAAAAGCGGGCAAAAATCATTGACCTAGAGACACGATTCGGATGCATTTCTCACCTACAAAAGTACTTGCACTCTCGGCAACAACTGCCAATGGCAGTGTGTGTAGTAGTTGCGTTCCGTAAATAGACCCAAATACACGCCACTCCACTTCCCTTCCCCTATTACATTTCCGTTACACGGGTATACCGCGTTGCGCTGGTTTTGTCTTTTGCTCGATCGACAATCGACAAACCGGTGGCAAACCGTATTCAAATTTAGCGCTCGATCGCACCAAACTCCCTTGCCCGTACGACGCTCGTGACGCTCGGTAGAAAAACTCACCCCCTTTTCGACAATGGAGAGTGGAAGGTAGAGGGGGGTATAGATAGGAGCGCGACCGTGCTCGGCATGTTCGGTTCGTGGTCAAGCTTTGAACTACAGCCAAACGACATTGCGGTCCCTCGCTCGCGGTCTGCACCGTGCGGCAGGATACACGCTGCTGCTGCTGCCGCGATGTTGCGCGCTGTAGATCAAGGGCAGGCGCGCATATACGCTTGCACTATTTACTACACACACGCTGGTGGTGAGCAGTTTTTTTTCTTTCGTTGTATGAGGAATGGGAGCGCAAGGGAGGGTTACGATTGCACGCAAAACCCACGAATCGTAAAAACCGATCCAGCGATCAAGGGGGGAAAAAGGCGGTTGGTAGAGAACTCATTGGTTGTTTGCTGTGTTCCAAACAAAGAATCACAGGGGTGGCGTTAGCAAAGTGGAAGGCACATAAGGGGAGGGGGGAGGCTGATCCTTATGGTGGGCGAGGAACGGCGGCGTTCATAACGGACCACCGATCATATGATCGGGAAAGCGAGAGTATGAAGCGAAGAGAAAGAAGACTGCAGACGGTGACGGAGTGGTAGAGCGCATCCGTGGAGCGCATTCGGATGCACCAAACGATCGTTTGCCAATGTGTGTGTGTGTGCGGATGACGCTCGGTGAAGCTGCGCGCGCATTTCGCTCACGATCAAGGGCTTCGGATTTCGGGCGCTGCACGGTAAGAGCATGATAAATGCACCGCCGGACGTCACTCTCTGTCCTGCGATCTTTAAGTAAGGATCCCAATCCCAGCAAGCCGCGATCTCGTGCAGCCAGCAGCAGCAGCCAACCGAAAGTCGTAAAAGGATACCTTTTATCCTACCCACCTTAACTCAAGTACGTATCACGTAATTGCAGCGGAAAAAAACGGGAAAACTCTGCCTCTTTTCCCTTTGAAAGTAAGAGAGGAGAAGAAAAATAGTGCCGTGCGTCATGTACAAAGCGAAATCGGAAAGGGTTACGCAATACGTAACGAGATCGATGCGCAACCGTTTTGTATCTTTTAGGCTACTTGGGCCAATTTGTGCAAACACAGTAGCAGTGCATTAGATAAAGAAGCGTTTTTAATTTAAAAAGAAAGAAGTAAAAGTGCACCGTGTGAAGTTTAGCTTTATCCTTCATCGTAATAGTTTGAAGAACTTGCATAAGCTGCATCAGATGATTCAATAGAAACGAACGCTATCTATTGAACTGTAAGGCAATAGGTGCGCTGGGTGCTCGTCAACTGTATCGTTGCTTTGGGCGTGTAGAGCCTGGCGACAAGTGGACAACAAAACAGTTTGGCATTCGGATGAAAATAGAAGCATCCTTTGTGGGGGTAGTTTCCCTCCGCCAATGCGCATACAAGATAGCGTCAGGCGGAGTCGGACAACCGAGCCGACGAGCGTAGATGCAATCGGTTTGGTGATGCAACAGGCGCAGCGCTATTATGCTACTGCCCTCACGCCCGCACGTCATTTCGTTCGGATGAATGATCTTAACACGTGCCGTGCGTTGTCTAATTAACGACGCCTTTTTTTAACTTCCCAGTTCCAATCTCAAGTGTTTGCAGTGGTGTAACATTCAATTTCCTCTCGAGGAAACACATAAAGTGTAGACTCGTCTACGTTAAGATAACGATGTGCGAAGCAGGGAAGGGACATTGGTTAAATATTGGCACAAATCCCAATGACACTGTTTTCACCCAGTGCAATCGTGGTGATTTCCCCCGGAGTCGTTCGATAATCGGTCACTTCCGTCCACTTCTTCTAACTCAATCTCCTCTCCCCCCAACCCCTCGCATTGTACAGTACAACCACAACAACCATGCCGGGACTTTCGGATCCAGTCGCGTTCATCAAGGACTTTGCCGCCGGTGGCATCTCGGCCGCAATCTCCAAGACGGCCGTCGCCCCGATCGAGCGCGTCAAGCTGCTGCTACAGGTGCAGCACATCTCGAAGCAGATCGCCGAAGCCGACCGGTACAAGGGCATGGTCGACTGCTTCGTGCGCATCCCGCGGGAGCAGGGCTTCTCCGCCTTCTGGCGCGGCAACCTTGCCAACGTCATCCGTTACTTCCCGACGCAGGCCCTCAACTTCGCGTTCAAGGACAAGTACAAGCAGGTGTTCCTGGGCGGTGTCGACAAGAACACGCAGTTCACGCGCTACTTCATCGGCAACCTCGCCTCGGGCGGTATGGCCGGTGCCACCTCGCTGTGCTTCGTCTACCCGCTTGACTTCGCCCGTACCCGGTAAGTAAAGACACAGGAAATCACGGGGATGGCGAAAGGGGGACACACACGCTTAAAAACTGCTCTCCTCTCGTTCACAGTCTGGCCGCTGATGTCGGCAAGGGTGCGGAGGCGCGTGAGTTCAAGGGTCTCGGCGATTGTATCTCGAAGATCTTCAAGACTGACGGTCTGGTCGGTCTGTACCGAGGCTTCGGCGTATCCGTCCAGGGTGAGTGTTGGAACGGGTGCATTCGTCCGTACAACGAAAGGACCACAGCATTCTCACGATCACCATTCTGCACCTCTCTCTCTCTCTAACACACACAAAAACACAGGTATCATCATCTACCGTGCCGCCTACTTCGGCTTCTACGATACTGCCCGTGGCATGCTGCCGAACCCGAAGACGACACCGTGGTACGTGAGCTGGGCCATCGCCCAGTGCGTGACCACCGTCGCCGGTATCGTCTCCTATCCGTTCGACACCGTCCGTCGTCGCATGATGATGCAGTCCGGCCGCGCCAAGTCCGAGATCGTGTACAAGGGCACGCTTCACTGCTGGGCCACGATCGCCAAGCAGGAGGGTACCGGTGCCTTCTTCAAGGGCGCCTTCTCGAACGTGCTCCGCGGTACTGGCGGTGCATTTGTGCTGGTGCTGTACGATGAAATCAAGAAGGTCCTGTAAAATCTTCCACCCCTAACTGTTTGTAACCTTCCACCAACCTTCCAACGACACCGCCAATGAAAAACCCCCTATTTCCCGTTTTGATGATTCCCTTCCCTAGCTTAAAATTCCCTCCATTCCAATTGTCCAGCTCCGATTTCCATCGTACAGGGCGCGCCCAATTCCAACGAACTCAAATGCCCCACAACAACGCTCGGATATTGGCGTATGAGTTGCAAAAAAAAAAATGGACCGCTTTTGCGGGTTGTAAACCGGACTCGATCTAGTACATGCACTTGCAAAAAAACCCCCACTCCATCGAACCGAACAGTAAAGTGTGTGTTCTTCCGAGCCCGATAGTGTGCCGTAGCGAACGTGTGTGTGTTTCTGCTGCATGTACTTCATTGTGTTCTGCGCGATCCTTCGCGGGGGGTTTGGGATAGGGCTTCCAACAAGCGAGACACTAAAATACACTACGGCAAACGACTCAAACCACTCAACAACTACGCCGCTGTTAACTTGAACTAAAGCTTCATCCTACCCTTACGACCTTATCCTTTGTAAAACCGAACAAAAAGCCCCCGAACCACGCGATCGCGATGTTTTATTCGCGATCGTTCCATATGTGTAGATAGAGCAGGAGTGAGGAGAGAAAGAGAGAGAGAAAGAGTTTCCTAGCAAGCTCTGCGCATTAGACGTTAAAGAGAAAGACATTTTTTTGCAGCATGCAGGCAGGTGTTACGACGAACATGCCATGCGGAAAAAGGGAAGTAAACTATTGACGAAAAACTACCAATAAAAATCAAAAACATCTTAAAATACTTAGTAACGCAGTCTGTTGGCTGGTGGTGATGGTGGTGGTGGTGGACGTAACGGACATCCGACAAAACGATATTCGTAGGACAAGCACGAGTGATCATTTATTTTTAGGCTACACACTGTCGAGCAAAAGGACGACGAGACAGAGACACGCATACGCACAAACACACACACACACTCTCTCTCTCGCTCTTACACACTGTCACTGCCGGTAGATCCCTTTCGAGTGCGTGTTCCACCTTGTTCGATTGCTGGTCAAGTAGGCCAGTAGTAGGGATTGTGTGCCTTTTCTAATTCAGTTGGAGTAACCATTGCCCTGGAAAGAAACACGTTGCACGTTTATTACACTAGCACACGGTATTGGGCACGTTTTGAAGGTTTTGTTTGTTAGTATGGTACCCTTAACAGGTATGTATGATGCATTTCTTTGAAATCGAAAGTTAAATGATGTTCTAAGTCACATGCAAAATCTCATTCTCTAAGTCACATGCAAAGCATAGATTGGACAGAGTTTGTTTTTTTTTTGTTTTCGCACAAAAAGAGCTAGATAATACAAAATTTATTCACTTTATGTACATATTGCTGAGAGGGAAGTGGGCGGTAGAGTACACAATCATGATACATGTAATTTGTTGAACAATGGCATTTTCTTCCCTGTTTGTTGCTACCCTATCGTGCACTTGTACACCTCACCCTACAGATCCAACGGACAAGGAACACAAACATTTAAACAACGCCCACGATGCGACATTAACTTAGCAGTTGATTTGATAAATCTTTGTCTTTTACTGCTCGCTTTTTCCTCTCACACTTTCTCTGCTTCTGTGCATACATACAGCTTGTTTTGGATTTTGTTTTTGGTTACTACACTTTTCTGGTTGTTGTTAAACTAAAAACGGATTTTAACTAGACGAGAAAGCGGAAAGGTATTCTCCTTCCCCTAGTACGTTCGGTACATGTAAACCTAACTAAACGCAAACGCAAAAATACTTCCATCAACGGCAGCACGCTCACGTTCGAGTAATCAGCCTGCCTGCTGTACAATTGCCTAGCTTCGGAAGCGGTGCTGCATTCCCTTGCCAGTCCTAGCCGTTCACACTACCAGCAAACAGGGTTTCGGGTGGAACATTGCACACACCGCGGACACATTTAACTACCGCCACCAGGGAAATACCGTGAGCCGAACGCCGAGATCACGGAGCGGAGTTGGAGAGAAAGAACAAAAACAAATGGTACTTAATTCTATCATACCGTCGTTCGGTCCGATTCGCCCGCCAACCAGTCGACGGTCCTGCTAATGCCGGGCATGTTCAGGATGTTCCCTAGCACCGGTACCCGCCGTAGGAAGTTTATGGCCACCGGGAAGAACCCACTGAACAGCAGTATGAACCCGTACATCTCGATGAGCATCCCGATCAGCGGGTAGCCGAACAGTACGATCGCGATGCCGCCGAAGAACGAGATCGATGCCTTCACTTTGTGCTTCTGGAAGAAGAAGCGAAACGTTCGCTCGAGCCCAATCACGCACGCCAGACCGCACACGAACAGTATCTGCGGGGGGAAACACAGCACCGGGGGCAATTGTTATGTGAGACGATATGCGTTATTGAAAGACACTGGTTCAACCGGCACTTACATTTCCTATCGCTAGCAATCCTTTGTCGAACAGTAAAAGCATGCCCAGGAACAGAAACGTGATCCCGAAGCCAGCCAACCCGACTCCGATTTCTGAAACAAAACAAAGAGCGGGAGTTGTGGTCATTCTCGTTTTTTAACACTACGCTATACAGTCATCTAACTAAACCCCTGCATACTCACTCTGTGTGTCGGTAATTTCAAACATTTTGTTCGCTACAGTGGCCCGCTAGAATCACACCCAAATCTAGTTTTGTTTGCCGTACTCGTCCGGAAAAGCGCTGCAGTATTTGGGACTGTGCTGTTTTCTCCACGTCATTCGGCGCGCACAGCTACTGAGGGGTAATGATGCTTCGGGCTTACCGTTTTAAATGCAGATTTACGTGTAAGTCTACGGTTCAAACACTGCAGCAGCGTGGCGATAGCATGGATCGTTAATAGTGAATCATTTTTAGCGACTCAATAATTTAATAAACGGTAGAAAATGATGAAAAATTGATCACCGAAACTTGTACCAGTTGCACACAACCAACCGATGACATTTATTTACGGGTTGACGTTGCTGGCTGCTGTTATGATTGCAACTGTCAAACTGCTCTCCCTTTGGAAACGTGCAATGATGACGTTTGAATTTTCTGTTTTGGGGGTTTTCTTGAATTAAGATAAAAATCTATTAGAAAGATTAGGATTTCACCAATATCACTGTATACAGCGCTTAAGTATTAGATTTCCACATTTAGATTCGTTTTTTACGTTCCTATATTTCTTGAACCCAACATGGCCCCTTCTTTTCATGCCACTTTGTCCAACCCAGCACTAGCTGTCAGTTTGGTGCAGCTGCTGTTGACACAAACTCGGGACGGGGAGAAACAAAAAAACATCAAACCCAGGCAAAGTGCAACCAAAACCCTCGGAATGTCCACACTAACGCGTCCAAAATCCCCCCGAACTCCCACTTCCGGGCGGGCCGATAAGGAGGAAAGCATCTGGGACAAAATTGGAACGCTGGGAAGGAAGAAGCGCATAAAGGAAGGTAAGTTACGGGCCTGCCCTCGCTGGCAGTGTGTTGCTGGTGGGTTGGTGGCAATGGGATGCTTATTTCCTTTTATGGTCGCTATTCCCGTTCGGAAAACGGGATACAAACGGTTGCATTGCTCTATTTTTTAAATCATTATTCAAATTTATTTAGAATTTGATGAAATGATTTGGTATATTGTGCTTAAATGTGCAGTTCTCAGCACAGATGCGTAAAAAAACACAAACCCACAGCTTCATGTGTCTGTGTGTGCGTGTGTGGGTTGATTGATCATCCAGCGATACGCCCAAACAATGACGTAAACAAATCAGCGCACCCTTGAATGAACCACTTTTCCACCTCTCTTTTGCGACACAGTGCAAGAAATCCAGGAGGAGGGCAAGATTGCGATCGACTCCCCCGGCAGCCCGAATGCACCGATCATCCCGCCGGAGGACTACAACCTGGAGGACAATGAATCTCGCTCGATCATTCAGCCTGCCTCGCTGCAGATGCCAAAGGTGAAGGAGCTGCTGCAGGTGCTGATCGACTGGATCAACGACGAGCTGGTGGAGGAGCGAATCATCGTCACCAACATCGAGGAAGATCTGTACGACGGCCAGGTGCTGCAGAAGCTGTGGGAAAAGCTGTCCAACAACAAGCTGAACGTGCCGGAAGTGACCCAGTCAGCAGAAGGCCAGCGCCAGAAGCTGTCCGTCGTGCTGAATGCGGTGAATCATGTAAGTATTTGCAAGAGCGATGTGTAACTTCTTCATCAACTACAACAAACCCTTCCCTTCCAGACGCTCGGCTACCATCACAACACCCCAAAGTGGACGGTGGAAAGCATACACACGAAGAACATTGTGTCGATCTTGCATTTGCTCGTTGCGCTGGTGCGCCATTACCGTGCCCCGATCCGGCTGCCCGACAACGTGTTCGTGACGGTCGTGATGGTGCAGAAGCTGAACGGAAAGCTCACCAGCCAGCGGTTCCAGGAGCAGATCACCCAATCGTACGATGACGTTGGCATGCGGTGCGAACCGGACGCGTTCGATACGCTGTTCGACCATGCGCCGGACAAGCTGAAGGTGGTGCAGCGTTCGCTGATCTCGTTCGTGAACAAGCACCTGAACAAGCTGAACTTCGAGGCGGCCGATCTCAACACGGACTTTAAGGACGGTGTGTTTCTGTGTCTGCTGATGGGGCTGCTGGGTGGATTTTTCGTACCGCTGCACGATTTCCACCTCACGCCAAAGGACGCCGATCAGATGACGCACAACGTGGCGTTCGCGTTCGAGCTGATGATGGACCAGGGCCTGAGACCGAAGGCAAGGCCGGAGGATATCGTAAATATGGATTTGAAGTCCACGCTCCGGGTGCTGTACACACTGTTCACGAAGTACCGCAACAATCCGTGAGCGCGACGTGACAGGGACCGATGGAAAGATGAAGCGTCAAGCGCCCGTTACTCGACAGCTAATCCCAATGTGCCTTCCGTGTTTTGTTTCTGTAACTGTTGTGTACTGTGCTGCAACACGTGTGGTACGAGTATAGAGAGTATTAACATGTAAGTTGCACGAAGGAGTTCTTCTGCAAAAATGCAATTCTAATTTTAAACCCACTTTTTCTCGTCTCTTTCACAGAGGAAAACTAATTATATTTATACCCGATCAATGTCCCGACGAGAAGTGCTAAAAGAGAGAGGGAGAGAATATGTGTGTTTGTGCCTTCAGTCAGTGTTTTTTTACAACTTAACTAGTGATTATTAAATCCATAACAATCGATGTTTGCTAACGTTTGCTGGTGAAATAAAACGTTAACGCGAAACTAACCCAAAGGAAGGACGCTGTTTTGTAAATGATGCAGATTAATAGTAATGAAAGAAACACGACAAATGTGTCACAATGTGGAAGAGCAAATCTTGAAGGAATCTGCCGTAAAGGCTAAGAAAACCTGAACAAAACAGAAACGGATAACAAAACCAGTTCCTTTTCGCTATTGCAGGTCATTTGGTAAGTTGCCCGTTCTACACGGATTATGTTCCGGATTTGATTAGTGTAGTATTTAGTGCAGCATTTAGCAATCGCTTCCTAATTGCCACTGGTAGTAAAGCTTCGGATGGGAGGTTATTCAAAATTGACCAAACCCTCACAATCCACACAACGAGTTAAGCGATTGCTCAGGAGCTGCTTCCATACGGAACATTATCATTACCATCTGCGGTAGGTTGCAGAGACAAGCAATTTACTAAAATATATAAAAATTCATCACTTATTAACATGCGAACTGCGTCAATACGCAAAGCTCCCCTCTCTTACCATTTTAACGCTCCTTTTTGCACTATTTACTTGTTCGTCCCACACCCGCAAACACACCCACAAAAACTCTCCAAGTTCAAGTTCAAGTACATCACGGCACATTGTGGGATGTGCGTACTGTATTGTGGCTCAAAAAGTGTGTACTATTACCATAGTTCCTTCCCTGCCGGTGTCACACCGGTGATTACACACACGCGATGCACAGTGCCGCAAATTGCAAATGGCTCTAATTGCACCGTTGGCGTAATTACCGGTAAACAAGCGACACAAGTGATTTGCGCATATTAGATACATACCCGCGTGTGTCATCCCGAATGTGAATGGAGTAGGCGCTGAACAGTAACTACTCGTTCCACTGACTGTTATCGGTGCGTTGTACATAGGCCGCAGCGCTGCAACGAACACGCAATTGAATTGAACTCTCACACGCGTAAATGCGTTACTATTATTACATTGGGCTTTTATTTCGTTTTCGAGATACATCAACAACCTGGTTTCGCTTGCGCGTTGCGTACTGTGAATAAATTCAAAAGTTGTAACACAGGCTTCGCCCCACTACACAGTGTGTGTGTGTGTGTGTGTGTTGAGGGCTTGAGGTAAGAGAAACTAATTCAATGTAATGCACGTGCGCTCTTGTGTCTCAATCGCGCAATCTATAAACTATGAAACGGCACAAGAAAGATAGAGGGAGCAGGAGATGGAGGCAGCCAAAGCCATGATACACACACAAATTAAACATAAAATAACCAGAGCGAAAAAAAGATAACCCGATCGTACAACTGATCGGTGTCGGTGTGTAGCTACTGAATGCATCCTTTTTTTTTCTTTCGCCTCTCTCCTTTTTTTTCCTCACGGTGCAGGCATGGAAATACAACTCTCCAAAAGGCTTGTGGAATGTCCAACGACAACGACGACAACGACGATACCGGTCGGTCCGTCTCTTACTCGTTGAGGATGATCGTGCGCAGGATAGCCTCGGCCACGCTGTACGGATCGCAGTTGGAGCTGGGACGGCGATCCTCGAAGTAGCCGAACCCTTGGTCGGAAACGCCACGCGGAATACGAATCGAGCAGCCACGATTAGCGACACCTGCAACAAGAGGAAGTGAGTATTAAACCAGCAACGCAAACAATGCAACCCAACTCCCGCTTCACCTACCGGCATTAAAATCGTGGATCGAGCTAGTTTCGTGCTTTCCGGTCAGGCGACGCTCGTTGTCCTTTCCACCGTTCGGGTCGTACGCGCGGATGTGACGCTCGTGGCACTTCGCCAGCTTGCTGATCGCGTTTTCGATCTCCGCCAGGCCGCCCGGTTCGCGCATCGTCTTGGTGGAAACGTTCGTGTGCGCACCGGCCCCGTTCCAGTCGCCCTGCATCGGTTTCGGGTCGAGCGTGGCAACGATCTAATAAGCGGAACAGGGGGAAGGAAAATAACGAAACAGTTAAACAGTACACTTTAAATCAACATCCTCCACGAAAAGCGCCGCGCATACGTACACCAAACTCCTCCGCCACGCGGTGCAGCAGAAACCGGGACATCCACAGATCATCCCCGATCTGGATGCCCTCGCACGGGCCCACCTGGTACTCCCACTGGGCCGGCATCACTTCCGCGTTCGTGCCGCAAATCTTCACGCCCGCGTACAGACAGGCCCGATAGTGCGCATCGACGATGTCGCGCGCGTACACCTTGTCCGCACCGACGCCGCAATAGTACGGGCCCTGCGGTCCCGGGAAACCGTTCTTCGGCCAGCCGAGCGGACGGCCATCCACATCCAGCAGCGTGTACTCCTGCTCGATACCGAACCACGGCTGCTCCTCGGCCGCCCGCTCGCACACCTCCAGGCACGCCTTGCGCTTGTTCGACTCGGTCGGTGTGCCGTCGTAGCGGTAGGTTTCGCACAGCACGAGGATGTTGTTGCCACGGCGGAACGGATCGCGATAGATCGCGACTGGGTGCAGGTAGACGTCCGAGTTCGAACCCTCCGCCTGGTACGTGGAGCTGCCATCGTAGTTCCAGATCGGGAGCTCTGTGAGAGGAATATCGGAAGAATCCGGTTAAGCGGTTGGAACGCATGAAAACACAACGATCGACCGCTTACCACTCGGTGACTGGGGGATGAAGTCTAGCGTGCGGTCCTTGCAGCGGACGTTCTCGCCGGTGCCATCGATCCAGATGTACGTCGCCTGAATCTTACCGTCCGGCATCGGCAAGGCCATGTACTTGTCGAGCAGCGACTTGTTGATGTGCGCATTGGGCGACAGTTCCAGCGTACGCGACATTCTACGACCGGCGAAACAAAGCAGATGAGAAAGAGACGATCATTATTCTGGTCTGTTTGACTGTTACGTGGGGGGAATTTCCGGAATTCCCACAAAACCGCGCGCACACACACACGTGTCCGTGACCGATCGCAAGTTCATGGGTACGATCGGGTTCGTCTCTTTATGTGCAACATTCTATTTTTGAACTGCATTCTGCCCGGAAAACTCACCCAACCATCTTGACCAGTGTAGAAAATGCCCTGTTTTTTTTTACAAATTTCAAATAATAATTCAAGAAGCTGCTACTGTACAACACACGGCGACTTGCCAGACTGATAGCGCCAGCCGCTGCTGCTCCATCTTTTATCGGCTCTCAAGCACCGAACATATCCCCGCGTGGATGGCCCCTCCCAAGGGCCCACCCCACCCCGGTTAGGTGTGAAAAATCCGTCACCCGTCGCGGGATGAAGTTTCGCGGGCTTTGCTAATTGATATCACGCCGACCAGAAGCCATCCATTAGAGCAAAGATGGCTGGTCCCGGGTTGGTTGGTGTAGGTGCTAGTACGATTTGATTAGTACGATTTAGGATGGTGACCGTGAGCCGGACGCGGGAGATCGGCCGACCGATCCGCACGATGCACATTTCAGCCGTGCTTACCGGAACACTCAAACCCCTTTGTCGGTCTTTAGAAATTGCGTAGTTGTCTGACCAATACCGCGAGACAATCGGTAAATATTGTTCATCCAACAGGTCGGGTGAGTGGGTCCCGGTAAGGTAAGGGCCTCGTTTTGGAATCACGTGCGACACTGATTTTGGGGCGTGTTTGTGTGTGTTTTTGGTATGATTTCGGTCGGATAGTCTCACTAATAGAGGGATTTAATATTTGATGTCCACTATCTTTGTGTTGCATCTACGCGGATTAGGCTGTGGAGTAGAGGACGCGTGAGAGTGTAAACTGAGGGAAGTGGTCTATAGTACGTTGCTGGATGAAATTAAACATCCCCTTTACAGTGCTTCTACATTAAAAGTGTGTGAGGAAATTAGTTTTACCTATTAAACCCTTCCAAATTCAAGAACTCATTGCACAAAACAATATTTAAAGGTTAATGTATACAGGTGCTCCCCGATATGCGATATACGCGATATTCTAAATTTCACAGTTCTTTAAGCTAATTTTAAGCTGAATTGTCACATCATTTAACAAAAACTTAATTAATTCTCTTATGGTAGAATGTTGAGAAAACCATTTTAATGGTAGGAAAAAGAATTTTCTGTGGAAATCAGATCAAGAAACTAATTTAGTGTCGGAAACCTACCTCTTCAAGCATTTTTTTTTTGTTTAAATTAGCTATAATTCGACTCACGCTAATATTCGTGATAAGCTATTGCCTCTGGTCCGCATTAAAAGCATAAATATTGGGGAATATCTGTACTTCCACTGACAAACAATTGCTATAGTTTTATGTTTAAACTGATTCTTAAACCTTTATGAAAGGTGCATTAAAAGACATTTATAGATCTAATCTCTGCAATAATTTAATTTATTTTAACTTTTATACAGTTTTAGAAGCGGAAATAGTCAAAATAGAACAATATGCATTGGTTTTGGACGTGTATTTATGTACAAAAGTATGATTTAACAGGTAAAACAAGCTTTTTAAACTTAAAACTTCAGCCTAATGCTAATCATGTGCTAGATTGGCAAATATAAAACAACATAACAAACAACAGCAACATGTACAGTAAATAGGGAGTGTAAAAGAGAAATGGGCAGCAAATGAAGTAAAAATCCAGAAAATCCATAACAAGAATAAGAAGTTTATATAGCAGGAAGAAAAACTTTGAAGTTGAATCATAAAAGATGATCATAAAAGATTTTAAATACTTAAATACTTAATTATTAAAATGAGCTGATTTATTGAATGTTGAGAGATCCACAGGGAATAACAGGATAAAAATTCCACCGTTTTTTCTCCTACTGTTTCATACTAGTAAGCGTAAAACCTGTACAACGATCCATTATTAATCTAATGCACATCGTTCCAGTTCGCACCATTTACCATTATTTGCCCTGTACTTTCGCCATTCCAGTGCATTTAATTTATAGGTATAGGTTTCCCCTGCCAAACAGTACGATTTATTGTTGCACACGCGTTCATGAGGTTATGATAATTTATTCCGTATACCCGATGCGTGTACCCACACTAATACCTAATTCGTTCCTCGTAAAACATGCCACTTTGCGCACTGCATTGGGTCGTTTCTTTGCGCGAAGCTAGACGCAAGCACGACGACGCCGGTGATGTACCGTCGTGATGTCGTTTGTCAATCCATCAACCGCGGTCCGTACCTGATGTCGTGGGCGGTGGATGGGTTGGGGACGGAGGAGTGGCCGTGTGAGTGAGAGGAAATTAACTCGGTCACTATCCACCACCACACCAGCACCAGCTGATGATGACGGGCAGGTGGCCACGGTCTCGGTGAAGGCTAGAGGGACGACTACTGCTCACCTCGACTCACACGACTACTGTCAGTGGCGCAGTGTCAGCGATCCCGCGGTTGTTGCAACAACTGGGTAGCCGAGATGCACATGTGTGTGTATGTGTGTAGCTGTTGTCTATATCTGTTGATGCACATTTGCGCACCGAACAGACGGGCAAATGGGCAAACGGGCCAGCTGATGGCTGTTTACGGCCTGCTCGTCTCAAAGGGGAGAGAAGTGCATTTATCTACATGCACAAGGGGGGGGGGGGAGTGCACAGTTGTACCTAAACGCTCAATTACTAGAAAATTGATACCCATTTATGTGTCCGCGCCTAACCTGCGTGTTTGTGTCTCTCTTGAACATGACCTTCAACGGTCGGGGTCGCATGGTGCTTCCTCCCAAGCAGCAACACGTACACTGCCGTTGCATAGATGAAGCAAACAAAATGCTACAACCATTACATGGAATTGTATCAAATATTGAACCATTTCTTACTTTGCGAAACATTACGCTCAAAATTGGTACTTTCTCTTCCACACGGCCCACGACCGCCAATAAACTGCCCCAAACGCCCAAAACGGATCAAGTACCAAGCGCCTCCACCAAACTGATCCCGGTTCTTCTCCCTCCTCAGTAAGTAGCATGTGTGCGCTGATCGGGATGGGTTTTTTTTTTTGCTGGTTCAAACGTTCACTACCTAAACCACCATCTCAATTGGATAAGTATCGTTGAGTGCCATTATGCAGAAAATTCCATCAACAAATGCGCGAAATGGTGGTGCTGGTGGTGCCGTTTGTTGGGTGCTTCGTTCAATCAACGGATCCCCCCCCCTCCTCCGACGGTAACATTTGCGCCCGAAGCGTATGCCTGCTTTGATCAGACCCGTAACGCATTAAATAGGCGTGTTAGCGCAGGAGGGGAATTGCGCGAGTGAATGTTGCGGGAATTGAGCCTTGCAATAGGGCGGTTGATCGTTTAAGCTTGCTTATCATCGAGCAATGTGTTATTGCAAGCTTGTTTCTAAGGTTCATTTTATCCTTTTCGTCCGTTTTTTTTTCAACACTTATTTTCTTTTTTATTCTAAATCATTGGGTTTGCGTGTGTGATGAGTTTTAGCGGTGGCATCGAAGGAGGCTATACAATGTTGCATTCAAATTAGACAAATTAGAAAATAGAGGATTCAATATTTTTCTTTATGTAATGGGAACTAATTATAAGCTTTTAAAATATAGAGTTTAAAATATAAACCAATCATAAAGTTCTCAGCTTTTAGCTTTTTAAATAGAAATCAGCTCTAAAAAAAAGATGCAATGAGAATGAAAATAAAAACGATTGATATGTGAGAAGTTATTTTCCATATCCGTATGCTAAGTAAAATAACTACTGTGAACCCTCGCTTATTTGAAACCTCTCCAATTAGAAAAACCTCTTTTATTTGACCATTTGCCACAGTCTCTTCATTTCCAGTACATTTTTGTTTCTCTAATTTGGAGAAACCTCAGAAATCTGTGCCCCTCTTACAGGGTTTCCCGCGATTTATTGGTCGGTTCCCATATTTTTTTGGGCTCGTTTCACGATTTATTCATTGTATCCCATAGATTTTTAGTTCTTTCCCATAATTTATTGGTATCGTCCGATTGGATAGCAATACAATTGAACCAAAAAATTCTGGGAAACGACCAATAAATCGTGGGAACACACCAAAAATCTATGGGAAGCAATCAAAAAATTATGAGAACCGACCAATAAATTGCGGGAAAACCCATGTATTTGTGCATGGTGTTGCCATGGTTATTGAATGTTGTATGCTCAAATCTACAAACGCATTTCGCAGTTTCCTACAGCAACAGTCAAGGCTGCATACTAAATGTTCTGTCTCTTTCTAGTTTGCATCGACTTTTCATTCACCTTTAACCTCTGTAATTTGAACACACCTCTTATTCGACAGTCCCATCGCCTCTTAAATAAGAGAGAGTTGAGGCCTGTAGTTCCAGGGGCCTAAACCAAACCCCACACTACCTCTAATAGAGTGATCTCTTGTAGAATCTCATGACCAAACACTGTCCAACAGCCACTCACCTGCGCCAATGCCGAACCAAACGTGTAGCAATTCTGTAACAGCTTAACGAACTACTACCTCCAGCATTATTAATAGCAACGCAATGTACGTTATTAATAGCTTAAACGATACTTTTAAAAAAACCAATGTTCAACTATCTGGTATTTTCCATTCATCATTGCAACCGGTCGCGTCGCCGTGGTTGACCGTGTCATTTTACCGGACACAAGCCGTCATACTCGCCCGATCGACGCTAGATAAATTTAGTTCTGGTCCGTCTCTATTTTAGCAACTGCAACACCCTCAACATCAGTCCCTAACTCTCCCCCGCGCAAAACAATTAGTCGAACCTCCTCATCATCGCGCGTACTGCTGCATATGTGAACCCTTTACGCTCGTACCACACTTGTTGCACATCCGGCCCTAAGCCCGAAAACACGCAGTGAAAACACCGATCTACCTGTTTGCGTTTGTAGAATGTGTCAGCAGGGGGGGGGGGGGGGGATAGAAAGCAAAATCCCAAAACAACCGACCCGCTCCCTTTCCCCGTTTAAACCACTTTTGGCACTGGTTCAGATCGAACAGGCCCAGAGCAAGGGACACAGCGAGAAAGGGAAACATGTTACCGACAAAACACGAGATTACAAGATCGTCAACAACTTCTGCTGATCGCCATCTGTGCACTTGTCGGGTGTTATATGGTAGGCAAACACAAAGTGCAGCCAGACACAAACCGCGATCTTAACGCTTCTTATTATCTCATCCCTAACCGATCGGTGATAGCACCACACACACACACACACGCACGAGATAACCGAGAAGCAACAAAAGATGATCAGATCGGTGCGTTTGTGTGAGGGCGCGATATCATATCATATTCCTTGCAGAGCGATAACGCGCAACAACAAGAACAACGATGCACGCGAGATGCAATCGAACGATCGATCCCCGTGCGTTCGTTCTTCCCATTTTGGATCGGTTCTTTATCTTCCCCCTCGTGTGAGTCACTTGGGTACTAGCAATCACTCACTTGTATGCGCTTGTCTGGCTCGTTGGCTGCGATGACAACAGAAATGCACCTTTTGCACAGGATGCAACACGATCGTTCCTTTGTGTGTCGAATAGATCACAAGGCCTACGCCAAACACATGAACACACACACACACCCGGTACACGGAACCCGGAACAGTATCGACGACAGTGAAAGGGAAAAACGTTTGAAACACACACGTGCACTCGCTGGCAGAACGAACGGATGACTGTTGATGGTACTGCCAGCGTTCGGTTGCTTTATATGCACATGCCCGACCGACCGACCGACCGAAGGGGCTGACTGACTTCAATCCGACTTCGGGACACTTGCGCATGACGTCAGATGAAAACAGACGCGTTTCGCGGGACCCGAAGCGCCCCGACTCAGAGGGACGGTGTTGTTGAAAAACCGACCGGTAGTTACGGCCAATCGGAACAATGCTGTACTGGACAGTGGAGAAGACAACTGTCCTCCTCCTGGTGGGATGGTTGTACCGTGATGAGGGTTTCGCGACGTTTGAAGGTCAAACCCTATCGAATCGGTGGTCTTATCGGTGTTGCATCGTGTACTGTCTGCAAGAAGAAGAAGAAGAAGAAGAAGAAGGAAAAATGGCAAACGTGCAAACGTGGAGGACATTTTTCGGCGATCATCAAACCCGAAACGCTCTCGATGCATAATGAACGCATCGGGCATCATGATCTATTAAATTCGACAAAACGTGTGCCGACCGATTACAATGACAACAGATAAAAGTGTTACGACCACCTACCGTCTAAGCAAGTTTAGCGCGCTAAACTTTGTGCGATGAACTTTCAAGGGGGAGGAAACGTGTCTATTTCTGTTAAACATACAACGGAAGTTAATTAGTTACACTACTGCCCGTGAGGCTGTCCGTTTGCCTACAGCACTGGAAGCTATTTTTTCCCGTTTGCCTTCAAACACGCACCACAGTCACAGATCGTCCCTCACTTTGGCAGTGTGGTAACCGGATGATAAGGTCAGGATAGAATTATTTAAATTCATTTCACATTAATTCATCGCACAATCCTTCGAATTATTGTACTCATTATTGTAGCAAATGTGATTAAAGTTAGTAAAGCGGGCTTTAGAATAAAATATAAACGGCAGCATTACTTACCCGAGCTACCCGAATCGCAGCAGGCCATTGTCGCTCAACATGGAGCTTTTTACAATAAAGCTCGCTAAATACAAAAGCTTGTCTAGTCAATAATTGTAGCAAAAATGCTGTTTTTAGTGATGATTCACATTATTTATTCTCATTATTTAGTAAGTTAAAAATGCTTAACTAAGTGTTGATGAAAACTTATCTCCTTATTTAAAAGCTCATCTAATGTCAACAGCCAAACCGTTAAACGAAACGACACGTGTCGTGTAGCATTCAGCACACGTTGTCGATACTAATTTCCCCGGGATTTCCTGTCTTTGTTGACATTTTCAGCTCACAAAGCTCTGATAAAATAGGTAA
Source organism: Anopheles arabiensis (assembly GCF_016920715.1). NCBI lineage: Eukaryota > Metazoa > Arthropoda > Insecta > Diptera > Culicidae > Anopheles > Anopheles arabiensis. Next base: position 24,841,637 of record NC_053517.1, read on the forward strand.
ATTCAGCATTCGTTGGATGGCGGTTCGTTTCGTATCGTGGTGGATCGTGTACACGCGATCGGCGCAAATGCAAAGATCGCGCCATCTTTTTGCATGCTTCTGGTGAAAAGCAACGCTGATAATGGCCAATCGCTAGGAGACTTATAATTCTTTATGATTTGGTCACACATTGTATCTCGCTGTGTCTCGTATCGTGCAGCCGTATTAGGCAGTTAGTTAATTCCCTTCCCTCCCCGTTTACCCATTACAGCAGCCTATCGTGCCGTCCTCACGCTTCAAGATCAACAACAGTTTGCGTAATCGCGCTACGCGTCGATGATCAAACGGCTAACGGCCCAGCAGCCGTCTCAATGCAGACACTCTCGTGCTGATGATTATCGTCTTCACGCATGTTAGCCAACGCACCTGGACGGGCGTCCGTGCGGGTTGTCCGTGCGGATCATCGTGCGTGTTGCTGCGTACAGGGCGGCGTAAAGGGTTTCCTCCTTTCTCGCTGTATCAAAAACACCGAGATGGCATTAGGTCTAGGACACGGGTGCGCGGTTTGACACCGACCTCCGTGCAGGGGTGGCAACGTTTCCGGCAGGGACAAGATTAATCAAAACAAACGTTTTGGAATCATTATACTCGGAATTTGCGTGAGTTTTGTTATTGTTTACTTCGGCAAAGTTTCCGTTATCGATAACCTGAAGGGAAAAGGGCAAGGATGATGAACATCTTCATCCCGTGATCGTGATCGTACACACGATCGTTAGGGGAATGTCTTCTTATGTCCCTCTCAGTGTACAAACCCAAATAGTCGAAAATTTGATTTTTATGTCTAAATCTGCAAAATTCAATTGACATACTGGCTACTCCAGTTAAACATAGCCCATAAAAGCTCGTCCCATCCAACCGACCGAAGAGAAATTCTACCTCGGTCCACTCACCTCGCATCGTGCATAGAAACAATTGATAAATTATGCACTTCCCCTTTCTCGGTGCGGTGATTGTGTGCGATTTACTCCACTAAGTTAGATGCTTGGGCTAGCGTGTGGAGCACCCCGAAAGGAGTGGCCCCGTGACGTTGACAGGGCGCATTATTTATGGGACCGTTCACATTGACCTGGTGCGTCTTCGCCATGTTGAAGCTTCCCACTGACACAGGTTCAGGAGTCAGGACTTTGATTTCAAGGCCATTTCAACACACACACACATACACACACGGGGAAAAGCGACAGAGGTCATTTAACTGGAAAAAGAACCCAAAGCTGGAGACCTGGTACGTGTTGGGCATATAGGGGGACACACACAATTGCTCAAAATTGGTATCACAATTCGTTGTTTTGTTTTCGTTTCAACAAGCCACCCTTGGTTGGGGGTCCCCCTTGGTCCCACCGTCGTCATGCCATGTTATGTGCCGGAAACAATCAACTGCACGCTAGCCGCTGTCCGTTTTGGGCGGTGGTGATGGTGAGGCTGCTGCTGCTTCTGCTGCTGCTCCTACCAGCTCCGGCTAATCATCTAACCACACTTCATGACGAATGCTACTTGCTGAGAGGGCTGGTCGCTGCTGGTTCATTCGGTTATTTCTGGCGTCAATTTCAAGTGCGTCGCACCCTCGCTCGGAACGCGTATTAATGGGTGATGGGTGATGGATTGGTGGAAGATTCAATTTAAAAACAAAACAACCGGTCGCGATCACGCGACAATCCGGACGTGCGGAGGACAGCAATTCCCAATGCTTACAGCACTGCCGAGGTACAACCAGCACAAGATCATGTCATCCCGGCTGTGGCATCCATACGGCGTCAAACAGATCGCAACGGAGGCACACGATCGGGCGCAATTTTGTCACGCTCCCACGGCGGATCTAATTACACCGGCCAGTTTCATTCATTGAATCGGGAGAGGAACGCAAGATCAAGCGTCCGATCGCACCTGGTCCCTTCTTTCCGGCCACCAGCCTCTAGCTTCCCTTGCGCCTCCAAGCGCGACAGTGTTAATTATCGCCGCACTAACCATCGCGCACACGCGGTCGCGGTCACGTGTTCGCGAGTGAATCGCAATTAACAATGGAGGGCGTAGTGGACGTATTGACGGGATCGTGGTTAAAGTCGGGACACTTTAATGCCGCACCACTTTATCCGAAGGCCCCCGGGCCGCGGGTCAACATAACAACATCGGGTTATCGCCGAATATCTTACATGTTGCTACTGCTGCTCGTTACAACAAAACAACTGATCGGGGCGCACGCGATTGACAACTTTTAGTTGTGTTGGTTTTGCTTCGGAAAATGTCGGAATCGTTCACGATTGATGCGGTTCAGCAGCGCGGGTGCGTGTGTATCGATTGGTTCGAGGATATACACGCAGTTCGGATGTCACACAGGGTGTCAAGGAACCCCGGGGAAAACGGATGATTGCTGATGAGTCACCCGAAACCCGATAAGCAATGTTCTCTTTTTATGCTTCACTTTATTGTATTGTATCATTTTACATTGTCCTATTCGTTTAACACACGTGTTTCGATTACCACTGCAGAAAGGTATGAACTATGTATATATATGTACGGGGTAGAGGAGGAGGAGGAGGAGGAGGAGGAGGAGGATGATTTGTGTGATCTTTCTCTGCTGCTACGGGTTTCGCGGGAAGTAAATTCAATCATATATCAGTTTGCGATCAATTTGCCATGTTTGATTTGCTGTCCCCTCGCGCTATGCTTTCTTCCTTCCTCACTCTTCAACGCTTTTTGGCAACTTTCTCTGCTTTCTCCTGTCCTTCCTCTTCTTGCGCATTTGGAAACGCTTCTTCCCGCTTCGTTTTTGTGCTGCTTTCCTTCGCACACTGCATGCATGCATGTATGAGATGAGGGGATGTGTGTGATAGTGGTTTATGTGTGTGCAGGGTTGGTTTTCAAATTGTATAAAATTGATATTCCACAAATTGTGTCCCTCTGTGCTTGCTGCTGTTGCGCAAATCACCGTCTTCCTTCCTCTTTTACGCTTGCAGGGTGTGCGCATTTGTGTTCGTGTTTTCGTAAAATTCATCTGACTCTTTCGCTTTCTGGTTTTGCTTGCTCCAAAGATCCGATCCCGAAAATCCGCTTACCGGAAGTGCCAAAACGTTCTCGAACAAACAGAAACGATCCAATTTCGATTGAATTCTACAACGTTAGTGAAGTAGTGTAGTTAGCGTCGTGTCGGCGCAAGTATGTTAGGCTAATTTTATGCCACGAAATTTAGTTAAACCGTTTAAGTACACATCTACTGCTAAACCTGTGTGTTTTTGCGTTCGTTTTTTTGTTTTGTTTTGTCTCTCACAACATACATTACGGAGCGCTAGAAGAACGTTGGAATATCAATGCAAGAGAGAAGAGTATGAGCGACAAGTAAAGGGTCACAAACACTACTCTGTGAGATAAGATACCTTTTTGTTTGTTTGTTTGTTTGCTAATGCAGTATTATTTCGTTATGCTTAGGTTAGGGGGAGCTAATTATTAAATATCGCAGAAAGTCGAATGTGTTAGTTTTCTTCCCGGGGTTTGGGGGGCGCGTGACGGGCCGGCTATACTTCACTTTCCCCAGGCCGCAGTAGTAGTGAGAGAAAATGCAACAAACTGTGTCTCAACGTAAAGCCTGATAGCAGAGTACTGTGTCGCATATCGCAAGAACTAGGCCAACAAAATGAATTGTAGGCGACGACCTCGCTGAAGATGCTGCTTTACTTAACCGGGCTTAAGCTTGGCTACTGTTTTGTTGTTCGTTCATTGATGATTTGCTTCCTGTTATTGATTTCCCGTGCTTCATTCTCCCTATGCACTTCCATGTTAATATTTTCCTCTGTTTGGCACCCTTTTTACCTGTGTTCTGTCTCTCTGTGTTCATCACATCGCGCCCAGCCCCACCGCTTAATTGTGTTGTTTAAGTAAGTTCAATTCAATGTTCTTCATTTTACACAATCGCATACTTATTTCAACTATAAACTACTATCACTAAACAGAGTGACACCCCCCGGCGGTGTGAATGTCTTCTGCGTCGCGGGTGTGCCACTGTTGGAAAACTCTCAAAGATGAAAACAGAAGAGAAAAAAACACAAACTAACCCGTACCACATTCGCGTCTACACATCGTGACAGGTTTTGCACTCGCGCCCTTGCCACGTTTTGACGCGACATTCGGTTCAACACTGTTAAAGGAACGGTCTGTTTTTGGGGTTTATTGCACGGAGGAAGTTTGCAGTGCCACACACACACACGCAAACGCATACGATCGGTGTGCGAAAGCAAAATAAAACCATTTGTTTTAATTCAATATAAGAACAAAGAAAGCGCAACATTAACTGATACATAATGATACAAATAATATATGTATATAGGGAAAGTGTCGATAATGACACACTTTCTTACCACACGCAATAATATAAACGATAATAGGCATTGCTTGCTGCACACGCGCACGGTCTGTTTGCACGAACTTGCACAGCTGTAAACGTAAACATACTGAACCGAACGTAAGTAAAGCTTAACACATGTACAAAAACTGTAACAGAAATACACACTCTCTATAGAACTTAAAACGTAAAACATTTTTTACATAAGCTTTTTTGCAGTAGCTCTCCTTGCAGTTTCTTTCGTCTGTGGCAAAGTGTGATCTCGGATTTTAGAAACCAAGAGGCATAAACTCTCTCTCTTTCTCACACACAAACACAAACGAACAGAAACAGTGATTGTTTTTAAGTAAGCAATAATAAATACACAACTAATTGCACGGATACAGTTTAGAACGTAATATAACACACAATACTGACAAGTTTGTGCTGCAGTCGGTAGTAAATGGAGTGGAACAAAAGAGGGAAATAAAAATTAATATGTAAATATAGAAACAAAATCTCATTGACATTCACAATGTCTGTAAACTAGAGAACTAGAGACTGTGTGTGTGTGTGGTTGAAAATGGAATCGTTCCCACCAAAATTTGGATTAAAACATAGAGGGTTAAGCAACGAAAAGTGAAGAATCGAAGCGAAAGTTCCTTTCGCGCACACCTATGGTGGGGTCCTCGAGCAAAATGACCCGAACACGCGGTCTTAATCGTAACTTATCGTACTATTAGGACAATCGGCAATGTGTCTCACCACATGCACAAAACTAACCTGAACCTTCTTGCGTGCCCTTCTTCTACTCGCATGCTTCTCTAAGTGTCTCGTTTAGCCTTTTGCTCTCAGTAGACATTCTGCTGGCTTTTAGACCTTTTCTAGCAGTCCTATGCTCGTTCACCAGCTACAACACACTAATCATAAACGTTTGACGCCTCAAACTTGACTGAAAATTCTGCAACAGCTTAACAGTTCGTTTCAAATCTGGCGGAAAGCAAACGCTCGTAAATGCATTATTGCATTCAGAATCAATCGTAGCTCGCTCGCCGCTCACCACACGCTGCTATATTTGAACGGACTGATCCGTTGCTCACAGTCACGGTTGTATGGTATGAAGCATACACGAATGTCGAAGCGGTCGAGTTTACGAGGAACACCACACAAGCGCTTTCACGACGGCGAGCCCGAACTCGCCGGCTGTGGTCCGGGAATGTTCATTTTGGAGGAAAGCTGTATCTCGGCGAAGTCAATCTCGTTCGAATCGATCGATTGTATCGAGGTACTTTTGATCTTCCGCAGGTTCAACGTCGTTCCACGGCTTTTGATGGCAGTCAGCTAATGGCGGCGCGTGGAAGGAAAGAAAATATATTAATTAGCTACATTTTCACACCATAACGGACAGAGAGGGAAAAGCTTAGAGGAGTTTTCAAACAGGGAGTTAGTGCATGCAGAGCAATACCACTACCGTACACGAACACAATAAAACGAGCTAACTACGAAAAGGAAAAACATATAACGAAATTAATGTTTTTTGTACGGATGGATTTGATACGGGATAGTAGTAGTAGTAGCAGTAGTAGGGTCCAGACTGAACACAATATCGTCCATGCACATCAAATAAAGCGGTTAGTAAACTTTGTATTATTAATGATGGTTAACCTTTTCCATATTCAAATGCCATCGAGCCGATTCCGATTCCAATTCCGTTTACCAACATCACCGTCAAAGGAGCTGGATGCTTCTGCAAAAAATGGGCTTCCTCCATGGATCGATTCAAAAAGTAACACATAAAAACGTATATTCACGAGATGGCGAGATGGGATATACTATGCAGGGTAGCGCCATCTGAGAGTTGAGCTTCCGATTTTCTTGCACTGTAGTGATGTTAATGCGTGCGGGGGTCTCTTCATATTTTTTTTTTGTTATCTCTAATCAACACAAACACGACTAACATCTACAGATGATGGGTTTATGATCGATGCAAGTATGCTCCGATGAGTATGTATGTTTTATAAGGACTACAATTGATGTCATGTGTGTTTTGTTTTGCTTTTTCTTCTAAAATTTTACTTCTTCAGATTCATTTTCGTGTGCTCTGCATTGTTTAAATATCGAGTTCGCAGAGTGTACTTGCTTTCCGTACCGTGACTTGTTAAGGATCCATCCTTCCGTTGAACCGATTAGTTGTGTTAATAGTTATTACAGTGGGTTTTTTTTTCTTGTAGAGTGTTAAAATCCGCATAATACTGACTTGTTAGCAGGGTGCAGTCACGCACACCCTTCTTACGCTATCCATTTCCATGGTTCAGTCTCCGGACTGGTAATTGGGGTTGGAAACTACGCACGTACACAACCAACAACGGCCCACATAGTGTATTATTTTTGGTTATTTTTATCCCCCCAAACACCAAAACCGATGAAGACGAATTAGTAGTACACCACGCGCCCGGTGATGAGCCCAGTAGGAAGAAACGGTGAAACCCACAAAGACAGAATTGAAAAAAGAACGCCAAAAAGAAAAGCAACTTTATACTTTCTGAATTATATGTACAAAATGTGTGTTAATTTAGCACAATTGCGGTGAGATTGTATTATGTGGTGTGTATGTGAGAGTGTGTTCCACCGTGCCCGTGTAAGTGAGTGTTAATGACACCGAGAAGCTGTTCGCGTTAGAGCTTGAGGAAAGTTGAAATTACTTGCAATGGACAAACTCTAGCGCGTACTGAATCCAATTTTCAACTGTGTTAAAATGTGTGTTTCAAACGTGCGCCAATAGCAACAAAGCATGGCGGCTGTGTATTTACATCAGAGTTCAACCTTCAACCACCTCCAGCTCAGCTCAACGTATCTTACCTCCGCTTTCAGCTCGGCGACCTTATCCTGCAGATCCCGGACGCGGTCCGATTCGTCCAGATTAGAGCGCAGCTCACCCTCGGCAAGCATTTCCGAGTTCTGGAAGAAGAAAACGGTGTTAGTCTACATTACTGATCATCAGGATCTACCGCAAAACCGAATGGTAATCACACCTTTGTTTCCAGTCTTGAAATTTCCTGCTTCAACTCCGCCACCGTTTGGCTCTGCTCGGTAAACTTAATCTTCACATTCATCAGCTCGTCCTTCATGCGAGATTCAAGATCGGAGTAACGGTGCTGCTGCTCCCGCGCCTTGTTGGCGAGCTCCCGCTCCCGGACCAGTGCCTCCTCGAGCTCCTCCTTTACCTTCTTGCTCTCCTCGTCCTGTCGCCGCAGCTGGTTGGTCGACACCTGCACCTGCGTCTCCAGCTCCATCACCTTCAGCCGCAGCTCCTTCAGCTCGGTCAGCGTTTCCATCTCCCGTATCCGGGTGGTCATGAGTTCCTCCTCCAGCTTTTGCAGATCCTGCGACCGGCCCGACTCCCAGAAGAGTAGCTTCTTCGCGCCGGAATCCTGGCTCTGGGCCGGGTCGTTGCGCTGCTCGGAAAGCTGCCGTTGCCACTGGGTGCTCAGCTCCTGGACGCGCTGCTTGAGATCCTTGAGCGAGAGGCTGGCTTCCGCTTCGCGCAGCTTGCTTGCAATCAGCTCGTCCTGCAGGTGAGCCACCGAGTTGTCCGTGGTCGTTTCGCGCAAACGCTTTTTGTCCTTCGAAAGGGGAAAAAATAGTTAAACCATTAGTATTACCGTTAAGATTGCATAGATTCATAGAAATACTGTCAATCAATCGCCTTACCTCTTCCAGCTCTTGGATCTTGGTCTTTAGGTTACGGATCACATCTTCACTCTCGGCCAGCCCCTGTCGCACCTTGACCAGCTCTTCCAGCAGGCATGAAACCATTTCGTCCCGTTGCTTCAGCGCTTCCTCCTTCATAATCAGCTCATCGAACGAGTTCTGTCGGGAATTGTTCTTGGTGGAGGAAAAACAACATAAGGTTAGACAACATTGACCGACCGACGAAAGGCTTTGGGCGCTCACATCATGCATTAAATAGCAACAATATATTTTACAAATGAAAGTATGGTATGGCTATATCGCAAAAAATTAAGAAGTTACTTTAAGCTGTTTTGTTGCGAAAATCTTTAAAATCGTTCAATGCTGGAGTAGATTTTCGTAAAAAAAACATCCCAAACTAGTCAAACTCATGCACGCGTAACACATTAAAAAGCAAAAACGAAGCTAATTATCCAAAATCTTTTCGTGTGAAGTACCTATTAACAAAATGATTCAATTCCAAAAAAAATCAATCGCTTTTGTATACTACTAAAAATAAGCAAATGAAAGTATGCCTACGATTCAACTCAACTGTGCCCATGTACTTAGAACATCACGAAAAAACAAAAGACCAAACATGTTATAGGATGTAAGAGGAATGCCATTCAAATACAGATTCGCGGATGCAACTTTTACTGCATGTTTAAAAAGGTCGGTAAACAAAAGCGTATCACTACTGCATGCCTCTAAACATTACGCTAATCGGTGCGGCGATAAAAGGTTAAAATATGATCAAATGATATATTGTATGTACGGAAACCAAAATGAAGGTAAAAAAGAACTTTTCAAATGAATGAATGTTTCGTGTTGTAGAAATTATAAAATGAAAACATTCCAAATTATTATCATTGCATTGCACATTCCAAAACAAGAACAGCGTCACATTTCGTTCGCTGGGTTGCTTGCGGCTCCTGGCAAAACTTACGGATTCGAGCGAATTGTCCGGATTCTGTGTGTTGTCGGCAAGAGTTGGCAACAACGCAGTTGAAAAGAAATGATTGTGATATACCATTAGATGTAGAAGGGCAGGATTTATGAAAAATCAGACAGTTCTTTTCCTTTCATCCCTACTTCGTACTATCGCCGTGGATTGTATAAATCCCCTCTCCCGTCAACACGCGACAGATACGGCCCTCTACTTACATTTTCCTGCAACCGCAAGCTAAGCGCCCGAACCTCCTCATTCGCATTTTCCAGCTGGTGCGAAACTTCCAGATGGGCTCGCCTGAGTGCCAACAGCTCGGACTGAATCGCATAGCTCGTTTCTTCTTCCTCAGCGCGTGACACCTGCCCGCGAACGAGCCGATCGGCCAGTTCCGCACTTTCAGCCTCGAGTAGTTCGTTGCGTTTCTTGAGTAAACGGTTTTCACTCCGCAGTCGCTGTAGAGTTGCAACAAAAAATAAAACTCGATTGCATTCCGGAACCGGCACGGGTTCATTTAGCTACTAACCCTTAGCTCCACCATCTCTTCCTGCTCCTTCTTGCGCAGGTCGGCATATTCCTTCTCCATCTTTTTCATCCTTTTCGTATTGATCTTCACCTGGAAGGCCAGATTAAACAGTCCGTCCGCATCATTTTCCACCTTTTGCGGAAGCTCCTTCTGGAAGTACTGCAAAAAGGAAATGAAAAAAATCAATTATTAAAATGTGGTTTGAAGCGCGCGCGTGTGTATGTTTCAATGATGCTTCATTTCATTCATTACCTTAAGCATTGCCTCCATATCTAACGAGAGCAGCGTATCCTTGCCGATGGTAAGAAGGGCAATGGCGACCTTGAATATAAACTCCATCCCCTCCGACAGGAACACGTCCATGATGCGGCAGCTGAGCGTGAGATTAAGCGCGGTGGTGTACAGGGTCAGGAACCAGCTCGACGCGTACATGGACGTTTGGAAGCTTTGCGATTGGAAGTGCAGATGCAGCTCCGGTATCTGCTCCTGCACAATGTTCTCCAGCTGGTACATGCACAGGCCGAGCTCCGCCATCGAGGGTTTGAACATGTCGCGCATACGATACTGCTGCATAATTTGCACCAACACGGCAAACGCTTCCTCTTCCGGCATCTGTGTGTGTGTGTTGAGAATGGAATCAATAAAAAAGGCAAACTGGAAATTTGCTTCCCGGGAGAGCTTACCTGCATCAGCAGCAGCCCAACGATGAAACCGGACCCCTGACAGTAGCCAACCTCCCGGTCGTGCAGCGAGTACGCCTTCATCACGTTGAACAGTGCCTCCTGGCCGAGCCCGTCCTTCTCCTTGAAGAAGTCATGCTCCGGGTAGGTGCGGGCAATGTCGCGCCGGATCACCTTCTCGCACGCACTGGTCGCCTTGATGTATTCGGCGTACTGCTTCTTGTCTGCGTCGGACGCACCGCACAGCAGCTGCCAGACGATCGCCCGGAAGTGGTGCGGTATGCCCTTGCGCACCAGCTCCTTCACCGTCGGGCCCTTGCGCTTCTGGCTCGCCTCCCAGTCGGTGACGATGCTGGCCCAGGTCGACCACACATCCTCCTCCCCGACCGAGGAGGCGCCCGAGTTAAGGCTTATCTGGCTCGTGTCGGAGCTTTTGCGGCTGTGGGCCGAGCTCTGGAGCGAGTTCAGACTCTTCGAGTCGCTCTCGATCAGCTTGTTGGCGGCCTCCAGTTTGGCTAGTAGGGATAGTTCAGAGCTTGGTAGAGTTTCGGTCATGTCCGGGTTCCTTAGACTACTGCTGTCCGTTTCCGACACCGTGAGGGTCATACTAGCGGTGGGCGGCGGGAGGAAAATGAAGGAATGGCGGCAGGTGGGACACAACACGCGACAGGATGGATGATGGTGATGATGGTTTGGTGATGTGAAGGACGAAGGTCGAGTATTCGGGGCGTTCTTGGTCTTGTTCTTCCGCTGCCGGACGCTCAGTGTACGTGGATGATCACGGTACTGTGCAAACCACACTTCATACGCGCGCGCTCCTTACACTAGTGCATGGTTTGACTTGTTGCAAGGTTTGTTAGCTTTCCGTTCTATTTTAAATACCGACCGCGCTCCCAGGACATTCAATATCAATATGAGTGCTTTCGATGCACACCTGCTAGTCCTGCCGTACAGAGCGTGTGTCACAGGAGTAAGATCACGTGATGGAAGAAGTCAGTCACACAAACAAGCAATCAGCAGTATGCGCGCTACTATCTGCCTAAGTGTAGCCTTCCCAACTACTTCTGCCTGTTTCAATCTGCCCACATGAGTAGTAAAGCCTCCGCTGCACTAATGACGCACATTCACAGCTCTCAAAAGCTTACTCTTTCAACTAACCCTACCAATCGTCTGAGAGTGCACACAGCCGAACCTAACCAATAAAAGTAATCTCCTTGTGCTTTACTTCTTGTCTCGTGTGCGTATCACTTGAGGAGTTGGGAGTAGTGCAGATGTTGCAGGATTAGATAAATAAATCTCTTGTTGTGCTTACAGTTTTGCGTAAAAATTAGCGCTTCACAGAAAATCACAGAAAATACTGTTAAATACTTTATCTTTTCTATTTAAATAATAATAGCACCACCGTCCACTAGTGCTTCACGTGTTGCAGCCCGCGAACTGAACCAGTCTCTAGAACGGACCCGAATTAGGAAGGAAATAAAAGCAGTCCTTGCTACTTCTTCAAAAGCATAAACCGTTCCAACAACCAGGACGCGTGTATAAGAATGATGTATAAATAAAGCGTAAATGTTTGTGTGTGTATGTGATGTGTCTAAAAATCTACGCAAAACAAAACAACAAGCTAATCAACTAAAACCAAACAAACAAACAAAATAAACAAACAACTAATAACAGATACACGTGAAGGGTGTAAACAAAACCAAACACAAAGCGTAACAACAACCACCGCCGGGACTACCAGAAATTAATGTTTAATACTTGTTTTCAAAAGCAAATACCGACGAGGACTGTACGTATTATTAGGCAGGGGCAAACCTTCCACCCACGGGCACTGCCACAGGGACAGGAAAAGCTCTCTAAGTAGGAAAGCTACACCAAACAGAAAGCTGCTTGTGGCAGAAAGTGTTGCGTTTTGCTTTGGACTGAACTCTACGGGGAAGCGACGATTATACGGCGGGATGTAGAATTTGTTTTCCGCTTAGCGTTCGTTTTTACGAAATTTGGCATCAAAGGTGTACACACACTATTTTCGGGCTCCGCTTGGTCTGTCGAATATCTGGGCGCCGGTCGTTCGTTGGGTGTCGTTGCGGTTGATGGTGGTGATCGTTGGGATGTGGTGGTTGGGCGTTTCAGGTGACGATGTGTTTGACACGATTGTGTTTTTCGGGTTATGATGGTGACGACGTGTGCCTTGTCGATCGTATGGGGTTTCAATCTCTCCCGCTGGTGAGCTCCAATGGTGGTGTTTCGGTGCTATTTGTTTGAGTAGAGATGACAAGTACACTTTGGGGTAGCGTCTTCGAGAAGCTTACTCGTATCGGTTGACGTCAGATAAATGGGTGGAGCGCTTCCTTCTTCGCAATCGAAAGTCTTTTGAGTGGTTGCTGTCTGGCAGTCAGCTTCCTACAAATAGAAAATGAGAGGAAAAAAGATTATTAGCTTCAGTGTCCTGCCGATTAGCCATATAAAAGCAAGTTTTATCCCATTTCCCCACTCTCTAATGTGAATTGAATAGCACAAAAAGGTTCGCTTTTAACTCGCAATAGTGTGTACGAGAACATTGCCTTCCCTTGTACCGGCGCTTGTCCTTTGCAGTTATAATCCACTCCCAACACTACACTTCAAAATGCCAACCGAAGCAAGCAGAAGCAGATGAATCGTGTACAATTAGACCACGATTGTTTCTACGCTGGCGAATGCAGTAAGTGTGCCTTTTTTTTTGTTACACAAACTGAAACAATCCCATTATCCTTGTTCTATTGACCGACCGGTCGGTCTGCTGGAAGCGCAAATAGAAGCGCAGAACAGATGGTTAGCGTTGGCAGAAAGCTTCTTCATTGTGCCCCTGCTGGCTGCTGCTGCTGCTTGTTTCATTTCCCTGCCACATAGACGAGAGAACTCACAAAGCAAACATACAATATTGAAAAGCTTGCTTTCATCTCACGATCGATTCCAACGTACAGGCAGAAGATGTATCTCACAACCACCACTGCAATGATGATGATGAGTTGGGCGCCTTCCTGTGGCATCCCGGGGCGGGAGGTCCAATAGTTTCCGCTATACCCCCATTTGCATAGCTTTCGATTCACACTAGGAAGCGAAAGCGTGCACGCTCAGCATCTCCACAAAGCTGGATATAGATGGTGTAAAGCTATGGTGTGTGTGTCTTTTTGCCCATTTTCGCACACATATGTTTGTGCCGGTTTGGAGGAAGCGCGGGAATATGATAAGTGCAGTGAAAAACCGGAAACAGACACAACACGACCCCGACGCGAACGGCCAAAGCCTGGCTTCGAATGGAGCAAACTCTCTCACCATCTTCAACGGTTTGCTTTCCTCGGAACCGTCCATCTTCTCTCATCTGCCGACCATTCTCACTTGCCAACCCCACCCCCGAACAGACCGTAATTGCTTTATGATCCATCTTGCATGCGATTGAAAAGTTCCTGGAATAGAACAATTCTAACGTAGAGTGTAGAGTGCATTTAACTGGATTTTCTCTGGAGAGTGATAACACGGCTGATAATATCATCAAGGTCCATTGGGCAAATTTTCCTTTCAGCTTTTCAGCACTACCTTATCAACCGTTCCCGATCTCCGACTACCTAGTTTCCACTAGCACTGCACTTCATATATCAATGTGCAATTTTGTTGTGCATATCAAGTGCATTTTCTACCATGCAACGCAAAGTGGACGGTTTTGCAATACGAGCACACATAGCAAAAAACCGCACAAATAGCCAACACATTGAGCGCGCGAGATGAAAGCAGAGCCATGGCGCCGCCAAAAGACGAAAAACCCCCCTCCTCCCCCGGGGGTGGGCCCCGTTGCCGTCGGCTGGAGGAGGAATGCAGCATTGCATTGTATAATTAAAGTGAAAACACTACTGCACTTTAGAAAAGAGGCTGGCGGGCACTACTCTACCCATCACCCATCCCTCTGGCCCTGCTCGTCTCCCCATTTTGGCGATGTTTTCTCATCTGTGTCTTTGTTTTTGTACGCTTTTCTTCTTTCTTCTTTCTCCACTTGACAATATGATTCATCGTCGCGGCAAGCTCGCGGGATCCCGCGATCGGTAGCGGGATTGTGCAACAGTTTGTTCATTGACGGCTGACATGAGCGTTGGTGGGCCTAATTGGAGCAGCAGAAGCAGACCCATCATCACACATTCGGCAGTCGGGTTGCCGTCTGCTGGCGGCACATGAACGTGTAAGCGCGTCTGCTTTACTGAACGCATTTCGTTCGTTTTCTTGCCACATTTTCGATTCACTTAGTGTTAAAATAGCGTATTTTAAAGGCAAATATTACTTACTAATTACAAGGGAAGATCTTCTAACTTCTAGTCGTAGCATTGCCGGGAAGGGAAAGCAAGCAGGCATACCACGGTTTCTTGTGTTTACCTAACCATAAACGCAAAAAGCATTCCCCCTGAACGGTCACTTCATTTACCGTGTTGTGAAACGGTTACGCGGCAAGCATCCGCCGCCGCTCCGTATTGTTGTTGTGGTTTTGTTAACCCCAACACTAATGCAAATATTCACAAACACACACGGGGACAAACACGGTAAGCACGAACAAGTGCCTCATTCGCAGTTTTGTGCGATAATCTGCGCCCCGGTGGGTAGCAGCCAGCAAACCGGAAGTACACCGATCATCATCACCGCAAGAACCGTCACAGGGGGCGGGCGGCGGGCCCCCTGTGTATGTGGTTGTTGTGCTGCCTCTGTTGGTCATTTTCACGTTTTTCCACTACGAAAACAACACTGTTACATTTTACTGTGCTTTGTTGTGGCAGCTTTTTTTCCACACTCCCTCTCCTTCTCTCTCTTGCAACAAAGCAGAAAAAAGCGCATTATCTCCACAGCCCAACGCGAACCTCTCTCCGCGTACGAGGGCGGATTTTTCAATTAGCGTTTATTTAAAGCGTACCTACTATTCGCTGCTGGCCAAGCGATTTTCTACGCACGTGTTCTAGTTTTTTTTGTGTGTGTGTTAACTGTATTCGCTAGTTTCCCGGGACACCATACCCATCTCGAGCGGCCTCTTTTTAGCATGATCTGCGTAAAACAAGTACGCACCGTTAGCAGAGGAATGGAGCGCATTGCCCGGCCACACGCGGGATTTTGAGCTCAATGAGTTCATGGCTAACATCCAGCTAAAGCTAAAGGCATGCATTCTGTCTTGTATGTTTTTTTTACAAAAATAAATGTCAAAATCCCCCAAAAAAAAGGAGAATGCTTAAATTAAATGGCAAACGAAACTAAAGATTCAATAATTATTATGCTTAAATTTATGTGCAAGTTGTCAGAGCAATTTCTCATCTCATTCGCTTGATTGACTCATTAGCAAACCTTCAGGTGGTATTTTAACGGCAAAAGCATTCCAACGAGAAACGCGATGAATTCTTTCCACCAAGAACATCACCGACCAACGTGTCTAATACGGCACGGAAACAGTGCGTCACCGTCGTGTAATGGCTTAACTAACACGAAGCTTCCATTCCCATACCTTTATGGCGGTGGTGTGCGCACACACCGGTCACGACCGCACGGGTGGTGGTGGTGCTGGTCAACTCGATGGATTAATTAACGCCAATTACCTCGTGGAGCTCTACCATCACCTCTCTCGATTACGGAATGGGTAAAGTCGCAAAAAAAAAGGTTTCGTGACAGTACTTTAGAGCGTAATGGGGCAAGAGAGCGGGCGAGCAGGAGGTAAGCCACACCACCCGGCTGACAATTCTTTCGCGCAGCAGCTCCTCTTTACCTGGCGCGCACACCCAAGCCGCGGGTGCGCGAAGATGCGCCAGCGAAGCAAAAATACGCCGCAAGCACAAAGGTGGTTATAGAAGTGAGATGCACCTCATCATCCCACCGCCCCGCCTGCTGTTTCGTCGGTCTTTCCTCTTACTGTGTTGCATATTATTTCTCCTTTTCTTCGATGTGCACACACACACATCACATTCTATCCTCCTTCATTGTGATGCTTACTCATGCGTTGGGATTTATGTGGTTTCGTTTTATTAGGTACGTTTTTTCTCTCTCTCTCTCCTTTCGCTGATGTGTCTGTGCTTGTGTGTCTAATTGCAACGCGCTAGCATCATCAACAGTGGTAGCCGTGGTAGTAGTAGTAGTAGTGTTAGTAGTGTTAGTAGGTTCGTTTCGCTACATTTTCCGCCGTAACGCATTCGCCAAATAAAATGGAAAAAATGAGTGCAGCCACGTGGTGGAAACAGAGTCTGCGGAGCAATCGTGGCGCAAGATGCTTACAATGATGCCTCCTCCGGCCATGATGATCATGATGAGGATGATGACGATGGAACTATTTGGTAACTGGCTACTGGGGCACGCGCGCCCAATTGCCCGCCAGATACGGTGGACAATCAAAAGTAGAGTGAAGCGCAACACAACACACATTGTAGCAGTAAAATGTTTAACCTATTACTCCACCAACCAAAGCGCTGTGGTTGTGAGAGGATGATGATGATTTTGATGATGATGGGGTGGTGGTAAAATGGTAATAGAAAACACAAAAACTGTGAGATAGTAAATAAAGATACGATAAACGGTTGGTAGTCACAGTGATTCCTCAACTGGTCACCGGCGGAATGTTGGGCAATTTTTACACGAGTTTTGGCCGTTGTAGTTAGCGGTTAGTGGCTGATGGACCGGCATGACATGACTAACGTCTTACTTTATCCGAGTTTATTTGGATTAAAAATCGGACTATGATTTTACTGTGATGTGTCTTTCGGCTTCAGTTCATATAGGCCCTAAAACCACTCACATTTCAATCCCTGAACCGTATCATTCGTCTGCTAAATCAAGACAACTTTGAAACCACAACCAAACCACTTTCGATAGGTATTTTCCCTATACTTTCATTAATGAGGCAAAACGTTATAATTTAAAGTGAAAAGATTAACGCTAAAGTGAAAAGAAAGCCTTAAGACGACTGTTCAAAATATTAGTGTTGCCTGATGAAGCAAACGTGCTATACTACTAGTGGCGACATCTGACGTCAAAACAAACTAAGAGCTTACTGTTACTCTTAGCAGTAGTTTAGCGCACATTCAGTACATGCCCAAGAAATTAATCTTATCCATCTTTTAAGCTAGAGTACTGAAATTGCTAATAATTTCGTCTCCTAAACAGAACAAAACAAACAAACACAGAATGATGATGCAGGATGATTTGAACGGCAACACCACTGTCTGACATTTAGGAGAGCGTCCTCCCCCCACCAGCTCAAGTCCAGTTCCCTTTTCCCTCGGATGTGGCTGTAAAATACCCCTATCACACGATGACATAACTGACCCGCTGAGCTCCCCCGGTGATAGTGACGATAGTGAAAGGATATTGGAAAAAATGCCACACCTATCCCCTAGACACGGCCAACACAACGGGGCCGCGTTGACGTCGATGGTCCCCAAAACTAAAGTAGTTCCACGCTGCATGAGATCACAGCGGCGAAGGCTACTGCTCTGCTCTTTGCTGCGTCGTCCCCCGGACTACTATCCCTAGCACCTACCCATCCCCATGGGAGGACGGATCACCGTATCGTTTCCACCGGTTAATTTGCATTATCCAACTCTTGGTAGCCAAATGCCATCATTCCACCATCACCCTATGATTCCACAGTTTTTGCAGGGAGTTGCTTCCAATTGAGTGTGCAAATTTATCATCATCTCGAATGACACTTGTTTGCTCTGCACACACACACACACACAAAGCAGTAGTGACAGTGGGTACAACGGTTATCGAGAAAGAAATTTCTCCACCAGACACACACACACACACTTACAAACAACCATTCCTCACTGGGGTGCGAATGAAACAGAAGACAGCGGAAACGTTTTTGCAAAACGTTCACCCGGCACTCCAGGTACGACGACTGCGTCGGGGCTCTTGCCGGCGGGGCCGACGATTAAAAACGGGGCGTGAAAGTAAGATAAATAAATTAGGGTTAAAATTGATGGAAAGTGAATTTGATCGTCGCTCCGGCTTGGGCTTAGTGGCAATCTGTCTGCCAGTGGAGGAAAGTTTCTACGCAGAAAATTGTCGCTTGGGAAACTTTGGGGGAGGGAAAGCTGGCTGGAAATTAGACAGCGAAGGTGACACACGAAGGTGGGTGAGGATGGTGGTGGTGGCGGTGACTCTTGAACGTTTATGCAGCTGAGAATGTGTTAAATTTTCGCTAATTGTTTTCCTTTCCTTCGCCTGTTGCAATATAGGGGGGGTTAAAATGGCGGAATGTCACAAATGGGTGGTTTTTATATCGAATTACAGGGTCTTCCAGGGGTTCTCATAGTTGTGGGACACTTCCTTGACTCTTTCTTATCGGAAGTGAACCCAACATATGAAGGAAATTTAACTCTATGGAACCCTTTTTGAACAGGCTCCTTCTAAATTCCTATTGGATTGATCCAACAAGGGTGCTACAGGAATATAATCCAATTCCTATTACATTAAGTTCATTGCATGTAGGAAATTTCCATTATATGAAGTTCACTTCCCAAAAGAAAGAGTCAATTTAGTGTCCCACAGCTATGAGAACTCCTGGAAAACCCAGTAATTGAGGCTCTTGCGGGAAGTTCCTTGGAAAATTAGGACGATTATAAGTATCTCTTCGATGAAGGAGGCGTAAAGGGGAATCTGCAAAATCAGATACTATTACTAACTGCTACATATAAAATTAGCCCTATTTTCTGTAACAATTAGTAACGTAACACACACACGCAGATCTGCAACGATCAATGGGATTATGAACACCGTGTTGCACATTGACTAGGTAATTCCGTGCCAAATGTCGTACAAGATCACATACCCATTCCGCATTGACAGGCCTTTAAAAATTGCCTTTCAAAGCGACAATTTTAAAATAATCACGTAGCATTCCCCACCTTTCTTTTTTTTACACATCTAACCACTGTCACTTACGTACGTGTTGTTGTTCCAATGAACTTCAAAGGGCCTATGAGGATGCGTTATCATCGCCCTTAAAACGCGCCGCAGGTGCCAGGACCGGGACATAACCGGCCGGTTGTTTAGTTCTAATTGCGTGTGTACGTGGCCAGCAGGGAAATAGTGAAAATAGAACCTTGCCCAAAAAGCAACACAACCCGTTGAACGCAAGCTAACCTTTACACACAAACACACATGCGCTGGAACGTGCTTAGGAGCAGGATTGCCAACACACACACACAACAGGCAAAACCCATTCATAAATGTTGACATTTACAAAATAACAAATATATTTGAATGAGTCTAAAGAGCTTGCATATGTGCTACATTTGATTGCAATATTTTTTAAATTTCGTTTTGCACTGATTACTTCACTGCTTATACTCGAACTGTTCTAGCTACAGCGTAGTTCCTTGTGGGTGGGTTCAGGGTAAAATTAAAAAAAAAAACACTTCATTACCATCCATTTCAAGCTTCAACAATCCGTATCGAATGGACTACGAAGGGGTAAAAGGCGGGGGGCAAAAACGTGTATGAGCCACATAATAAAAGGGCACAGGAAAAGGGTGAAAAAACAGGTGCGTTCTTGTACCTTCCCCGAGACTGTTCTACACCCCCATCATTCCTGCAAAACATACACACAGAAACAAGGGGTAGTAATAATAAAGCACAGTGTGAAGGCCACGGCCCAAACGGTCGGTGCCCGCGAGCCCGAGCGCATCCTAAGGCCGGCCACACGACCAGAGAGGGTGATGGTCTAAGGGGGTGCTGCTGTCTGCACCGCGGTCGGAACGTGCCCGGTGGTAATGTTTGGAAATATTTATGACACGCTCCAACAAATCCACCCCACTGCGGTGGTGGGGCCGGCCAAAGCACTGGCCAAACGGGCCTCCTCTTGCCTCTTTCGTACGGTCACTCTCTATCCCTTTTGTAGAGAGCAGGGCCGGTCCGATTGGTGTGTCGGCCATAGAAAACAAACTAGAAAACGAAAAGCAACCACACCACTACCACAAGAATGCACACTAATGTATAGAACATAGTCATACACAGTATTCTGCTGTCGGTGGGGCCAGCATTGCAACACAAATCACCCGTCGGACATGGCACGCCACCGGTGTGCCGGTGTGCATGCACGTTCGCTCTGTGGCGCACGACTGTATGGAGGGAAGAGCTTTGATGATACGAAAAATTCCGACAGACAGTGACAACATTACCTTGGTCACGCAAAAATGTGTGGCATCAATTTCACTTAGCGAATGGGTAAACAACAACTACAACACAGAGGCTTAACCTGCTCAACTTTGCGAAAGGATTAGTTAGTTGTACACGGCATTAGCAATTGGCTTCAGAAGTGTTGGCAAGAGGTTTTACTTTGGTGTTGGTAAGTTGAGATTTCAAAAGCATAGCTTTACTACACTATCGATCAAACATACACTGTGCACTGATTGTACAATACTTTACATTCGGGCCAAGCAACAGAAAAGGGTACCAACGCTTGTATTAATCAAAATCAGAAGCTTCCAAAAACATCAACGGTAAAGGAAAGGTTCTCCCCGACCGGGGGGAGTTATTTTCGGGCACAAAGCATAAAATCGATCTACACGGCACAGCATAAAACATGCTGCCCACAGCAGACAAATATTTCGGTCACCACCACTCCTCGCCGTTTCATTCCCGGGCACATACTTCTCATCCGCATCTAGCCACTCTGGCAGCCACTCGGCCTAATGAGTGTCCAATTTTCCCTGCTCCAAACGTACGAAATAGAAGCTTAAACACGACAGCAACAAAAAACACACATAAACCACAAAGAAATACACCCAGCAAAACATCCCCCTTCTCCAAGACAACAAGAAATATTAAAAATTAAATAAACGGGGTACTACCTTTCTACTACCGGAAACGAGGTCAAATCCCGCAAGCCCCAATTCACGTACGACGGCGGAGACGACTCGCGTTGGGCGACGGTGTGCCACCACCCATCAACATAACTCACCTCTTGCCTTCCTTCCAACTCCACCGATCCCTTCCAGTGTGATTGTGTGTGTGTGTGTGTGTCTAGGGGAAAGGGTTACCTCACTATTCTATTGACGTAGTATGAAGCGACGGCCGGACAGGGAATAAGAGCTTTCCTCGTTACGGGCGGTTGTTATTTATTTATCGTTTTTGTCACTCAAAAATGTCGAACTTTTCCCGCTTTCCTCGCGCACACTACATGTGCCTACTGTCGTTTCGTATTTGTTAAGGGTCACGTTTTGGTGCCGCAGGTAAATTTGATAAGCTGCTGACTCTGGACAGCTTGGTGAGCTTTCTATGTATGGGAATTTCAAAATTCCAGCAAGATGTCCGACGAATCATCCCATTACTTTTGATCGGATGTCAGTTCTATCGGTCGGTCTCAGCGGCAAAGGGGGACTAATCGTTAGGTTTAATTCCGACACAAGCTTTCAAGCTTTTGCCTACAACACTGGAGTTCAATTGTTAACCATTTCAACTTTATTTTGCATATTTTTTTAGGAAAATACACACAAATAAGCTGTTCATGTTCTAAACAACCAAAAACTCCCGAAAACCTTCGCCTACCTCAGTGTTTGTTTTATCACGATCAATGAGTAGAAAGACTAATTTGCACCAACAACAACCACCACCACTACCTCCCGCGGAGCTCGGCCCCGGTTAGAATGATGTCACCGTGGTTGGAGCCCGGGAGAGCGAGGCGTTGGCGTTGGCGCACCACAAAAAAAAAACGCAAGTTCTTCCGCCTCGACCAGTGCAGCAGCAGTTTGACGTGCTTTTTTCTGTTTTTGGTTTGGTGTCGCGACCAATTATAATATTATTTGTGTACTGTGCCCAGCCAGTTGGGTCGTTTGTTGGTCCGAACGCACCCCTCATTGGTGCCATCATGATGAGTTCATGGGGTGTTTCCAGCATTACCTTTCCGAATCTCCTTGGTGCGACCCAGTAGTAAGGACAGCGCACAAAGGAAGTGTTGTAAAATTCTAAAACCATAAAATGGCCCGTACTTGACCCCGTTCATTATACGCCGCCAAACCCGTCGTTCCCGTTTCTAGTGCCAAAACGATCGCCCAGACTCAAGGGCAACGACGAGCGGGTACGGTAAAGAGGCAATTTCGAAGTTCGCCCTTGTGAGTCTCTCCCTTAAGGAACTGTCTTCACCTTTCAATTGCGAGTGAAGGTTTCCAGACTCTGTGTGCTTGCATGCATGTGCCTTTTATTTTATTACACCAATGTTCTAACCGCTTACACACATCGATAAGAACTCGGGCAGGTGGAGGGGGCTTTTGGCTGTTTATCAGAGGTTTACTTCTTGAGGCAACAGCTATTGAAGGCTCACCGCACGGGGACGAGGGGGAATATGATGAAATCGATACAACCAAGCGATCAAGTTCACCGGACACACTTGAAGAAGGCACGAGAAAGAGGTACCCAACCCGCACCGGATAGGGTAGGATGGGAAGGTTGGTTTCACGATTCGTGTGTTTCAGAGAGCCCCTCACGCCGTTTGCCTTTCGAATGACCCTCTTCACTTTTGGCCGTTTGATGGCGCACTTGTTGCAGCAGCAAGCGCATAGAAGCGTAGAAAACCCATTCATGCGTTTCATTGAAGGTGTGCAGACACACGCACACACACACACACACACACACACACACACACACACACACACACACACACACACACACACACACACACACACACACACACACACATCCACACGAAGGTGCAAAGTATGGTCTCTTTTTAAGCCGCACCACTAAGAAGAAGCGCTCAGAAGTGGTGTGGATTGCAACATCGGGCCCGTGTGGAGTGGATTGGCCCAGCGTACACTGGTTTTTTACAGCCAACACACACACACGTGCACAAAAAGGGTAATCGAAGCGCTGAAGGCTTAATTCCATAGGGTACACACATCCTGTCCGTACGTAAGCCCTTCACGATGGCGCAGATTCTTGTTGAAGTGCGTCCTTTGCTACACTTGGCAAAGGGGTGGGTCTTGCTGTACGACCGGCTAGGGAGAATTTCATTCAAATGGAGTATTTGCGTCGTAAATGTAACGGGTTTCTGCTTCGTAGAAAATGCATCTCTAACAGAAGACACATCATTCTTTTAACAGTGTACATCTATGATGAAGTGTGAATTGAAGACGATGAAGAGGAAAGCAAAGTCCCTTAGTGTGTTCTTTCCTTCTGGTACGACATTTCGAAGAGGAAAAAAGAAGAAAGATCGCACTTCATTTGATCGTCAACTGCCTTTTGTACGGCACGAACGCGAATGTTCTAGTCTTTAGTAACTTCCAGTCTTTAGCGAAGAAAAAAGAAGCATTCACGCGTGACAAAACCCACTCGAGAAAATTTTGTTTTTTTTTTTTGCAAGAACGTAAAGCCCGTATTTAGTAGAAACACATGTTTTAACGTGTTGTTTGTTCGGTTTGTTATGTTCGGTGACGGATCTTCACCGAGACAAACCTTTCCCCTCATGCATGCTTCAAACGCGACAAATACGAAACCTTGAAACGAGCGCATTCAAACCCGACTGCGGATAGAAATGGTTGCCAGCCCAAAAACGGTTCATCTCCTACGCGCTGTGCTTGTCCCCCACCCCACAGCGGCCCACAACGCTGTGGCTGTCTATCCATTAACCCAACCCACCCAATTCTTCGACCCGGAGGTCGCGCACGGAGTGAAACTCGGCATGATGAGAGGTGTGTTGTTCGTGGACACCTCGCAGCAACGCAGCCGAAGTAAAGAAATAGAACTTATTCGCTCGCATCCGTAAGAACAGAACGTGATCCATAATATACCAAACAAAGGTGTGGGGCTGTGTGGCTATGGTGTGTTGTCGCAAAACCGGTACACAACATAGAGGAGACAGTTCCACAGCAAGACAACCACAGGAGCCAAGTGTACGCGTAATTTCTTGCTGCAGATAAATAAGGCAAAAGCAAGGTTTAAAACAAGGCAGAGCACGAACAACGCCGTCTCTCAAAAAAGGCAGGTCGTTTCTTTGCTTGCGATGTGTAATATTATTGGCCCGCAAGGTTTGAGCAATTTATCAAACAAGACCGCATCAGACACACACACAAAAAGGTGGTGCTTTCGGTGCAGAAAATCAAACACAAATAATCACCGGTAACCGAAACGCCAACGCCTCCCAATCGCCTTGGGAGAGATGATGCACCACGAAACATACGCAACGAAACGCGCAACCAAACGTCAAATGCAATGCAAGCGCAGTTGCGCATCACAGGCCGGCGTTTGAGCGAAAGCGAATGTGCAATGTGGACAAATGTACGAAAATTGAAGCGTTAATCCTACAGCACCACACAGAGAACGCACACAGGGAGCAGAATATTTTAACGACTTTCTCCTGCTTTCCTATCTGGTCCTAGTGCCGAAACATGCGACACACATCGTGTGTGCCCCTAGCTCCCTCCTCCCCAACTCAAATTGCGCGCAATAGGACACCGCTGATCGTGTCAACGACCGACCACCAAAAAAAAACGGCCAAACCAATAGGCAAACGTGTGCAAGGCATTGTGTTGTGTGTACGATTGTTGGATGGCTGGTAGCAGTAGTAGCAAGAGATGGCGGGTATTTCGCTTTGCTTCTACGAGTTTATGTGGGTCAACCTGATTAGGAACCGAACCAATGGAGAATGATGGATGGAGTGAAGTGTTTATGTGTGAGTGTTGCTTCTGCTGCTGCTGTGGCTGTTTGGTTGGAGGAGGTGTTATCGCAGATGTTACGACATTTCGGAGGTTCCAATTTTGTGTTCGACGATAGTATGTGCGTTAAGCGAATGGTGGCATCGATCGATAAAAAAGAAATCCGTAAGAAATATGCTCACAGCACATTGCTACTACACACAGATGCATTTGTAGCTTTATACGGTGCAATTTATTGGTAAAAATGAAATACAGACATTTATGTGTACTGGGGAATGTTTTGCAGATGGTGATAAAGGAAAAGAATCTGAAGAAAATCTTTACTTCTTCACTCGTTTATCCAAAAACCATTTATCGCCTCGCTTCCAAGCTCCTACAGCGCGTAGCTAACAGACCGACAAGTGAATGAAATTATTAGAAATTAAAACATTATTGTGCTAACAACAATCGATTCAACTCAAGTGCCTACCTTAAATTGAAACAAATCGCCTCAAAAATGCAATTGAAGGAGAGAGAAAAAAATCCCCCAAAAATTGTCACACGCCCTGCTAGCACGCTTTCACGCGCCCGGCGTTCATTAAAGCTCTCTCCAGCAACCTCCCAAAATCTTCTCTCAAACAAAAAAGGGGGAGTTTGCCATTTTTGAATTAAAACTGTACTAATTTTCCATTGCAATTGTACGCCTTAATGGTCTCTTCGGTCTGTTCGACTTAAAAGATCGACGGAAGCAGGCGGAAAGAAGGGTTATTAATTTACACACCACACACCGCACACCCGCGCCCAAACCCGAGACGACCTCAATGACAGGAAGAGAGTGCACGAGAGACAGAGAGAGAGCGAGAGATCGATCGAGAGTTGGCAAAGGTTGCAGAGTGAGCACCACAACAACAGCAACCGACCGAAGAAAAAAAACCCGTTAATGAACATCTTTCGCTTACACGAAAGTGCATTGCCGCCGTGATTTGGGGGAAGAATTTGCACAACGGTGCATTTACACAGCTTGACGAAGCGGAGCACGGCCAAAGGTACAGGGAAGCTGAACCGATTTCATGCATATACGGCATGTACGGCAAACGTGTGCAAGCAAATGCGATAGAAAGAGAGAGAGAAGGTGGAAGCCTCCTAAACTAATTTACCATACGCCCCGAAAAATCATCCTCCAGACACGGCTACACAGAAGGAAACGGAACCGAAACCCAGGGAGACGAAAGGGACACGACGTAACAGGGAAAGGGAGTGAGGGAGGCGAAAGTGGGAAGAGTAATTTTAAGATTGAACGAACACGGAAGACGGTATTAAAGTAGGGCTTCTTCTGCTGCTAATGCCGCAGAGAGCCAGTTTGCCTTCCTGTACCACACCAGCCCAACTATTAGGCGTTTGATTGCCGGCCACAAGATTGGATGGAGGGAAGGCCCGAGACACGGCACCAGGCGGCATGCACAGAGTTGACAGAGCAGCACACGAAGGGAGGCCACATAGGGGAGAAAAACAACCTCTCGAAATCGAACAACCACCCAGCAAAAGCGCCAGCGCCTCGGCGGCAGCAAACGCACTTCAAAAACCTGATAACTATTATCGCGCGACACATGTGCACCGATCTCTCCCATATCATTACCCTCCCGGCCCGAGTAGCACAGACCCCGAGGCCCCGAACCGGCGCTACGACAAACCCACCCTTAGCCCTCGAGATAGAAAGCCCCCTTCCCTGGCCCGTAGGAATAACCTCAATTTCATTCAAATTGCGTTGCACACAGCAGCCTCATCATCCCGCCGTCTGCGCGGAACAAATGCGTGTTCCACCCATCGGCAGCACCATATCCAGAGGAAGCTCGGCGGCGAGAGATCGATCGGCCGACACTCATTACGGGGGACGACTTTGGTCGGGGGGTGGTGCCCGAGATTGATGGCCCGATTTGGTGCGTTGTGCACGGGAGAAGAGAATGGGGCCTAGGAATGAACCGTTTCCCGAGCTGTGCACTCTCTCGAAGTCTCCAGACATATTGGATAAAAAAGAAAAGCCTTAAACAAAACCTTTTGAATCTTTTGAATTTATAGTTGGCGCATGGTGGAGCATAAAAAGAACTCGCTTGTTTTGGGGTAAACATGTTTATGCCACTTGAAACTATCATCGCTGGAAAGCAGTGCTTGGAAAGCATACGTTCTATTCTGGCGTACTGACGTGAACTTCCGTCAACTAGATCCGAGCACCAGGAGTCGAAAGAGAGAGAGAGAGAGAGAGAGAGAGAGAGAGAGAGAGAGAGATCGAGTGACACAGTGTTCAGGATAAATCTTTACCCAGCAGCCACCAAAAGCCGCCTGCCTCCGTCATCGGTAATGGTTGGTCCGGGCAGCTTATTGGCAGACCAAATATTGACCTAGATAATGTGTCTCCCCCCCTTTTCCTCCCTACACTCGATCCCTGCTCTGCGGCAGTTTCTAAATATCGGCAATTTCACTAAAGCTTTCAAACGTTTTAGCCACAAGCCACAAGCAAGTGGCTTTAAAACAGACACAAGCCTAAATAGAATGTGGTGTAAAGCATGAATGGAATGCTAGACCCCCGGAGTCATGTTTCACAGTTTTGCTGGCGAGTGCTTTGCGTCATACTATCGGAAGCAATACACAACTCGTACAAAGTATGCCGAACGTGTACAATTTGTTAACCATAAAGCATTAGTTTCCTGGTTCTTATCGTGCTTATTCTTTAATACACACCGAATACACTCTGCATGAGTGAGTCAGCTTCTGGTGCGTATTTATCAAATAAATCCCAAATAAGGCAGCTGCAGTCGGAAGATTAATCTTTTGTTCAAGCTCGATTCAATTGAACTGGAATCCAACTGTGGGGCCTTTCACAATACTAGCCGGCCTTATTTATATTTATAGGTTTGACAGTTGGCGGCTGAGATCATGTCCATACAAAACCACACACAAAACTAGCCAGCGTTTTTCAGCCTAGATTATTTCAGCCTCAAAACTGGAATTAAATTCGAGTACCTCAATACAAGGTCGTGTTTTAATTTATTCCAATGTGCATTAAAAAGATCAGATGGTGCAATTTAGAATCAAAGTGTATGTAGGTAGATCGATTATTGTTATTGGTTTTCTCATAGTTTTTTAACCAAATTTGAACGTCATTTCTTGAATTTGAAGTTTCTAGCTCTTGCTTACAAACGTGGGAATAAATTACACAAAAAGAAGCATTTAAAGTGGGAGAGCTAGGAATGTTTGGGATTTGGCAGACACATTGAAATTGCATCCCAAATTTGAGAGCAGATCGGATCTTGACAGTAAAAAGATTATCTGTAGCAACAATAATTGCTTGTTGAAGTTTGTGATGAAAAAACAGTAAAACTTTCTTATTTTATTGTAAAATTCCTTTTAAAAAACTAGGCATTGGTATACTTAAATCTTCAAAAACTTATCTGTTAACTTGGGCTGAAACATCAAACCAAAATAGCTATCCCACCTTCACACAGAACACATGCACACAAAACAGATGCCTTCAAACTTCAGTTTTTAAGCTATTTATGCTATCGAAAGCTGTTAAAAATCGTTAGTGCATCTTGAATCGTACCATCGACATGATAAAAAACGCTTAATGCACTCTTCCTCTGACTGGAACGTGCCTCGCGAGTGCGTGACAATAACCAGACACACAGCCCTGGCAAGCAAGCATCTTCTCGGGCGTTATTCCATAAGGTTCAACAACCCTCAAGAGATCACCCAAGAGAGAGCGAGAGACCGAGCGAGAGAGATCTTAGACGACAATGTGAAAGAGAAATTGGGAACAATAAAAGCAGACAAAACACCAGAATCCAGCACAGACCCGAAACCCTTTCACCCTTCCCAGCATAGGACCGCACCGTTCCTGCTTTCTTTATGGGAGCTTCTTCCCCGTTCTAGCTACTTATGCTCGGAACGGATGGAGGTAAACATTTATTTACACCGATCGATTTATCGAGTTGAGTTCGGTTTACATCCCCCCTTCGAATGCAGCTGCAAAGGTAAGTTATGGTGTAACGGGTGAGTGGGTCTATCCTAGAGAAGGAGGTGTGCCAGGAGGGTGAAGCATAAACTTCAACGTAAATAACTGCACCTCGTGACGGTACGGTACAGGTTAGTATGCTGGCTATAAACATGCTACTGACATCACCTTCCCGACATAAACATAGAAACGAGCTCCGTTTAGTGGAGGAATTACTGCCGCCGCAGTTAAATAAAAGATCGTACGGAGTACGTGAAAGATGTTTCAAATTCTCCACTATGTTAGTAGAGAATGAAATAGCAAGAATTGAAAACAATAAACGTTGTAGAATTTTATTTAATAATTAAGCAGAAACTTGCCCTGATATCATCATAAAACTAAAATATCCCCAAAAATCAAACTTATTATTAAAATACGAAACAATTGTTGTTTTTTCCCTTGGCTTCAGCTAAATCTCCCCACAAAAATATAAGAGAAAAAAATCGATCACCCCTTGGGGGGCGTGGAGAGGACGAACTGGGAGCATATTTTATTCATAAAGTTTCTCTCCTCAAGCATTGAACATTGAAGCAAACGGACCCTGCGCTTGCCTTGCGCAAAAACTGAAAAACTATTTTCTTCTCGTTTTACTTTTTAAACACTTTTGCTGGTGCAAAAGTGATGTGCGAAACGCCCAGGGGAGGGAGGGAGGGAGGGAAACACCCTTATTTCCGGCCGGCTCAGTCGCCCGTGCCCGGCAGTAATCAATTTCCACCACCAGCGTCGCCGCAAATGGCGTTTCAGCCCCGATACGCGGACTGATCGCGAATTTTAATCAATTCAATGACGATTGTTTTTTATTTTTTCTTTTTTGTAAATAGATATCCATCGCTTTAAACGACGGCAATTATCGTTTACACTGAGATATGGCTATGGATATAGAGACATATTGGGTACAAATTGTTTTCTTTGATCAATCTTTCAAATGCCTGTAAAACGTTTGGAGATAAATACTAGTGATTTGTGGTTTAACGTTAATTTGCTTCACAAAAAGCCATTCATGCCGGATTCATACCAAAAATGATTAAAACCCGTTTTTATTTAAGACTATATGACTTTTTTGAAGCATGAGGTTTATCCTCTTGATCTTCAGAATTCTGACTTATAGCTGTGGATGACTGACTCGATCACTGGTACCTTTGCCAATAAAAATAGTAATTTTATACTAAATAGTTCCAATATAAATCCCATTTTAACGTTTTCGAAGGAATACTATACTCAAACAATTACTTTTCATATTGTAGATTCAAAATTCGCCAGAATGCAAACCAAAACACTGTATTCAAACGGTTTAAACAGCGTATTAAAATACATTTCAACGAAACCTTGCTTTGCTTCTGGATCCTTCGGGTCTAGTGTGGTATGTATTGCCTTTTCTTTTCTTGCGCTCCACCCCAATCAACAAAAGGATTCGGTAACACGCTTACCTGCTTCGCTTGTACCACACACACTCCGGGGGTGGGTATATGGTGTTGGCCCGCGTCACCTCGAGGCTCACGGGTGAAACTCGTTCGCTGCCACGCGGCGGCCAAACCTGCGTTCGGGCTGAACACAACAACAGCGTGCGCGCACCGCTCCTTTCTCGCGTGGCCTTTTCCCCTTCTTCCACCCGGCTGACGATAACAACCGCTTCACTGATTCTTCTTGTGCATCAAACGGATACCCCCCCGTCCTATACACGCACACACACGAACGCACAGGGGTTGCTTCCTCTCTTTGAAGGAGGTGGCGTTGGTATCTTGCAGGTCGTGAGAGTACGCGATCGCGAAACCACGGAGCCCCTCCTCTCTTTCCGAATTCGCGATCAACAGCGGCCGGCCACGTTTGGAAGTTGATACCTTCCGTTGAGCATCTCACACACAGACACACATGCGTATACGGTGGCCAGTAGCCCACACAACCACTACCAGAGCACTACCCAGTGCAGCAACATCAGCTGTACGCACAGACCCACCCTCTTCTATTTAGCGGTACACCTTTGCCCGTACAGCGAGACGATCCGATCGACGATGACTAACCATAATAACATCCAGCAGTGGCTCCTTTACACAACACGCACACTCACAAACACACTCACACTTGCATGCGCAAAGACAGCGCACAGGTAAGTGACACAACACACACTACGCGACGGGGAGGTTGAGAAAAGGGAATGGTGTGTACGGGGCGGCGGATACGCGATCGCGAATTGGATATGCGCGAAGTGTGCTGGCGCGCGTATACGCGATCAACACCGCAGCAGCAGCAGCACAGCTGATTTTTAGGAGACGCGGCGACGAATGGATTTTTGAAACGCACACACACACACACACTTGTACACAGTCACCAGCGCGAGGCACGGTGACGGGGTGCACGCTTGGCAAGATGGAATGCACCGAATTCGCCACGGAGTGTATCATCCGCTGCCGCACACAGAGATAGACAGACGCAACTGCCGCTGCTGTGCGATGCTTTCTCTTTTTTCGAGGGTGATGATGATGATGCACCGACACTCGGGACGATTGCTGCAAGTGTGGAGTGAGAAGAAAGAAGAAGAAAAACAGCGGTTAGTACAATCGAACGGGGGGAGCGCTCCGGTATTGCCGAGGTTACACACTGCCGCCGAGCTACTACCACACAATTGGTGACGGTCTTATGTTACAGGAGGGCAGAAGAGGGAGGGGGGAAGGCTCTTGCTCCTCTCTCTTTCTCTCGCTCGTGCTGGGGATGGGGCTGGAATCCGCACCGTTATTACACCGTTGCCGTGGTACGTGTTGCTCGCGGCCTACTACGCCTGGCACTGGTGGTAGTGGTGGTTGTGGTGCTGCTGCTGCCGTTGTTGTGTTGTGTTGCCATCTCGGCTAACCGTTTTCGCCGTCCCACTACAGAGCCCCAACACACCACGACCGTTCGATTTCTCGTTTCAGCTCCCACGAATGCGGTTCCAATGCTTCCTAACAGCCCACCACTATCCACCCCATTTTATTTTTTTTCGTAGACGCCAATACGTCAAAATTGCTTTCGAATGTGGCGAACACTGTAGCGCACACACAAAAAGAAGAAAAAAATGCAGCAACCGTGGTAGGGGATGAAGATTGTTTTTCCCCTTCACCTCGCGACAGGGGAAGCGAACTTCCCTGTGTGTGTGGACGTAGTTGGCAGTGTTTTTCCTGCTCTCTGCATTTTTATGTCATGGCCGTGAAATTGACCGGGGAAAAGGCCGCATATGGGGGGAGTGCCGCTTTTGCACACAAAAAGTGGCAGAACGGAAAGGAGCCTCACACACCACCACGCACCAAACAAATGTTACGATGAGGAGATGGGTGCAAAAAGTTAAATGTTAATAGGAGTTTTTCTTCATTCTACACAGGATATAGGCAGGCTTCCTGTGGGTAAAACTACGAGCGGAAAGTGAGGGGAGGGTTTCATAATGAGTTTTTCAGTCACTCCACTGGACGCGAACGCACACACTCACACTCGTGATAAAACCGTGTCGCGCAAGTAAACAACTTTCTTTAAAAACAACACATTCACCACTCTTATGAACGGGATTTTTTTTTCAATGGTTGCTGCTAACAATAAAAACACTGCCTTTACCGTGTTTTCCCTGTGCGGTCACAGGTCACAACACATATCCACCAACTTGGTTGCCTGTCATACAATCTACACTTGCGTTGACGAGACCCACCCACTCCCACAGCAATGAAGAACGTGCACTGCGCGAGATGAAACCAAAGAAAAAAAAAACATGCAAATCGCTTAAATTTTCACTTGATTTTTTCCGCTCCACTACACACACACAAACTGCTTGGTGACGTCGCAACGCCCCTATTTCGTGTATTGCTGTGTTTTGTTGTTCATTTCGCAAATCAATTTCCTTTATCACAATGCCTCCTTCTTTCGTTCTTTTAATATTAATTTCTAATTAGCAAAAACACACCCACACACATACACACACAAAAACCTAAACGGACACCTTGATCGGGGAGTGAAAAACTGGTCAAATTACCTTTTTCTTTCTTTACCAGCAGACCAGCAGATGAAAACGGCACTTGTCGCACTGGCAGATTTTTCTTTCACTTGCTTCCACGAACAACGGCGTTGCACCACCGTTGCTGCCCTGTGTTGTTGCTCGTCTGCTATTGTGCGTGCGTTGTGCACTATTGTGAGTTGCTGACCCCGTGTCTTCGTTGGCGCGTGAAGTAGAAGCTACACGAGTGGAATAAAGGGCGATTAGGTGTGCCGCTGGCAATGCAGTGTACATAATAGCACTCGTGGATAGGCACCTTTAGAAGCGTCAAGAATTTGACAGTTTGAGCTCGGTGGAATCGTTTATAGTAGCGGGTTGAGATGCTATTCTTTGGAAAAGATTTGAAATCGTTCGTTTGAAATTCGTTATTCAATTTTTTTTAAAATAATTTTGATAAAATTCATCGATAAGTTGGTTATTCGAAGCAACGCAACATACGCACCTGTAAATAACGTTTTTTTGCACAGAAAATTACAAAATAAGGCTAATAATGTAATAATTGAGCTCAGGAAAAAGAAATTAGTGGTTCACAAACTCACATACAAGAGCAGGAAGGTGCTTGAATTAGATTTTCCCATAAATGGCGAGCACCTCAATTTGTTGTTTAGTGTTTCCAGAAGTACCTAGCAAAAAACATGAATTTAAAATCGGGTGGATTTCTTATGCTATTCTTTTTACTCAAATGAATATGAAGCTTTTATAATATCTGCGTAAATATAAAAAAAGTATTGAGACAAAAAGGCAACTTCTTCAATTGTTCACATTTATCTTTATTAGACGCTTTGCGCTAACTATTCGATGCTTCAACTTAATGCGCTGTTTTTTTCCGTTCGGGTTTATACATAAATACCACAGCAAACTTCCCTAGATCACAATAAAACCTACTATCACATACTTGAACGTATGTGGGAAGCTCAGTCAAGTTGACTGCACTTCAACCCCCTAATCCGCCACTTCAGCGGATGCCATTCCTTCCATCACCGGTTCGTAGAGCAAGTGTCGGACGTCGCTCGCGATCAAAAAGTCCAGATGGTTAAACAGCACATCGTTCACCGCAACGCTTCGCTTCAGGTTGGGCAGCTTCCTGGCCAGCCGGTTCACGTCCTCCGGTGTGGCGAGAAAATCGTTCAACCCGTAGTACATCACTACCGGTGCCGTAACGCGCGAAAGATCGTACTCGGGCGGTGTAGCCGAACCGTAGATCAGTACATTTTTCAGCTTTCCATAGTCATACATTTCGAACCGATTCGACAGCACCTCCTGGGCGTAGTGCACCAACTGCCGCGTGGCCGAGCCGGCTGGCGTATGTCCGAACAGGATCGGTAGCATCACTGGGTCCAGCTGCGAAGGGTTGTACCCGGCCAGCAGGAAGAGCAGATGCGCACACATGTTAATGTGCACCGTCGAGTTCGGCGGACAGATGAGCTGGGCGATTTCGTGCAGTATCGGTTTGTTGGGCATGAACTCTCCGACGCCGAATACGGCCAGCAGAATGTCGAGCGTCTTCAGGAACTTGGTCATGAACCGCAGCAGCGGACTCTTCATGTGTCCCATGAAGGCAACCGGGGCGAGGGCATTCATCTGAATGATCTTATCGTTGTATTCTGGCCGGGTGGAAGCCATCACGAAGAATCCGGTCGTGCCCTGGGAGTGGCCCACGTACTGCAATCGTCGATGTCCCGTTTGCTCCAGTATGTAGTCGATCGTGGCCGGAATGTCGTAGCGTCCGATTTCGTGCCAGGAAAACTTCCAGAACGAATTGTCGTCGTCCGGGTTGATCGAGGCGTGATCGCGCGAGTACCGATTGCCGCGCGCATTTCCCAACCACACATCGTAGCCCTCGTTCGCGAGCAGGTAGGCCAGTGCATTGCCCGGGCCAATCATCAGCCAGTCGGCCGAGCTGCACAGCAGACCGTGCATCAGCAGCACGACCGTTCCGTTCGTGTAGCTTGCCGCTTGCACACGGTGAATCGTCAGCCGGTAGCCATCGTCCGTCGATAGCGAGTGTTCCTCCACGTGGTAGCCGTACTTGGACACCAGCTCCGGCACAGACAGTCGGCCGTCTTCACTGTCTACTTGAAATCCTGATTTGGTCGAGCGAGCGTGGGCCGTACTGGCTGCTACTACTAGCAGCACCAGCAACGACAGCAGGCAAATGCCCGCGTTGGAAAAGGTTTGCTGCTGCTTCATCCTGGCGACGATCCGCGGTTGTATGCGATACCTTACTTGATCGCTTGCTGGGAAGCTACTGCACGATTGCAACCGGTTTCACGCGATTTAAAAACGGTCAGCCGTGCAGCGGCTTTGTTGCAGAATTAGTATCAAGTGTGTGTCGCACGAGCCGATTACCAGAGGGGAAAGAACTAATACCAGAAGAGTGCAATCAATCGCACACTCGTAATAGTTTCCTCCCGGCACACTTGACTTCAATGCACTGCGTCATTCAAGGACCTTTTCTAACGCAAGAGGTACTGAATGAATGCACACATCACATCACATCATATCGGTGTACACTGGTCGACGGTGTTTGTGTTCAAAGTGCATCTTATGGTACTCTTCATCAACCCGTTTTTAGGACAGTTTTATTACCGCAGTGGTAGGGCTTAACACATTGCGGAATGGGCTGATATGTTCCGGTGGTTAAGGTTAATGCAACCATTATCGAAGCAGGAGATTATCTTGCGAAATACTTTACCTGCTTAGGCGAGGAGTGAAGGAATGTAAAGCAGCAAGAGATTATAGATAACTTATAAATATAACTTCAAGTACCTTTTTCTCCGTGCGATTAAACCAGCCAGCTATAGCCGATAAGGTTCAGCGTTCTTTCACATTCAGCTCAATGTTGGGGCATGGCTGAGCTGAGATTGCATACTTTCAGGGGCGAGATGTATTGCTGACGCGCAACAAAGGGAGGAGGCGTTATCGGAACGAGAAACAAAATAACACTGTTATTAGGTATGATTTTCTTCTCTTTTTTGGAGATTTTTTTGTATTGTATTGTTTTTTGCTCTCTTTTGTTATTCTTTTACTCATTTCACGAAAAACGTGTATTGGGAGCGTATTGACGCATCTGTTAAATGTTACTTATTCACTTGGAATTAAGTTAGATCTATGTTCTTCGTTTAACTCTTAACCACAAATATACTCTCTAGCGTTATTGTTATCATTTAACCCTATATCATAAGTCTTAGTATCTAATTCGATCATTATACTATGTTATCAAAACATATTTTTGTTCATGATTCTATCCACTAATATTAACCGTATTTTAACAAGGAATAAAAGCTGTCTCCTTACTACTAGCCGAATACGAGCGAACCTTCCTTGTGAGTGAATGTACTGCACAGGTGCATTATCTCATCACTTTTTTTAACTACGTTATCTCACAAACGCCTATGCATCTGATGCGAAATGATATCAGTTATTTTAAAGATACAATCAATTAAACCCTCATCGAGACATGCTTACACTATAGTATGCTTATCTTAACTTATCGAACAACTTTTAAGTTACTTTACACAATTAAGAATGATCGTACTCTAAAACATCATGACAACCCTAAATAACGTTTCTTGGCGCGATGGTGGTGTAGTACACGTGTGTCCGCGGTGGGGCAGTCTACTACATAGAGGAATCGCATTCCGGGCTCGGTTCTTCTTGCATTTGCGCGGATCTCTCGAAATCTTCTGCAATGATCAAAATTGACGTAAATGGTCAAAACTTACTTCTACACTTTTAAGCGTGATGCAGATGAGGATGCAAATCGAGAGCCGGCGTTTTGATGAAGAAGCGTGTCATGGTGTTGCCTTTTCCGGAACAGTTTCGACTACCGAAAAATCGTAGTAAGGTGGTGTACTTCGTAACCTTTTCTAAATAAGTTTTACTCTCAATGACATAGAAAACTCTCAAACACTCTCCTAATTTCTAACAAAATAGAAAAAAAAAACGATAGCTGTTCCATACGAACACACCCTTCATTGTTCAACTGATTAAACAAACAGCTCGAAAGAAACGGCTCAGCTTACGCTAGCGTCCAGCAGAGCGCGCCACATATTACTGTTAGCCATTTCAATGATTCGAGCAAGTTTATGCTACCCGTATCGGCTCCATATTGTTTCTACTGGATTTATGTGTTGCTTCTTCTTTTTTCTTCTTAGCCTTTCTCGACCCACATAGGCCACGGTTTACACATACGGTCTTCCCGTGTCCATCCACAAAATCACTGGACTGGTAGGACCTGATATTAGTGTGAAAACTTATTTCACAATTATGTGAAGTAAATTTGTTTGGTTTGTGAGAAATGCACTTTAGCAAATCTCAAAAATATATTAAAAAAAAAAAACATTATGATGGCACAGATGGGGAGATATAGAATGATGCATTTCAAATGAATCTGCTAAAAGAATGAAGTTATTAAAAGGCAAAAGGGCAAAGGTAATTACAAGATTCAAGATCTCTTTTCAATTCAACAAATATCTAACATCAGAGGTGTGGCACATTCGAGGTTTAAACAAGATGATTACGTTTCCATAATTTTGATCCCTGACATTATAATTCTCAGTAGCTTTTCATATTACTCGTTGGAAGCTGTACTAGTTGTTTTGATCTGATAAAAAAAAGCATAATACATTGACCAACTCTACAATAGGTTCAAATGTGACACAAACATTGATGAACAGGGAATCTTAGTAAGTTTTCATTTTGTTAACTATGTTTAAAATGGGCAAGAGGTTCGACAAAAAAATGACATGATGCCTAGGCATTGTTCAGTGCACAAGCATCTGCTTTCATCCATTCACCCAACATTTGAACAGATTTAGGTCCAGTGCAACACAATATTATTACATAATTAATGCAAAAATTATTGACTCACTACTCGAAATTTGAAAATATCTACAGCAAAAACAATATATCCTAGTTTTATGTAGATTATTATTTGTTGATCTACGCAATTGATTATTATGTCAACTCATACGACTTAACAGCATGCCCGTCATTGGTTCAAGCCCGGAAGGGACCATGCATCCATACGTAGCAGCGACTATCCTGCGATGGGTACATCAATAAGTAACTAAAACCAGAGCCCTCTAGTGGTACAGGCAGGCCTTTACCGACAACGGTTGTTGTGCCAAAGAAGAAGAAACATTTGTAAATATGATATCCACGTCGCTTTCAGGGTTCTTGCATAGGCCCTAAGCAATATATGAACGATCGAATGGTCATACGCTATCGATAAAACAATCCAGAACTACACAATTATTCAATTTCGTCCACAATAATGAACAGAGAACAAAACATAACTAATACCAAACTACTTATGGTGCAAAAAGCATGATTGCTGAATCATAACTATCAACATTAATTTGCAGTGCATAATATTTAAGCAAAAATCGTCACCTGACAACTTACCCTGACAACAAAGATCAGTAAATAAAACCTTGATGGGCCACGAAGGACGCCCAAACAAAAGAAAACAAAAACTATTGCAAAGCCACCGAACGAACATGTTGGATTTTTAACAAAATTTGAATGTTCAAATGCATCATATGTACAAGATGCGCTACAAAGTCTTTAATTAAAGAAAATCGGATGTTCAAGCATGTACCCTTTGACACCTGACATGATCAATAACGATCAAATCGGTGTATAACGTTTCTTTCAAACTACAGAGACGGCTATTATGTTACAAAAAGTTTAACGGCGAGAGTGAGAGTTAATAAAGGCTGCTTTGAGAGTTGTCATTAAAGTAAAACTATTTAGAAAACAATAGTTACGGTACTGCCCGACTAAAAGCTAACGGTAATCGAAATAGGATTTGAAATGTGACTGTAGTGAAAATTTAGTTGCATTGTGGATCCATATTCCGGATATCAATACCAAAGAAATTGAACTGTTTTGACCGAGTACACAAATAAAGAAGTAGTAGAATCACAAATAATAAGTGAAGAAAATATGTAGAAAAGACCAAACAAATTTGTGACCTCTTTCAAGCGTTATCGCATAATTGTGTGTGTTAGTGTTGAGAAGTGGGATTTTTAGCCTGTGCCTGGTGGTACTTAGATCGTCGATAGAGCATCGTTTTTATAAACCATTTTGCATGCCTTCAACGTCCGGTGCCCCTCTATGGCCGGCCAAGCCAATCGTTTGGTTCCTGCTACCCTGCCTGCATGCGCAGTAAGGCAAACAGTAATTCGATGTGAACCGGCCGTGACCAGATAGAGGGGCGATTCCGGAACGTCAACGAGACACGCCGGGCACAGGGGTTATGTTAAATGCTGTTACGCCGTTAAGCGTCAGCAGTTCCACTTCAATAGCTTTGGTTTGGGGGTCCGGTTGGCTTCAACACCTCCGTTTCTCGACTGCCACTCACGTACACACACGCCACACCGCGTGCGCGCCACCAATGTCAAAGCTGCCATCTCTAACTCTCTCCTCCGTGTACAACTGGCTTCAATTGGTTTTGGATGTTTGCTGGGGCTTTTGTCAAGCTTACCAGCAAGCAAAGTTGTATATTGATCGGTCTCCTTGAGAGTCTGAGTTTGAAGTGATTGAACACATAACCCGTTTTGGCGGATGGTTTCGTTTTTCGACGAATGGTTTTGCCCGTATCCGGCACATTGCTTTATTTCCTTCGTGCACTTTCTTTGTTGCTTTCTCGTTTGTTGTAAGTAAGCACAATATTTTTTTCATATATTTTTTTAAATGGTTTTCTCAGATGCTCTTTTCATGTTTTGATTTTGTTGTGGCTTGTTTGTATGTTTTTTTTTGCCATCTTTTAAGTTTTTTTTATTTTGTTTTTTTAGCCTATAATTTTTTGGCTCATGCCCATATTTTTTGGCATTTGATCGTTCTGATCTCTTTAATTTTTTTCTTTTTTTTTGTTTTGTTTTTTTTTATTAATGGCTCTTGCCTTTTTTCGATTTGCATACTGAGAAACCTCACATCATTTTTTCGTCATTTTGTACTGCATGGTACGTGCACTATAAGCTCGGTTATAGTACGAATCTCTAGAGAGAGAGATGTCTCCACCCTAGTCTCGTGTCACAGGCATGTCTCGAGCATAGCCCTCTTCCGCAAACCACTACCCGTGTATCTCCATTCTACGGCTGAATAACGACACATGACACATCCCCCATAGCTCAGGCAAGGGGAATTTGATTATTAAAAATATAGTGATAAAGAAAAATCGACAGTGTGTGGGGTTGGAGGTGAAATAAGTGTTTACAGTCGTCATAAAAAATCAAAGGAATTGGCACATTAGACAACAATTCTTAATTGGAAATACGATGAAATGGCAAAAAGGATTGAGAGTCTAACGGTGACTCGAAGCATACTTACTCCTTACGCGTCGGCAATGGGAGAGGTATTGAGCGTATCGATTCTTGTCCTTCTCGTCCTTGCAGCTGATAAGGATCGAACTCAAATGTTTGAATGCGTACATCGCCACCTCGGAGGCACACGCCAAATCCGGCAGCCGAAGGGTCAGCACGACTGCCGAACTGTCGTTGTCGATCGTGCTGTTGCTGCTGTTGGACAGATTGCTCAGCGAATACCCCAGTGGGGTAAACGAAGGCTCACGTTTAATCTGACCTAGCAGCGGGGTTGCTGCTGCAGTAGCAGCAGGCACTGCCGCCGGTTCGCGAGCAGAGGTAGTAGCATTGATATTGCTGTTCGATGTTGATTTCAAATCGACACTCGACTGGCGAGTCATCTTTCGTGGTGGTTGATCGTTGCTTGGAACCACCTCATTAGCTAGAAAGACATCAAAGTGATACCACAAATAGTATTTAGTATTAAATCCATGTGTTCGTGAAAAAGTTTATCAATAATGTATGTGTGCGTGTAAGGCATTAGAACTCACCATGCTTCCGCTTATTCTTATTATTCTCCCGACCTCCAGTTGCCTTGCTATCGTCCTTCTCCATATCACGCTTCGGGCAGCTGCAGATTTTGACACTGATCGACTTTCTGCCCAGCAGAGTGCCGTGTTCATTTTCCACCGTGAAAACAAGCGTCGTGGCGCGCCTTTCCATCGTAGGACATGAGTTTTGGCACAAGAACTCCAACGAAACTGGCACAGTCTGTTGCTTCTCAAGATGCTGCGGTGTGCCGCCATTGTTCAAGTCAACCAGCACCGCCAAACGATCCTCGAAATTAACCCCTTTCTCCCGGCCCGTGAAGGAAGCCTCTGGATTTAGGCACCGCACGACGTGCTCTTTGTGCGCGAAATCTTTAGCTGTAAACAGTGATGTGTAACATATAACATGTGTACCGGGTGAAGGAGTGTTGACCACCCACGGTAGAAATGCAATAAGAAGATTGTTATTTAAACTCGGTTCAATAATTAAGCATTAAATGGTTGACTTACCGCCATCCTTTGCTATATCATCCTGGCATCTCGAGATGGCATTGTAGGCGTACTGTGAGTTCGAGTACACCAACATGATGCGCAGCTTCAGTCCACTGTAGTCCGATGGCTGCATGTAGGTGACGTCGAACGTG
Source organism: Anopheles arabiensis (assembly GCF_016920715.1). NCBI lineage: Eukaryota > Metazoa > Arthropoda > Insecta > Diptera > Culicidae > Anopheles > Anopheles arabiensis. The sequence goes on from NC_053517.1 coordinate 24,883,052, forward strand.
ACCGGAGTTTTCTTCTTCACGAACAACTTCTCCAGTGCGTTCGAATAGCACCAGGCTGAGGCACTGCACGGCTTTCCACTAATGGCAACGTTGAACTGTAGCAGCGGATGGGTGAAATCATCGAGCACGGGGATTTTCTTGTAGTGAGTCGGTGCAGTCAGTGCTTCCCGCCCATCCAGCATGGTCAATGGTGTTGGGTCAGTTTCGTACTTCACACACTGCATCTCGGCCACCCCATTGTTGTGGAAGAAATCATTCAACATGAGTTCGCTCAAATCGCTACCTTGCTGTGGTAGCAAATCATTCGTCTGTAAAGAAAAGCACCGTTTCGGTCAGTTTGGTCGCAGTAGGAAGCTACCGTTAAATCTAGCATAATTATATGTTAAGCGTTGTACAGTGTTAAGCCCTTTTTTGCCGTGAACACATATTAAATAAATAAATAAAAAGCTATCATGTTACAATAGCTCACTGTAAACTTAAAATAATAAGATTTGTTTGAAAAGAAATTCGCTAAAAAGTTGCATATTATGCTTTCTTCTCGCAGAGCAAAATTCCGAACGATCGTGGCAAAACGTGTTTGTTCATGTTTTAAAGCCCGTTTGGTGGAGCATATCTCCACATAACAGTGTGGTAGTGAGAATCTTATTTCAAACGCATCTCTCTTTGGAGCCCGCGAAGCTTCCCGCGAGAGCAGGGCTCGCGCTTCAACCAAACCCGTTGCATGCTTCATATGTGTATGTATTGGTGCGCCTAGAGTACGCAGCCGGCAGACAACCTGTAGCTAACTCGCTTACCCCCTACATAAACCCCACCCCTAGCAATGTGCCCACGAGAGGGCTTGTTCGTATGAGTGAGCAGACAAGGGGCACGACTGTAAGTGTGTGTGTGCCTGCGCGAACGAATGAAGGGAAATGCATAGAATGGAAGAAGAAAAGGGTTATTTCTCTCGGCATCCGCACAGGCTGACAAATTCTTATCTGCGCAATATGCTGAATTTGCACGCCATATTCATTGATTAAAAAGATAATAAAACATAGAATAATCACTCAAAATATACTTACATTCATACGGAACAGTGACTGGCAATCTTCTCCACTGTAACGAAAGAAGAACAAATGTTAGAGAACAAAAATAGTGCGGTTGAGTCCTATACAATTTAAACACAATCAAAAATTTCTACTTACTTCTGATACAATGCGGTGTTAATATCACCGAAAATTTCTCCGTTCAGCATCTCCATATTGGATGCCATGGCGTAAGATCTGGTAAAACTACCTGTTGAACGAAAGAAGAAACAAAGCACCCGGGTGGTTAGAACAGTTTGTCGATGCTCTTGTGTTGAAAAATCGTCGATTTCTGCGTTGGGTCAATAGAAATCAAGCACAAGAAACCTTGGACGCAGGTAGAGAAAATAGGCGTTTCAACGGACCGAAGGAACGAAGAAAAGGAAATATGCAAGAATCAGAGTGGAAAGAACATGCCTCCTACCAGGAGAAAGAAGCATAAAAAAGAAACGCAAAACATCTTCAACCGGGCGTCGATGTGTGAGTGTAGACTCTTCCAAGAAAATCATACATAGGCTTGGCCTCCGACGGAGAAATCACACCACCATAATATTGTGTAATTTTCTGGAGTTTAGCGCATCGCGACCATCGGCGAAAACGAGCCCCCTTATTCTATATGCACCCCTATAATTGCTAAGCCCTTCAAGGGGCAGGTTCTTTTCTTCTCGGGTTCAGCAAAATAGGCCCATTAAAAACCGGTTATGGGCGAATCGTGATGACTCATAAGATCTCGAACCCGCGCCATCTTTAATCGGGTCGCGTTAATTTCGCACACAACGATGGAGCCCCTCAATATAAACATTGCATCAGAATTCCTGCACAGCAACCAGAGACACGAGATATAATAATTGAGGTTAAACATTTTCTACTTACTTTTTATAACAACGTGGTCACATTCACAACGAGGTACACATAAATCACATTCAATCACGGATGTAGCCAGCTTCACTCCCATTTACATTAGACGGCCACTTTTTGCTCACAACTACTAACAAACAAACTTAGAAAAAAAACTTCACTCCTACCAGCGTACGGAAACGACGGCGATTTGCGACCGATCACACCAAGCGTTCAAAACACAATAACATTGCCCTGCTGCCGGTGCCGCTTTGAATGCGCTGGACCGGTAAAGGAAGCTCTTCTACTTCTTGTTTTCCCGATTCTATCTCTTCCGCTTGTCACAATTGTCAATAACAACAAGTTTGTTTTTCAAGTTTCTACTGACCACAATCAGTGTTTTGTTCATGAAAATGCTTTCAGTTTATACTGTGTTACCATATTTTTAATTTAATTCTAAATTCTCGTAAATGCTGCCCGTAAAAAAGTGTCACTGTTTTTATATGAATAAAAAAATCTTCAACCGGTTGGGATGAACGGTGAACTCTGGTTGGTGTAAAAGTAAAAAGCTGGACGTTATCATCCGCAATAGAACGATTTTCTCCTTGCATTCTTCGTTTTATAAGCTGTGTTCTGCAATGAAACATAAATTAATCCATACGAGCAATTTCTTTTAATCAATTAAAATTTACACAAAAACACCATTTTGAACCGGTTCGCGAACAGCTTCGTCGAAGAACTGTCAAAATAGGGTTTGACAGCAGCGCCAATGCTATTTTGTCTTCGCTCTCGCTGTGTTCTGCAATGCTCGTAATTTCGCGTTCCTCTTGCTAACTTCGGATTAGTTACAGTAAGTTAATAATTTTACGAGGCGAATGTACTGAAATTGTCTTGAAAACCACGGCTAAAAGTGCGTGTTGAAGTGGGAAAGTAAACGAAACCCGCTTCCCGTCTTCGCAGAGGAAGCTGTATCGTTCGCAGTGAGGTTATGTTGGCGCGTTTTTTGACGGCTGCCTTGTGAGTGTGAGTGGTGTGTTGTGCGGTGCAAAAGAAAGCCGATTCAAGGTGACGAAAAGTGAGCGAAAATCTTTGTGTGCATTTGTGTAGAACTGCGTTCTAGAAGGTCCAGCTGCTCGGCCGTGGTGAAGTGAACCCCGTGGTACCTTTGTTCGATCGCAGTCGTTTACGCGTTCGTTCGCCATGTTCGGTGCGAAGCCCGGTGGCTTTGGGCAGCCAACCACCAACACTGGGTTCGGTACGTTCGGGACCAACACGGCGGCTGCAAGCCCGTTCGGCCAGACGACCGCGTTCAGCAAACCGGCAACGGGTGCGTTTGGGGCGACTCCGGCCTTCGGACAGCAGCCCACGACGTCGCTCTTTGGCCAGACGCAGCAGACTGGCGGGCTGTTCGGGGCAAGCACCAGCACGGCACCAGCGTTTGGTGCGGCAACGACGCAACCAGGGTTTGGCGGTAAGTGGAAGCAATGGGGGAAGGCGCGATGCAATGCATTCGCATGACGTCACACTGCACTGAATGTTATTGCGTCGCAATTGGGACGACGATGCGTCATGAATGTTATGATTTCCCATTAGTTACATGATGCTTAATGCTATTTCTCCATTGCAGCCTTTGGCCAGGCACAGCCCCAAACGACGTCACTGTTCGGGACGCAAAACAATACCGCCGCCAATACGTCCCTGTTTGGCAACAACAACAACACCACGTTCGGTGCGGCCAAACCGGCCGGATTCGGTGGGTTTGGCCAACCCGCTACCCAAACGACATCCCTGTTCGGGCAGTCCACGACGAACAACACGGCCACGACGGGCTTCTTCGGGCAGAACACACAAACTGCCGGAGGATTGTTCGGCGCGGCAAAGCCGGCTTTCGGTGCGGCTACCGTACCGGGCGTCGTCGGTGGCAATGGCACGGCGGTGGCCAAGTATCAGCAAACCCACGGCACCGATACGCTGGTTAAGAATGGGCAGACGACCACCGTCAACACGAAGCAGCACTGTATTACGTTCATGAAGGATTACGAAAACAAATCCGTCGAGGAGCTTCGATTCGAAGACTATGCCGCCAACCGGAAGGGCCCACAGGCGGGCGCACCGGGCGCCGGGGGTCTGTTCGGAGCCGGCACACAATCGACCGGGCTGTTCGGTGGCACGGGCGCTACGCAGACGACCGGGCTGTTCGGACAGAATCAAGCCCAGCCAGCCGCGGGCGGGTTGTTCGGTACGTCGACCAACACGTTCGGCGCAACGACAACACCCGCCTTCGGCACCACTGCGGGCAGCACGTTCGGAAAGCCGTTCGGCAGCACACCGGCGGCCACTTCCGCGTCCGGCTTTGGCTTTGCGCAATCGACCACGTCCACACTGGGCGGAGGGTTGGGCGCGAACAAACCGGCGTTCGGTGCGACCGGTACGACCGGCGGACTGTTCGGACAAACGGCCGCCCCAGCGACCAACACCTTCGGCCAGACGCCGTTCGGTGGGTTCGGCACGCAGAACACGGCCGCCCAGCAGGGTGGACTGTTTTCGGGTGCGGGCGCTGGCACGGCTGCTCCGGCTGCCGGTGCGTTCGGGACGCTGGGCGCTCAGTCTACCCCGTCCAGCTTCAACTTCGGCACGAACACGCAAACCAGCGCGGCCGGATCGACGTTGTTCGGAGCGAAGCCGGCCAACACGTTCGGGACGCTCGGGGGCACCACGTTCGGGCAGAGTGCGACCTCTAGCGCGGCCACATTTGGGCTCGGTACGAATACGAACGCCGCGGCAGGAAACTCATTTTTTGGCAACACCTTCAACAAGCCAGCGGCGACAACATTCGGGCTGGGAACGAACACTGCAGCCGGTGGTGGGATCGGTGGAACGACCGGAGGGCTTACGTTCGGCACGGGCACATCGTCCCTGTTCGGTAACACGGCTGCGAAGCCGGGCGGTCTCGGCACCGGGACCAGCCTGTTCGGCAACACGTCCACCCTCGGTACGGGCGGTGCCTTCGGTACGATGAACATGGGGACGTCGTTCGGTGCCGGCACGGGTACCGGCGGACTCGGTATGTCGACGCTCGGTGGACTCGGCTCGATGGCGCAAGGTGCGGCAGGACAGCAAGCCGTCCCGATTCATCAGCAAATTCTGGCGATGGCTACCTCACCGTACGGCGATAATCCCATCTTCAAGGGTATCAAACCGTTGGCCGGACCATCGGAGGACTCGCTGAAGCCCACGAACCCTTCGGCCCAGAAGGCGATCCTGGAGGGATCCAACTACCAGCTAAAGATATCGTCCCGTTCCGGCAGCACGGACCGTGTTAAGGTGAAGCCGCTCGGTGCGGCACAGCTGAAGAAATCGATCTTTGAGGGATTGGAAGAGTACGACAGCACGCTGGAGGATAGCTTCACACTGAAGCCAAATGCGAAGCGCTTGATCATAAAGCCGCGCACTAGCAAATCCATGATCATCATTCCGGAGTCGGGTGGCGGTGGCGGGCGAGAAGGAGGACAGTACAATCTGTCCGGCGCATCGAACACATCGATCGGTGGCGATGCTGCCCCGACCCCGACGCGTCTGTCCGGCGCTGGAGAATCATTCCGCAACCAAATTCCAACACACCCGAGCGACAGTGTAGCGGCGGGCAAAAATCAGCCGCAAGGATCGACCGACAGCAGCAGGCGAGTGTCGTGGCTGCAGTCGAACGTTCTGGACAAGGTGCGCCAGCAGCAGCAGCAACAGCAACAGGGCGGCAATCCGCGTCTCTCAGAGTCGGTGCTGGATAACACTATCAAAGAGTTTGCAGTTTCGTCTTCAACTATGCGAGCTGAAAGGGCTAGCTCGATGACGTCGGGTGCGATTCGCGAAGGTAGGATAGTATAACTCCGATTTTCCGTTTGTGCAGTAGCGTTCACTAATACGGTTTCCTTTCAGAATCGGGCGAAGCGGATGATGGCGGTCCGAGAAAGGGTGCCGGAAAGGACAGTGCCTCCAGCACATCGCCCGTCCTGGGCAATCAGACGGTAAATGATAGCTTCTCGCTTACGAATCGTTCCTTCTTGAACGAAACGAGCGTTGGGGGTGGAATCGGGACCGAACTGTCTACATCCGTCGCTGCTGTGGTGGAGGATGCCGAACCGCACCCCACAGGGATAGTGCTGCGTCGTGTGGGGTAAGTGGTTGGTGGGAAGTTTATGCGCGTGTCAATTTCTCATTTCATTGTTTTTCTTCGCTTTTCTGTCGCCGTACGCAGCTACTACACCATTCCTTCGCTGGATGAAATCGCGCAACTGATGGATGACGAGGGTCGATGCGTCGTTCCGAATTTCACCATCGGCCGCAAGGGTTACGGTAATGTGTACTTCAACGAACCGATCGACGTGGCCGGACTGAACCTGGACGAGATTGTGCACTTCCGCCACAAGGAAGTCATCATCTATCCGGACGATGAAAGCAAACCGCCGGTGGGCAGCGGCCTGAACCGCAAGGCTCAAATTACGCTGGACCAGGTCTGGCCGCACGATAAAACGCTGCACGAACCGATCAAAGATCCGCAGCGGCTGGCTCTGCTGGACTACGAGGGTAAGCTGCGGCGTGTGTGTGACAAGCACGATACGCGCTTCCTCGAGTACCGGCCCGATACGGGCAGCTGGGTGTTTAAGGTGGAACACTTTTCCAAGTACGGGTTGAGTGATAGCGACGACGAGGAGACGCCTCCCGTCGATCCCAAGAAGGTGAAAATCATGCCGATGGCCGGTCAGCAGCGAAAGGATCTGCTTCAGAACAAAACACAACCACCTACCGGTGCCGTGCAGAAGCAAGGTGGTGAGCAAAACGGACAGGAGACAGAAGATGATCGACGGCAGCAGCAGCAGCAGCAGATCAAGGATAGATCGGTCAATAACAATACGTTCCGGCACGTGGCTGCATTCGAGAATGGTGCGGAGGAGGAGGAATTCAATCCGTCGACGTATGGCGATGAAAATATGAACTTTTCCTCCCAATACCATCGGGACAATCCGACCAGCCCGACGGCTGCTATCGCAATGGAGATGGGCACCGATCCGCACAAAATTCAGCTCATGAAGGCGTCCTTCTTCGCAGACGACGACTTCGATGGGCGATCGGTTGCGTCCGAGTTTGGCCACAGCGAGGACCGGGACAGTCCGGATCAGATCGTCCCAGGTACGGCAACGCGCCCGACGGTGACCGGAGGCCCCACCAGCGGTTTGCTGCTCCAGAGCCTGTACAGCAACAGCAATACCGTGCAGCGTAAGTCAAACGTGCCGCTGACGGGGCAATTGCTGAAGCTCGATGCGACACCCTCGGCGGGTGGTTTCGGTCCGGGCAGCTTGCTGAAAACATCTACCGCCAAAAGCATCCATGCCGGTTCGTCCCTGAGTTTGGTCTCGTCCAAACAAACGGCAGTGTCGAAGCAGCAGAAACAGGTGACTGCCGATGGCGGTGTGCTGCAGCCGACTCTTCCTCCCATTGCACGCCCGCTCGGTCCGCAGGCGAAGCCGCTCGCACTGAAACCAAAGGTTGAACAGCTGCACCCGATCAACATTGTGATTCCGCTGGCCAAGTCGATGCTGCGTCGCTTCCTGAACAACAAGTCCAACTTGGCCTTTTTCCACGGGCGCAAGTTTAAGGTCGGCTGGTCGTACGGCACGGCGATGGTGCAGCTAAATACGCGCGACAACTGTGCGGATCTGGTGCGTCACTTTGAGTCGCTCGTCAGCTCGACCCCCTCGCGGCTCACCCTGATCGGGATCGATGCGGTGAAACCGTTCTTCCGGGGTCGGGGGGATAATGATTTTTCCCCCGCGGCGATACAACTGCTGCGCCTCAAATCGACGGCCGAGCCGGTGACGTTGGACGACGAGTCGTTTGCCCGCACGATCGAGGGCCATCTGCGGGTGCGGCTGCGGCACGACGAGCGTCGCCATCGAGATGCGATGGAGAGCGACTGTCCGCATCTGGTAGCCGCCGGAAAGTATCAGGCGCTGGAGGATCATCTGCAGGAGGCACGCGCGCTGGTCGAAGTTTCGACCGATGAGTACGGTGAGCTGTGTGCGGAGGTTTGGGCACTGCTAGCCGCCCTGTGGGGAGCCCGGGAAGAGCTGGAGGGCGTCGATGAAGCCAGCCATCTGAGCACCATGTTCCGGCGTGACCTCTTCTCCGAATGGATCGAGGACGTGGTCACCATACGCTCGCAGCAGAGCAGCAAAAAGGGCGAAAAGCGCGACTATCTCGACCAGCTGCTCGAGCTGATCCAAACGCACAAGGTGCTGGAGGCGTGCGAGCTCGCTTTCACCAACAACGACATCAATCTGGCGATGCTGCTGGCCCAGATCTCCGGTGGGCCGGTAGTGCGGCAGCTGCTCCAGCACCAGCTCACCTGCTGGCAGGACTCGGAGGCGGATAAGTTTATCGATCCGCGGCGGCTGGAAGCGTTCATGGCGATTGCCGGCATACGCATGATGAGCTCTTCGCACGGTCCCATCAACATGTTCGAGCACGTCGACTGGCTGAAGGCACTGGCGCTGCACCTGTGGTACGTGTGCCCACCGACCGCGTCCATTACGGACGCACTGGTGGGCTACGAGGAGGCGTTCGGGTCGACCGAGTTCTTTACCCATCCGCCGCTGCCACCGTACCGTGCGCGGTACGCACAGAAGGGACCGAACAATGGTCCCATCCACGATCTGCGCTTCCACCTGCTGAAGCTGTACTCGAAGCGTAGCTACCCGCTGGAACCGCTGCTAAATCCGGCCTCCCACACCGCGGACGTGACCGACTATCGGCTGAGCTGGCTTCTGCTGCAGGTGCTGGAGACGCTTGGCTATCATCACTGTTCGGAGTTCAGCCGCAGCCAGATACACGTCGCCTTCGCGAGCCAGCTCGAAAGCCACGGGCTGTGGCAGTGGGCAGTGTATGTGCTGCTGCATCTGAGCGACAAGGCACGGCGGGAGCTGTCCATTCAGCAGCTACTGTACCGACACATCCAGCTCGTATCGGACAGTGCGATCGACGACGATACGCTGGAAGCGGAGCGGCAGGAGTACCTCTCCCGGGAAAGCTTCATCGTGGAAGAGCTAGGCGTTCCGGAAAAGTGGATTTTCTGGGCGAAAGCGGTCCGCGCCGGTGCCGAGTTCGATTACAAGCAGCAGGCACACTATCTGCTGCTAGCCAAGCAATGGGCGTTGGCGCACGATATCATACTGCAGCACTTGGCGCCGGAGTTTGTGATGCACAGTAAGTGGGGAATTGATCGATATTGCGGCTATCAGGAAGCTGTGTAATGATTGTGTATTATTTTCTCCCTCCCTTTTGCAGGCAAAGTGCCACAGCTGAAAGCAATGCTGGATAGTATCGAGGACACCAAACAGATACCGAGCTGGTCAACGAAGGGTCAAATTTTGGTCGATTTCATTGAGCTGAATGCGCAGGTAATGTTGGTTTGACGATACAACTTCAATTCGTGTACGTCCCCAATACCTAAATCCCGTTCCCAAATTTTACTTCCAGTTCGAGGTGATGCAAGAAGCCATGGACGAGGCAGTGGTTGAACAGCGGCTGGAAGGGCTGAAGCCGAAGCTGTCGGAGCTCTGCTCCGTGCTCAGGATGTTCCCCTGCCCAACGCCAAAGCACCGTCTTTTGCAGAGCGAAATAGCGCAACGGCTTGCCTACCTCATCCGCACGCACTACGCCGACGATCCGCAGATCAGTGGCAGTGCGCTGATGCGTGGCGCGCTCGAACGATTACCCTTGCCGGAGGAGCACGTGCTGGAGGAGCTGGACCACATGCTGCGCGCATTCATGGCGGAGGAATTAAAGCAGAAATGAGCGGATAGGAATTAAAGCAGGGGTGAGAATAGCATAACACCTTAGCTGCGTGCCCGTAACGAATTGTACATTATGTTGTGGTCATTGTGTTTGTGGTGAATTAGGTTCGCCGTAATGCGCCCCGCAATAGGCTAGGCGGGGCTCTAATGCACGCCTAAAAGGAAGTAAATAGAGATACGAGGATACGGCACGAGATCAGTGGAGCAGTGCAGCAGCTACCGTGTACAAGCGTACGATTTCCTTTCTTGTTGTACTACTAAGTGACTCTATTCGATATAAAATAACATTACATAAATAAAACAATTATGCGAAGAGCAGAAACAAACGCTGGCCCTGGCTTACTTTGTGTGTGTGTGCGTGCGTGTGTAGCATCCGAAAAAAGGGGGTAGAGAAAATCCCAAGCGACAATCTGTTTGTTTCTGAGCTTTGGTGTAGTTTGTAATAAATAATTTATTTATTTTTTTATAAAGAGCGTTCTTCATTTAAATAATTAAATAATCAATTAAAATAGTAAACCTTCATTGAGACAGATGTTATAAGCTGAGATATATATCCAATATGATGGCTCGCTGTTGGGGAGCGCTTGCTGTTGCTGTTCTCTCTTCTCACTGCTTCCTTTGTGTGCTTCTTCGCTCCGATATTGTTCTTCTACCTCTGCACTATTTATGTTTTATTTTATTTGTTTGTTTCTTTTGCTCTTTGCTGGAGCTTGTGCTGGTGGTTAGCTGTTTTTTTACCACTTTTTCTTGCTTTCTTTTCTCTCCACTCTCTGTTGGTGTTGTAGCTGTTGCTGTATATTTTGTGTTTCTTTTCCATTTTCTGTTTCTTAATGCATTTCCTATGGTTAAAATACGCTGAGCTCTGTATTTTCTAGCCATTGCCGTCAAGATGTTTTGTATTTTTTTGTGAATTTCTTTCCGTACCTACACATACACACATTTTCCTTTAAAAAAAAAAAGTAAAACCGCTGAGCCAGTACTGAGGATTGTTTCCGATCTTTATGCTTTCGATTGCATCCGGAGGATAGAATGGCGAAGTGGCCACTGACCAGTTGTTGACCGTCACCATCCTACCCAGCCCGAGAGTGCAACGGAGGCGGGAAGGCAACCCCCGGACGGTGAACCCGACTGAATCCGTTTACTCGATTGGAGGAGAAAGTAAGTTTTGCTTCTAATGGTTTTGGTTGTTGTTGTTGATGTTGTTTTTTTTTGGAAATGGTAGTAGAAAGTAGTTTATTACAAAAAAAGAGAAAGATAGAAATGAATGCCTTCCGATGGAAGGGGCAGACAATGCAAGGGCCACCGAAATTCCGACACGCTTTGGGGTTGGGCTGGGACGTGGGAAGATGGTCCGTGCCGCCCGCTGAGAAGGACACTGTCCGAGGTTGCTGTTTGAAGGTGCTGCGCGAAGCTAGCAGCGCTCGCCAGCAACGGCTGAGATGGCCTTGCGTTGCGGTGCCCGGTCCCTGGTCTCACTCGCATCCCCGCTCATCCCCGCCACTCGTGCATTGCGCCAAACCCCCACATGCGCTGCTTCCCTTCTATCGTTGTTGTCGTCGCCGTCGCCATTCGTCGTCGCGCGTGCGTGCGTGCATTTATTCTTCCTCTTCCTCCTCTTCTTCTTCCTCTTCCTCCTCCTCTTCCTCTTCCTCTTCTTCCTCCTCTTCCTCTTCCTCTTCTTCCTCAACCTGTGGAGCAAACGAAACGGAGCGGATCGGCCGACGGTTATTGGAGCGATCAAATGTGAAGGATATCCTTGCGGCGCGCGCACGCTACTTACCACCTCCTCGACGACTTCCTCGACTTCCTCGACCTCCTCATCGTCGGGCTTGACTTCATCCTCGCCCTCGGGGGTCTCGGGATCGCCCGACTTCTTGCCCGGTCGCTCGCCGAACCACTTCGGAAGTTTGGCTAGTTTTTTGTTTAAGAAAATGAAAATTTTTGTGTTAGGTTATTGCCTCACAGACGGGTATCTACGAACGGAACATTCGCCCAGCGGTTAGACAAATTCACACTTAAACGCGTAACATAGAGTTTTGTGTGTGTGAGTGTGTGGCAATGTCTCGTGTTTGCTGAATGCTCCAATAGCTGAGAAGAGAGCCTTGGCCTGGGCGTGGGGGAGGGTCTACTTACATTTCTGGCGGCCTCCGAACTGCTCCTTCCTCTCAGCCCATTGCTTCTCGAGGACCTCTTTGTTCAACGTGTCAAAGCCCTGTCGTTACGAACGGGTATGAGTATGGGGTGTAGGAAAGGGGGTGTGTACGTCGAACGAAGATCACAGAACATACATGTTAGCAGTCGCAACGAACGACATGAAACAAAGAACATTGGAAACAGAACATATTAATAACATTGGACTATGGAAACGTGTAAGAATAGATGATAATTGCGATTAAATGTTTAAGTATTTCCCAACAACACATTCAATGGGGATTGATCATCATCTACGCCACATATTGGCTCAAAATTCGATGTGAAACATGTACGAAAAATTTACAGCACAACCAGTTAATGACAGTTTTTAACAATCTGCTTAACTCTCACAAGTTTGAACAAATTCGACAATGTGACAAAACAACAAGATTAGCATTTTCGTTTACTTCACACGGTACTGATCGCGGTGCGCGATCGCGCACGCAAAGCTTACTCTTTGTACGCGCCATAAACAGTTCCTGGCGTTGTGCCCACTTTTTGTTAATTTTCTCCTGGTAGTATGCGCTGTAGCCCTACAGTTTGCGATAGAGTGGGAAAGTAGGTTAACGAAAGCGTTGCTATTTGTCACGTCAAATGAGTTACAAAAAATGGTACGTAATTCAAGAAAAAAATGTCATACATTCTGTACGCTACGAAAGGATTTTGTACAAAATGTCACAGCTCTAGAGAACCCTTCAATTGCCCGCTTCTGCTTAAAAGGCTTCAAAATTGTGCGCAATTAATCGAATACTTACACCTTCGAACAGCTTCTTCTTGTCATCGTAGGAGCGGGTATCGACACGACGTTCGTATTTGGAGGCGACTTGGATCTTGGGCTGATGTTACCATGGCAAAATGAGAAAACGATCATCAACGTTCGTTAATAAAAAGGTCAGAGTTGGCGGGGAGAGTACAAAACAAAAACAAACAACAACACTTACCGGGTACTTGCCGGTGAGGGCTTCCGGGTCTAGACCCTTCTTCAAGGCCTTGTGTCTCAGCTGCTGCTTCTGTCTTTCTTTCAACTCTTTCAACTGTTGGAATATTGGGGGTAAGAATTAGAACCTTACGGGGGGAGGAAAGGGAATGAACGGTTGTGCCACTTACGTCGTAATCCTGACGCTTTTGCCTTTCCTCCAGATCGTACTTCTCTGTTTCCAGCTTGACGATCGTCTCCCACAGCTCGGTGGCACGGGCACGCAGCGAGTCGGCACTCAAGCCATCGACCTCCAGGGGCTTGATGCGGAAGGACAGTGAGATTTTCTTTTCCTCCTCCAGCTGTTCCTTAGTCTTGTTGCGTTCCATCTGGGCGTTGGACATGCCGAACTGTAATCAGACAAAAAAGAGGGAGGGGGGCACCAGTTAGCACCAGCAATTCAGCGACCGGCACGTGCATGCACGCTTCTTCTTTCTGCCCACACTTACGGAGCTATCCTTCTTGGTAATGGTAAAGTTGGGTCCCTTCTTATCTTTGTCCTTCATGGCCTGCAGCATAGCCTGGCGCTTCTTCTCGGCCTCCTCCAGGCGCTTTCTCTTCTCGTCGATCTCGCGCTGCTTCTTCTCCTCGACCTCGCGGACGCGGCGCTCCTCCTCCTCCTTCTTGCGCTGAGCCATGCGCTGCTCCTCCTCCGCTCGGGACACCTTGCGCTTGGCCTGTTTGTCCTTGAGCTTCTTGAGTTCATCCTCTTCCTTGGCCCGCTGTTTGCGCCACTCGTTAATGTACTCCTTCAGCTGTTCGTCCAAGTCTGAGCGCTTCTGGTCCTGGCGCTTAATGAACTCGGGATCATCACCCCTGTGGGTGTGCGCGTTTTCCACGAGCAACGGGGAGGGAAGAAAAAGGGGGTGGGGGGGAACAAGAAAGAGAGAAACAAACGGTTAGCGAAGGTACGGAACCAACCCGCCCGGGCGCTGTTTGCTGGCAATGGATCACGTTGCGTCCCACGTCCTCCCGTAGTGTGATGGTTTCGGAGGGAGAGGGGACCGTGACCCATGCGGCAGCTTTACTTTCATGTATGCAATTTTTTTTCGTTGATGTTTATACCGTGTTTATAGGTTGTTGTAATGTGTGGACGACAAAAACAACGACAAACCAAAACAAAAAGCATCCCTCCCCACGTGGTTGTGGTGGTGGTGGGCACATTCAAGCTTGGTATGTAACGGCGCGTCTTTGTGTGTGCGTGTGTTCGAATCTGTAGTGTAGTAGTGGTGTGGTGTAAGGTGTACAAGATACAAAAATGGTTGCACACAAAACAAAACAAAAAAACATCGCAAAGACACATCACACTATGTACAGGCGTGTGCTCAATATGGCACAACCGACAAAAACAAAAAAAAACACTTATCAACATGGACACAAAAGCACGCAACACGTGGCAAGCTTCGATAGAGGGGGCTTTTTTGGTACGTGCAAAATACAAACACCAATTTACAATCGAGAGCGAAAGAGAGAAAGAGAGGGCAATATAGAGAAATAGAGCGAAAGAGAGACTCCGCAATGGCGATGGTGATGAGCCCGTTGTTTGATCGGGTGGAATTATCAACAACGTTGCACAACTGGGATCGGTAACAAACGTGGAAAATGTTGAATGGAAAATGCTCCAATTGGATAGGGAAGGAATTTCGATGAGCAGGCGAAAAAGCAGTTAAAAGTTCGTGTTGAAAAGATGACATTGTTGTTGTTGTTGTATGTAGCACAGCGCAGTCTGTGCTGTGCAAAAGGAGGTGGGATCAATTTTGTGAGCTTGTTGGTGCATGAAGAATGTAAAAATGCATCCCAGAAGTGTCTCGTGTCTTTTAAAGAGCAGAGATGCATCGTTACATTCCCCTCACACCCCTACCCTTTTGAGGTGCACCGCTTATGATGGGACCGTATTGGTATTGTGTCAATCGTAGTAAGCCTGCGTCTTTAATGGCGACAAGTCGCTGCAAAGTAGCAACGATAGGCACCGAAAGAACAGCGACAGCAGCAGCAGCAGCAGCTAGATCACGTCAAACACGGACAAAGAGCGAGAAAGAGTAAGAAAGAGAGAGAGAGAGAGAGAGAGAGAGAGAGAGAGAACGCACAATCTCGGAAGTAGTTCCTTTTTTGCTGAAAACGATCGTGCTTTGTTTAGTGATTAGGCTTCACAGCTCTGCTTGTCGTCGTCCCATCGACGAATGGCGATTAAGGGGAAGACAAAACACGCTTATGTGTGTGAAAAAGGAGAAAGGACCAGTCAGTGGCAATGTAGTGCAGTGTGATGTAATGTATAATGTGTGTGTGTGTGTGTGTGGAAGCATCGGCAGCAACAGGTAAATCCTATCCCGGCAGGCATTGCAGTTCCCGTGGCGCCAGAGACGGGGACGTGGAAGTTAATTGTGAGTGAAGGAAGAGTTTGATTTACGTGTAAGAGTGTGTGAGCGAGTGTGGAATAGTAGTAGTAGTAGCATCAGTAGTAAGTATGGCAGCGGGCAGTGTTCAAAAAATCAGGTGTATAGTATGCTGGACACAACAAAAAACAAAAATCAGGGCTGTAAAGATGTAGTAAGGCTCGCACTTACTCGGATTTTGCTGCCGGCCTGTTTTTGGTATATATTTTTTGTTTTGGTGGGGATTTTGTTTTAAGGGAAGGTTTGGGTTGTTGTTGTAGTAGTTGTTGTTGTTGGTATCACCATGGCAGCAGGGCATTTGGGGGTTTGATGAAAATGTGTTTTTTTTTCGTGTGGTTTAAGGTTTTGGTGATGATGGTGGAGGTGTTGTTGTTGTTGTTGTGCGTTGATATGGCAACGACGATGATGGCAAGATGATACGACGCACGCACAAAAACGCACAAAACGGGATCGGTATCGTATGGCGGATGTCGGATGGCGATGTTGTTGTTTTTCGTTTGTTTGATTTATTCGGACGAACGAATCGTCGACGAGCAGGGCAGGTGGTCAGGCAGGTGTCAGGTTGATGCATTTTTCGAACGCATGTCGATACGCAGTGCACGCGCAGTTTTACGATATTCAGATGAAGGGACGGAGCGAATGATGTGCGCGTGTGAGAGAGCGAGAGACAGGGAGGCAGATATACGACGGGGATACATGGATTACATTCAGCAGTGATGAGCGGTACACGGGCGATGACGAGATGGCGAGAACGTTTTCGTACATAAGAGAAGAGAGAGAGAGAGAGAGAGAGGGAGAGAAAATATCGGGCAAACGGAGATCCATCCGCAAAACGAGTAAAAATGTTTATATATAAAATGAGAGAGAGGAGAGAGAGAGAAAAAATACACAAAGGTATCAAAATGATGGGTATCACAAACGATCGTTTATGTACAGATAAAAATGAAACAAAACAACAAAAAAATGGTAAAACAAAAACACAAAATATAATTTAAAAAACATCTTATCAACTAAACGAAACAATACGATGGCTTGTCACGCTACCACGGATTCTGAGGTTCGTCGGTCACGTTATGTACGATGATATTACACAGGCGCACACACACACGTTCGCACACATACACACACTTTCCTAACGGCGTTAAAATGAAGCATTCGGTTCGGTTCTGACGACACATTCGCTGGGTAGCTACATTTGCTACCTTCGGGCAGCCAATTCCAAGCAGCAAATCAGAGCTTGTTAACTTGTTTATCCTATGGCGAACCAACCGAACCACGGGGCTCGCAGGAATTAGGGACAAGGATATGTTTTGCTCTTCATCATATCCTGCCAGCATGGATCTTGCTACCCGTACCGGACCACAACAATCCTCCCAAAAAAATGCATTTCATTTTAGCGCCCCACCCTTAGTCGGTGTCGATCATCAATTTACAAAAGGATTAGTCAAGTTTGTCCACAACTTCATACACACACACACACACACGCGCAAACACATAGTAACACGCTAGCTCGTGATTAGTAAACTACGTTTTTCATTTCAGTTTGTTTCGTCAGACGGGTTTTTTGTTTGTTTTGTTTTCATAAGGAAGCATTCCGTGCACTGAGGAGAGGACTATAGTTGTCTGTAGTTGGAGGGCGTTTGCTAGAGCTTTCGATTTGTTTGTACACATTTTTACACAGTACAACGTTTCGTTCACCAGTTGTGTAGGTACGATGGAGCTTGTTGTTTTGCATGTACAAATCGGCGTAAGTTAACTCCCTTTAAATTCCAACGAAATTTTACATTGGTGTACAACCGCCAATGATTTCAAAGGTTAAAAAATAGTATACCTACGAAAAAAGTTAACTCTGCTCTTGTTTGTTTGCCTTTGCAAAGGAAAATTAAGGTACTGTTTTGCAACCAGTAATTTAATTTAGTAATGTAATTTAGCAAGGGCAGTAATTTAAATATTATTATTTTTATAGCTACACACACGGGGGCAGCTCAGCTAGCCCAAATAACACACGCAGCTGACACGCAGACGCTTGCTTGGAACTCGCACCCGCAACTCTTCTCGCGCACGTTGCGCACGCACAGTTTACACATGTGGTTGTGAGTTGCTTCGACTAAAAGTATTCAAAACCTTACTCTCCATTCCGGTCTAGATCGGTCTACTGTTCGAAAGCAGGAGGTGTGTATGTGTGTGTGTGTGTGGTAGTACTTTGATTTGGCAGATAAATGGGAAATTGGTAGTTTAACACACTAATGAACGTTAGGCGCGTTCGCGAACGCGCGGGAAGTAACTACAAAGGGGGGCGCGAGGACTTACTTCCTGGAAATAGAGAGAAAATTCTACATTTAGACATTTTCCTTCAAGTTGCGATTGCTTTTTTTTTTCTTCTGGCCGCAATTGAGGAAGTTCATCGTGAAAGAAGGGGGAGCTGGTAGTTGGCATGTTAACAGGAATTGGAGATGGGCGTATTTGTTGTTGAAGGAGTAAAACAAGTTTTTCGAAATAGTTGACAGAGTGTGCTAAAGAAAGGAAGTGCTAAAGAATGCGCGGTAAAGAATTGATATCTGTTCCGATTTGGTTTAAAAGAGCGAAGGTGCCAGGCGCAACTCAACAGGTGCATCAACGTGAGCCAAAGGCCAACAGGTGTACTTGAGCTGGGTGGTTACAATTTTGTTGAACTGGTTGGAATTTTGAACGGCAGTACAGACTATAATAGAGAAATGGTTGCCAATGTGTTCAAATGTGTTGACACAAATTAAGTAATGTGAGTACAGTTTTATCATAACAATTTTGCCTTTAAATGCTTGCAAATTAATGCTGGTTAGTACGGACTGCATACGTGGTTTTAGATACTGCAAGAAGATGCTGCAAGATTAGTGATCTATTTACCATTTGGATTACTATTTTTGATGCTGTTACAATTCAATTGATCGGTACGCAAAAGCAATACAGCAGTATGTAAACTATTGAGCCTTGCTATGCTCTTGTTCGTCCCCTATCGAGCTGCACCCCATTCCTACAATTTTACTATCTAAAGGGCTGATTTTAAATGAAATTTCTTCTCTTCTCGTTTGTACTCGCTACACGCTGGCGCGTACGCATTACGTTTGCAGGCACGCAATATAGAGAGTTAGGGCGGTGTAGTTTCAGACTAATTGTTTATTGATAGATAGACATTGCAAAGAAGAAGATAAAACAGCTACAAAGAGTAGGCGCTAGATAATTACACAGTAATAGAGAGTTTGAGAGAAATATAGAGAGAGAGAGTGAGAGATAAAGAGACAGACGACAACTGAACCTCAATGTGCCACGTGCGGTTTCGGTTTGGGCACGGATTTTGCGTGAACTTACTGTTCTTCTCTGGTTTCCTCGACGACCTCCTCCTCCGAGCTAAAAGAAATGGTGGTGGTTGAGAAAGGGGTAATGGATTAAATGAAACATAGAAGGAAAGGTGGAAAATTTTGGTTTTTTTTTGCCGCGGTTCGATCGCACAACCGCGCTAGATAAGCTAAATTTTGTGAAACCCGAAAGCCGAAAAGTGAAAATAGAGAGAAAAGAAAAATAGAGATGGACGAGACAAATGAAGAGTGAACGATTCGTTCCTAAACGCAACTAAATTATTCTGCCTGTGTATAATCGCAACAACAAAAAAAATATCCTTTTGCGACCAGAGGATCAATGGATCGGAGACGGAGCGAACAGTAAAATGTCAAAAGAAAATATTCACTACCATGAAGATGGAACCACCTCATCCTCCTTGCAGCTTGTCCAAACGGGGTGGAGGTAAAATGCAAAGTAGATCAACGATGTGGTAAACCCGTTCGGTGGAGCTAAAAGGCCTGAGATGACATACACAATAACAGAAAACAAACCTTTCCCCTTCGAAACTCACGCTGAGTGGGAACACAAAAGGCAAACTGACGGTACAAAAAAACAGGAAGATCATCAAAATGACATCAATCTTGTGTATGCTGTTTCTGTATGTGGAGGGGAGGCTGTAGGTGTAACAAATTAAGCTACGTGGAGCAGAACCAGGTGTAACAAATAACATAAAATCAAAACTCTGTGACACATTTCGATACAAAAAACATTACTTAAACTACTCTTAAACATGAAAGCATGAACGGAACAGGTTGGGCGATTCAAACAGACTCCTTCCTGGCTTGGGTGCTACGCAAAGTGTTTCGTCACCTTTTTCGTCACACCTGCAGGGAAGGGTGGAAGGCAAAAAATGCTTAAAATGGCAACAAACCAGTGGAACTGGAACGGGAACGGGAACGGCAGCAAGGCTTATGGTGGAAAGAAATGGTGAAACCGCTATGGCAAAGTGAGTGAATGTAGTGTGATCGTGGTTTGAGTCAAAAGTAATAATATTATGATCTACGGGTTTTGTAGATCACATATTTGCTCGCAGCAGAGAGAAAGAGATAATAATAGACAAAAAACACAGAAATAACAAGATAAAAAGAGCTAAAACAGCCTTAAAAGGGTGAAAATGGACAATTGAAAACAACAAAAAAAACGGTACGGATAGAAAGATATAAGAAAAAAAAACACATACACTAGAAAAAGGGGGGAAAGAAAATAACACAAAATTGTAACAAATAAAATAAGAAAACAGGTGAACAAAATAACGAATAACGAAAATACACCAAAAACGTGTAGACAGATAAAGGCAGAACACGAGTCAAACGAGAACGAACGAAAGTGGTGAACAAAACAGGGTGTAACAAAATAAAAATACAACGAACCAAAGTAACTACAAATGGATCAATGGGGGGGGGGGGGGGGGAGGAGAGTGGAGTGGAAGACTGTGGGGCGATAACATTGAGTGGTGGGTGTGGTAAAAGAGGGGGACGTGGGCGAGTGGGCTTTGCGAACGATCAACGGGCAGTAGTACTGTGCTTTTCGGTTCAGTTTCTTTTTTTTGGCTTTTTTTTTGCTTGTCTGAGTGCGATCGTGAGGCTTGCTGTGTGGGTGCTGTATACTTACGAATACTCTTCATCGTCAGACATGGTGGCAGGGGTACGCTAAGACCTGTGGGTAGAAGGGGTGTCGAAAAGAAAAGGAAAAGAA
Source organism: Anopheles arabiensis (assembly GCF_016920715.1). Lineage (NCBI taxonomy): Eukaryota > Metazoa > Arthropoda > Insecta > Diptera > Culicidae > Anopheles > Anopheles arabiensis. Next base: position 24,903,432 of record NC_053517.1, read on the forward strand.
AGGAATGAGTCAGTAGAGCCTAACGAAAGGGATCAAGATGAGAAGTAAAAAAGGGTTTCTGTGAGTGGAACCTCACAAGGAGATCACAGTGATGAGTGAAAAAATGCATTAATTAGTTCAATTTTATCGTTTAAATTTACTGTGATGAAGGAAAACTGTACGGGGAAAAACGTTTGGTCTGGTCTGGATTAGAGCACCTTTCGAAACAAACAGGTTTCTGTCGTGACCGCGCCTAGGCCGCATGCAGCAGTGCGCTGTGGCAATGTGCTATGAATAGAAAGTTCTATTTTTGCTCAGTCTCATTGGGCCGTTTCATTTGTGTGATTGAGAGTGAAATCCGGTCCAAGAGGGGGGAGGGGAAAAAGCCCCATGAAAAACAGCAAAATCAACCTGTTCAAACGGTATGATGAATGGTACGCACAAGAAAAAGGATTTTTTCCAGCCCAAAAGGAAAACAACCGCAAAAATGAAACCCCGGCTGCACGTAATAACGTATTAAGGTACGTAATATGAACAACCTCTGGGTAAGGCAGGTGGTAGTAAGCAAAGGGGTCGAGCGGGAAACTGTGCCAACTGTTACAAAATAGCACCCACGTCTTTAAACTGTGTTGGCCTACACCGTAAGCAGGGAGTCGAAAGAAGAAGAAAAAAAAACCCTACAAAAAGTGTTAAAAAAGAAAAACTTGTCATCGTTTTTCTCCCCGCACGCAAACACACAGGCGGCGCCGAAAAAAAAGGCAACAGGCCGCCGTTTCGGAAGGCGAATTTATCTATTTTTAACCATCCGCTCGTTTGCTTCATAAGCACGACGTCGGTAGTGCTTGTGTGCATGAGTGTGTGTGTCCGTGTGTGTGTGTGTGTATTTTTCCCCCTAGAGTGTTCGTGTTGTTTTTACAGCTCATACCAGTTCGCTACCAAATCGGTGAATCGGTGACTTTGCGCAGACACAGCGAAACGCGTGGTAAGGTGCGCACACGCAGGCGCAATTGTGTATGGGCAGGCCGAAAGGCAACAAACCGAGGGAAGAAAATGAAGAAAAAAAAAGCAACTTCAACCGAGACATTCACATACAACACATTGGACATCTATTTCGGGATACCTATCGGGAGGGTAGGAAGAGTAGAGAGGTATTATGTGGCCGAACATCGAACATCAACTTTTTCCGCCTAAGGCTGACCATATCTGGATCGGGTATAACCGGTGGTGAAAAAAATGCAGAACAGATGTAGTGTGTAACGTAAAGTTAAACTTGCTGTTTTTGCAATTTAGCTTTTAACAAACATGCAATTTGGGAGGTCCTAATAAACCTAATCGTTCAGTATTTGTGTCAACAACGATCACTAGATCTAGCGACCAAAGAATTCACCCTGCAACTGCAACAAACACATCAAACAGTATAAGGCAGGTTGGGTTTGCAATTTAAATGATTATTAATCTCCCATTTGAAGGCAATCCCCCTCAAAGGTGTGTTACAGTTTGCAATGCATAGGGCTTGCTCGAATTTAGTTAATTTTGTATGAAAATTTTGATATTTTTCTGAAGAAAAGCAGTGCTCTCATCGTTCTGCAAGATCACTAACAAGCAGATAGCATTAACCTTCGTTTGCGTAGCAACCGAAATGTATGTAACCAAGATCAGCTCTGCTAACTATGATCGAAAACGGTAAAATTGGGCCACCACTGCGCAGTGGTGCACCATTTCGCATATCTAACTCTTCGCACATTTGCACATACACACATACACACTCAAATACACACAGATAGACACACACGGACACACAGACACACATAAAGAGTGATAGAGCCTGCCCAGGGACCCGCTGGTGTAAATATAGCTCCAAATCATTAGCTCATTTCACCACTCGGCTGCACAACGTCTTTTCATTGTTTTTTTCCTACTTCTTCTTTGCTCTGCTTTGGCCTACAATGGAAAACACATCCTAAGTATGCCCTGCAGAAGCCACGGCGGTATCGCTAGCAGTGTACTACTCCATCAAATGCACTTGGAGGCTGTATTGCTTGGTTCACACTTTGCGCATCAGTCCTTATCACGCTCTGCTCCAATCGGTTCCCTGCTCGTTATATAACTGAACTTGTTCCTTTTTTTTTTTATCACACCACAACGATTGCTGGTAGAGAGCAAGAAGCACTGGCACGGCGGCGGATCGAGCTACGTGGTACGGTTTAAGGCCGGGTTCCGTACCCGGTGGCGGAACTTTCTCGATCTTTTCGAACGAACGGGGAAGCACACCCCGCTCCGTAGGAAATGGCAATTTGGTCGCAGTAAAGCGAACCCCAAAACCGTTTAGTCTAGCCAATGAAATCCACTAACGGGCGCAACAAAAACCGATGTGTACCAGGGCTAGGGTCAATATTTGATGCAGCGTAATCGCTTTTCCTTTGCTCTCTGTCCCTCGGTGCAGAATAAGAGCAGAAGTTCGTTGTGGCAAAAACAGTGTGTAACAAAATGATTGGATTTGGTGCCAGAGTTTGGCCAACACTTACTGCTGCTACAAGAAAATGAATGTACGCACTGATCCGGCGGCCGTCGTCGAACTCAGTGTCACTGCAAGCGATGACTGAATCAACCAGCACCCGGGACCGTCGAATCCGGCCTAGAAATGGGCGCCCGAGTCGGGTCCCGATCGTGAGACGTCATGTTGGTGTTGTCCTTTTCCTTCTCACTCGTTCGCACACAGCACCGTACACCATTCTCATGTGCATGTGTGTGCGAGTATGCGGTGCGTTCGGGTATGGCCCCAGCAAAATGATTGCACATCGTTTGCTACGCTCGTGCCGGGTTTGTTCTATTTTCAGTGCAAACACGGGCGCTTTTTTTCCTACTCCACACGGTTGCCAGTACCTTTGGCAGGCGCAGATGGATTTACTGTTTCGCATTTTCCTGCACCGTCCGTGGCTATATCAATGTGTGTGTTTGTATGCATATATTGGTCCGAGTCGGGTGCCGTTTGGAAAGTGGAATGAAAAGAGAGCGTGGGCTAATCTGCGCAGACACGGGTTCTTGTCTTGCGGTTCGGTTTATTTATTCTTTCTCTTTTTTCGTTTTTGGTGTTCATCTTTGCCCGTCTGGTAAAATATGTACGGGTTCGGCAAAACGTGGCCACACATGTACACACTCTCCTATAGCTCTGGACAAAAAAAAAGCATGCGATCAGTAGAAATGGGTGGGCGTGCATTATCTAGAAACGTCTTAAATCGATGTGCGTGCACACTCTCACGTCGGGGTGTGTGGAATAGCAAACCCTTTGCGCACTAGTAGGAATGATACTGCTTGGTAGTACTTTTGCACACAACCTGTGACTTCCATTGGGCGCGTAAGATGTACTTGTACCAAGTGGGGTGGCGAAAAAGATGATTTGGTGTTAATCAATACTATAGAAAAAGACAAACCCCAGCATCGAAACGCACTTTGAACGCATTCGCTTGAAGGAATCGGTTTTGCACACCTACCGAATCCACCAAACGCTCGCTCAACGCTGCTGCTGGTTTGTTTGGTTGTATCGATCGATCGCGGTTTGGCACCCGTACCGGACGTTACACCATCGCCCGGTAGCACATCGATCCTTGTGACGAATGGTGCATGAATAATAGCAAGTATCGGGGATCGAGATCGGGTTGTCGCAGGGGCAATTATTCATGCCAAAAAGCGTTACATTCAGCGTTGGCAAAGCATGGCTAGTTCTATGAGCAATTGGTTGGGTGGAGGCGAAGATCGTTTGGAAGCGAGCGCGCGTGTGGAACGTGTGTGGACGACATGGCACAGTAATAAAAACATAACCTTTCGAAAAAAGTTATTCTTAGTAGCGAACTTGGAGTGCATGAAACATCCTTTAATCTACTAATTTTTACAAAGTACCAGGCTTCTCCATTGTATTTTGGTCCTTACAGTAAATGATTTTAAGCAATATTATTAGGAGACATTTTGATACAATACATTGTTTTTCATGTAATGTTGGGGTTTCGATTAGTTTTGTACTTTTTCTAGCAACTTTTAGGTGCAATCTCCCGCTAGTTATGATGAAAATGCCTAGCAAATCTTACAAAGCACTGGGCGTCTCCATGCATTAAACGATACGATGGAGACGCCTTGCCATTTGTACAAGTGCACTGGAACTTTAGTGTGTTGCGAGTGTATAACATATTTAAATAGTATTTTTAAATGATAGTTTTTATAATATAATAGTTAGTTAGTTTAGAGTTAGTTTATATAAGTGCAAATAGAGACACTTTTTTCATTGTTTGCGCGTTCAACAAGTGTCTCCCCAGTTGCAAAACGGTTGATTGATTCCTCGCTGAGTAGTGTTAAGTAGCTCCAAAACGGTGCTCATTGCAAACCACCGTGAATGATGGAATGTCGTGCAGCAGCGGGCAACTAAATGTAGCATGTCACCGCTGACGCCACACGGCCACACAGGCCCTATGCCGGATCCGCACAGGCGGAGGAAAAATTTAACGCTCCACCAAGACTACGTCATATCGTGACAGATAAATATAATTTCTTAATTTCAACCGGCCTACGCTCGCTCGTTCGTTCGCTCGCTCGCTGCGATTGCTCGCTGTGCGATAGTGTGTGTGTGCGTGTGCGGTACCACCTATACCAGTGAGATGGTGCAAGAGCCGGATTCTTTTTGTTGCGTTCAATTTTCCGAGCGATTCTTCCGAGTTGGTGCTGTGCAGCGACCCCGGGGGCCTGAAGGCACAAACTGGGTCGGGAGCCAATCTTTCACAGTATTGTCACTCGTAGTATAAGGCTCGGAGGGTTTTTTTTCTTAATGCAGCGTACTACATGGGGTGGGAAAACACGGGGGTGAAAACGATCGTGTTGTTATTTATATCGGTAGAAAGGAACCTCACTGCAGCAGTGCTGAAGAATTGCTGCCACTGAGGGCAGGTCGTGCCACCTGCAGCTGTGTGCGTGCCTGTGCGGTTGCCAACGGTGGTGGGATTCTCATTAGCCGCACTCGGCCCGAACGATTCAACGCAATCCGTAAGCAGCTCCGTCAGGTGGTTAATCATTTACGGTAGAGCGGCGAACCCCAGTGCAGGCGATCATTTTTCAAGCTCAATGAACCATTATGCTTATCCCAGCCGTGGTTTAATGGGCCAAACCCTCGCAACCGTTACAGTGCAACCAGTTTTTTTTCTTCTTTATTTTTGCTATGTTTCGCACTAATGTCGGCGTCGGCGACTCAATAAAAATACACTTTAAATACACATACACACACACCGAGCATTGCAACTGCGCGGCCCTTTGTGCAGGAATATCCGATGTGCGATCCCCAAGGCCCAAGACAAAAGCTCTGCGCTCGTCTTCATTAGCGGACCCGTGCTTGCAGCTACATTCCGGCTTTAAATTACCCATTTGTTTGCTGCTGCGGATGCTATTTATGTGACCTATTTTTAGCGCTTCGTGTGGTTTTTAGTTATTACACCCACAGGTTTTTTTTGCCACCGTTCCTACCGGCTACACGAAAACGTTGGACGACGAAACGACAAACAAATCACACGTAGCTGAGAAAATGGGGCCAACACGGCACAGAGGGTAGCGAGAAGAGAGAGAAAGAGAAAAAACATACAGAAGTTAGCACCATTTCATCGGCAGTCGGTGGTTCGATCAGTTTGGTCGGATTGGAAAAGAAGGTCCCGTTCGGTTGCTCAAAATGTGTCAATCGTCGGTGCTGTAAATTCAAACGCCATCTTAGCATGATGAATGGGAGTCGTCGGGATGCGACTCGTTCGATGGTTAAATGTCAATGAGAGTTGTTGGACAAAGATAGCGTTACCGAAAGTAAACATTAGACATTAGGCTGAATGCCCCAAATTTACGAACATATTACGCGAACATTTCCTTTCTATAGACGTCGTGGCTACACAAGTCAAGCAAAGAGTTGTATGTACGTACTATTGTTAAGATATTTGAAGGCCCTCTATCTCTATTTCAACCTTGAAATAAAAGAAATTTTTACAGATTTTTGATATTCGTTAAAGCAATTTTAGCAAATAATGCACCTTGATAATTATTTTAAAATATTCTATCTAAAACTATTCTATTCAGTTTAGGTTCGAGGATTTTAAATTCCACAGTTCTCCTGTCTGTTTAAGATCATTTGAATGAATTTCCCTTGCTATATACCTGGACCCAGCCAGTAACACAAAACAGTAATAATAGATTTTTTTCCAGAAAGCACGGCAATCAGCTCGCCATTTTTGGCACCATTTCACCGACCGTTGATAAATGTGTTCCCTCTCCCACACGCACAGCGAATGTGTAACATTCGGATCGAGCCTTTGGTGTGCGTGCAAAAGAAGACAACAGCACAGAAACAAACATACAGCCGGTTACAGCTTCCCACGCACTGGTACAATGTAATTTACATTTGTCGAAACAGTCCGGCCGGTAGAGCTCCTGTGTCTCCTCACCCTCTGGTGATGTTGGAGTTTGCTGTGTAGCTGAAAAATGGTGCTTTTTTCAACTTCTTCTTTTCATCATTTAAATTCTTAACAAAAATTGAAAAAATATTTAAAAACTATACAAAAAATAATAAAAAAAAAACATTAGAAAAAAGGAGTCTACTTCTGGTACGTGTCCGTGTCCGTGTATATCGGTTCGTCTCCAAACAGTTGACAACATTTGTAAACGTATATAAGAAGGTCACCGGAGTGGGACAAAGCATACTGACCGTGGGAAGGAGCGGGGAGCGCACTATTTTTAGTCGAACAAATAATGCGTGAAATTCAATCTATTACTGTTTCGGTGTAGAATGTACATGGCGAGATGAATCTAGCAGCAACACGGTTTGCTGTCCGACGCCCCGCAATCGGGATGACATCACGGACCACTGTGCTACGCTTTCCAGAGTGGTGCGTTTTTGGTCAATTTTATGATCAATACAAAAACGCTTTAAATGAATTAGAACATTTAAACACTTGTAATACAAGCATTTTATATTCATGAGGCTTCATCATCTCATGCTATTCAATTGGAATCCATGACAATGCCTGACCGCAAACCGGATGCACCGACCTAGTTCTGCTAGGACGCGTTTATCTAGGAGTAGAGAATCCTTTGTGATTAATCACGACTAATCACACTTCCCCACCCTTCGATTATGCTGCCCATGCCATGCCATGCCATGCCATGCCAGGTCAATCCCTCCTTCGAGCTGCATTGCAAGCTGCACAGATTTCGGGTGGCAGCCACCTTTGTTCCTAAATCCGGTAGCACCTTCAACCAGGGGTTGGTAATAAGTGCACGGTATCTCAGAGGCTGCGAGTTGCTCGGGTTCGGATTGCAGTTCGAAATAATTATTTTTTTCCCTTTGCTCAGTGAAGTAGCAGTGTTGCTGTTGCTTCTCACTTTGCCACCATGATCGCGCCCGCCTTTGCATTTTCCCACCATCGATCGGGCATACAGCAGAACGGACCGAAGCGAATTGGGTAGATTTATTTTTGTACACAGTGAAGCTCTGCCGGTGCCCCCACCCCTCCCCCTCCTACTACCGGTAACGGCACAAATACACACGCTCCATACGGGCCGGCACGCACACAACCACAGCACGCACCGTCCATGCTCCTCCGATTCCGAAGCCGAACGGCATCGTGTTGGTCGCGTGTGTATTATTTAATTCGATAAATATAGAACCTTTGCGGCGAATTCGAGCACGGTTAGTCACCGTGCAGGAATGAAGCGAAGCGCTGGCAAAATACGTACGCACGCGCAGCCGCGCCATCGCTGAACCGGTGCGCAGACGATCACTTTTCGCCTGCAGGATCGGCTCTCGGATGCCGATGGTACGGAACAAACCCAACCCAACGGTTGGTACGCAACGGCAACCGTCACCGATCGCCGTTCGATGAGCTAACCACTGACATGCTCACTCGGCCGAGGGGGAATTGCGGGACGGCCGGGGGGAGGGAGGAGTGTGGGGGAATGTTGGAGACGAGCGAAACAGTTTTTCTTTCGGTGGATGGTGGGCCGTTTGAATGGAATACTGAAAATTTTGAACCAAAAAACCAAAAAACAAATAATAATAAAAAAACACTTGCTGCGTAAATAATGGAACACAAACACGTTGGTTGGTGGTTTGGCTGTGTGTTTGTGTGTACGTGTTGGTGTTTACATTTTGGAGAAGAAAGGTTAAATCTTTTGGGAAAATTGTACAATTGCGTGATCGAATGGTGGGTGAGGGAGATGGCAGCTTTCAGCCGGATGGCGCAGGTGTGTACTAAGCCACCGAGCGAAAATTATAAGAGGTTAGGGATCGACGTTCGGCCGAGCGAAATGGCCGTAGCTCAGCAATAAATTTTAATTGTTTACTGTTTTACACTGCAACAGTATTGTAGCAAGAGCCCGTTGTGGTTGGGTTATGGCACGCAGTTTTGAATTTGTCTTTTTTTGCATAATTTTAACGATGGCAATATTAGATTAGATGTTTGTAAAATGTTTGTACTCCGTAAATCGCTCTGGAGAGAAATTAAATTTAGATTGAGTTTGACTTGGCTTTCTTTTCGGGACACAATCAAAACCGTTAATCATTTTACTAACAATAAATCAATTATTTAATATAATTTTTAATCTGAAGCCCGCGTTAAAGCCCCTCTGAAATTTTACCTCATATTTTGGGGTTTTCTGCTATATTTCAAACAATTTTATCAGAATATGGCCTATCGTACACCAAAAGAAAGGATATTCAATTCTCCAACTATCCAGACTCTAAACCACTTTGAATTAATGAATTAACTAAATGCAATTAATTTGTGATTCCACGGTTTGTTCATGGTGAAAACTAATGGTCAACGGAGAATCTCAAGATCACGTATTTATTTCATTGTTTCAACATGTCTCTCAGTTTAAATAGTTTGGGAATGAATATCCTTTCTTTTGGTGTACAATAATCCATATTCTGATAAACATTCAATGAAATATAGAAAAAAAAACAAATAAACTCAAATAAACTGATTGGTCCCGTAGTTTACTCGTCATGTAATCAGCTTGACGACACATTTGTTGTTACAACTTTCGTATCAATCGTAATCCTTTACGCTAGACTGACTATGAATAAACCATAGTCTTCTTAGACTTAGGCTGGTCAATTTTTCTTCAATGACCTAGAAATAAACGTAAAACGTTGGAAACCTCCACAGAAAGTCTGGCGAAGTATGTACATATATAAGCAGAATATTATCAAAATGGACAGCCTTTTTATAACTTAAACTTAAATAACTTAAAAATGCACTAAAATCCCAGTCCAGTATTTTTCTTCATTTTTTATACATTTTCATGATGCAGTGATACGTTTGCCACTCCTCCATCCTATTGTAGCGAAGACACAGAACGTGCAACTACATCTGTATGTACATGCGCACATATAAATGTGTAGGCTCTCCTCGAGCACACACGGTCGAGCGAATTTAGCAAATTTGTTGAAATATGAATGTGATCTAATTATACTCCCCCTCGATCCGATGGTAGTAACCCCTACGTACGCCAAGAAGAAGCAGAAGAAAAGAAATAAAATTCACCCTCGTTTTTCTCTCCCTCTCTGTCTCCCTCACCACTCTTTCGCTCTCGTTGCACGCATATGAAACTGATCAGTTTCGAGCAGCATCCTGCAGCCGTGCTTGCTCCGTGTTGGTCGGTCTTGGTCGTCTTGGCAATCATAAATTTCTCATATGTTTCCATGCCCATCCCGACCCTTCCCGACCCTTCCCCGTTTGCCCAAGCAACCGCCGCCTTGAAAACGGGGTGTGAGTTATTTCACGGATCTAAAAAGTGTGTTTTCCCCCTTCATACTCTCACCATGGCCTACTCTAAGGTGGGAAGCAGGTGCAACCGATGTTGAAAGAATATCATTGCACGCCGGAGGTCATTAGGATGTGAATGATACTGAAATACACACACACGGTTCTTACGCACTAGCTGGTTGGAATTGGAATTGGGGCCAAAGTTTATGCACATTTCTCGTCGAACAAATAATTTCTTGAAGCAATAATCATAAACGAGCAAGAGTTTGTTGAATTATCAGCTGTAAAAGCATTATTCTGCTATTCATTACGTTCAGTTTGCGGGGCAGTATAAATGGAATGGTAAGCAGTGAGGATCATTTAACTAATATTCGAAGGTAATTCCATAGTGAATAGATCGCCAAACTGTACCTAATACAGACCTTGGACAGTAGATTTATAGTAACAGGAATACGTAGCATTTTGAATCAATGGAAAGAGCCGTGATTGTTTGTAAAACAAACAAAAAATGGAAATTAAATAACAAATAGAAATTTAATGAAATCTCTTTGCAATAAATGAAAGCAATTCTCATTTGCTGCAAGTTGTATAAGTTTATTATAAAAAAAATATCTCACTTCCATCTTCCCCTGCAGATAGCCGAAGGACTCACGCGAAGGAAAGCAATGGTACAGACTCTCTTAGCCAGGCTTCATTTTTACTCCTGCTGCTCGCTGGCACAATCATCCATATAACACGTACGGCATAGCTGGGCGCAGTGTGCATTGCAGGTGTACTTGCCGCAGCTGTGACACGAGATGCGTGTCGTCTTGTTCCGTGCCCGGCCGCACAGGTAGCACCGGCCGCGCGATTCACCGCCCTGCCTCTCGACCACCGGCACGGTTTCGTACTCTTCCCGGCTGATCCCGAGAAACAGGCCGATGCGCTGCCTCAGCAGCCGGGGCAACGTTTTACTGTCCAGTCGCCGCCGGGCCTGTGGCCGCAACAGCTCCAGTGCCATTGTGACGAGAAAATCTCGACGGCTCATTTTCGCTTCCTCCGGATGGTTCAGACAATAGATGCACCACGCATTGATGGCGCTCAGGTTCATCAGGTTGAAAAATACGGCCACCGGCCATCGGCGCGTGCTGCGCACCACGTTATGTTTCGCGCACATCTGCTGAATGGTGCGTATGGTCGTTTTCGTTCGATTGTACAGCTCCACCAGCTTCAGGTGCTGTTCGCCTTCGTCCTGCTCCCCCGCCTGCTCCTCCGAGTCGAAGTCTACGAACGAGGACATCAGTAGCATCACCTCCTTGCGCCTCGTCACGTACGAAACGAGTGTCGCTGGATCGTGGTACGCAGCGAGGGTGCTGTGCTCCGGCCGGCCCTTGTTCGCGATCAGCGCCTTCGGCAGGTCCGGGTACGACTTGGGCACCTCGCCCATTGCCATCGTTCGACTAGCGTACAGCTTCTCGATAAGATCGATGGACGTAAGGCCGGCCCCAAGAATGACCGTCTTCTGTCTGCCCTGTACGGGTTCCGTCAGTCGCATGGCAACGTCCGTCGGTGCGTAGCTGAGATTGTACGGATTTTGGTTCTCGGGCACGCAAATTTCCAAATTGCTTACGTACGAAGTTTCGCAGTCCACCAGCAGATGGAAGCGAAAGCCCGCTCTGCCCGGTGCCGACGGAAGAATTTGTCGAAATTCGCACTTGCCCTTAAACTGTACCGCCTGCTCGTCGAGCATCAGGAAACGGCCGGGGCGGAGGTATTTCTGGCAATTGCTCACAATCCGTTCGTAGATCGGTCTTATCGGCGCTAGCTTATCGCCCTCTATTTCGTCCTGTGCCGCGGTCAGATCGTCGAAGCGGATGCTCCGGATGAGAAAGTGATACCGGAGCGAGGTCATCGTGAGGTAGACCGCTTCCAGCCCGGTTCCCATTTTGGTGTCGAACAGCCGCTCGATGTTCTCCCGCCCATCGCGCACCGTGCCGGCAATGTACAGCACACCCAACAGGGCCATAATTTCCATCTCGTCCGTTGGATTCGCATCGCGCTCGCGGGCATAGTTGGGCTGTTCGGCCTTAATCTGTTCGTTGGTGTACTCGGTAATCATAGCGATAACGTCTGCGTCCAGAAAAAGCGACAAACATTCGGCCGGGCTTTTGGCTGACTTGGCCAGCCCGACCGGTGCGGGCCGTGGGTGTGCCACCTTGCGTCCCATCGTACCGGTCCGTTCCGGTGGTTTGATGGACCACACGGAGTTCTGCAGCATATCGAATGCATGATCGATGCTTTCAATTTTTATCACATGCCCTGTGCTCTCTTCGTTTTGCACTGCAACGCTACCGGACACATCGCTTTCGGGCCCGTCGGGGAAGTGAACGTATTCTTCAATGTATTCCACATCCTCGTACAACATGTCTTCCTCATTTTCCGGAACTTCCTCTGCCTCTTCGGACAGCCATTGTACGTGCATTGCGTCTCCCATGCTGTGAACCGGTGCCTTTTGCCTAAAACAAGAATAAATAAATTACCGATAGTATAAAAAGTCGATCGCTGCACAAACGACTGCTACTTACCGAACTTTTCGCTGGCGAAATATTCAAAATTCTTTGTAGAAGCTTTGCCGCGAGCTGCTGCGGCCGTACAAACGTAAACAAAGTTTTCTCTGTCTCTGCAAGGTCGCTTTGGGGACAAACGTCATCCGTTTGGGGGTTTTCTAGCCGCCGATAGCTAACTATGGTGCCGCAGTGGCCGGAAGTCGATTTAATCTTAAAACACTGATGAAAATGGCCCAAGATGATGCATTTACAATCACAATTTTGCGAACTGAGTTTCTTCCCGAATTGTTTGCTTTTATGCATTTCGCGCACTTTCGGCAAGAGCGTTCCAAATGACAGCTGCCATTTGTGTGCGGTGTACGAAACGTCAAACGCGAAACGTCAAGAGCACGCGCGTGCGGCGTTGTTTGTAAATAGCGCCTGTTGTTTTGCGCTGCCGGCACGATGAAGGAACGAGTTTTAACCACTAATGAAAAATCCTTCGTTCAAAAGGCCATTCTAGAGTCGATCGTAAGTACGCACACACCCCCAGATACGCACCATCCATCTCGCAAGTTTAGTTTTAATGCCGGTTTCTTCTTTCATCCTTTCAGCGCCTCGACGGTCGAACGCTCGATGAGTTCCGCAAGCTGCGGATAAGCTTCGGCAGCGAATGGGGCCTGGTGCACGTCATCCTTGGTGAGACACGAGCCCTGGCGCGCATCACCTGCGAGGTGGTGGAACCGAAGGCGACCCGCCCGAACGAGGGTATGCTGTTCTTGAACGTCGAACTGGGCCCGATGGCGGCACCACACTTCGACGGAGGCCGCCAATCGGACGAGTGTGTACAGTTGAACCGCATCCTGGAACGGGCGCTGAAGGACTCGAACTGTGTTGATCTGGAATCGCTTTGTCTGGTGGCGGAGGAAAAGGTGTGGAAGCTGCGCGTGGATGTGACGGTGCTGAACCACGAAGGCAACGCCATCGATTGCTGCTCCATTGCTGCCCTAACCGCGCTGGCACACTTCAAGCGGCCGGACATCACGGTCGACGGCGAGGACGTGATTGTGCACACGATCGAAGAGAAAGACCCGCTGAAGGTGACGCTCTTCCACTATCCGCTGTGCGTGAGCTACGCCATCTTCAACCAGGGCAAGATCGCGATCGCCGATCCCACCTACCTGGAGGAGCGTGTGGCCGAGGCACGGATGGTGTTCGGGCTCAACTCGTACGGCGAGCTGTGTGGGTTGCATCTCGGCGGCACCACGCTGACCAGTGCCGAGCTGCTGCTGCGCACCTCGGCGAAGGCGAGCAAGCGGGCCCGGCTGGTGGTGGAACGCATCAAAGCCGCCATCCAGAAAGATGCCGAGGATCGTGAAAAGGGCCGTCCGGTCGGGTTTAGCGAGGGCATTGAACGGAACGAGACGACGGTACACGCGCAGGACAGAATGCAGGTGCGGTTGAAACGCTTCAAGCTTCAGATTGAGGGCCAAGAGAGGACTGATTCCGATGACGGACAGGATGAGGAGGATGAAGAGGAGGTGGAGCAGGAGGAGATGGAAGCGACCAATGATGCTTCTGCGGATGCGAACGATCCATCGGACGATGTGATGCTGGTGGACGATACGGACGCGGTCGTCGAGGAAGTCGGCGAAACGGCAGCCGTGCTGGTGCCGAAATCCAAGGACGGCGCGAATCAGTGGCTCACCGAGGAGGAACTGGCGGCGGCGAAGGAAAAGACGGGCAAGAAGCGATCGAAAGCAAGCTTGAAGCGCAAAAAGAAGAGCTTACTGTCGAAGCAAGGGACGGGCGAGATGTTGCTGGGCGATAGCAGCGAGGAGGAAACGGTGACGCTAACTTCTACGGATATGTGAATAAATGGAACGCAGACCAATTTGAATGCATTTGCGGAGGATTTTGCATCATTTGAAAAGGTTTGAAGATTTCGAACCCCAAAGTACGCAGCCAGCCGTTGACATCTGTTGGTGTAGCGGTTGTCTCACTGCTGTTTGTGTATGTGTGTGTACGCCCATAAGATAGGAAGCTTCATCCAAAACAAAGCAAAACCGCATCAATTGTAGATAAGATTTATGAGCACGATCATCACTGCCGTTTGTTAGTAGGTTATTTCCTATCGTAAGTTATCAGTAAGGAGCGTCTGTCTAGCCTAAACCAGCCCACCATCTAATCGCTAGAAATCAGATCGCGGTGTGGTTTTGCGCGACGATCAGTTGTCCACAAAGATAAGCTCTCTCTGGTGGCTTGTTATCTGACCGAAAAAAGGCGACCAAAAAAGTAAATCTTAGAGCCAGATGATCGGGTGATCGGGCAACATAGTGGGGAGGGGATAGGAACAGCCAGGCAACAGAACTTTACGCGTGCGTTTGGCCTTGTGCTTATAAAGAGCAAATATCATGCGAAAATGGTTATCGCGCTCAGTTGCCCGCACTCGTTTGCCGCCGAAGGATCTTCTGTTTACGTTCGCAGCGCGCTAGAAGGTCGCCAGAGCTGTGTGTCGATTGCGTGTAGCCAGCCCGTTGCACTTGCTACAAAGCAACACGCGCATCATCACAGTTGAGCGTAGAGCAGACAAACCTCGCCAGCTCTGCCCAAATTGATTCATCCAGCAGAGAAGTTCAATTAATGTGAACTTTGCGTAGTGCTGGGCCGATACAAGCCATACGGTGTGGACTTTGCACGTTAGACGCGTGTAGTGTAGTGTATAGTGTGTCCGGTTTTGTCCCTGAAAACGCCACCATGTCCTCCAGCACCGTAGCCCTGGCGGACGCGGATAAGAAGCTGACCCAGTTTCGGAACTGTCGCGTACTACGCAATCACCGACTGGTGGAGGACGACGTTTGGGTGCGGGGTGGCAAGATCATCGACCCGGAGAAAGTGTTTTTCGACGAGAAGCGGCAGGCCGATGTACAGATTGACTGCGGCGGGAGCATCGTAGCGCCCGGGTTTATAGATCTACAAATCAATGGTAACAGTTGGCCTACTTTGATGTTAGTGCGCTTTGTAGCTTCTGACCCATCATACACATACACACATATATTTCAAGGTGGATACGGTGTCGACTTTTCGTTCGACGTGGAAACGGTCCAGGAGGGAGTGCTGAAGGTTGCCAAAGGTTTGCTGGCCCACGGTGTCACCTCGTTCTGCCCGACGCTTGTTACCTCACCGCCCGAAACGTATCACGCCGTGCTGCCCCGCATTCCTCGTACGGCGGGCGGGCAGCATGGAGCGACCGTCCTCGGATGCCACGTGGAGGGACCGTTTATAAACACCGACAAAAAGGGCGCCCATCCGCCGGAATGCATCAAAGAGTTTGAGCAGGTAGGGAGGAAGCTGATGCACGAAAAAGCGACTAAACCACACTAACACGCTTCCACTGTTCTGTTCGAAGGGTATGGCGACGGTGCGTGAGGTTTACGGGTCGATGGACAACGTGCAAATCATAACGCTCGCACCGGAAAAGGCAGGCGCCGCGGAAGTGATACAGGAGCTGAGCAACAACGGTATCACGGTCTCGGTCGGCCACTCGATGGCGAACTTGAGCGATGGCGAGAACGCGGTACACCACGGCGCAAGACTCATCACGCACCTGTTTAATGCGATGCTTCCGGTAGAAGATAAGAGATTCCCCCACGAAACTCGTTTTGGGGGGCGTTACTTTCAAAAGGACATTGAACATTTCCCGTTGTTGTATGATTACAGTTTCATCATCGCGATCCCGGTCTGGTGGGGTTGCTTACGACGGACAACATTCCACGCGATGCGCTCGTATACTTTGGCATCATTTCTGACGGCGTCCATACGCATCCGGCCGCGCTGCGCATCGCGTACAAAACGCACCCGAGCGGGCTGATCCTCGTGACGGATGCCATCTCGGCCATGGGGCTGGCGGAGGGGCGCCATCGTATCGGGCAGATGGAGATAGAAATCCGTTCAGGAAGAGCGTACGTGGCCGGGACGAACACACTTTGCGGCAGCATTGCACCGATGGATGAGTGTATTCGATTCTTCAAAAAGGCTTCCAGTGAGTAGAGTGTGGCGTCATGTTGGAATGCAGAGCCAATGTAATGCTTTTATTCACTTTGTTCGTAGATTGCTCGATCGAGTACGCGTTGGAGGCCGCTTCACTGCATCCGGCCCGGTGTATAGGCATCGAGAAGCGTAAGGGGACGCTGGACTATGGTGCGGATGCCGATTTTGTACTGCTGAACGATGAGTTGAGCGTGCAATCTACCTGGATCGCGGGAGAGTGTGTCTATCGAGCGAATGGCGTTGATTCAAATGCTTTGTAAAGAGGTTGTGCCGTTTGTGCTGAAATCTTGAGGACAATATATCTTTATACATTTAAATAAACCCATTTAGTCGAGCCATGTGCCTACGTGTAGTAAAAGCAATTTGATATGGGGGTTTCGATCGTTTTTTGCGAAACTTTTGAATCACCGAAGGATTGCATCGAAGTACCACCCACCCACCAATAGATGGCGCCATCGATAAGTCTATTCTGCCTTTTAGCGTTTGTTATTGTTCGTGGATCGGTTGAACGGGCGAAATTAGTGGATAATTGTAGAAAGTTTGATTGCGACGTGTCCATCCTAACGAGGAAATCTGTATTTTTTTCTTTCATTCTTTTGACGTAGAAAATTGTAACGAATAAAACAATTTTGAACCGCAATTTCCGCCCAAGATATATAAGGGCGCCCTGTACGTACGCAGCCACCGCCCGCGTTGACACAACCGAACACGTCAAATTTGACAACCGGCCAAACAAACGAAAGCATGATGAAAATAAAATTCCTTCTTTTCCGCATATCCACCTAACCGTGCAACATCGACGCTCGCGCGTTGTTTCAATTTCAGGCGTAAAAACACGTCCCCGCTCGTTAGCAAGCTGCCCGACGCATAGCCATGGCTCCGTCTCGCAAGAATAAGGTCGCGAAGGAAGAGGTGCAGGTGTCGCTCGGCCCGCAGGTCCGCGACGGTGAGGTTGTGTTCGGCGTGGCACACATCTACGCCAGCTTTAACGATACGTTCGTGCATGTGACGGATCTGTCCGGCAAGGAAACCATCTCCCGGGTGACGGGCGGCATGAAGGTGAAGGCCGATCGTGACGAAGCGTCCCCGTACGCCGCTATGTTGGCCGCCCAGGATGTGGCCGAGAAGTGCAAATCGCTCGGCATCACCGCACTGCACATCAAGCTGCGCGCTACCGGTGGTAACCGCACCAAGACGCCCGGCCCGGGTGCCCAGTCGGCGCTCCGTGCGCTCGCCCGTTCGTCGATGAAGATCGGCCGCATCGAGGATGTGACCCCGATCCCGTCGGATTCTACCCGCCGCAAGGGTGGTCGTCGTGGACGTCGTTTGTAAGCGTGCCAACCTGTTTGCAACCCCTTCCCCTGGTTGGTTGGTGGGTGGTGGCGGTGGTTCCGGATGTACTACTTACCCTGCAAGGATATTCAGTTACGGAGCATTGCGGCGTATTCGGTTGTGGCGAATGATTAATAAACCATAAAGCAACAACCAACCAACTCCGGAGAGTTTGCGAGTCTTTCTTCTCGACGGTTGATGTATCACATTGTTCAGAGGTTTTCGAGACACTCGATCTTCCATTTATTGTACTTCCTAGTATCCTAGCTTCTGCCGTGCTCATTCACGTTTGCACCGACTCCTGGCTGTTCTCGAGACTGCTGTTGATCTGCGACGATGTATCCAGCAAATCTTCCTCATCCTCCTGCGCATCCATATCGTACACTCGGACGTTTTTCAGCGACTCAGCTAGCACCGCTATCATGTTCCGCTTGCCCGACACCGCGATCCTGTGCCCGTCCGGACTCTCCAGCAGCTTAAGCGAGCTTTCGTCGATCAGCGTGTACGCATTGATCGCATGACAGCCGGCCGCATCTTCCGTAACGGTCTGCATGTACTCGCGCGCCTCTACCGTAGCGAGAAACTCACGCACCGCGCCCAGATTTAGCTGCAAAAAGTAACAGCTGACCGTTCGCTCCTCGCCCGCTGCCTGAGCGCGCAACAGCAGCGACAGCGTGTCCTCGTCGTAGAAATCCACATGGTGAAAGGATAGCGTACCGATGGCGTCGAACCGCTGATCAAAGTACGGTTTTTCCTCAAAGTGCAGTCGCACGGCTTTGAATCCTCCGTCGTTAAAACATTCCACCAGCAGCAGGCTGCAGCTCGACTGCACGATCGCGAGCAGCGTCACGCTGTCCCGCTGGTGGGTGGCAAAGGCAAACGCTCGGACATCCGTACCGGCCGGTGCGTGTATCGTGAGCAGATTCTTCTGCTTGTAGTCCGCCCCCACCACCTTCTCCGGCTGGCCGAACAGCTGCTCGATCTGTTGCTTGAGCAGCTTTTGCTGCTGCAGCAGCGACATGTTTTCGTGGTGCGGAAAGATCGCACCGCACTGGCGCAAGCACTCGTTCTGCGCCAGCAATCGTTTCCACTCGTTCTCCTCCCCATCGTTCGCCATCGGGTGGACGAGCGGTTTGTCCTCCAGGTACTGGCCGACCCGTTCGAGGTTGAACTTGCGGCGCGATTCGATCATCCCGCGGCCCTCCTCCTGCTGGTCCGCCGCACTACTTTGCGCCACCGTGTCAAAGTTGCTCAAAAACTGCGCCAAATAGTGTATCTCGCGCTGCGTGATGGTGGGATGGTTTTCCTGCAACGTTTCATCCATCACGCGCACTATTACCACGTACAGCCAGCGGAAGAAGATTTTAAAGTCCCGCTTGGACGCATCGATCGTTTGCTGCAGCTCGTGCGCTTTGATGAGCAGTGCGCCGCAGCAGCGCAGCGATTCCGACGCGCTGGCCGTGTCGCACATCAGCGTGCCGTAGTAGAACCGGTTGCGCAGCATCCCGTCCAGCGCGTTCAGATGGTAGAAGACGGCGTGGATCGCGGTGTAGAGCGGTTTCACCACCAGCCGCTGGATGGTGACGTAGCTCAGCTCGATGCTGTAGCCGAGCTTGCGCAGCCCCTTCTCGGTGAGATCGCGCAGCAGGAACTGCTCGAGCGAGGGTGACGCGGTGCCAAACATGAGCAGCTCCAGGAAGTCGGCCGATATCGACCCGTCCGGCTGGTCCTTCGCGTAGTTCGTTAGCTTGTTGTCCATCTCGAGCAGTACCGTTTCCCACGCCTCGATGATACAGTCGATCGTTTCGCTAATGTACGCCATGGCACCCAGCAGCTGGGCGTGCTTGAGGGCCAAGTTCAGTACGGCCGGCGCGTACCGGTGCAGCACACCGTTCTCCAGCACGATCACCTGGAGCGTATCGTCCTGCTGCAGGCCCACGATCAGCTGCCTGTAGTCGTGGGTCATCTTGAGCTCGCGGATGCGGGCCGTCGCGGTCGCCGGAAGGCCCAGGGCGCCAAACACATCGACACTGCCGCACGGCAGCATGCCGAGGGCGGACTGATGCACCGTACCGGTCACCGTTCCGATGAGCAGAATGCAAAGAATGTGCTTCGAGCAGTAGCTGCTACGGTTCGGATTGATCGGCTTGGCCGACGAGGACAGCGAGCTGAGCACGGGCAGCTCCGGCAGGTACTTTGTGTGACTGGTCTGGAAGGAAACGAGGAGGGGGGTTGGTGATGTTTGGTTTACGATCCGTATCCACGCCTCGCCACTTACCACCGAACTGTGGCTGACATCGTCGGTGCCTATTTCGTCCGTGTTTTCCGTCCAGGTCAGGCAGGTGATGTCCTGCTTCACAGAGAAGCTGTGAATTTCTTCCTTCGTTTCCAAATCGACCAGCAGGATGGTACCGTTGCTATAACCTACGGCAAAACAAGGCATAATTAGTAACCTCTTTCTTCCACCTAACCAACCTTTGCAAGTATTACCGATTGCGATGAATTTCTCACACGGTCGCCATGCCAAGCCCCGCACCTTGAGACCATCTTCCGGTGGGCTTAGCTGCCACACCTTTTGCCATTTGAGCCGGTGTAGCAACACCTCGCCCTTTTCCGTGCCCATCGCGAGCAGATCCATCTCCTGGCTCCACTTCAGCACGTCCACCCTGGTGCCGACGTTCTTGTTGCACGTTTGCTTCATGAGATTCCGGCTCGCACCGTACTGGTTGGCCATGGTGAAGCTTTTAATTTCTAAACTTTAAAAGTTAGCTCCCTTCGCATCGGACGCCGGTAAGCGTTCGGATTTGCTGGACACTTTTCAAGACGTTGGCCACTGTTTGGCGCGTTGTAGTTTGGGACACTATTGCCAGCTAAAATTTACTTAAAGAGTGGAAATGTGTTTCGAAAGTGCTGGAGCATAAATACAGAATGAATAGAAGCAAATAGTTAGCATAACGAACGATGTAATGGTTTCCGACGCAAATTTACCCTTTTTCATTGGAATGTTGATTGTTTACAGCGCTACAAGCCCCGAGCGGTTGCTTTTGGGCAATGACAGCTACGGGTACGCTTTTTTCAAATCAGCTGTGAATCGCCATTTCAACCGGTACCGGCTGTCCGTCACACTGGATCGTGATGGTTTGCGTACATCTGGCGTACGTTGCTAAAATAAAGCATTTTACGTATAGAATTCACCCACTCAGTACTTTTCTTTGATAAAATATGGATAAAGAAAGATGTAACACGTTTTAAAAGGCATATTTACATTAAAAAAACAGCTCTTGCACAGCTTCAAATAGCGAACGGTGCACAAACGGCAAAATGTCAAATGTCGCGAAACGTCATAAGGCGACGGTCTGCCCCAACCTGCACCGATGTACGAGTGCGCCGAAGCACATCGCTGGGCAAGCAGGGTGACACAGGAGGTCGAGATTTTACACGGTCGGGATTTTTTCACCGCAACTACAGGATGCAGGTAAATTGGTGTTCCGCACATTTTTTTGCACAATTTCACGGGCCCAGCAAAAGCTGTGCCATTTTGCCGGAACTGTTCCGCAGGTTGGTAGTAAGTGCTGCTGGTGGAGTGTGAAATAGTGTGATGGAGCACGGGAACTGCTACAGGCCCCAGCGGTGATGCAATCGAGTCGAGTTTTCCTCCCCACCCCAATTCCCAGCCGAGCGTGCTAGACGGTAGAGGGGAAAACAAATCACAGCTTCACCTTGTGTGCACTTACATCCCAATCACGCCAGCCAGGTCCGACCGGAAGTGTAAAGTTCTGCGGGACGGGGGACATTTTTCAGGCCCCTACGGTATGTGCGAATTTGTGTTGTACCTTCACACAGTGCCGACTGTGATTTGAAGCCGAGAATGGTTGATCTGTGGTGTGTGCTTTTTCCTAACTACGCTAGTCAGAACAGAACAAAGTGTGTGTGAGTGCGTGTGTCTGAGTACGTGAAAGGGGTTGGCAGAAAAGGTGGTGGCTTTCCCCCCACCTTCCCATAAAAATTTGCTATCGATTTAATCTTCTAGCCGCGACGTAGCGCGCCCCTGTTTTTTTTTATGCTGCGCAAACGGAGCGCCATGCGTTTTCGTCCCTTTGCTAGCTCTTTTTTTGTGGTTGTTGGTGTGTGGCGTAGAGTGAAAAAGATATATCCCCGTTTCGCGACGGCAACAGTCCTCCGCTCATCAAACGCTTTAAACTGTCGCAGTAATATTCGCTGCACACACCTTTCTCCCCGGCCGTGCCGACACACGCACGCTAGCTTACGTCGCACGCGCGCGTGCCTACCGAAAGAGTGTTAGAAGGTACGAAAAACCCTAGGAGGGGGGGGGGGGAGAGAGACCAAGAAGAAAGGTGTGACGTTCGCAAAAGTGTCTGTCTGTGCGCTGGTATGTGTGTGTGTGCGAATGGTGCTATTCTAACCCAATCGGGCTAATGAGCAATGATGATGGTGATGATGGTGATGCTGTGGTGCGTTTGTCCGAACCGTGTGCCTCATTGACAGTGTGCGCACTACTCCGCGTGTTTGCGCCCGTGTGTGTGTTTGTGTGTCTGTTGCGAACACAAAAAGGTGAACGATAGTGGTATGCGAGCAATAATGAGCGTGATTTTAGTAATGCGCGCGCGAATCTGCTGCGGAAGGATAAGTGAAAAGGGAATGTACAAGCAGGCTGTTACCAATACGCGTGCAGCAGCATAAAACGCGACCATGCGGTATTTGTACCACGGTGAGACCATGCTGTACTGTATGCCGTTCGGAACATTTGCTGACCCACCGATCATTCACACGTACACACGTGTAATAATAGGTTTGGAAACGAACGTTCCATGTTTTATGCACGCTACATCTCACAGCGTGGTTCGGAATGTACTGTAACCGTGGGACACAAAAAAGCATTGGCAGATTGCGCAAGTTCTTTGCTTTTCCTTCCAAAGTAAGGTTATGTTTCTGTTTCGTTGATTCAGCTAAACCAGGCCCACTGTTCTATTGGAGACAGATCCTTCAAAATCTGATTACAAAACAAAGCCGCACACGGTGCCACACGCAAGTGTGGAGCGAGTGGGATTAGGAAGATGGAGGTGGAAAGAAGGAAATCGTCCAATTTTGTTTTCACCGTTCGCTTGCCCTTCCCGGTGTGCTGGGAGAAGCGGAGACCGCATTTTAAAATGGCACGCTGATTTAAAAATAGTTCTGGCCCGTTCCCCGATAGGAAAAAAAATACGCTCGACCAAATCTCGTATGTTCTCCCTGTACGTGTTCCTCCTGACTGTGTGTGTGTGTGTGTGTGTGTGTGTGTGCGAGACAGAGTTTAATTAGTGTCTTTTTTTTAAACCACGTTGCTTGACATTTCACAGTGATGGTGGTGTGAAGCAATTAAATGGTATGATTTTTTTCCCTCCACCGGCCACGATTTGGAGGGGCTTGGCGCGTGGTGCTTCTTTTTCCTTCCTCTCGTACAACCTTCAAGGACACGGCACACTCCCCCTTAAGTGTGGTGTCGTTGGTAAGGGTCCCTTTTTTTGCACACCACTGTGCGTCAATTCACACATCCCATTAAACTATCACGTTGGCTGTGCCGAGCAATAGCTGGCGGTAAACTTCTTTCCCCGTTTTTCGCTTGTTTTATCGTTGTTAAAGAAAGACAAAAAACATGCAGCCACAGCACACCAGCAGGGCGGATTAGCACGCAAATGGGGCGGCTGCCTTGGTCCGCTCGCCCCTTCTCAGCTGGCCTCCTCGTTGATACAAAATGATGCCCTGTTCCACCACAGGGGCAGCAGTATGTGCGACCATTCCGAAACGGTTTGGCTGGTCGGAAACGTTTACCTGTTCGCTCGCGTGCTCGGTCGAACATTTTGATCTCTCTCTCTCATTCTCTCGGTCTCTTTGCTATTTTGGAGCCAATCGGAGCATCTTCGAAATCGCTCTCGCATCGCAGAAAAACACGCGCGTTTCATTCTGTAATTCAATGCAATTCACACACACACACCCCTTACACCCGAATGCCGCTGTCAGCCTCAGCCGGGACAGGGAGATGCGTTGCATGCACCGCATGTATGTTTACATGCAACGACGACGACGACGACGACGCAGAATAGAGCGGTTTCTCGCTCTCCGTGTGTGTGCTCTCCGGAACACGTTCTCGCGAACACGAAGGGAGAACACGACGTAATATAGGGTACCAAATACGCACACATAGCAGCATACAACGGTAGGTCTGGGTAGACGCTGTTTCTGCCCTATCCGCCTATAGTTGCTAACTCACACGGCAGCAGCCACTAGGATCAGCAGCAGCAGACGGACCGTCGTCATCGTCATCGTCCTACAACAACCGTGGTGTGGTGATGGTGCTGGTGGTGGTACGTGGATGTTGTTTCTTGACCGACTTTTTGTTGCTGTTGGTAGTGATCCTGCGGGAACCGTAGCCTACCACGTTTGGGGTTGAAGATTGTGAATATGTGAATCAGCCAAAGGACTACTACTAATGACCAGTGGACTGTTTGGAAGTGCCATTTTGGTATGTGATTGTGATACGGGTGCAATACGAGATGTGCGAGCTTAAAAACACACTAAAAGTGATAAACTTTGTTAAAACAAACGAGCGTGAAAGTGTAACTGGACAGTGTGTGCGGGGTACGAGCCCAAGGAACCGCAAAGAGCCCACCAATGTTCATTTATGTAATCCATGCAGCAGAAAGTGTTTTTGATGGCAAAAAGGGCGAAAGAAAATATCGATTGCCACCACCAATGTGCTGCCTTTTTATTGTGCAATAGCAATAGGAGGTTGATCGCGATGCGTCTCTCAAACAGTGTGCCTTCCTCTGCTGTAGTGTAAAAATGTCTCTAAACTTTTCTGTGCACGAACAGTGGAAGTAGTGGAAAAAGAATGCTGCAAAAAGGACATTTATTGTCTTATGAAAGACTCGTCCCGTTTAGGGTGTGTTTGCACAAAATTTTCTCCAGTTGTAACCTTTACCTTTGCTTACTTCGTGCGTGTGTGTGTGTGTGGGTGTGATAAAGAGAGAGAGAGAGAGATAAAGAGAAAGACCGTCGTCTCGCGCGATGTAACGTTGTGGGTTGTGTGGCTCTTCCACTTTGGCAGCGCCGCACGGTTCGAATGGTGGTGGCGGGGTGGTGTTATGCAATTTTTCGTCGTCAGGGTCGGAGTCGCCCGGAGTCGTTTGGAATCGAAGTGGTCCGGAGTCGTCCGGAGTCGACCGAAGTCGGAGTCGACCGAAGTCGTCCGGAGTTCTTCGGAGTCGCACGGAGTTGGAGTCGTCAGGAGTCGCTCGGAGTCGAAGTAGGAGTAGTTCGAAGTAGGAGTAGTCTGACTCCGCCCAACTCCGATTCCGGTCGACTCCGATCGACTCTGGTGGACTTTGAATGACTCCGACTCCGGTCGACTCCGGACGACTCAGACTTCGGTCGACTCCGGACGACTCCGGACCACTTCGATTCCAAACGACTCCGGGCGACTCCGACCCTGACGACTCCAACCCAGATGAACGGAGTCGGAATCGGGCTAACAATAGTCGGAGTCATATCGGAGTCGTGAGTGCACTCCAGAGAGCACATCACTAGACTGAACTCACTAATAAGACCAAATCGCCTGCTATCTACTGAATTTGTATAATTAATTTTTACCTTTTCGCAAAGGAAAAAAGTACTAAAGGGTTTAATTGAACTGTCAAATTAATCGCAAGGGCAACTACAAAAAAAAATCCAGGATAATTTTTCATCTCATTGTATTACCTCGCCGTTTGGCCCAACGACCTAATTCATAGTGGGATATAAATTTACTACTAAACACAAAAAAAAGAAGTTTACTAACGAGGCTTGACAATGTCAACATAAAAAGGCCAATGCAAAATGTTCATGTAAAATGATGAATGTAAATTTTATCTTTTTTTCGCGAGCATTTCCCCAGAAACGAATCCTTCATTCTACCCTCATCATCACCATTCATCTATTTCTATGGTAACTGAAGCTGAGCTGCTTTGATTTCCCCTCCTTATCCCAAGATGGAGGCGCACAGTCATCCGACTTAGCGAGTGGGAACAATTCGATCACACCAGCACACACTACCCGTGCACCGCGGTTGTCATGGTGTGTATGTGTGTGAGTTGGTAGTGGTGATGTGATTTGGAAAATTTGCCGCTTCATCTCATTGTACTTCTAGCGTTGGTACCGACTGGACGTGTTTTACTTTTCAACCTTTTTGCGCTTGCATTGGACAAGTTTTTAATCTTTACTGTTGCGCGGCTCTCTTTTTTTTTTGGTTAGTGGTATAGACAGAATTTGTTGAATTGTTCTGATCAGGTAAGAGTGTGGGGGGAGGAGGGGAGTATAGAAGACATTTTGGGCGTTGGATTCTGGTTGGACTGAAATCATCATGTATCAATGAAATGTCCATTTTGTAAGCGATTCTTTCATGTCTTTGCTTTTTGGCTTTTTCCGAGTGCGCGGTCTCATTCAATCAGTTGATCGCCATTTTGGACTCCATTTATGGGACTTCAGCTTTTTATTCGAAATTGCTGTTTGGAGTGTTTAATAGATTAAAAATGGCGAACTGTGATGAATTGTAACGACGGACTAGTAGACCTTACATGACGGCAGAGTATTTCTGTGTGTGTAATAAAAGTGCTAATTCTACAACGGATATTCTTGCAGTTCCTTGCAGAAAAAAACCTACCTAAACTTAAAAAAAGCTACCTGTGAAGATGATTCGAAATGGCTCGGCTGTGGGGTAATTTATATTTCATGAAGCTATTATTCAATACACTGGCCATGCTGATGTCTAACATTACAATACATTAGAAATTGCACAGCATTGGATAAAGGTCACGTGCGAATGGGGGAGGGGGTAAAACAATGGATTGCTATTCTGTCCGGATCGATTCCAAAATCGACCCGCGCACGTGTAGCTCGTGTAGTGGCACCGAAATCCTCGAACGCCATTATACGGTTGCTTAGATTTCGAGTCGAGTTACTGGTTTGTCGTGGTGCACATTTTTCCGTTCGAGAGGTCTCTTCTTTCCGCAGGAGTGCTTCGATTGTTGGAATATTGGGCACTCTGCGGTTGGGCGGGGTCGGTAAGTGCTGAGCTTTTTATTGCCTTTGTGACCAAAATTCCTCCACCAGTGGAGGAGATACGACAATCATATACCGATGGGAGTGAGGGGCAAAAACATTCCACCGCTTGACCCGTTAGCGCTTATGTAAATGAGGCTGCTGGTCGTTCGATGGTGGGTTTATTTCCGCTGCCAGAAGCAACCCCTCATTCGCCTACAGGAAGTTGCTAAGCAAGGCTTCGATTCGATTTACGTAATCTACAATGATGGTTTATTGCTCGATATCATTCCACGAGCGGTTTGAGAGTCATCGCTTGAGGAGGTCCTTGTACAACGTCCTGTTCTTGTGCCCTTTTCGATACGTCCCTATCGCATGTACCGGATACTAGTTTTAATGTGTTGAAGATTATATGCTGGTTTCGGGGGGAGCAAAGGGACAACAAAAAAGCAATTACACCATTACATAACATCGCTGCGTGTGCATGCTTCAATTGATTAATTTTTACTATTTATTTTTTCCCCCTTTTTGTGCACCAGATTTTGGGCTGAACTGCATATACCCACAGCAAAACAGCAGGCCTAAACGTTTTACTAAGAAGCAGAAACCACTGGAACCAGTATCGTTGCAACACATAAAGCAATCGGCCACACGATCCGAGCTACGGAACTGGATATTCGATTATAGCAACCATAGCATTCATCTGGTGTATGTGTGTTTGTGTGTAGCACATGCAGACAAAGCGTAACCAGTTGGACTGAGTTTTGACTGTACCAAAGAAAAACAACATCATCCATTGCAAAAACAGCAGCCAAAAGAACGCATATCCTGAACGGTAAAATCATCGCGCAAAAAGTACTCGACGGGAGAGAGGGAATCACGTGTCATCATCGCCTTACTCTTCCCGCCCTCGGAGTATCACGGGAAGCTTCTGTACACGGGGAGAAGCTCACCAGGCAACACTGCTATCGGCCTAGCGAATCGGCCAATCGGACCATCAAGTAAGTTTTCCTGTGGCCGGTCAGCGTGCGCGTCTCGACTTACAGAGGACGACGGTAATTGCCCCGTGTATTCGATCGATTGAAGTACCCGTCCCGGAAAAACGCACACAAACATACACAAACACACAGACACAGACACAGACACAGACACAGTGATTACAGTTCGGTGGTGGTTGCGGTGGGACCAGTAACACACGGTATTGGTGGTGGCTGTAGGCTGTGGTGTGCCGGGCGCGCGCTAGTATGACGCTTGCTGAGATGTACTCTTTCTCGACCAGTAGTAAATCCGGTGCGAGCAGCGGCGGAAGTTCGCTAGTGTCGTCGACGACCTCATCGTCCGGTGGTTCGTCGACCGTATCGACGTCGTCGATCGTCGGCGGGGAAGTGGCCGTTTCCGCTGCGTCCGCGTCCGTTGGGGCTACGATTCAATCGATGGTTGCGTCGGTGGTGGCGGACCCTCCGGAGCTGGTCGCTGGTGCTGTGGAGCGTACGCCGGGCGCCGGTTGCCTGCCGGCCGTGTCGAGTGCGGCTGCCACGTCGACGGCGCTCACGAGCTCGGCCGCGGTTGCGATCCTACAGCAAGCGCCGCCAGCCAGCGGTGCCGTGTTGTCGGCCTCTCCGCGCGCGGATCAGCTCGTGCCGAAGTTGGGAGGACCGTCGCCGAACAACAGCAGCAGCAGCGTGTGCAGCAACGGTAGCAGCACCAGCAGCGGCATGTTTCCCGAGGTGTTCAAGCTGGACGACATGCTGGACCTCGAGAACGTGGGCAATGGTGCGCTGAGCGAGAATGGCAGCACCGGCGGTGACTTTCAGCTCGACAACAGCTCCCTGTCGGATTTGATGGAGCAGGACTGCACGCTTTGCAAGTAAGTTGTCCGAAAGCACTGCCCACCTGTGAGCGAAGGTGACGGCAATAAACAAATAATGAACAAATAATTATCTGAACTCATTTCGTTTTAGGAATAAATTCACTTCGCCCCGCGTACTCTCCTGCCTGCACGTGTTCTGCGAAAGCTGCCTGGACAAGCTGCTGGCGGAGGGTGCCGGCGACAAGGGTCTCGATGGCGGGAACGGCAGCACGATCGTTTGCACCATCTGCAAACAGGCGACTCCCACCGGTCCGAAGGGTGCCGCCGGGCTGCATCAGGATTACATTCTGAGCAACGTGCTCGATCTGTCTACCATCGAGCCGGCGCTGCTGGCGTGCACCTCGTGCAAGAGCAAGGAGATGGCGATCTCCCGCTGCAACGACTGTGCCAACTTCCTGTGCGCCAGCTGCGAGTATGCGCACCAGCACATGCGCTGCTTCGAGGATCACAAGGTGGTGCAGCTGGCCGATCTGCGCAAATCGGCGGAGAAGGTGGCCATTCACAAGCCGCTCTACTGTCCGGTGCACTCGATGGAAAATCTGAAGTACTACTGCTTCAATTGTCAGACGCCGGTTTGCAATGAGTGTTTGATCGGCGATCATAAGGGTAGTGAGCACAACTACCATATCATCAGCGACGCCGAGAAGCCGATGCGCCAGGAGCTGGAGTGTTCGATGCGCGAGGCAAAGTCGAAGATCGAGTACTGCAATCAGGCGACGAGCAAGCTGGAATCGTCCCTGCACGTCCTGCAGAGCCAGTACGAGACGGCGCGCGGCCTCATCAACGAGTCGTACCAGAGCTGCAAAGCGGTGCTGGAGCAGTGCCGGGAGAATGCGCTGAAAAATCTGGAAAAGCTGCACTCCGAGCGCGAGCTGAAAATCATGGACCTGTACGACAACGTGGCGAAATCGGTGGAGAAAATCGAGGTCGCTGCCAAGTACGCCCGCAAGGTGGTGGATCAGGCGAACGGGCCGGAAATGCTGAGCATGAAGAGCATGATATGCGCCCAGCTGAACCAGGTCATGGTCACCGCGCCGAAGGTGGATGTCAGCTTCTCGATCGAGTTCCAGAGCAACTACGAGAAGTTCGAGCAGCTCGTGCCGGAACTGTTCGGCAAGTTCCGCACCGAATCGTCGCTGCCGGTCAGCGTGAACGAAACGACCCCCTCGCCCACGCTCCCGGGCGTGCCGATCATGGTGGCCGATGCGCACCACCAGCCGGTGAACGGTGGCTGCGGGCTTAGCCAGGGTCCGCTGACCGCGTCGGTAACGGCGAGCAGTCCGATCTCGCTGCCAACGTCGATGCAATCGTCCTTCGACGGCGACATTTCGACGCTCGGCACCACGTACATGCTGCCGAACGTGCTGACCCCGGAACCGGCGACCGGTGCGGCCAACATTGCCGGCCCGCCCAATGCGCTGAGTGCCGGCACACCGTCGCCGGGCGTGGTCGTCGGTACCGGTCCCGCCACCACCCTGCCCGGGCTGTCCAGCATCGCCGAGTATAATCTTCACCGGCTGGCAAATCTGGCCGGCGAGACGGCGTCGAACGATCTGACCGATTCGATTGTGCCGGTGGTGAACAGCAACCCTGCCACCGGGCCGGCCGGTGGGGCCACGCCCAACTTTACGCTGGCCGACCTGATCTCCGGCAACCAGCACGCGATCCAGGCGCTCGCGAAGTACTCGATGGGCGGCCAGGACATGAGCAACGGTGCGATGCTTTCGGCCCACCCGAGCCTGGACAGTGTACCGATGATGAGCGATTTCCCCGGCGTGCTGCCGGGCTCGACATCTCCTATCCTGCCCGTTCCACCGAACATGCCAAACATAGATGGACCAGGAATGAATGGGGCTGGTAGCGATATGGCCATGAGCCGCTTCCAGCCATCGATGTGTGTGAATGGGCGTACGAAGGCCACGCCGATGCAGATTCGGACCAAGTTCGGCTCGCTCGGGCAAACGAAGGGCCAGTTCAACTCGCCGCACGGTTTCTGTCTCGGCGTGGACGAGGAAATCGTGGTGGCCGATACGAACAATCATCGCATCGAGATATTCGAAAAGAACGGAACATTCAAGTTTTCGTTCGGCGTACCGGGCAAGGAGGAGGGTCAACTGTTTTACCCGCGCAAGGTGGCAGTGATGCGCACCAGTGCCAAGTTTGTCGTGTGCGATCGGGGCAACGAGCGCTCGCGGATGCAAATCTTTTCCAAGAACGGCCATTTCATCAAGAAGATCGCCATCAGGTGGGCTAACAAATACGGAGGGGGGTTTGGGCCGCGGGGACACCATTGTGGCGGAAGGGGAAAGATCGGGGTGTTTCTCAACGCCGCTTACGACTGGTGGCTAACTACAGCTTTCTTGTCGTCCTCGCTTTAGATACATCGATATCGTTGCTGGGTTGGCCGTTACAAACAAGGGGTTAATCGTAGCAGTGGACAGCGTCTCGCCGACCGTGTTCATCATTTGTGAGGATGGCAATCTCATCCATTGGTTTGATTGCAGCGATTTTATGCGCGAACCATCCGACATAGCTATTAATGGTAGGTTTGGGCTGCTTGTAGGCTCATGTCGGTTCATTTCGGGCAGCGCATAGCAAAGTCCTAACGCTGGAAAACTAATCGGGTAACATTGTCACATTCTTCTAGGCACCGATTTCTTCGTGTGTGATTTCAAGGGACATTGCGTGGCCGTATTCTCCGAAGAAGGTACGTTCAAGTATCGTATCGGCAGTGAGAAGATTACCTGCTTCCCGAATGGTATCGATATATCCGATGCTGGAGACGTTCTGATTGGCGATTCGCACGGCAATCGCTTCCACGTCGCGTGCTATTCGAAGGATGGGCAACTGCAGTCTGAGTTCGAATGTCCCTATGTCAAGGTATGGTTAGCCGGAGATGATCCGGGTGGCGGGTTTGCTGGGTTCCGCAGCTATCGCTACTGCTGACAATGTATGTTGAAATGTACTTTTTCTCTTTTTTTCCTTTCCCAGGTGTCACGATGCTGCGGTCTTAAAATTACCTCCGAGGGATATGTGGTAACTTTAGCGAAAAATAATCATCATGTCCTGGTACTGAATACGCTCTACATTCAGTGATCAATAGCGGGGGCACGAATACTGAAACCTAATTACTGAGCCATCCGGCACACATTCTCTTCTAACAACGTTGATCCTAGTGCACGTTAAATCCCCCATCCCTCGCTTCCCACGGGCCGTGAGTATCATATTCATCTATCCTATGGTTTATTTATGACATTCACCATTCCACGCCATGCCTACCAACGCGTGTTTGAATGCGTCCATCGTCCAGTGAAGAAATTCGGCGATCGCTACACCACCAGCAATAATGGGATTCTTCACAGAAACAAAACAAAAACACTAAAAAAAAAAAACAAAACTCTGATGGCCATAGGAAAACGGTGGGGGAATCGTTATTAATCGAGCTTTCGTGACATGGGTTTTATGTCATGATACTGCTTAGTCTGTACGTTTATTATTCGTTTGGCGACTGATTCGCCATTTGCAATTAATTATCAACCTTCCCCGAGCTCTAAACCCTCCAAATGCGCAAGGCAAGGCATGTGAGAAGGCTTCATTTTATTTCAGAGAGACGGATGAATGATATTATTTAATTTTTGTAGAACAAAGATTATCATTATTATAATTGTTTGTATTCTTCGTAAGTAACGTTCGCAAATCTGTAATCCCCGTTTGTTTATGTTAAGCAATATTTATTCTCTGAAGATGACAACAAACAACAATACATGATCTCTGTTTTTAATGTGTTTGCATAACCTTAGTGAGACATTGGTAGCAAGGAGCGAAGGCATACAGTTTTAGTAGTTTTATTTTCGTCAAAACAAGAACGTACTGTGGGGTTTCCTAAGATTGAAAAAGCGCCTGAACTATAATATATTTACAGTGGTGAAGCATGTTTAGCAAGAGAGGATTATATAACGCGTAGGTCGTAAATAGTGCACCATCGGCGAACCTTCATACACAACGAGCGTGCATTATTCGTAGCAAACACAACAATATTTCGCATTTATTGCGCTGGAAAGTATCTCTACATCTATTTACGACGGCAGTACAAAAGTAACACAACTTTTGAAAGAGAGTCCAAACATTAAGTAGCATTCTCTGTAAATAGTATCGAAATATGGCACAGCGTTTGATCTACAACAACAAACCAAGTACAGTCGCAATGGCAAGATATGTTCTCAAACTCGATCGAATGAAAAATGTTCTTGCGAATGCGTCACCAACAGGCAAGCTAAGACACGAAGCTTCCGAATAGTTGGAGGTTGTAAATGTGCAAGGTGTGTCTACCATTTCACAAAAAATATGTATTGGCCGTTGCATTATCGCATCCTGCATGGTCCTGCAAGGAGCCCATTGGGGTGAACTACATTAAAGAAACATTAAAAGAGCGTATTTTCTGTGTCGAAACCCGCACTTTCCTAAATGGTAAAACTAGGGAATGAGGGAATGCGTTATGATCAATACATATATATATATATATATATACATATACATACATATATTTTTTGAATCGAGAATTAGAAATATTACCCTATGAAAAAAGAGCTAGCCAACAAAAGAGTGAAAGAGTGAGAGAGGGAACGGAAAGTGAAACGCTAGCAAGTTTATACACTTGATCGAAAGTCCTAACAGCAATACCATTTTTTTCCATTAACCGAACGTTTTTGTAGGAAGGTTACGCGCACTGCTGCATGCACTACAAAGTGGTTGACGTGGAGGTAAAAACAGTAGCAACTAAGAAGGAACGTAAATGATTTGTATCTGCACCGCGCTCCTCCTCTTACGAACATTTACTATTTAGGTTTGTGGGGTTTTGTGTTGTTAGTAGGGGGTTGTTCACTACTTCCTAAAATCATGTTCCACGTTTTTTTTCCTATTTTAAATATTCTTTTATTAGCTTATTGTTTAAGACACAGCGAGAGACTTTTATCGTCGCTAAGTTAGTTTTATAGTATCACTTTTTAGTGGCACCCGTGTTAACGGGATTTTTTTTACCTGTCGGGTTTTTAATTGATGCAGAAAGACAATGCTTTGTGATTTTTTTCGTAGTTCCGTAATTTTTGAAAATGTGACATTGCGATTTCTCGCACTGGAGCTTTTTTGATCGTTGAAACAGTCCACCAGTAAACAATGTATTTTTCTTATTGGATAGATTTTCTCCCACCAACAAATCGAAGCGAGACTAAATTTGTTTGTAAAGCTTTATAATTTCTTATCCTTTGAATTTGAAATGGTTAGCAGTATTTATTTATATTTTTTGTTTCCAACCGTAATTGTTTTTTTAAATATGTATATCTGTGTTCGTTGAAAATCGCAAAGCTCAATAATTTTATGCTGTACCATTATTAAGAACAACAGTCGGTTCCTTTTTAATCCTAATCGGTTTTTCTTGGGATAAAAATTAGTTTAAGTTATTTTTATAGGCTCAATGGTTAAAACGTTTATTTCTTTCTAATTAAAGCTTCACCCGAAACATTTTGGGAATTGGGCGTAAGATGTATTGGCTTACGTCAATGCTATGTGATCATCACGTGGGATTTTACAACGTGTCGTATATATCCGTATGTAGAACGAACCGTGTAGCTGGAGCGACAAACAAATATTGCTAGTCTCAAAGTTGACTCAAAAAAATCAATTCATGTTAACATACCTGTTTTGAGCCTAATGTTTGTGCAGCAGATAAATTGGCCAATCGATTAATTGTGCTGCGTTCGTTTGGTCTTTAATTGTGCAATGTGCAAATTTTTTGTTTCATTTTTTACATGTTATACTTGTATAAAAACAATTGTAGGGAAACAATCGGGATGGCAATCAATCGATTGGCACAGTATTTTGTACTCCTTATGACAGGCTATTCTCATTATAACTATAACCGCGGTTGGTTATGCAAGAACTCCGGAATGTAAATTATCTGAAGATGTTTATTTCTCTTCTTTTTTATAAGTCGATCATGGACTTGGCTAGCTATGACTTATTGGTTTACCGTGACGGGCTTGTTGTAAAGTCGTACGACGATGCTAAAACACGCGGAAATATACGGCACGCCAATATAAATATTCCCGGAAGAATGTTTAAAGAAGTCAAAGTAGGGGCTAACGCTTAATGATTTGGGCACACATTTCATAAATCACTAAAAGACAAACAATGTTTCTTAAAAAAAAGAAGTTATTTTATTTTTCATGCGAATCTCGTTCATTTTAAAGTGCATTTTTGTTTAGATACATATATGTGTTTGCTTTTGTGTTCTCACAATAGAATCTCGAAGAAGGTATTTTTTGTGTTCAATGCTGCAAATGAAACGAGTATCTCTTCCCCTCACACCGAACATCCGAGCGATATTGGAAAGCAATATTTGAATGCCATATTTTTTATAGTTTATCAAATCAGGTTCATCTACAAATGCGGTTCGTGAATAATAATAATTGGAAGGGAATCACTATAGCAAATTATGGGGCATGATTTATTAATATTGTTTAACCCTTGTGCAGTTGAAGCAGAGGAGGGGTCTCAATAATTTTATATGCGTAGTTTATGGAGTGTGGCGAGTTACTGGTTCTGAGCTCTTTTTATGTTAATCCACTAGACATATTCGATATTTATCGCGTCATTCATTTGTGTGCATTTGCAGTGTTTTTGGATGAATGATATTTTTTACGCTTGGTTAAAATTTATACATCCTTCAAAAGACAAACATTTGTGGCTACGGTGTGCGTACTTGTGAGTAGAGGAATTTGATTGTCATCATAAATTATAGCTAGCCAAAAAAGAATGCTTCCGTTACAAATCTAGAACAGCATTTTTCACTTTGAAGAAACAATACAAAAATATACAAAAAAAACTATATATATATACCTAGATTGCAAGCGTTTAACAGAAGGAATGTTATATGAAATGGAAAACGAAAAAAAAAAGAAATACCGTTTCACAAGGTAGAGAGAAATCTAATCCAAAGCAAAATATTTTATAATTGAAACAAAATATTTTTTGCCTTAAATTTTACATTTATACATCTATGAATAGTAATATTGCAACGATTTTAGAGTGCGCAAAATGAGGCGAACGAGGAAAACAGCTCCTTCTTATCAATTAGAAGGGTATGCTGCACGTAGAATGCAATCGGAAAATATACAACCAGTACCGTACTATACTATCAAATGGCAGTAAGATATTTTATTTAGTTTCGCTAAAATCAACAGATACATGCGCGTGTCCGCATGTATCGCATGCAGAGCTGTAATGTTTGGCGTACCTTTAAACACGAAAAAGAGATGAAAAAAAAACAAGATATGTGAGATTTTTTTAAACGTCTACCACATCAAGTCCAAATTAGTAAAGCAAAAACGAAGGAAGGTACAGGATGGCAGGAAAAAAATAAAACCAATATGATAATAGACGAATAAATTCATAATCAAGTACAGTTATCTCAACGTTCGCATCCCACGGATACTAGAACTAAAACATTAAAAGTTCCTTCTCAAATCAATAAATCAATCGGGCTGCGTAATCGTTCACTGGTGGTAGATACTGTAACATCTCGAAGTAAACTTACATCTGTTGGAAAGAGCTATGTTGCCCCGGGCTGGATTGAATTTTTCGTGTAGATTCATTTTAGTTAACACAGTCACAATACCATCTTGCACTGCTGTCCGAATGATACTTCCTTCGGCACTTTTATGACCCGCCAAACGATTCTACACACCAAGCCGAACACACTCTGCAGTACGAAAGCAGTTCCTTAGCAATTTTTGCCAGCATATTTATAGTTTTAGTGTAGGTTTTACGGCACAAATAAAAGCTGAAATTTGATACGCTTTTACTTTTTAGTTACGCTTAGCCTTGTTTGTTTTATTTAACTAGACTAGAAATTGCACGATTGACTTCCTTGTTAGGTTTGTGACTAGATGATAAAATTTGTTTACAGTTTTTGTAACACAATGTTTTTTTTTGTGTTTTCTTAGATGGTTAGGGAAGAATTTTGTTTCGACTTAATTTAATGACAGTAGCTAAGAAAAAGTCAATCATTTATTTGCAATATATGTACATTGCCAAACCAGAAAATGTATAATGAGAAATCATAATTACAACACACCCCTTTTGCAAAAGATCTATTTGCGATGAGAGCTTGTCAAAAGTTATTTAAAAAGTAACGAAACTCCGAAAGCAATGTTATACACTACGAAGAGCGACACCTAATTCCTAAGCACCTTCGTTTCTGGTTCTGCATAATTATCCTAACAAAAGAAAAGAAGTAATATGAAGCAAAAGTACTAAACATTATTTTTTCTTTTTTGCATAATTCCATACCGTCTGAACAGTTCCATGCTTAGAATGGAACACAGGTATAAAACAGGCATGAACACATATCAACGCTACAAAATCCATTGTATAAAGTCAATTTTAGAAGAAAAACAATCCGCAACAAAAGAATCGCCTAGTTATGGGCAGTTGATTGGAGTTACTTACCTCTTTCAGTCTAAACTAAATATGTATTTTTTCCGTTCGGTCATTGAACTTGCTCAGAATGGCTCACGGGGGTAGGATTGTAGGTTGATAAAAGAACAACAGCACATAATGGAATATTTTTGAATCTGCCAGTTGGCGGAAAGATCCGATTAGTAACATCCTCCTGATGTATGTATGCAACAGTGCAGTGTTTTAAGCAGAATAACAAATAGAGACTAACTTAACCTGTTAGAAAATATAAATAATCATGCAACATAGTGCCATCTGTAGGGGGGAAAACGAACTATTTTAATGTGTTAAAATTCCTTTTGGAATGATTACTTTCGTTTACTGCATAGCCGTTTTGCGTTTCACGATGAAAAGCGTTCTATGAACAAAAAAGAATATTACAATGAAATTAGCGTATAGAGCCGTACATAATATACTTTGAGATATAAAACATGAGGTAACAAAACTCTTTGCACACAAAACAGGAAACGTCCGTAAAAGTAGCGAGACGAACGACAATGGTCGAAAAACATTAGGTTTTATTATTGTTCCATCACGTAATATTTTTGTTGTGAGGAAGAAAAAAGAAAAAAAAGGGGACGAACAAAGCAAGGAAAACCTATCGATGGTTGTAGAAATGTTTCTTGTTTGAACCAATTTTGTCGCAAGTAGATATTAAGCTTTTTTACGTATTTACATTACACATATATATAGGGTATATATAATATGCAAGGGTGATGCAAAATCAAGAATAAAGGTAATCGGCGAATATACTAAATTTTATTTTTGTACACTAAAAGAAATCGAGCAAACCTATAACCTACACCGCGAATTTGATTGTGCACACCCTTTTTAACGAAGCAGAGAAGCCTTTTAAAATCACACATTTTGTATCTATATTTAATGAACATTTTAGGTCAAACTGTTCAGGATATACTTTCCTCCCATGTTCGCATAATACAAGACGTTGGCTGATGTCACCAAATGATCTTAAACCGAACACATACATACATGTGTATATGAAATTAGAGTTATACACGGGGCATTTTGTTGAAAAAAAAAAAGAAACAACTGGACAATAGCGTTTCGTCTAAAGGGTCGCGCATGAATTCTACAGCGCATCTTACGAGCTCCAAAACCAGCTCCTTTGACTC
The DNA here is from genome assembly GCF_016920715.1 of Anopheles arabiensis. Taxonomy (NCBI): domain Eukaryota; kingdom Metazoa; phylum Arthropoda; class Insecta; order Diptera; family Culicidae; genus Anopheles; species Anopheles arabiensis. The sequence continues at coordinate 24,941,692 of NC_053517.1, forward strand.
CTTTGAGTCGAAAATGTATTTGTTTGTTACAAGTAAAAAAAAAAGAGTCAAGATTATAGTTGGTTGGGTTTTAGTGAGAATAAATAAAAACAACAGAAAGTAATGCACTGCACAACTGCCAACAAAATGTAGGACGATTTTGATTGGCAAGATGAATTCTGAATAGTAGTACTCCAACATGTTGTTTCCTTCCTACCTGCGCGCACTGTCTATCATACTCACCAACTTTTACCAACAATTCTTGTAACACTAATATCCAATCACTTGTAATTCTTCGATTAGTCCACGTATATCGAATGCAAATTGTATGCAAGTAATACCAGCAGTACATGCTCTGCACGCGCGCGACAAAGAAATTTAACCACGGTCCGGCACCGTGTTTCAATAATTTTTCTCATATTCCTTATACAATTCAAAAGGAACGTATAGTTCGGAACTGAATGCAATCTTTTTAGACATAACGAGAAACCTTTACACTATGAATTCACACACACCTTTTCAAGCATAATAATAGCAAAAAAAGGAGAAGGTTGAAGTATGTCGAAATAAATCTTAAATCCAGGGAGTCCTACTACTACTATACATGTATATGAATGAAAATACACATACAATTTGTAAAGTACAGTTCTAGCTTTAAAATTAAATCCAACAGCGAGTCTGCAGAATTTTCTATTTTTGTAGTTCGATATTATTGTGTGTATGCATTAAAGAATATATACACATACACTTGCGTTACATATAAATATATACTCCTTATCGAAAAGTAATCGTCCTGAATGGAGGAGACCAGCCAGACAGGCCATCAGTAGCCAGGCAAAAGCTGCAAAAGAATCAACCTGATAAGAATGGGAAACCGAAAACAAGCGTACGGATCTAAATGCAAAAAAAAAACCCAATGTTCACAATAATATTTGAGATCAATTTGATAATAATATAAATCACAATGCAATTATAAAATGCTCACGATTATACAATTTTAACTGACATTGAATGGGTACGATTCGATCACATTGGGGGCGGGTGAGAAAGAGGGGAAGGAAAGAGGAGAACAGAGCCTCTCGTACATTATCTTAAGCGCGAGTGTGTTTGATTGAACGAATCGTGCTACCTTTCTTCTTCGAGTGAAAAGTACCGTATCAGAGCTATCGGATTTAGAAACAATGCAATCACACCTGTGGTGTAACATCTTACTAACGATCTTCTTCACATCTTCTACATGCATTAAAATCTCCTCCCCCCTCCCCTCACCACATCCTATTCTAAATGAAAAAAAACCCCGCAAAATCTGCACTCAGTACAGTGGAAGCATGTACAAAATCTAAAATAACATAGAACTTACTCTACTTACTAAGCACACGTATGAAATATTTATATGAAACAAGAATAGTAGACAAATATTTAAATCAATTCTAATGATGTATTCTTCAGATTCTCATTCTGCGTTTCTCCAAAATACAATAATATATATATATGAACCGTTTAAATCCCCATACAAAGTAAAGCAAGTAATAGGGGAGGACCCAAATAACGCAGATGAGGAAAGTAAAGAACGAAAGGTGAAAAAAACAAGAAGCGAACGAAAGGAAGAGCAGATCTGCGAGAGTTCATTTCAAAGTTGCTGTCTCGCGGGGGTTGTACAACTATTAAAAGTCACAACAACAACAAAAACAACAGACGTTGGATGGTGTGGTGTTTTATTGAAGGGGGGAAAAAGCTATTTACATGCCTACTATACGTGTTAATACGAATTTTATAATACTTCTTATGTATACAAAAGCAGCTAAGCCACCAAGCTTGGCTGAGAGACAGAAAGTAATAGGAAGATGGTAAACCAAAAAGGGGGCTACTCTTATCTTTCTACGCCGTACAATAACATCACACAAGCTCAGCCATTCGTGTGGATAAATGTGGATATACCATCAGAGCATTTAGAGAATATTTCCAACACTTATTACCGATCGATCCAACACATCATTACGAATCGATGCTCTAGTAAAGTGTGTCCAGCAGCAGCAGCAGGCAGGGATGCATCGTTCGGGGGGAAGCAAAATGGCATGAAAAATTAATCTTATTTTAGTCAGAGTCAAATATTTAATGCAGCAGCAGCGGCGCACGCACCATATACCAGTAATAGTCAAAACCATCTCTTGCCTAATAGTTTTCATATTTAGCGTTATGGACAGCACCACTACTTATAGCTGGAAGATATTGGGCGGAGAGCGAGGGAAGCGTATTATTAATTTTTCCCAAAACAAGGCAAGTCCCTCCTCTGTACCGGCAAATCTGTGGGAAAAATGGAAAAAGATATAGAGGGCAGAATAAGAGTGCGAGTAGTCATAGCATAATCGTTGAGCAGAAGAAAGGTAGATGAAATTAAAATGTGCCATGCAGCAGGAGCAGCAGCAGCAGCAGCAGTGAGATAGATGTTTGAGTATTTGTTTTATTTTCCCCCTTTTCTGTGCGTACATTAGTGTCGTGGTTAATAATAACCGTTCAGGCTAGCTATTCAACGGTTTAACAGCTTCTTCTGATACTGGTCCAATGTGGTTGCGGGTAATTTAGTTCGTGCCGAAATGTAATGAAAGACCCTGCTGCAGACAATGTAGCTTGCTGTAGCTGCCATTTCCATTCATTTCGATAACACCCGACCCAGACCATCCTTTTTCCGCGGAAATATGTCTCTTCTGACACTCCGTTTTTATTAACTCTGTTTCAAAGTGTAAGTGCTGCTGCACTCTCAGGGCCAGCATTCGGTTGAGTGTGAGCTGCTTGCTATACCCGCCTGAGGTAGCCTATTGTTTTCACAATATGTGAAACCACTTTACCACCACAATTGGCACAGATTGCGGAAGACTGTAGGCAGCATAGAACAGACCATTTTCGACATATTTAGAACACCTGGAGAAACATTCTAACGAACGACATGATACCGCATTCGCTTTAGGCATAGGTTCAGTTAGTATACTTACATTACGGTTTTTGTAGTTAGCAATATTTGGACAGCCTTTCGATTTCACGCTAAGTCTTATTAGGCGCACGTTGAAAGTATTTTACCACCCATCTCCCCCCCCCCATCCCCCCTCTCTTTAGCGTTTGCCTCCCGTTGGTGTGTGATGATAATAGAAAAGAGAGAAAAAAATACAAAAAAGAAGAAAAAAATAACAAAATAATTCGTGTGATGGAAAACCACCTCACCTGTGTACCACATTTCGAAAACGGGCGTTCGACAACGCTGCTAAAATTTGCGACTGTGCGTGCGCAGTTGTAGTGAGGCGGAGAGATACATTTCAAAAAAGATAGCGATTTTTGAGTTTGTGAAATTTTGTATTTTATTTTATACTTTACCCAAACAACAAGTCAGGATTGTGTTAAGTGAGGAAAAGTTAAACTTTACTATAATTTTACTATTGATGTAGTGCCTTTTGCACGGTTTAGTGTTAATATTTTGTTCGCTTTTACACACAAAAAATGTACATAAATTTTATATAGAAATATATTATATACATACAAATTATACAAGCAGGAATTTACAAAAGGAATGAATAAAGTTTTACAGTTTTATTTACCTTCTCATGTGGGTTTGTTCATCCACGTTTTCGTTTGCGTTTTCTTGGTTGCGTCTTTTGGTTCTCTTTTGTGCCCAGTCCAGTGTGCTTCAGCTTTATTATGATTTTTTTCTTTGTGTTGCGGTTCCCTTATTGTGTTTTGTGATTTCCGTTCCGTCACCGTTCCGAAGCGACGACGGCCAGCTCGTCATATCGGTAGCACACACGTTATTTAAGGTTTTGGAAAGATAGGAATTATTTTTATAGAAAAGATAGTAATAAAACAAAAAATCGCCTCACATTTGATGTCTTCCTAGTCCCTTTTGATGACCTTAGCCAGTAGAATGTATTATGGGTTGATTCTTCTTCAGTTTTTTTACATAATAGTAGGGAGTGAAAAATTACTAAACGATTGCTAATATACTAACCACTCAGCTCTGTCTGTGTAAGCTGTGGAGCAGGATTTGTTCAAACTGTTAAGATGAAAGAGGGATAAATAATAGTGAAGAAAAAATCGAAAGTGAGTTTATTTCTGGCAACTGTTCTGCATTGGGGGTACATCCATTTATGCATTACCATTCGATTTCTAGGAGTCACGATAATCAACGGAAAGCTAAACAGGAAAGAATTAATATAGAACAAAATAGTATAGATATTTGTGCTGTGGAAAATTAAGGAATCTGAAAGAATGGGGGAAAACAAGAACAACACAAAATAGCAGACCCATGCTTGGCCGTTACGTTCCCACAGTGCTTTCTGATTGATACCATTTGATATATGCAGTACACACCCGAATTCTTCAATTCGGCATAAAGTAACAACATTTTGGAAAGATCAATCAAAAGTTCCGGCACTGATCGGTGCAGTCAATGATGGGCAACGCAGTGGGCATTGGGCATTGGGCATAAACAAACGAAAAAAAGTGTTACTTTTATTTACATTCCAAAATAATTTTACTGTCGTGGGAATATTATTGTTGTTAGTAAGTGTTAGAAAAGACAATATAACATAAATACGTTTAACAAAACTGGTCTAATAGAGTCGCTCATGGTTAGCTATGGTTTCTTTTGTGTTTATATAAACTTTGCTATAAAAATGAAACCCCATTAGTGTACGGTTGTAGGATGGACAAGTACGGTATAATGGTGTCCTCTCCAGCATGCAACCATTGAATGGGACAGCCTACATACACTGTGAAAATATACCACACACCAGTACCAAGGGAAGGAATGAAATGAAATCAAATAAATATTACAAGTCCAAGAAAAAAAAAAGAAGAAAACAAAGCAAACCAAAACCAGCCAAAACGAGTGTTTGCTAAGCACGCACCACCGCACAACAGCATTGCGTGGGTAAGCAATGCAACCAAACAGCTGCAGCCGAAAGAATACGCTGCTAGTTGAATGAATCACTGGTCAGAATCAGTGTAACAAAGACATACACGGAACATCTTTTATTTTTATTTGTGTTTGTTTGATAAAAATGAACCTCCAAAGCACAAGATTCCTACATTTTCACTACGAGCTATAGTTGGTCTGCGAAACCCTTCTTGTGACTATATATATAAAGTATTTTTACGTATTTAGCTCGTACTCAAAAGGTAATAACGCGCTGAAGAGCATCCCTGTGAGAGGGAGAAAGGGATGGGAAGGAAAGAATAAGAATATACCTTATTATATACACAATTATATGTATGAGTATATAATAATATATACATGCATATATGCATTTAGATATACTTATACGTATAAAGGAAACAAAAGAAGCTAGAAGTCGTATGGACACTGAATTTTTAACATAGTTTAATCTAAAACAAACCAAAACATAAATCTTTGAAGTGTTATACCTCTTTCGTAGTTTCTTTTCCGTATGAAACCATTGCAAAGAAGAATCCCCCTGTAAGAATAATAATACGAATCCCTATTATGGAAGATGCAACATCGTATTGGGGCGTACGCGGCGAAGATTCTTCGTAACGAGTCTCACGCAATATTCTTCCAACCGTGAAGGTGCTAGCGTTTAGTAGAAGTGGGGTGATGCGCCACGTAGGTTTGACGCACTCGGCACAAGTGCTGTAATGAAGCGGTTGGGTAGTGCATATTACCAAGCTTTGGTCCTTTTCAATACTTTGGACCCCTCCAGCCATACGCTCGCAAGCAACAGCTGACTGTGAAGTGAAGATGTACGATACCAACTCTGACCTTTAGCTGTACGCACACTCTATCTTTACCGTAAACGCTTGCTGCTGGTTATGCTTGTTAAAGAAAAATGTGTCCATTGTTTGATATGTACACGTTGTTCAAGATGGTGGTAGGTAGCCGGTGCTCAGTAACACGCACGAGGTGCGCCAACGTGCATTCTATGGCGAGTATGGCACAAGTAGAGGGAAGCAGTTAGTTGCTCATGGGGTAACCAGAGCTGCATCCTACCATGTAGCGTCGAAATGATGAGGGAGGACTCCCAATTGAATCGGCTGTCCTAGTAAGTCTTGATAGGAACTAGCTGTGTGTATCTTCGTAAGCCGGCCGCTACGTCCTTCTAGTCACAGGGTGTGTTAGTGGCAACGAAAAGTTTTTTGAAATGTTCGATGAACTAAAAAAACATCCATATTTTATGTTTTTAAAGTGCATCTTTTGCTTGTATTACTTTGATCGTTACATACGATAATTTGAATTATTAATTCCTTTCAAAAGCTATATTTTTCGCACACCCACAACTTAAGAAGAATATATAATATATATGTATATATAGTATGCCTTGTCTTTTTTATATACACATATTTATTATACACAAAATCTCTATATATATATGAAATATATATACATATACAAGCATATGCTAGTAAGAACGTAAATGAAAAAAAAAACAAACAAAAACATAAGTTAAATATTTTTATTTTATTAACGAACTCCAAACGGCAAAATATGCGAGGGAGGACTAGTCAAAAGAAATAAAAACATATTTTGTGGTAAAAAAATACTTATGTTCCACATTATTCAAACTTTAGGCTCTTAAACATGGGATATGAAGAGTGCTATCGAAACAAAGGTGCAGCACAAACCTATGCACATCGTACAGGCAGGGAAACCAAATTAACCCTTACTCTAACAAACCAAAACGCAAACCACATAAAGAACAAGCTACAATATGCGTTATTATAGCAAATCAATCAAAGAGTTTGACGTGCGATAACGTAGTACAACGCGTGTTATGTTTACATTGTCGTTTGCGACAATGGAGGCGCCTGGTACCGGAACGTCCAGAAAGCGGCGAAGAGCAGTAAAACGTACAACACTCTAGACAGATGAGAAATAGTAACGATGGTTAGTTTTGTTTTTATTGATTTGAAGTACGTTAACGTTTAACCGTTGGCCATGACCGAAAATGCCAGAGTGTGTATGTAAAGGAGCTGCTGTACTTATTTTGCTTGCAATGGAGACGCCCAGTACTTTACGTGCACATCCAAAGGTACGAAAGCGTGGAAATGAATTTAAAGTTTTATGATTCTATTGATTTATACATAGAAAGCTGCATACATCACACGATAGGTAATTGAATTCCTTAGTGAGCGTAAATCATTTTCAACTAAGTTAAGCTTTTTTAATATATTTTATCATTTTTCAACCCCAGCCCATTATTGCTCGAACGTTTGGGTGATGCTTTGGGGGGGGGGGGGGATGACAATAAAGGTCGTTAAGATAGTTTAATTTGATATGATATGATTCTCATCCACCAAGGAATTCAATTACTTATCATTTGGGGCATCATAAAGGGCCATATATTCAGCCTGTGTTTTAAATCAACTATAAAGCAAAACCAAAAATCATGTTCACTTAACTCTCTGTTCCACCTCCTATCTGTATTCCTTAAATTGAATTATGGCCTGCTAACACTAACAATTATCTGTCCTGGCATTTCTGAGTGTGAGCTTGTGTGGTTCACCCGATCAAAAAGCATAGGCAAAGGTAAAATAAACAACCAAAACCAAAGGAAGACACAGTAATGTTACAAATGAGATCCTACTATCAGTAGCTAAACTTAAATTGAAAGCAATAAATTTACGTTACAAAGAAGGAAAAGAAAAAGTATTTCAAAATATTTATATTCGTATACATATATAGTGTGGGTGTATGTAAAAAAGAAGAGGAATGATAAACTAAATGCGCGAAAGGAATGCGCAAGTCGAGTCGGTCGTTCCATTTCCTGGCGACTTCAGCTTGCACCACTAGCGCGAGTGTCATGTTTCATGAACTGTGTACGGTAAAGCTACTCTGTTCGATCATATCTTCACTGTCGGACGAAGGTATAGCTACAGTTCGCGTAGATTCATTCGTATCCTGTTCACTAAAGTAAGGTACTGGCGGCAAGGCGAAACAAACGGCGTTGCGCACGTCGCAGATGTTTCGCTTGGCACAGCATGCTTCGAAGTGGTTAAGGAAAGCTGCGCGTAAGCGATAGTAGTGCCCGCACGATGCGACATTTGTAGCAATGTGTAGTCGCAATGATTTAGTGTCATGGTTTCTGGATTTTTAGTAGCGTATTCAAACGGGGCATTAACACGCAAAGCGAGAGATAAACTGATACCGTAAGATCTTGCAGCTCACAAGGCAGTCCATGGTGGTAAAATGTGTTAAAGTGAGCAGCAGCATACGCAAAGATCTTTTTACAGATGTTTTATCTTACACACACACACACGTCACTCAGCAGGCAATTAGTAAAGACAGGGCCTACTCTTCCTGTGCTCTTCAGCGCGCACACTCTTACGGCACTGTTGCGGTGGTACACGGTTACTTCAGTGCCACCCTTTTCGATTATAGTACACGGTTGTGAAAAAATAACAAAATAAGAATAATTTAACTGCTTGCGTTTCCCGTTGCGTTCGTTTTGCTACAATCGACTGCGTATGTGCATGTGTTTAGTGTTAGTGTTGGGATGTTTTCTACCATGTAGCCATACAACCGTCATTGGGGTTGTGGGTTTGGCTGCATTTTTGGAGCAGGTTGAAACTCCGCAAAACTCAGAGCTTAGCCAGACCGCGAAGGTTACCACAAGTATTCAATGGAATGATACTGCACAATTTGAAAGCAATAGTTACGATACAAAAGCACTGTGTTTTGCCGTAAAGAAAAACAACCATTGCGCAATGCTTTCACGAGCACATACGTCCAAGGTGCTCCAAGGAAGAAAGCTCCTGCCACTGAACGTACGTACGTGCGGTGCTTTTCTAAATGATATATTTACAACATAAGCCTTTTTTATTATAACTCACGAAAAGTGGTTTGCTTGGTTCTTATAAGGGAATCTGTTAAGAAGTGTGCTGCTTATAAATGATATTTTGGCGCTTTTATTTCAACCCTACAAACATTAAAAATCATCCACATAAAAAATCACGCCAACCTTAATGTGTGTGTGTGTAGCATACATTGTAGCAACCGTGTAGGAAGCATTTTTTTCTTTTTAAACCGTATTTTAATCGCTCCCTTTTGGCGATGCACTCCTCGTACGTCACAGATAATAATTGACGCAAGTCGGCAGCGGCAAACGGCAAGCAGACGGGCACCGCCAAAGCGCAGCGCAGAGATTGTTATTTGTTGCAACGTTTTTGCACCATGTTTCGAAAACTTTCGGCTTAACGTATTGTCCACTTTTTGGGCTGCATTATTGAATTTACTGATGAAAGGGGAAGCGCAACACAAAATAAAACCACTCCACTTTATACATCGGATAGTTAAATGGGCGCTTGAAATGGGTTGACGGGAGAAAACTAAAACACAGTCAAAAACCAAAATGAATTAACTAAACAAAAGAAAAGAAAAGAAAAGAAAAAAAGGAAAAAAAAACGTTTTTTGCAAATACCTCCAAACATACGCGATGAGCGACAACAAACGCGGACAAGACAAGAGAGTAATAATTTTACCACAAACTTCTTAAGCGAATTCTTAACAAAACTAATAGTTTCGAGACCAGAGTATACAACAACAACAAAAAAGGAAACAACAGAAAACAATTAAAACATAACTATATATTATACCGTAGAAGTAGTAGACTGCATACAATTAAACAGTGGAAAACACGATCAGCAAAAACCATTCGAATCAAATTTGCTACCGCTTCTTAGTGGGGGAGTCGGCGCTTGCACGGCACCATTTGTGATGGGGGAGTATATATACATATATTTTTTTATGTAGTCCCAGAACCCGTGCAGCAATCGTTACATCCGCGTCAGCTTTCTCCCCTTTTTCTCATACACCTCCGCAACGGTCACGGTGTCACGGTGTATCGATGTGGGTGTTGCATGGTCAAAAAAATGCTAATGTGTGTAAGTTTGTGTGAATGTGTGCGTGTGCATGAGTGTGTGTGTGTGTGTGAGAGTGTTTTGTGTTAGGAGTGTGATGTGTTAATAGTGTTAGAGTGACATTAAAATTCTTGAGATAATATTCGGAACCTCCCTCCCTTTCTCTACCCGCGTAGCTCCTCAATCAGCCGTTTATTACAGTCTACCTTAATCCTTGATCGTTCCTTAATCCACGTTGATAATGTTTCAAGATAACCACCCATGAGAGGGTTGAAGGTACAGACGTAAAGAAAAGCAAAAGAAGCTAAAAATGAATAAATAAATAAACAAACAAACCAATACCAACACCAGCCTAGGGCACGGCGCGTATCACCTACGTCTTTAAGCTTTGCTCCAGATTCTTATCCTGTTTCCCACCAAAATTGAATATTTTTCTAGAGTTAAGTACATCACCATCGGTGGCTGGAATGGCCGTGCAAATGATGCAATTGGTAGTCATTGGTGAGTTTATTATTATTAGCTACATTGCGTTCCAAATGGCGACCAAATTGCGACGAAACAGTGGCGACTAGTGGCAATTTGATGGGAGCAGGAACGTCAGCAAGAAAGTTAGAAAAATACTAAAACAAAAGTATATATATATACATCACGCGTACACGCACACAGAGACTTTCACTTTATGAAGATGTGTGACAAAAAAAAAACAAAACAAAGCGTTCTGATGCGAAAAATAAAACCAAACTATCAGGGTGTATTTTTGTAATCTGTTACTGGTAGTGTGGTTCGTCAACAGTGTTGTTTCTCGTGTTATGCACCATAGCTATTCATGAACATTAGTGGAACGAAGTGGATAGATGAGCTTGCGTAAACAAACATTTAAACATTAGTGAGTAGCGATTTAAACCGTTTTGAAGGGGGAAGATAAAAAAAAGATAAAACAAGCATGGTCAGATTAAACAGAAGGAAACAGAAAGTAATGTTTGCCCCACAAAGAGGAACAGCTTAACAACAAGGTGCGCTAAAATGGCAGCAGTAACTGTGTATATCGTTGAAAAAGGCAAATGATAAACAATCTTATACACAAGAAAACAACGCAGAAAGACCATCCCAAAAAAACAAAATGGATAGATGCAACATTTAGCCGAAAGAGCTCACAATAGAACGGAGTGAAATGTGACACTTCCAATTCTGAAACACTCAAAGGCGAAAGGCGTGAGAAAGAACGCATACAAAGAAAAGAATTATATATACATCACAAATATACATTTTTACTGCTTAAAGTAATATTTTTTGATCCAGTTATAGCAAAGCAAAAGTATTTGAAACCTTAAATAAACTAAAACTCTTAAGAAGCAAACCAGAACAAAAAAAAAACAAAAACAAAACCTAAAATAGACAACAACATCAACAAAAAAAAAATCCAACTGACAGAAGCTCCAACTAGACAACGGAAGCAAACTTAAGCAAACAGCACTTGTGCAACATGGAAGCAAAGGAAGGAAAGAAATTTTAAATGAACAAAAAGAAAGACAAAAAAAAAGAAATGGAAAAAGATACGCTACGAGCATATGGGGAAAGGATAAGAAGAAAACGAAATAATGAAATATACAACACAGGAAGCAAACGAAGCAGGCGGGAAAGGATAGAATGGTTTTAAAACTAAGAATGAAAAGAAATGAAAAGAAAAACAAGTAAAAAAAAGACACAACATAACGCAATATTCGTGATAAACATACATATATTTCACTGTTTTTATTTGTGAAATTTGTGGTTCTTTTTCCTCAAATAATAAAATGAAAAATGAAGCAAACAACAGCAAAAAAAAACATAAAAACCACGTAAAGAAAACCAAAAAAAAAAAACAGAAGATTAAATAAAGTACGTATTCATTATACTATATTATACATTAGCTAACTGTGGTTGTTTTGGTGTTTTATTTTGTGAAGAAATCACTGACCACAGAGACGAAATTATCGCGCGTATTTGTATGCAATGTATGCAGATTGCGATCACTTTAAAATGATGTAATGATGACACAAACTGGTACAACAAGTCAGCGAAGGTAGGTAATTGTATGAAAAAGCTCCGCCAGCTTTTGAATTGATCTGGTTTCTTTTCTGCGTAATATTATAGTCCTAAAGCTAGAAACAGCAGTTTAGTAGTGTTTTCTGTTGATTTTTCTTCTTTTTACTTATTGGTTTTTAATCCTCTCATATTGATCTATTTCCCTCTTTTCCCTTTCTCTTTCTATTCATTGTTGATACTGTTTTTTGTTCGTTGCTTTGTAGGTCTTACGCTTTTTGTCTTATATCTTACTTAGACATTATTTTTCCCTTAATATGCTTTCATTTTGTTTTCTTTTAGTTAAATGTAAGCGTTATCAGCATGTTAAGATTTAGTTTGCACTGTTTTAATCCCTTGCCTTTAACAAATGGGAATGATTTGACAGTAATTGTTTTTTTTTTATTTAACATAAAAAATATATTGTGAAAGTGAAATATTTTTTTAAAATTATTATAATTATTATTATTAAAATTATAAAAAAAACTACTGCTATCTATCATGATTCGAAATTACACACCATTAGCCTTGAATTACAATTTTGAAAAAAAATCTTGCGAAATGCTAAAAAAACAAACAAACAAAAAAATACCTGCTGCTTTCATCTGCACGCCTTCGCACCAGTCTCATGTTTGCAGACCTTTTGCACAATTATAATTTTTCTCCATTCAGCTTCGCTTCGCCGCGTACTTCATTTGTAAGTACAAAAGCCACAATGATCGTACGAAGAAGGCTTCCCATTGACCATGACTCGCGCGACCATGACGCGCACTTTATGAGACGCCAAAACGCCGAAACTGAAGCCAAAGCTTCAGTCAATAAATTAAACCACCCTTCACCCCCTCCCTGCACCTCCCACTCTTCACAGCTTGCAATCGGCAAAAGCGGCGTGGCAAAATAAACGCGCTCTTGTTCCTGGTAGAGGCTGCAAGATGATGACTGGTAACAGCACAGGCACAGGAAAATGAATGAGTGCCTAAGAAGAAGAAAAAGAAGTAGAAAAAAAGAAGGTGAAAAGATCCCCATAGGAAATCAAACCAAACGGCTGATGACCACAGCGAGTTTTTGTGTGTGTGTGTGTTCCGTTTGTTCCGGCCGGTTCAAGTCCGCAGCGTCGTCTTTACCGCCCGCTTCGCTGATGATGAGCAGAATCATCATTCGCAAACGTACACCACCACCACCGCCGAAGCTGGTTTCGGGCGGTTTTGGTGTTTTTTCGCCTTCTTCCACTTAGGTTCGGAGGAAATAATCGTGCTCCTTCCTCGTGCCCGTGGTATGATTAGCTCACCCTCACCACAACCCACTCCCAGCCACCGCGCCGAGGTTACAAAGACCTTTTTTTTTTGGCGGTGCGAAAACGGCCCTCCATTGCGGACGCGCCGCGGACAATGCGGGAACGCGTAAGAAGCTTTGCGGTTCGCCGGCGTAGGCAAAAGCAGAATCTTCGCTGAAGTGCGGTTAAATAATTAATCGTCCGGCAATCGGCCCGCTCCTTGGGGAGCATTCTTTATTCGGTGTGTGCGCCATTCCGTACCGTGGGTGGGTGGGTTGGTTTCCAAGGAGTGGGGATTTTTGTTGTTATTTTTGTTGTAGTTTCTGTTTGTTCGTTGTGAGCCGACACGGATGCTCGATCTAGACAGCAAAGAGGATTTGTTGTCGGGCGGCAAAACTGTGCAGAAACTACCCCGAGGGGGGCGTACAGTAGCTTGAGAAATTTACGTATTGCCCCAAAGGGGAGGATAGCCAAGAAAGCTCCTAGATGTGGTAGATGAGATGAGGGGAATAGTTTTTCTCCCCGGAAAGAATAGGTTTTCTAAAGAAAAACAAAGCTATTTACAGAAGAAACTACCTTTCTGCATCACTATTTAAAACAAAATCATTCGCTAAAGTAAACGATGGTTTCGATCGTTTCTTTGTCGAGTCAGTGCGTAAAGAAAATGGAAACGATTTAAAAACAAAATACAACTAATCTATAACTCTTAAGCTAAACGAAATCTGCAAAGCTTATTATCGTTCATTATTGATTGATTATCTCGCCCTTTTTGAGAAGCGCCCACGTTATTCAAATTAACACACTTCATCTAATCTAGCTCGCGACGCGACAAAGATTGCCGAAAGATTTGCGAATTGAAAATTTGATTCGTTCCAACCATTCGAACCAGTCAATAGTGAAACGGAAATCCCACTTAACCAGTCCACTTCACCGTGGACATGAACGAGACCCGGTAAGTGGTTTTTGACGAAACGCTGTCGGATTCATCAACTCGTCCATCCGCTCGTTTCGGCTGAGGGAAGATGGACTGAAAGATAGTAAGAGTAGGAAGTTATTATTAAATGATGATTCGATTCCGCCTAATGAATGCCCCCCTTTCCTACTCCCCCAAACCCCCCGTTCCCGATTCATTGTACGGTGGCGGTATTACGGTGGACAGTGCCGTGAGAATGTCATTTAATAAATTTGGGCACGGACCTAATTGGCTGACTTTCTTATTTTCTCATCCACTTAGGTTGATTAGGGTGGGAAGGTGAAACATGGGCATGAGGATCAAGCTACTTGAAAATGAACTAATAAGGCATTTAGTTTACATCAGCAAGGGTTTGCTGGCGTAACGGTATATTCATTTTAGACAGATACCGTTCTGGTTGCCGACCAAAAGCAAAAAAAAAAAACCAAAAAGGTCAATATTTGATAGGACTAAATGTTTGCTAATACAGTTTGAACACACTGGTTGTGCTTTGATGGTCTGCAAACGGCAGTCAGAATTCAATTGATGGAATCCCGGTTTGTATGGAAAACCCGGTTTATTTTAAGAAATCGCAAAAATCTCATGGCCTGTTGAGAAAATTTTCAAATTTTTCTGTTATGGAAAAACGTGCCAACTAAAAAGCACTTATTCAATAATTGGCAGGGAATCGAAGTTCAACCAGTTAGTTCAAACTGTATTAGCCTTATTTCGACGGCACGGTTTCTGCTTGAAAACTCCTGTAAAAATCACCGTGTCCTATGGCAACGGAAAATCGAGCAGAGTTAGGCGATTTCGTGCAATTTTTTCCATCCACTGTGGCAAAGTGTACGTAGATCAGATGGTCTCGTCCCATATAAATTGACCACTAATTTCTGAAACAAAAAGGTCCTTTTGACAGTATGGGTGAAATGAATTTTCATTGGAACGGGTTCCCTTTTCTTAGCAACACATACGTAGTATACATTGGTCTCCTTATCGACGGTATTATTCTGATACAAAATGGATTTTAAACCGTTCACATTAGATTTCGTTTACAAATAGAAATATTTTACGTGGTTTTGAAGGTATTTTAGTAAAAATAAACGGAGAGTTTAAGAGTGTTTGTGTATTTGGCAAGTCGCCAGAAATTTTGGGCACTGATCTTGTTATAATCAATAATTTTACTATAATTCTATCTCTTCTAGATATACGTCAACTTTTTTAAGTACAATATTATGAACAAACGATGTAAAAATGACCGAAAATGCACTCAGACCACTGCATGCACAACAACTAAAACCTCAATGTATGCTACGATGAAACTATTGAAGCTGTTTCATCCAGCTGTCAAAGCTTTCCCACGCTTTTTGATCAAATGTTCTGGACGACTCGCCCTCTGTGTTATATAGACTTTGCTCTAACCAACGAGGTAGCTTTGACAAAACAATACACCGTCAAACAACCCAACTATCGAGTGCGAACCGACTAGTTATTACGCAATCGTATACAATTCATCTAGAACAAACTATTTGTGTATAGCGAAATTGACTATTTGTCAGGTGAAATATGAAAACAAATGACGTTTACAAAATCGCATCTAGATCCCTTAAAGAATTTCAACATTGAGCATTTCGTTATTTTTCTGTCTACAGTCTGCATCATTTCTTCTATTATGTGAATGTTCCGCTTAATAAGATACTCTTTTTGAGTGACTATCGAAAGCGGATGTTTTATCTTCCCCAATCCATTAGTGTTACCTTTCAGATATTTCACCTGCCCAATAGTGAATTTCGCTGTGCATTTCACTCTTTGTGGCCGCTCGGTTACAGAGAATTTACTGTAGTTTTCATCCCTTCCGGATGCTTTAAATGAGCTAGCCTTTTGTCAGGCTGTTCCCACGTAGCAACCATTGCTTCCTGTTTGCCGTATGACGGTACTCGTGGCAGTGTTTCACCGCACGCTTGCGATAGCACGGAAGGCAATGTAAGGTATCCACAATTTAACGATGCTAGCGCGCATCCCCCTTTGATCAAGCGCGCCCTAATGAGGTTGGCCGTGTAGATGGCGCTTTATCGAAATTAGATACTCAATGTTACCATGGTGAGTGGATGATGATGATGAACGTTACCTGCAGCGTGCTTCGGAGCAGCGGGTGGGTAACAACAGGCCACCGCTGTTCATCGAACAATCTAGCGCGCACAGTCTATCGTTTTCATCGGATGAAAGGTTTTGGCCACGTTCTACGTAATTGTCGGATAGTTTGGAAAGTCTTTTACCTTTGAGACAATAATTAAAACTTGCCATCAGCAGATGCTGTGAGAATGAGATGGAACATTTAGGAGAAAACCGTAAGTAATCTGTCAAATTGTACTCATGGTCGTGAAACTTTCATAAACCTGGCTGGCAAATACAACTTTTGTGCAATTTGAAAAGACCACACAAATCTAAAAAAAGATTGTTATTTTTAAAGCTTTTCACAAAGGGAATCTTAATTTAAAGAAAAAAACAGCAATTCTGTGTATATTTTGTTGTAAAACATATATTCTCGCACGAACAGTTTGTTGAATCTTCCAGCGTTTATTATGACCAGCAGCTTATGATCAACAAGTTTCCGAATTTAAACCAAACACAGCCACAATAATGAGGGCTATAGTGCATCCTTTTGTCGACCACTGTTGTAGCTTAGTGCCACACAAACATCCAGCTGCTACGTGCAAACTAATCATCATGTTATCTTGTTCCCCTCGTGTCTTATCCAAGGCAAGTGTGTGCGTTGTCAAGGTACCCGGGTAGGATTGCTCTACGTCCTTTTTTTTCTTCTATTCGTTCAATGTACGAGAAAGTAGACAAAAACTTTTAATTGCCTAACGACCTCTTCAAAATCCAATTAAAGTGTGTGTGTAACGTGAAAAAACGAGACGATATGTTCGTGCAGCAATGGTTACACCATTGCTTTCGATCGGCATCGGAGACCCTCGGAATGCAGCAGAGTAATGCCTCTTCAGAGCGAGGAAATAAAATCTATCTTGTAACTGGATTAAGACTACGTAAAGAGAAAACCCGTAATTAGCTCATTAGTGCAAACGAATTTAGAAGAAAACAGCATCTAGCCGGTATACAATTCTATGCGGATGAGCCTTTTTTTGTATATGCATAAAACTTTTGCTTGAATTAAGGAGAAAAAAAAACAAAAATGAAGGGGAAGAGGGCGGAAGAATAACGAATGATTTGCTAACATAATAAGCTTACTTTCCTTTTTCATCTGGTTTTAAAAGGGTTAACCAAGAATGCCGACTGGTTGCTGAATGGGAGTAAACGCTTGAACATCAGTTGGAAAAAATAAATGATGCATGTGTTTGTTAAGCTTTCCTTATCAGTAACTGAATGGGAAAGGTATATGACTGTAAAGGACTTAAGCTTTATATTGTTTGCAAATAATCTTAATGCCGGAGAGCAATGAGT
The DNA here is from genome assembly GCF_016920715.1 of Anopheles arabiensis. Taxonomy (NCBI): domain Eukaryota; kingdom Metazoa; phylum Arthropoda; class Insecta; order Diptera; family Culicidae; genus Anopheles; species Anopheles arabiensis. The sequence goes on from NC_053517.1 coordinate 24,959,280, forward strand.
GATACAATGGAACTCAATCTTTAATGTGGCGCCATCTATCTGCAGATTGCAGTAATAATAAAAGTCTATATTTAAAATACAGAGAATCTAAGTTCAAACCGCGATAATGTGCTCACATTATTGTATAATAAGCCGTGCTTAGCTTTATCTTAGATGAATGTACGTGCTCGATAGTCTATTCCACACAAATCTCGTCTGGTCGGTGTGACCTGTTGCTGGCGTGGCAGATCACTTGCAACGCGCAACAGCGAGTGTTACAGCATGGTTAGTTGTATTTCCTTCCTACCACCACCAAACAAAACCACCGACAACGGGAACAAAGGGATACCGATACTGTTTTGGTTTTCGGTTTGGCCACCGTTGTTCACACAGGTTGGCACCGGTCAGTGTGCGGTTTTTCAGCGCGAAACTTCAATCTGGCACATACACCTGGGTTGCGGTGGTGTCGTCGGTTACGAGCTAAATAATGCACACCGCTTAGTTCACACAACAAAACGTGCGGATTAGAAGAAAAAAACAGGATCGCACAGCATACAGAATGCATACAGGTTTCGGGCGATTTTGCTGTTTGCTATGCAACGGCAATGGTTGGAAAAAGCTGTAAAGCAGCCCTGCCGGTTGCAACGAATGGATAATAAAGGGTTGTTTCGATGAAAAAAAACACACTAGTATTTTTTTCCCGTCATCTATCATGAGCTTTATCAACCAACGTTTGAATAAACCATTGATTTTTTCTAGCTATTTCCCTATCGCTACACGACCGCCATTCAGTATTCAATTAAAAAACGGCAAATCTATGGCAACGGTTAGAGATTTTTTATTATTATATCATTTCAATTCATGGAACTGATGCTTTTACGTAATAAAATGTAAATATATTGAATGCTTTAAAACACATGTATCGATTAAATAAAACAAACTTTTAATGAGCTTATTGCAGCTATTGTTTGTGAGAAAAATGCACACGGGAAGCACCATGTGTCATGAGAATACAAAATCCTTTCATTCTTTGCAAAAATTGGAACATGTTTTACCCCAATCACCGTTGTGAAAACTACTTTTGTCTCATTTGAAATTTCATTCTCTCTTTCTGTTTCTCTCTCTCTCTCTCTCTCTCTCTCTCTCTCTCTTCTCTCTCTCTCTCTTGAATCTTTATCATTAAACGCATATGCACGGGTGATAAATTCTTCACGAACATAAAAACCAATCCTCACCTGTACAATACATACGACACAGAACCCATCAAACGTTTGCATGAGCCCGGTGCGCTCACGAGCATTCAACCAAATCAATCAGATAAGGAGTCGGAGAGTCGTAAAATAAAAGGCTAAACCCCTCCGGGTTCGGATGGTACCGTGCTTTCACTGACGCCCAACTTTTCCCTCGCGTCAACTGGCACGACCTTTCACCACGGTCGCTTGCTTTGATTTCGCGAACTTTGATTGTTTGTATTTGCGTTTCATTTCCTCGATCGATAGTGGTGGCACAAGATCGGGCCCGAATGAATGGTTTGGTTTTATAGTTTGATGCTTTTTTTTGTTTTGTTTTGTTTATATCGTTTTTACCGATTGGAAAACATGGTAAATGGTTGTTTTTTTTCCTTCTCTCTGAATCATGGCGTTCTACCGTTCGGCGATCCGTTCCGTTGTCTCGCTGTGTGTCCCATTAAATGAAGCGTCGAAGGGTAATTCCGGCGTGTTTATGGTAGGTAAATGGGAAAAGTTTTACCGTTTCCTCTGATTGCGGCCGGTGCTGGGCGGCCCGGTACACTTGTGCTTGCTGCCGCTGTACTGAAAGCGAAGCTCGATCGATTTGATGCGAATGTTTGATTTTGTGCGTAGTGAAATTAGTTTCACTAAACGCGCTCTGTTCGTGTTTGTCGTGATTGATTGTGTTTTTTTTGTCTTTGTTGTTGTTGTTGTTAGGAATAAAACGACGATGGCAAATAGGGGGGGGGGGGGCAAGGCTTTGTTGTCATGTTATATTTGCAAAACAGTGAACACTGTAAAAATATGTTAAAACGCATTTAACAATCAACTACCTGCACAAAAGCTTTACTGTTTTGAGCAAAATTCAATAACGCAGCGTCAAGCATGCAACGTTCTAGTTTGCATTTCCGTTTACATCCCGAATGAACGTAATAAGCTCCTTAAAATCAGTGTTCAGCATCGGCTTAAAACTTGCTGCATCAGTTCGTGAGTAATTAATAAAACAGGATGATATATATTTATAGCTTTCCATGTGATGTAAATATACAACAATACTTCCCATAATGAACAAAGGGAATTAGCGTTTGTTTCCATCGAAATATTTGAACAATAAGGTATTAGTGGGAGAAATAATAAGTATGGCGTTTAGAAAACCTCCAGGCGCGATGATTGAAATGAGATGGACTCTTCTAGGAAGCCTCATTTAACCTACACGAATCGGTTTCGCTCTTATCTTTTGTGCTACTCTGCACAAACAGTTTTTATTATTAAATTCCCGTCAAAAATGATGATGCCGGACAAAATGGTGCGATTTATGGAACACCACTTCACTGTGTGCAACTACACTCCAATCCAGTGTGTGTATGAGTTGTGCAAAAGTGTCACGCAAGAAAGTCACCGAGATTATAGCAACAATCATACAGAGTAAGGGGAGCAAAAAAAAAACAACACCTTCCCTCCCCACTCGCCAAACTCACCGAATGAAACTGCATTTTAAAAACTCCGTCTGTCACAACAGCGAAAACTGATAAGCGAAATGACATGACTGCTGCCCATCGGATTCCAGGGGCCCTCGTTCAAGCTGCGCGCAGTGTTTGAAGACAATCAGAGGGATAGAGGGTGAGGGGGAAGGGAGGTTTCGTAAAGGAAAGACTAAAAAGTTTTTATCACAGGATGGGCAGGAAAGACACTCGGGTGGACTGAATCCTGGCTGGGTGTGAAAGAAAACAAACTTAGCAAAAACTCTAGTTTATAACCCGAACGCAAGTTCACCCAGAGAGTTTGCTGTGGATGTGCTTAATACAGTGAGCAATCCCTTAGAGCTAGGTTCTAGATGGACTGGTGGGTAATCGAAAATCGAGGAGAGAAGCGAGAAAGAGAGAGAGAGAGAGAGGGAGAGGGCTGGGAAACTTATTGCGAAGATGAATTTGTCCCAGGAATGGCAGAGATTTGTTCATACACCACCCGATGGCACTGTGACATGATGTGTTGTTGCAGCAGCAGCAGCAAAAGGTTGTTTCGCGTTTCGGTTGAGATTTAGATTTTGCCCGGTCGGTTCTATCGTTTGGCTTTACTTGTGTATGTGTGTGTGTTGTTGTTTTTTTTTAACATTTTCACACTCTAAGCTGTTTATCTCCACGATGCAGTAGCGCTTTGCGGGAGTGCATAACTTTTTGCCACTTCATTACATACTTGCTGTGTACGGTGGAACAGTTTTTGATTGATCATCCTTAATAAGCTTAGGTTTGTGGAAATTGAAATGGGAAGCCCAGATGGATTTATTCCAATTGTGAAGCATTTTAATTTCGAAACATTGTAATGGAATTAGGTTAATTCCTTGGGTCTCGGAAGTGTACCTATTTTTCTGTGCAATTTATATTATTATTTTACAACATTATTTTACAACCCACATATTACAAGTATGCTGAGTGGATGGTTTTGAGGAAAACGGGAAAAACAAAATGAGAGTCATTTGTTAGCGTTCTAGAATTCTAGAGGTATGAAAAGTAACAAGCCGCCTAAATGTAGGCAAACATTTCGCCTGAATGTAGGTGAATAAAAGCAGGCACTGTAGATAAATGTATAAGTCGGAAATACAATATTCGTAAGCTTAAAATTACCCTCTTTTTGTAGTCTCATTAAAGAAAGATAAAAATACACCATAAACTGCGTTCCAGCTGAAATACCAAAGATACGGCTTACTGGTAACTGGAAAACATCTCCAACAAAGTAGCTTTTCTTCTACACAGTGTGCATGCTAGGCGCACACAGGTACACGGAATGTATCCCACCCGTTGGCCTCTACAGTGCCCGTTGACCACTGGTGACCAGACCGGTGAGGGTGGGAACGCTGTGAGGATCCAATGCATCCCATCTGCCGAACAAACGAGCGCCGGTAATGTTCCGGAAAATGATCATTGCTATCGTTAACGCTTGTCATGGTGGCGATCGGAGGCATTCCGCTTTGCTCTATATAAAATGCTTCCTCCAAGCCTCCGAGGAAAATGAGGAAGCAAAGCGAAAGAGCGAACAAAACATAAATGATGGCGGGGGAAACCTGAGCGAAATACGTTCTCCAATCGCCTACAGGTATTGGCTACTAACGATAGGATAGGCGGAAATCAATTGAATGAGCTCCTAACATCTTGCTATTCATTTAATGTTAGTATAGAGTGTGTTTCGAATAAATGTATGAAAATAAGGGAAGGAAAGCAAACGTGTGGAGCAGTATTGATGCTTTCTACGGCACGTGCGCCAGAGCCAGAGTTTGTTGTTTTCCTTTAGTAAGAGTGTTGCGGAAAAATAGACTAAACTAAAAATAATATAATAAATGTTTGTTGAATTCTATAAGCGCTATTGATGATTTTGCTAGCATAATAATTCGCCTATCGAATCGAAAAAAACATCCCACTGTCCCTGTACTTACCCCGAAACCATTTCCAGGCGCACTAAAAAGCAACTACCCACTCGAGAAAAAATATGAACGCTTCTTTGCGGTCAATTGAATCTGATTGTGCATCACGGCATTGCGACGTTGGCAGCACAACCACGTTCCACGACGCTTCGGGTAAGACTCTTTCCTCGGCTGTCTTGCGCGTTTGGCGGTGGGCCATCATGCCCAAGACTACAAATAGCGTAATTGTTTGTGGTCGGACTGCATACCGTGAGGGAAGCGCATGGTGGGGTTGGAAAGAGGTTTACCCTATTGTAGTGTTTGATTTGCATTTAATCTACAAATTTTGGTACAAAAATGGAGCAGCTTAAAGTGGCGAATGGTTAACTTTTACCTGGTTAGCGTGGTAGCAGGTCAGGTTTAAAGTATTTTTGTCAAAAAATAAGCATACTTTTACGCATTAAAGATCGCTGCAAATTAGAATTAATTTATCAATTCGTCAAAATCATGATATCATAATGAGAAAAAACGGTTCATTATAAGAGTAGAATTAAAGGCTTGACATAAATAGGCTTGACCGTAAAAAATAAGCTTAGCATAACTTTAGGCGCTACACGTCGGCTGAGAGAATGAAAGCGCCTGAAAGTATGCAATAAAATCAATGAAAAGTATTAATATTCTTAACACTGCATTTTTATTTTATTCTTGTTTGTGATTGTACAAGATATTAAACCAAATTAATATTACGTGTAAAACATCTAAAACATCTGGAGAATTAAATTCTAAATAGAAAACGATGGTTTATTATACATGTGGGGCGTTATTTCCATCCATTCAGATGGATTTGGAACGAAAACTTGAGAGCTTTTCACACTAATCGCCATAATTTCTATGCAGAATGGTGTCAATTATTGAACATCCGTTTTTGGAATTTTATAAAGCTGTACCATCCTTTTGATCTGCCTTACAAGAAAGCAGCTCAGCACAGCCGACCCAAAGCAACGGTGGTCGGCGCCAAGCAAACTCGCATAAATAATTGGATTGTTTTGACTGCTTCAAAACCGTAACCGGCCGGCCCGTCCCGAACGATCGGAAAACGACGGGAGCCCTCATATTTCACCATCTTTTGGCTGGTAATTGATTTGCCTACCGACCGCAAATTTTGAAGGCCACTTCCAACGTCCGGCGATGGCTCTATCTCCGGGTGCGATTTCAACAGCCCAGCCAGTAGCAGTAACAGAGCCACGGGCAGAAGTTTACGATCGGTATGGTATCGCTACCGCTGCCAAGCTAATTTAATCAATGATTCATTATGGTAATAGAAAATTTTACAGTAATTAATTTATAACCCGTTTCCTTTCCGGGAACAGCCCGGGGCAGTAGCACAAAAGACGGGAATGGGACGGTTTTGATGAACTGTGGTAAAAATGCTCCGGACGGCTCCGGCAGTGCCGGGGGCTGGCCTGGGCGAGAAACTTTGACTGTACAAGATGCGTCGGCAAATCAACAGATGGTCCGCGTACCGTTCTTCTACGTTAGAGACTTGCTAAGGGTGGCAAACGTAGTGTGAAGGCGTCAAACGGAACCGAACTGACGCGACCACGATTTCGCTGGTAGTCGGCGATGGCCTTGTCCGCCCAATCGCAAGCAAAAGGGAAGCAATTTTGATTAAGATCTGGAGAATTACTTCATCAAACTGTTACTTAAAAGCGGTGCTAACTAATATACGCGACGCGAAACTGAGTAGCGAGGATGTTTGAAGCTGTCTTTAAGTTGCCAGCAGGGATGGATGGACGCTTTTAATTAGCTTTCGCTGAACTGTGGGCTGAACCAAATGCCTCGGAGCTGGTTAATTGGCTCTGGCAGTTCAAACGCTTGCGGGGTGCGTTTTTTTTTTTTGGTTGCTTGTGGACCTTAGTCCTTAATGCTTCGCTTCTAATGAATCGTAAATTGGGCGAAGCTGTTGGGCATTGGAATGGATCATCTGTATGCGATGTCAAACGAAGGCGACTGCGACTGCTGGGGCTGTCGATTGAACTTTAACCATCATTATCGTGCGAGTGAATCGCTTTTATGTTGCTGAGAAGTGTGTCAGAAACAGATTTGACTATTCCCCCGTCACATTGCGCTGGTGCGTAGAGTGTGCTTGGGCTGATTGTGATACAATTATAGGGAAAATTAAAATTACACCACTCAACACGAAGCCTGTTCGGAGCGAGCGGACAGGCACTACTCAACCTGAAGTTATTTAATTTGCAATGAAATGAGCTGGAAATTTCTAATGAATGATACACTACAAAACAAAAGGAAAAAGATTACCAAACCGGCCATGCAAAATCAGCTCCCCCACACGCTCTTCCTCCCTTTTACAACTTACACGTTTGAGCTACTTTGATGAGACGGTGTACAACAATTTATTCGTTTTCTTGAGCAACTATTTCCATTCCGCTTGCGCATTCCATTGCATGGCCCTCTCTGCTGCTGCTGCTGCTGCAAAAGGCTCTAGCCAACAAACTATCCTGCCAACCAACTGCCTCACTGTGTTTTGCACCGGCTACTTACTTTCGGTTTTATGGCCAAACTTTACTCCAGATTAATTCGTGTTCCTGTTTCCTGTTCCGCCATCAGCCACCAGAGCCCGCTACCTACCGGGCCGGGCGGGTGAATAATGCATCATTTATTTTACGCCATCCTTCTTTCAGCGTCCCTGCAGCAAAATCATAAACTCGCCTGCTTGAGACTACACAAAAACTTGGGTATGTATGTGTGTGTGTGTCAGTTTATTTTTTGCTTCTTTCTCTTCTTTACATTTGTGTGTTGTTTGTGTCTTTGGCTCGAGGTTTATGGGTTTCGCACAATCATCTTCCCGTTATGTTTGTGAATAGAACGCATTTCCGCATTTCCAGAAGCACCACCGCAAGGCCTTCTTGCACAAGTTCTTATCTTCCAAAACTGGGTCCCGACCGGGGACAGCTTTTGTAAAAAAAATCCGGGTTAGTATCGTTTGTAGAGCTCCCTTTGCGGTGTTTAAGTGTGTGTGTGAGAGCTGAAAGTCGTAAAAAAGAAACTATTTGTTTGCTCAAGGCAGTTGGCGAATGAGTTGTAAAGCAAAAGGCTCCTGAAGGAACGGAGCATAACCCCGTGAAACGTGTAGCGAATGGATATGAAGAGCCGTTTAACTGTCTTGCAAAGAATATTCCGGATGTCAGCAAAGCCGAGAGTCGTTTGTCTAGGGGTGACCATTATGGACGTTACTGTGTTTTTTTTTAACTTTGTTGGCCTAGAGCCTTGTACGAGAAGGAATTGGGTGGTTAGTATAAAAATTAGACCATTAAATGTTTAGACATTGACACGAACAGTGATATTTCAAAGAACAATGGTACTAATCATATCAGAAGTAACCTTTTTACCATTTCGAAAGAGGTTTGAATCAAGAATGAAACCTTCCTTTTCGTTTTCCTTTTCGTTTTCCTTTTCCTTTTCCTTTTCCTTTTCCTTTTCCTTTTCCTTTTCCTTTTCCTTTTCCTTTTCCTTTTCCTTTTCCTTTTCCTTTTCCTTTTCCTTTTCCTTTTCCTTTTCCTTTTCCTTTTCCTTTTCCTTTTCCTTTTCCTTTTCCTTTTCCTTTTCCTTTTCCTTTTCCTTTTCCTTTTCCTTTTCCTTTTCCTTTTCCTTTTCCTTTTCCTTTTCCTTTTCCTTTTCCTTTTCCTTTTCCTTTTCCTTTTCCTTTCCCTTTTCCTTTTCCTTTTCCTTTTCCTTTTCCTTTTCCTTTTCCTTTTCTTTTTTCTCCTTTTTTGTCTATTTTTTTATAGTTTTCCTCGTTTTATTAGACAGTTTCAAATAAATTTAGTATAATTTTTTTCTTTCTTATCTTAATTTATTTGTTTTCTTAACGTTCCACTAAATGACTCAATTTTCATTCCAGTTTTTTTGGTGTAAATGTGATTTGTTGTTCAATAAATTCTCCCTAAAAACACTGCTCTTGTGCCGCTGTGTTGAATCTTGCTTAATCAAATCGTTTGCTTTTCGCGCTATCTTGTTTATAAGCCTAAACTCAACAATTTAGGTTTGACGCTCATCTAATCAATCCTTCCAGAGAACGATCAAATGATGAACATCGAAATGAAAAAAAAAATTTGCTTATCTAGCACAATCCTTTCTTTCACCAAAAGAGCAACATAAGGGCAGATTTTTTATCGCCCAAAATCTCACCATCATCTCTGTGGAAATATGGTCCAGGCAGGGCACGAGCAGTATCAGCCGCGTTCCTGATGATGATACTATCTGCCACGGCAGGGAAGGTGGTTCGTTCGCCTGAACCAAAGCCAGTGCTCGTTTGTGTGTTTGTGTATGTATGTGTGTGTGTGTGTATAAACATCTGAGAAACACTGTGGCAGCACAGCAAAAATGTCTACTCTTTGGAGAAGGGACTAATATATAACAAAAAAAAAAGATGCGATACAGTGTCTTTTGAAGTTGTTTCAATATTCACACGCTAATGTTATGTGCTTGTTGGGTTTTGCCTTTTTTATTTGTTGCTGTACGTTGTGCGGGGACGTTGTACGGGTAAGAACACGCCAAGGAGAACTGTACCGATTAGCGAAGCAGATATTCCATATACCAAGCACAAAGTATGTCGTTGGGCCCAACCCCACCCGTTGCCACCCGTGGCCCGGGAAGCGCGCATCGGGGCAGGAAAATGGAAAACCGTTTCACCCCAAAACTTATTACAATCTGTAACACATGTTACGACAGTGGGTGTTCCGGGTGGATGTTCGGGATGCTCCGAACCATCACCTACCAGTGCCCACCTACCGACGCGTTCGATCTCGGTCCTCTCGCGGTGCGATATTTGCTGTGATTTTGTTTTTGAACTTTCCAACTCGCTACTCCGCAGATACGGGCGCGGGCCCGAGCATCAAAAGAAAGTAGACGAGTGTGTGTGTGAGTGTGTGTAGGGAAAACGGGCATTCTTTTATGTTTGTTTGATTTTACTTTGCCAGCGCCACAGACAAAGGACAGAACGGAAAAGGGGGAAACGGTAGAGGAAAACAGGCAGTAGAAATGAAATACATGAATCGTGTAATAAGGGATTTTGCTCTAGCCGCACGCGAGTGTTTGAATGTTTGTCTATGTGTGTGTGTGTGTGTGTGTGTGTGTGTGTGTGTGTGTGTGTGTGTGTGTGTGTGTGTGTGTGTGTGTGTGTGTGTGTGTGTGTGTGTGTGTGTGTGTGTGTGTGTGTGTGTGTGTGTGTGTGTGTGTGTGTGTGTGTGTGTGTGTGTGTGTGTGTGTGTGTGTGTGTGTGTGTGTGTGTGTTTCTGGGGAGTAAGATTATATTCAATTAGACCAAAATGTATGCGAATTCAATAAAACTCACCAGCCTGTATGGTGCTCGCCGGTCTGGGAAAGCAAAGTGCGGCAACCAAAGTGCAGCCGTTGGATGTTGGTCGTCTGTTTTGCCGTTGCCGTTTCTACTGTTCGCACGCTCGCGTCGGGCGAGAACACGTAAATGATTGCGGCCTGTGTGATTTCGGTTTTACAGGACTCAACGTGCGCTAAACGGATCATTCCAGTGTGATTGGTTGGCATGAATGGAAAGGAAAGCACAAACGGGATAAAATTATCAGTACCACATACAGCGTGGCATAGCGGGCAAGCTTCTTTGTGTGTGTGTGTGTGTGTGTGTGTGTGTGTGTGTGTGTGTGTGTGTGTGTGTGTGTGTGTGTGTGTGTGTGTGTGTGTGTGTGTGTGTGTGTGTGTGTGTGTGTGTGTGTGTGTGTGTGTGTGTGTGTGTGTGTGTGTGTGTGTGTGTGTGTGTGTGTGTGTGTGTGTGTGTGTGTGTGTGTGTGTGTGTGTGTGTGTGTGTGTGTGTGTGTGTGTGTGTGTGTGTGTGTGTGTGTGTGTGTGTGTGTGTGTGTGTGTGTGTGTGTGTGTGTGTGTGTGTGTGTGTGTGTGTGTGTGTGTGTGTGTGTGTGTGTGTGTGTGTGTGTGTGTGTGTGTGTGTGTGTGTGTGTGTGTGTGTGTGTGTGTTTAAATAGAACATGTTTATACAGTTCCCGAACAGTGCTAGCACGGTAAAAAACGGTAAGATTAGCATGACATGGAAAAATAATTTGTTATTTCCCATAGAGTACAAATCACGTTCGATGAAACGAGAAGGCTGTTTTATTTTATTTTTAGTTTTTTTTCAGTCGTTTGAAGTCGTTTTTATTAGCCATTTGAATACATTTCTTATATTTATTCATCATTACCCTATCGATTGAATGTTATAATGTTATAAAAATTTAGCAAAGTGCTTTAAATAATTGTAAAATACAATATAAAATAAAATTGCTTTAATAAGCTTTTCATAGCTATAACTCCAGAAACAAGTCTTCAGATAATAAAGTTAAATTAAAATAAATTTAGATAAAAGTAAAGATCAACGTTCGTTGGTTCTCGGCTTATTAACTCGTGAGCTATAAATGTGTACTATTTGCGTTTTGCTTGCTTTTTTGTTGAATGTTTTAAAATATCTTGTAATTACAGTTTTCTTCAATAATTATTTATTTAAATAAGTAAAAATTGTAATCAATGACAGGGTTTCCCACTATTTATTGGTGAGTTTCCTTAATTTTTTGGTTGCTTGCCATATTTTTTTGGTGTGTTCTCACGATTTATTGGTCGGTTTCCAGAATTTTGATTCAATTGTATTGATATCCAATCAGATGATACCAATAAATTATGGGAACGAACCAAACATCTATGGGATACGATGAATAAATCGTGAGACGAGCTCAAACAATTATTGGTACCGACCAATGAATCGTGGGGGAAACCCTGTATCTATTGCATACTGTTAGGCGTTTTGCAACTCCAGTAAAGCTTAATGTTTAAGTTTTACCAAAATTTGCAACCTTTTATTTATGGTATATCACATACGGTCAGTGATTTCAGCTAGTATCACTTCATTAGACTAAAAATTCATCGCTTAGCATTCATCTCAACATCGGCTCAACTTAAATTTAAGAAACTCCTTGTTTAAACTCCACACCTGTCTCTCGCACCGCACCACCACTGCACCCCGTAAGCACCCGCAAAATGTGTTGCAGGTGAGGAGCTGTAGCTGCGATAAAACAGTTCCGTCTCAATTTTCATCAAAGCACGAAAACAAGAACCAGCGAACGGGGTGAGGGCGAATTTTAGAAAAGATAATTACGCGGTTACGCTTATTGCTTACCGGTGGTACACGGCCGTTATGACGATCCCGTTAAAAACACCCGTGCCCGTGTGCCCCCAATAGGTTGACGCATTGTTCAATAACGTTGTTAAAACCACCGGGGACAATAATTAGTTTTTTTTTGTTATTGGATGCTTTGTAGCGCAGCATCTTCCAACCCATGCCAATGTAGCTGCAGGTGCGGTAAGAGCAGGTGAGCGCAAGGAGGACCATCAGCACCCAGCAGCAAGGATTTGATAAGACAGGGTCGGTTTATGCATGGCCGGTGCCGCTACTTAGGTGCCAAAAATTATGTCCCCGTGGCGGTGGCGGAACGTGCCCTTTCGGGCCTGGCCGTGCGTAGCGCGAGCGTGAATTTCAGGACACCCGCGGGAGCGATAAAAATGGTCGACAGGGAAATAAATCCGTTAGAATTATTTTTATTGCCCAGAATGTGGCCTCCCTGCGGTTGCGTCTTACCAGCCGTGGCCGTGGGGCTGGGCGGATTGGATTGGGGGGGATTAATTTTTCATTACAGTAAAAATAAAACCGTGCACTGGGATCGGGGAAAAATTTGCACAAACTCATCAGTACCTCAGTCAGTTGTGTCGGGGTTGTAATGGGGTTTTTAGGATGATGAGCACGAAGTTCAGAGCAGCAAAAAAAAAAGGGATGAATAAAAAAGAACGATCCTCGTGATGGATATTCGGGCTTGAGATGGGCTTAAATTTTGGCTAACAAACAGTGTTTTCCCAAGCGAAGGTAAGTAATGTAGAGTGAATGTTTAATTTATTTTCCAAAATCTTCACCTCGCTACGATTTTGAGAAAGCTTCAAACCTCAAAGGACGGGAAAATGCGTCCAAATCAACAGGCAAAAATCAATCATCGTTCGATGACGCTGACCGGGCGCATGGTAGTTGTGGGTTTTCTTTCGCGTGCGCCTTCTTAAAGGAAAACTCAAACAAAACTTTCCCGAAAGAGAGGTTTTCCACCACAATCATGCACACATTTTTCATCCCAAAAACCTCAACTTGGGCACCATTTGTTACGATCGGTGTCGGGGCGAAAGTAGGGGCGAAACAAAAAATCTTCACACCATGACGGGTGTTGGTGTGTTGGTTCGCTTTGCATGAACGTTTATATATTCAAACAAAACAAGTAACAAAGCAAAAACAAAAACAAAAAACAAAAGGTGTCGAATGGGTGCTAAAAATGGGTGTTTTTTTTTTAGTTGCTGTCGTTGTTGCAAAAATAAGCACCGGCACGCATAATAGCAGCAACCCATCGCGTTAGTCGGCCTCTTGGTGCCAATTAATCAATAGCTCTTCCCCCCTCCCTGCCGCATTTCTGCCTACCGTGTGTGGGTGGTCAAAAACAAACGAGAATACACGAAAAAAAACGACACCTCCCACCCGAGAAAATCCCACAGCTTCGCATCTTTTTGCGATCATTAATCACGGCAGCGATGAAATGCTGATTTTGGACGTACTTGGGATGGAAGTGGTGGTGGTGCGCTGTTCGCGCAGCCCATACTTCCCGATCCGATACGCAGACGAGTTTCGTCAGGTAGATCAAATCGTACCCGAGATTGGCCACGGGTGCCCGTTGTTGAGTGCCGCTGGAACAAAACAGAACAAGGGAAATGGAGAAGGCAAAAACAGAAAGCGAAAAAAAGAACGCAATCATCATCACAAACAATCGAACGCAATTCGAACACCCGAACAAGGGGGATGTATTGCTCGGGAAAAGGGGTATTGAGGTAGTGGTGGTGGACGGATGGTGGGAGGGCGTGTGTCCAGTGCAAATGTAGCGTTTGATTTGTGCAATCGCGACGAAATAAAATGAGCAATTTGTGGAACACAATGGCGAGCAGCGGCAGCGTTCGATGGCTTTCATTCCATTTCCGCCCGTTTTGGGCACCGGAAATGCGTCGTTTTTCCGAAAAGTATTCCCTTTTTTCTTTCTCTATCTCTGTCTCTCTATTTCCTGTTGGATTCCTGTGTGTGTGTGTGTCTGTGATTGTACGTTTTTGTGCTGTGATTCAGTGTTCGCTTTAGTCTGAGCGTGTTTTGCCTTCCACCTGGCGCTGAGATGATGTACTGCGCCGTGAGCAATTATGTTTGCCTGCGTACGGCACTTGTGGGGCAAATGAGTGGAATGAGCAACGAGGCTTTGCACCGTGCTATGTTGGAATGGGTGGGGGGGAGCTACAAAAAAAAGGTTTTTGTAATTTGTGAATTATACATTTTCGGTGATGAATATTTATGAGCCGCATCTGCACAAAACACACCACGCCATGACTTCAGTGGGCAGGGAATTTGATCCCTTGGGATGGATGGATAGGGAGTAGGGGGGCAACAACTATTGTTTTGCACAATGCTGTGTGTTCTGCACGGATACGGTATGTGAAAGGGGAACGTTAAGCAGGGAATGGAAAGGAGTGCAGCACAAAATATTGATTGTTTGGTTGCAGCTTGATGAAATTATCGGCATTTATCAAATTGGCTGGCAGTGTCACTTGGTGGCGACCGCATCTTTCACTGCAATCAGTCAAAACATTTCCATTGGTGAGTGTGTTAAACGATTGGGAAGGTGCAGCCAAGTGAGTTGGTAAAGTGAAACGGAGTGTTAGAAACATTTAATGTGCCCTTTACTTTGCAACTAATGGCGTTGCATTTTGATGGAAATGGATAGCGATTCATAAACCCTTTAGTTTGTAGAGAGCATTTCGTTGAAAATTTCTAAATAATTCGTAAAATAAATACAATGAACGAACAAATGGTTTAGCATTGTTTCAAACAAAGCTGGAAATTTCATCATACAACAAAAAAAGAGAATACGAACACATGTTAGCATACTTTGTAAGCAAACATGTTTATTTTATTTTTTTTATTAAAATGAGTTGAGCTTTCTTATTTTTTTTTGGAGCTTTTTAGTTATTTCCAATACATTTGCTGATTGACAGGCTGACTATCCGGCAACGGGCTTACAATACTACCAATGAGTTGCTAGAATGCTAGAATGCAAAGTAAAACTATAAATTTAAAATAATAATAATGAAAAGAAAAATAAGAATAATATGCTAAAAATATCAAAAAAGTCAAAATACTACAAGATAGTAAATTAAATGGAAATAAATACTATGCGGCCATATTCTATTGGATTTTTAACTATTCTAGCTGTAATCAGCGATTGCTTCCCCGAACTATTGGACCACAGAGCACTAGTAACGTTATACGAGCTTGTTACAATCCAAATACAATCCACAAATAGAGTTTTATTTTTGTTGAATTCTTCAATGATTAGTCACTATTAAAGTTCACAATCGTCGAATGTGTTCTGCTTCATGTTTTCATGTTAAAATTCGTCAAAATTATTCACTACTTTTTTGCTCTTCCCTTTCCCGAAACGACGCAACTCAACGAATACAAAAAAGGTTCGAACAATCCTATTGACACAGAATTATGCAAACATTAATCTATATCCCTTCGAAGCATAATCGGTGTTTATGCGATAATATTCCATTCCACAACACGGCAGTCGTGTGGAAAATTTGTACCAAAACTCCGGCAACAACATTACACCGAAACCGCACATTCACAGCGCTCATGGGGTACACGTGTGATTGTGTGTGTGTGTGTGTGTGTGTGTGTGTGTGTGTGTGTGTGTATGTGTGCTTGCCACCGGTATAGCGCCTAAGCACGTATACTCCCATGTTTACCACCACCCCGGGAGCGGAACCGATGTTAACAGATGAACTAGACACAATCGAATAATAACCGTTTCATAAAACAATAATCGGCATAAATTTGCGCAAAACATGCGTTACGTGATCGGTGTATTAAATTAGTGTCGGTTATTATTCGTCCAAGGTGCGCAATGACTCCGATACGAGGGAGATGTTAGGCAGCATGCCATCCCCCCACAAAGGGAAGGATCATCATCATCGATTATGGTAGCGGCATCATTATCGTCATTGGATGGGATCAAGATTGGGGGTTTGGGTGAGGCACCTGAAATGGCCATTCGGGTGGAGAGACCTGAGAGCCGGGAAGGACAGCAAGCGCTCGGTTCGCATAAATAGCTTTTAATGGGTTGGTGTTTGGGTCTGTGCTGGTAGAAGGATCGGTGAGTGGTCAAATTATTTACGTTAGAATGAAACAGTTTGAAGTCGTTTACTGCTCAAGTGGGGGAAAAAATCAAGAGAAGGAGCGTTTTTTGAGAGTGAACTTTTACTTGTATTATAAATAATGTCTTTAATAAAAAAACCGAGTAGTTCAAACCCATTACTAAAGCTTTAAAACTCATCACTGTTAAACCATATTTAAACAGCGAACAATATCAGATTGCAATGTATTATCAGCATTATGCTTTATTCATTTGTGTTTAACTTTCACATGCCTCTCCCACACGCATCCTCGTCTGTGTCACACCCTGGGGGGAATTATTTTTCCTTCGAGCAAAAGAAAAACGCTAAATTTTCCACCTTCAACCGGTGAGTCAAAACAGTAAACAAATAAATATCCGATCCAAACAGCATCCCACCTGTACCCAAACGCGGTGTTCACTCGGCCCGAATGCGCTCATAAACAAAGTCCTGCCCACCAAGCTCCTTCCTCGAGCAGCGTACGGTAGTACCCCACCAGGGACCAGCATCGTACCGTCTTGGACTTGCTGCGAGTGTGGGACACGGCCGGGCGTGTCTAATGTGTAGCGAGAACCCTCCGGAGGCTAATGTTGCCCATTTGTTTATGTGATGGGGGAGGCCGGGACAGTGCAAGAGTTATACGATACCTTGGCGAATATTTACAAGGGTTAGCCCGCTTGACATGGGACATTAGGTTTTGGCAAACCGGAAGCAGCCGGCCCGGCAGCTGCACGCACGAACATTGAATTGAAACATTCACTCACCAACACTGTCACACACACGCATGCACACAAACAAACACACAGCCACATCTCTGTGGAGCACAATGATGAGCTTTAGCGTGTAGGCTGTATTTGCACAACGCCCAGGGCAGGCACTTAATTGCAGGTATTAAAGTGCGGAGAGAAAGGAAAACAAATAACACTTATTACCGTCTGATGTGGTGGTTTGATGCGGGCGTCCCCCCGGTACATACACATTGTTAACTTCACATTTTACCAAATTTCAGCCCACCTTCCCGGGCCCACCTACCGGTCCTCGGTTTGCAAACAATCCAATATGCAATCTTTGGGAAAGCAATCCAATGAACATAGTTGGCCAGATTTCGGTCGGCACAGCCGAGCAGACAGTGCGGCCCGTTGCTAAGGCAGTGGCGTTATTTCTCACTTACGCTGCGGTTTGGAATTTTGCTGACGTATGAAAGATAGCGTACAGCATTTTATGGCGTACCGTGATGCCATATCGTGTTCGAGCAGGGCCAAGTGTGTCTTCTTCTTCCCCCAGTTCTAGTGGTGCAGCCGTAAGCGGGGAGGGGGTTGTGCGACAACTGTTATAAAAAGAGTGCTTTCTAACCAACCGGCAGCGACGCAGCTGGCGAACACAAGCATAAAGAAAGAGAGAGAGAGAGAGAGAGAGAGAGAGAGAGAGAGAGAGAGAAAAAACACGACACACCAAGCAGCGGTTTCATGGGTGAGTATTTTAGAAATTCTTAGAACTTCGTTCAAAGACATTTTGTGCTGGTCCCTGTGGGATAGCGGAGAAGCACTAAAAATGGCGTACGAGGCTTTCCCGGTTCGAGGCATGCGGGTGCGTCGACACAAACGAAACCCGGGCAGCGGGTATAGGTGGGTGAGCTGCTGGAGTGTTGGAGCTTTAAAGCTTGCCGTGGTAAGCTCAATCGCGGTAGGATGTGCGATGGTAATGGGTAGGTGTGTAAGAGAGATGGAAATAAAACGTTTTATGATTTCGATGAGCCGCTCGATTGAGGCTACTCAAAAACAGCTTTTCCGGTTAAAGGTAGCGAGTGCGCAATTGGTAGTTTTAATACAAAAAAAAAAAGAATATCATAAATAACGCATTCATTAAAATGTGAACTGTACGGCAGAAACAAACATTGAAGGGCTACAGTGTAATATAATCAATTTACCAGTTCCGGACCAGTGCATATCACGTTTGTTGGAGGAAATGGATTTTTTTATGTTGCACACTATGGCTTACATTATCGTATAGTGGTCAAACTGGCTTACCAATTGGCCAAACTGGTCAAAATGGTCGAATAAAATGTATAAAGTTGTCCTTCCTTAGGCACGTTTGAACGAGCTAAAAGCAATGTTAACGATTGCTCAAGTCGTTACCAAGCTTTCGTGTTGGTTGTTGGATGTTTTACGATGTTTCTTTCTATTATTTTCTATCCTAAAAATACGTAACTCTATCGAGCTGCTGATGTGCTTATGCAGTGCAGTTTTCATTCACACGTAATTGGGAAAATGGGTGGGTTGATGATATAATGGTAGACTGTATTGACTCTGTACAGGTTTGTGTTTCATTCCCATCAACCCTTTTATGTCTTCAATTCAGACCCGTTGCAAAGGTCTATCTGCAAATTATTGAAGCCATACTGATGGACAATCTGGCAAATAATCATCGTTTTCGGGGAACACAATTTTCCATCAAAGAGTTGTTAAACAACGTACCACCTTTATTGACAGTAATTCATATGAAATAGCAACAATAAAGAAATGGTGAGACCGTAAGGTTCAATAAATTACACAAAAAAAAACAGTCATAAGTTCATTGCTATTAACAAACATACAATAACTAGATAGTTATTAAAAGAAGTCTAAAAACAGTCTGAAAATTTTAAAGCAATTTTAACCAAATGGTGTAACAAATACGATCCATCTTTACTTTAATTCATACTGTTTTAATTGCTTTCGAGTTTGACTGTATTTATTAAAAATAAATTAAATCGCACTGCTGAGCATTAACAAAAATTTAATCTTTTGTCAACATTGAGTTGTTGTTTCTTTTTTTTCGCTTTTAACATTAAATTTTCCTTCCATCCATTACACTGCCCACCATTTACATGACAAAGAAAGGCAAAACTTTGAGCCTTTAAATGCTGCAAAGCCGATGAAACAAGCTCACGTACTTGTACGCAAATCAGATTTGAAGATAATGCGGGTGAAATTGTCATCCATTTGCTGCGTTGTGTTCGTTGCTCTGCTCTCGTTTCTTATGCTCTTATTTCCTCGCAAAACCGTGCCACCGGAAATTCTGCGGCATAATTTTACATTTCACACGGGCACACGGGCGTATTATAATTTAATGGTGTTAATCAATTCATGTATTCCATCGCTCATCTGCTAAACCGAAGCTGCTGCACTGTGGCTGGCGGGTGGGTAGAGGGTAGGGGAATGAATAATTCGTTTCCGCAGGACGTACAAGATGCTCATTATGTACTCTGATTTGGCTTCAGCCGAAACGGAAAGCCTCTTAACGGCTAAATCGGCCGTCCCGGAAGACGGAGAAAGGAAATGCTTCTTTAATCTGGGTACGGTGCTTGTGTCGTGGTATGGAAGAACACAAGACTGCAGAAAGTGTTTGTGTGTGTGTGTTTTTTTAATATCTCATCTTTTTAAAGGGCCTGGAAGAGTTCGTTTTTGCTACAATCGCCATTTGGAGAGGAAGGCATTTTGTGAAAGCCTGAATCTCAACTCCAACAACGAAACGTTGATAGCAATAAGAATGCGGGAAGTTAAAGTTTAGACAAAAGAATCTTAATTAACAAACCATCACAAGTTTTAGTATTACATTAACGAACAATAATAAGATGAACTATATTTTGTCTTATTTTGTCAAGAGCCGGTCTCGTAGTACAGTCGTCAACTCGTACGACTTAACAACATGCCCGTCATGGGTTCGATCCCCAAATAGACCGTGCCGCCATACGTAGGATTGACTATCCTGCTATGGGGGGAAATCAATTAGTCACTGAAAGCCAAAGCCCACTAGTGGTACAGGCAGGCCTTGACCGACAACGGTTGTTGAGCCAAAGAAGAAGATATTTTGTCTTTTACTCAACAATAAACGAAAAATTGCATAAAACATGCAGAACAGTAAACAACACACGCACCAGGATTACTGAGGAGATAGTTGAAAAGGTGTATAAAATGTATAAAATAAGCTCATTATCGCTCTTTGTAATCGGTTAAGCGCATTTTTCATACGAAAAAGTGAAAGAATACGAAATAAAATTTTAATTAGATGATTTCAGCGAAAACATAAAGATGGATTTGTTAGAAAATTTCGATCACAGAAAATTTATGGAAAATTGGCAATATGCGAAACAATCTACTGTTAAACGATGCTTTGTTCTAACATATCATTAAACTCATTCTGAGAAATGATAAAGCTATAGACTTGTACTTTAGCTCCACGTGTGATTTACGAGTTAATTCTGCCATGTACTCGTTACAGCATATCAAGCCAATCATTATGCTAGAAACACATTGAAAGAACATTGAATTTGCAGTATCGGTGAATTCCTTGAAATAAAAATGAGATTTCCAGGAAAACATGTCCCACTTGCAGATGGGGTAGCATTACGCTAGGACAGCAATTTTATATGTATGCACGAAGCTTTATCCGAGTTAATATACAATCATTTGAAACACATGACTAATCATAATGATTATATTTATGATTTAATATTGCCAAGAGAATTGATGCTGAAAGATTTAACAGCTTGAAATAAAATTTTCTTAACGCTTCTTAACCCATTGTCGCTTCTTAAAGGGTTTTAAAAAGGTGATTTTGAATTCAAACTTTCCATCACTGCACCGTACTCACAGACTACGCGTAGAAGCTAGCTTGCCCGAACGCGTGTAGCAACGTGCATACATTTATTTAGTTATTTATAAACACATATACACACACACACACACAATCCAACGGGGGTATAGTGCGGCCGACTCAACCAGCAAGCGGCCGTAGCTGGCTGGCGTTATTGTTTACCGAGCCAAAACTCCCACAGTCCCGGCTCCCTGCCCGTTCCGGCCCCGCCAGAGCAGAGCTTAACTGAGTAATGCGGTCGACAGTCGGGCTGTATTATGCCGTGCGGTTTCATTATTCTGGCCGTACCGAGGCGACGGGGTTTGAGTTTGCCGGGTGCTGCCAGACCGCAGAAGCACTCGGCAAGGTCTTGTGCGCCCCAGACTCGCAGCCGGTCGGTAAACAGCGGAAATATCTTCCTTCTGGTTCACAGGGAACCCATCAGAAATTGTTGGATAGATGCGGGCTAGCCGAGTGGCGGCCAGCCTCTGGTCTCTGGCAGCCTGGGTCCGCATTCGGCTCATGGCATACAAGTGGGCACAGTTATTCAATTAAGAATCCTTACCACCCGAAAGCCTTCCCTTGTTCATACCGCGCGACTACCTTTAGCCGACGGTTGCCCTCGAACCAGCCAAGCCGAACCATATCCGGCCGAACGTTTCTTGCAAGACGGGCAAACGTGGATGGCAGTGGGACGACCTCAGTATGATAAGACGCTAATACGGTCGGCGTCAGTTTTGTGCAGCATAACCTTAAGTGCTTGGTTTATGGGTTTCATAATTCGTCGAATGAATCGAATAGAAACACAGGGGGCCACGGGGACCTGTGTCGGTGTGTGAGATAATTGCTCTCCATTGCCAAAAGGGAGTGCTTTATGCCACGGCCTGCTCGGAAATGGAAGCGTTTCGCAGCGCTTGCTAATGATGGATGGGCTTATAATATGGTTTGTGCCCGGGGTTGAAAGCTTCCTCAACCCGGGGAAGTTGTTTGCCAGGCGTAGTTAGGGTAGTTGCCGGTGGGATGGAAAACATGTTTACAACTGTTGAGAGGGAGAGGGGGTGGCTTAAGCTGGTTGTAAAAGTTAAAGTGTAAAAGTAAAAAAAACAAAGATTACCTTACTTTCACAGCAATTACAGCACTGTTCTATTGGGTAATTAAATTACGCTATTTTGCAGTATGGTGTAAATATCTGTTAGAGTGAACTTTTAACGCTGATCTTTGAAATAAAACAAGGATTTGATAGTATTAAAGTACGCGACTGGGCTTATAGAAATCGATCTGCTTTTCACGCGCATGGTTAACTTCATTTTACATTGAAATGTAAATCTTAAATGCTATTTTCCAACAAAACAAGCGTAAAGAGTGCATTTTAACGTGATCTGTTTCATCAAAAGACACTTATTTGTTTTATTAAATCAGTTTAAATGCACTCCAGCCTGAAGTGGATTGTTTGTAAGAGCTGTAGAGAGCGAACGTCGATTGGCAGACTTTGCTGTAAGACGTTGATAAATGATTTCAAACCGAGGGCCTGGGGTTAGATCGAAACCGTAATAAACAATGAACGGATCCATAGAAGAGAAACAAACAAACACACACGCACACATACAGAAGCAAAAAAAAAAAACAACAGAGAGTTGAAACTGAGAGATAATCAATCACAGCCGGCTGCCCAAACCAGACGAAGCAACTGAGTCTATTCATCATAAGCCCCATGATTACCGTACTTCATTCCGAACACAGGTACGAATCGGCGATCCGCTTCGAATGCTGCTCCGAGCTGCTTAAATTCTTCTTCTTGCAATTCACGCTCGCTGGAAAGCGTGCTCAATCTCTGGGGCATTAGCGCCACCGAGCGGTGGCGCTTTCAACGGTGTCGTTGCTTCCAGATTGTTGACGTTCGAGAAAGAAGAATTTTCCTATCAGATTAGATTCATTTCATTTGTCGAGCTGTTTTTCTTTCCCGCCGCCTTTTTCAACACTGCGCCCTCGCAATGCTCCTCTCGGGTGGACATTGATTTGAATGCCCATCGATTTCATGCTTCGACGCGGTCGATCGGCAGCATCTGGTGTGTGAGCTTTCGGCCCGGTGTGTGTGTCTTTGTTTCTTCCCGTTTTCCTTCTCGCTGCTTTATATTGTTGTGCAAGTGTTTTCGTTCGCGATTGCTGAATGATTCATCATAATGGTGATCAGACTACGAGGGAGGGGATGCTGGGCGACAGTGGCAGGGCAGGGATCGAGCGCACGAATTGATTGCTTCCGGTGTGGCCGCGCGGTCGGTGGGGATCGAAAAGATTTCGCCTCCCTTGACGGCAGTGTCGTAAATCATCGAACAGCTAAGGAGTGCGGCGAGGAGGACATCTTAAGAAAACGAAGCCCATCCTTCCGTTTCGGGCCGGAAGGTGGAGGCCGGCTTATTGTTTTGTTGTTTTTTTTGCTTGCTTGCTTCTTCTTCAGTCCAATTTGGGCTTTTTTTATTCTTTTGCTTCTCCGTGGCAAACGAACACATCCCACAGGCAGGATGCACGCTGTGTCCCGGAAGTGTCAGCATTCCCGACCCAGCTCCATTCCCGCCCACCAATTGGGGCACTGTGTCGAGTCGCTCGGCTGGAAAACATCCGATCCTACGGGTAGCTGCCTCACCGGGATCGAAGCACTTGGAGCTGATGTGCGTGATTTGTTCTATTTCTCAACGTCACCGGCCACATCGGTCCCCGCACTAAGCGCTGCCCACCTTCACGCTTTGGCTGCGTCCGCGCTCTCCGCAAGCGACACTCGGCGACACAGGAAAGCGAATCGGGAGGAGGTCCGCTTAACCGATGAAAAATAGTCCTTATTTTCGTTCGTGTCCGACCAGCAAGCCCCAAGCAGCTGATGCGCGGGGAAGCATGAAGGAAAATGGAGAAAAGCTTCAGCAACAGCAAAAAAAAAGTAACTCCATTTGTTTCCGCTTTCAACAGCACCGGCGAGGAAAAACCTTTCGCTCGGCATCATCCATTCACCCGGTTTGGTTGAAGCTTTTGTGTTTATTTTCTGTGCGCGACACCGATCGCCGGTCCCAAAGCAGCTGTCTTTCGGTGAAGTATTTACTGGCCAGACCGATGGTTCGGTCTGCTTTTGGTTCTTGTTGCATTTTTAATTTTTAGTAAAGGGACGTGGTTTTCGGGGGTGCCGTTGAAGCCAACCGAGCGCGAGGGTGCGCGAGCGTCGCAATTTTCGTAAAAGATTTTTATCGATCCTTTGTTGATCCTGCCTGCGTGTGCCTACATTATGGATGAGGGAAGAGGATACATAATATTGGCTTAAATAAAAAAAGAGGAAACCTTCAAGTGTTTGTGAAAGAGTAAAGGAGTTTGTCAGTAGTGCGAAATTAACTTGTGCTTCAGCACGGTGGTTGCGCACACGAGCGCACACAGCATATGAAGCTTTGAGGGTTTCTCGAAGCAGAGCAAAACTGAGATGAATAATCAAGCCATTTTTGGTCGGTCTTCTCCTGCGGTAAGCAAACAAAAATTCTCGCTTATATGTGTTGTTTAACTGGCTTCCTGCCGGTGCGGTATATACCTGCATTAAAATCTAACCACCATACCTTGCGCCATTACCCATTTGCGAGCCCCGACATCTTACTGTACAACATGGTACGAGTTTAAAGCCTTCCTCTTTTCCCCAAAACCAGCAAACACATACACTCACACACAGACACCGGGCGGCAGAAACCGTCTCGGGAAGCCTTCCTTAATTGAAAACAGCACGCCAACGGTGGCTTGTGCACCATAAAACAAAGCCCATCGCGAAGTAATACATTCTCCGCCAGAAGGCACATGACTTTCGAGTTGTCATCCGAAATGCCAGAGCACCGCTGATGGGCCAAAGCCGCTTGGGTTGGGTGAGTGGCGGGCTGGTGAGCTTGTCCTGGTTATAAATGGCCTCATCCTTCTCTCTGGGTAAGGCGTCCTGAGTGGATCGCCCTCTCTCTCTCTGTGTTTGTGTGCGCTTTTAGCCACACGAACACGTACCGCACCGTGCTCGCGTGTGGTGCTTTTGTGATGGTTTTTGGGGTTTTCTGGCTTAAAAATAATAGACGAAAAGCTAAACAAACACACTCAAGCGCATCTTCAAGCGGCTGGGAGCTTAGATGCGATACGTTAGGACGGATTGCGCTTGGAGCGAAAGCCATTTTTGGACGGGGAATGGTGGTTTGTTTTCCAGACTACAGACTATGGCACAGCGCGATTAAGTGGTGTTGTAGATTTTTGTAGAATGTTTTATGTGGGTTTCTACCTCATACTTTTATAAGAGTTAATTTCGAATTTAGTGTAGTACATGTTACACCAAGCAAAATTTATTTTGTTCATTGGTTTCAGGTAATTGTTTAGTATTAAACTAAAATGCAGATAATTTGAAATTAATCTTTGACATTTTTCTACACTTTAACGCTTTTTTCCATGTCAGTTTGCAATTTCAACGGCTAAATTATGTACTCGTAATATATTTTTCGATGGCTGTCATACATTTGTGACAGCTGTGCTGTTGAAAAGCGTAGAATATTGTTGTTAGCATGGGAAACTGACTACGAAAGCAGTGAAATAGCACATATTTGTTTTGTATGTTCAAACTATTTCTATAAAAATAAGCTGATTGTGTGTTTTATTTACGATTTTTTTATTATATTTTTTACACCACCTACATGAAATCAGAAGTTCTTTGCATGCCTTATAAGACGTTGTTTTGTTCCAAATGCATAAAGTGTAACAAGAGTGTAAATAAGATACTATCTGTTGTGGGCAGCCGTGCGTGCCGACCCCTGGACTTGCCGTGGCAGTTGCGCTGCCACCGGTCAACGTCCAGGGGGACGACAGTGTGTACACGCACACTGTCGCACACACTAAGCGCGCAAGGCTTAGTGTGTGCCGAGCGCCGAGCAGAGTGTGTACGAAGGCCGATCGAGCAGGAGCTCTCGGCAGGGGCGCTCGGTGCGGCTGGCGCGCGGCCTACGTTTTAAAGTTTTGTACGTTTCATCAGTATTTATTATGTATGTTTTAATATGTGTGAATAAAGTAATAAGTGTTTAAGTAAAGTGCAAGGAACACAGTTCATAACACTATCTTACTAAATACATTTGGGTAAACATGTGGGCGATAGCAGGTCACCGAAACAACGTTGTACCTAAGGTAACCTGCTGTCGCAACAAAGATGGAGATCTGGTTAGTAACCAGCCAGAGGTCCTCTCGCGGTGGGCTCAGTACTTTGATGAATTACTCAACGACCAGTTAAACGAACAGCTAGAAGCGCCACTAGCAGATAGTGTCATGCTACTGCTACCTAGCATAGAAGAAACACGAAAGGCTATCCGTCGGCTGAAAAATAACAAGGCACCCGGAACCGACGGAATTGCAGCTGAACTGGTCAAGAATGGAGGTGCACGACTAGAAAACGAGATTCATCAAATTGTTACTGAGGTGTGGGATAGCGAATCGATGCCTTGTGATTGGATTCTCGGCATCATCTACCCCATATTCAAG
Organism: Anopheles arabiensis; assembly: GCF_016920715.1. Taxonomy (NCBI): domain Eukaryota; kingdom Metazoa; phylum Arthropoda; class Insecta; order Diptera; family Culicidae; genus Anopheles; species Anopheles arabiensis. The sequence goes on from NC_053517.1 coordinate 24,985,359, forward strand.
AAGGGAGACAGGTTGGACTGCAACAACTACAGGGGTATTACGGTGTTGAATACCGCCTATAAAATATTCTCCCTGATCCTTCAGGATCGCCTTGTCCCGCACGTCGAAGAGATAGTAGGAAACTATCAAAGAGGACGAAACGGAAAATTAACCACTGATCAGATCTTCACCATGCGGCAGATCTTGGAGAAGATGGCTGAATACAGAAACGACACATACCATCTCTTCATAGACTTCAAAGCGCCAGGGTAAAACTGTACGACGCTATGAGCTCATTTGGAATCCCGGCCAAACTGATAAGGCTAGTTAGAATGACTATGACCAACGTCACATGCCAGGTAAGGGTGGATGGAAAACTCTCAGGACCCTTTGCTACCACCAAGGGTCTGCGCCAGGGACGGGCTTGCCTGTCTCCTATTCAACCTGGCGTTAGAGAGGGCCATCCGCGACTCGAGGGTGGAGACTACGGGAACCATCTTCTATAAGTCAACCCAGATCCTGGCATACGCTGATGACATAGACATCATTGGTCTGCGGCTCTCCTATGTAGCAGAAGCCTACCAAGGGATCGAGCAGGCGGCATAGAACCTCGGATTGCAGATAAACGAGGCAAAGAACAAACTGATGGTGGCAACATCAGCGGACCTACCAATAAATAATCCAAATCTACGTAGGCGTGATGTACAGATAGGTGAACGCACTTTTGAAGTCGTTCCAGAATTCACCTATCTTGGGTCAAAGGTCAGCAACGACAACAGTATGGAAGTTGAGTTGCGCGCAAGGATGCTGGCTGCCAACCGGTCATTCTACAGCCTGAAAAAGCAGTTCACCTCAAAGAAACTGTCTCGACCGACGAAGCTGGGACTATATAGTACCTATATAGTACCAGTACTCACATACGCCTCTGAGACATGGACACTGTACAAATCTGACGAAACCCTCTTAGCCGCGTTCGAGAGGAAGATGCTCAGAAGGATACTTGGCCCCGTATGTGTGGAAGGACAATGGAGCCTCTATAATGGCGAGCTATACGAGATGTACGGCGACCTCACTGTCGTACAGCGTATTAAGCTCGCCAGGCTCCGGTGGGCTGGCCATGTTGTACGCATGGAAACGGACGACCCAGCCCGTAACGTCTTTTTAGGCCGTCCACAAGGACAGAGGAGGCGTGGTAGGCCCAAATTGAGGTGGCAAGATGGCGTGGAGGCGTCCGCCATTAAGGCCGGGATAACGGACTGGCAGACGAAGGTGCGAGACCGTGAGCGGTTTCGGACACTCCTGAGGCAGGCCAAGACCGCAAAGCGGTTGTAGCGCCGGATAAGTAAATAAGTAGTGAGTAAACATGTGGGATAGCCGGTCTCGTAGTACAGTCGTCAACTCGTACGACTTAACAACATGCCCGTCATGGGTTCAATCCCCAAATAGACCGCGCCGCCATACGTAGGACTGACTATCCTGCTATGGAGGGGAATCAATTAGTCACTGAAAGCCAAGCCCACAAGTGGGTACAGGCAGGCCTTGACCGACATCGGTTATTGAGCCAAAGAAGAAGAAACATGTGGGATGAAATCCAAAATCCAAGGATTTTTGCAGAACCGCTTTATACGTCCCAAGGTTGTTTTGATAAGGTGTCAATATTCACAGTTTGTCTTATTAATGCTGACTTATGCAGCCAGGTACATTTTCGTTTGATTTTCCATAATTGCCACAATTGAACAATCCGTGTAAAGGAAATAATGTAAACGCTTTCTTGGAAACGTAAAGCTGAGTAACGAAGTAATGCTACAAATCAAACAAGTACTTGTGCAAAAGTGCATTAATAATGATCGTTACCGTAAGCACCGGCTTCAGAGCTACAGGAACAAGAAAGAGTTCAAAATGAACGATCATAACCGGTGCGCTGCAATCAACAATACGAAACATCTTCATCGCAAAAGTTCAATAGTACAATAGGCAAGGCACAAAAAAAAAAACACGTAAGCAATCGACAAAATGCAAATCGAAAAGAAAGGGCGAGAGTAGCAGTTCGAACTGTCTTTTTAACAGCGAGTAAGCTGTTCCCGATCGCCCACGTCACGACGCCCAACAGTAAGAAGGGACTGTTGTGGAAGAATAATGAAAAATTATTGGCTGCACATCCGGTTAGTGGTAGTTGATGCTTGAAGCGGTTGCGGGATTTGCATCGAATTTTTCGCGTCTGGCAATGCTTGTTTCGCATACTTATTCGCTTTGCCCATTTGCCTCGTGTTTTTGAGCGGGATGGGTGAAAAGTTCACTGAGAGAGAGAGAGAAAGAAAGAGAGAGAGAGAGAGAGAGATAGATAGAGAGAGAGAAGGGCAAAAAATATATATCTATCAGAGGCATTTGAATTATGTATTCTTCCGATTTCTTACCATACAACGACGACGGCGACGACGACGGCCATCGGATCCATTCGCCTGATGGGTGCTGAATTTTATGAGATGGTGCAAAGAGTGGAAACATTTATCTTTTTCTCGATCCGCTGGCACTGGTTTGCATCGCGTGGCGCTCACGTACCGGATCGGTTGGTGCCGCTTTCTTGCGCTTTGGTGGCCGCGAACAAACGGTGCTGCATTCCGTTTCCCCTTGATTGCGCTGCATTCTGGCTGCGGGCGAAGAATTCAAATGTTCAGATTCTTAACCTTAACGAATCGAAGGCAAGAAAAACGGTCCGTTGCCTTTTCGGATCGAAGAAATGCAAAGAAGCATGAAGCGGAGAATGGATGAAATAACACTCACTGCAAGGAAATCAAACACTCACTTGGGAGGGGAGGCACTGCAGGAGCAGGGCGGGGAGCTGGGTTTGATTGCAGCTGGAAGAGAAATGTGTGCATCGTTGTTTACGCGCACTGGCAGCGCAGTCAGTGGTGGTAGTGGTTTTGCAACAAAGAGCCGTTTGCGCTTGAGGAAATATTTTGATAAATTTCATCTTAATCTAAACGATGGCGAAACCCGCCCGGGGAACCGTAAGCAACCGTCGCTTGCCGGTCTCCCGGCAGTCTGCCGGGAGTTTGGCCGGCCATTTTACAACGGGGGCCATTGCGGCTAGCCTCAACGCCCGGGAGGTGGCACTCCCTGGCCCCTGGGCCGGTACGGTTGGAATGCAGAATCTCGACAGTTCTTGTGGCACTGCTGTAGGTACAGTTGCGGTGAGCGGATGGTACAGCCACCAAACGGCAGTGCAAATGGTGTGGGAAAGAATAAGCAGCAAAATTACAAGCGACAAGGCTCCCAGCCACCCCGTCCCCTGTGCGCCGAAGAAGTGTTCTTGGAGAGGTGAAAATATTCCATTTATTTAAATTGCATATTGCTCTATTGCCGGTTTTGGAGGTCATGGTGGTGGGGGGTGGGAAGGATGCTGCCGTCCGGTTCGGTGGAAAACCGGGCAACGAAAAACCGGGTGTGTCGAATTGAACGGAACTGAAATGGAAGAGGCCACAGCCAACGGGCCACTAGTTTCACTAGATTTCCATTGGCCACGGGACCGAAAACCCATTTTCCAATTTACACTCGAGACTTCTTGTCAGAATTTCCAGCCGGGTAGCTCATAAATCTTTTCTCCAGCATCGGTTTCAGTCGGGTGCGCTTTCATGTTTCTGCTTTCTCGCCCGTCACTCTTCCAGGGGTGGGTGAGAGGGAGGAGGGTGAGGGGCAGGGATGGAGGAGCGAGGTGGAGAGTCATTCGCGCATATTCTCATATGCATACTCGGCGGTCACTTTGGTATGATGGGACAGTTGTGGTCTCGCGAAAGGTTTTATCGTTTTTTTTTTGTTATAAGTAAAAGTATAACAATTTAATAAGAATGTTAACGTAATGATATGAAAAGCAATTAAACTGTTTTCTTAGCAGTAACAGACCAAGTAAAAACAAAAGCATCCCCAGTAGCCACTCTTCGGTGACGCACTGTATACACTCTGCATTACATATCTAAACACTTTCCGTGTTTTTCTTCACTCTCCAGCACGTGTGCTGTGGTAAATAGCATCACCGAAGAAGTACGACCGGTAAAGAAATAATTCTTCCCCGCTGAAGCGAGGCGAAATTACAACTCCCCTTGCCCGGTTGCCGTAAGGCCAAAGGCATTAGGCATTAGGTAAGGGTTACATGTCGTACGTTACCGGTTTCCAGCTCAAGCGATCACATTAAAAATGATGGCAAGCTTGTTTTACGCCACGTAGCAAACAGTCCCCTCCCTGCCACAGTGGAGAGAAAGGGCCGGAAATGATGGCATAAATAACCGGAATATTTCTACTGTCACCGGAGCCGGGCGCTAGAAGCGGCAGCTTCCCCCCGAGCAGGTTTGCGGTTGGGATGAAAAATATGGTGTGCCACGAAAAGTGTGCCCGGGCAGAGCACCAATCTCTCCGATGCTTTCCGATGTTCATTTGTGCTAAAATCATGGCACACTTTTCCGTGTGCGGTGGCGAGATGCTTTCATTCCGGTGAGTGTCAGCAGTGGGAGCAGATTTCGGCAGTGGGAAATGACGTCGGGCAACGGTGCGATCGCATTTAACTTGGTCGGTGTCGGTGTATTTACACTTTCTCGTCATCATTATTCATCGGCAAACTCTCGTGTGTGTGTGGGTGTGTGTGTGTGAGTGTGTGTGTGTCTGTGTGTGTGTGAGTGAGTGGAAATGTATGACCTCTCGCCGCGCCTCTCTTTCATCACGGAGCTTAACGAAGGATTATTGCAACATACACGCCGTCCATTCGGTCACCCCGGAAAGCTATGAAGCGCCTCTAGCTCGATGCAGCAAATATCATATCTGCTGGGTGATGGGCTACGCAGCGGTCCTTCAAACGGATAAAATCTCACCGTACAAAAGAGCACCGGACAACCGGGAAAATACTCGACACATCGTGCCCGGGAAGAACGTCATGCCATAGTCCGAACGGCGGTGCACCGTACCGGCCGGTTGTGTCGCGCGAGCCCGGTGGTAGTGGGATGAAAAATATCCCCAACAAATGCACACTAATCAATCGGTTTGACTTTTGCCATTCGAGCAAACATCTGCACCCCTGCAGTACGCCAAACCTACGGACGGAAATGGAGCAACCATTTGCCACCGAGCGAATGGTGGGGGTATGGTATTTGCGGGTGTCGAACGCTTGCGGACGGATTTACTGTCGATTGCGGTTGGGTGGGAGCGGGCCAGTTGAAACGATGCTGTGCGAGTGCGGAACGGTGGAGTCTTAAATACATCTACCGACGCCGTCTGGGATTACGAGTCCCGCTTTTCGGGGATGAAGAGAAGGTAGAATTTGCTGTGCAAGCGATACATTGATGGTGTGCACCAATCCATCACACCGAACCGGGTAGAAGTTGGTTTCGGTTCACGCTTCCCCATACATGTGCAATTTGTTGCAATGTGAATAAAGCGCATTTGATGGTGAATCGGAGAACGGTTGTGCTGTTGAAGAGAAATCATCAACGACCGGCAGACAGACCCCGGGGTGTACGAGTGTGACGTGCCGGTACAAATTGCAATAACGAGGTTTTGAGGGTGGTGAGCGTTGTGTGGCATGCGTGCGGTATTTAAAAGGTTTCCCATAATGAAATGGCATTAACGATAATTCCTTCATCGTAGAGTGAGATATCGCATCAGTCGCTGTTGAGGCATAGAGAGCTTTTGGGAGTTATTATCATTTAAATTTATATTAGTAAAACTATTAACACACAGGCCTAGCTGTTATATACCGCTGTTTTTATAGTATTGAGCCTCATACGAAGGCTGTTGTATCCATAGCATGCAGTTCCTATTTGCATTTGGTGTACTTTGAAATAGAAAATCACAATAATATAATTCGAATGATAGCTTCATTAGATTTTAACCTTGAGAATTATTTTTGGTGCGGGGCTGAAATGAGTTGTGGATGAAAAAAGTGAAATAAAACTGAACAACACATATTTAAACGTAAACTGTAACAGCCATCCATATTGCTTTTTAATCCTAGAATTATCTACAGGATAGTAGTATTTGAGCTGAACAACAAGCCCATCCTTTGGCTTTGTTCTGCTTTATCCGGTTTAAATGGGCTGGCAAGCAGTGACTTACACACATGATGTCTCGAATGGGAAATCAATGCACATCTGCAAATGCACAAGTCAATGGTTCAATCCCTTCTTAAACAAAAAAAAAAGATAAATTCTTGAAGTCAAAGATATTAGGGACTGTGGAATATCGCATGTAGAGTTTAAAAATAAAACATAAGGAATGTTGTGGTTTGCATATTGTTTCACTTTCAGTTTCTACTTATGCCATAGCTTTAACTTTGTTGAACTATCACTAATGCATATAAAGAAGATCTGCCGTAGCGTTCATCCGCGGAAATGATGAAAAGATGCTCACGTGTCTATCATGCTTCACCTTACCCTGATTTAAAGGCAAACAAACACATTTATTACCGGTCAGCATTGCATCCTCGGGGCAGGAGCGTTCACGAGCCATACAAATAACTTTGTTTTTTGCTTTCAATTACGATCGCTCTTACCTTTTCCTCGCGTTAGAGAGAGAAAGACAGGGAGAGGGAGATATGATTTTCGGCAGAACACGCAAACTTCTTCCGATTGGGTGCTTGGGGGCAGTATGCTTGCGCTCATCCTACTTTTGGACCATTTGCTTTCACCGGTCCAAATGGCCGTAAAATACCGGAATCAATAAGCTGTATCGGAAAGCCTGGGGTGTACTTTATTGGCAAGCAAAAGTTCGACCAGCACACTGCTCGTACGTCCTACCATCCGGGTGGCCGGAAGCACTCGTTAGTCCGGTCGGTGGAGCTTGGGCAGGCGCTGCACCAATCCAGGGGAAGGAATTATTTCACCCGAATGAACGTTGACGAACGGATTTTTGGCAACCGTGCGGTGCAAAGATGCGGTGCCGTATTCATGCTTCACCGTCGTCGGCCACCGCACAGCGGGACGGAAGTTTTATTTGCTTAGGATTTGCAACTCCACCGGCCGCCCGGAGCGGATCTGGATCTGCCTGCGTCCTGCACTGGTCGAAAAGCGACAAAGTCGAGATGAAATATGAAACGACCCATTTGCACGTCCACCGATCCCCACTCGTCGATAATGATGGAGTTTTCACCGAGAAAACGTAAACGAGCGTCATGTGCGACCGGTGGGTGGATTTCGTCACGGGGCCATAAAGGATTGCAGGGTGGAAAAGTTTGCTGATCTGCTAATAACAATAGTCTGCCTGCGGTGCATTCGACCTGGCCCCTTTGCTTGTTACGATACACGTAAGGGGCTGTAGATTCTATCAAACTTTGGCCATCCTTGCTCGGGGGAGGTGTTTGAAAACATCTATGCCAACAAATAATGAAATTTGATTATTGTTTATGATAGTGGATAAAGTGGAAACAGCGCCGTCCACCTTTAGCCAAGCTATCTTTAGACTCGTTAGACTTGTGGAAAAGGCGGCCCCAAACCCCATCACCTTGAAAAGTTAAAGTTACAGCACAAAGGAGGAAAACTCTAATGTCACAGCTATCGCTATCCTAGCGTGGTGCCAACCTAAAACAACTACCAACCTAAAAACCGCCGTCACTCTTCCGGGGCCGAATAATTACCATACTTTGGCTTTTTCCAGCTTCTATGCCAACAAACTCGGCACCACAATCGGAACCATCCGAAGTGAATCGACCAACGGAACGGAACAAAACTTCCTACCCGAGCACCGAGCACCATAGCTTCGTGAACGGTTACCGGTTGAATGGTTTTTTGGTGAAATGCTGTGCTTCAGCAGCAAGTTGTACACACAGTTTTGGTGAAATTTGCATTCAACGGTACTAAATCAATTAAGTAAATTAGAGATACAAATTAACTTTGCTATTGCCCACCCGAAACAGCTGTGTGCCGAAAGTTGTGCAACACGGCGGACACATTTATTTGTGCCAATTTTCATGACGATCGGGTTCCAGAGCTGCGATGAAGCGTCTTCATCGGGCTTCAAGGTTTTCCCCGTACATAAAACCACGAACAGGCGCTTCATTGTATTGATAATGGTCCGTTTGGACCGGGGGGTTAGATGAAAGGGTGGTTAGTTAGGGCGGCTAAAAGCTGGAACATTTTTACAGTTGATTTACACTTTTGCGTACAATTTCTTTGCGGTGAAGCAGCGCAAACGGCTGTAGAACTTTGCTGTAGAAGTTTAAAAAGGGGAAAAGAAAGTTTTAAAAGGGTGAGTAGTGTTTGTACTTACTTTGTAAGTAAATTTAGCTCTTGAAGTATTATTCATGAAAATGGGTTTTTGAAGAGGATGGCGACCACTCTTAAGTTTAGTGAAATTGTTATCAATAATTCGTGGCACAGAAAAACTTGGTGTGTACTGTAGTTTCAAAATGTTTTAAATTTCATTACCTGCTATAGTGGAAAGTATTGCTGCAGTCTTAAAAACTGTTAAATACTTTTAAAATGGTAAAATGGGATAAAACAAGCATAGTGCTACTGTTAACTGCTTTAAGATTGCTCCCTTTTTTCTCTCACTAAAATATTGGATGTATCTGATTGCTACAGGCTGCGCACTTTCTCTGTACATTATACGGCACACAACGAACAAACAAATGCACATACTAACGACACAAATCATCGCACTGATCAGCACATGGCATTAGCAAGCACACCTTGCACTACAAACCCTGAAAAAAGCAATCAAAAATAAAACATGCTTGCCTTTTCTACGCGGCCGATCCGACGAAAATGCTGTTCGAAATCAACGTACCATCGTCAGCTGCTTCCTTTGCCTTCACCTTGAAAACGAGCAGAACGTTCAGAGGGGGAAAAATGCCCTGTCCCTGGCCACACACAGAAGAGGGAACCGATGATGGCGACGATGGCAAGGAGCATGGCAGCGTGTCTCATTTCTTATTTTGCCGCTTGGCAAATGGTAATTTTATTCTCTGCCTCACTGAAGCACGACGATGAGCTTCAGGCACGAGTGGGTGTGTGCGCGCGCGCATGTGTGTGTGTGTGTGGTGGGAAGTGGAGTGCGAACGGGGTGCGTCCAATCTGGGAAAATCCATTCACCCACCACTCCGTCTCCCACGCCCCATTATGAGGGTTCATAATTATAGGGACTGGTTGAAAGTGGTAGCTTGACCCATTTGTTTCTTTACTCTTTCACCACAAAAATGGAAGTATTGGGGCCCGGGTGAGGACGAGTGCGAGCACTTTGAGTTTGGCAAGAATTTGGTGCCGGATTGTTTTGCCCTCGTGTGTGTGTGTGTACCGTGGCACTTCGGGCCGAGCAAAAACGAGGCTTGCAGGGACAAGTGTGAAGTGAAGTGTGACAGCAGCATCGTTGCCTGTTCTTGCTTCCATTAGGGAGGCTTTCGTTGATTGTCGGCCGAAATTGGGTGGACGTACAAACTGACCTAGTGTGCGTTTATCCGTTTGCATGTTTCACTCTTTTTTTAGTTTCAAACTCTACCACTCTGTATCGATTAGAGGATCTTTTTTGCAGGTTTTTGAATGCGTGTATAGTTTAACTTTTTTTTCGTAGATTTATCTTTCATTGCAAAAGATTCGTAGGGGAAGGTAGGTAAAGACGGACACGTTAAGGGAAATGGTAAAAATCTAGGGATATATAAGTGCAACGACCATGAAAATGTGCATACATTATCTTACACTCATGTTTTATCAGAAAATGTTTTAAAACTTTTAAGTTTCCATCGATTTTTGCGTTTTTTTCATGAATGAAAAATATGTTTTTTTTCGTGTAGTTTTGAAATGTTCGGGTAATACGGACACCTGATATGGGAAAGATGGACACCATGAAGGGTAAGATGGACACCTGTAGAAAAGGTTAGAAAGTGAAGAGTTTTACAATATTTTAACAAATTCTATCGCTTTCCACGTCCTGGTACGTTTATAAACCAATTCTTGGTCTATTGCAACGGCGATTCATTCAGCCATGAATTTAGGAATTGTAAACGGCGCTTGTAATATACCGTAGAATGCAGCATCTAAAGCATTATTGACATATCGCGCACTTACAGCTGACGTTGCTCTAGCTTACAGAACAAAAGTCTAGAACTTCCTTTTAGGAAATTACTTCGCGAAAAGTCCACGACCCCAGTATTTATAAGGGACTTGTTAATAGTTTAATCCATTTTCCACCATGTCAAAATTCAACATTTGAAATTTGTAATCCCATAGAATTTCTCATCTATTCCTAAACGATTTCGTATCAATGCGTCATATTTTTATTGCTTAAAGTTGTCCAAGTCATGACAAGATATTGGATTTTGTGAAGCGCCTCATCTGCGTCGAGTGAGTAATAGTATAACGAATGGCTACTATTTTGACCGGTGTTTCATTTCTCGCTTATTTCAATACTTTCTCTAGTTACTGATTGGTTTTTAGCTTCGGAATACCCTTATTTGAGGTATTTGAAGAAATCTATTCATCACCAATTGATATAAGAAGTAAAATAAATCAATAAACTCGGTGTCCATCTTTCCCTACAACAAAGTGTCCGTCTTTCCCGCTTTGGTGTGAGGATGTTTAAACCACCAGAAAACAATATTTTGTATTGCTTTCACTCTAGTTCTTTCGCCAGTTTTTTCATTAATGATCACGACAACCCATTCATGAAATAAAACTTCCGGAAATATAGACAATACAAGTTGTAGAGCTTAAGATCCGCAGTAGTCAAATTAGATCCACAAGGGTGCACATGATTGAAAATTTGTTTTGTTCGTGGATTTTATCAATTTTATATATATTATGCCAAAAATGTTCTCAAATGTGTTGTTTTACCTTCAATTTGGATTCTACATTGTTGATTTTTTCGAAAATTACCTTTTTCATGCATTTATGAGAAGTGTCCATCTTACCCGCAGTGTCCGTCTTTACCTACCTTCCCCTATAAGATGGGACATAGAGCGTACACAAAAAAGTGTGTTAAATATGAAACCTTTACTTAAATATGTTATCGTTTGTGTAAAATTTGTCCAAAACGATTAAATTGATACCTGTTTAAGAGAGACTTTAAGAAGAGGGTAAACTAGAATAAGGTGTTCAAGGTGTTCCAAGCACTAACATTAAAATTAAGTTTGTGTATTTTCCGATGGCCATTGTTCCACTGTTTACTGCTGATTCGTCCCACTAGACAAGCGACAGGAAACACAGGAAAGCTAAAACCCGTCGAGTAAACGTAAGATATAATTCCCATGTGTAAACATCCTATTTACCTTACCGTACACATCCTAGCGCATGATGGAAAATAATACAAACCCACCCTGAGAATTTGCCAGTGAATAATTCCTAATGAATCGTACACAGCGTCATAAAACACTCAAGTCTTCCACGTTAACCGCAGACGTAGCCGCGCACGACAGTCTTTGCAGTGCAGCTGGAACTATACGCTTAAACTGGAAACAATACAACCAATCCTCTCCGGCATATTCGCACCAAGAACTCGAATGTATCCCACCCTACGCTTCATTTGTCTTGTGCCCCATCGGTCGCTTCTTCCTAGGCTTGATGCAATCCGTGCAAACCGATCTTCACGGCCGGTGCATATTTCCCACATCGCTGTGCTGGGTCGCAGGTTTACGTGTTCCATGTGTGCCACCCAACGCCGCTGTTTGGCGCACAATGAAGTGCCGATGCGATGGAAGTGCTACGGGCCGAGACCGAGTCTGTGTAGGTTTGAATTTAATTAAATGTTCCATCAGTTAAACCGCCGGGTACACGACGCTGGTGGTGGGGGAATACCAGTCCGGGATACCAATTAGGAGGAGCGTGCGATGGCACTGGCCAGCGTCTGTGTGGGCGGGCGAAATTATCTTCATTACGGTGTTTGCATGCGCCGCATGACAACTATGACAGTTGTCCACGGGCCCATAATTGGGCACTTCAATTACAGCCGTCACGGTGCATCGTCGGATCGATTAGCCGCTAAAACTGGGCCGCCTGGCCTAGAGCATTTGAAAATAATCATTCATTTGTGCGAAATGGAGCGTATGTTTCCGTTCGGGCGCTGGCAGGGTGTGTTTGCAGTGGTGGTGTCGAGTGTATCTGTGTGTGTGTGTTTTGAGTGGTTTAAAAGTGCATATGTATTTATGATGGATTAAAACGAAGGTAGGGAATAGGGCTAAACACATGCAGCTCAACGCAAATTAGAACGCGAATCAGCGCTTTTATAATAGAAGAGATGATTCAAAAAAAAACCAGCACACATCATATAAAAGAAGTGAATATCATATTGAGGATAGGGAAAAGAGGAAACCAAAAACACAGCAGCTGCACAACTCCAACGGTGGTTCAGCATCATCAAAGACCTGAAAGAACCCGTTTGTTTACTAACATCGTTGACTTTGACGCGATAGCGGGTACTGCTGGAAGCAATATGTCGTTTTCACACGTGTCGCCTCCAGGCAAGGATGCGAATAATCAGTGCAAAACCACCTGAATTCGTCGTGTGTTTTTTTATGCAACATTTTCGTTCGTTAAACACGCGCGAGCGTGATTAGTGGGACACGGTACGGGGTAGCACTATGGCCGGAAGCTAGCGGAATCTGGCTGCCTTTGGACGGGACACACATAAAGCAGCAAAGGACACACCCGTGATGTACGAAAACCGACCGACCAGGCAACCGTTGCTCGCTGCTGTCGCCTGAAGATGCTTCTATTTGGGACGTATTCACTGCTAGCTTCTAGCTAGAATGTTTTCTTTTAATGGTTTATCTCGCCGTACGGATAAATGTGAAGAAGCATCAACCAGCAGAAGCAGATAGAAGAACAATGCGTACTGGTGGTAGCATGCTCCATGCCATGCTTTACCTCCCTACCCTGCCAGCTATGTAGGTAATAGAAAAATTGAACCCATCAAGCCATTTTCACTCAATCCGACAGCACGACGGCATCAAGCAGGCATGCTCGGTGAAGTGTGCTAATAATTTCTGTCGGAAGCGTTTGATGTTAGTCCTCACACCGCACCCACCGCACCCACCGTAGACACATACATAAAGTCAAGGGGTTTCTCTTTTCACACCTGCCGTTGGTTGTCGGATGGTATGGGGCAGTGTGGTGCTACACATTCAATGGGTAAGCCAGCGTGTTCTATTCAGATCAAAGGGATGCCGGGAGCGAAGTTGTGCTTGGGCTGCGCTGTACTAAGCAAGAAGGAGTGAAGGTGCGAAAAAGAAGAGTTTTAAATGTGAAAGGCACGTGATACGCCAGCCCCGGCAACGCTGGTCGTGGTGGTTGTGAGTTGACGAGAGGGGGGGAAAGGGCTATGAGCAGCGGGTGCCGTATCGTTTGCCGAGTTGTTCTGTGACTGACGACCATTTATGTCTGATAAACTGTGGCTAATGTGACAATGTGAAAGATAAGTTTGACAGACTGTGCTTTGTGGTGAAGTGCTGTAGGAGATGAACATTTGAGCGACAATTGGCTGTCTTCATTTGAATACGAGATGGTAAGTGCAGTAATAGCCTATTGGCCATGCTAGAAATGCCATACATTTTACGACCAACGCTTGCTGCCAAGAAGCTTTTTTCGTTTTTATATATGATGCATACACATATGTTTTTAATTGCTTTGATTCAACAAGAAAAGATAATATTATTCGAACATATCTCGCGATAAAACATATCATTTTAATTATATATCCCGCCCCATTAATGCGCTGTCATCTTTTACCGAATATTGTATAACATTGCAATAAAAACAAAGCTTTCATTCGTTTCGTAACGTGTTGCAATATCACCGCTTCGCCGCGTCAGGAGGAAGGTGAAGGGAAATGAAATTAACAAGTTTTCTGTGCCCTAGATAATGGTAAGCTCGTCGGTGTGCCGTCGCTGGTGCGTTGCTGAAGCGCCCAGTGTCAATTAGTTTTGAGGGATGCGATAGAATGCCACGTTTTAGCAATCAGTCCCATGGTAGTCCCAGCGGAACGTCAATCATGTAGATAGTGCCTGGACATACGGGAAAACGTGAGGCGACTGTATGATGCAGCTCGTTAGTGTTGCCGTTTTGCCAGCATCAATCCACGATGACTGGTGGGATTTAGTCTGCCATCTTTTTTTTTTTTTTTTAGCTCCGGTTTGCAGCGGGTCTATGGCTTGACCGGGGACCACCAGGGTTTCAGGGGTTAACTTTGAAGTTTTCCCTGCGTTGTAATGGAAATGGATAGACATTTTTTTGTTTATTATAGGTAGAAGAGGCGAAAGCATGTTCAAGTTAGAAATTTAATGTTGTCATGATGTGATCAAATTTATATATATATATATATATATATATATATATATATATATATATATATATATATATATATATATATATATATATATATATATATTATTTCTAATATTAGTAGATATGTTTGGGTGGTTTGTTATACACAATCCGATACTTGTCTTATCATCAAAAAGCTAACGATCAGAAGCGTTTGGAGATGATCGAGACAGTAATCGAAAAATAAAAAAAGCTTAAGATTTTAAAGCTTTATCTAACCAACAGCACATTTGAGTGTGGTTTCCCAATGAACCCAAGAAACTTTTATGATTTAATGAAGTCAGCACCTTCACTTTGGTTTGCAATGGAAAGTACCATTGTACCACGTTCTAAATCTTCATCACTTAGCACATTTCTCCGGCTTGTGTTTGTGGTTTGCTAGCGGTAGAAGTGCTTGCTACTATCGTCCACGATCGACTTGTGCGTGCCCGTAGGACGTCTTGAAGGATTATCATGCCTTCAGCTTCGGTCGGCCGGCTAGCAACCACACCCACAAAATGCTGCAGCTCTGCACCGCAGTGCATTACAGTGGATTGCTCCGTCTCAAAATAGTTTGATCAGTCATGTCTTGGCCGTGGTTGGCGTTTGTGGTAAATCAACATTGATTTATGCAGCCAGAATGGGTGATCCTTGCCTAAGGAACAGAGCACTGGCTAGCACTGGCTTGTGGTTGGACTTTTGGCCTTTTACGGGCGTGTTTGTGTCCGGGAGCGTTCAAGCGGTGCTCCATTTGAGAGTGAGAATTCATGTTTGACATAGTATCTGTGTGCCCCGTGGCGTCTAGTTGCAGTTTTACGGCACCATCGACTAATAGTTGAAGATATAAATTATGGATGCCATCTTTGCTATAAATCATGCTAAAGCCTTTATTGGCCTGCATGCATGAAGCACATGCAAAGCCTGCAAGGTCGGATGGGAATACGATTTAATGAGCAATACCTAGGCTTTTCCAGTCTACTGATGTGATGCATTTCAATTTGTAAATATTTTACAAGATCAATAAAATGAAGCCTTAGCCTTTCGGGCATTGTAGGTTGTCTTTGTAAAAGGGCATACTACACTGCTCTACCGAAGCAACTGCTGTAAGAACATTGACTGTGGTTAAGAGGATCATAAAATTATCCTCTACTAGGTACCGTACAAACACAATAATTTAGCAAAAAGGTACACCTTCGGGGTGGTGTCAGGGGGTCAAAAGATACTGGCTCAAGATCTGGCCGATAGAAGAGAGATTTTCTATGCTGATCTGTAGGAAAGGGTGTACCCAGAAGGAAAAATAATTACTTTCCTGGGATTCGATTCTCGCAAGGGGCATGAATAAGTATATTTCCAGTTGGATAAATTTGCCACAGGCATTGGTAGCATTGAACGGGACGGGTACATAACGGGACATAACGGGTGTTGGAGTGAAGGACGCTTCGGCTCGACTGGGTCAATGAGCCATTGAATGCAATATTAAGGCAGCTTAATGTTTAAAGAGACACAGTCCATATTGCTCGTTTGTTCGTTAGTAGAGAGTGTTTTTTTTTCTTCTTTAACATAATTTCTTTCATCCCTTTGGCGCACACAACTGCATCCAGCAAGATCAGACTGTGCTTGCATCATTCATGAAGAACTGCTTTGCTTTTCCGTCCAGGGGTGGTTTTACTTCGCTACGATTAAGCGACCCATTGGCTTGTTGATTTATCCTTCACTTCCCAACGTGCAAGCACCATCGTCTGTGCTATTGTCGCCTTTGTTGATGCCGGTGTAGCAACCCGACTGTCCCGAGCCAACCAAACAGCACCGATTCCCGGGGTCAGTTTCCCGTTACGATTGTCAACTGCAGCGCTCGGAGTGCATTATGGTTTGCGGGCGTGCACATGACTGCAGTGCACAAGATAAACTTTCTTCACCGTTCGCCAATCGTCTTGCGAGAACCGAAGTGGATTCCCCGATCGGGTTCCACCGGCAGCACAGGAGCCGTAAGCGCTAGATCACTGGGCGCACTCGAAGTGCACTCGAGAGCCAGCCTCGAATGCTCGATATTGTCTAATTGTCTGCTGGTTTCCGGGATCAAATGTTCGGCAACAATAGACCAACCCGCTCAGCTACCAAATCCGACAAGGCTGCAGGGCCCATGGGGTAGAGGGGTAGCAAGGGAGCATCAAATTGTGTCAGCGCAAAAAGTGCCAGTAGTACTGGCCATTGTCTTCCGGTGGTCTAGTTTCCGTGCGCTTAATGGGAATGGAGGGTTTTGGACTAATTACTCAAATAAGTCGCTCTTGTGCTGCGTTTTTTTTCTCTCTCTCTCTGTGTCACGTCTGCTACTTCGGGTTTAGGAGATATAAGAAGTTACGGGTGCGGATCAGCTTGCAGTCCAGTACAGTGTGCAAACACTGGAAAAAAAGTTCAAAGAGACTGCGACTTGAGCGTTTCGAGCGATGAAATTAAGCGCAATAGTTACTCGGGAACACATCAGTGGCCGAAACAGTTGAAATGAAAGCAAAGTTCTCTTGTGTTGATTTTTCCTTCTGTTCGTCCTCAGAGATTGCGTTTTTTTTGCATTGTTCTAGTAAGCTTTTGTTATGTTTGAGGCGTTTGCTATGAAACAGTCATAAAAAAGTAATAAATTTTTCATTATTATGTTTCATTATTTCAACATTTTTAATTTGGATATGTACGAGCGAAGAAGTTCTATAACCATTGATACTATTATACTACTACTTTAAGAAGGCATGGTTGCTTTTCAAAAGTCTATGAAAATCAGTCGGATTGCCATTCATTGAAAGATATTCAAAGCAATTTAATTGAATTAAATAGCTAGAAACAAATCCCATGTTTTTATGTCTAATAAATAGTCTTGTTTCCTTTCATTTAATTCGAAAATTGAATTGTATCTTTATTTAGTTGTATTGTTTTTGGAGATAAATCAATCTCCGAAATATAGATTCGTTAACTTCTAAGTGAAAAATTTCAGACTACATAAGTTTATCTTCTCTTAAATTGTTCGTTTCTTTACTATTCGATTATAAAACTATTCTACATTTGTCATTCATTCGCTCTTTCTATCTCTCTCTCTCTCAGGCTCTCTTGCTCTATCTCTCTCTGGCTCTCTTCTTTGTGTATCACACAAACACATACATTTACTGTTTCTCATACAATCTGTTCACTGAAATGGCCATTTTCCGCGGCATTACTTTATTGCACTATGAGCGTTTTCACACGTGACGCCAAATCACAGCACATTTCCCAATTCCCCTGCCCGCAGCTGCGTTACCAACTCTCCACCGCCTACTTTGCCCTAGGATACGTTTTAAATTTCATGAGCAGAACCATATGTCTTGCGACATTTCCCAAGCACCTTGTATGTGTATGTGTGTCTATGTGTGTATGACGAGCGTTGTTATGCGTTGGCTCTCGGTTTGGCTTTCAATCTACCCTGCCCTTCCCTCCCGGGCAGCCTGCCCGCTTCGCAGCGCCGTGGGAGTGCGTTGGCAAATCACAGAACAAAACCAAACGGAAGAAGGGTTTGTTGCCACACGTGCAGGGAAAAGTTTTGCCACATCCAGCCTCGGTCGGTTTGGGTTGGTTGTTTGGCAGCTCCGTTTCTTCTGCCGTCGCTTGTTCACGCGTGCGTTTGTACAAGGGAAAGGAAGAACAAAAACAAAAAAAAAGGCCAGAATCACAGGGACGTTCCGTCGCTGTCCCGTATTTATGGCCGTGTCAACCGAAGTTCCGTGTGGAGCTTTTTGTGTGTTGATAGGTGTGTGTGTGTGTGTGTGTGTGTGAGTGAGTGAGTTTGAACGTCCCACACCTTACGAGCAGAAAGTTTTGTGTTGATTTATTTTGGCGCAGGTGCCACTCGGGTTGCTTTGTTTTATGATTTAAACCGTCCAGCCCGTTTGCAGGAGCACTGCCCGGGCGTAAAAGGGCGAAGAGTAGGAGCAGAAAAGGCGGGAGTGTCCTTTTGCTGTGGGTTCGGTTTGCAGCGTCAATTGGTGCGCTGACGGGAATAGAATAAATAGGTAAAAGACGAACGAAAAGGGTTCCCATGAAAACCCCACGGGCGACGGTTGTGGTGGTGAAATGTGCTGAAGATGATAAATATTCAACACACTCTTTAACATCTGCTGCCAATTTTCAACTCACCCGTTGTCGGAACGGGAAACACAGGCGAGCGCTTCCTGGCTGGTAGTGCTACTGGTTGGTGTTTTAATTGCTGCCAGCTGTTGGGAAAGCAGTAAGGAATTGTTTTATTTCTTTAGCGTGTGTAAGCATGCCTTCTCATGGCAAAGAAAGGTGCAATGAAAAAGGACAACGGAATCATTGCAATCATTCAAACTTTTTCATGAATATGTTAAGGCTATGTTGTCCATAAAAGTTTATGTTGGTAGCTCTCAAACTAAGATATTGTTTATTATTCAGCTTATTTTTATCCTACGGATGTCATTTTCCATTGTAGTCTATACATTCATTTCATCAGTTGAGCTTTCTATCATATTGATAATAATAGAAATGATTTTGTGAAAGAAAAAGACCGAACTTGAGGATCATCAGATCATCAGGTCATCATCATATGAGGTAAAACATAAGTAGACAGAAAATTATTACCTAACAGAAACCATTACTTGAAATGATATCATGTACGCTGTTTTAGCCACCTCTGATAAATCCCTTAATCTACTCACTGGCTCCAGCGCCTGATGAAACTGTTGAAACCACTAACTGCTAGCAAAAATACTGCAAACGTTACAATCAGTAGGGGGAAAAAAGCACGAACCAAACAATTTTACCCCCATACTAGCACTAGCACTGCACTAGCAATGTCTTCTACTCAACCAGCTTCACGAAATGAGAAGAAAGCTTCACTGTTGATAAGGGGGACAGAGCGAGGCAAAATCCCTGCCCAGCACTCGTAGAAAGATTTGTGGTCTACGAATGGTTTAGCGTGATAAAAAATAAACAACCTTCTAGCACCGTCAAACACTCACAGTGTAGTTTGTACTTTTTGTTTTCCTACTTCTATCGCCGGTTCTTTCGCTTTCCTTCCGGTTCGGTTAAATAATTAATTGCCCAGCAGGTTGGATGAGGGAAAACATCACACGATGAAGCCACTCGAAATTAGTTGTATCGGTAGTGTCTTGGCCACCCAAACCGGTAGGATAAGATACAAATCCTTGGTTGGCTAAGAGGATTTGAGGCCAAGAGGTTCGCCCTTGAGAAGGGAAATAGGAAGAAGATGCACGGTACAAGGTTTGAATGAAAAAGTGAGTGAACGGCAAAGTAGGAAGATCAGTTTCAGTGGCTCAATTCTTCTTCAGTTGGGCGAAAAGAAATATGACCGTACCTGTGCTTTAGAGGTTTCTCTGCAGAAAGCGGAGTACGGGACGAAGATGCTGATGTTTTCCCATTGAGGTGTGTTTTTGTAGTCCATACCAAGCTGCCTGATTGAGATTTTCTTCCGGATCATCGCACTGGAGCTTAGTTTCGATTAATGTAAGCGTCTAAAAACTTAGTAAAAGGCCTTTGGATGGTATATCTACAAACGGTTTATTATTTACACAAAGCTTTTTTACTGTTTTAGATGAATATGAACCTATATGTGCACCATAACCTGGAACGTGACATAATTTGAGCTGTTCGTTTATGTTTACACAGTTCCCCAAACTTGCGTTCAAGCAACCACTTCGTGAGACATAAGCTGATTAAATTTCCATTTCATGAGTCTCGTGAGCAGATTGCAACAAATCCCAACGAGAATGCAAACTGCGCAAAGAAAAGAGCTGTTGCAAAGGGTATTGGCGTCTGCCGGTTGGAAGTGGTGTGCATTTGGCTTTTAAATGTCGATGCTGTTCGAACCGAATACAAGCAGCAAACAAAAATCCATCCAGCAAAGCCAGCTTGCGAACGGTATATTTTAAAGCCATCATCGATGGCACAGTCTGCCGACCTGATAAAGTCGCTCCCATGCGGCTTTAGTTTGGTTATGCAAGCAAAAAGAGGTGAAACTTTCAGGTGTTTTTTTTATTATTCTCATGGAAATAATGCGATTCCTATGCTGTTGTGGCATGCGGGACTATCATGCAGTGGCCGTACAAGATGGGCAAGCATCGAGAACGATCTTGAAGCCGTGCATGCCCCAAGGAAAGTTGGTGAAAGTTGTTATGTGAGCGTGCGGGTTGATTAAAACTTGCAACCATATCAAACAGAGAGAAGTGTACATACTCACGGGTGGCATATGGGTTAAAGCAAGGCTCATCGTACAGTATAATTTAATAAGCGAAGGATGCTATTGGTTGGAAGTTTGTGTACAAAGGAGTACTACTGGAGCATGAATGAAGTATCAAATGGTGCTTATTCGTAAAAGTAGAACCTAGTTATAAATTAACAAATAATTCAATAATCAATAATAAATAAGGATAATTTGAACATAATACAGGGATTTCCAAGTCACTTTTGAATGTAAACATTGTTATTTACCGCGTGCAACATGTTAATCCACATCAATCTAATATTTCAATACCATCACAAGTATTTTTAATTTCATCAGCATGATTTTCAACATGGCTCAAGCTGGATTAAGTTTCACAGTTCTTTGTTATGTGTTGAATATCATGCTGATGAAATAAAAAATTATGATGACGGAAATGAAATATCAGATTGAGGTGAATTAGCACGCGGTGAATAACAACAGTTACATTTGAAACTGACTTAGAAAATCCTGTAATGATGTTGAAATGTTCACGCCACATTCAAAACTATGAGTTTTTTGGTGGAGAGCATTAGCAGAGCGTAGCTCAAAAACATTATAAAACACTGACCATTTTAAGGTAAACGAAACGTATTAAATTCAAATGGATGGAAACTACTCTTACCCTCCTCAATACTGACATGTGTTTGTTTACTCTACCTAAAGCTTATTTGCACAAGCACACACACACACTCACCAAACATAATTCTAATATTTTCTATCCAGCGTTTATGCGGGCTGCACTTTTGTGCCTACGTAATGTTGGGGCCTTCGAACCGGTCTGCTACATCGTGATGACAAACGATTGTAACGATATAGAGAAAGAAAGAGTATGCAACAACAACAATAACAACAAAAATAGTCCAACTCATCCGGGTGGCATGAGCAAACAGTTTTGAAGTTGTTATCTTTTTAACAAACTTCCGGATCGGCACTCGTGAACGAATGCACAAGAGGCACAGTGTCGAATGCGGGTTGCAAGTGCGGGCACGTGAAAGCTTCACCCCAAAGCAAGACCCCACTGATCGGTTCGGAGTACGGAGTGGCACGGGTGAGCGAGAGCACACTTTAGAGGTTTGTCGCTACTTAAGAGCATCCTCGTCAATCAGTTCGGTGGAAAGCGTTCCTTCCGTGGTCAAGCAATGAAGTAACTCGGTAATAGAATGTCAATCAATTCGTTTGCTCGTACGCCACCACGTACGTGACGGGACTTACCGATGCGCGCTCCGCTCTGTATCGGTCCACCGGGGTTGTAGCTGGGCGCAAAGGAAGTAAAGAAGAGCAGAAACTATAACAAAAAAAAAGGCAAATACACACATTCAGCCCATCCAGAACCGAAAGCTACACACATACATAACCGTACACACATTGGATCACATCCGAAGGATGCTCCGCAAACCGAAACGATCTATCTTTTTCCCGGTGCCAAGTGTCATCCTTTCCCAGTGCGGTGCGGTAGCTGTTCTGCAAGACCGACCCTTACACCCTTCGCCACATTTTCCCCATCCGTCCCGTACCGTCCATCATCTCATCTCCGACCATCCAGCTGTCGATCCAAACCATCGCCCGAAACGAGTCCACACCCATCGTCCGGGACGTGGATGGGACGGACCAATTTATTCATGTGTGAAGAGATCTTAAACGGACACCCACGGGGGAAAGGCATGGCATTTTTTCCCCTATACGGCCACTGTGTGTGTGTGTTCAGTAAAGTGTAGAACAGAAGGGGCGTACAGATCCGACGCGTGCTGTTCCGGCTGGGCAGGGGATAGGATGACCCTTCGTACTCGTTAGCTTGCACTAGGGGTCGTTTCGAATCCGGAACGGGCGGGAATTCATTCGGTTTCGTTTATTCAAATGTGCAACCGACCGACTTGCCTTGGCTGACTGCGAACATGACTTGCCCGGGCATGGCAAGGAATGGCCCGTAACCTGCTGCTGCTGCTGCTGCTGCACCACCCTTGTAATTAGATTCCCAGAATGTGTCCCACCGGCTCCTTCCATACTGTTTTGCCACGGGCGTCACTTCGTTTACTGCATGAGTAGGGAGTTTTTTTTTTTGTACTACCATGGGTTCGTTCCATTTTTCTGCCATTCATGGGTAAATCGTCCTACGAAACGGGGACGGTGACGGTGTGGAATGCTTTGTTTCGCAAAATTGTTACGATAAGGGCTGTCCAGTGATTAGTGGAACAATAGTTATACCCTCTTTGGAATATAATTGAGTTGCTAAGCAGTGCGCTTGGCGGTGAGCGGGCTGTGCAAACCATTCGCTCGTAGGAGTGAAAAACTTTTACAATGTTTTCTGTTGGACAGGAATAGCTTTGTCTAGTTTTTAGAAACGAGGTTTCAAAACAATTTCATATTCTGGTAGCAAAATTAATTGAATGCAAATGGGTTTTATCCCAAATGAGCTTTTTAGTGGTGTTATGAAATAAGCGTTTTGATGTAGAAATAAAATTGACGAGATAAATAAAAACAAAAGATTGAAATACAATGCAGTAGCGTAATAATTAAAGATACAAAAAACATTCATTGGTAATGGAATATTCAGACATTTTTCCAATAGTTCTTTTCATGGTGGAGACGCATGGTAGTTGACGTGAACATACGATAAACGATGGAGACGCATGGTGGCTGATACAAAAAATATAACGAAATGTGAACATTTACTAGGTACACACTATTAGACTAGATTTACTTGAAGGGACTGAAACAATAGTATAGAATGAAACAAAAAGTAAGTCAGCTATATTTGAATATGGTGATGCTATAAAATCTATAATCGTATTATTTGAGTAAATTAAAAAAAAATTACAGTGAAACATAGAAAACGCAGAACTCAAAAAAACTTTGCATGTTCGCAATCATCAATAAAAATTGATGGGAATCGATTTGCATATGTCGATTTTTTTTTCATAAAATGAATAACGTCATGTAGTATCTAATTTAGTATCTAAAACCCCCGTTTTTTACCCACTTTACTATCAGCAAAATGATTCGAGTTCGAATGAATTCAATAGCTCATTTCAAATCTAAAAGTTTGACTAATTACTAACACAAAAACTGCTACCTAGATGTTGCACCCCAGATATTGAGTAATACAAACAAAAGCGAACGGGAGAAAAAAGTTCCATTAAAACACCCGAAATAGAAAGGCACCAAGTGAAAGCTATCAAATTACACACGATTTGTAAATAAAAATAAATGGTCACAGCACTATTTTAGCTGGCTGCAATCGCTGATGTATGGGTGTGTTGGTGTGTGAAAGAGTGGGTTTTTTCCCTGTTCGTAGACGGTAGCTACAGTAAGCAATTTCGATAATGATACTTCTTCATCACGCAAGAAGACAACTGACTGGCGGCTGGGCGGACTGGCCACTGTAATGTACGTGTGCCATTCGGATCGACAGATATGCAGCGACTGGAATGTGTTGGCGCCTGTAATACGATCTGATTTCAGATTTTTTCCCATTACTCAGCCAACACGCTCCTAGCGTTGCCCTTGCCTCACCTACGGGAAGGCTACCGAATGGCCTTCCCTTACCCGGTGGAAAGTATTAATGGTACCACGTTTCGTTTAACACGGTAACGACATTCGGCTCTCTGTATGTGTGTGTGTATGTGTGTCTAGGGGAGCGGGAAGCGAGAGACTAGCGCACGGTATGTTTGTTGTTTCGAGCGCAAGGACCCACACCGAAAAGGTGGAAATGACGTGACGCATTGTCGATTTACGAGCGGTCGTATTTCCCGACGTTTTCATTTCCATCAGCCAGCTGACCGGCGGTCGGCTAACACGGCCAAGGATGAACCGTGGTGTCCCGTTCCCGAGATCTAGCGACCGAGCACGGGCACGGGTAAAAGCGGACGGAGGGAGTTGATTAGTAGAATTAATGCTTAACTCAATTTCGTGGCCGTGGTGTGTGAGTGTGGCTGGAATGGTATTTTTTGTGCAAAGAGTGTGTGTGTGTGTGTGTATGCGGAGTGTACTTTATGCGGATAGCGGTGTGCGAAGAATCAGGAATAAGTTTTTACGAGTTAGATGCCAAGGATAACTGGGCGCAAAGGAAAACGGGAAGGAATGCGAAAAAAACACACACACATACAAAAGCAAGCCAAATACAATCGCTGAGAAGATGTGGAAGGTATATGTTTCCGTAGGTTGCACACCGGAAGAAGCGCTGGCACGTTTGGGGCGAAAGGGGACGCGCTGAAGGTAATAAACACCAGCCAGCTTATCAGCGGACAGGGAGCGACTTTGAGAATTTTACGCTCGACATGCTTTCTGATTGCTTTGGCGGAGGTCGGACCACCG
Source organism: Anopheles arabiensis (assembly GCF_016920715.1). Taxonomy (NCBI): domain Eukaryota; kingdom Metazoa; phylum Arthropoda; class Insecta; order Diptera; family Culicidae; genus Anopheles; species Anopheles arabiensis. The sequence goes on from NC_053517.1 coordinate 25,010,172, forward strand.
GGAGAGGTGAAATATTTATTGGCATCACAGGTCATTCCGGTTGAGGAGCTCGAGTCGCTGAAACCTTCCCCTAAGGAGGGATAACCACCGCCGTCGAATCATCGGGCACGGTCAACGATGTGGCTTTAAGAGATGTAGTTAACGGACGTGTCCGTGCCCGTGTTGGTCGGTCGGTTGGTCGGTTAGGCTCTCGCTCCCCTTATGATTTCTTTACGGCGAATGGATAATGGAGAAGTATACGAGCGTTGGCGCCATTCCTGCGGGAAACTAGGCTAAGCGCTGGTAGAACGGCCAACGGTAAAATGTCTGAGCCGGAGCAGAGGTAATGAGCTTTTCCCGTCAGTGGGTTCCAAATGTGTATAAAGCTAATTTTGCTTTGTGAGCAGCAATTTATACGTTTGCAGAAAAATGCAACCATATTCAATGTGGAACAGACATTTACAATTCAAGGCCAAATGTACAACTGATGACACTCGAAAATATATCATTTCATTTGATTATGCATTTGTGTTTAAATGGTGTTATTAAAATCTGTTTTGATTATCCGAGAAAATGTGCATCATAATCCTGTTTAGGATGTTTAATCACACTGTTTACAATGCAATCCATTATTTAAGAGTGTCACATAGGGTCCGGTCCATTCAGCAATTCAGACCTTTTTGTTTCGAGGATTAAACATAGTGTATATGTAAGGAGTATAATGTTTGAATTATTATGCTTTCTTCATGTCTATGTGTCTCGTTTCTACGCCAAAAACCTGTGTAAAACTAATCGACAAACTAATGATATTCTATAAATAGTTTGGTGATCGTTTTTATTTACAAAGTTTATTGAAATATGATGTAAAAATACTTATTGTCCGATTAAGAGTGCACAACAAATCAACCACTCCAATAGTTAATATAATGGTCGAGATGCAATCACGATACAACTGACCGACTTCAACTGCCAACCACCTTCCACACTCCTGCTGCGCTTGTGCTATGTGATCATTTTCACACGAAAGCAAACCAGCAAACCATTACAGGGCAAGTGTGCTTTACAAGTCAAAACAATCGAGTTCGAACTCTGGCAACTACCCCCGGCTGAATGAGTGGTCAGGCAGAAAGTGGTCCCTAATGGAAGCAGAAGTTATCTTAATTTTTATTACCCCCAAACATCACCCGCTACGAGCATCCCGACGAACCGCAGCACCCGGCGGGACGGACAGTACGGGTTCCGGGTTCCGGGTTCCGGATGAAATGTATGGATTTGCTGCGGTTGATGCCCGCCCTTCCCCTGGAATGGATTGGGTGGCAACTACTAAAAGCTTCTGTGGTAATACAGAACACACAGCGCAACAATGGTAACCCTCAGCAGGGCGCGCGGGGCGTGTGTGTGCTGGACACTGAACAAACTTTACCAGATCGAGCGGGTGGGAAGTTAAGTCCCTCCGCCCTCGCAACTCCTTCCGGCAAGAGTGACAAGTGTGGTTGTCTAACGAAAAATGTTACATATTTTAACTACACGAACCACTTGCTTACGCAGCAGGATGGTAGGGGCGCAATTTCTGCTACACTCTGGTTGTAGCTTAAATGGACGTACCACAATCAACAAAAAAGCACCCCAAGTTGCATAACGTTTGGTGAGTCTTTGCTGGGGAGAAAATTATTTTCCTCAAGGGTGTATTTTGCTCACAGACATATACACTCACACACACATACACATACACACAGACTTATACACACGATTCCGCCCATTCCAAACAAGTTCAAACGAAGACGAAACTTTCTCGCTCTCACCTGAAGTGATCTTGCTTTTAATAGAGTATGTGTGTGTTTTTTTTAAACTGCTCACCGGGTCACAGCCGAAGCTTTACGGCAAAGAACGCGGGTACCAGCGTTCGAGAAACAATAGTTTGAGGAGGCTTTTGCGAAAGGGGAAGTTCCAAGACACAATGGGCGACTTTTCTTTGTGCAAAAGGCGACCAGCCCTTGAACCGCTGAAGAGTGCTGTTCTTTTCACTTTCCATGCGCACCTACAGCTGTCAAGTTGTTCAATTTCCAGTGAAGGACACTGTTTGGTGCGCGTACTGGCACCTGCAGGCGAGAAACACCCTCATAGAGTCCATCGGTGAAGTGGAGACATAGGCGTAACTGTACACGACACAACAGAACTGCATCCCAATCGGGAGCAGAAACATAAAACCACAGATATGATTTAGAAAGGGAAAGACAGAGAGAGTGAGTGAGTGAGACAGAGAGAGAGAGAGAGAGAGAGAGAGAGAAAAGAAAAAAAAGATTACTTAATACAAAGGCATTGGAGGCTTGTGTACGTAACAGTATTCGTCGAAGTACAAATCCTTGTTTCACAAGTGGCACGATGCACCACATAGGAACTATTTTGCTACGAGCCTCCGGTACCTTTGAGAGCATAAGTAACCCTTTGAAGTTTGAAGGAAGCATTGTTATGTTGTTGTAAGTTTTGAGAGCCTTTCCGTGTTGCACAGGTGTGAGTTTTGGGTTTGCGGTGATTATGTTTACTAAACTATTGGTACAACGAAGGATTAGACTAATATATACGCAAAATAGTTAAATAAGTTAGATTATTTATTTATTTTATTTCCAAAAATGCAATTATCTCCAGTGCAATTGACAACCATATTCAAGAAAAAGAATTAACGAAATCATATGGTATGTGTTCTACACGGAACTTTGAAGAATTTTGTTTATTGTGACATGCACTCAAATTTTACTTTTTATGTATGGTAATATGTGTGTTAACAACTTTACGTTGTGTGTTGATGGTTATTATCATATTTTTCGCAATTTAATTAGACCCAATTAAATAAGTTCTTCTCGGTTGAGTGTCTTTTTTTCTTTTAAATCGCTTCCGACAATACTTAACAATTTAATTGGCTGTCCGATTCGATGAATCCATTGGCCACTTTTTGTTCGCCACTTTCGCTGTGCGTCTCTCTTAAACGCCCCGTAGCAGTATAGTACATCACGCAGCTGATGGCAAGCAGCTCGTTATGATGAGTGCAAGCCGATGGCAGCTAGAATGACGCTGATAAAAAGCTCACTTATCACTTTCCCCTCCGTGCGGTGGCTGTCCGTGCCCTCGCCGGAACACCATACATCAAGGGGTGTCAATGAAAGGAGATTTATAAGCTCTAAACGAATCGGTTCTGTCAACCGCGAGAGTTACGTAATCAATAAGAGAAAGCTGTTTTGCCCGTTGCATGACATTTTCTCTCGGCACGATCCGGTCGGGCAAACCGCCACCGAAGGTCGGCCGCCTAGCTGCGTCTCTTTCGTATCCTGTCTGCAGCGTTTCCCTTAATCAGTGCGCTCTATTTTTATAACATGCTTTATTTATTTAGCAAACCACCACCACCAGCCCTGCGCCAGCCCTGCGCCAGGAGTGTACGAGGAAGCACGTTTCTCTGGCCACTCGATACGTTGTCTCGCTCGAGACCGTAGCTGGTGCTACCGTGTGTTCGCTGGCAGTTCACGCTCGCGCTCTTGATCCCTGCACTCTCTCTCGCTCTCTGTCTTCTCGACGTCTCGGCGGAAACTCTCTCTTGCCTGGAAGAGAGTGCATGCAACAAGGGAAAATCGAGCTCGAGGAAAACTTCACCGGAGCACGATACGTTCAGTATCGCATTATCCTTGTACGAGCGCGCACCTGATGGTGAGGAACAGTTGCATTTGCGCGAGGGCACCGGTCGTGCATACCGAATAATCGGCAAAGCGTTCGGCGTTCACGTGGGAACGAGTGAAGGTGGCATATCGGTTCCGTGAGTGAGTGTGTCTGTGTATGCTCACACACATAAGCCCTCCCCGCCCCCCTTCCATGGCTGTGTATCGTTGAGTGGTGGGTGAGTGTAGATGCATGCGTGTGTGTGTGTGTATTGAGCATGGTGGGTGGAAGTGAAAACAAAGAGCCACCTTCTCGAAGGAGTTAAATTTCGCTGGGCCATCAACTCGACTGCCGAGGGCAACGTAGTGCTCTACTCGATTACGGCCGTGCGGGAGTGTTTGTGAAGCGAATGTGTGTGTGTGTGTTTATTTTTTGTTGCCTTCCCACACAAGTACGATAGCACATGGTGAGTGAAAAAGGGGAGGGGGGGCGACAAAATACATACAGAACACGCTGGATAGAAAATAAGAAAAGCATCTACGCGCTAGCAAAGCACGAAATAACACCACCGTCATCGTGTCGCCCCGTGAACCTTCTTGCGGAAGTTGCAGGCCGCTCGAGTGAAAATAAAGCAATTACGGTGGATTAAAAATTAAACCCCGCAACATCAAAAACAACGAACAACAGCGTGCGCGGGAAAGAGTGATGATTATGTTTTTTTGCTTAGCTGGTTCACGTTGTGAACGATTCAGTGCGTTGTCCACTCGACCCGTTTGAAGCACATTCGACTTAGTAGCTTAGGGCCGCTGGCTACCCTTACCGTCGCCGTCGAAATTATCATCCGCAGGAAATGCATTTGTGTTACTAAAATGCAGCTCAGTTTAGCTACGAGTATTTGCACAAGCGAACCGAGGTGCGGCAGCTGGACGGTGGATGAGAGCTTTACATGCAACGTAAAACAAATATAATTCATCGCCGCAGTGCCTGTTGGAATTTCAAAATCGTTTCAGTTTAGTGCTAGGATTATTGGCACAGAAAGAGAGAGATGAAGAGAGAGAGAGAAATTTATGAGCGATGGAGATAGAAGAACAAAGAGCAAGTGCATGAATGTGAAACCGAAATCGAGTAGGCGGTGAGTGTGCAAACAAAGTTTGTTAATGGATGCAATCGATCGCCGAGTGCATTTCACGAATGGTTGCGCCGGAAGTGTATTTGAGAAGAGTGCAATTGATCTAGAAATGTCCGCTGTGTAACAGTATGCTTCATTTTCTATGCGGATGATGATGGATGATAATGTTCTAGAAATTAAATGAAAAAAAAAATACAGGAGTTGGATGAGTTTGCTCGATAGTTTTATGAACGATACAGACAAGCTTTGCACTACCATCAACCGTTGTTTTATATGTTAGCGTTGGAGCAGAAATTTTTATTTATCAGAATGCTTAGTTTAAAATTTAATATTTGTTGTACCATGTGTGCAAGTTCTCCTCTTCTCAAATCAAATCAAATGCTTATTAAATTTGCATCATAAAATATAATGTTAGTATGTGAATATATTTACGATCTATCATTCATAGCTAGACATTCATGTTTGTACACCAAAACTCTTACATATATAGATTATGTTTACAACCATTTTAACAAACTTCTCGAATTATTAATGCTATTCGTTTATCAGTACAGGTTTTCCCCGATTACGCGATTTTTTTTTTAAATTTGACAGTTCTTTGAGCATATTGTACTGATTTGTTGCATCAAATGTCATATGCAAAATAAATTCCCCTTGTGGTCGAACTAAAAAAAACCCATTTTAAAAGGTTGAAAACCGTAACATTTAGTTGAAATTAGCATTCATCATTCTTTTAATCAAAATAAGCATTAATTAGACTATAAAACTCTAAATTCGAGTTACGCTAATTTTCGAGACACGCTATTGCCTCCGGTCCGCATTAATAGCGTATATCGGGGCATATCTGTAATTTAAAGTACTCCTATAATTGTGCCTTAAGAGCAACCTTGTGTTGTAGACAAGGAAGTCAGAATATTTTTTTCAAATAACTAAAAATTGATGATTCTTCATTTGTTAGCTTTTAAAAATAATTTATAATTCCCTGTTCGAGGGAGAAGCGGTCCTTCCCTACCTACATAGCTTCAGTTCACCGTGTGTGCTATTTAATTTCATATGTTTGCGGTATCACCCTTCGATAAACCCCTTCCATAAACGTTCTAGAGTGAGTTGGTTTTAGTCACTAATACGCCTGCCCGTCACGTGCTACCGCATGTTTATTCTTCAAATAGATTGTGTTTCAACCTTGGACGAGTGCGTTGATCGAATCATCACAATAAATCAAGCCTATTTCTGTCTCAGCGTGTGCCGTTGTAAGCAAACGCCTTGCCTATAAGGCACGGTGGTGTTGAAAAAGGCTTCCCAAACAGGCAGCGCGACCCAGTAAAGAAACAACACCACAACTGACAGCAACTTGTTTTCGCCTGTCAAACGCATCGGACGCGAACGCAAGTGGTACAAACGGCGTTTGCCAGCAGGTCCGGGGAGCCGCCGAATAACAACGTCGGTTATGCTTTACCCTTCCCCACACTAACACCCATTCTCTTCAACGCCCTCTCCCCCTCATCCTTCCCCCAGGATGGCCATCCTTCGCACATTAAATCAACACTTCTCTCGGTTTATGGCAGCAGTATGGTGATGGGTGTTGTTGTTGCTGGCAGCAGGCGTAGCAGCGAAAACAACGCTCGACAACCGCGACAGTTCGGAAGAGCAAACAAATAAACAACATGGAAGTGAAATAAATTCGAATCGAAATTGAAACGAATCTGTGCGCCGTGGCCGCATGAAAGCATGTGCGAAACGCGCCCGCACCGATGAGCGACGACTGGCACACCAACACAGCGATCTACACCACGCAGCGTACCCGTGTGTGCTACTTTTACGACCGTGCGAACGTGATACCTCTCTATATGCGTGCGTGCGTGCTTGCGTGCCAGCTGTGTATGTGAATGGGTAGTGTGTATGTGTATAGGGGAGTGAAAAGCTTGCTCAAGTGAGGGAAAAGTGTCTATGCACACGCATGTGTATATGTGTGCGTGTGATTATTGTGAATCGCTAGCCCCCCGTCCGTTGGAGGATTAAATCGCGTACGCGCCAAACCCGCTCGCGTTGGATCTGGCGCCGGTAACGAACGTCGGCACACCCGCAACAGCACCCACTGCGTGAGCGAAACGTCCTTTCCCATCCCTTCGACAACAAAACAGAAAAAAAGCAGAGCCCGGCGTGTGCTAACGAGCCCGTAAAGCGGAGACTGCACGATGACTAATCTCGTTAATACCAACCTGGGATTTATTGTCTATGGATTAATTTTTGCTTCGTTCTACGGCAGCGCAACGCGGATATTCGGTGAGTGTGGGCGAAAGAACAAAAGTGGTTTTTACCGCGGGAAGGAGTGCGGGTGTCGCATTAGGATTTCTGCTTCACTATTCCGTTTGTACCGTTCCGTGTGTGCTTTGCTGGGTAGGAACTTTTTGTTGTTGTGGTTGTTCGTTGCGTATGTACCAAGGAGATGTTAATTTAAAATTTAAAGCTCGATGTACTACTCCACCAATGCAGAATCGTGATCCGGTGCTGTGCTTTGTTTGAAGATAGTTTATACTTTCTGTGGATTATCATAGCATCGGCAAAGATAATGGAAATGGTTACGGTAAAACCTTTCTTATTTAATCATACCATTTTTATTCTTACTTTTTGAATTTTAAACTGAAAACTTCATTGGTCTGTGCAGATGCATTCAATATATAGGCTTAGGGCCTGCATGGGATGGACATAGAATCAATTATTATTGTCATCAGCATCACAGCAACATCGATACCACCATATTCATAATCAGAATAATATTCTAAATTCAATACAAACGCTGATTTAAACGCATATTCATATTCAGAATAATATTCTAAATTCAATACAAACGCTGACAAAAGTGTATCATATCGATTAACGCTACATTGATAAACACGATGCGTATTTGAGTTTGGGATAGTCTTTATGATCATTATTTTACAACATTGGGCCCCTTTCCGTGTTTAGATAGTAGGCTGAAATTTCAGTTAAATTTCATTTAATTTCAGCTGCTTGCATAGTATAGCAGTTTTCGAGCAGCTATCAAAGCGGGTATAATATACAGGTGAGCATATTCCAAGGTGTATGTACTTAGAAGGCTGAATAAAGTTTTCAAGAGTGTTTTGTGTATTTATCAAGCTGCCAGAAAGCCAGTTTGAGCAAAAGTTTTCATCCGTCTTGTCAAAAAATGAGGTTCAAATTTGGTTATAAAAACAGGCAAATGAGACCATCTGTTCTACATACACTTTGATTCTAGATTCCACAACCTGATATGTTTAATGCACCTTGGAATAAATGAAAACACCACCTTGTTTTGCCACTTTTTCGAGCAAGTACTCGAATCTAATTCTAGTTTTAAGGCAAGAATAATCTAGGATGAAAATCGCAGGCTAGTTTTTTGAATGGTTTTGCATGGAGTGTTTACATGATGCAGGCTGAAATGACGCTGTCAAACTTCATATAAAAAAACTGGCTAGAATCGTCAAGGGCACTATTAACGGAATAGTCAGAAGAATCGCGGTGTCAATGTTTCCTATAAGGTCGACAAAGGTTCGGTTTCCATTTCAATCGTGTCTTTACCCGTTTACTTGGAACAATTAAGTCTAGTAATGCTGTTTCAACCCGGCAATGGGTTCGACAGCGAGGGGTTCATGCTCAAAAGCAAAGGCTACCCCTTTTAAGCAGGGGTACAGTTTATATTCTGTTAAAAAAATCTTTGTCCCATTACTTTTGGCAGCCTTTTCTTTGTATTCCCTTTCCACTTCTCAGGAAGTTTCCAGCTCGTGGAATATTTGTAATCTTTTCAAACAGCACAAAGACTACAGCTCAGGGTAACTAAACTAAGATGAATACCGTGTGACACTCGAAGCTTTTCGCAGACAACCAGTTTATCCGACCCGGCTTCCTTTTGATTACCATTAGTAGTAAGTTTCCATGACCTTTTCTAGCAACCCACACCCCGATGGAGAGGGTTGGGGTATGGGAGGTGGGGGTTGATAACCCTTTTCAAAGCAAACAGTAAACTTTAAAGCTGCACAATCTGAGTTAAATCGATGAAAGAGCTCCCAGCGGATGTGGCCATGCTGTAGGCAGTAAAGTGTTAGTAAAAGCAAACCTAATCCAATGTGAAAATCAGTTCGTTTGGGCCGGGTTGGCACGGGGTCTTGCAAGGTCGCAGAGGTAGTTTCGAGCGGGGGTTGAAATCCCTTTTGTAACTCAGCGCTTGGCAAGTACACGACAGCCGGTTGCCTACGGTGTGCTACACCGATAAGAAAAGTTTCAGGATAGTATTCGCCGCTGGGTTGGCTCTTCTTTGTGCCCTAATGGTTGCATCGAATTGTTTTGCACTGGTAGTGACCTTTTTTTTACATAGCTGTGGGTAGCAAGGATGGAAATTAGTTTGACAGTTCGTTTGTTTCTGAGTGCGTCATGTGAGTTCAAGACTGTACATGAAGTGAAGCAATTTTCGTATGATCAAAGGAAATTGCAGTGTGATTACAACCGTAGCTATACGATGAATATTACCAAAACTGTAGAATAACTTTCGGAGCTTTATAAAATGCTCTTGGGTAGAGCTTTTTTATTGGTTGGAATGTCACAGAACTCTTTTTCTGGTACTGGGTCCGGTACTACGGGGTACTGGTTCGAAAAAACATTGTGCCATCGACGAGCTCACTACATGACTGTTCTGCTCATGCATGGAAGCCCTTTTGTTATCAAGAGCTTAGAACAAGCTACTGTTCGATATCTCCAATTTCAACATTATCACTCGAAAAGATTAAAAAAAAAAAACAAAAAAACCTGTCGGTCTGCCTTTGAATACAAGGAAATTTTAGCTACATTTCCACGAAAACATAAACTACCTCGTATAGCTAACGTAACGTAGTAAACGGTTAAGCGCTTTATAGAAAAGTTTCATCTGAAATCTACCCCCACGAACGTGTGTTGTTCCTGTGCATGGTTACAATAATGGTTGATTGTGTAGCGAGAAGCTTAAATTCGTTTCCACGAAACGGAATGATCCTCCCCGGGGGCTCTAGAATTGCATGTCCCTGGCGTTCCAAGGCCATGTTAAAGCACACCCGCTCTGCGCTACAAACAAACAGCAACAAAAAGAATATAATATAATCCCTCGCACAACAGAACCGGCCAAAACGGCACCGCCCGTCCATCATGTCATGTGTTTGCCCGAGGGGGGGGGGCAGAGCAAAGCAGAGTGGGTGAAAAGTTCTACCAGCTGCACCATCACATCGCATCTGAAAGCTCGCACCATTGTGCGCTGGCACAGTGCCAAGGCGGAAGAAAACGTGAAGTATTATCGATTTACGACCAGGTCGCACATAAAAGCGCTCGAAGGAAAAGTGTCGTGGTCCGATTGAATACACCCTGCCGCCCCGGAGCGTTGAGCGCGCTGTGACATTGGGCGGGACGGGGCAGACGGAGCCGGCGTGTGAAACGGAAACGGATAGATCGTTATCGTAATACTCTTTCTTTTGCCCGTCACGCGTATTGTAATGGTGTGTAGCCGTTTTGTACAGCGAACATCAGATGGATTATATGGAACGGATATTCTGATCATTAGTAGACGAATGCCACCGATCGCGAGAATACCTTTCTAGTCCCGTGCTGAATTGACTCGTTACACACAAATGTGGGAAGAGGCAGGGTGGGTTCTAGGTGTGTCCTGGAGAGAAATGCGGTTACTGTTGCTCGGTGAGAAGAAAAGGCACAGAGGAATGTTGGATATGAATACATTTTGAAATCTTGCTGTATTATGTTATTGCTTTGGATCGATGGGATGGGTTTTGGATGACACAGGCACATTATACCGTGCGACAAGTCCCTGTAGAATCGATGGTCGGGTGCAAGAACAAAAAGGAAATGGACAGATGGAACTGAATGTAGCAGCGTGTAATTTGCATTGTTTTTATGAACCGTCAAGTCAAGAAAATGGTTTAACATTTTGATAAAGGATTTCAAGAGCAAACCTCAAAAGCCCTACATTTCTAATATTATTATAGAGATACCAAAAAAGTTGAAATGTGATGTGTTTTCATAATTGATTTATATATGTTGACAAAATAGAAACGGAAATCCAATGTAGCTTCTTCTATTGCATCCATTTTGGCGCAACAACCTACATGGTCATGCTGATCTAAACCGGATTTCCAGACATTTATACCGGGTTACTAAGAGCATTAGTACCACGTAGCTAAATGAGACGTACTTAAGAACAGTCAATGAATTTGCAACAAGCTAAAAAAAATTCGTTTACTTAGCAAATTCGTGATGGACCGACGTGTATAAGTGTGCTGTTACAGTCTATTGTATGTTATGTTGATTTTATTCGAAGAACGTATACATGTTTAAAGACATATAAATGCAAGTTTCAACATTAATGTAGAAACAAATTAAATTACAATAAGGTGTTTTTACCATTATTTAATCCATGCCATTAGATGGGCTTGGAAGGTCGATTGCTTTACACAGGATTTACTGAAATAATTCCTTTTGATGCTATTTTGTGTATTTTGTGATGCAATGTTTGCTATGCGTGATCTACACGAACTAACATCGATCCTAAACTATAAATTGCAAGCGTAATTAAACACATACAATTTGCTACCAAAACCTCTCTGTAAAACCATCATTTAAACTCATTTGACACACAGGGTACAGTGGTTCAAATAATTGAGGATGAGGAGGATATTGAAGTTCAGTGTTATTAGCTTTAGTACAGCTGTATTATTTTTATATCTGTTTGCTATTTTTCTTTTCCTCGTTCTGTGATATTTTTATATTTACTTTGACAGAAGAAAAACGATAGACTCGGGCGATCATTTGATTAAATATATCGATGGAATGAAGGAAAGGGCTTGAAAATAAGGTGTTTTTCTTTTCCCAGAATAGATGATCCTTGTCCTTTTGCGTCCTTTTATGCTGTCCCACGACATTCGGCTCCGTCGCTTATTGTTCCCCCCTTGTTTTTGGCACTGATAGACCGAAATCTGTTGGTTGTATTATTTTATTTTAGGTCATGTGTTTGGCTCCAAAAACGCTATCATAGGAAGCATTTATCTTCGTAAAGCCAGCAGCAGAAGTAGCAGCAGCAGGAATGAGAAATTGGATGCCCAGCTTCGATTGGCAATGATTGCTTTGATCGTGGGGAGCGGAGCAAGCGCACGGGTGTATATCCTGTACGGATTGGTGCTGATACCTCTCCCCTGATAACCTTTGCCGCAGCGATGGGCTATTGGACATTGGACGATAAAACAAAGCGGTGCGCTCCACTTTCACCCATTTTATTGAAGAGATTATGAGCTAAGAGAAATAAATTGCTTCTTTCCGGTGGCGCGCCAACCAGCACGGATGTGAAAAGAGCTGATTCAACCACAAACAATCACCGGTGCAGGCTGGCGCTGCTGGTCACCCGGTTTGTAGTGTGTTTCTTTTATTTCTTATTTTTTACCCCCAGCAGCAGCCGCCGATGCCATTTCCCTTTGATCCGGCCGCTTGCGTTTGGCTTCAAGGGATAGGATTTGGTTTGAGTGGTGTTATGTAAGAGGGCGTGTGATAGAATTTGGTAGACATTTTCCACCCGTTATTCCAACGACTGTGGAATCTTTTGTTTTTTTTTTTTCTTCTCTCCAATGGTTCCGGCATTTCAATCCGGCTCCGAGTGTGCCATGTATCGGCTGAAAGTTTTATCGGATCGGAGTTTTTGTTTAGATCGGACCGCCCTACCCGGGTTGATTCAGATTCGCTTCGGTTGTTTCTCGCACATCATCAAATTTTGAAGAAATCACCGAATAAGAAAGAACTCAAATCTAGCGCAACGGAGAATCGAAACCGTGAGACCGAAGAAAACAAAAAAAAGGTAAAGAAAAAGGATAGCTAGCGGACCGACCTCCTTAACAAAGGGGAACTTGTCCCACCCCGGAACATGCTCATTGTTTTTCCGCCACTGTCAGCATGATATTGCAGGCTTCTTTTTTACGCTGGCCCGGATCCGGCCTTTTATGCACGCTGTTCGGGGCCAGAAAGAATGGTGTTGAAAACGAGAAGAACTTTTCTCGCAAAACTATTAGCAATTCAAATTTTGTGCTGCAGCCGGCTACGGTCACAGGTTCATGGGAATGCGCAACGGCATTGAAATCGAGCCATTGAGGCTTTTGTCTACGGTCGGGCACGGTCGGTGGCACGGTGACGGTGGCGTTAGGATGCCGGGCAGACGAGTGGGAATGGCGTATCGAAATGCCGTTTCTGTGTCGATTCGTTAAGCTAAATTTATTTACGTTTCATGCACTTGGCATGGAATGGGAGCCGCTAAATTGGAGCGAGATTGATACGGAACGGTGTGGTAAAACAGCACTTTTGCTTCTGATTAAAATTAAGCTACGTATGTTGTGTAATTTAGGGATGAGTTGATAAAATGAGGGTAGATATTGGATGTGGTTTAGATTTGGAAATTACAACATTACTACGAAATGCAATATAAATAGAACATCCTAATTAAATTAAACGATGGTATTTGAATACGTGTATTTTCAAATTCATTCAATACTATACGCTATTTGAAGCGTTTCTCGCAAACTATTCATTCGATTGTTGTGTACGTTTTCGATTGTTCTTAATACTTGCATACTATTTGTGCATTCACGACTACAGTGTTTAACATTCACCGCAACCTGAATGTTTTAAAAACATCTTCTATTTGGCGTTAACGTCCTACGCAAACATGCCGGCCTTGCGAGACTTTATTCAGTACCATGCAGTCCTTGCTACACGGGGGGATGGTCCATTCTATGTTTGTAACCATGACGGACATATGATGAAGTCGTAGGAGTTGACGACTGTACCACGGGACCGCCCAGCGTACCTATATCTGGCTAGTAATGTGACGTGATCGAACACGCGCTAGCCAGGGCGGCCTTCCAACACCGTTACCGTGCAACTGGACATATGGAGACAATTTCACTAGCGTGAAAAAATAGTCAAAATCAACATGACAGAAACATTTCGCGCCTAAATGTATGTACCCAGCTGTCATCGTGTATGGTGCGATGACACATGACGTGAAATTATTCGCGGTAAATTATTCGCGTGAAATTATTATAAATGGTAAATAGTATCGAATGTCATTGAATTTGGCAGCACGGTTCACGGTGCGACGCTATTTGGTGGGATGTCTAGTTGCACGGATAAGGTAGGTTAGGTTTGTAAGCTGCACTGAAGTGAATACTTTTCGAAACTGTCTGTTCCGTACTGGGTATTTATCTGAAAGTGTTGAGGCAAAGAAGACTTATCTTGGGTAGTGGGAGACTTCATGATCATCCATTGAGCAGACGAATATTTGTGTAGGACGAATCAATTACTGCTGGAATTATGTATACTACTTAGCCGGTCTCGTAGTACAGTCGTCAACTCGTACGACTTAAAAACATGCCCGTCATGGGTTCAATCCCCAAATAGACCGCGCCGCCATACGTAGGACTGACTATCCTGCTATGGGGGGGAATCAATTAGTCACTGAAAGCCAAGCCCACAAGTGGGTACAGGCAGGCCTTGACCGACATCGATTGTTGAGCCAAAGAAGAAAAAAAAATTATGTATTTTTAGCTTAGGTTGCAGGCGTAGATATTCAACAATATGTCTTGATTATGGAGGAACTGGTTTTTGAAAATTGCAAAAATATGATCCATATGTAAGGTCATACAACTGGACGGATTTAGTACGAAATTATAACATTGTAGTACCTTTGAGTTGTGAGAGTAATTTTTGTTAATATTGATAAAGCACGTGAAACAATTCCAATAAAACAAATACATTCACAATAAACCCGCCCCACCTTTGCAACTGTTCGTATTAAAAACAAAAACTGCACACACACACACAAAAGCACACCAAAGCACTGAACCGTCGGGTGGAAAAATCAGTGCTTCACCTTTGAAGTCGAAAGTCTTTTATCTTTCCATGTGGGGCCTTTTACTTTCATGTCCTTAACCCCGACCTGGGTCTGGGCTGAACCAAATATACAAATTTGCCGTTTGCATTTTCAACAGCCCCAGTGCACTTTCAGCTGTCCCTTGTGTGTGTGTGTGTGTGCGTGTGTGTGTGTGTTTTCTTTTTTTTCTCATTCGATTCCCTATGGTGGAGAACTCGCTTTTTCCTTTCCGAGTTTGGGTTTGGCGATCGCTTTTCCAGCGTACATGTGTTTTTGTTTTATTTATGTAGCCGTTGCTTCGGACAGGCGGTTCACTCCCGCCCCTCCCACTCCCTTGCGACTCGTCCGACCCTCGTTCACCCTGTCCCGCATCATTCCGGCGCAGTGAAGTAGGGAACGAACGAAACCCTTTTCGCAGAGAAATTGGCCATCCCATGTTTTAGACCAGGCGCGCGCGCGCGCGACGTTGAATCGTGATTTCCGGCAATAGTACGGCCGGCTGGGCTGTATTTTTTGGATGGCACGACACTTGCTAGCTCGTGGCAGCCACATGCGACACTGGTCGTCGTCAGCCGTGTCCCCGAGTCCCCGGCACCCGTGTTCGGTACGGGCTTGACGTTGATTTATGTCGGGCAAATGGTGCCATTTTGTCGGTCGCATAATGGAGCAAAACCTCACCTTCCATTGTAGCGTGTAGCCGGTGTGGCCGGGTGTCGCGGTAGCCCTAGCCCTAGCCGGAACGATTCCATACGCTAATGCCAAGGGCAGGGGCAATAAAAAGTTATGGGCTTGTTGTTCGTACGGTGGCCGCTGGCCGTTTTAACGCGCGCAACCCGCCACCCGCCGTGTGTTTCGCTTTCGTACACTTTATTTTATTTTGCCATCGAATCGTATAATTTTTAATTAATTTTCCAACACGCCCCGTGTGTGTGTGTGTGTGTTTTTGTGACCGGTTTTAATTTATGAGACATTTGAATTATTATTAGCATATTCATAATTTTTAATTTTCTAGCTGCATTTACAACTAGTCTCTAGCGTCTAGCGTCTAGGAACAAAGCAAAAATTGTAACGATGCATTGCGTGATGGTGATGAGCACTGTTGTTAGAGCATTAAAATGGAACTCTCCCTCTCGCACAACGATTGGGCTGTTTAATACGATGTTTGTGTTTTCTAACCTAACCCTTTGCCATTGCCCTTTTTGACTCTCTTTTTTAATATTTCTCTTCCCCTTTTCCGAAAACCATACAGATATTGAAAACATCCCGGTCGTTAAATACGTAGCCGTGGCCGGCCGGAACGTTACCATCAGCTGTCCTGGAGTGAACGAGCACTCGCTAATCGATACGCTCATTTGGAAAACCACACAAACCGTAGCTGAGTACGTTAATGGGTCGCCGCTGGTAAACAACCCGAGGGTAAGCTTTCCAATCTGCTTGATTTAACTGGTTTCTGTGCGTGTGTTGATGGATGTGGGAAGGGTAGAGCGATTTTTTGTTGGCTTTACCCATCAAACAGCACTATGGAAACTGTTAAACTACAATCAAACAAATACTACGGTGCTAGCGCTCTACGCTTCGTTTGTTGCGTTGGAGTTTAACCACCAGCGAAGTGAAGTGCGTTGCTACGCAAATCTAATCACTGCGAACCAATATGGAAGTGGTTGTTTGCTTAGAGTTGTTGAAAAAAAACTCGAATGAACCTACATGTCATTCAAATTACTTCCTATGGTCCAGTTAGAGTCGTGTCTTGATCCGTACTGTTTGCATTTAATCAACTTAATGAGCAAATTCTATGTTTGCCTTTGTGCAACATTTTGTGTTATATTTATTCATCATATACAAACTAACATGCACACTGTTGCGGTACGTTCAAAGCTGGATCGTCCCGGTAGCTGCACGTACCTGTGCTACAAACTCGGTGCCCCACACGAACTCGGTGCACAAAGTCACTCCAACTAGAAATTAAATTTTGCAATTTCGACGATACTATCATTAAATTCTAACTGTCGCTGCACAGATCACACTGCTGCCGGGCAACTTTAGCTTGCACATCAGTCCAACCAGCTCGGCCGATACGGCCGAGTACACCTGTCTGTTCAACGACCGGCACAGTCCGGAAGCGATAGCGGATCTGCTAGTGCAGGGTAAGAGTTTCATCTCTCATTCTGTTTTTTTTTCCTTTATTTTTGTGTTTTTGCTCTCTTTCTTTCTACACATAGCAGATTGGTAAATTGGATACCATATTTTTACCTCTCCCCTTTTTACAACGTTCCCTTGTTTTTCTCGCCCGCTCGCAGACGTGCCGGATCCACCTGGGCGACCGCTGGTGGTAAGCTTCACGTCACGTTCCGTCGATTTATCGTGGGCCCACTCGCAGGACGCACGGAACGCACCGGTTACGAATTTCATCATCGAAACAAGGTAAATATTGGTAGAGTCGCTGCTGGTTTACCGATGCAGGAGGGTTCTGCAAGCTGACCGGGTGCCCCCGTAGTGTTACTTGTCCCAAATGAAATGTCAAAATTTTAGGAGACGCAGGGAGGATTCGATGTTCTCTTCTCTTTTTTTTTTCGTTTACCGTGTTCGCACTAAGATCAAAGCGGATCGTGCTGGAATGAATTTTCGATTTGCAATGTGATAGTATGAGTTTTTGAAGGCAAACTAAGTTGTCTTTCGAAAGGACGGTACATTTATCGGGCGTTTGTGGGGTGTACAGCTAGGGTGAATAGAAAGATACCCTTCACGCGTGCCCACACTAACGTGCGCTTGTCTTTGGCAGGGTCGGTGAAAATGGAGACTGGAATCAGGTGCCACCGATCTACACTAAATCACATCTAACCACGTACCAGGTGACGGAACTGCTACCCTTCACCGTGTACAGCTTTCGCATCATTGCCGTTAATGAGCTGGGTCACAGTACACCCTCGAAGGAGTCGTACTACTTCGTGACGCTGCGAGAAGGTAAGTGCAAGGGGAGGACGAAGAGATTATGCGTTTGCGTTGGTTTCGTTTAATTCAGTGGGACAATCTAAGAAGTGTCATAAATGTTAAAGCATCACTTAGAATAGTTTCTTATTTTAAATATTGAACCAACTTTAAAGGTGGTGAAGGTCAATTGAATGGATAATGAATGGTGGTGTTTTTTTAAATAATAAAATATAAAATTTTGCATGCTTAAATTCTTAAATATATCAATTATATCTAAAATCCAAGAAGATGATTCCATTTGCTGGGCTTTTGCTTTTTATAAAAAAGTCACATAAATGCGTATAAAGCACTTACATTAACGCTGCTTACATACAGAAATAAACATATTTGACATACCTATAGATCGCTCATGAGCGCACTGGCGGAAAGTAAACGCACACATTTACACATTTTTTAACTGTGTTAGTGTCCAAAATGTGTAGAAACCAAAACGCGCTCTCGCATCCGTGTATTTCACACCGTTTCTCCGCTTAACTCTAGGTTTTTACGCACACCTTGATAAAATATTCCGCTCTTTGTTTGTAGGGTAGGGAAAGTATACCAATTATGGCTATATTATGCCATCAAGATGCTGATTTTACTCTCGTAAAAATAATTATTCATGAAAATTAAAAAAAATGTTTTCTAGAAGCCTAAAATGTACAAAACACGAGAGTATTTTGACTCAGAGAATATCGAATTCCTTAGAAAAATTCAATTGAAAATTGCATCTAAAGGTAACAATTATGGTTATAGTGTTTCTAGCAATTCGCCATAACTGTACCAATTGTGGTTGTGACCCAAAACTTGAGAATTTTTACACTCAAAATCGTTTTGTTAATTTCAAATCAAGTAATGATAATTACACTGCAGGTTAAAATAAATACGTTTTTACATACAACATACAACACCATTGAACAAGTAAAATTAATAGTATCATATCTCCGTTTTCTATCACTGCAAATTCCCTGGTTGTAGTGATTGTAGCCACGCTCAATTAATCGCACATTTGATGGAGCTAATCCTTCTAAATCTATAATCTAAACTCTTTCCTTGGGTTCTAGACACAAATTGACTGTTTTAGAGCGAAAATATTGTTCGTTACAGCCATAATTGGTGCTATAGCTACAATTGGCACACTTACCCTACTGCACTTTCAAGTAAAAATCATATTGAATTGGAAATGAGATTGAAAATTCAAGGAATATTTTATCCTATGATCTATGATAGTCATATCATAACATTGTTCGAACAAGTTCACAAACACCGTGCACAACTTTCCTAGAAATTAAAAGTTTCTGAAAGCACACTTTATCAGATGGAAAAGACAACTTCGCGAGAAACAATGCCAATATTGAACGATTCATTCGAACACATTCGAACACTGCACAAATAATCCTCGCTCCGGGAAAGACATGACTTTTCCTCCGAAACAGCACAGCTTAAATACGATTGCCCGGAACATGCTTCACCGTTGTTGTTAACCGTCATGTTGTCTGTAATGGGAAAGTTTAGAGCATTATTTCGTTTAAGCGGGCGCCCAGAATTCGCCCGTCTAGGCAAGAAGCAACGCAACCAAACCAAAAAAGAAAACCACAATGAAACATTCCCAACCGAACCGTCTTCCCGTTTGACGATCTTTGTTTTGGCAACATTCTGCTGCATGAAATTAGCATTTGATGTGCTTCACTCGGCTCTAATTTGCTAAACGAGAAACATTCTTTTGGCGACGTAAAGAAATGCGAAGAATTTTCTTTCCGCAAACCCTCATCCACTAATCGTGGCCCCGGGCTTCGGGCAGGCAACCTGTCTGTCTTGCTGGAAAACATGAGGATGAGGGCGGAAAAAAACAAAATCGAAAAAAAGCACACAAACCTCGCGTACACCTTTGCGCGGGCAGCAGCTGAGCCAACTGCTTTTTAAAGCAATCTTTTACGAGCGCGTGTTTTACGTGTTGCTACCGCCCCAAGAAAGTTAATAACAATTCCGGAAACGGTAAGTGTGATTGGCAAATGGGTCGATCCCACACCTGGCGAGGTGTTTTCCGACGGTCCGCCCTTGCCTCACCCGACAGCTCGCGTGTGGCGCCATTTAATTACAATTATGGCATAAATTTGCATAAATTAAAACGATTCGCCTTTCGCCGTCGTCGTCGTCGTCGTTGTTGTCGCCGTCGCCGGCAGAACATCGGAACCAGGTACAGCAGCAATGTGCAGCATTTCTTCGCTCTTTTCGCGCTAAAAAGGGGATCCTTTTTGGGGTGCGCTGGGGCCGAAGACTGTTTGAAGGGATTTGCGTACCGTTTAACCCCGGTGTGTATTTGTTTTGACGTTCGTTGATTTGCGAAGCCCCGCGAGCGCTAGCAGTCGGGGTCGGTCTCGGAAAGGGGGTAAGCAGCGTAAACACACCGACACATATAACACATTTCGCACGGAAAGGAATGTTTTGGGGTATCTGCGAGTGTGGTAGGGGATGGTAGGGGTAGATTTTGGGAACGGACGTTCCGCAGACAGCAATTATCGCCGTGCACCCGTCAAAAGGGGTTTCTGTTTATGCGTTGGCAGGATGGGGTTTTTAATGGCAGAGAGAAAAAGTTACTCCCATTTTAATGTGTGCTTTAATTGGGTTTTCCAAGCAGTGGGAAGTTATGTTTCCAAGCAGGTTTTAGTAACGTTTGTGTTATTTTTGTCAAAATATAACGTAAAGAATGAAGTTGTTTATTGTGTTCAAAAGGCTTATTGGAAAGAAGACAACAAAAGCAGTCGCGATTGAACACAATGCTCGTTTGTTTGTTTTCACATTGACATTGATCTCAGGAGTTGATCTCGTAAGTTGATTTCGCGTACAAGTTTTAGCTTTTATCAATACCGTGGCACTCTTTTACGTTTTGTTGTGACTTAAAGCCACACTTAGAGGTGCAAAAGTTAAACATTCGCAAAGTCTCTAAGTCAGTGGTTTTTAAACTTTTTGCAGCATTCCTCTTCCTTCATCCATGTGGGTGTATGTAGAATTATATTCCCCCCTCACAATTTTAGGAGGGAGGGGATTCTGCACGGTCCAGAATGGGAAATTCATAGTTTTTGTCGATACGGTTTTTCAATTTCTAAACGTGTCGAAACTGCATTTGTTTCGCATGCATCATTTTGCCTTGCAGCATTTTATTTTCTCAATCTCGTTCATTGCCTGTTTCATCATGGACCTTGATATTAAACCTTCTGTGAATTTCCTGTTGCTACCAATGTACCTGTCGCAAAATTTTGAAAGGAGAGTGAAAATAGTAATATCTTTAACGTTTGTTGTAAGCAAAGTTCAAAATTTATTACAGCCTTTCTGGAGTTCTTGCGACTGAATGCCGCTCGTTGTGCCTGTCCCTATGTATAATATGCGTTAAGACAGGCGTCATGCGTGTATATATGCGTTAACTCACACCATCTAACGTGCCTGTCGTAACGCTGCTGGATCGGGTTGGCTCATCCATGCTAATATTGCAGTTTGTTGCAGTCAAATAATTTGACAGTACCAATGCCACTTCGCAACACTTCTTCACACCCCTTCAGCGGTTTAAAGTTGAAGGTTTGAAACGGAACAAGATCGACAGGTTTTTTTTACCCAAAATTTAGGTATTAGAAGGTTAATAAGGTTTTTTTTTGTATTTTTCCCACGAACATCTCATGTTATTTTAGATGCTTCATCTATTGTATTGAGTTGGTTTTACATTGGCAAAGCCGTTAGCGCAACATAATTCAACGAATCGGTGATCGGAATCGAATAATCTTTGCTCACTGCCCACAAATCACTGCAAATTTTAGTTTTTCATATTTTCAACAACATTCTACAATGTTCAGCTACAGCTGATGATTGGATGGTTCATAGTTTTTTCGATTCTTCCTTTGATGATACAAATATTCTAGGTATGGGCCATTGAATTTTGTGAAAGTTTGGTCGAAAATTCCACCCCCTACAATCCCCTCTCCCTACAATGTCAAAATTCTCCTTTGGGGAGAATTCCCTCCCGTTGAGCTCGCTGCTTTAAGTCTAAAAACTGATCTGTTGCAAAAATGGACTTTACTTACAGAATGCATTGTTATGGAGAAATATAATACAAATACTTTCTTCATATGTGCAGTCTCAGTTTCTTCCTGTGCAGTTGTTTTACAAGTAAAGGCGTAATATGGAATGTATCAACTAAGTGTACAAAATTGCAAAAAAATCTGCAAACTTGCTGAACAGCGTTGCGAAATTCTTTCCACTGCTATCACATCGTACATGCGAAGAGCGGGAGCTACCATATCACACGCATTTAATAATTTAAATTTCCATTTCTTCAATAAATCATCATTATGCTCATACTCCACTCCAGCAGCAGATACGTTACATCCCATAGTCAAACAATATACTTAACATATACGCTCCCCCTGTATAACGCCTATCTTTTACTTATCTTCCATTCTCCGTGCACCGGTACCGATTGAAATCAACGCAACGAAAAATGAATGAAATAAATCAACGATCCACCACCACCACCATCGACGAGCAGCACCGACCGGCAAACCGGTAACGACGATAGCGCACAACACATCCGCCACCTCGGTGTACATCTCCTGGAAGCCGCCGCCACCGGACACGATTCTGGGCGAGTTTCTTGGCTACCGCATAACGTACCGTACGCGGGACCGCCATCCGGACGACGTGAAGGAGATTTACATTCGCGACAGCACCGTCGAGGTAAGTGATTCGGCTCGAAGATTCCGCCCGTTCCACTCAAACTACCCACGTGCCGAACGGTATCATTGATTGATTTTGCTAACGTGCGCGTCGCTAGATAATTTCGTGTGTCTTCGTTTCACTTTTTGGCGACGGATTTTTATCTTTATATTTCAAACTCAGGTTCTCACGTTGTGTTTTTTTGGCCGATGGCGCTCCGACCTGACAATCTTGTACGAAATGTAAAAAAGAAAGAAAGAAAGAAGTGTGCATGATATCGTCGATGTAACACGCGTGTCAAATCTTGTGACATTGCCCCATTTCTTAACGTACGCCTATTGTGCTGGTGTCTCGCATGATGAAGGTAGGAAAGTTTTGGAGGAAGAAAATGGGAAAATAAAATGAAAACGAACGGGACTGACATTTTGTTTTCTCCGATCCTCAGCGAAGCGCTCGAAATATGCGTTCCGTGTCCAAGATTGATGGATAGGGGAATTAAAATTGATTTTATTTGAAGCTTTTTGTTTGGAACTTTCCCAAACAAACGTAAGGGCCGTACGAATTGGAAACTGTGCTTTGATTCGGAGGCAAAGTTTTTCTTTGCAAGCACAAGAACATGTTTGTTTGTGTTTAAAATATCCCTTGTCACTGTCAATTTTAATGTAAAACAAAAATTTTAGAGTAACGAAACAGAAATGTTACACTAACGAGACACCATTTCGGTGTTTTTGTTGGTTTGTTCCATGCACATGTTGCGATGTGAAAATGTTTTGCTATGATTAATGCGCATCATAAACCAAAAATGAAACCAAACCTGTACCGAACGTTCAGTACCGTGCGCGTACACAGCCGCTTCTGCTTCCGATTCGGGCCCGCAACCTGTGGACCCGCCATTATTATGCAGTTTTCGCTCACTTACGAATTTTAATTTTTCATAAAATATCTGTTCATCTTGATTTACAATTTTCGCTACAGAAACCGAATGCGAGGGCGAAGAAAAAGAAACAGATACACACACACACACAATCACAATAATGTGCCCGTGGTACGTTCATGTTTATTCAGAGCTGTGCAGCAAGCTTTTCAGCTCCGCCACCCTTACCCACACGTTATGCTGTGCGATGTTGCGATGGATACGGTCCGAAATAAATGGGTCCCGGAGCGGTTGGCCTGAGAGTGCGAGTGCTGTACGATAAATCTACATAATTTCACATTATTCATAAACTTGCCACACCATTTTTCCACCGTTTGCATGTTATCTCAGCGGGTACGGTTGCGCTTCGGCAGTCCAAAGGCTACCGGTTCCATCGGGCCCGACGCGGCGACACTTTTCATCCTTGAGTTGTTACTATCAATGGTACGGTGAACGCGATAAAGACGACGAAAACGACGAAACATGTCAAACTGTGGTACTTGTAGTGGGCGAAAAAGAAAAAAAAACACGCACAGGAACGAAGCCTGAAACCACTCGCTGCGTTCTTCTTGAGATACTGCCCTTCTATCCAACGCGGCATGTCTTTTTTTTCTCTCTTGGATAATGATATTTTGTTTGCTGTTTGAAAGGGCTTTTTTTTAAAGCTCCAATGTTAAAGTAAACAGGGACGACGGATTCGCTTGAACATTCTTACCTTTCTTACCAACCTCCACCATGATCGTTTTCAATTTCACTCAAATCAAACATTTGTTTTTCTCTTTCTTTCTTTCTTTCTCTTTCGCTCTTCCCCATCACTTTGGTGCCTATTACAGAGCCACGAGATACACAACCTGGAAACGTACACGCAGTATCTGGTGTCGATACAGGTGTTTAATCCCGAGGGATTAGGCCCACCGACGACCGTGCTGGTGATGACCGACGAAGGTGGTAAGTAGAAGAAGGAAGGGCGTGGAAATGGGAAATGGATGGAACTTTTCCCGCAAGCTCCGGGAATACAAAAGGGTGGAAATGAGGGCGCTGAGCCTGTATGTCGATGCCATCCTTCATCTATGGCGGACCTTTTTTTGCTCCCTAAAAGTAAGAAGGATGTTTTAAGCGTACGATTGTACAGCGAAATAAGAATTAAGCTTTGGCTTTACTGTTGGTCAGGTTTAGGGAGCATAAATCAGTATTAATGGAAATGTTTTATTTTCACAATCATGTTAAAACATGGGGACGGCATGGCAATCAAATTAGCTTGATCGTTTGCTCAAAGAAAAGTAGTTTTATCGGAATGCCTACATTTGTCATGAGAGTTGCATAGCTTTAGGCGTCTTAGAATAATTGCCACTACATTTGTCCTGATAATTGCATAGCTTTAGGCGGCTTAGAAAATAATTTTAATGTTTTGTCTGGTAATAAATAACCAGGTTTTATCAAGAATCAAAAACAAATACCTATTAATTACTTTACCTAAATGGTTTGAGCGTGATAATGCGGGCCTTCTAATACATTTCTGCCCGGTGTATTGAGTTTCAAATGCGAACGAGTGCGCTAAAATCCCACCTGCATTGAACTTTATCGAAAAATGCTGGTTTGTTTGCTGTTTTTTACTGTTATGCTCAGCCAACTCCCGCACAAGTGACGAAATGCAAAGTTGGAATGTTCAGCCATAAATAAAATTGTCCAAACAAAGACTAGAGAATGAGTTAAACCGAAGCAAGTAAAAAAACAGTTCCCCCAAACGGTGGAATGAAGCGGCTGAAAACTTCTTAATTGGTAGTACGCCGTTTGTTAGTGTCTTGCTGGAGTTTCTGTAGAAGTTGGTGAACATTTAATTCTCCCTTTGATCGTTTCGCTCCGTGTCCTTTGTTTGCGGCGAACAGTACCGACCAAACCGAGAAACCTGAGCGTGCTGGAAATCACGTCAACGACGATCCGCATCAGCTGGCTCGAGCCGGAAAAACGGAACGGTGTCATCCACGGGTACCGGGTGTATTACGTCTACCAGAATCAAACGCTGCTCCATCTGCCAATCCTGAAGAACGATGCGGCCCAAAACTCGGTCTTCTACTACACGCTGACAAATCTGAGTGAGTAATCGCGCGATTGGTCACCCGGGAAGGAGACCGGTGCACCAGGCTCGGTAGTGTATTTATCTTTTGCCCTCCCTGGTACAGAGCCCTTCACGGATTACCGGATCATAGTGACAGCTTTCACGCTAAAGTACGACGGCGAACCGTCGGAGGTGTCGCTGCGCACAGACGTCGGTGGGCCGAGCCCACCGAAGGTGCTGAACCTCACCTGCCACTCGCTCGACACGCTCTTCTTCAGCTGGCGGATACCGCGCGTCTACCATTCGTCGATCGATTTCTACATCGTCAACTACCGCAATCTGGAGTACGACGATACGCACGAGATACGCATCTCGGCCAATGCGTCCATCGTCGAGACGTCGGTAGGTTATTGTTTGGCTTTTGCGGGTGCCCTTGCTTTCTTCGTGCTTTTTTCTTCCCCCGCCCGAGATGGTTGGACTCGGAGTAATAAATCCCCTTTTTTGCGCTTTCATTGGCAGATGGTTATTCCCAACCTGACGACGAACAGTGCGTACGAGGTGAAGGTTCGTGGGGCGACCGTAAGCACGGTGAATCCGAAAAAGGTTGTCCTCGGCACCTATTGTGAACCGATAAAGGTAGGTTTTTTTGTGTACGCCGATTGCTGGCTGATGGTTGTTTAACGATGAACCATCGTTGTGGTTCGGTGGTGGTATGGTATGTTCTCTTTTCCTGGTACAGATTGCACTCCGGGCAAATTGCGAACAGTATCAGCCGCCTCCGCTGAGACACAATCCGTACGTCGATCAGGAGCTTGTCATACTGGCGGGTATCGTGATCGGGTGTTTCGGGCTGCTGCTCATCATACTGGCGATAGTGCTGTGGAGGTAAGTGACTGGAGGAGGAAGGAAAAGCGTTCACAAACCGTTGGTTGGCATGTTTAGCATACAGATGACTTATTTTCTACTAGCGTGGAGAGCAAGGGAATTCAATAAACATGCCTTATTAGTTGTATATATCTTTCACAAGTTTATTCCACAGATTATTAGATATTTTTCCTCCTTTGTTTGGGAGCTTCTATGTTGCTTGTACAGATAAAATGAAGCAAACTATCTTACTTTAGCTAGCCTAACATTCAATGTAGTATGCCAAAAAGTAATAATTAAAAACATACCATCGAAACCAGCAATCAGAAAATCAATACAAATATAATTCCAAATCACCAGCCCCTGAGCCACATCTAGCTTAGAGCTGTTCAAACGATACATTCCACGTGCTTATGTACGGTACAGTGAGAGACCTAGAGTTGTCGAAACGTATCAATAGCTATTGCAGGAAACATGCATCATTTAAAATCTCGGTGAAGTATTACCTGTTTCCGGATTTACTTTACCCTTGCCGATAGTGTGGTGTGATACATGCAGCTCAATTTCATAAAACATCTGAACAAAATGTATATTGAACACTCTGTCCAGCTCATACGCTCAACGATTTTGCAACGATGCAAATCCGTTACCATAGATGCCTTGATTTGGAGACAGCAAACTAACCAACCCGTCCGTAACTGTTCGCCCATTTCACCCTTTACAGGAAATGTTTCCACGCGTCGTACCACGAGGCCGGCGATCAGCGACCATCGGAACGGACCGACCATAAACCGACGGTCCAATCGAATGGGTGGAAAACGTCCTGCGATTCGAACGGTATCGTGCAAACGTCGATACCCTCCGAGGAGTACATCAACGGACAGCAGCAGGCGATGATCGATCGGTTCCATCGCTAGGCCCGAGATGACTGATTTATGGTAGGCAATGGCTGCTGCCGGTTGATGCGCACGTACTGCACGGTCACGAACTGAGCCCCTGTGTCTCTGTGCTTGCAGTAACTCGACGGACGGCCGGTGAGCCTCGCTGGCGGAGACGGTTGGTATGCCAACGAAAATCGGGGCGCACCTGGCTGTTACGTATGGAAAGTACCTGACTAGGATAATTTAACGTAAGTCGCTTTAGGAAATGGCCGATATCTAGTGAAACACATCGAAACAGACTTGTTGCGACAGGGATGATGGAGCGTACCGTTCTGCCGCCAATCGTTCCTTCCGATGTATTTTGTTATTATTTTTTCGTTGTATTTAAATATTTTTCTTTCAAACAGTTTTGAATATAGTTTTTTTGTTAAAAAAAGAGGAAAAAATAATAGCCTTGCTATTGTGTGCGTGGGAACTCAATCCAACACAGGCTCGAATAACTTGATTCTACGTTCACAATCATCATTATGTTTGTGTCATTGTGTGATTAAGCTTTGCGTTAACGTTATCACTTGCATTCTCAAGATGCAGCTCAGCTTTTTCTCAACCACGGATTGAGCAAAGCATTCAAACCGGGAAGGAATGCAAACATTTTGCTGGTGCTTAGCGTAGCTGTTAGAATATTTACCGTGAATGTATTACACAAACCGTCACGCGGTTGTGCAAAGCCACGAATCTGCTGTGTGAAAAGTTGTCGTTTCAAGCGCCTGTGTATATATACATTCTACTACTATTTGCTAGTACGAAGTAAGGAAGCTGGACGGAATGAATAGTGCTAATAAATTGATGATGAAAACAAACAAAATATAAAATAAAAGAAATGTAATGACATTGACTGTGCAACGAAATTGGATGGTTTTACTGTTCCCTTTTACTCATCCATCCGAAATGGGTCTAATCTGTTTTGGGTAAGTACTGTTGAGAAAAAGATCGAGATCAAATTCAGCGTTCTCGCATTCAAAGATCATTTTATATAAAAAGATATTTTATATCGTCGTACGCATAAATGTAATACACTTTGCAAGTGCAACATTGTACAAGAATGAACGAAGGTTTGTATATACTTTCTGTGCAAAAACTATCCGCAACGCTTCATTGCCCGCATTGTAGCGTATGCGGCAAATCTAATCGATTGCATTGCTATTTCGGTGCACATTAAAATTCCAGTCATGCACTTGCAACACAAATGCTCCATGCGTATCGTGCAGTTCATTTTGCGGCCGGATGAAGTTGATACGGAGGTTTATTTTGTATTTATAGTTTATAAATTGCATAGTTGCTACTGAGTGGTTGAAAATTTGGATGGTGGTCACCAATTATTATACACCTTAACAGCCGCATCGATTTCATCAGCCATTAGCCGCAACATATAATCATAAATGGTGATTCTAAATATTTGTCATTGAGGTGAAAGGTCGCAATTGATGGATGAAATAGCTCACATGTTGCGAACTGTTTCATAATTGATTATGATAACACCAGAGTGTTTTGAAATAAAAACAAACCTGCACTAAATATTTGTTCCAAGCATGCACAATGTTGCAACACCATGCCATGTTCAATAATTCCCAGTGCATGATCATGGTTTAGTTCCCCGTGCAAGTGCATTATACCGTCAGCTCAGTAAACTGTGTTCGATCGTTTATCTACTGAATAAATTACAGGATATCGACGTGGGACACATCCGGACGCATACGCTTCTCCGGCCGAGCTTCTGGCGGGGTGTAGTGTAGTGTAGTGTTCACCGAACAGAGTCCGTGAGCACGGTTGCACGGGCGTTGCATATTCATGAACGATTCACCCCTCTCTCGTGCCAGACGGTGGCCGTTGACTGGTTGAGATCACCAGGTGGCTTGAATGGTGAATACATTTCGTGTTGGCGTTATTGGGAACAATCTTTCGCCAGAAGGAGGGGAAGAAATTCGGTGGAAAAACACAGCACACAACACAGCCCTCTGGTGAGATGAAAGCGAACGGTGCAGCTTCGATAGTATCGTAAATAGTTTTTTTTTATAAGCTCAATATTACGGTGGAAAAAATGTGTTGCATTAATGCTTTCACCGAAACGAGTGATGAGGGCGTTTAGCTAGAAATTAGTTCATTCTTATAGAGCTTTTGGGAAAAATAGTTGATTCATATTGTTTAATTCATTTATTTTGATCATTGTAATCTTTCCAACGATTTTGATAACTTGTATTTAATATTAAATATCTTTTAAGTTTTTATTAACTTTTTATTAAACGAGTACAAAATATTTTTATTTTTACAAACCACACGTAAAATGCTCTGACGATTATAATTTTGCTTCGGATTTGATCGATCTTTTTTCCTTAATAAGGACTATAAGAGTTTTACAATAAGTAGACTAAGTTATTAGTCAAACAAATGGGTTTGAACGCGCGCTGGCTAGCGTGGCCTTCGAACACCGCTAAGGAAGGTCATCGTTTACCGAAATAGGGAGAACGGAGGTAGATACAGTGGCGGATTAGGCAGTATCCCATCTAACCGGCCGCGTAGGGCTTCGAGCCAGTAAGGGACGAAAAAATGAACCAAACCCTCGCTAACAAGTAAATTTGCTGCTCAATCTTTGTCTGGCTTAAAACATTTCATACAACTTCTCACTCGACATTTCGGATAGTCGTGAGATCGCTCAGGACCGTCACTCGTGTTAATCCGTCACTGGTTGGATACTGTTTCGAAGCGAACTAATCGACACTTGATCGTCCAGGCGATCATATAAATCTTACTGGAAACGTTAGAATTTAAAGGCCTTACCTTGGGTAGGGGGAAATAACTAAACTCTTTAAAAGAGATCTCGATAGATGTAGGAAGAGCACTTAGTTAGTTTTGTTTATTTTTTGTTGACAATAACGTTGGAATCCTTGTCGCTTTGTGTCTGTCTAGGGTTGTAATGAATAAGCCGTTCCTGCTTAGGGTTACGATATGTTAATTGTTGTAATTGCTATCCTATTTGTATGTTTTTGCTGCATTTTTGGCCATAAGTTGCTGTGCATTCTCGGTTCACCTTCTTTTCTATAAGTGTGTTTTAATTGTTTTTATATCAACGGATTGGACTGACATCTTTCGAGGTGTGTTGTTGGTGTGGACTGGTTTGTTATTTTGTTACAATAAATATGTTACTTTATGTCTATATCTGATAGTGTGTATTATGATAAGTTCTGTACAGAAGATATGATACACTGCAATTTAATTGAAGCTCCAATTTAGTCACCTGTATTGGCATTATCAGTTTTATCTTGTTTAAGATCAATTTCCGAAAGAAGCTTATAAGACGATAACAAGACGGCATAATGCTTAATCAAATACAAACGGTGGAATATGCAAGTTTGCACCATAATAATAAACAATCGCCAGAACCATTTTTCTTCCTCTAATATATTTTCTATAGCTTAAAAAAATATAGATAAGATTAAAAATAAATATAAACAGAAAACATGCTCAGTTATTCATTTAAACTGCAATACCACGCGATTGCTGGCAGTTGCAGAAGAAACTTACAACCTTCAGCGATTTGGCACTGGCACACTGTATATAAATCATCATTTTCCAAGCATCAACAATCCTGATTCCCTCATTTATCAGAATCATGCATTCCGGTTCTTCGAAACGAAAAACCTCTCCATCAAAACGATTGTTCGGGATGTTGGTGTAGCTTCTGCCAACATGTACAAGAATTGTGGTTTTGCATGTTTTTACGTTGAGTTCTAGGGTTACGCTCTTGTGTTTTGTGTGTATGTTATGCTTAGTTTTTTTTCGCACAGCACCAAAAATGCAACAGCAACCAACGTGTAGCATCTTTTTTTTTATAAAAGAAGAAAAAAGTAGCACAACAGTTGTGCTCGTTAGTGAAATTGAGTCTTAAACCACGACCGAAGGCACGTTCGCGTTACCGCTGAAGCGAATAAAGAAAATATCATTCCGCACCAATGTTGCCCAGCGGCAGGGAATGTGTCTGTAATCACGTTTGCACCCATGATAAGCAAACCTGCACGACGAATCGTCTGCGAAGCAGTCAGACGTACCAGAAGTTTGTGCCTTTCCCTCTCTTCACTCTGTAGCTTACTGTCAAAGTGTGGGAAGATGCAGAGAATGGGGCAAAAAACTATTCGTCATTTTTGGGAGGTTTTTTTCGGCATCGTTAGTTTTTGTTGCCCATTTCAGTTTCGTATTTGTCGCTTTCGTTCGATCTGGGCGGTTTTCTCTCGAAGGCGTTATCGGGGCTTTGGCGCTTTACAGCTCCTTCACAATTACGGCGTCGAAAAGATAGCACAAAGAAGCAGCCGAATGATGGTAGCCGGCGGCTCCGGATGATAGTGAGGGCGTGTTTTTGTTGATGGAACACGAGAGAAAGAGAGAGAGAGAGCGAAAAAATGTAATACAGATCTCCCAACCGGTATAAAAAGTTAGTTGATTCCGGTTGTGACGCGACAGTTGTCGGATGATGGGTGTAGCCTATCTTTCAGGCGCAGCAAAGCATCGGTGAAGATGCTAAGTCGAACCCAGAGAACGAAGGAAAAACACACACACACACACAGAGCCACTTTTTGTACACTTTTTGTCTATTTTTTTAACGTTTTGCCAATTGAATAGAGCGTACAGCAAGGATAAGACTGGCATTCATCATTTCGAATTGGTTGGAGTTGGTCACTAGCGACGAACGATGAGAAAAGAAACTGGCGAATCATAAGTAATCAAATGATTAAAATCAATTTGGATTAGGCTGGCGGCATTCGGGGGGAAAGCATGATTCTTTTTTTTGCAGCTGGAATGGATAGGCCTATTTTCAAGAGTATAATTGGTTCAGTGTTAGAAAAAAGGTAAAGAATATGTTGATAATCGTTGTTGCATTGAAAAATTTAACATAAAACTTTTTACGTTTTCATTAAGAATAGCTGCGTTAATGAAAACGCCCTATTTTTTTATTAAAACAATAAACTGAAGAAAAAAAAACACCAGAGACAACAAAGATGGCAAGAAAGTTTAGTTTTGGTTAGTTCAAAGCCAACACATGATGTAGCTGTGGTGCATTCCCATTTGGCTAGCATATAAATAAAGAAGAAAGAAAAAGTGAAGCTTCTTGCAATGCAAACAGAATTGCATTTTTTGTGCAATTGTAACTGTTGTTGCACTCGTTGACCATAAGCTAACTAATCTACCATGATCTTCACTTGCAAACAACATTCAAAGCGGACACTATCGCAGAGCCATTGTTTCTATTGTGCTGCGCACCAGCGGGCGCAGCTATGGCGCTTACCATCCCAAGCAATGCAAACATCAAAGACAACCGAGTGCCAGCAAAGAAATGAATTGTGCCAAACCGAAAACCCCCCGCCTAATGCTGCGTAATACATCAAACGTCATCCGGCTCGCTCGAAAGGCACTTTTAAGCTTTCACTTCATCCGCCGCATCGCTCTTGAGCGTTGGTCCCTACAACATCGGTTAAGAGGAACCGAAGCCACCAGAAACGGGACAAACCGGATGCGATGCAATTGCTGGCGCGCTAGCTTCTGAACCGTGCGAGGAAAGTGCACGTTTTATGCAAATTAGAAAAATTACGCCCCAAACTGCACTGCAACCGGTGTTGGTAAGAGAAAAAAGAAAGAGAATGAGAGCGCACGAGAGAGAAGGAGAGGGAGACATGGAGAATGAGCGAATCCTCGGGCTCACTTTCTAGTTCAAGCACAAGTACTTTAATATTACTCCTCATGCCTCGTTCCCAATGCCAACCACTTAGGACCGGAGCACATCAAAGTGTTTAAAATCGTTGCATTCTTCGGCTCGGGCCGTGAAAGTTCCTATGCCGTGGCTCAAATTTAAACACGAGCAAAGCATGTTAATGTGCAACCAAATTCTAATAAGCGTTATCTTTTATTTTGCCTCTACTGCTGACGGTTAAGTCGCTGACGGTTTTTGCATTGGCCAGCAAAACAGTATGAGCGGGATTTTCTGTTTTATGCTGAGTTTGGCTTTTCTGCTTAACAGTCATTCTTACCACTGCTGAGGGAAGCTAGGGCTTTCTTAAATCCATCCACCTTCCTGTACGGTTTGGCGGGTATGCAAAAGGTACCCGTTTTGATATCACCCCGGCCGGCAAACCGTAATCAAGTGGAATGATTTTTATGGCTCAAAATTGATGAAATATAGCACGATTTCCGGATACTGGCGAGGATTTGCCCAGGTTGGCTCGAATTTTCCCCACCGAACCGAAGACCGTCGGTCGTGATAACGTGAAGGCGCATCGGTAGAATAGTTTTGCAAAGCGAATGTAGTTCACCATCGGCCGGATATGGGGCTGGTGTTCTAGGAAATGTTGTGAAAATTGTGTACCTTCTTTCGTGGCGTTATTGACGGGCGTACAATGGATAGTCAATGAACGTATGATGTGCGAGATGTAGCATAATATGTACGGTAGAAATTGGGCAGTTTGCATACATTTTCACAATGTTATTTTTCTAAAAAGTACATGAAACACAATATGATTGGAGAATCTCGGTAACATGGTTCTGCATGATTTTCCATGTCATGCATTGTTTAACATGAGCAAAAGAGCTACGCACTGGACTTTCAACATGTAGGATTTCCACGTATCGTGCATTATGATGAAGCCGATGACCGTTTTCTCTCGGTATGACCTACGAGCTTGGAGGTATGTCATTTCAACGATATAGCCTTTGACCGAAATAAATATCATTTGGCCGCTTGCAGGGAAAATAATTGTGGATCGTCGCTATAAGCTAACATTCCAGAGCGGTGTAACGGATGTATGCCGCCGGGGAGTACAATATATTGATGCATGCACACTGTTAATTAGTGCTTCTGATGATAGTTATCATACATTTTGGCAGCAACAAGTTGATATGAGCTATTTTCAAGTCACTGGGCGAAGTTTCGTATGTTCAAACGCACTTAGGCGGACTATAACTGTCTTTTAGCAATTGACAAGCTAATTTTAGCATTTTTT
The DNA here is from genome assembly GCF_016920715.1 of Anopheles arabiensis. Classification (NCBI taxonomy): domain Eukaryota; kingdom Metazoa; phylum Arthropoda; class Insecta; order Diptera; family Culicidae; genus Anopheles; species Anopheles arabiensis. The sequence goes on from NC_053517.1 coordinate 25,044,296, forward strand.
TGAGCATTCTGATAATTTTATCATACAATATTGTGTATACAATTCTCCCGTACTCTGTCATTTACGAGGCAATGTATCTACACAAGAGACCATTTGGCAGCCACTTATAAATTTTAGATAATCAACGTAAATTACACGCCGTTGTCGTAACACTCTAACGAAACTGCACAATGATTTTCCCCACATTCGTCCGACGTGCAAACGGGCAGAAAAGAAAAGAAAAACGCTATGACTATTTCATAGCCCACAGTGAGATTAGCCCCGTTTTGTCGTCACACATTACCAAGAAACAGAACCGTGCTGCTTAACAAATCGCCTTAGCGTTAAGGTATCTATGCAATTTTACACGTTCTTAAGCAGAATTGCCGGCTGCCTGCAGTTACGTTTTATTGTACCACATGTTGGCATCGCACATGTGCAGGGTGTTGCCCTTTGTGTGATTTACTTCGCGTTGCCCAGCATTGCCGCAAAGTAGGATATGTTTTTATGACCTGAAGCAAAATCGCTGACCTTTTTATCTTAAATTTATTCTGCACACTTTTCTACAGTGGATTGCACCATGAGCTTACAGTAAAAACAAAATAAAAGAAAACCACTCAAACACACACACACACACTCATCGCTTAAAAGAATCAATTTGGCAACCACTCGTTCACCTTAGCCATCGCGGTGCGCATCGTTACTAGCGCTAAGATGTTCTTGAGGTCGAGAGGAACGCTCGTAAAAATGCGTAAAAAGTAACATTCTAGGATTTGAGTGTTTTGCTGCACCCACCGAGAGAATCGTTCGAAAAAGTTTCCCGTAAAAGCATCACGCATGAAGCGTATGTGGGTAGCTGGTCGAGTGGAGGCTTGAAGGGGTTTTTGTACTAACTGCCCTGCGTAAAATTTAACGTTTGCTTTAAACTTACGACAAAGCTGCGGTACGTCAGAATGAATCGAACAGGTTGGCTTGCAGATTTTTTTATATGAAAAATAAATGGAGACTGTACGATTTAGATATAAGATTTTCATTTTGCTATTATACCTTTAATGCTTTAAAACGTTTATTAACAATCCTTGAAATATCATTAAGGTAAAAAAATATAAGGTGAAACGAAACAGTAAATTAATCTGCACAAAACCTTATTTAAAAACAATATAAATAATTTACAAGCTCAATATCTTGATGGTGAATGTGTATTTCCTTGTTCTTCGTCATTGTTTCGTTTCCGACTGTCAAACAATTTCGAGCTTGACTTTGGTTGCGGGTTTTTCTGATAATAACCTGTTCCTGAATTAAGATTCAATTTCACCTTCACTGCTTCCACGCAGTATCGCTACAAGAGAGCTACAAACTACATGCCACATGCAATCAATCTCATACCTGCATCCATATTCAAACGCGCAAATTGCTCCCATCGGTGTATGAACGTGCCACAGCAAGAGCCCTCCACACGTCACCGTTGTATTACTTCTCACGAACTCACTCACCCTCATGGGTGGACGTAGAGCACTGGCGTACACTCACAGTGTTAACCTTATGGAAAGCTCGCTGAAACGACACTGCAATAGGTAACTTCAATTTAACTTCAAACTAAAACCATTTCGTCAATGTGCTTGAAATTTCCTCCTTCTCATTTACAGTATCCAACGCAAAAGACTACACCATCATTACATTACCTCATTACCTGTCGACAAAAGCCGCCTCCAATGATCTGGTTCAGATAAACACGCTCTCAACGCTGCCTCAAATCCCTTTGCACTCAGCCACCAATTCTCAGATTTCAGTTCAGCAAGGATATTGCACATTCCAGAGGACGCAATGAAATCTGATCCACATAAACCGTCCACAGCCAGGTGGAGAAATGTGACCCGTCGCTTTGCCATTCTAGTAATAGGTCGGGAATTCGGCTCCGGAAGCCAATATCTAGCCTCTCTTCATTACCAGCTAATCGACCACCTCTGACTTGATTAAAAGGATGACGCACAGTTCGTCCGGGAAGCGGAAAAGGACGTCTTAGCTCCCGATGTGCCTCTTGCATCGGAATGGCCGAGTGTCGCTTTCCTTGGTTGGTAATTCAATTCCAGGCTCTCGATAAGGATGCCGGAGAAAAGGGAAAAAGAATACCATCTCATTTCTATCGAGTTGGAAGGGGTGGACAATTAAATTAACCATTCGCTAGTAGTGTCGGCATGTGTGTTTTGGTGGCTGTTTTATGTTTGCTCTTCGCATTGAAATCGATTATCACAATCGATTATATTTGTGGTGTGGCGTTTGCCGCGTTTGTGGCGTTTAATGTTATTGATGAGATATGGAAAAGCATGCCATTAACCAGCTGGCTGTTTTAAAACAAACAAAACATCTAGCAGAATTATGCAACAAATATTTCTTTGGTAAATTTGTCTCTACAACTCTAAATATCTGGAACGTCTGTTCAAAAACACAAAACCAATCGTGAAAAGAAAGACAATGTTCGTTACATACCCCATACATGACCTAAAAGGAAATGTCTCAACTTCCAATCATACATGCAATATATTAAATAGTTCCACTTTCAGCAGAAGCAATTCAAAGGCAGCCAGCCCGTATCGTTCATACATCTTTTGTCCTGAATAACCTCTGTTGGGAACATCGCACTGTCTGTTTTTCAACCCATACCTCCAAGGAAATAGAGTGGTTGTTTGAAAATAGCATCCAAATGAATAAATTATTCCCGCACAATGTTTTCAATATTTGACCTCCTTCAAAAGAAAATGTTCTGCCATTGGTGTCAAACGCCACACCACGAATGAGCGATAATCGATTTCAATGCGGAGAGAAAACATAAAACAGCCACACATGCCGACACTACTAGCGAATAGTTAATTTAATTGTCCACCCCTTCCAACTCGATAGAGTTGAGATGGGTTTCTTTTTCCCTTTTCCCCGGCATCCCTATCGAGAGCATGGAATTGAATTACCAACCGGGGAAAGCGACACTCGGCCATTCCGATGCAAGACGCACATCGGGAGCTAAGACGTCCTTTTCCGCTTCCCGGACGATCTGTGCGTCATCCTTTTAATCAAGTCAGAGGTGGTCGATTAGCTGGTAATGAAGAGAGGCTAGATATTGGCTTCCGGAGCCGAATTCCCGACCTATTACTAGAATGGCAAAGCGACGGGTCACATTTCTCCACCTGGCTGTGGACGGTTTATGTGGATCAGATTTCATTGCGTCCTCTGGAATGTGCAATATCCTTGCTGATCGGGAATCCGGGAATTGGTGGCTGAGTGCAAAGAGATTTGAGGCAGCGTTGAGAGCGTGTTTATCTGAACCAGATCATTGGAGGCGGCTTTTGTCGACAGGTAATGAGGTAATGTAATGATGGTGTAGTCTTTTGCGTTGAATACTGGAAATGAGAAGGAGGAAATTTCAAGCACATTGACGAAATGGTTTTAGTTTGAAGTTAAATACCTATTGCAGTGTCGTTTCAGCGAGCTTTCCATAAGGTTAACACTGTGAGTGTACGCCAGTGCTCTACGTCCACCCATGAGGGTGAGTGAGTTCGTGAGAAGTAATACAACGGTGACGTGTGGAGGGCTCTTGCTGTGGCACGTTCATACACCGATGGGAGCAATTTGCACGACTGAATATGGATGCAGGAATGAGATTGATTGCATGTGGCGTGTAGTTTGTAGCTCTTTTTTAGCGATACTGCTTTGAAAGAGAGAAGGTGAAATTGAATCTAAATTCAGACATTGGCTCTTGGTGAGTAGCGTAGCAATAACGAAGCTTACAAAGGAATTTCATCAGGCATGGTTGGCGAGAACCGTTGCTTCTGGTTTTACTGTAAGCACATATTTGCAAAATGTACCTGTAGTATATGTGAACCACGGTAAAGTGAAAAAATGAATGATTAGATGTGTCATGTGCTCTGTTGAATAGACCTTATATACTTAAAATTTATTCAAACTTCCTTATTAAATTACATACAAAATTTGAAGCAAATAAAAAAGTACCCAAAGTTTCATTAGATCAATTTATCAACTAATAACTTTAAATAAAACCGACTTGAGTGCAATACTGATTGAATAGTGTTAAACGCATGTCGAATTAATGTTTCCGCCGTGAGAGCTTTACTTGCGGCAATCGACACTTTCCGCGTAAAGGATTTCTCACCTGCTCGCAGTAAATAGCATGAATAATGCATAAGGCAGATTTTGCAAAGTGTTTTTTCACAATAGTGATATAATTGACACGGTGCGTTAATGGTACATTATCATGACACAATTAAAGTTAAGCTTTCTTTTTGCGGTATTTTTTTAGGTCAGACTAGTAGTTTCTGTTTTTTTTTTATTGTAAACGTTTTTAAACGTGTATAACCACCAAAAAAATCGTTTTTGGAGCAATGAAAGCCGAATCCTTTTCTAGACCTGCCACCATCTCAGCTACGCACCACCATCGTGCAAAGAAAGGTTGCCTAGATTTATAGATCGTACCGATCGCGCACCACCCCTGTAGTGCGATAAACCAGCTTGAACGCTCTATAAATCTGTAGAATTTATGTCCACAATAAAAACGTACAAAAAACACGACATCTTCTGCAACACGACACCGATGCGTATCATCCGTCGGCTCCAACTGACTCATGTACCCCCTCAGCAGCTGGATATCTCGGAACAGAAATGCTCCTTTGGGATGTGCGTGAGCGTTATCCGGCAGGAAATAGTACGCTTTTTTACACCTTCCCCATTACCTTTAGACCACGCTACTATCGTGCTCGGGAGTAAACGTATCAGAAGATTCGTAACACAAAAACGCCTCAGAACGCAGTGTAGCAGTGTATTTATAATTTCTACAGTCGTCTTGTCGCGGCCTGCATTCAAAGCGCTTCAATTATATCGCCTTTTAACTTTTCGCACGAATAAAGCAACTTCCACACAATATTGCCTGCCTGCCGTGACGATGGCACTTATCATTTTATTCTATTTTTCAATACGCCTTAATCGCACCCGGGTGAGTGTGCGCCGTTACCAGTTCTAAGAAAAAAAAGTACACTGCTAGTCTTAACAATCACGGCGCTTTCTTGAACGCTTCAAACATTACTCAACCGCTTGGTACAGTTTTGCTTTTTTCATAATCCTCCGCCACACTGCCACGCACACATACGTGCACAGTGGCTCAAAAAAGTACAACTTTTCAATCTCCTCCCCCCCGACGGTACTGCTGTTGACAATGGAGATTACAATAATTAATTCATTTCTTGTCACTCGCGCCCTGTTGCCGCATGTTGCCGGTGTTGACACATGAAAATTAACTGCGTCAACACTTGCTATGGTAAATTCCGTATCCTCCGTCCCCACCATTTGGCAGTCAGTCACAATTCGGGCGAGATCTGTGCTCAAGCTGCCGTGTGCTCGCTCATGATTAGATTAAACACACCCGAAAAGGCTAGCGGAGTTGTGTCTCGGTACGTATGGTGGCAAGGGGCTTGCTGGCAACGGGAAACGGGGAAGGTAAACCGCACTGTACGCGTGTTGTGTGTGTGTGAGAGAGAGAGAGAGAGAGAGAGCGACTACCAAGTCGGAATGGTGGAGTGTAAAGGGCTGCGGAATATCGCGAAATTCTTCGTCTTAAAGATGAATCGGAGCCTGTGAGATGGTTTTGAAGCGAAACCCGAAACCATCGCATTACTTTCGCGTTTGTGGCACACGAGCTTCGTTTTAATGGGTGTGCCTGTGCACACGGGACTGGAATAAATGGGGTTCCTCCTGCTTCTAGCAAATTGCAAAAGCGGTAGAATGGGGCGGCAGGATAATACGCGGTACGCGTCGGCTTATTTGTGTGAGCTAGGGAGCGTTTGATTAAGTTACAAGCTGGCTGTGAATTAGTCTGAAATTGATTTGTGGAAACTGTTTACCCACTGTAGATGAACCTCCGGTGCGGAACGTTTGTAATGCTGTACGCGTTTGTGTGTGTGTGTGTATGAGAGAGAAAGAGAGTGAGGAAGGTGGTTTGAGAAGGTTCATTTAACTTACCGTTAGCAAACAGTAAGTGTAAAATGTGGATGTGTTTTATGTGGCGCCTGCAGAATGGTTTAATCGTTTCGGTGCGTATGATTAGGTGTGCATTTATTCGTTCACTCTTAAAGCAAGTAGAATAGGAAGTCGTTTTGAGATGTGTGAAAACAAATTTTGAAATGATATGAATTAACTATTTGTAAACTACTTCATTAATTGTTTTCATGCCTTCTTAAATGTTCAAGAAAATTGTTTTTTTTTATTAGCCAATGGTTTGATACCCACAACCGTGTCCGAAACGATGATATAAATGTGTACTTGAGAAGCAATCATTCAGGTCATATGTTACTCCAATGGGCGTTGTTGCTTTGGAGCATAATAGACTGCTCCAAATTTGAAACACATCCATCTTCTGCTCCCAAACCCCCGTTTTAGTGATACCATTGTTAAGATAATATCAAATAATGGAGATGGTTAAAAAAAGTTCTTAACCACCGTCTATTTGACATGCCTAGGATAACTTTTCAACCAAGGACACACATACCATCCTTCTCGGAAGGCGATCCAAAAAGAAAACCTACGAAAAGAATGACAAATAACAGGGCTCGGTTTAAGGTACAGTGCAAAAACATGAATCTAATGCATGTTCAAATATTTCCAGAAAATTGTCTACATACAAACAAGTGCAAACAACAACAACAACAACAACAAAACATGAGCCTCCAAATTCAATCTCCAAAAGCTCCTATGAACTATTTCATTTCCAAGCATCGAATCGATCCAACAGCAGAACTCAGCATCGGCCCAGTCCTGCATAAAACTTTCCACGCTCGCACACACACACACACTTATCCGAGAAGCGATATGTTTTTCTTTCAATTAGTGGAAACCGTCGGCCTCAATTTTCACATCGATAATGGAGCGTCAAACGTACCTGAGGCTCAGAATGGTCGTACCGTAGCGAGGCAAGGAATCTCTAGCGGCCAATGACAACGACCGTGCCCCAACCGACGACCGATGCAACGGCACGGCGGTGCTCGTGCTATTAGGCAATATATTATTTACCCTTCGAATGCGATGCAAAATTATGCACTTGTCGATGTCGGCGCTGTTCGGAAGTACGGTACGGCGTGGGAAAAAGTGGCCACCACTAGTGGCACGGGTTTTCGTCGAAGGCAAACAACTCGTAGGGGAATGTATTGCGAATTGTGAAAAGTAATAACCAATTGACCGTAACGTGCAAAGGCCGTTCGTGTTTTGTTTTGTGTTTCTTTTTGTGTGTGTGTACGTACCAATTTCAAAAGGCGCCTTGTGGGGAGCACGGACAAATACGCATAACAGACAATATTTCTTTCTGCCGCCCGAAGTGCGATACATTTTTGTCGATAACTGTTACGATCATCGGAACGGTTGAACCGTTCTCGATTAATCAATTCATTCCTTGTGCAACCGCAAACCGTTCAGGGCAGAGCGGCAGGAACGGCCAGCAATTCGCATTTCGCCTCGACAACAATCATGTCCCGGGCTGTGAGAGAAAGTGCGCCGGCGAGGCAGTGCTCGAACCAAAGCGCGTTCAGCCTTCACCTGCAGACGGCACGGTCAGGTATGGCCGTGGGCTGCAACAAGCAGCAATAATCGATACTGGCGCACAATAACACTTCCCAGCCTGTGCGAAGGAGTGCGGTGCGGAGCAGCCGGTGTGTGTGTGTGTGTGGCTTTTTTAGTTGCATCTCGAATTGTTGCTCGTCCCGCACAATCCGAGGGATCCCATCAGCCCTGTTTGAATTGTGCAAGCAATTTCGATACGTTATCGCAATAACGCCGCAGATTGCACCCGCTAGACACGGGGCAGACATTGATGAACGCAGCAGTTTCCTTTTAGCGGCAGCTCGTTTCCATCATTCACGCTCCGGTGCACTTTCATCGTTTCGGAGCTTGCACAATTTGAGTCGTTCGCAATTGAATAATCACACCTTTTGCCGTACCGGACCGTTCGGGCCGAGCGGGCTGCAATCTGCGAAAGCGCTTTCACCATGAACGAGCGGCTCGGGGGTGGGGAGTTGTAAAGAGGTGCAAAGTTTTAGATACGATATACACATTCTGTTCGCAACAGAAACGTTATCAAACTCATTATTGCAATGTTGCAAAGTGTTGCTATTGGGTTTCAGCACCAAACCATAGTCGTAGCTTCCCTTCACGAGGGCAGTGTGGTGGTCTATTGGATAGACGTGCCTGGCTGCTGCAAGGCCAGACCGGGTTTGATTTTCATTCGGACCAGTTTCATCGATATTCGTTGTATAACTTATTTATTTACATGGTTTTCAAAAGTATGATCAAAGTAAGTCCTTTATTTAGTGCTTTTCACTGTTGAAATCATTGTTAAAAAGGAAAAATAAAACAAAACAAAACAGAAAAAATGAGCCACTGCACGCATAATTAAAATACATTGAGCTTATGTGTGGCGTACACTGCACTTGCTCTGCACAATCACTGTTTAATCGATTGTTGTATACACGACAAACGAGTGTGTTTGTGTGTGTGTGTGTGTGTGTGTGTGTGTGTGTGTGTGTGTGTGTGTGTGTGTGTGTGTGTGTGTGTGTGTGTGTGGAAGAGGATGTGCTCGAACTGCAGCATCACGCTGAATTGACCCCATGTTCACGCCCGCTAATTAACCAGTGCACTGGAGAAACCCCACTTTATGGGGAAACGTGCTTAGACTGTTAATGCACCTCGAGGCTCGTCGCTTCTCGTCGCCACTTCACTACAATTGAATCGGCGAACTTCCGCGCGTGGTCGTCTGTGATAGTGCACACGGTGTATGTGCGCCCCTCCTTTCCCATCTGCATCGCCCACAACTTACCCCACTCACCGGGCCTCCCCTATCGTTCCAGTAAACTGCATCTAATGAAGCGCCGATCGAGCGCTTTCGTAATTTCGCCGAATGGTGGTCGCTATTTGTGCCACTAAATTGTGCGCTGGTAATTTATGCAAAAATCAGCAACGCATTTGTTCGACGGCAGCGAAAAGCTAAGCGTTTTAGCGGGCGAGGCGGGTACGGGGATTATTATTATTCCCCAAGCGGGGTGCAATCGGTTGCGGCAAGCTCTCAATAATACTTAAAATCTATTAAAAAGGGAAATTGATGACATTTCCGTTGGTTTATGAAAATTTCTAAAGAGATGGTCGAGTCGCAGTGTTACGTTGCACAATTTTGATCTAAAACTTTTGCATAGAAAGGGGTAAGACAGAGTGCATTGGTGGTTTTTACTTAAATTGGGAAAGGATCGTTCTAATGCTTTTTTTAAAGGTAAGTTAGAGCTTGTCGAAATAACAAAAAAGAGTGAATAAAATGTTGTCTTTGGGGAAACAACTCACTGAAAACAGCTTGTTCGAACAAAATGGTTTTATACAAAAAGCATGAAACACAGTGCATGTTAGTAAATTAATAACAAAATACAACTCATTTCCCGTGTATTCATTATGAACGCGTTTATGCTTAAGTGGATAATTTTTTGAATGAATTCTTTTCAATTCAGAAAGACTAGAGTATGGCTAAGTGCAGAAAAAGTGTCATGAATAGGCTGGTTTGTTAAAACACCAACATAGGCTGTAAAGTGATTTGTTCCACAGTGAAACGCTTGCACCAGGCTCATGAGCATAAAAATCAAGCTGACGAGCTAACTAATCCACTCAACGGTGCAATACAATTTCACACAGGCTGTCGCGCAGCCATTTCAGTCTGTGATGTGCTTGTGAACGCTTCGTCAAGGGTTGTGAAACAAAAATGAATTAAAACAGAAAAAAAACTCTCTCACACACACAGAAACACAGCAACAGCACCCAAGAGAGGCTGAAAGTGCAGATGCTTTAAAACAAAATGAGCCATTTTTAAACAAATTCTCCTCCATCGTGTTCAGTGATTGCTGGGCTAGCGGGAGCACTTGACTTGGTGTTCCCCGCTCTACGCCGGCTGGTGGTGTGCCCATCCAGGGTTTTGCAGTTCGGAGACCACTAGCTGCAATAATTATGCGCACGCTACACCAAATTCGTCGTGTCTCGGGTACCCCATTTGCCTTCACCGCTCGCCCGACCGTATCATACTCCCAAAGCTCCTCGATTAATTACCTCTGCGTGTTTTTTTATACCCCGCTCCCTCCCTTCCTTGGCACTTATTTTCTCTTTCTCTCTCTCACCGTAGTACGTGGTAGCTGCTTGAGCCATTTTTTGTTTGGTCAGTTTTGCTAGGACGCCTTTCCCTATTTTTTTGTTGTTAGTTTAATTCCACCACCGTTCGGTAGTGCTTTTCCCAGCCCCATTTCAGCACGAACTGTACTGTCCCCATCGTCACTAGCGTGTGCCCGCGCCAGCTTCCAGCCATTGCCGCTTGCCTTTGCCACCCGTGGCATTTCTTTTTTATTATTCATACCCGAAAGAGCGGAACACGAAGGAGGAGCGATGCGGTTGCGCACGCGGAAATAATTCTCTGTCAACTACGGTCACTAATCAGAAGAAACGTCGCATGAAACGGTGAAAAAGGCCAAAAGATTAAGCTTCTTACGGTGTGCCACTCGTGCATGGGTCGTCGCATCGCTTTCTTCCTTTTGTTCAAGTGCCGGTCCGTACCGTGAGCCCTGGGCACTCCAAAGCGAACAAAACAGTGAAACGCGCCAAAAGGATAAAGACCGTTCGCAGTTCTAACATCCCCTCCCAAAAGGATAGGGAAATCCGAAAAAAAGATGAAAAAAATAGTCCGCGCAGAAGGCATTTCGGACGAGTGACTTTGCATGACACTTTTCTTTCACTTTGGCGGCTTTGGACGGATAATGGGACCTCACCCACAGCCGGGTAGTGCAGCCTAATCAACGAACTCTCGCAGCCCAAGTTTCAAGTGCGTCCTGATTCAATACTGCGCGCGGATTGGAGTGTGTCTTTTTTATTTCGAATTTGTATAACATTGCTAGCGCCCTAGTGTCGGCGGTGGATTCGTGGAAGCCTCGGCGGACATTGCGAGATGTAATAGTAAACTTAGGCCAAGTGGGCTTCTGTTCATTTTGTGCAATGTGCAGAATGTATTTACAAAAGCCGCAGATTTTTCCTTCCCATTTCTTTTCGCCAACCCTGTGGAAAGTGGGCCGAGTAAGGCGAGCTAAGAAAAAGGTTCGTTTTCTCGCTTTCTTCTCCCATTCTCTTTGGAAGTGTGCAAAGGTACGGCTTATTCTGTGTCTCATAACAGACACACACACACCAACATTCAGCCAACTCAACCCAAGCGCCGAGTACGGAAGCATTCACTCGTGTAAGCATACTCAATGAGCGCCATACTTCAGCCCACAACCCGCCCCGTCCACCGTTGTAAGACGCGGCTGTCGCGCTGTTGGAAAATTTAAATAATAAAAGGATTTACTTAGCCAACTTTTTTCTCCCCCCTCCCCCCTACCCCTTCCACATTTTCCTGTCCCATGCACGGTTTGCTGATCCGCTCATCACACCAGCGCGTCGTTCGATACCGAGCTGAGCAAATTACTTTCTAGGAGCAAATGTGCGCGCGGGTATGAGAATAAAAAAAAACCAACAGCAACAACAACTAGAAACCATCTGCGGCATTTCGCGTACGGTTTCGGTGCTGAGAGTTTCGATCCCCAAACCCCGTCAAGTGGCAGAAAGTTTTTAAGCACTTCAACCGTTCAAATGGCTGTTTGGCATAACCGGCTGCAGAAATGGCTGCTTGGGAAGAGTAGAAGAGCATTTGAAAAACAATTATTTCCCTGCAACCAAACTGCCGGAGCGCTGGAACCGTAACGGGACGAAGCAACCCATCAGCAAATCGGGAACGATTGCAACCGGTGTCTGAGTGGGGAACCGGAGCCAGTGTGAAGAAATTTCAAGTGAGTTTAAATATCAAGTGCAAACAAAACTGGATCGTTTGCGTGAGCAGATGGTGTGTGGCTGGTTTTCTTTGAAGACTTAAAGATCCTTTATGAAATGCAATTTAGAGCGGTTACGAATTCTTCCCCAAGCTTTAATAAATAAAAAGCTTTTTAAAACGGTAAAATATGCGCTTCCAAATTGAATACCAATTGAGCCTCGTTAAACGGTAACAGCGAAAGAGGCAATCAATTTTTGAACACCACACCACACAATGATCGCTTTTAACTAGCCTCCACGGCAAAGAGTCAATGTAAGTCCCCCCTCCTACCCTTATCCCTGCTTCCCGGTTCGTAAATGGATAAATTCTGCTCCATCCTTTTTGGGCTAATAAATTATTTGAACATCACTTTCGATTCTGCCTTCCGCCCATCCGACCAATCAGGATGGAATGCAGTGAAGCTGCCCTGTCCTGTCCCCATCGCTTCCGTTCCGGCTTTGGTGGAGCGTACCGCCGCTTTTGTTTTCCCCGATTCAGTGATGCCCTTTTAATGTGGTCTCGTATCTCTACATCCCTTAAACGCGGTGCGTTACACCGCAAACACCATGCCGTCCCATACCCATACGTGCTGCGTTACCGTTTCTCGACCGTACGCTGTTTGATGGAAACAGCTTTGGCGTTTCGCTACCTGTTTTGACTCGTCGGTACACGCTTTGACCGCACGCTTTTGTCGTGCATTGCGCGGGCTAACGCGAAACTGGTTGTCTGGTTGAGCACAGGGATACTTGGCACAGCGGAGAACTCATAGGGCAGAATACTACGGTACTGAGCAGAATACTCTCGCTCTCGCTTTCGAGGCTTATGCTCCGATCGGTAAGCACCAGCTTCGAACCGGAACGTTATATAACCAGCGTGAGAGGGAGGATGAAAATTGGCGAGTGTCGTTTGAGTTTTTGCTTACATAGGATAGGAAGGAAGAGCGCTGAGAAGATGGTTGACGTTTAAACTGGAGAATCCTTTCTTTCATTCTGCACCGGTGGCACTCAATAACAGTGAGTGCTACACACGAGCTCCGCTGGCGTGAGGTAGGGCGTGCGGAAAAAATGTAGAATAACTGGGTGGCTTTACTGAAGAAGAGATCATTTAATAGGCTTATGGCTTTAAATTCAAATGAAATTAGCTGCTTTTAAATCAATCAAATCCAATGAACCACAATAACAATCAACGCGATGACAGTAATTTGTGCTGTCTTGCGATGTGTGTTAAAATATCGCTGAGATAATTAATTTTCTATGTTAATTTTGTTTTTTATTACTTACATTCTTTTAATAGTATAGTATAGAACAACCTTTAAGGACTTTTAAAAATTATTTTTATAGAGACTTTGAACCAATTGTCCTCATTCGCCTCTTTAAAGAATGGTTACCCCAAATACACATCACCGTTCATTCCTTAACTCATAACGCGCCTAAAGGTATGCAAGCTATGATACAGTTTTAGCATGGCTACACAAAACGCGTTCGAAATGATATTTTACCATAACTTCATCCCCGGTGGAAAATGCAGCCTGCATGTATGCGTGTAGAAATTTTCCACACACTCATCAAGGTCTGGTAAAATGTAAAACCCCTACACCTTTCACCAGCGTGGCACGATGGAATTCTTCCCCCAACCGTAGTGGAATTATCTTAATCTTCAAGACACGGTACCTTACACAAAGAGAACCCATTACTCAATCGAGATCATGACAGCGAAGTGCAAATGCGCCGTGTCTTCCGTGTTCTTCGCTTTCTTTTTTTTTTTGCTGCCCTCCCCACGGGAGAGCACTCTGGGCTGGTTCAGTGCCGCCCTGCCGCTCGGTGCGGGATTCATTTTTAACCGGAATAAATAAATTTCCGGCTTCGCCTGCGACTAGCGGGGCACTGTGCTGCTGCAATGCGTGTTACCCACCGTGCGGCTGAAGAGCGATGGCTTCGGCTTTCGGCACACCTGATCCAGGGTCGGGTTCGTTTTCACCTTTGGGGCAGGGGATTGGGTGAGGTGAGCATGATTTATGCGGCTTAGTGAAAAAGCGCAATATTTTACGCACGGTAAGTCGCACGCGGGTACCGTGATGGGTTTATGGTTAGATCTGTACACGTATATGTCTTCGGTGCATTTGGACTTGTTGCAGTGTCGGTACCTTTGGCTCACTGTGAAAAGATGGTTGCGGTTGCGAGCGTCCAAGCAGGGCGGTCTGCCATGGGGATGCGTTTCGCAGCGGTGCGTTGGCTACCACAAGGCGGCACAGCGTTGCTTAAGGAGATTATGAAAATTATACCCTACAGTGGAGGAACAATGTAATTCATACGCTACGATTACCATCCAATGCTGTCGGTGCAACTGTTAGCTTACCCCTTCCCGGAGGGGGTGTAACACCATCAAAACAATCTTTTTTCTTACGGGCAGTTCTCCGACTCTAAACACATCAATGTTATTACAGCTTGCTGCTGGAAATGCTTACCTAGCTAGAAAGAAGCTCTTACTTATGCGAATAGGGGTGTAAAGCGAAGGGGGAAAAAATAGAATCACTGTTCTCGACAGCTTTTTGCCGCCATCACGCGTATCTGCGTGGTGCGACCACTCAAGCCCAGCCCGTGTGGCGTGAGTTCAGGCGGAAAATGGCGATATAGCGGGTAAGATGAACGAGAAGACGCATAATAAAATGAAAAAAAAAACTCCCTCTCACAAACACCAACACAGATAGACGGACACTTTCCTATTTCTCTCACAACAGCATGAGCGTACGATTTTAAATCCGGTACGCACAGATGACAGGACATAAATCATTCCCGGAAGGAAAAACGAAAGGATGATGCTTTCGAGCAAACAATTCACATTTTTTTTTCACTCTCTCCCTCGATTGGCGTTGTTGGTCTGTGGTAAGATAAGAAGCATTTAAAGGCATGTATGCACAAGGCATTCGAAATAAACTAAATAAACGTTTCGTTTGAGTTTAAATACAAAGCAGTGTAGCTCCATTTCTTACTGCAATACTGTAAATAAAATGTTTTCTAATACACCTTAGTGACATTTTCTCGTGAAAAAGAGTGTTTAATTAAAAATGTGTGCCCCTTCGCTGCAAAAGTAGTGGGCTCACATTGGGACAAATGAATACTCCAAAGCGGCTTATTAAATAATACACAGAAACCCTACAAATTAATGACGAACCATTCATGTGCGTTCCGGATCCCGGCCGATTTGGGTGAAGCCGAAAGTGCTAATGCTTCAATGTGTCATGACAACACTTTGTATGATAAAACCACACCACACTATTGAACGTCACATAAATCATACCTCGTAGGTCATACCCTTCAACCCACCACTTTACCCCGCGCGTCACTCGATACATAGCAACAGACAAAGGAAACAAACAGGTAATGGCAAGCGATATGTTCCAATGCATAATAGGCCCCCCCAAAAACCCACGTGCCAGGTGCCCACCGGTTGGGGGTTTGGGGCCGGGGACAATTCGTTCACGAAAGTAAAAGGCATCCCGTTTTCGATATAATCAATAATGGTACAATCATTTACGCCTCCGCGATCCATTAATGGCTGACGAATAGGGTTCCATTATTCCAACCGATAATATGACGGATGTCGGGTGGTTGTATAAACAAAAGGTAATGTTTCATTACGCTCGATACCTGGGTGTGAGCGTTGGAGGCAAGACGAGTAAAATTTGGTTTGATTGCTTTGGTCTTTAGGAACACACTTTGTTAATTCAATGTTTTTGAATCGTTCGAATGAAGTTGTCGTATCAAGCTTGTAATTCTACTCTATCACTGGAAATTACGTGATACATAACTATCGAAAAAGAACATTTTTGGACCTCCTCAGCTGATCTACCCTACCCAACATACAGCATTTTTCACCCAATAACACTACTGCACAATAGCTTTAATGTTCCCAACACTTGCCTAGCGTACATTACTTACTTATTTACTTATCCGGCGCTACAACCGCTTTGCGGTCTTGGCCTGCCTCAGGAGTGTCCGAAACCGCTCACGGTCTCGCGCCTTCGTCTGCCAGTCCGTTATCCCGGCCTTAATGGCGGACGCCTCCACGCCATCTTGCCAGCTCAATTTGGGCCTACCACGCCTCCTCTGTCCTTGTGGACGACCTAAAAAGACTTTACGCCTAGCGTACATTAACGATTGAATATTTAAGCTTTTCATGCTAAATGTTGTACCAAAAAGTAATATTAGGGGGTTGCGCCTCAAACCATACAGGATACAGGCACAGAGCCAAAAGAAAGCCCCAAATGCTGTGCAAATAGCAAACCGCTCAACACGTATTTCGTTGGTAAAGTGGAAAGCAAGCTTATACGCCGCTGAGATAGACATACATGAACTCGTTTTATCGTATACATGCCCCAAGGCTTGTATTACGCTTTTGCACTCGGTTCTATAGTCAAGAATCTCCTCACCAACCCATCATTCCTAGCTGATAGCGTTTCAGTGGAAGTTGGTGGATCAATTTCCGATCTTTTGTCTTTGCACCGAGAGAAATAGAGTATGCGTGTGTGAGTGTGCGTGAAAGCACGATGGCCAACGTATACAAACCGCATATTTATCGTATGCGTGTGGAGAGTTTATCTACTTTGGCTTTCAGACTTTACGTTTTAGCCCTTCTGTGCATGGTGGTTTGTGTTTCTGGTTTCTTACACGTTGTTGCGAGCGATGCGTGTGCCCAGGTTTCGAGTGGGAACCGATCCACCCTGTCCCATATGGTAATACATTCCGGGTGACGGGTGGCATCCGTATCCTTGCAGGGAAATGGTTGTGTTGCCTCTACTGTGAAGAGGAAAAAATAGCTCAATCAGGGAAAAGCAACAGAAGGAAGAGAGAAGAAAAAAAACGTCACAACCAATAATCCGTATCTGCCAGGAGCAGAAGAAAACGTTACAGATGTACGATGTCACAGCATGGTGACGTTCACATGTCCCTCGTATATCTGTGTACGTTTGCTAGCCTTGGTATCATTTAAGAAACTATTTTAGCGCGCTGTATAGCAGTCCACAGAAAAAGGGCAGAAAATCAAGAAGAGATTTCATACACTTTTTCGAAAACAGTGAGCTAATCAAACAAAAAAATTAAAGTTTCGCAATTTGATGTTACAATAGTATTGAGGTCAGTTAAAATAGTAATGTGATTATTTTAAAATCGTTAGGCTATGAAAATTTCATCAATAGGATTTTATTACATTTCCTTAAATCCCATCGCAAGCCCACGTGAACGAGAATACATTTAATGCTTTGTGAAAGCTTTGCAAAGCTTCTCATAGTGTTACGCATTTCCCCAAACCAGCTAATGGTTGTCTTTTCCGTATAATGCGACACTCGCTTTTTCCTTCTAATTCCTTCAACGTAGTTTGGCTGGTTCGTTAGTGTGTTGCTAATGATAGCACGATAAGTATTATTACGTGCCCATCGCAGCGCCCACTCTTTCTTTTTAATGGTTCACTTATGCGGGATCAAATTTATTCTTATACCTCTGGCAAAGAGCGTGACACGCTGAGCAGTCTCTAATGGATCGTGGCGTGTGAGCAGTTTCTTACTTCTTCGACACTGACTTCGGAGTTCTTAGAACTCATTGGCAAGTTGTTTAGCTCACTATTCCACTGCCCAGTAATGTAGGAAGACAGAGAGAGAAAGAGAGAGAGATAGGTAAGAAAAAAGAAAAAAACCTTCCAGTCTAAGCTGCTATTAGAAGGACCTCACTAATGGCTACTTTGGGTAAATAATTAACTAACCGCCCGGAAAGCTAGCCAGATGAATGAATAGTGTTTTTTTTTTTTTGAAAATTACAAGTCATTTCTGTTCGGTGGAAAGTAGCAGAATAAAGATAGACGGATTGGGAAGATATGGAAAAACCATCATTAAGTTGCATTAAGACACATTAGGTGTTAAAAATAATAAATTACAAAAAAAGAATAAATACTATGCTTCATTCATACTTTTTAGCACCCCTAGCTTTTGCTTACAAATTGTTATATCATTTCAACAATGCTATCACTCTGCTTCAAAGCTGCTGTACAAAGCATTCCTCTTAATGCGAGGTACGGTAAGAGTTATGCTATTGAGCAGATTAGAAGTGTATCAAATTAAAATCAATTAGGCGAACGATATTTCATCGTATTGACCCTGGCCCACGCAAGAGCGCAGCACGGCTCCAATTATCGCATTATGGGTGGAACATGAGTGCAATTAAGATCCTTCCTATTGGGGCTATTGATGTTCGATCCTGCATATGGCACAAAATGGGCTAATAAATCGAACTCATCAGGTGATATCATCGTACGGAATGTGCTCAATTAGCTAGCTTTATCCATACCGCAGTCGATTAAATAGCTCGAGTGGTTACTAATTACAGAAAGCAGCAAATCGAACTGGGGTTAGAGGTCTGATTTTTGTACGGTTGAATTTTAACATTGTGTGTGCTAGCCTTCAATACTTCACTACACATTGGTATGATGTTTGTGTGGGTGATTTCCTCGCTGGTTAAACAACAACGCCTCGGTAATAAATGCTGTGCAGGTTCAACAACGTTATCCAATATGCTAGTCGAAATTCTACCCAAAATCATGAAGTAATCCTTTCGAAAGTTATGAATTAATGCACACACGCATTAAACAAACCATAGTTCCCGTTAAACCATCATTAAGAACTCTTTCAGCATACAATATTAACCACCAGCAGTCGTAAAATGCTTACGAAAGTGCCACAATTCCATGACACAGTGAGGTGAAAGCGGAATAAACAATGAAACAAGATAATTTTCGATTATGACACCGGTGACCCTCAAGGGGAATAAACATACACGCCACAACAGGCACAGAGCCAGCAACTGTGTTCACCATAAAATTGAAAAAATAAACCGTGTGGCACGGAAAAAAGGCAATAAAAACAGACATCACACGTATTTCATCCCACTCACACATCATTATTTCAACCGCTTATTGCAGGACCTTTGCAGTTGCCCAACCACTGCCGGTCTGCTGGAGTCATTTTAGGGCAGAGCCCTGATACAGGCTGTTGGCAATTGGAGGTTTTCTTTCTACTCTCCACACACTCACACACACACACACTCGCATACCCACATTCAATACGAACGAGCTAATGGTGGGTGGAGGGAACGGAAGGATTCATAATTTTCATCACGTAACGTATTGGTTTGGATGATTATGGTTTTCAGCATCCTGTCTTTCGTTGGCCGACCAAAGTTTGGCCTAACGGTACGGGTGTCACGGAACTACGAATCTGCGGTTTCTACGCCAAAGTCGAGCTCCCGTTATGCCAAACTAACTACAAAAAAAGGATAATTCTCGGGCGGAACCGTTCTCGAAACTTCGGTTCCGTATCATCAAAGGGAGGGAAAAAGTTACCAAGAGAGAGAGAGAGAGAGAGAGAGAGAGAGAGAGAGCGAAGACGCGTATAGTACATGGAAAGGGAGAGAGATGGGAAAAACCGCATTGAATCATACCGCAAAAATGAAAGAACTAACAATAATAAGAGTTAACATTGAACAAAAAACGACGAACAAAATAACAACAGTCCGCAAAAACGAACGGCTCACATTTCCTACGCTACAAACGGCGAAAAAGGAAAAGGTGTGAAAGAATGGACCAAGAAGTTAGCGCCAGCCAATTTCTACTCGCGACCACACGGGTGCGATGCCAATTCACTGCTCGAAAGATAGTCTATGCTCTTGTCCCTTCACCGCAGCAGCCCATTCAGCTTCCCAGGCCCGTGCTCATCCTGCACCTCGGGCTGAAAATATTTAATCGAAAGATAAAGGAAAACTTTTCATCAGGTTTCGATTCCGGAACGCCACAGCATTAAAAACGAATCCCGAATTGCAAACGATGAAAGCACGGGGTTGAGCAGTTGTGTTTGTGCGTTTCTTAAGGGGTTTTTGTGGTGGGGTTTCCCTTTTGCAACCTTCATTTGTGATCTAAAAATTATTTTCGGGCAGCGAGAATTTTTTCTAATTCCTTTGCGTGCGGTGAATGAAGGGATGAGGCTGAGTGGGGAAAACGCTATTTTAATTATCTGCAGCAAAAAGGATGTCGAAAAGTAATAATAATCGAACGGACTTTCGGGGGCGATAATTGAAGGTGAAAGTTAAAATCGAATTTAAAAAAGGTAAAATATGGGCGAGCATGATTGGGATGGTTTAAAATGAACTTCACAAAATCACAAAAATTGCACAACTTCTGGAAGTCAAACTTTGTTACATGATACAAATATGTAGGATATAGTGGGGTTGGATAAGAGTTTCCCGCCCAATAAATTCCCAAATTTTATATTAAAATAAACTGAAATAATCAGACTGACAAAGTAAGTATTTAACACCGTAGTAGTTGTCCTGCTAACCTTCCCTAACCGACCCTTAACCGGTGTGTTTGTTTTCATTACACGCCCGAATTTAACTGTTTTGCAGCCCACCTAAGTGCGTGCTCGCTTAAAAGTAATCGGACAGAGTGTGGGTGCCATGAAGCGCGCCATTAAGATTGAATTTATACGGATGCATTAGCTGACTAGTTTTCGCCCTACAATAAAGATAATCGTCGATCCCGTTCCACCTCCTTCATACTGCCTCCATGGTGCAAATGTGTGCGCGTCCCAAGCGTGGTGGGCGCGGTTTCGCATGCCGTTTCGCAAGCAATTTGTCAACTTAATATTATTTTATCGCTAAACTTTCGATAATTAAGCTGCATAATATGAGATAATTCGTAGCCGTAATGAGTTTCTGCTCGGCCGGTCCGCTCCGCTTTCCCGGGCGTAATCTATGCCGCGTGATCCATTTCGCTGCGCTGTCGCCGTCGTCGTCGTCGTCGAACGCAACGGAGAGCACCTTTCCCTGAGCCCGGCTACCAAAGTGGCCGCGCTTTCGGGGTCGTATGGCGGACCGTCGTAAAATCCCTTTCGGGTACGAAATTATACTCGGCATTATGCAGATTTAATTACCCCCAAAAAACCGGCCGTCCCTTTTGCGCGCGGTGTGTGGACCAAAACCGTTGCTGGTGTGTGTGTGTGTAGAAGCAATTGTGTCTATCGTTGCGTGGGCCCAGTGATGATCGTTCAACCATTTCCAAAATCATGGACTCTCACAATAAGACACACCACGCACTGCTGCTTGCCAAAACCCGGGCCACCCTGGAAAGGTGGCAAAGGCACACACACACACACGCACAGCCAATGGAAAAGGAGCGTTTAATTGTCTTTCGGGTGGTAAATCGTGCAGAGCAGGTAGAATCTTCGCACCTTTATGGCGGTTTGTTTGGTTTCTGCGCAATTGTTATCTTTGCCGGATTACATTTTGGCCACATTATTATTCATTCCAGCAACAGGAAGGCAACACGGCGTTGGGTTACACCACCACGGGAATGGAATGTCACTGTAAGAGCAATTAAAAGATGAAATATGCGGGCAATAACGTTTTAACGGACACTGACGTCATCCTTGCCAGCCGCCTGGTAGCAAACACCCAGCTAGAAAGGTCAATCAAACGAAACGTGTTCGTTCGTTGCTCTGATAGGCATTAGGCGATATGGTGGACCGGCTAGTGAAACTTTTGTGGAAAAGTAATCTCGCTTCGAAATTAAATTCATTATGGGTAGCTTTTGTTTTGGGGTTGGTCGAACCGAACGGCAAAAAACAAACTAGTGCAGCTTAAATAAATAGCACTGAAAATATAGTCTCCACCGTCCAATGGGGTGGGGCCAGCTGTTTGGATAATAGACTTGTGCAAGGGACCATTTACTGAGTTCGGTGGCAAAGTAAAGGGCGAGAAAGAGCAATGGGTAAGGGTTTGGAACGATGCCCAAATCTAATTTGATCATATTCACTCATTCATATGCATTGGGAAAATTTTTAATCCGATTAAAACCTTTTGCCCGGACCCTTCGCTTCGCACACTTGCGTGCAAACACTGGTTGAAATACTGAACGAACAATATCACTGACCAGGCTAACCTCATTTTGTCGGCCCACATGATCACTAGTTGCCGAATTGTTTCTCCGAGTAGTTGAACGAGTTAGAAGCAGGGACGGGGAAAGGGAGAGGAATAGGGAATGATAAGAACGGAACCGAAAAACTACAGACGATGGCATTGATGGTCGCAGCTGATGAAACGGTTCGGACACTATTATCATCTTTCCCGGCTCCGTGTGGACCGTGCGAGAGGAGTTAGAGTTGAAAGCTGATTATGTGAACCTTTTTGTGGGCAGCCGAAAATTGAAACACAACACACAAAGGGGAAGTTTTAGCACAAATATTAAGCTACAGATGCCACGGTGTACTAATTTTCAGCCTTCTGCCAATGCGCCAACAATGGTCGTAAGTAGTTGCTGTTGCAATTCAATTTGAAAGCTAGCCTTCTTCAGCTCGGGGAACGATGTTAGTTTGCATTGGGAGAATCAGATACCACAGATACTTTTAGTCACAAAAAAGTATTGTAACGTAGAAATACCTTAACCATATTAACAATAAATCACAATTTACATTTTATCTTTTACGATAGCTCCTGGTAGAATCATAATAACCGGAAAATACGATGCGAATAGTTACTTTTCTTACTCTACTGTAAACATCAAAAGAGCTATAGGAATATTAATTGCTAATCCCTTTGATGCACCATAGGTAGGTTATGAATACTTTATCATTATTTTTAAGAGATAATCGCACAAACATAACTTTCGTTCTGTTCACTATCTATGAAACGCCACTTTTTGATTACTAGGTTGAACTTACATTACACAGTGAAGTTCCTCGAAGATGTAGTCGCTTCAAGATGCATGGAGTATGTTGACGGTCCCGTCATATTCCATACATTTTATGTCTCTTCTTCCTACGGCTAGTATTCTCTGAGCTAAATATGCTATATGGCAGCCCAAATTCTCTGTGATGAGTTTTTTGGATGATAGGTTACAAAAATATTGGTCAAATGATGTCAGGTTTTTATCGTGATTTCTTGGATACATCATAGCAACACGTTCATTAGTTTTCCTCAACATGAATATCACCCTGAGCTAATGGTTTCTTGAGAGATTTCACTGTATCGCAAATCCTCATTACATATCAAAGCTCCTAATCCCCAAAGCTTTGTAGATACCTCTTATCAGTTCCTCAAGGAAACACACAGTTTCCTCGCATGACGTGCCTCATTAACGGATTTTTTATTCATTCTGATTTCCACAAGACGAGAAGCGGCAAACATCCTCCATCTTTACGAGTAACATTAATTTTTCGTTCGCCAATCTTGAAATTTCATTGATAGGTAGCAAAACACTGAGCTCCATGAAGATTAAAAGTATGTTTCTCTTCAATCATCATACCAAGCTCAGCTTGCCACGAGCTTTATGCTCCAACCCCTTACTCCGCCAATGGATGATAATGAGCTTGCAATAACGATAACACCCTGCACAGTATCCACCCTGCGTTGTCGGATGTTGTTTATTGGTTTAACCGGTAAAATTATCCTAGCGCCGGTACCGTCCATTGTTCAGCGTCTTATCGACGTCATTGTGTGTATCCAAACAAGACGTACGCTTATGGCCTCGGCGCAGAATAGAGAGCGGATTAACCAGGATGCATCGGTACCCAAAATGCCGGTACACAGATCAACGATGCATTACCGATGCCCGGTCGAGCTGAGCGTTGTGTTATTTCATTAAGAAGCAAGCTTTCTCATAAACACACACACACACACACACACACACACACACACACACACATGCTGAGCACATGGCCCTGTGTTTCTGAGCACATGGCCCTTCTTGGGAAGGCATAATGTGAACAAAAGGGGAAAATTAATAACACGCTCTTCGTATCGACAACACTTTGACGCTGGCCGTGAATGCATGCTATTAAAATTGTGTCGGGAACGGTTCTGCTAGTAGACGGTGCTGCAGCTTTGATGTTCGTCTCCGAATGCGTGATGAACGTTGAGCCGTGCATGAAAGGTAAAACGTATCACAAAAATGAAAAGCGATATTAAACCGTTAGGTGCTGAAGGTTTATAGATGTTTCGAATAAAGTATTTGAAACTAAACTCCTGCTATTACCAGTAGTACAGCAGAAAATGAAGCGTAACGGAGCGTTTGCTAACAACAGGAAATATGTTTCATATCCGCTTTCTGAAAATCAAGCATCCGCACGAATACAACATCCGGTCGGTGCACAATATCCGGCACTTGGTGTACGATGGATAAGCTAAGAGAACGAACTTATTACTTACAAACCAGCATAGAGATCAGGTGCAATTCGTGTCGTTTTGTAGCACATGATATGAATCCTACATTAATAAAGTGAAGTGATCAGTAGTTGGCATTTGTAATTATTTCATAATTGCTGTGTTAAACAGATTTGTGTCTAAATGTACTCTGAAACCTTTTTTTTTGTTGAATTGTTATTGATTCTTTGATTGGTTGGTGTTCTCGCTGTATGATCACTTTTTTGCTCTCCTCTATTACCTCGTATCTTTTAGAGTGTTTTATACATAGGGCCCTTCATCAGACACAGTAGCAATGAGCAGCTGTCTGGATTGGAGCACAAAATACCTCTTCAACTACCGTTTATTAGAAGAATCTTCATATACATTATTGCTTTCGAGAGCAACAATACGTTAGCTTGCAATCCAAAACCGGCAGGGGCAAATGAAGAAAACGAAAAGAAGCGAAAACTAGAAACAACCTCAACCATTCAAGAGCCAATACATTCATTTACGACTTCCCCATTCGAATCCAATCTGCTGCCAGGTAGCAGCAATAAATGAAACGATAGTCAAACAATCCACTTCAGAAGTCGATAAAATCGAACGAAACACACAAACGACTGCACAAAGCGAATGCCGCACCCAATGCCAACGGAAACGATTCCGCCGACAACAACGCTCAAGCTTCTCCCTATCTGCCGTGATAATTTCTACCATCTTCCGATAGATTTCCTTCGAGAGGGGACTGCAAACAAACAAACGAACAAACAAACAAATCGTAAACGGGACCAAACCAATTCCGCATCGGCTTTCGATTGCTGCCCAACCTCACTTAAATGGGTACGCAAAAGAAATTCCATACGATGCTGATACGGTGTGGCAAGATCGGATGGTCGAAACTGTTCCCCAGCAAGCGGGGGCAAACTTTCCAATGGTGCAAAAAAAGTTTCGAAATCGTACTTGAAACTGTTGTAAATATAAATATTTATAAGCACTTTGTAGCTTTGCGGTCGACAAAATTGTAAACAACCATGGACACTAAAATGAGACACCACAAACGAGGTGCTTTTTTATTTTTATGACTGTCCAATAAGGTAAACTCAACCCCGAACTGACACTGAACCAAAAAGTAAGGGTAAGTTTGAATGTGAAATATACAACAGAATACTGCTGACAGTAGGCGCACTCTACTTTCTCTCTGTATTTACGCAATAGTGCTGTATCGTTTATGATGTAGAAAAAAACCCTCTTAAGTCTATATAGGCTTCTCACTTGGTTCTTAATTTATGTAAATCAATCTGCAAATCCAATCATTTCTAACACCGCAAGTTCTTAATTTGAAGGAAAGAAACAATCAAACTAAACAGACGCTAGCCACACAATCCCACTGCACAGCTTCCTGGTTCGGCGTATCGTGCTCGTGCTGATTGATGGAACGAACAAACGCTCATCAAATGTAGCTTACAATCGGAGGCAAGACAAGTCGACAGCAACCAAAGCAGATAATGGAAAATGCAAAACAGCTACCGAGCAGCTGTGCAAAGGGGTTTAAGGATTTAGGTTTTTTTTCTTCTTCGTTTGCTGCATCTGAAACGTCCATCTCTATCTCTCACGGATAGATAAAAAAATACGGAAAGCAGAGAATGGAGAAATAGACCGCACTGTAATGGCTGCAAATGTAGGGAAGATCAATTGCAACGAACCATGACGATTCGATCCAGTGGTATAAGTACGTTAATCGCATAGTATTGTACAGTATTTAAATTAAATGTAAAAGTACAGAAATGCGGCATTTTTATTCTGAAAAAAATAAATGTGCATTGAATTTGCTATTAGTAGCGAAAAAGTTATAAACAGAAAAATCATACATAGATAAAAACACAATTCTACCATCCTAAAAACGTTTACTTGTTTAACAACGATTTAAACTGTTTCATATTAAAGTTCACCAATGTTTTTTTTATGAAAATGAACGTTTATGTTTGTGTACAAACACTTTAGCGTTTGTAGCGATTATATGCATCGTATTACATCCATTTGCTGGCAAAGACCCCACTTTCAACAGAGAAGCAAACATCCTTCTACTTTCTATTCAGCTAAACACTTCATCCGTATGCTACAAACAAAAACAACGGCTTTTAAACACCCAAACTCAACACGGAAGCTGAGCATATTTTAGCAAACACCTGCTTCAACACCTAGCCGCTACTAAGCGCACTAAAGACGACAGGAGTTAGACGTTTTCCTAGCCATGTTCCTACACACACACACGCGCGCGCACAGACACACCCAAATATTCCGTATCACCCAGCAGCAGTATTTGCACCTGTACGAGTATCACAAACCTCCACACCGCCAAATATCTTTACCGCCAGCAGCTGCAAAAATAAATCAACCCAAAAATTTCCCAAACACAACACCAGCGCCCGGTACACACCCGGAGACACAAAACAATACACCGTCGGCAACGGTTGCAGCACAAATTGGTGGGCAAAACTTTTCGCATCCGTTTGCCGGACCCATTTTGCACCCATCCTCGAAACTGGGGAAGCTGTACCTTACGCCGGCAAAGCCCACTCCCGGCAAGATGAATGAATGCGCCCGCAATGGTGGAAGCTGTTGGAGTCGTCCGTAGCGAAGAAAGTTGTTGTTGAGCAACACACCGTCAGCAAAAGTGCAGGAGGTGACATGAAAAGAGCAAACGCGAGGAGGAGAAAGTGCGAGAGAAAGAGAGAGAGGGAGAGGGGGGGGGAAGAGTGAGGACTAAAAACGCAACGCCCAACCATCATCAGCCGCTTGCGACGTTTTGCGGCTTTGTTCTGATCTTGAAACATTGCGTCCCGCAAGAGGGGATGATTGCTTTTCGACTCGCTCGGTGGGTTAGTGACGATGGTAGCAAGCAATGATCACCATCTTTCTCCCCACTAAAGACGCACACACTGTGAGTGCCGATCGTGTTTGAAACAGTCCCAAAAATCAATTTGCTCAGTGCCTTGCAGCAACAGCATGTTCGGTTTATCGCCGCTCGATTTATGCTTCCTTCATCATCGAACGAGCTGAGCAGATAACACGGATCGGCTGCAAAGAGCGTTCAACGCAGAGAGAGATGGATGGCAAAACACAAACGAACAAAGGAGATGGGGGAAAAAAAGTTACTACCACTCGCTTCAAGTTGTTTCGTGTGTTTCGTGCAATGCGGACGAAATATTAAACGTACATCCGGAATTGGCAGACGCGGGGAATTGCAGCCACGGAACGCTCGCCCCCATCTCGCCTACGGATGATTGTACATTTCGGCTACCGTCAATTTAGTTTGTCCAACTTTTTGTACTCGATCATTATTGGCAGCACGGAAAAGTTGTTGAGCCCAATAAATAAGTTGCGCAAAGAGGCGCGGACGCAAGCTATTGAATGTTTAAAACTGCGTTCTTGGCGGCGAACGAGAAGATGGAGCAGCACAAATGAATAAGGAAAAAAACACATTATTTGAGCATCCGTATCGTAACCCGATTGCGTTTTTTTTGTTTTGCTTCTTGTAGCAAGCTACGCCAAGCAAATATAAGAATATAGGGTGTGTTTTTCCACTGGAAAGGATCTTATTTGCATACGATCAAAAGGGAAAATCATAAAGATTTAAATGCGAAGATAATAAAGTGTGCATTTCAGCTCTCAGTTTGCCATTGTATACTTGCTTTACCCTTTTTTTTCGCTCGTTAAGCACGTGGTAATGCACTGTTAAGCCAAACCGAAAGCTTTTATTTGAGCTATCTTAGGTAGTAGCGAAGGGAGAAAACACTTCTTGATAATTGTTAGTGCTGCTTGTCTAATGCATAATTGCACATAAAGAGTGCAGAAAAATGGCCGATAAAAAGTGCAAACGATAAGGGAAAGGCAAATCTGGTTAACAATAGCAACGGGATAACCCGAGCCTCTGATTCCCATAACGATATCTTCCATTACGCTTAATTTCATGCCATCGTATGATGCAGCCGCGGACAAAGGTCACAAAAGGAACAGTCCCACTCATGCACTGCCTCCGTGTGGAACTGCACTCGAAACTTTCGAATCGGTGGCGTACGGCGTCTAATGCACAACCTCTACTGTCTTCACTCTCCATTCCGGTTGCGCTCAATGTGAAGAACGTTTCAAAGCAAGAGCTGAGATGCAGCCAAGCCTTGTTCGCCCTTTGACCACAGCAATTAACTGTTATGGTACCGGGTAGTCCGGTTATTTGTTAAGCACTATGCACTGCCGCTTCTGGTCTTGAAAAAGACCTTTGCATTGCTAATAAGCGGTGCCGAATGTGCAGAAACTTGGGGCCCATTTAATAAATGCTGAAAATAGAAACGAAGTTTTTGTGGATTGAACAGCAAGTCCGTAAATCTTTGCTGAGTTTGAGACCATTTAAAGATGACGCGATGCACAAAAGAAATGGTGTTTTCGTTGCTTCAAATAGCAATGAAGAACATAAAGGAATACTATACCGGACGGTAAACCTGGCAACTTTGTGCACGGCGATGCACCAAATTGTACTGTTGAAATACTATTTTTTGGTAGTTTGATCAAGCCATATAACTGCAGCGCGTATAATAAAACGCCCAAAGTTATACTATACGTTGGTCAGATCTGCTCCTTTGATGAAATCAATTTTTTGTTTAGGTCGGCGTATGGTTTGCTGGCGGCTGACCATATGCAAAAAACAAATCAAGCGTGACAATTTTACACAGCAAATATTTTCCCAACGTGTTTAAGCTCGTTTATACACAAAAGTGTAGATGGAACAACATTCTGGGCTGGATTGAATCGACCATAACGATTTGTAAGCTTTATTCTGGATGACTGTCAACTGTTAGCCACATTCCAGTCACGATTTATTGGAATATAAATCTACGCTCTGTGGAAAAGTTCAGTAAAGTTAGCTTGTACAACAAACCCTACGAACTGAGGACGTTTAATTGCTCCCAACCATGATTATCTGGCCTAACACACATTCCGGCTGCTTAACATACTGGCTAGAAGCGGCAGGAAACATCTTAGAAAGATTTACAGCTGCACGGTTCGGCTGAGTTTCCCATCTCATAGCAATGGAATCGAAAATCAAAATAATGCAATCACTAGCATTACTGATTGTTGTTAAATCAATTCGCTCACTTCGCTCGAACGGTCACGTCCGAGCCGTTGCAGTCGATTGTTGGAATATCGTTAGGCTTTTCCCTCTCAGCAGCATCCCGCTGCTCGGCTTGCACGGCTGCATAGGTTCGCTTTTGTTCGCTGGCTATCGTTCTAGCTTCCAGCACCCGCTGCCACTTACATCCATACGTAGGAACCGAAACTATTTTGCAATCAGTGTGCAGCGCATAGAGCAAAAGCCAACGAACCACCACCAGCAGCTGACTACCACACAGGCACAGCCCAAGTGTGAGAAGCTGGCATACACAGCACGTGCGATTACGCCACTTTCGGTGGCGAACGTGCCGGAATTTAGAATCCGGATGTACGCTAACAGTTTGTGAGTATGTGTGTGTTTGTGTGTAGACCCAGTAGGGAAAGTAGGTGCGAAAGTGGTCGACTGGGAATTGATATTAGATGAACTCTTGGCTGGTATGCTTTGTCGGTAGGAGTAGTTTCTGTTTATAGCTGCAGCAACAACACACTGATACCGTAATCACCGAGTGACGTTGAAAGTTAAGGTAACATAACAAAAGGCTCTAGGATGGTTAAGAATACAGTTAATAGCGTTCCACTTCATTGATCACGCTTCATGATATTGAATTCTTTAAAAATTGATTCAGCATTATGTTACAACTTCCCATACAGATTTAAATTAAGATAAATGACACACCGCGATTAACCTAATAACTTAAACTGATGATGAACGGTGGATAATAATGGTAAATGTAAAAAGAAGTTAAATTTGGATTGCAAATTGCATACATTTAGGCGTATTTCTAATGAACTCTGCTAGTGAAAAATACCTCCATCGTTTGCTTAATTGCTTGTTCGGTAATTGAAATGATTTCAATGAAGATGAAATCTTCATCCAGAATATCCTTCACGGCTCAAATTCAACCCAAAGCAAATCGTGTCAAGAAAAGCCCCATTTAAGATAAAGTTCCTACATTTCGACCGAAACACAAAAGCGTAAATAAATAATAGGCAGCGCTTGTTTCGACACGTTCGTGCGATGTGAGCAGCGAGGTGCAACGATAAGCTATGACGGATCACGACCGAGCAGACAGGCTTGGTCCCTGTTTGTCATCGTCGTGGTTGTCACCGTCGCTGTAATGACAAGTGTTTCCCAAAAACAAACACACACACACTTCCACCCACCACCCCTAGCGCACTGCAAAGACACCAGTGATGTGCGATGAGCTGTAAAACAAATAAATTTACAACACAACACAAAGAACAGACAGCCGCAACGGTCGTTCGTCGTGGCAGGCGAGATCGCGCCCAAGCCAGCATCTCGTACCGTAGCGATACCGGCTAATACATTCATACCGTACAAGAGGTCATAAAAATCCACACTAGAAGGAAGCCGTTTCCGACGCTTTCGAAATGATTCAAAAGCCTGCACAGCTGGTGGTGGTGATGTTTTTTTTTGTTCTACCACCCTTTCGTTTGAGCCATCATGACAACAAGGAGCCGGGACTTTGCGGCGGTGAAAGAGTCTGTACCGGGTTGCAACTGAACGACACCTGAGCCAACGTTACCCCACGACGATCGAAAGGGGAATATTTTACTTTCACCGCTTTGACATAAAGACACGAACTCGTTCTTTACGACATCCTTACCAACGAGTGGGGTGTGTGTGTGTCGTGGCTATGGAGCGACCTTGCACCTGCCGCATTTTTGGGCGGTGTTTCCGTGACACTCTATCGCGCCCCAACGTCCCACCGGTAGCTCACTTGCTTGCATAAGGCAAACATTTTGGAGACATAAAATTTTACGTTACCATACCATATCTCTGAACCCATGGGGGCGTACCAGCAGTATTTTGATATTACCTGTCCGATAAAATCGTGCTCGTTTCATTCTACCTTTTGCTCTTCTTGGGGGGCTTGTACTTGTGAGCAGTAGAATTTTTCACTGATTGAAAGTAAGGTGGATCCTTTCGAAGACTGGCAGCAGCACGGGGAAAGGCATCGCTCGGTTGCGTTTAGTGGAAAGGTGTGACGATAAGAATAGCATTAACGATAGTCAGCTCAATCGACCGGATACCAAGGTTGTGACATTTAATGACGATGACGGTGGCAATGATCATGTTTTCAGGCTTCAATGGCACAACGTTGACGGAAACGATGAAAAGGCGCACTGTCTCGCTGTGTGTGGTTACGATGTGCGGGGGAAATTATAAAATGCATTTTCAAAAGGTGAATTTAAGCATGCACGGTTAGCGAAATTTCACCATTTAGTACGATAAGGTCATGCATGCTTGCCGTCAAAAGCTCTTGCTTGGGGACCGTTTTGACATCTAATTGCATACAGACAGGCGTTTTGTAAATGGGAGTTTCATAATTCTGGACAAGCAACTGTGTCGATTCCATGCACAAGGTTTGGTAGTAAGCAGTTATTTGAACTGGTAATTCAATCTGGAAAAAGCATTATCAATTCTAAAGCTATTTTCCAACCTCTCCCCGGTAACGACCTCTCTATTAAGCTTCTTCAAAAGCGTATCTAAATGGGAATGGGGGAAAAAATAAAACTCCACTTGCTTACAAATTGCGTCTGGTGCCGGGTGCATACCGATTCCCAATCATTTCTGTGGGTCAATCAAAAAACGTGCCATGACGAAGACCGATAGCAGAAACGGGTGAGTGTGAGGGATTGCTCAACCAGACACTGTTTTAAATTGCAAATCCACAATCAGATCGCTTCATTCGCATGCACTCTCGCTCCGGTTGCCCTGTTTTTTCCTCTCCCTTTCTCTCTCTCTCTCTCTCCCTTCAATGCGAGATTTTATTTCAATCTCCGTGGTGATGAAAAACGAAGTTGGCCATGCAGCAAGAAAGCCAGCGCGAAATAACTTTCCGATGTTGCCGTTGCCACTTTAAATATCCTTCCAATCACTGACAGGATCAACGGCAGTGCAAAACTTCCATCTCCACTTCCGACCCACCGCCCCTCCCTCCCCGCTTCGTTGGCTCACGTTTCACATGCACGAGCGCGTTCCGATTGCAAGCGCGGCCCCCGGTTCGGTGCCGATGCTATTGTGAATGCCGGCAAAATGATATTCGTTTGCGCGAATGCAAATGGTTGTGTTAAAAGGATCAACCGATTTCAGATCCTCGTCAAAGCGCTCGTCAAAGTCGAACCCAGTCGTACCCAAAGTCCGAGCTTACCGACTGGCGTTTGTTCTTGCTTACGCGCCCCGGCGGGTTGCTGCGTCCTGTGGGGTAATGTGAGCTGTGGCTTTCAAACGCTAGCTGCCGGTTATGTAGCTAGAGCGGTTAAGCTTGTTAGCAGAAGCCAGTTTATGCTTTCTGAAAGATTTAATGAACAAACAAACGTCTATCAAAGCGAACGGCTCGGAAGTGTGAAGCGTGTGTGGAAGCTTACTTGCATCGAATTTGCCTTAGGGTAGTGTACGGTACTAGTTTTTTTTAAATAATAGAGTGTAATTTTCATTGATTATTTAATAAAATCTGTAATAATGTAATTGAAAGTACACATTAATCCTGTTTGCCATTTCTTGGTTTTTGGGGAGGTAATAATCATTCGTTCAAAGCTTAAAAACACGCATTCAATCTTCTCGCGCAATCTGGCCATGGCCATGGCTGTCTGTTTTCGAGCAAGTGAACAGTTCCGCACACAAAAAAAAAGCATCAGACAAGTACCTGTCTCCGGGAAGCAACCCCAAACATTCCGCTCAACAAAATTAACATTCCAGCTCATGTCCTTTCTCGTCTGGCCTGCCGGAAGTGCCTCGCCGGTGAAGTGGTATCACCATCAAGCTTAAGCTCTCCACTTCAACAATCAATTTTCAAACTTTCACACAAGCCCTTGCGGAATGCGCAAGGAAAGGGAAGTTCGTACAGCAGTCTTACTCGATACAACAACGAAAAAAAAAAGCCCACACCCAATGATAGAACGCACGGCAGAAGAAATCTATTTAGACGTTCCGAAAAAGTTTTTCTCCCGCTGCGCGTACCTTAGTGTCTCCCTTGCTGTCCTTCGCAGCCGCGTCGCAGTGGCGCGCGCGTATGTAATTGCCCGTACTTTCGCCACGTTTGCACCCTGCAGTTTCGGCAGGTCGGGTGGGCCATGTGGTCGTTGTGTTTTCAGATCTAATTCCGGTTCCGGTTCGTTTGGAGCATCCGCGGTACGAGCGTTCCCATATTGTGCTTCGCCGGTGTGTGTGTGAACGAAACTAAACTCGGTAACGAGATGAAAAAACGCACACACACACACACACACACATACGCATACATGCATACATACAAACATAGAAAAATTGAGCACAAAGGCAGTTAAGGGGGTGGGCAATCCGGGCTCCCGACGAGTGAATCTTGTGGGTGAAAGTTTTATTTTCTCTTCTCCGTTTTGGGTTTTCTATGGTGTCATTCTACCAACACGAGCAGCTCATTTCCGATACGGTGTTCTGGTCCTATTTCGTTAAGCCAGTTTGCGTTTGTGGTCGTCTTTTTTTCTCGCTTTGTTCCTCACACACACACACACACACACACACACTCGAAGTGAAACGAAACTTGTTCACCTTGTGCAGTAAATGGGGCCCACTTTCATCTCATAAAGGCACATTAGGGGTAAAGTTTCGCCTAGCGCAAACAAGAATAAACTTAAATAAATGCTGCAAACAATAAGTTTCAATTAAATTACACGCTACCTCGCACCCGGGCCCGGCGGGTGGGTGAAGCGTGTATAGTTAGTTTTGTGAAACGATACCGCCACTCAGCGGAGTAGTTTTGCACCGGTGTTTAATCGGCTGCTGGCCCCGACTACCATTCGACTCGTAGGTGGAAACTCCCCTGTCGGTGCAAGTTGCTGTGCACAGCCCTTATTGTGCCAGGCTCTGTGCCCGGCTAAAGGCGGAGAGGGGAGGGATGACATTGAGACGGAATAAAGTTCCTACCCGCCCGGTAGCCACCATCGCCGCGTCTCCAGCAACTCAGCAGCTCTCCAGCGGGTGACATGTTTTATGGGAGTTTTCAATTTGTCTTCACCCGAAAAGGAGGCAAACGGTGTTTTTGAGTGAGCAGGAGGCGGGGCGCGTGCGAGACGCAAACTACAACAGCTCAGCAAACATTCCCGTTCGTGAGATGCTTGTCAGAAGATTGGGCAAGTTGCCGGCGAAGCGTAGATTTCGAGTTTGTAAATACTTTTCTCGAGTGTGGATGAATAAATTCGACGGGGAATGGTGCTGCATCTTTCAGCTCGCTGCACATCACCTCGATGAGTGTGCAGCAGTGGGGTGGTAAAAACAGATCGACATAGTGCAGTAAGGTTTGCGTTGGGTTATGCCATGACTTAGAATTTAAATTTTCACTACTTCAATCTTACAACAGCCTCTTTATAGCATCCTTGATAATTATGCACGTAATATCTAGCTACCAATTTCAACGCTACCAGGGTAGGCTTTTTTTTGCTAAATCACTGTTCTTTGATCAATGGAAACAAGGCGTGGGGCTTCAAAAAGTATGGTTCCCTTGTGGCACAAAAACATGAATACAAATACGTTCTCCAGTAATGAAGTGCTCTTGAGGACACGGCACTCGATCGGGTACGCTGTTAAAGGAACGTGTGTACCGCATGCCATCTGCAGCATTATGCAAGAATGTTAGAATGTTTTCCAATTTTCCGCCTTTCGAAACCGATAATCAAGGGATACATTAGCGTGTGATGAGGTTGCAGCCAATGTTTAATTCCTGCTCATTCTCTGTGACGTAAATATTGCCAGGATGTGCGTTCAGCTCAGTAGGGGTGCGATGCTCTAGATAAGGTTTAGTGTTCTCTTGGGAGACATTTTACGATTAGATCTGTCGGCACTGGTGTAAGGTATTGATAAATGAATAAAAAAATGTATATTTTTGTCCAACCAGCATTTAGTTTTGACTTTTTTTTAAAGAAAACTACCCATAAAATAAATGCTTAAACTCATTGCTTGCTTCATTCATACTGCTTCCAGCTCTATTAACTTGCAACAGTTATTGAAATGTTTCGAGCCTAAAATCTAAAACGAGATATTTCGATTTTTTAAGAGCTTTCGGCTACGGCAACATATCCATTTCGAAGTCTCTACGCGACGGTACGGTTATAGCGATCGGCCTGGTAGCTTCAGTCGCCTCCAGTTGACACATCACAGCACAAAAGAACACAGCAAAAGCGTTCGATGGCAATTGCATGTTTCGCTTTCCCGATTGTTTTCCAATCCGTGGATAGCAGCCACAGGCTAAACAGGTTAAATGTACCGTATCGGATAGAAATTGCACCTACGGGCGATGAGAATGGTGATGATGTATCATTTGTCACACACCAAGGAAAAAAGGTATAGCAAAAAAAAAAAGAAATGAAAAGGAAAGTCAATCAGTGTGAGGCAGGTTTAGCTTTGCTTTGGTGTTGTGTGTTTGGCGCGATTTTTTTCTGCATACAATGAAAAGGCAGAGGATGATCGATTCGATGGCGGAAAGTTTCAGAAGCTCAAGAGGAATGATTTTAGCCATTTTGCTTTGTGTTTCACTTTTTTGCAAATGTTTTTTTTTCTGGTGTATGTTATGGCTGTGTTTTAAATGTATTTGAAATATTCCAAACCTTTTGAAAATATATTAAATAATTTTAATCAATTCAATTACAAAAACTATTCTATTGCATTCAGGCTGGTCCCGTAGCACAGTCGTGCTAGAACGGGTCCTTCATACGTAGGGTCGTCGAAGGAAAATCATTCACCAGCTAAACTTAACCAAAGTAAGGAGATCTAACCCACTAAAATAGCAACTGGCAACGCTTTAATTAATCTGCTACCTCAATATTGTCTTTATACCTAGATTTGTTTGCAAACGGCAATTAAAAATCTGATTAAATGGTGATCGTTTTTAAAGCCCTTCGCCGTAAACAACTCCATCTAGAACGCAGAACGCACGTAATGGGGCGCGGTTTTTCTCACCCCGGCTACGGTGAATACAAACACAGTACATAACAAAGCACAGCAAACGTAGAAAATAACATCGTTACCCGGCAACTCCATTCCCACGGGAGATGGGATCCTGGCAAAAGTGATTTCCATCGATTTAATTAAATGCCAAGTTTCCGCCTGCGTAAGCCGTGATTGCACGCTTATGCACGATGGTAGTGCGTATACGTACAAGTGTGTGTGTTTATGTATGTGTGCACAAGTGGAATGAGAATATTCCACATCCACAGACAGAAGGCACAAAAGGCTAATGTGCGATTGCTCGATTTGCTGTTTCCCTGCACCCATTTTCTGCAACGCGCTCACTGCCCTCACTGGCTGGGAGTTTATTTTTGTTGCATCAAAGTGCAGCGCGTATTCGCAATCGTCCGAACGCACACACTACAACCGCCCCGTTCCTTTTTGATTTCCGGCCAATCGGGCCAGAGCTTTCCGTGCAGCCGAAATTGGCACAGTGATTATTCTTTTATTTTTCCACGTACACTTTCGCTCGAATGTTTTCGTTCGATTCGATTCGTTTCTTTTTCCTCCCCATCTTTGGATGTCATTAGCGTGCGAGGAAGCCCGTCCATGGGTATTCTTGTTTGTGTGCGCTTTTTGGTTTGCTTGTGTTGCTATTAAAAAAGTTTAATCGCACACCGTACCACCGGCCGGTAACCTAATGATGGTGGCGGCGAGCAGGGAAATGCAAAATGGCTACAGTTTTTGGTGTATGGTATGGCATTGGTTTCTGGTTCGGACCAAGAACGGCACCGGACCTGGGCTGGCAGGCACGCGGAACACGGGAACAGGTGAAGTGTGCCTTTCCGGTAGGCTGATTTCCGGTGGCAGCTCGCACTGGGACCGGTTAATTAAAGTAGCCGATTGGATATTGAACTCATCGGGTCGAGCCTCGTGGCCGCTCGTTCTACCACCACCCGGCCGCCCAGCCCAGTGCCCCTTCACAAAGCAGGTCAGCGCAATATTTCCTCGCCCTGGGTCGGTCTGGTCGGCAGACAGCGTTTGGCGTTTGTCCAGCGAGAGGAAATGTTCCCGCGAGAATTAATCACCATGCTTTTGCAGATGCAAGCACAGTGCTGGAAGCCCGGGCGCTACGCTACCCCGCTTTCCGACGATTGTTGGTTTTCAATTCAAATGGTAATTAAATTTTCGCATTTAATGTTATTCGATTGTTATCTTCGCGCTTCATTAGCAGCTCGAAAAGCGCAAGCTGGTAAGGGGAAAGGTGCTGACGGGGGTGAAGGGCTTCACTATGCGAATGAAACACCACTGCTCCTGCCACTGTGGAAGTATTGCTGACCATGCTGAAAGTACTTTCGGCAATTAATTTGTCAAAAAATGTTTCCAAATGTATTTTAAATTCATTATTTATAATGTCATGCTTTTCGCGAATAAATCGGCTTTTTCCTTAATCGAGCCAGTATTGGTTCAGGATATAATATAACCTCACTAAACACCTACTCTACTAACAGGAGATGTTTGTTGTACTACCTCGGCTTGTGTACACTGAACTTGGCTCATGTTTTAAGCATCGTTGGTTAAGCATCACTATCCGCACTATGGTAGCTGTCGTCTTGGGTCTTGTCGTTGCAACATTACATATGCTTTAGTTTTCATAATACCCGCTAGATGGAGCTCGGTTGCACAGCACTCATGCTGGTTTGCATTTGTTGCTACCAGCAACCGTAGGTGAAAAGGGACGCTTCAGAGGGCTTTCAACCAGCTAGCAACAGAGCAACCACAAAAGCACCATCCGAAAGCCGGCGATCATATCGCATACGGCGGCCTTTTTGTTTGGTATACTTATCTCAACAATCTTCAGCTCTGGTGCATAAACTCGAGCATGTCAGCATGTTTCAGCACCCAGTTTCAATTTTCTACCGGTGGTAACTGAGCTCTCTGCTTCGATTTGGCGAAAACTTCAAATCCCCCGCCCCACAGTGTGCAGTGTCCCACGGTGCATGCACTAATGGAGATATTTTCCCGATGATAAGGAAAATGTTCAAGACTGCCCGGCCTGTCGGCACACAGTAGGGGAGACGCTGAGCGGTCCCCGCACTGAGGGAAGGAGCACAACCGAAGACACCCATTCTCGACACATTTCCATCGCTTCAGAAAACTCCCACAGTGCCCCACAAACACACACATGCATGCGCACGACCACATATTCACCGTACGCGTCAAGACGCTCGTCACCCCCTGAGCGTGAGAGAAGTGAGCTATGAATATTAAATTGTCATCGTTCGTTCGGCAAATCCCCTCGACAGATACCACACGCGCAGTAAGCAGTGGAGCGGAGGACCGAGAGTTAAGTTGTTCCACAGCAAGAAAATGTGTCATCGTGTCTCCTTGCTGGTGGCTCACAAAAAGGTGAACGCCCACGTGGCTGTGCTTAGAGTATGTGTGTGTGTGTATGTGTTTGTTTGAGAGCGAGAGGCGAGAGGACATGAAAGGCACAGGGAACACGTATCCCTTTGTTGATTGTGATCCTAGGGGTCTTCGGTGTCCCGGCGTCTTGGCGCACTGTCACAGGATGAGAGCTGGTGGATGCTGTGTCCGTCGCTTGTTCCTGCCACTTTTGCAAAGCCAGCGTATGCGTGCGGAAGGATGATGAGAGCAAGGAGGTGGAGGTGAGGTACCAGGGGAAACTGTCACTACCATTGTGTCCACGCGACGGCGTTCGGATGCGAGACCGACGGATGGGAATCGGATTAAAGATTATGAGACTGAAGGGTGACATGTAATATTCTCTACATTAATTTTGACATCAAACACATGTAGCTTCGTAACAGCGGGGTTTGGACTGCGATATCGCCCCCTAGTGTGCTGGATCGTCGCGTTGCGATATGAGTTATTTGTCACTACCATCTGTTACGCCGTTTTACTGTTACACACCGGTGAAATGTGATGCCCGTGTGGTTGGTGTGTGGAAATGTGGAGTTGCGAAAATTAATTACCACAAATTGCATTCGCCTACCGTAGTGATGAGAAGCAGTTGTCTCTCACCAATGCTTAAACATCAAAGGGGTCAGCTCATCATCACGGCGAACAAGCATGTAAAAGTTGTTGAGCATATTGAAGATGCAGTATGTTGCATATTCTTATTGTTTCTTATTTAACATCTATTCTATTTCATTCCATTGTAGCATGTCTGCTATACAAAATTATATACCCCATCTGGAAACTATCACATTTCACAGAATAAATAGTTAAGTCTTTGACACATCCGGTTAGAACAGCATAGTAATAAAAACTCATATGAAACATAGCTGATAAATGCAGCAAATGCAAGAACCAAACTGTAACTTATCGTATGGATTCATTATCGTTGGCCTAAATAAACATGCATTTTAGAACGGCCCGGTATTTAACTTCATGCGTAAGCGTAGGGCAATAAAATGTCTCAGCGTAGGTCCGTACAGTGCGACAAGAAAATAGGAAACAGACTGCATAATGCAACATGCAGATGCGTAGCACTAATTGAAACCTGTAGGATAACAACGTAAGACACAAAGGTCATAAAATCACAAGTGTGTTTAGGAACGTTCTAGAAACGCGAAAGATTTGAAGACAAACATAAAAAGGCGAAACATAAGGATATATAGAGAACCATAACATCCGAAAACATACCAACGGAAAGAAATACAAAATAGGCATAGCATAATCATATCCACCTACACATCGAAATAAGATATACATACACATCCAACACACACAAATTATTCCAAAATATAAACTAGGGTTTTCGTGAAATAAAGACAGATGGAATTAGACAGTACATGAGACTACACGTCCTTGTTCATGAGCTAGGAGTGTACCCCTTCCCAAGGTAAGGCCTCTTAGCTCCAACGTGAGAAGTCAAAGGATAAATTTATCTAAATATTACACCATTTCTCAGAAGAATCTGTAATTATTCCAAATAATTTGTATTGCAAACAATGCCAAGTTGTCAATCACTGTCACTGCGCTAGATTTTTCAATTTAAATAAAATACAAACTAACGGATTTGCCTAGCATCGAGTTCGCCGAATCGAATCGAAGGTAAAAACAATCAACCAACACTGTGCGAAGGTAAAAACAATCAACCACAACCCTTCGTAAGAATTGAGCAACTCAACCGATACAGAACCACAGTCAGCGAACTATCTGCAATCTGGCACACAATTACGCTAGCAATTGTTTCATCTTCACGTACCCGACCGCACAATCTCAATGTTGGGCGCGTTCGGGCGACACTAGCGGCAAACGTCATCGCTAGGTTTAGTTCCTTGCTTCCGTGCACCGAATTGAATGCTGACGGAGGGCAGCAGTTTCGCTGAACGTTAAACTCTCAACCTCAAACTCTGAACACACTCAAACCGCTGGTTTGGGTAGTCAAGAGTAAACCACTGCCTAGGTATTTCGCCGTCAGGTGAAATGTCACTCACGTTTTGCACGGATTTGCAAGCAAACCGGTCGGTACGTGCTGCATTTTTGATGGCTGTTGGTAGGGTTATGTGGCTGATTTGTACGTGTTGATTTGAAAATTCAATGTATCGGGTTTCATTTGGCAGTGCCGCGTGTATCATAGTGTACGACTATAGTGGATAGAGGATGATACCAACACTCATCAACTGTTCGTTTGCGTTATGTGACGCAATGTTGGTGAGATTAGTCGCGATGTAGAATTGTGCATGTAAAAGCATTTTTTGTAAAGTACATTTACGTACGTCCACTTTTTAAATTTCAACTTTTAATAAAATAATTGAAAATAACATGATGCGTTGATATTATAACATGTATTCAATTTACGATGTATGTTCTTTCCTATTCCATTCTCGAAGATAGGAAGGTAGGAAGATGCATAACACCGGAGAAGAATAGAGATAGCAACCGTATCCGTTCCAGTTTATCTTTGAGGAAGCAAACACAAAAAAGTCCAACACACACACACACACATCCAACGTCACATTTGTCAACCACGTGGGCAGTGTTTCTTTTTTCCTACTCTCCATCCTGCCTAACTAGGCACGTGACAAATGGACAATGTTACGGGTGAGCGAAGCATTAACGATGCCATCGCCATCTCCGACAGACGGAACGCAGCACATAAGCACCGGAAAGCTGCCACGGATAAAGTTGTTAATGGAACCCATTTTTACGAGCCACCGTCAAACCGTGCACGCCTTCTCGAATCTGTCCCGGCGCGCAACGCCGTACGCCGCTAACGGACTTTTAACGACGCTACAGGACGGGCAACATTTTTACGCGCTCCCTTGTTGAAGGGCGCCAAGAAAATGTGCCACTTTTGCATATCCGCTTCGCTGTGCCGCTTACCGCCGCCGGGCCTGACACGAACGAAAAATGGTGCATCGTCCGTCTGTTGGCGTTCGGTGTTCGTCCGTTTCGTCGTCAGCCACCGTTGTCAACGTGAGCGTACACATTGTCCTTTCCGGGTCGGGTCGGGATGGGTCGTTGCTTGAGCGACAATGCGTTGTTCTTCCCGTTTGTGTGTTGCCCGGTGCACGTTGCAAGATTCTTGTAATTCGCTAAAATGTTGCCCTTTTTTCCATTGCATAGGTGTGTGTGCTTTTTTAATTGCACCCCTGCACTGCAATGTTGCCGTGCCCATTGCGTGATTGGGACAGGTATCGCTGAGCGTTGCAGAATATCATCCATCCTGTTAGGTGTGTCTTACGGCTTTCGTACTGTTCGCCTGTCGACGCGTTTCTGAGCCGTGTCGTAATTATCTTTTAGTGTGACAAAAATGTGCAACACCAAGATATGAGCCATTGTACTGGGGCTTACCAAGTCGTGTGTAAAAATAATGACATAAAGAAGCAATTTAGAAGGATGTGTAAGTGTTGGATTTGTACGGACGGATTGTCGTCTAAAGCTAGACATATTTTACTACACCCGTTAGACAAGAAATGTACACCACTAATGAATCTTTGCTGTACAAAGAAGGATACGACTATCGTCTGGCGAATATTCAAAATTTCAATAGACGGTTTGACAAATTTTCTTCACAACAAAATTGTCTTGGAAGGAGCTGAATAATGATTTAAAAAAAACTTAAAATCAATTTAAAAATAATCATCAAGTCAATGCATAAATGAGATTTTTCAACGAACGCTCCTTTTGAGGTAATGACCCACATAGTCATGACAGACTTCCGAGACTTATTAGGCGGTTGCTACCGGGCGGTCTGGTTGAGGATCGATTCAGTCGAACGAACAATTAGGAATAAATTCTTCTCAAAGCTGCAAGTATATCGCAGTACAAGCACCAAAGTGTTGCCGATTCCTGGAATGCAATTTATACTTCAATTTATGCTACAAATACGATGAACCGCTTCGCATAGTATTGTATCATGTTACAATGTCCCACAATATTGAACCGTACTTAAAAACTAAGTATTATTAATATGCCAATAATCCCCGATTCATCGGTGGCTCATCGTATATAAACTCGCATCATAGCGATTAGTAACATTATCAGCGATTTGCATGACACTCGCTTTGTACTCGGATTGAGTTGCCGACTAAATCACCCCAAAGCAGACTTAGCTTACATTCCCAGAACCAACAGAGAAAGCGCCTGGGTCGTTTGACATCGTTCAACAGTTTCTCGCGTATTGTTCGGGATGTGGGCTTCGATGTTGTTCACTAACCGTTGCTTTGGCAGCGGTGCCATAATTCAGCGTGATCAGGTACCGTGTCGCCAGCCTGCCAAACACTGACTGTTTCGGCCATTCGCTAAGCTAATGATCTGGGCGGCGCAGGCGATTTGATTGTAAAGGTAGACACGAGGCGGATCAAACGTGTATGTGTATACCTCAATCAAAAGCCGACCATTAATCATCGACCACCGTCGTGGGCTTCCCTCGGGGAATGGTCGGGAGGGAAAGGAATCCTTACCAAAGGGATCGCTACTTTCGCTACGATTCGCAGTCATTGCGGCGTTTCCACTGACAATGTTATTAATACACGGCAGCAACGCTAGGGCCAGGCGCCAGGGTCGTGAGTGACGTGACATGGCTTCCCGTCGGAGGACCCAGGACGTTTCGTGGTCGTGTGATGTCCCCGTGGCCGTTATTTATGCCGTCACTTCCTGTCCGGACCTAGCGACATCATCTAGTTAGAAGTCTTCTTTCTAATCACACCGCCACGACCACGCCGGTTCGTTGGCACACGCCACGCCGCCACGTACGATTGTTTCTGTACATTCGTACGCTCGGATACGGTTCGAAGAGCAAACGACTTTTTGCTACGGTATGTAGCCCTTGCAGTGTGTGTACCCGTGTGTCAGGAGAAGCATTATCATTTCAGATGGCGAGATGGTGCGAAAATATTTCATCTCTAGCACCCTGTCGGGACAAAAACGGCACGGACATGGCGGTCTCGTGGGATCGCTCCGCACAATATGGTGATCAGGTTCCGGGTGGAACCGTTGTTGCTCAGCAGGGAAGCAACACGCGCTTCAACGTCAAGGCGTATGTCTTTCGGTGGCGTGTGAGAGCTGGAGAGAGCGGAAGAGAGCGCTAGAGCGCTCTGCTGCGTCCGCCACCGCAACCAAACTATCTAAGCCGCGTGCTACATGAAGCGCGCTAAACAACCAGCACAAACCGGTTGGCAAGAAGATTTATGCGCCAGCGCCATCGTCTCGCCGTGCAGAAGCGTGGAGTGTGCTGCTTGGACGAACACACGGTACACAGTCGGTTTGGGTCGGACCAAGAAGTGGGTCCGCACTGCTCCCCATCCGCGTCCAATCGAAACGCACCGAAGAACAATAGCGAAACGCGCAATTTAAATAAATGGAATATTTTCACTTATCACCACCGATTTCCTCCAAGCCGTGCCGAGGCCGAGGGTACGGCGAGCTACAATTCACCCGACGCCCGGTATGTCGCCCGGTGCCGGTAACCGATGCTGCTGCCCACTGCACCAACCACAGCCACGGCAAGCACACGGGACAGACGGATGAAATTTATGAAAATATTTCTTCGACCTTTGGCTACGGTACCTGACATTTGGTGGAACAAGCATGACTGCCCTGCAGGACGGGCGAGCTATGGGAGGTGGAGCTTATTCTACGAATGGAAGTCGAAAGGTTGAAGGCGTATGCTTCTAGCTGTGTGGTTGGGGCTGGGAAATTATGCCACGAAGTGGTTGAAATAATTCAATCGTCGTGCACTTTCGTTACATCGAGACACATTCTACACAATTTTGGCTTCAGATCGTTATTTTGCAAGCATCACTCTTAAAATTATTGCTTTAGAACCGGAATTAACAACCTGTTTAGTCGTACACGAGCTATACAATTTGTATTTTATCTACAAAAATATCTTTATCTTGTATAATAAAATGGTTAGCTTGAATCTCTTTTCACAAACAGCACGAGCTGACAGTATTATAACACGAAAACTGCATCCAGAGACTGTGAATGAAAGTGTATTGAGAAAACTCGCTCTAATTCAAATCCACAAGCCAAAGGTAAGCCATATGTAGCCGCATGGAGCGCGCTTCATTCTGTCCATCATCTTTCGTGTCTTGTATTCTCCCGCCTTGCCCGGGAGGCATTGATCCGCACCGGGCTCTGCCCTTTGCGCTCGTGCAGAACGTGAAAAATGTTCATCAGCCCACGGATTTCGACGCGGATCAACGGTAATGGTGCCCTGTAGGAACTATTCTTCCCCTTTCTGGGGGGAGGCCAAATG
Source organism: Anopheles arabiensis (assembly GCF_016920715.1). NCBI lineage: Eukaryota > Metazoa > Arthropoda > Insecta > Diptera > Culicidae > Anopheles > Anopheles arabiensis. The sequence continues at coordinate 25,089,244 of NC_053517.1, forward strand.
CGGCTTCTTGCCAATCCATCCGTAGACCGTGCTGTTGCGAAGCTATTAGCCAAAGCCGCTTGTTCTAGCAAGTCCAGCACCGTCAGTGCTCGTCCTGGTGGAATAATTCTTTTGACAGGATCCATTTCCACCATTGCCCGGATGAGAGAAGGCAGCGAAAGGCAACTGTAATCGACAACGGTTCTCACTCGCTCCCACCCGGGAGAGCGAATGCTGTGGTATCGGTTCATATTTTCAGTACCTCAAAGCTGCCGTAAGCTGTTTCGATTGCGAAGCCCGGGAATTCGGGTTGGTATTACTTCTTCATCTCGAGTGGGAAAGTTTCACCGTACGGGTGAGTGTGTTGCTGGAATGGATGGATGGTGCTATGCTGCATATAAATCCACTGATGGACAATCGAAGTGAAAGACAAAACACTGACGAAGAAACATTGAAAAGGTGGTAAAAGCTGATTAGGGACCGAAGGGATGAGGTCGAGCCCCCGAAGGCCCAGTCGCATCGGCAGTAACAGCAGTGTGTCCATTATGGCGGCAGATGCCAAAAGTGTAATGCTGCTTCGAGCGATGGATCGTAGTATTGGAATGGAGCTTCCTTGTATTAGCGTAGTCCGATTGGCGTTCGTCGTAAAACTGTACAAAACCCATGTGGACAACCATATTCCAATTCGCCGTAGATGTGCTAGAAGACTGACGGGCTTCTTGAAGAGGTTGATTTTAAAAGAATGTCATTACAGAAAATACATAATATCAAATACTTGTCGATTATACAAACGGTTATTGATCAATTTGAAAACTAAATATTGCACTGACATACTATGATTACAAAAGCCTGCTTATTTTCCAAAAATAAATTTAATACGAAAAAAGGATTCTTTTACTTATACCGTTCAACAATACACAAGCACAAGCGTACATAAAAAAAAGAAATTCATTTAATTTCGGATAGAATCCCGTTTCCAATCCACTTCCAGCTTTGTATTTAAATATCTCTGTCAATTTGCTTTGCAACGAAACCGTACTGCTTTCCTGCACAATGCGCCCCATTTTCAAATGCTGATCCAGCGTAAATGCGATTATTCTTTCGCGGAAATGCCTCCAGGCTCGAAAAGCTCGTGGTGCGTTTTAGATTTCCCGATCCGAGAGTGATCCTTTTGCACGAACCCGGTTTTGCTGACATGCCTAATTAATTCTCCGTAAACACTTTGCTCCACATCATCAAGCATCGATCCACATTATCGGGTTGGGTTTGTCGGTCTGGTGTGGGGAAGGAAAGGTGACGGGCCGGAATCCATTTCCCAGAGGGTGGAAAGATGGGCCTATTTTCACAACGGATATTTTACCGATCCGATTTCCGCTTTATTAAGCTTGACCGACCGGTTTCGTGCTGTTTACACTTTTGCAGCAACCTTTGATCCTACACGAACGTTGAAACAGTTGTTAAGGCTGGTGGTTCCTGGAAAATGGTTAATATACACCCAAAATTGGGTCATAATCATTCTGAACGGCATTGTTGCTTTTGATCGGCATGAATGAAGGCAGAAGATGACAACCGTTTGACAGGAAATGAGGTTTAAATAGCGAAACCATCATCGAGACCGGATGGCAGTTCCGACGATCTCTAAATTGATGGGGCGATGACGGTGGATTAAAAGGAATCTTTTTTGAATAGCAACATTTAACCTGATGTGTGGTTAATTTAATATTTTCAAAAGCATACATTCGTAAAAATATTAATTAGCGTTTCATAGAAGAGTGTTCATATGATTTGCTTTAATTCACGTTTTTTTACAAATCGAAATCAACTAAGGATTTTTCCATCAATTAATAAATTTCGGGAAACATTTCCAATACTGTAACTGTGTGAGTTTGCTGGACACCAACACGGATACAAGATTAAACTTCTAGAGCACCCAACACACGTGACCTGTTTGTTTTCAAAGTTTGACCAATTTTCCATAACATGTGCACAAGACAAAGCAAAATAACACAAACAATTAATTATTTGCTGATACTCTAATCAATCCTCTTGACTGATAAGGTTGTGATTGATTGATTAAAATTGTCAGATCTTCACGGGAGTAGAAAAATCGCCAAATATGTTGTTATTCATGAGGTTGTTTCAAATGAGGTTTGTGTTTGTCATTGTTTGAGTAAAGTCAATAACAGGCAAATCATTGTACTAAAATCTAACAATTTTTGCTTACTTTCTATTGAAGCTAAGACAGTTTTCATGTTCTTTAAAAACTGTTAGTAAAAAGATGTAAAATTTAAAAAAATATTTATAAAATATAGTACTTCAAAGTATATACAACAAGGAAATATTATACTGACTTCATTCAATCGTACCTGTGCGCCTTTACTGGATGCCATCTCCCCACAGACCTATTGGATATTGTTGCTAAATATGTACTGAGCAGGTTTTACGCACTCGTTATTCCAATCACGTACAACAGTTTGCGCAAATTTATGCAGCTTATTGTTTTATTGCAAACCGTTATCGTTCGATTAACTGCACGTGCGTATCTGCTTTTGAGGGTTTCTATCATTACAGGTAGAGGAAAATAATTAGGTTTTGAAAAACGTACGTACGTTGCCCACTGTATAAATGATACGAAAGAGACAATTTATAATTGAAAGCATCTTTTTTCCTGTGATACATAACTGAGCACCAAAGTTAAATGCATTGTTGGTTGTTACTGGCAAAACTAACGTGCACATGTTTGTTTAATTTGCGTAATAAAATTTGTACAATGTACACATTCTTCTCACGGTAATCTAATCCAAAAACATTAGATAAGACGTTTTTGGACCATAATGATAATTCCAATATTATTCCATCTGTTCTATGTAAGCGGGTCAAATTATTCTATAATTATTCTGCATTTAAAAGCAAAAAAGCAGATTATAAAATTGATAACTTAGCCTTTTAAAGTTAGTATAAAAAATACCTGAAAAGTCATTATAAACTGATCAGATTCGCATGAAATTGTATCATAATTAATTTTCCATGAACTGAATAAACAGTCAACCGAATGTGTGGGCTTTTCCGCAAATATCGTACATTGCGTTCTTGTAGGAAAGCAGCTTGTACAGTCTTAAGTGCAGCTCGAATTTTGGGGAACTACTTCAATTCAATTACTACCATGCACAGCCTTGATCGCCTTCGTGTGCGTCTGCGTCAATATTGGATCTTCACTTGATGATGTGTCTGAAGCTACCAAGGTAAGCAGCACATTCGGATGGGCATGAAATCGAGACAGTGCAATAGAAGTTTGTCAGTTTGTCAGAAGCATCACCATTTGCCCGTTTGATAATGTTTACCAATACTCTCCCAGACATTTCACATTGCTTTACCTGATACATTTACCCACAGTTTGTCGGAATACTTTCACCGGATAAGTAAATAAATCGGATCTGCTATACTAGGTTTTAACAAACAAAGCAGTGAGCCCTTCGGCAAACAAGTAAGCTGCACATCATATACATGGCTAAACATGGCGTAACTCAATTGAAGTATGTATTTCCATGCAAACATCAACAAACTGCGACGATATAGCCGTTGGGCAAGGTGAATAATTAGACGCTTTAGAATTAAAAAAAATCCGGTTTCAGTTGCAAACGAACCTTAATGGCCCGGGGCTAAATTTAAAGCTACACCATTATCACCAACTAAATTGCCTGTCTGAGCAAGGGGCTAACTCTGCAAGCAAAAACGAAACAAACGAGCCCAGGACACGGATATCAGTACGAAGCTGAATGGCAGCTGAAGCAGAAATGAAAGAAATATAACAAGCTGAAACCCTCCGGCATCTGGTAAAAAGGGTGAGGGTTGCATTGCGCAAAGCACGGGTGATCTGCCCCTCTGCAAATGATCTGTCATATGGGAGGGTTGAATCGGAAGAAGGTGGCACTGCCCCCGGGATGAGGTAGAAACTGGCAAAAGATGACGATTCGTACGAATGCACTTTGGAGTAGCGGGACTGTCAACGGATGGCTTTTGCGCTGCTTGTCTCACACGTTGTTAAGCACTGCCTTGTTGCTTGCTCATTGCTTTCTCGCTTGCAGTCCACTCGTCCGTACAGCCCAATTACTCTGTCACGTCATTGTACATTTTTTCTCATTATATTCCGGAGGCTGAAGTGGCCTGCTTATTGCTTATGTGCGCCGGTTTTATTTTTGCTCGTACATTCATTTTCCTTCCGGTGAGCTTTTTCCATCGCGACAACCGCACTAGGGTTGTAGTTTACAGTTACTAGAGTGCACCTGCAACAAGCACGAGTAATTAAAGTTTTTTTTTCACAAAATGCAAAATTTACGAACTCAACCCAACGTCAATCATGTCTAAATTGTCACGTGCATTCAATCTCACTACCAGCAAATGTTTTTGTTTTATTTAACGTAATTAACTGGTATTTCGTGTTGTTTCGTTTGGTTTTAGTTTTTAGTTTTGGTCTGGTTTTTATTAAGTTACATAGGTTTGACGACTGGTAAGTAAATGAATGAAAAGGGATAACAGTGATAAACGGGTAGCGAGCTATACAATGCCAAACATCCCGACGTTGAGTTGATGAATTTTTGCGTGGTAACGTTTACTTCAGAGTTTTATCGACTCGGTCCAAAAGGAAAAACAACCTACTTTTGGTAATTTTAAACCTACCCTTCCAAAAGCACACATTTCAAAATGCAATTTTAACTAGGACGCTTTGTAGAGTAGAAATAATACATTTTGAAAATAGAATAGGTATTACGTTGTAAGCATCGCTGTGGATACGACGTGCTGGTAGATTGTAACAGTGAACGATTAACACGGTACCTTCATTAGGAGACGATTGTGCTCGCAGATTACAGCTATACCACTATACAGTATGTCAATTTGATTCGCACACCTACTTTTTCACAAACTGCGCTGTGTGCAGAAAGGCAAAGTGCTTCAGTTACAATAGAAATGGCTGTACAGAACGGTGGTGGTTTTTGGTTAGTCACTGGCAAAAACAAAGAACCCCAGCCGCACTGTTTCTGCAAAACAATTTAAACGATTTTAATTGCAATAGAAGTCGATTATACCGAACAATGGCGGTGGTCGGTGTAGGAAGTGGCTACTAACCTGAAGCGAGCTGAATATTTGAGCATTGTCTCGAGACGGAGACATTTTCGAGCCGCTGTATAATTGAGCTTCACACTTTATTCCTTTTTGGCTGGTGCCGGTCGGTTGTTCTGGAGGTTGATTTACCGGCTCGATTAAAGCCTTGGTTTGATTGTCATGCTACACCATTCTCCCGTGGCCAAGATACGGTTACATGACAAAAGCGATTAAGAAAGCTAAATATAGTTGACAATAGACACACAAGAAGTTTATTCTTTTTAAAAGTATTGATGTTTGTGTTCAACAGGAGCAGAGCGAAGCAAATGATCGTGAAACTAACAAAGGTTTCATGCAGTCAGTTGATTCAAGTTTCACAAAAACATCATTGCAAGTCTAGTGCGGTTAAAATGATTGAATATAAAAAATAATATTAAATCGAGTTAATCGATATATTTCAGTTTTAATAAGTTTTATTCCACAAGAATAACTCGACCCTTCTTCCTTCATATAAATTGAAAATAATGTCTATATTTCTTATCGGATAGAATTCAACGTTAATTTGTTCAAAGAAGGTAAAAATATAAACGAAACATTTCTCTTTCACATGATACAATCCAGCAACATGATACAAACCATTCCACCCGGACGATGATATATACTACGAAAGTCACAAAATGATTTAATACCGTAACTCTTTCTACTACACAACAAACAGAACACACGCCAAGGGCAGGTAAGTAGATAAGGCAACGTATGAAAACTGTCCTCGTAAAACACAGCCATCAACGTACACCTCGAGCTGCAGTTGACTGTATGTAGCCCACGACTAGTGCCACTCCAAGAGGTGTCTCGCTTGATTCGCACCAAGACTCAACAACAAACCAACCCACCATTGTCATAAAAGGTACGTGTTACTTGCCTTGCGATGCGGCAGTGATGCACGGGCATAAAATATGTGCGTGTAGGAAGCGTACAGCACTGTAGGAGAGAGGAAGCTGTTTTGCTTGAACGGGTGAACACACAGCCGTCAGTGTGTGTGTGTGTGTGTGTGTGCTTTTTATCACGACAGCATAACATTGCACACAGATCCGCGATTGTAAGGTGTCAAGCCATATCGTTTTGCAGATTTTATGGTCGTTGTAAGATAAGAGGCATGCATTGTGCGCGGAAACACCGACATGCGTCGAGTGCTGTTTCATTGCCTGTACGGTGATGAGGAAATTGATTGAGGTTGTCTTTCATTTTTCTGAACTCGTTTTATGCTACTGGTTAGAATTGAATGGCACTGCAAAAGTCTGTTTGATGTTTACGTTCACTCACGTTTCACCTTTTGCGATGCACTGGCGTTTCGCTTTGATTGTTTACTTTTTTGCGACTCTGTATATGGGTGTCAACGGTAGCCAATTTTGATCTAGATGTAGTTTTATGAGACGCGGTAGATGGTTTCCTGATTTGATTGATTCAATATATATTGAGAAGAAGATGAAATCAAATGCAACTGTTTGAACTGTTTGAGTGCTTTATTTTTCTTGCTCTATGAAACGGTTCTCAGGGTGGTGAGACTGTATTACAAAATATAGTGTATTACAAAAGGAATTTTTTTGTTCGTAGTGAATGCGTTTTTGACGTAGTGAATGAGCTCGCTGGAAGATATTTTTGCATTGAAAAATATTTCAGGACGAAAGCTATTAAAAACATCACAAAGATAAATCATTCCTATTTCTCTTCTTGGAGTGATCCTAGCAAGTAGTAGTGTTTTCAATATCTTCCCATTGCTATTATCATCGGCACGAAACCATGTGTAACCAACGATAGTGCAAAGACTGATAAACATCGAAGAAATGAGCGCACCGCGTCGCTCAAGTAGTTTATGACCTTCCCATCAGTCGGAGGAATCGAGAACATCACATGGCTTTCTTGCGCAGTTCATCATAAGCACAAATCTATCAACATCCAAATCCGTCACAAAAAAGGCAACTCCAACAGAGACAAGTTCCACTGAACAATGGTGTGCTGAATGAAATACGGTGCTCGTAGTAAAACAATGGCGCGCTGCAAACAATAGCTAGCCGGGGGTAAACATGAATACTTTCAAGTCAAATCTACAACTAACAGTCCATTCAGCTTCCAGATCAGCTTACTTTGCTCATGCTTGATGACGAGTTGCAGTTGCAAAGTGCGCGCCAAAAGCAACGAAAAAGATAGACAGAGAGCGAGAGAGGGGGAGAGAGAGAGAAAAAAAGAGAGAGAGAGAGAGAGAGAGAGACGGAGATACAAAGAGACAATGAGACGTAACGTAAAAAAGCTGCAGGAGTATAGCGTGACAAAAAGGCCACTTGCTTCTAGCAAACAGAATGATGCGGTGAGTCTTCAGTGCCTAAAACAGAGGAAAATAACAATACCTTTACCACCTCATCATCCGATGCCGTGGGGGCGCGCTGTATGGGTTTAATCAAAAATGCTGTCTGTTCTGCTTCGCTCAGCAGGCGCTGATGGAGAGCAAAGCATACAAAGAAGATTGAAACCCTGGGCTACTTTTGGAGTTCAGCTGACTCTGGTACTTCCGGTTACTGCCCGTTTAGCTCGACTCACCTTTGAAGCGGGTTGGCTGCACGGGTAGGACCGTTTGTATGGGCTGCTACGGCTGATGGTTTTTGCCCAAGTGTGCCGTGTAGCCGGCTAGAGTATGCGCTGGTGTAGCTGCTGACAAGAAGAGATCTCCAACCTGTTACAATGTTTGTGCAACTGCCACACACCTTCAATGCTTTCCGACTCGTGACGAACCGGGAACACAATTTGCTTTGGTGGCGCTGGGTGGTGTCAGCATGGGAAAGTGCAAACAAACTCATGCATACGGTTGCAGCTGTGTGCGAGCTACGACCGTACGCAACCGCAACAACCAACCGTGCTTGGTTAGCATGCGGGATTGACCCAGGAATACTGCACGAGTGAAATTGCCCCCAGCAGGTCTTTTTCGATTTTTTGTTGTTCAGTCATATCGTCTTTTTTATGCAGCTTCTTCAGGAAAGTAAGTGTTACAAAACTATTCAATTAAGTTTTAACATAATGCCAAAATCAGCAATATTGGATAATTTCCGGAGATCATATATGTTCTAGGTTATCGTCAGCTCTAGCTCACAGTATACTTTAGCTGGCAGAGTTGTTGCTCCTACAGTATTTTCACTGGCTGAATATGATTTTTCAGACGCTCACGATCGTTTTAAGAAGTTTCAGTATGTTTTTTTTTTTGCAAATTCAAACACAAACTGGGATATTGTTTTATTGAAAGAAATATGTTTATCTATTGTAGAGTAGTATTTATGATATGTATATTTATGAAAAAATATATCAAAAATAAGATTATTCGGCATAACAAGTTGTGAGCAACGGCGTAAACAAACAATCTTAGGTGAATGAAAAATCAAATGAAGCCTATGAAAATTAATGCAACCCATTCATCCGCGCTTGACAGTTACAGTAACTCTCAAGCTAGTGAGAACAGTTTGTTGACAATTAGTTCAAACTTTAGACAACACCATGTCAGGTTGAGTCGTTTTTACAGTGGAACCGGTTAGTAGCGTATGCTGAAGCTGCCTGAGATTGTGGTAAATGAAACTATCATTCTCTACAAGTTTGTTATAGAAATGTTAGACATGTTAGAGAAAAAAAATTGATAAGTTACATTAACATTTTCGTATTAAAATACATGAATGTCTTAATTCAAGTGAATCCTAGTTATGTAGAAAGTGAAGCTTTTGATGGAGACGCCTGGTCTTTTTAAGATTATTTGATCATTTTACCATCAATTCCGTATGATAACCAACGATAAGAATGATGGTACATTGTTTACGCAGAAAATTACATTCCAGCTATTTATATAGTTTTGACATTAAGCATATAAGTAGATTACTTCACTGAAAGTAACAATACGCAACCGTATCTAGAGTATAAATTAAATGCGATTTTGATAACTTTAAGAACCAACTTTTCCAATATTCGTATGAAAAATAACTGTCAGAATGGATTAAAAATGTAACATAAAGACTCAAATTTCAGGGACAATTGTTTTCTCATTTGATGGTTATGAATCAACGTCAAAGACAAAAAAAAATAAATACTATTCCAAAATTCCCCTTAAAATAACTTTCTTGCTCACAGTCCGAAACAATCAACAGATGCATGGTTTTCCAGTTATAAAAAATATAAATTTGCCCTGTTTTAAACATAACTCGATTGTACTGAGTCATATTCGAACTGGGCGGTAGAAGTGTATCAAATCGTTCATTTCGTAATACCTTCATGTACAAACAACACTCAATTACGTAAAAAGAGCTCGACCTCAACGTTCGCGGCATGCGTAATAGGATTACGAGCAACGAGAGAGCACACGAAAGGCATGCTTCAAAAGGCTAACCTAAACTCACTCATAATACAGTGCACTATCCAGCATCATATGTCACATCAGTGTTACACAAGCATCAAATATGGGGATATATGGAGAAATATGGAACCATGTACCATACGTTCCTCAATGGCCGAACACACCCGTTGACGAGCTGTCAAATGGAGCACCAAGATAAAGGGGTGCCATTTTATGGATGCATCAGCCATACACCCAGCCGAAAAGGTTGTACCAGCAAAGCGTACCCCGGCACACGTTAGTTAAGTTAGTTAGGTTCGTGCCAAAAAGTGACGCTCCGAAACCTTTGAGGAACGAAAACCGGACCGCTAAAGTGATTGAGTAATTGAATGTCAATCACTTGCGTGCTTGTCCAAACGAATTCTAGCATCCCACACACACATACCTGACGAGCGATAGAGAGAAAGAGAAGTAAAGAGAGAGAGAGGTAGAGAGAGAAAGCGAGAAAGGTTCCCTTTTGATTCCCCCAGCGAGTTTGCTGTAGGTAATGCAAACCCGTTCATCCACTAACACACACACACACACAAGCTGGACGGGGTAAGCACTACTAGTACGACTGCATGGGGTTATCTTGCGACAAAAGGGTGGTCCTCCGTAGAAGCGTCCTTTAGAACATGACATTCCTCTTTGCATGTTTCCCGTTTCACCCCAGAAAGGCAGCACCGGTCGTCCTAATCGCATCGCCATGCAGCGCCGATCGTGTAGCAGCCCTAGTGCACGTGCACGGGCCTGTGTGCTGTGCTTTCCGGACGACAAACAAAAGGTCTTCTGCTGATGGAGAGGGAACAAGTGGAACTCTCTTTTTAACACGATTTTGGGTAACACCAGCCAAATCCGTTATTTCGACACACAACACAGCCCAGCTCCGTGCGATGGTCCCGTCTGTGGTCAAGCAGTTGAAGCGTGTTCAGACGCGAACAACAAGCGCCCTTATCAAGGAGGGAGAGGCTCGTACCAAACGCATCGCGTACGGTCACATGAAGCAGTTTGCCGTGGAAACCGCCAATCTTCCCTTCTAATTAATTTCTTCCGAACTTAAAGCTCTACGTTTGTGTGTGTGTTGTCGAGTGAAGCTGCAGTGTACGATGCTCCGGGCACGGAGCGGCTGTAACACGTGTTCATTTTTAAAAGGAATATTTTTCCGGACACTTTGCTGGTCATTCATCAGACAACTGGGGGGCCGACGGTGGTTTTTGTGTGACTTTCTAACCATATCACACAGCAGCTACGAGCTTGGATCTGCTGCCTATCCCACACATACACACGTACACCGGGTCGTAGATGGGCCGGGAAAATGTTAATGGGCTAACATAAAACACCAATTAGTTACGGATTGGCATGTTTGGGCTTTTCGGACGGTCGGCTGGACGGTCTAATTATCGTGCAGGACCCTCGAAGAGGAGTGATGCTGGACCGGGAGGATGAGTGAGAAGAGTTACAAGCAAAAAGAGCTTGGTTTAGGCACGAGTGTTACAAACGATGTAAGGAATGAGCAATGTAATGCAACAATTTCATTAGAGCATGAAACAGTTTAATCTGTCTTTTCTTGTGTTGTTGGGGAGCATTAGGCGAATGACTAATAGCTACATTGAGCAGAATTTATATTTTTACTTACTTACTTACTCAAAAAGAGTCTCAACCAAAAAACTTTCATATCTTTTTATCAAAGAATCATCATCTCAAATGGAAGGCAAACGAATAAAAAAGATGAAAAAAGTTGTGAGGAAATGTTTAACTACGTCACTCATCATCTGGAATCAAAAGAGAAACGAATTATGAGGTCAAAATCAAACATAACTATCTTTTCTTTGCCCCTACTCACAGTATCGGACAGCCGCGCCGTATCTAATCGTGTTCCACAGTCGCCTGAAGCATTTGGCCGTTAGATCATTTGGTGAATTTTGAAACCATTCCCTTATGCCCTAAACGGCAAACGTTGCCGTTCGCTCATGTTTTCGTTCGTCAATCGCTTACGGCTTCAGTATTCTTCCCTTGCTCTCTCTTTCTCACACACACACACACACACACGCACACACACACCGACACAAAAATCTGTGAAACGTGCGCACGTTTTTGCACCCGAAACACATTTCGCGGAACTGAATCGACGCGCAGATGACGTTGGCGATGAACCGACAACAACGCACAACGTCGGTGTCGGCCACTACTAGTCGCCTACATACATTCAGGGCGTCATCCCGGCCTGGGAAAGATTTCGGGATGAAGTTGTTAATGGAAACGGAGCACAGCGTACTCTGTTTACGACCTGACCAGCAAATGATGCCTCCTTGGACATGTTTTTCGCCCGTGGGTATGAGCCGTATGATGGGCCCGATGGGATTTTTAACGAGCTGAATGTGGCACTGCAAGATTTATGCTTTGCCTTGCCACAATCTAGGGTTGGGTCGATCTTTTTTTTCTGTTGTTTGGTTCACGTTCGGTAGGTGTTTCTTTACACTCGAACGGCGTGATGTATTAATCTTTCATCCCGAGCACCCATAAAAGATTGTGCCGGAGCGGGAAGCAATCGGTCAATGGATCAATATTCAATGCTTTGCTTGAGTTGCGAGAAGTAGCTTTCATTGGAGCGTAGTTTAAAACAGAGGTTCTTGTGATACCATCGATACATTTTAAAAGACAGCAAAACAGCAATGTTTTGACGAGCAAATTTTGTGGTTTTAATTAAACCAGAACGGATAAGATACAGATACAACAAAATTTAATGAAGAAAGTTTGAAGTATATTTTAAAATCAATCAATCAGTTGTTCAAAACAATCTGGGTAATTTCTGACACAGAGTTTTAGAAAACAAACTTCAACATTTGAGAATGAATAGTTTGCGTAGGAATTGCTTCACGCTTGACATTGTCGGGTTGTTCATTGTTGTTATTGCTACTTAGAATATTTGCTTTGATTCGGAATCTATATTACACACATTGAGGTTCTGTAGAAATGTTCACATCCATTTCATTAGAGCATCATATCAATGCTCATAAGCTTTCGTTAGCACATTTACCCCCAAATGGAACCTCCCAATCCGGTCGTAATTAAAACCAGTTCATCAATCTGCACCCATTTGTGGTCCAATTTCATCGGAAACTGATTACACTTTTTAATGGATCAACGTTCAATATTTCATAGACCCTCCCCCTCCAACGATCCCTGCAACCCCAACACTTCGACATATGGATACGGGTAGGGCAAGCATGAAGGCCAGATTTTGCAATTGACCAGATCCTCCCATCCGGGTCACCGGCATCAATCGATAAGCATTCAATAAATCGTTTCGCAGAAATTGAATCAAATCGTGTCCCGAGAACCCATTACTGCGGAGTCACAGGGATACGATGAACGATGTATTACTGGCGGGCTAGAGCAGAAGGAACTATATTGCTATTATGCCGAAGCAAGGTCTTACCGGGAAAAGATCGCCCACTGGCGACACAGACCTGGTGACAGTACGCAATCGGCAAGCATCAGGCGAAGCATCTGCACCACTCACGAGCACATTTAGACGCTGCCACTCTGCTTGACGTTTCGGGCAGGACCCGGGGACAAGTGTTGACATATGAAGTTTGATCAAAAACGCACGCATCAACAGAATTTCGGGCCCAATATCATCAGACGATGGGCAGCACTATAAGTCCATTACAATCAGGCACAGCACACGCCAGACACGGCATTCGGCGTTGGACAGAATTTTATTACCTTTGCCGAAGCACGGGTGTGAGTGTGCGTCGTGTTTAACGTAACGGCCACAGCACCGTAGGAAAGAGTGTCCTAATAAGAACGCATATTTTCTTTCCTTTGTGTTGACGTTCTCTGCACACACATACAGACACACCCGGTCAAAGGTTTATTAAATTCCCGCTGAATCTCACTCTACGTGTCGGTCACGGACCATGGCATAGCTTGAACATTCCGCACTTGCGACCATCGCCTACGCGACCTGTCTGTTGCTTGTCAAAAATGCGAAGGCGTCCCGTCTTTCGGTTGCCACGGAAACCGCAAGACCGTCGAGCGTGACAGATCAAGCCCTGTACCCCGTGCGTGATCACCGTGTTAAGAAGCTCGATTGGCTCGGGCATATTGACACAGGATGACAGCTGACGGTTGGCAGACGCTTCCCGCCGTGTGATGGAAAGGTGAAATTGACAGACGAAGTGCCAAAAAAAAAGGAAATAAAACGACAAAACTTTCGTCACACGAATCTCCCCCCCACCACAGATTGTAGTGGCCCGGGGAGGAACAGGGGGCAGCAGTGTGCTGTGTGAGTGAAGATGAATGTCAGCCATCCCATTGTCAATTTAATTTCCTGTTTTCCTTCAACGACCTAACAACTTCTTCTTCGGGTGCTTTTTTTGTCTGAACTGAACCGGTTCGGACCAGGAAGATTTCAACGAAATTGAATCAACACTCCCAGTGCTGCCTGCTCTTACCTTTAGCCCAGCGAGCGCGGCCAGGCGGGTTCGGTGGAGTGGAAAAAACAAAATCATTTCCAAACACTTCACCCATAAATTGGACGGATACTTATGGCCGTGCTGGACTGACAAGTTCAGGCGGCTAGATAAGGTTTGGCGTCACGCCGAAGGATGACCCTTCGGTCGAAGATAAGCCGTTTTTCCCCCACCCCATTATCCCCGGGATCACACGCAGGGATTGTACTTTGTGGCAGTGGTTGTTTCTGGATTTTGCTTTTTCTTCTTATTGATGATTTGCCCGGTACCGAAAATTTGGGACAAGATTCGAAATCAATCTCGCTAACACACGCTCGCCCCTGACAATACACCGGTAACCCGTACCGTTTGCCTAAGGGATCTGGTACAACAAGCTCCTGTAGCCGATGGTAGCGCAAGGAGGTGGTAAGGGCTTTAAATGAAAGCAAACTCATTCGTGTGGCATGACCATCTTGTTTCCGTGTTTTTATTTTTACGTTTTACTTATGGCTTCTGTTTAGCCGTCCTAAAAACTCGGTTTGATTGTCGTCTTTTTGACCGATCGGTCGATACCGTCTTGGACGCAATCGTCTATGGTACAATCCTTTCGGTTGAATCGGGTTTGACTTTAGAGCAATCAGTTTTGAAGGATGATTCTGTTTGCGTTCCGTCCATTTCCTTGCTATCATGAAGGTTCTAGCTCAGGGGTCAGCAATTTTAATTGTTGAGATTTTACCGAGTAAAGAAGTAATTTAACACGCAATTTTCAATTTAACAATGCGAATATTATCACTTTTTTACAATTCTCTTTTTATAAAATACTGAAGGGCCATATAGGATTCACTTGCTGGCCAAATTCTAACCCGTGGGTCAGTCTTTGCCGACCCCTGGTTTAGCTGCATCACATTAAGTAATGCGTAGTATAGAAACGTTCTTCACAAATGCACAGAAAGCTCTCGAGCTAGATTGATTTGGTCCTTTGTCCAATCGGTTTCCTATCGGCGGGTGGGTGAACCGCTCATTCATTTCTCGAGCAAATGCAATTTGTGAAAAGGGATTAGCAGTACTAATCTGTTCAGTAGAGTAAGGCTATCGAAAGCTTCATTGATATTCTATAAATTATCCTGTAGGATTTGTGCTGTTTTGTTTGTTTTGAACATTCTGTAGGTAGCAATTGATTTGAGCTGTTATTTATTTTTTTATTTTCATTCGATTGATAATTTCCATCGTAAGAAAGTCCTCGACAACATGATGATTAATGTAATAATGAGAGGAGTTTTGTCTGCTACAGCTGAAGTTTTACACTGAATCCATCGTCTTCTTATAAAGTCCTAACATCGCTAACACTCTTCCCAGAACAAGACTCGCTAGAGCCGGCAAATTAAATCACCATCAAACACGTGACAGTCCAAAACAACTGTCGAATGTGCCTCCTCGCAACAAGTAGCGTCGGCGTTACAGTGAGGATCGTGCTCAAAAGCGCTAATTAATTTGGAAAACAACAAACTAACGAACGATACGATTGCTATACCCACCCATACCCATATCGAGACGGCATAGTCCGCGGTGCAGCTCCGTACCAAAGGCAGACCCTTCCCCCGAAGCAGTGTTGGAGGATGCATACACTGTTGTCTACAATTAATGAGCTGTTTGCTACACCTGTCTGCACGGGAGCTTAAACGTAGCCGACAGCAAACGACAACACAAATAACAACATAATCGAAATCTCTAGCAGAAGTGGATATTTGTTTTTGATTTAATTGCTTTTTTTCTACAAAGCAACAGCAATTAAAAACAAAAAACAAACTGGAATATCTGCAATTACTGCAAGGTACGCGGACTGCAATGTTATAAACCAAGAATGTAACCTTTGAAGCATGGCACTGTGCGCTTGTCCCCGTATTGATTCCGGTAAACCGTTCAACCGTAGAATGTACTCTGCACAACATTTTACTCTTTTTTGTTATTTTGAATTTTTTCCCCCATTTTTTCTTAGCCCGGTTAAAACGTGACAAAGAAAAACCGCCCAACAATGTGACCAAACATGTTTAATTAATTTTCCACCACCGAACAAAAATGCTTGCTTTCCTTTGTCGGGGGTATTTTTCTCCCCTCGCCAAGCTTTTCCATCCACAACGGCACCGCATACTATGAACGTTGAGTTGCTAAGCGACTATACCAACAATTATTTAAAAAAAAGCAAGAGAGCCTATGTTTGTAAATCATTTTTCAAAATTCCTCCCCTACGTCCCACGTTATCAACGTTCAACCACCGCATCATAGTCGGGTGGCGGGAGAATTTTCCAATCGTTTCTCAATTATGCTAAAATTACGACGGGTTTTTTTTGCTTTGTGTCTTAACTTTTTGTTCCATCTTAAACGCAATTTGTTTCCCGGTTCCCGGCTTGGCTGTGACCAAAAACAAAAATCTGATCATTTTGCATCTGTGTCGGTTCGAAGGCGAAGGACAAAAAAAATCCCCCCACATCCTATAGCCCAATACCCCGGCACCGGTATTGGTCCCTGGTTACTTTTACCTTTCGATCGAAGCTACCGGTGGTTCATGGTCGCACAAGGACGCCGTTCGCATGGCTTCCTTTGTTTTTGTGCTTTTTGTTTGAACATTTTTTTTGTTCTTCTTTTTTTCCATTTAACCTTCATTCTTGAGTCGCTTGCTGACCACCCGTTTTCCATAAACTGTCAACACCACACTCCGTCCGGTACCGGAACCGTACGGACCAACGGGAACGGACTGTGTGCTTACAGGAAGTACGACCAAAAAAACAAAACCTCTCATACAAAATCAAAAGCACAACAGGATAAAGATGGGAAGAGAATGGCAAGTAAAGGGGGGGGTGGAAAAGAAGAAAAAAAAAACAAAATCCCTAGCAGAAATCTGTCGGCAGCCAAAAACAAGGTACCAATTAGGAATATTAAAAATCGCTCCGAAAGCATCGCCCTGCTCTCCCACCAGTGCAACGAGCGGACACCCTGGAAATGAATTGATTGAAAATGCCTGAAACTGGCACAGTGTTAGTGGCCCCACGGAAGGGCTGCTCTTTTTTTTATATATCCGCCCTCCTACACCCAAGGCCGCCGTCTAATAATGATGAATGGGATCGAGGGTGCTAATTAGATCCGTGCCGTACCGAGCGCGCCGTACCCGAGTGTGATTGGCATCTCTCCGGCCCATGCGGGGCTGGAAGGAAAGGGGAGTAGCTACTGGGTAATAAATTAGCGAATTAAGAGTGATCCCAAGAATCTACTGGCACTGGCCTGCCATTCTGGCCGCTGCACTCCCTTCCCCATGTTCCTGTTGCGTTGCGATGCTGCGAGATGCGGTCATCGCGGGGCGCATGGCCGTTGGAAAGATATTCGCCGGCCCCCGATACCGATTTTGCTCCGTTCGTGCCCGTAATCCAATCAATTAGCAAGGATCTACAAGGTCCCGGGCTACGACAGGGGAGGCTTAAAATTTAAGCAACGAAATTGAAATTCAAAGTCGCCCATCTAGAATTTTCCCTTTCGCGTACTGCAGCGTACCGCTTCCGCAACACGCCCGCCTCCGTCCCACCGGGCTGGGATTAAGAATTCGGGCAGAAAGTATAAAACCATGTCGCTTGTCGCTTGGTGCGCGCCTTCCTGTGCCTTATTTCGCTTCCAAGAACAATCGCACGACCGACGGGAGCAAAGCTGCCCCACCTACATAAACCTTCCTCCCTCGCTCCACCTCCTCCCCAGCGCTACGTGTTCATGAACCGAAACGAAGGCAATCATAAATTTGATAACTTTGATGAAATTCGAAATAGCACGGTGCTGGTTGCGCAAAATTGAGTTCGGAGCGCCCGCGTGCCGGGGGATGAATCCTAAAACAAAACGCATAAAGTAACTCGGCGTTGCGTAGACGCGGCCTCCTTTCCCCGCCTGTTTCTAGTTTCCGACCGACCCATCCCCGGACCCGAAATGGGGAGACCATTTTTGGTTTTGCTTTCACTCGTAAATCTCCGAATCGTATGACAAAATTATGGCAAATCGATTATGATGTAAAAAACGGAAAATAACTTTCCTTCAGCCCCGGGCCGGGTCATCGGGGAGGGTGGTGGGTTTGAAGGGTGGGAGCCAGAGCGTACACCGAAATTGAAGAAAATGACAGATTCATATGCCCCATGCCGCATGCCCTCAAACAAAGCTTTCGATAAGAAATGGAAAAAAAACGAGGAAACTGTACGACTGTGGAGGAAAGAAATCAGAAACGACACAAGCACACTGCAAACGTGTGAAAAATCGTCGCATTAGCCCGGACTCGGAACCGTGGGACGTAAATAAATCCGTCGGCCAGCTTTGGTGTGGCTGTACCAGAAATCCAAAGGATCAACAATCAAAGCAAGCATTCAAACGGTAAGGCAGATGGAGCGATCGAGAGCGAGAGAGAGAAAGAGACAGAGACAGAGAGCAGAGGAAGTGAAAGAGAAAGAGAAAAGAGCAACATCTGCTAACGGCGGGGTCAAACGTATCTTCGCACCACGACAAATGTGAGCCTGTTGTGCTTGAGGCGAGCCTGCAGTAGTGTGTGTGTGTGTGTGTGTGTGTGTGTGTGTGTGTGTGTGTGTGTGTGTGTGTGTGTGTGTGTGTGTGTGTGTGTGTGTGTGTGTGTGTGTTTGAGGAAATGAATTAATAAAAGTAAAATCATCTCCCTGCTCGTGGTGCTCGTTTTTTATGTCTTCGATTCGTGCGACCCATCAGGCCAGGACCTTCTGTGGCACCGCCATCTAAGGGTTTTGGCACGAGATAATTGAGTAGTAATGTAAGATTTGCGAGCACGTTTATTTCCTAACCGCTGGCACGTGATGTTAGCGTTTATCGAATCGGTTGCGAGGCCGCCGGCTCCCAAGGCGCAGCTAACTATGCCACCGGGCGGGCGGAAACCCATCCACTCGTGCACCCAATCTGGCAAACGGAAATGGTTTTGTGCATGAAACGTTCACCCGTGTCCCGGCGATATCGGCGTTTGGGGGTTTTGGCGTGCTACGGACGTTAAAGGTAAATAATAGGATTTAATTCGGCTTTTTTTTCGGCTTCTTCCCTTGCCCCACGGAAGGAAGCAGATCAGATGTAAGCAGATAGAAATATGCCATACGTAGCAAAAGGGGAGTTACCATTAGCGACTTTATTTTTAAATCCTTCAAACTGTAAGCACTGCTGCGGATGGTGCTTTCTTTGGGTTTGCTTACATTATCGAACGGAAGGAAAGCAGATTGTGCTGCAGGATGTTTTTAACAGTGCTTTATTAAGAATATCAGAGGAGTTTTTAGATGACCTTGCTCCTTTTCATCTAAGTGTAACAGAATTTACTACACTCACTTTTGGTCACAGTCTTTCAATTTAAAAAAAAGTATTGTGTCTATTTGTTCCTCTTTATTCCTTATTTATTCTTTATTAAGTATAGCCTATGTTACATTTCAGCCGCGATTTTAGTCAATAAATTCAAACTGTGAAAAGACGGTTGGGATAGGGTTCGAATCACATCCAGTCTTGTTTAGAAGCCTCCGATGTTGTTCAATAGTCCACTATGTCAACTTATTTTAAGGCATACTATAGCTTAAGACATACGATGGTACAATCCTCAACTTGTGCGACTTAATAACATAACCCGTCACGGAAGGACCGGCTACGTGGTGCCGAAAAAGTCTATTTAAAGCCTGGTTACAGGATGCCATCACCGCATAGGACGTTATGCTAAGTAGAAGAGGTAAGACTCATTATTTAATACCAAATGCAATTCAACTCAATTCCTTGCATGTTATTTTAAGTGGAGTTACAATTTTGACTTAAATAAATGCAGCAAAGCGGGCTAAACTATTTTCATTATTCTATATATTGCATTTATTTCCAGATTATGGCATAATCTTCAGTCAAGTAATAAATTTTCCGCATAGTGTGGAATGAATCGATGTTAGCTACAAATTGACTGCAAGTAAATGAGAATGCTATGTTACGTTTTAATATTCAATCGTAATGTGTTGCTATAAGAACCCCAATCTGCCCATCCAGAACAGCAATAAAACCCAGAACAATGGCCAGCATACAGTCACATCTGCAGCGTTCAAGTGAAAGAACCATCAAGTCTGTATCGAACAGAACTCATCAACTTTACATTCCGTACAGTAAAAGGGAAGGAACAATTCCTTACACATCAGTGGGCAATCAAGTTCAGACCGCTGCCATGTTGAATAGGGATCACTGGAAAAAGACAACGATTGAAAGAGTGATGGTAAACAATGAAATAGACCCACACATTGCTATCTTTTTTCAAAAAACCATTAGTACGTTCTGTCTTAAAATTGTTGAGATTTTAGTTGAGTTATGATTACGAAATTCACGGAACAATTCTATATGCATCGATTATCAAATGTATCGATTAAACGGACTCATTTTAACAACGTAGTTTCTCAAACGCCTATGAATCTGTACAATTTGGAGTTGAAAATAATTTTTAATTATTAATTGCTTCTCCGGACCATCCGTCAACAAAAAACCCAAATATTTCATTCACCCTCCAATGCATTTCGTTTGAATTTTCGCTTTTTTTACAATTTAATTATCCGCTTTATGGCGGCGACGGATGTGCTTTCCGGTTTGGCCAACGGCTTCCTGCAACTTCCTGCACCTTGCTGAAATTGCGGACCACAACGAAACAACAACACAATGGCAAAGCGAGTCGTTATTTCTGCCGAAACGTATTGCATTAACCAGTGCACTTGACGTTGACGTATGCATTAATGGACGCATACGCGAATACAGAATAAAAGCATAATCGAAAGAGGATGTTTTTTTTTTAGTTGTTCTGTTGCTGTTATTCATTTGTTAAAATAAAGCCTTTGATTTCACATCAAAAATCGATTCCACCAATCAATCGCAACAACTTTATTGACCGCCGAGCCGTTCCACCGTAAGGCCGAGCTGGGTGAACTGGGATGGTGGAAGCAGACGGAATGAATGGGCCCAGAAATCGACGCCGATTCCATTACGGTGCTACGAATGATGAATCGTGAAGCTGCAAAAACCCCTCGCGCCCGCGAAAAGGGCTGCGAGGGATTGAAAAATTAATGTGCAAAATAAATGGAAGTGTAAAATATCTCATTCCGCGGACGATACGCGCACCATACGTGTATCTACTCTGCGTTGCTCTCGATTGTTCGCGCGCGTGGATGTATTCATCGTCCATTTTCGAACGATTATTTTGATTGCCCCACTTCGTTCGGGGCGAAAGTATTGCATTGCAGTAATAAATATTGGTCATCAATAAAGAGCAAAGAGCCGCGTTAAAATAGGGAAATCAACACCAACCGAACAGAAAAGCGCTTTGAGCGCATTGCATGAGTGTCATCGACAGCCGGAACCAGGAATGCAATCGCGAATGCAAGGCCCTGTTAGTGGGAGCGGCAGAAATGAATGATGGCGAGTGTTTTGCGTTTGCTATATGTGTGGTCAATTAGTAGAGAATCATTTATTTCTATAGATCTATAGTGCACTTGAATGATGAGATGAATAAAAAGCTTCGATAAATTAATATGTTTGAATTGAAAAAAAATGTTCTAAAATCAGTAGAGCCATGCTTAGTGATCCTAATGTTTTTATTTAACGTGACTCCGTCATAATAATTAATACAAGCAGTTATTGTGCTGATAAGTTTATTCAGCACGTGTAACGCAGGTACGATTGCTTTATCACAGCGCTGCACAAGAATAACTACTAAGACCAGGTACGCATATAAGCCGTTACCTGAAATCATGTTAAGCTACAATATTTATACGAGTCAGTAAATGTTCTATTAATTTTTAAACACAAAAGAAATGTTGTAGTTCGATGCTGCAGCAAAGATCAGCGGGTGGGAAAAGATTTGTCATTTAAAGTTATGTTTTGAGCATTGCATACCTTTAGGCGTTTAAATGTTAATCCAGCAAAGCTAAATGTCACCCTACCTGTCCTGGTATATGTTTCACCTTTGTCATTCTTACTACAAAAAAACTTTAGCAACCCAATTTTATCCTAAAACACATGCACAAACCGGTATCACAGTGTGGCCTATCTTTGGCTTTCAAATCAAAGCCCTCCCTCCCAAACCAATTCAATCTCCGCTTAGCTATCGCAAATTATATCCAACCTAAATTAAGACACCCCAGCGCTAGTATCTGACCATATCTTGTCCATTAAATCGAATTAAATAGCATCCGGAAACGTACCTTGGTATTGCTTAGCTGTACCTTTGACTGTACCGTTGACCCTCCCTTCGGAGATGATAATCATTTGTCCAAATGGCTTTACAACTGCTTCCAACGAAAGTTATGAGTTATGCAACGGTTCCGCCCAGTATGTGATCGTATTGATGAAGCTAGCAGATTCAAAATCAGCCTTACGCCTTTCAAGAATCGCTCTGCTCATACACCAGCCACCAGCTCCCAATTCCATACAGATTGACGATATCACACCAGCACTTGAGCGAATCAGTTTCTCAAGAATTTAATTTAAATCACTCATATTCGGGTCGACGTTTCGTAGCAGTGTCACTGCGGCTCCGTCTACCATCCGGTGGGGCTCGTTCGACCCCCCCGATGGGGGAAGGGTGTGGAAACGTTCGGGGCATGGTAAACTAATCATAAAATGGACATGTGACACTGGCCCCTGATTGTTTGCCTCCGGGTGGTTTTTCGATCGAAACCCCAAACCTCGGCGGGGTCGGCGCTGGTGAACAGTGAGACTTCAATCACTGAGTTTTCGAAGAAAACCCTCCACTGCGGGAGGGAAAGACGTTGCAACGGGTCTCGTTTCACAGTCTGCCATGTGTCATTACCGGTCGGACGGCGGGCTGGTTGTTTAATGTCGTCCAGTGTTCGTCCAGTGTGCGAAGGAGCTAAACAACGGCCGACCGGTCGCCCGGTCATCACTGGGCAAAGGAGTCCGTCCGCATCAGGCGCTATCATCATCGCAACAGTATACATCGGCTAACTTTTAAAAGAGGTCCAAACGAGATTAAAATCGAACACTAATTATACGTTGATTTAAGCATTTTCCGTTCCCCTGCCCAAAGGGAGTTTATCTTTTCCCCCTGGGTGGCTTTCCTCTTGGAGTGGAGCTCAACATGCCGGCAGAAATACGACCGACCGTTCGTGGACCGGCCAACAGTCCGGAAATCCATTAGGAGCACTCTTCTGGTAGTTGCAACGTCTTCCAGTCTGCACCGAACGTAAACGTAAAACTTTCCCGACGGACAAGACGACAGCAAGCGACCAATCAATCCGTCTCTCCGTCTCCTTGTTGGTGGACGAAACTTTGCCACTGTCCCCAGCTTTCCCCCATTTTGTCTGGCGTCCCCATCACCTGCTCGAATGACACGCAAACGCCGGCCGGACAAGCAAACGGTGAGACGATGATGATAGATTTTCTATTTCAGATAAGATGCCATTTAATCGCTCGCACACTATTGCGAGCATTGTCGTACGTCATCGGCGTGGCAGCAGGGCGGGAAGGGTTTAAAGCGAAGAAAGTCGACTACGCATCTTTGCTATTATCAACCACAGCAACAAGCGAGACAGAGAATGTGAAGGAATAAAGCAGCACATCGTCAGCACAAATTACTATCTCCAATTTCTTCTGCCGCTGAGTGTGGATTTACCGGACTTGCAATCATCGTTTGGGTTGGTAATTTGAAGGAAAAGGTTCTTATTTATCCGTTCTGCGTTTCCCCTCCATTTCCATTCCATTTCCTTATCTACTTATCATCTCGCTCGCTCTCCCTCGGTTTTAAGATTAAATTTGTCTTGGGAAAAAGTTTTCCCAATCATGAGAGCAACGGGACGCATCACGCAAACAACCGTTACGGAGCGTCAGCAAACGTGAGCCAAAAACTTCCCATTTTGTCATCGCTGGTGATATCAATCTCGCCCGAAAAAAAAGTGTCATAGCTCGTAGCTCCCCAAAATCACTGCAAAAAGGATAACAAAAATTAAACACACACACACACACACACACACACACACACACACACACACACACACACACACACACACACACACACACACACACACACACACACACACACACACACACACACACACACACACACACACACACACACACACACACACACACACACACACACACACACACACACACACACACACACACACACACACACACACACACACACACACACACACACACACACACACACACACACACACACACACACACACACACACACACACACACACACACACACACACACACACACACACACACACACACACACACACACACACACACACACACACACACACACACACACACACACACACACACACACACACACACACACTCACACACACACACACACACACACACACACACACACACACACACACACACACACACACACACACACACACACACACACACACACACACACACACACACACACACACACACACACACACTCACACACACACACACACAAACACCCCCCATGAGTTCACCATGTCGGATCTATCTAACTTTTCCCCAGCAACTTTCCTCCATCAAACGGTACACAGACACACACGTTTCTCGGTATCGAGCCACAGGAGGAGTACCAGCCCTTGTTTGTTGCCTGCTGCCTTCCATTATTTGTGGACCAGTAGGTACCAGTGGCATGCGTGTATGCGCACGTATTTGCACCATTGTTACGTCCGAAAAATGGACATTCCGTTGGCAGCATGGTCGGTCGTCGGTTCGGTTGGGTTCGGTGACGAGTGGGCAGCTTGTTTTGGCAGGGCAAACTTCACCATCAAAACAAGATAAATATTAGATGTTGGCATTGGTGTGTGGTTTTTCTTCTTTGCCGTGCTTTTTTCGCGCCCTCTTTCCTCTCTTTCCAATATCCATGTTTTGTTTTATTTGCTCTGCGTTTGCTCATCAAAAGCTGCCAGGTGAAATGGATGCGTGTGTTTGCGCATTCAGCCGGGCGCGATGCAGCCAAGTACAATGAATCCACGTGTACGCATTTGTGCTGTGAGCATCGCGGTGTGGTTTTGTTTTTGAGAATTAGTAATGGAATTCGAAAAGAAAAAATGTGAGTGTGTGTGTGTATGAGTGTAAATTTCGATTCTGATTTAGTTGTTGTTTCGCTTACGCTTTTCGTTTTTTTGTTGCTGTAAATATTCAAAAATCACACGCAATACGATTCCTCGACAGTGACGCTTCAGCCATTCTGCCTGGAATGTGGCAGTGAGCTCATAAAATATGCTATACTACACAGTTTTTTTTTTATAGAGGCTTAGGACTTTTTGGCTGACATTCGCCTCTTTATGCTACCCAGCGATTTGTTTTCATAGCTTTAGAGTTTCACCACTGTTCGACTGTTGGGTTGGACTGTTGCGCCGTTGATGATAGGTTGGTTGCCTATAATTCAGATGAATATTAATTTATTAAAACCTCTTTATTAAAAGAGGCTGATGTTTTCCTTCCTTCTCATTTCTATGCATTGTAGGTGGCTATTGAGCAAAAGTTATTTCAGTGTTTGAAAGTTAAAGTTGTAAATGTGGGCTATGTTTATGATTTTCACAAACGAATGTTTGCCAATCTTCTATTCCATGTGATCGTGGCAGAATTTTCCGACATATCTTATCGATAACAAGGCGTCCTATAACGTGTACATACAAAACTGTACAGTACAACAATGAGCTTTTCCGGTTGGCTGTAGATTAAAAAAAAAACTAACCGAGATCATTTCTTTCCATGAACATCCTTTGAAAGGGTTTAAGCTTACTTGCAAATAATAAATCCACATCCATGGAAGCCGCCTGTCGTTAGTTATCCGGAATTTCCATCACGTAGGACAAAAACATGCGAGTATGCATGTTCGATTCTTATCAATTCCTCCTAAATTTTCGCAAAAAAAAACTGGCTGGAGTAGAGCTTTTACACCATATTTGTCCAGAAAAATTTGACGGAACACAGTTGGATGATGTTAGAACAGATCGCGGACTAGGCTTTCATGTCGAAATTCCTCCAAAATTCACCTAAACTGCTCGCACTGAGTTTTGGCGCCATTGCCTTGCCATTGCGATTTCTGATTCCTGATATGTTTTTGTTCATGTTTTACAGGTAATATTTCACTGTTTGGCCGGTTGCATCGATCTCTCGGCCAAAAGCGAACGCAACGATGTAGAGGCTTTTCCCTCGGTCTTCAATTTCAGCATCATTTGGAGCTTCCTGTCACTCAAGGGTCGTCTGATTGTTGTCCAAATATGCCAAGGTATTGTAGATGTCAGAACAGGCTCACAAGATGTCCACAAACTGCCACACGGAGTCTGTTTGAACTGCTAACCGGGGTGCCGTTCTTTGATCCCGCACGCTCCTGAACGAAGTTGCTTCACTGTTTTTACCATCACGGTAGAGTTCGACTGATAGTGGTGTCAAATTTTGATTGCACACTCATGGTTCTATGATGAAATGGTCCTATGCTGTTAAGGATATATGGGTTAGGGACGCATTATACGAATAAATGTGAATAATAGCAAAATTGGGTGCTGGATGAATGCGACCGTTCTTAGCAAGGCTTAACGAGTTTAACCCTCCGAATGACGAAACTGACTGGCTCTCCGTAAACAAAGACTGACTGTTCCGGTAAGGTAAAACATTCGAGTCACACTAGCCAATAGGAATGGGTTAAATGGACCAGGGATTAAATGGCACTTGGAATTCGCGCATGGATACAAAAACTCTTCAACGGTTTTTGCACGCTTCTGCACGCGCGTCTGTTGTTGATCCGCCTAGCAGCATTCCTTCCACAATCTTACGCTGAACATAACATCGCAAACCGTGCCATGCAGCTTAATGAAGCTTTTCAGCTTTTTGTCCCTTACAGAACCGACCGAGAACCCGTGAAGAAGACATGTGCCACTACATTGGAATGAAATTTTAATGCAATTTCCCACCGTACAGACGGACGGCATTAAGCTGAGGCTGAGGTGGAAAATGTCACCCCGTCAGCCTTTTCAGCCAATAGAATAGCATAATTAACAGTGAATAATGCACTCCAAGACGAAGAAGGCAAACAGGAAGAAGAGCCTTTAGACGTGTGGGATGTAATGCGACGGCTGGGAATGTTTTGTTCACTTCCCGATGACATTTTCACCCCGTGCGCGCACGCTCACCAGAGCAGTCCCTGTGTAAGTGTGAATGATGGTGTGTTTATTGCTGTTTCTTGCTGTAAAATTTTCATCGCCTCACCTTACCGTGGTGCAGCACAAACCCTATCGCCCTCCTCCCGTCCCATCTCTTCGGCACGGTAAATGAGGCTTTTTGTACCCTTGTGCACTGTAAAAGAGGCGGGGACAAAGCACCCCCTGCCAAGCTCATCCAGCGGGCCTTGTATTTACTTTCTTTTCGCGCATAAATTAGCAAAGTTTGCCTTTCAGCAAAGCGACAGCCGGTTGACGCGTTGGCGCGTTGAATTAAAACGATTGCTGTGCAAATGGGATGGTGAATGGCGACCAAAAGGAAGGGCAGGAGAGTCGCGTTCTATGCAATAAGCAGCAAGGAAGTAGCAGAACGGAACAGCTTTCCCCCGTCACGGCACCGATCCCGTGAGCCCCGTTCGTAAGGTGCAAAAACGAAGGCGCAGGAACTAATTAGAAAGTATTAAGACGGTAAGTGTGGAAAATGTTGCCACTACGCCCACCCGCCCACGGCACCGATGATGACGAGAAGGAGAGAGAGAGAGAGAGAGAAAGAGTTGATTTGAGAGTAACGCAACTGTTGATTGCAAGTCTTCCCCTCCCATCCCCCATCCCACTGCCTGGCCTACGGGTGGTCGCATGGCTGCTGATGAATTTGTAATCGACCGTTCGGTGACGGAAACGAACCAGAGTAACCCTCGCACACCCACCCACCCAGCACAAGTCGTGGGATGCAGTGGGTCTGTTTGTTCGAGTGTTTGCGTAAGTTGATTGCAAAACAACACCAATGGCGCAAGCGATTGCAATGAGTGGGTCGCCAAAGCACTGGTGCGTCTGGAGCCTCCCGGGGGCGTTGGATTGAAACGGTATTAAAAGACACTAATATCGATTAGTGCCGGATCGGGTTCTATGCGATGGTGTAATTATGTAATTAAATTTATTCTGCACTCAACTCTAACGCTCATTCCACTGGGCACGGGGGTTTGTCGAGACGCTGATAATTGAATGGTGCAATATTCATCTTTGCCACATCAATGGTTCATGAGAAGTTTTGCAACATTTCTTTGAATTTGATTTTAAAACTATATGGTGTACCAGTAAGTTTGGTGGGCATGGTTTGTGAATAGCAGTATGGAGCCTAGTATACAGCAAGTTCATCTATTAAGCAAAGAGCCCCAAAAAGATTCAATTTGTCCGGCCTAGGGACAGTTTTTGTTAGATTTCATCTCTGATATCGATTGTCACAAATGGTGCCATAAGCATTAAACACACACAGAAAAATAGCTTGCCTTATTTCCGAAAATAGTCGGAATCAAATGTCGACTTTTAGACTCTCTCTCTCTCTCCTTTGTTGGCCTGCTCACGAGAGAGCACGTCAGTGTGACATGGCCCGATCAACAATCATTCTAAAGGATGCTCAGTCCCTGGCTGCAGCCTCCCATCCATGTAGACTTTCGATCTCCCACATGTCCAGCCATCGAGTTCGCTATGCTCCCCTGCGCCTTATGCGCAACTGGAGATCGTTGTCGAACACTTTCTTGGTGGGGCATGGGTCCGACATCCTCATGACATGTCCCAACCATCGTATCCTACCAGCCTTCGCCACTGTCAGGATGCTCGGTTCGCCATACACCTCAGCAAGCTCGTGGTTCACATCCTTCTCCTCCACACTTCATACTCGAACACACCACCGCCAAAGATGGCCCGGAGGATGCGTTGCTCAAACACGCCCAGAGCGTTTGCATCCTCCGTTCGAATGGCCTAGTACTCGTGTCAGTAGAGGGCGAATCAATGTGCGAATCAATCTCACATTTCGTGCGGGCTCGAAGTCTTCTGGATCTCATCAGTCGGTGAAGCCCATAGTATGCACGATTACCATGAACCGGATTTCGCTGCTTATGTCGTTGTCCGAAGTAACGACCGTCCCGAGATAGCAGAACTCCTTTACTACGTCGAGGTTGTCGCCGTCAACTACTACATTGCGATGGTCTGAGTCTCCGGCAAGCAGGTACTTCGTCTTCGCTGTTGACCAGCCGATGATGATGTCGATGTCATTCGGGAAGCCCAGAAATTGAAGAGACCCCCCCCCCCCCCCCCCATTAGTATGGTAGTCAGTCCAACGTATGGCGACAAGGTCCATTTGGGGCTTGAACACATGACGGGCATGTTTGTTAAGTCGTACGAGTTGACGACTGTACCACGAGACCGGCTCAGACCGATACCGACATTTTACTGTATAAATGTTACCACGCAGAAGTGTGTTCTAATAAAATGTCAAAAAAGGATCCTTTCACACAGGAGTTTGTTGTGTAAGTTTTAGATCCATGCTAGGCTTTGGTTTGACAGATAAAAGGTTGAGTTTCAATTTCTTTCACTTCCACTTGGAAGACACATTTCGGTCCTTTGCAAGATTGATGGTACCATCCAAACTGTTTGACCACATCTCGTACAGGAGCTTTCTTTTAACGGGTGAAAGCTCACAATAACAAGTTTACATCAAGATTGCCCTGCTCGACAAAGCATATGAAATCATGAAAAAACCTAAGGCCTTTGTTGGAGAAAATTTTAGTTAAAAAACAGCAAACTTCCTTAAACAAATCCTAAACCAAATGAAACAAATAACAGTTAGTTTGCATTGATAAAAAAAACCTAATTGATTCATTTTACATCACTCCATCACGAATCCCTCCATCACTGGCCACGGAAGAGGCCAAATATGAAACAATGTTTTAACGTGTCCAATATTTTCCTAACGTCAATGCTTATAATTCACCCAAAACAATAACGGCAAAAAATACGGCCCTTATCTGCCACGCTAAATCACGTCTTAGATTACCTGCGCCCGGCAACGGTGGCGCTACACAATAACCCTTAACCCTCAAATTTATCATCGCCACGTAATCGCCATCGCCAAATTCGAGCTTTCCGGTTTCAGCCCTTGCCTTCTTCCCCCTTTCTACGTATCCACGCGATTAATGCCCATATTTTACCTTTAATCTTCTTTTACTTTTTACTTCAGCCCCAACACACCTCCTGTTTTGTGAATGGGGGAGATGTAGGTGAGGTAGGTGGAGAGAAGGGAAGGGAGATATTATTTAAGTTCACGTACAGCACCCGGGGTGCGGCCATCCAAATTCTTCTCACGTAAAGATAATTATGCCTAGTACACATCTCTTGCAACCGTTCTCCCTCTCCCTTCGTTTCTCTCTCTCTCTCTCTCTCTTTCTCCCTCTCTCTCTACATCTTCATCACACAATCAGCTTCATCTTCGTACAAGGGCGACGGCAAATAGCAGTGCCGATCCGGAGCCGATTTAATAAAAATGAATGAAAGACTTATCAACGGAAGCATTTTCGGTTTAATCCCTTAAGAGCCTGGGAGAAGGGGGTGCGGAGGGTCTATCTCTCCCACCCCCCACCCTCCTTCCTTGCTCACCGAATCGATGACGCTCGCGATGGAAGTGATTTTCGTAGGATTTATTCCATTGGCGTCGATATTTATCGCTCGCGTTTGCGCGACTGCGAACAGGAAATTAATACATCGCCTGCCTGCGCCTGCCTGCGTCGTCTCAGTGCTCAGGCACACGCCTTACTCCACACCCAATGAAGAAGCACAGCAACAACAACAAAAAGAAGCTTCGGTTCTGCTTTCTCACAAAGCTTTGCCATTGCAATTCCGCCAAGCAGCAAGGCGCGTTTTTCCCCCGTCAATTCAATCCTTTTCGTTCAATTCTACACCAGCGTTCGCGGGGCGTGCAAATCCCGGAACAATATAAAAACCGCTCTCTTCCCATGCACGGCCATTCCTCTCCCATCCCGCAATCGACAGGCGGGCCTCACTACGGTTCTGGCTGGAAACTAATTAACGTGGCCGCGCGTTCCCGGCTCGTCATAATTTCCAATCACATACAATTCAGGGAACTACGGATGGGCCGAGGGATGTGATTCCTTTTGGGGTGCTCCGGGCGGTTGAGACTGTTTGCCGTTGCAAACAAATGAAAGAAGAGGAGGGAGAAAAAATACAAATATCTTTTTCTGAATGTGTATGGAACCGGGGGAATGTCACCAGGCAGGGGATATGGCGAGTACAGCACGGATTTTGGGAAATGGAACGGGAAAAAATGGACGTAAAGTAATGCGCTTAACCCATGCAACCCACTAGTACGGTGGAATCAATTCCCGGATAGAGTGTTACACCTCTCTGTTTTAGGGGCAAAAAAACAAACAAACAAACAATCAGCCGGAAAGTTACGCGGTCGTTTCCAGCTAATGTAACTAATGCCCAACTCCCACAGGACGTGCTTCGCTCGAGCGTGTAACTGCCGCCTGCAAAGCAATGCTGCTGCTGCTGTTGTCGCTTGTTTGCTTCCCCGAACGGCAAACATATTCGCTTCCACGACCTGAGTGCGTCATGCAGCAGCTTACGCGGGAAAAGGCGCCCCTACGACAATCGCGTTGCAACGCTGAAATAGTTTTTAAATTATAATTTAAAATGTTGTTAGTAATGCGATTTTATTATTTGGCACAATTTTCTATTTTCGTTGCCACACTTAAATTTATTATTAGTTATTTTCATCGCCTTCCCGCCGGCAATTCGGAGGAAAGTGTGTGTGGTGTACGCAAAGTTTGCCATAGTGTTGGCAAAATGGAAAATGCAACGTATTTCAACATGTGTTGAGCAACCGGATGTGCAACGAGCAAACAAGGGTCACCGCAATGCTTCGGTCAGCACGTCCGTCCGTCAGCCTTTTTGGCTGGTGTATGCGGGTACGGGTTCCTTCCCGACAGTGATGTGCTGGGCTTTCTGTACATACGGGAAAAACATTTGCTTGGTTTGAAAGTCGTGTTGCTGAAGCCAAGGGTTGAGGGTTGCCACGGGACAACAACGCTTGAGTCTTAATCGGGCTTCACTCTTTATAGCTACGGTATTCAACCTGTGGTCCGCGAAAGGAATTATTTTTGAAAAAGAAAGGCTTAGCTTGGCTTTGCGGAGGACATCGACATCATCGGCAGGACAACAGCGAAGGTGTGTGAGGCGTACACCCGACTAAAACGCGAAGCAGCAAGAATTGGATTGAGAATCAATGCAACGAAGACGAAGTATCTGTTTGCCGGAGACACTAAAACAATCTGGGAAGCAGTGCATTAGTTAGCGGCGACCACCTCGAGGTAGTAAAGGAGTTCTGCTATCTCGGGACGGTCGTTACTTCAGACAACGACATCAACAGCGAAATCCGGAGACACATTGTGCAGGCTAATCTTGCATACTATGGGCTTCACCGACTGCTGAGATCCAGAAGACTTCAAGCCCGAACTAAATATGAGATTGATTCGCACATTGATTGGACCTCTATGGACACGAGTCCTGGACCATCAAAGCGGTGGATGCAAACGCTCTTGGCGTGTTCGAGGAACGCATCCTCCGGATCTTCTTTGGCGGTGGTGTGTTCGAGTATGAAGTGTGGAGGAGAAGAATGAACCACGACCTTGCTGAGCTGTACG
The DNA here is from genome assembly GCF_016920715.1 of Anopheles arabiensis. Lineage (NCBI taxonomy): Eukaryota > Metazoa > Arthropoda > Insecta > Diptera > Culicidae > Anopheles > Anopheles arabiensis. The sequence goes on from NC_053517.1 coordinate 25,121,900, forward strand.
ACGAACCGAGCATCCTGACGGTGGCGAAGGCTGGCAGGATACGATGGCTGGGGCATGTCATGAGGATGCCGGACTCATGCCCCACCAAGAAGGTGTTCGACAGCGATCCCCAGTTCGGCATGAGGCATTGGGGATCGCACCTAAAAGGGTTGGATAGCACTGCTTTATAGTACTTAATAGCGCATACGCACGCATTGAACAAAATCCATGCTCTTTCTCCTGATTATTCATCGCTACTGATCACTTCCTCTCGAGGCGCCACTCGCTTTCATACGCTCAGTCTTCGGGACCGGCTCCAACCTAATCATAATGGCCTGGTGCGGCTGTCACTACTGCTTTAGCAATAAAGTTATTATTAAGGGGCGTTTCCGTGGTACAATCGTCAGCTTACAAGGCTTAAGAAAACATACCCGTCGTGGGTTCAAACCCCAAATGGAACATCCTCCCCGTAGCAAAAGAGGACGGTGATTATCTGGTTGCGTGGTACTGAAAAATCCTTTAAAAGGTCATCATAACAAATGCAGGTCGTTACGAAAGAAAGACAAGAAGTAGAAGTTATAAAGAGTTGATAAAGAGTTTATTGCTAGCATAAATACGCTATTTACTATGTAATTTGCGGATTTGCGGCATGCGGAGACATCATCGTTCGTACCGGTACTGGGGCAGGTAATACTGCTGAATTATAATAGTTTTATTAATTTGAATCACATGCATGTGTCATAAAATATGCGGATTTTCACGAATTTAGTAAAACAAATGTGTTCAACAATGAACTGAGGGACATAATGCACCCAGAAGATTGGGACTCAAATGTACCATTTAGTGAACAATCTGAAATGAGTTTTGGAGTCGTCAACTCGTACGGCTTAACATCATACCCGTCATGCGTTCAGGCCCCAAATGGACCGTGCTCCCATACTTAGGACTGACTATCCTGCTATACGTAATCAGTAAGTCACTGAAAGCCAATCGAAGAGCCACCAAGGTAGCATACATTATGATTAATTCGGCTCATACCATGGAAGCCGACGGGTATTTTTATGCGTATTGGTTCTCTCTATCGCAAGCTGTCCTGTCGCTGTAGTTCTTCAAACAACGTCGAACTTTATTCAGTTCGAGGCAACTGGGTCATCTAATGGTATACGGTGCTAGCTTTCGTAAAAGTTGAATCTTGTTCCATTCTCATCTGAGCTGCCGTTTGCGTAGTAAAAAGAACTTTACTATCCGGTTACGTAGCTCTTTAAATCTAGACAAATGAGTAAGTCTATTGGTCTCTGTAGCAACCCATGGGAGATAATGCTCTGATTAGCTAACATTTCGCGCGTCAAATTTGCCCGATATGGCGGAGTTTGCCCCTATGAAGTTTTGTTTATACCTTCGCTGGAATGGACAAGCTCCACTGGCATACCACCTATGTCCATCCAACGAAATGTGCCCCCCAAAATAACTAATCACGACACCAAATCTACTCTTAAAAATAAATCCAATCAATGCGTCTATTCACGAAAACGTTTCACGTTTCTTCCATCGGAACGCCAATCATCGAACAAAACCACTCGGCGGACAACTGCTTCCCACAGCAACTGATAAGAAACAGGAGGGGAAACATCTTCCTTACGCGCTTTGGACGACCTTCCCGATAGAAACAAACCACTCTTCTGGCGAGACTGTCGTTCCCGATTCGGCAAGGGACTGACTGACTGTCCCGGGGTATTATATTCACGGGCACGCACGCTTGCGGCTGCCGACCGAGCGGCTGAACAACTGATAATGCTGATAAGATGCGAACGTTCATCCCAACGGGCACGTTGATCGTGTGGCGTAGCGTGGTGAGCCGCGGGCAGCCGATCGCCAGTTGTAAATCGCCATCGGACGCATTAGCTTCAATTGGCTGGATTGTGTTGTGGCCCCGAACCATATTCACCGTGTATACTTTGACTCTCTCTCTGCGTGTGTATGTGTCTTTGTGTGTGAGTGTGGTGGTTTTGTATTGACGATCGCATGTGAATGACGATGGCCAAAGCGGTAATCGCTCTATTGTGGATCAATTTGATCTGCCTTATCAGTGTGGTAGTTTGCACCCCCGACGGTATGTAGCAACGTGGAGCGCTAGCGCCCGTTTTCACTCACTTTGCTCACTTGATTTTATTTTACAGCCTGGCCCAACAATGGTGGCCGTTCGACCGTGGATCAGGAGCTCGGCGAAAGCATGCTCACGAAGCAGCTGTTTGCCATCATCGATCTGTACAAGCAGGATGATCCGGTCGGGCTGCCGGACGCGTCCATACCCGACCCGATGCCCATCCCCGAGATCCGGCAGTCGTTCTCGTTCGCCAAGATGCATCTGCGCAATGTGCTGGCCCGCGGCATGTCCCGCTTCCGGATTCGCTACTTTCACACCGAGCTGAGCCGCATGTCCGTGACGGCGCTGGTAGCGATCGACGAGATCACTGTGAATGGCAACTACACGATGAGCACGTTCTTCAACCGGGCCGAGGGCCCGTTCAACGTGGTGATGCGCAACGTGCTGACCAAGGCGAACGTTTCGCTGGCCGTCGAACGGGACGGCACGCTGCGCACGAACGACATCGAGCTGGACATTGCGTTCGACGACATGGCGATGGACTTCCAGAACCTCGGCTTCATGGGCAGCATCTTCCAGAGCGTGGTCAACTCGGCGTCCAATCTCGTGTACGACACGATGAAGCCGTTCATGCTGTCCGAGGCGTACACGAAGATCCGGCACGAGGTGGACAGCCGGATGCTGAACATTACGGTCGAGAACCAGTTCACGCTGCCGAACTCGATCGCCCCGCTCGACATGGCGATCGGGGAGATGCGGCGCATCGTGCGCAACAAGGGGCTGGATCCGTTCCTGGTGCCGGACTACAACAATACGGCCGGCATCTTCGGCATGCAGACGTCGCACACGTGGATCAGCGGTGGGTCGAGCTTCTACCGGTACGGCGACATCTCCGTCACGATGCAGAACAACACGGCGACGGTCGGTATGCACGTGGCCACGCAGCGCATCGTCGGCTCGACCCAGTGGACGGTGTCGATCGGGCGCGGCATGCTGTCCCATCCGGGCCGGGCACAGTTCACGGTGGAGCACATACGCGTCGCGTTTCAGATCGAGCAGCCGCTGAACCTGGCCAAAAAGCTGAAGCTGCGCGACATCCAGCTGGAGCTGGGCAACATTCAGGTCCGCAGCGATGGGGCCGGTACGTTCGATTACGTGATCGAGGCCGCGGTCAACATACTGCCGAACGTGCTGCGGTACCAGATCATGGATGCGATCGAGAACCCGCTGCGGATGCGCATCCAGGAGAAGCTGGACTGCATCAATACGGAGGCGCTGGTGCGGAAGTACGCGCTCGAGTACGAAAAGCACGGTATCGATATCGATTTGAAGGATTTCGAGCTGTGCGAGCAGCAGGTGCCCGGGCCACGCGGGGAATAGGGAATGATTCGTGAAGTAGAGCATATTGATTGCTTTACACTGAGGTTTAATTAATAAAGAGTTCTATTCGCTTCGAAATGGTTAACGGCGGTACCTGGGTATTTTACGTACGATTCTTTTCGTTGAAGTCATCACGCAGGATATAACGTTGATAGAATGGATGATTTTGTTGGATTCATAATAATATTTTATTTTGAAGTTACCTAAAGCATAGTTGCTACTCCAGCCCACTCAAAAGCCCATTTCACCACTTCCGTCCCTAGAAGGATACGACGCAATTGGGGTTGCGATCTGTCAGTGAGTAGAATGCAGCAGCGCTAATAGCCGCGGACAGCGCACTACTGCCATGGGGCAGGACCGTAGCACATCGTAAAATGTTGAGTAACCTATGCAACAACTAATGCGCCAATGCACATGATGCTTACATGCTTACATATTCCAAATACAAAAGTTGCAACACATCCGATGTTTCCCCGCAAAATTGGTGTGCACTAGTAGTAGTAGTAAGTAGATATCATATAGTCGGCGATGCGTAATGGTTAGAAAAAAGAAAGAACAGAATATGGTTCCACTGTTGTGTTTTAAAGTTACTCGCTTAACTAGACGTCACGAACGCAAGCAAGCGCGCGCTCACACGCACTACACTCTAGCGGTGCTTCACATCCGTCCATCCTTCCTCATCTGGGCCGGCGTTGCTGCGGGGGGGAACTGGGGGAAAGTTGCCAAAAAGGAAAAACAAACCAATCAATAATCGCGGCTCCACCGGCAGTGGCATGCGGACGGCTACACTTACCATTTTCCTGAGCAGGACGTGCTTCGCGCTGGGGTCGATCCTCTTTCTGCTTGGGTGCCGCATCCTGCCGGGTGTTGCGCCAGGTATCCTGCCGTCCTTCGTCCCTCGGTCCCCGACGGTTATCGTCGGCATTGTCGGCCGGTCCGCGACGCCAAGTATTGCCCCGCTCGCCACCACCACGTGGACCACGGTCATCGCCACGGCGATCATCACGGCGATCATCGCGGCGATCATCACGACGATCATCACGGCGATCACGGTTGAATCCGCCACCCGGACGATCATCTCGCCGGGGAGTGCCAGTTCCGGCTGGTGCATCACCTGGACCACCACCACGGCGAATCGGACCACGATCTTCGCGCTCACCACGCTCTTCGCCACCACCACGACGAATCGGTCCACGATCGTCCTGACCACGACGCATATCGCCACCGCGACGCATACCACCAGCACCACCACCATCCTTCTCGTGATCTTCTGGTCCGGTGCGCCACTTATCTTTCGGGCCAGTTTCTCCGCCCCGTTCGCGCGGTCCCGGCCCGTACCGGCCCGAGCCCTGCCAGACGTTCTTCTTCGGCTCGTCGGCGGCAGGATTGGCGGGAGCTGCGGCTGCCGGTCCTTTGCGCCAGCTTTCCTCGGGCTTCGGTTCGGCCGGTCCCGCTGCAGGGCGGCGCTCACGGCGCCCGTCCGCTTCCTTCATCTGCTCCAGCTCTTCCCTTCTTCGGCGCTCCACCTCCTCCGCAATGGCGAGCTGCTTCTCCGCCAGCTGGCGGTTCTTCTCGTCCTGTATGCGCCGCTCCTCGGCACGCCGCTCGCGCTCGATGCGGTCCGCCTCCTCCTTCTGCTTGCGCAGCTCCTCCTCGATGCGACGGCGCTCCTCCTCCTTCTCCTTCAGCCACTTCATGCGGCGCTCCTCGCGGCGCTTGACGACGCGGTCGGCCAGCCGGCGCTTACGCTCCTCCTCCAGCGCCTGGTTGAACTGCTTCAGCTTCTCGGCGAACTGGTTGCCGCGCTCGTTCTTCAGCTGCTGCCAGTAGACGTCCCGGTCGGGCAGCATGCGCTTCAGCCGCTCCTGGCACGCTTCCGCGTTCTTGCGCTCGGCGATGGCCGCCTCGATGCGGGCCGCTTCCTGCTTCTCCCAGAACTCCTTGTCCTGCACCGACCGGTCCTGCAGGTACTTCTCGATCAGCGGGATCTCCTCCAGCCGCTTGGCCCGCTCGAAGTAGTCGATCTTCTTCTCCTGCGTCTTCAGGTTGTTCTCGTGCGCCTTGCGCTCCTTCAGCCGCTCCTCCGCCTCGCGCGCCGCTATCTCCTCCGTGTTCAGCTTGCGGATCTCTTCCTCGTCCAGCTTCTTCAGCAGCTTCTGGCCCGTGGCCGTCTGCTTGATCTGCTCGATCTTCTCCTTCATGTTGCGCTCCTTCATCATCTGCAGCTCGTTCTCATGCCGCTTGCGCTCCCGCTCCTCGTTCTCCGCCTCGAGGCGGCGCTGTTCGGCCAGCTTCTGCATGCGCACCTGCTCCTCCTGCAGGCGCAGCTCCTCCTCCTCGCGCTCCTGGTTCATGCGCTCGATGTACTCCTTGCGGTCCTCGATCTTCTTCTGGCGCTGCAGTATACGCTGGTGCTCCTTGTCCGCGTTCTCCTCGTACTGGTGCACCATCTGGGCGCGCAGCCGCTCCCGCTCCGCCTTCTTGCGGTTCGGGTTGATCGTGGCGATGGCGCGGTGCAGCACCACCGACATATTGACCAGCTGCGAGCGGATCTGCTCCGACGGCATCGACTGCAGCGTCGGCCCGTCCGGGTGGTCCTCCCGCTGGCTCTCCGATAGGTCGGTGCCGAAGTGAACGCACTCGTTGCGATGATCGATCGTAATCTGCATATCGTTGTGGCGCACACAGTCCACCAGGATGCGCTCCAGATGATGGTAGTCGGCAAACTTCGCCAGCTCCAGCAGGCGCGGGAACTCGATCGTCTGGTAGACCTGCGAAATTTGACGCACCAATCGCACCAGCGTCACGTCCTTCAGCGCCTGAATGTACTGGCCGTACACCGAGTTCGGGTCGGCCTCAATCTCGTCCACAATCTTCTGCACCTGATCGCACAGATTGAGCGGATCGAACTCCACCTCCAGCAGTTGGTAGAGATGGCGGAACTGGGGAGCCGCCAGCTGCAGCACGTTCAGACGGATCAGCTCCTTCAGCAGCAGTGCACGGGACGGCGATTGCTGCAGGCCGAGCAGGAATGCCAAGCGCTGCGCCTTCTCCATCGGACTCTTGTCCGTTTCGATGAACCGATCGAACTCGGGGTGAGCCGATGGCAGCGGAATGGCCAGCGTGGCGATGAGCACGTGCGTCGTCATGCGCTGAATTTCCTCCGCCGTTACGTTCTTCTTCATGTCGCGCGACAGCTGGAACAGTTTCAGCAGTGCCGACGCGTGGAACAGCTGATTGCCCGCCTTCCAGAACACCATCGCCAGCTTGGTGTAGTACAGGGCCATCGTTTTCGGCAGCGGCGTCTTCTTGCTCAGCTGCATCAGCCCGTGAATGTCCTCGATGGCCTTGTACGCCTCCAGCCACAGCTCCATCTGGATGGCCGAGTCGAGCTGGTGCAGACGCGTCTCCAGATTCAGCTGCTGCGTTTCCGGCTTCGAGATGGTGACGTTCGCCGTCTGGGACGACACCTTGCAGATGTCCTCCAGATGCTTGCGCAGCTTCTCGCACAGCTTGCGGAACTCCATCTTGCGGTTGTACTTCAGACAGAACTGGAACGCCATCCGGGCAATGTCGTGGTACAGCGTTTCGCAGTGCGAGTTCACCTTCAGCAGCTCCAAGCACTGGCAGTAGCTTTCCCACAGGAACTTTACCCACGGCAGCAGGATCGTCCGGTCGGAACGGTCCTGCGCGTCCTCACCGCACACCGCGCTCATCAGGATCGATTCCGGCGTCGCCAGATTGTCCAGATCGTCGATGTCCACGGTCGCCTGGGACGACTGCTGCTGCGCCTGTTCCGTGCGTTCCTCGGCCATCTTCAGGTAGCCCCGGATCACGTTCTCCAGCGAACCCACGTTCACCAGCTGGAACATGTTCCGGTACTGGAACAGACCCTCCTTGGCGATGTGCGACTTCTTCAGCTCCACGCACAGGTCCAGATACTTGAACATGACCGGCTCGATGATCGACTCGGACCAGTTGTAGTTCCATTTCTTCGCCCGGAACACCTCCTGAAGGGTGTCCAGGGCACGCGCCTTCTTGCCGACATCGATAAACTCTGCAAAGAAAAATGCGACCAAAATCAGCCCGGCACAAACAAACACACACACCGATACGCCTCAAAACGTGGACATTTGACGTGTCGTCCATATTGGAATTTGTACAGGCCCAGCCGTCCCGTTCCCTTTCCACCACGCACACACGCACGCACACTCTACTCACCGTTCGCTCTTTTCAGAGCGTTTTCCGGACGTTGCACGTATCGGGACATTTTACATTCGTTTGCACTTGGTTGCTACTCAATGGATGCTGATTTGCAAACACTTTTCCGGCACGGCGAGGTGCGTTTAATCGCTTTTTTACGGCGAAAGTTGCAGACCGTTCGGTCACACCGTATGAATCGCGTTTTTAGACAAATCGCGAAAGGAGGAAGGCAAAGCCAGAGTGACCAGAAATACAGTAGAACGTCGATTATCCGGGCAGCTCGGGACCGAACGGATGCCGGTTAATCGATTTGCACGGATAATGGTCTAAGTAATGTCAAATTCATATAAAATTAAAAAATTCACTGGTTTTATGATTAATTCACCTTGAATTAATCGGTTAATCGTTAGTAGAATATTATTTTAATCAATAACTAGGTAAAAGTAAGGCTCAGCCCTCTACGTTACACTAGCGTTACGCGTAACGCCTGTTTATCACCAACCCAAGCAGCATTTTTGAACACCTGTTTTAACCGCCGTGGATGAGCAAATTAATAGCTTATCATGTCTTATTATTGCTTATTTTTACATGATTATTAGAAAAGCAACAATTTTTGAATAATCATAAAAAAGAACGGCAAACCTAATAAAGATAAAACTCATTGATACTTCATGAGTATAAATAAATTATAGTATTACCACCGACAAACCGACGTGACACTGGCGTTACAAAAGTGTCCCACACGAAAGTACTGTCATTTACCAGTGAGGCGATCACTTCTGTCAAAGTAAGCTCTGTTCACTGCTGCTTCGATGTAAACAACTTTTCTAAATACAAATTGCGAAGGAATTGTGAGTCACGATTTTGTGAGAATTATTGGACAAAACACCCAGGAAAATCATTTTGTAAGTTTCCAAATCAATGCAAAAGATGTGAGAAGTACATAAAACAATACACATTGGAATTTGCGAAGAAAAACAAAAATGGAATTTAGCAGTTTCTTCTCTGCGTCAGTGTAGTAAGCGAATCATTATAGAGATGGTGCTAGTGTTTAACGTATTTTCATTTGAAATAAGGAGACAACTTTTGAAGCTCATTTTGTTCGAAGTGTCACGTCGGTTTGTCGGTGGTATTACTATTAGGCCATCATTTTTAACAACAATCAGAGCTGTAATAACTTCATTTATTATAATTAATAAAAATATTATACACAAGAAAGGGTTACTTATAAAAAAATTATTTATTTTCCCAGCTATTGATAAAGCAGGATAATGAAATACATACATATCTTTATTAACTTCATTAACCTAACTTTTAAAAAGAGCCCTCGCACCTAAAGTAATGTTTGTTCAAAATGGCCGGAACAATAGATTGAATAGGTAATAATTATATTTCACATATACAATTTATTTATAAATGTTTTTAATATTTTATATTTTCTAATCATAGGAAATGTTACTCCAATTGAAAGCTTTTGGGATGTTTATGAACTTCTTTCTTTCAGACTATTTTTCATAAATCATAATGGAACAATGAAAAATATTGAACTTTTGATTTACTCGTTATATAAAAATTAAATCTCGTAGAAATCGATTCATCTTCAAGCAATTAATTTTTTTTTATCGCAATTTAAAATATTTTTTATTCAAATAATGTAAACTGGTCAGTCGCCTGGATGACAAAACTGTAATAAAAATGCTGCTTGGGAATATTTTAAGAGATGTAACGCTTCTCCAATGTAACGTAGAGGGCTGAGCCTTACTTTTACCCAAAAAACCGGTTGTTCACTTGACTATCGCTGCAAATGATCGTTATACGTTTGAACAGCTGTCACATTTATGCACACGGTTAAGCCGCCCGCCGGTTAATCCGTCCTCGGATAATCGACGTTCTACTGTACCGATTTATCTGTATTCCTACCGATTTTTTATATGCCTACCGATTCACAGATGAGCCCCCTAAAACTACCGATTTTTCATTAATCCTACCGAAAATCACAGATATTTGATTTTTCAGTGGTTTAAGCTTAATCTGTGGCGCTTGGGATGCTGTTTCAAGGATCGCTATCCTCATTTGTTACTCATTTGTTACGCGTTCTCAACATTACTCCTGCCGAAAACCGCCTAAATAACCTGGCCACACTGTTTTTGACGTTGGAATGTCGCTGCATCTCCCTCATTTTCTCTACCCCTCCTTTACTCGCATTACAGTGCTCGCTTCGAAGTGAGCCCTCCTTCCTGGCTTCCTCTGATCAAACAAGTAGTGGTGGGAGCTCGGAATCGGACCTACCCGATTCTGATTCCATGTTCGGAATTAATTCCGGACCCGATTCCGATGATCGAAACGATTTCAATTCCAGGATCGATTCTGTAGCCGATTCCGGAGTTGACTCCGGGGCCGATTCCGGAGTCGATTCCGGAGCCGATTCCAGAGCTGATTCCAGAGCCGATTCCAGAGCTGACTCCGGATACGATCCCAGAGTTGACTCCGGAGCCGATTCCGGAGCTGACTGCGGAGCCGATTCCCGAGTCGGCTACGGAATCGATTCCGCGGTCAGAATCGGCTCCAGAATCGGAATTGAACTGAGAATCGAAATTTGCCCCAAAATTGACTCCAGCATTAGAATTTGCTCCGGAATGTGAATTACATCTTGAATTGAAACCAAAAGTTTTAGAAGCGAAATCAGTCCGGGAATCTCCATGAGAAATGATCTTTTACAAGTAAAATATGGTTTTTTGCGGTTATCAATACTTAGCTCATAGGAGCCAATTCCGATTCGAAAGCCGATTTCGAATCCGGATCCGATTTCGATTCCGGAGTCGATTTCGAAACCGTTTTCTGTTCCGAAATCAATTCTGGAGCCGATTCCGATTCTAGACCCGATTCCGGCACCTATTCCGGAACCAATCCCGGAATCAATTCGGATTCCAGAGGCGATTCCGGAGCGGATTCTGGAATCGATTCCGCAAATTGATTCCGGACCTACTATCCGGAATCGATTCCAGAAAAATGCGGAGCTAGCCGTTTCCGACAAAAACTTCATTTTTCATATCACTACAAGGAACCCTGTCTTTTCCACTTGCTAGTGTGAGTTGTGGATGTGTGAGTTATATTTTGCCAAGTCATCAATGGTGGTGTTCGTGTGTACGTGAAAACGCTGTGCTTTAAATTTTGCTAATTCAAACGCACGCTAGTAACGCCAGTTGAAATTTAAAAGTAGTGAAAAGAATATATTCCATGCAGAAACGATGGCTTCAAATTGCGACAGAAAGTCCGGAAAGGTGTCCAGAGCAAGCAAACGCCTTTTGTTAAAATTCTGCAAGGAGTTGGAGCAAGAATGCGTCGGTCAAATGGTAGCTGAGCCAGTGGCATCGGGTAAGTAAAAAAAAAAAGATTACAAGCATCGTTCTAACATGCTTGATGATTTTTACCATTGCAGGAAGTCGTGCCAGTGACGTTGCGCCAGAATTAATCCTCCCGGCAGCTACGGAACATTCCGAACCGATGGGTATGTGGCAGCCATTATATGCTTAGTGGTTATGTGCTAATTTATGTTCGTTACTTTCAGACACCTGTGCACCGGTTTTGGAAGATTTCGAAGACTGCAGCGAAGAGGAAGAACGACCGACAGAATACGGCCACGGCGATGAGGACAACTCATCCGATGGTATGATGGAGGAGGAAGAACAACTTTTTGATGAATCGTTAGCGGATGTTTCGTGGGAGGATGGTCTGCGACTGTGGGCCCTCGAAACAGGGCAAACCCACGAGGCGATGAATCGGCTGTTGCGCCATCTTAAAAAAAAGCCGGAGTTTAAGTCGTTGCCGAACGATGCGCGCACTTTCCTGAAGCCACCGGAAGATGCAGTTATAAAAACAACGATAACGCAGATTGATGGTGGAGAGTTCTGGTACCAGGGTGTAGGAACTTGTTTGAAAAATTATTTCCGGTAAAGACTTAGTGGCTACAAAACTAAGTATTCTTGTGCTGCTGTATCTAATTTTTGTTAATATTCTAGAAACTTGCCTCCTATTGACGATGGATTTGTTATCGATTTTTTCTTCGATGGCTTACCGCTGTACCTGAACGATAATAAACAGTTCTGGCCAATACTTATGAAAGTATTCAACATACCGAATATGCCCGTGATGCCGGTTGCATTATTTTTCGGATTATCAAAACCTGCATCAGTCGACCAGTATCTCGAAGATTTCGTTGAAGAAATGAACGAGCTACAAAAGAACGGTTTGATGATGCATGGTCGGACCTACTGGGTGAAAATTCGATGCATCATTGCCGATACGCCGGCTCGTGCTTATATAAAGGGTGAGTTATTAATCTATAACATTCAAAGTTCAGCATTGATGTTGATGTTTATTATTTCGAAATTGTAGGTGTTAAATCGCACAACTCTGTAAGCGGGTGCTTAAAGTGCACAATTACAACCGAAAAGTGTGATCATTCTTCACACAGGTTCTATCCGTATGCGGCGTTTTCCCAGCCAAGAGACCATAATTCTTTTTGCAACGAACAATATCCGCTGCATCAAAAGTTTTTAACGGCACTATCCCGTCTGTACGGATTAAATATGATTTTAGATATTATAGTGTCGGATCGCCTGCACCTCATAGATGAAGGCGTTTTGGGTAGATTAATATTTCTTTGGACCAGCGTATTCCCCGGGCAGAAGTTTAGGATGTCCAAATTGCAGCTGAAAATTGTGTCGGAACATCTGCTCCAAATCCATCTGCCTTCTGATTTCAGACGGCAGTTACGAAGCCTGAATCTGAGTCAAGATAGGAAGGGCATTAAACTGAAATCATTTCTGCAGTTTGTGGGATTCGTTGTTCTCAAAGACAATTTGAGCGACGCTGTATACCAGCACTTCATGTTGCTGTTTGTTGCGACAACATTTTTATCCACTGCATATCATAAAGACCGTTGGATGGATGCAGATAAATTGCTGCACCAGTTTGTGGCAGAATACAGTAGTCTTTATGGCCCAGAATTCGTAAACAGCAACGTACACAATCTGTTGCATGTTTACGAGGAGGTGTTTAGATTCGGTGAACTGGGCACTATGTCTTCCGAAGAGTACGAAGAATATCTCCGCAATTTTCGGCAAATGGTGTTGCATAGCAAACGACACAGTTTGGCGCAGGCGGTGCAGCGTTTTGCCGAGCTGCAACGTATCAATATTTCAAAAAGAATGCATTTATCTTCGACCTCAGGACCGGCCAGTAAATCAGTCGGTAGATATACCGAATGCACCATACGTCCCGGGTTGTTCCTTAGAGACAATTTCCGGGATCAATGGTGTATGTTGCACGACGGAACTGTGCTGAGGTACGAATCAGCCTCCATAGAAGGGTGTGAACTGATGATTCACGGGCATCGGTTTACACAGCAGTATCCCTTTTTTGTGAAGCCGTATTCGTCCTACGAGCTAAACATACACGCTGCAAATCTGATTCACATGAATACAAATGAAATGTGTTATGTTCCCAGCACCAGTATAATGTGCAAGGTTGCTGCTGTCGGAACCAATATTCAGGGAGAATATGTGTTCGTGCCTTTACCACATACATACCTCATACCGGCGACAAAATAAAACATACTGTTAACAATAGCTTGCCTTCCGTTATATTCTAAAAGGATCGAATTATAGTAAGAAAATATTAAATTATGTTATGAATTGGTACCGGTCTCCTGGTACAGTCGCGACAACTCGCGGCAACATACCCGTCATGGGTTCAAGCCCCAAATGGACCGTTCCGCCATACGTGTAGAACTGATTATCCTGATATGGGGGAGGAAGGGGGGGGGGGTTAATCCATAAGTCACTGAAAGCCAACCCCACAGTGGTAACAGCTAAAGAAGAAGAAGAAGAAGAAGAAGAAGCACAAGATGTATTGATGCAACAGGCATCACTGATCATATGGAACGAGACATCCACGAGCCGCTATGCTCTAGCAGCTCGCGTCCTCTATCGCGCCCTGCAGAAAATTATGGGAAAACGTGATGCTGCTGCTACGTGGCGGATTCCGATAGATATTGCCAATCGTTCCGTGTGGTACCAACGACCCAGGTTCTGCATCAGTGAATCCGGCGGAACATACTGTGGGGCATCGGTAGAAGGTAACCTAATTAATAATAATTCTAAGTACCTATTGAAAACCTGATCATTGAAAAACTACACTCACAAAACTCATCAATGGAACACTTATCACCATCACACCCCACACTATTCTTAATACCGTCCAATGTGTAATTTTCTCTTCTGATCTTAAACACATGAAGGATGAAGAAGTTCTTGACAATTTAAAAGATCAAAAAGTTACTCAAGTGCGTCGTTTTACTCGTTCGGGCCCATCTCGTTTTTGCTGCATCATCGCAGCGGCCATCGCGTTGGCACCAGTCCCCGTGCTTGCGGGACACCGCGAACGATTTGGGTCGCCACCGCCGCCAACACCGAGGCCCCCGGCTGCCGTCCCATCATTGGCGACCACATGGGCAGCCGAGCACACACTCTCGGCGACAAGGGAGGTCGTCGGGCTGCAGCCCCAGCAACACCAGCAGCACCACAGGCGAGGCAGCTTTCCGCCTTGCTGCTGGAACATCAGATGGGCGTCACATCCGCCCATGCTGCAGCCCCAGCACATCATCGGGCGAGGACGCATTCCGCCCAGCTGCAGTGACAACAAGGATCCATCGGCGACGAGCAATACCGCCCCGGCTCGAGCTCAGCACATCATCGGCGAGGCAGCAATTCCCCCGCGGCTCGAGCCCTGCCTCTCACTACGGCGACGTAACATTCCGCCTCGGCAGTACACAAGGATCAGCAACGCACAGGTTGCATCGGCTGTAACACAGCAGCCCCACATCGGTGCGAAAGTTTTCGACCTGGCTGTAGTCGAACGGGCGTCGCCAATTGCGCCCCGACTGCAGCCTCAGCATAAATGAAGGGCGATGAGCCATGCCGCCCTGGCTGCAGCCCCGTTGCAACGGGACACATTTTTCCCCGGCTGCAGCCAAAGCATCGTAGGAGGGCGAGGAACCATGCCGCCCGAGTATTTTCATCTCTGCCGCCCGTCATCGAAAAAAAAAATACATCACTGCACTGGGGCAAGGATCATCATCATCATCGTAATCATCATCGCGGCATCATCATCATCATCGTGGCATCTTTATCATTGCGGCATCATCATCATCGTGGCATCTTTAACATTGCGGCATCATCATCAGCGTTATCATCATCGTCACCATCATCGCCGTCACACCATCGCCGCCGTCCCAGGGAGCGGCACAGCAGCAGCATCACCGCCGCGTCATCGCCATCGCGGTGTGGGCCGAGAGCAGCAGCAAGCTGCACAGCGCGACAACATCGGGGTCCCCACATCTTGGCAGCATCGGCCGGAAGGGTTCACCACGCCGGTATTCCCTTGGTGGAATACCCCCGCGTCGGTTCGAGCCCTTCGGTACTAAAAGGGGGAGATGTTGTGGGCAGCCGTGCCGACCCCTGGACTTGCCGTGGCAGTTGCGCTGCCACCGGTCAACGTCCAGGAGGACGACAGTGTACACGCACACTGTCGCACACACTAAGCAGCGCAAGGCTTGTGCCGAGCGCCGCACGATTAGAGTGTGTTTGCGAGCCGAACGCGGCTCGGTGCGGCTGGTGCGCGGCCACCGCACTTGTGATTTTAAAGTGTGTTGTATCAGTTCTGTTAATTGTGTTTTATTATTTATTTTGTATGTTTAAATAAAGTACAATAGTGTCTAAACATAACAATTCTCAACTGTATACCTAAACATTGCCTCATAACTGCTCTCTCTCTTGGTCAAGTTGTGTCTCCCAATCCACAAACTAACGTTGCCCCTTTCACTAAACCCGATTCTAGAGACGAAGAAATTGCCAATCTTAAAAAAAACAAAATGAAGAACTTTTGAAACTTAAACTTACTCTTAAACTTACTCCACCTGTTGCCAAAAGACTCCATCCGTGGACTCCACCCCTGACCCAAAGGACGAAATTATTGCCCAGCTTAAACAAGAAAATGCTAATCTAAATAATAAAATTGATTTAATAACAGAAACTATCAAAAACATGCAAATTGAACAAACCAAATTGATTAACACTTTTAATCAAAACAAAACCACAGATAAAGTTAAAACAAAAGACCAATCCGAAGAGTCTGACTCTTCTTGCTCCTCGTCACTTCTGGACGGAAGCAAAGCGACCTCTTCAAATGCGCTTAAAAAACGAGCCCTCTTAAAGGGCTCCTCTTCCTCCGGGGAAGAAACCTCCCTCCCTCCCAAAAAAAACCCCTGCCCAAGAATCCCCCCCTTCTCCCATCCATATCCCTTCCTCTTCCAATCCCCCCAACTCCGAGGGAGAGGAGCCCCTTCTCTCACCCGATAATGCTCCATTCATCAGCATTGTACCTGTGGAAATCCCGGTTCTAATACCCGTGGCCATATGCTACAGGACTATTTTGATACCTGTAGCATAGAGGTCATTCATAACACCACAGGCACACGTACCTGTCCCACTAGTAGAAAAGGTACTATTTTAGAGTTTTGTGCTCTCTTCTCCTCTATAGCTTCTAGTTTTTCTGTTTCCATTTATAACGATACCCATGGCAGTGATCACCACCCGCTTTTTGTCCCGCCATCAACTAACGCTCATCCCTCAAAAACGTCCCAGGTGGAAATATGAGGAGGCTGACTGGGAAAAGTATAAAATAGAAATGACCCTTGGATGATCCTCCTTCGCTTACACGTTTTACAGACACAATTACAAATGCAACCTTAACTAGTATCCCTCTTACAAAGGGTACAGTTGGCAGAAAATTTGTCCCCTGGTGGAATAAAACAATTGCCCTTGCAATTAATACGCGACGAACAGCAATCAAGAGTCTTCAACGCTCAAAAAAAAAAACAATATTTTTACACCGCTCTTGGCCGACCAATACCAAGAAGCCAATCGGAAATCAAGAGAAGCGGTCAAATTTGCAAAAAATCTATCTTGAGGCAAATTTGTTTTTAAAATTAACCCTAAGACAACCACCAGAGTAATATTCCAGCAAGTTGCAATTTTATCCGGTAAAAACCACAAATCAACTCCAATCCTTCTAAAAACAGAAAACTCCATTATTCCACCAACAGAAATACCTGAGCCTTTAGCTAGATACTTTTATGACACATCTGCAACACATAATTTTCCATCTCATTTTCTAACCCATAAATTCATCTCTGAGTCCAGAGCCCTTCCACCCATTGACGCTTCCGACCAAAATTACAATAGTCTTTTTTCTCTTAATGAGCTTGATTAGGCTCTTAATAAATGCCGTGGCATGTCTTCAGGCCCGTACAACATTGGTTGTCCAATGCTTCAAAATCTCCCTTACCGGTCCAAAACAGTCCTTCAGATTTACAACAATATTTGGTCTTCCGGGAACATACCGGATGACTGGAAAACCTATTTCACAATTCCCATTCCAAAACCCAATAAATCACCACATGCAATAGATAGCTACCGGCCCATTTCTCTCCTGAATTGCATTGGCAAAATCATGGCGAGAATGGTAAATAGAAGACTGACACAAGAATTAGAAGACTGGAACCTCCTTAGTACCAATCAACACGCCTTTAGAGGTGGGAAAGGTACTGAGACATATTTTGCCGAACTTAATGAACTTTTAGAAACACACTACCCCAAAGGCCACCACATCGACTGCGCAATATTAGATTTATCAAAAGCTGGCGACATACAATTCTTGAACAGCTAAATTTGTGGGGGTTTGGAGGTCGCATTACAGCGTACCTTCAAAGCTTCCTTTCAAATCGCACATTCAAAGTTTTAATTGGAACTCAATCTTCTGACCTGCATGTCCAAGAGAATGGTGTTCCCCAGGTGCCATTCTCTCTCCCACTCATGTATGCTGATGATATAGTTCTTGTCTCAGCATCCAACAATAGAACCGAATCACGCACATCTTTACAAGAAGGGGTCAATATAGTTGAGAAATGGTCACGATGGACAGGTTACACAATTTCACATTCCAAATCCAAAATACTTCACAACTGCAATAGCAAATATCATACACTAAAACCCATAACATACAATAACTCAGTAATACCAAACACACGCACAGCCGATATCCTAGGAGTGACTTTTGATCGTCACGAAGCGAAGAACCGTATTAATCTTTTCAGAATGCTTGGAACCGGTCAACATCGCGCCTCCCACCAAACTCTACTTCAAATCATCAATAGCTGGCTTCTACCTAAACTACTCTACGGAATCGTAATAGTCTCCCGGCAACGGGAAAATTTCCAAAAACAAATTGCACCCCTCAATCATACCGCCATCCGCTGTGCTACTGGGGCGTTCATCACGAGCCCCATAGCATCACTTCTGTGTGAAAGCGGACCTCTTCCCTTGGACCACATCATCACCGACAAGATAGTAACAGCTGCTGGTCGGTATAAGGTATTTTGCAAGCCACAAATGGCTTGCAAAGAAGATTGTTAGACTTTAAGTATATAAATGTTCAACCGATTAAAAGAGGCGAATGAGGCACAATGGCTCACAGTCTCTATAAAAATAAAGAATCAAGATGCTGAAGAGCGGAAGGAATGTGTCGAATTTCTGCTCCACATAATTTCTGGGGAAGTAAATTTATCGCAAACAGTGTGAATTTTGATAGATAGAAATTATTTATTCCGAGAGGTACATCATCTACAATTAAATTAATAGAATATTGAATAAAACAAGATTAAAAAGTCCTAACTCAATATACTTCAATGTATGTTATAAATCCAAAAAAAAAAACAAAATCTTTTACAAAGAATCCAACAACAAAAATGGCGATAAAAATGAAATTCTTATATGCCTCCCATTAACTAGTTTGTTATATAAAATATCGACCTACTATAACCTCATAACATAATGAACTCAGCTCTACAAAGTACTACGCCTAGCCGCATTGGACGGAGCGTAACGCAATTTTTTAAGAAAAAAATCTTTGACTCCCAAGTAAGTGGTGGTTTGCCGTTCGTTGGTACCTATTTTCGCGAACAGATCCAACATATTTTTTAGTTTTCTAAATTCAATTTTTTTTGTCTTGCCCGACCATCCACACAGCGCCAGACCATCGGGAGTGAATAATATATCTTTGGCCTCGTTCATACGCTTATGGGGCACCAATTCTACAATCTGCTGATGCAACCAGCTGCTCACATCTTTCATGTATGCTGGGTCAGCCAGTTTCTGATCAAATTGTGTAATATCATTTTCTGTGCTCATCGGGGTCACCGAAAAATGGTCTGGCAGTGTGAAAGTGGTTATAGGAGGCTTTTCGCAAACCACATCCTTGATTTGTTCTACCTCCACCTGGATCACTCCCACTACCTTGCGGAGGATTAGCCCGTGCGTATCTTGCTGCTGCTGGCATTGCTGCACTTTTTGCAGAATTTCGTCCAGCTTGGCTTCCTGGACATTTTGCTGCTCCCGCAAGCCCGCCTCCAACCCCTCTAGCTTCTTAGTAATTATTGCTAGCATGCTGGAGCTGGACTGCTCTTGGCCTGAGTAGGATTCATTCGACTTCGGTGGGGCAGGATTCTGAAGGCCGACGGGTTCAGGAATGGACACATCGGGCTGAATACTGTATGAATGGGACCGCTCAGGCGAAGGGCGCAAAAACTTTACCTCCAAATTTTGCCGATACGGTGTGGGAGCAGTTGAAAGTTTCGTCAGCATCGTTTTTACTCCGTTCGTTGTGGTGGATGTTGTTGTTGTTGCTATTGTTGTTCCCGTTACTAATATCCTTGGTGCTGTTTTCGTAGTTGTTCTAGGTTTGGCGGCTGGACCTCTCCTGCATTTAATTAGGTTTCGGAAATAATCATTCTGAATGCCACTTGCCGGCGTTGTAGGAGCTGTTCCGATGTTTGAGATCAGTGGTTTTTTTTCAGCCCCGCTGAAACCCGGACTAGCGGCAACGCCATAACCATCCCACGGCAATTGTCGCTTGTTGTTGTTTGAATCCATATTTTCTGAAAGGATATATGTGAAATGTTTGATTACTATGCCTCATAACACTCGACTAATGGCCTCATATTGGCGATGGAATTGGCTTCATCGCAAGCATAATGGCAAACAATACGCCAGCAAACCACTTATATAAGTGAAGAATAGCCACTTTTTCCGCGTCAATGTAACAAACAATATAAAATACTTACAGATTTAAATGTACAATTAAAAATAGATAACAGCTTCAGCAAATCAGCAAATCAAACGCGCAATGGAAGTGAATGCTCCCGACCAAGGTGTGTTTATAGAAGGTGAATTATCAGCCGGTGCCATCATCATTTGGAGCGGGGCCACGGAGGTGACCAAATGCTGAAATATTTTTCAACTTTGTCAAAATTGAAAAAAATTTAAACAAGAACGACAAAAAGCTAAAACCTCTGAATATCTTCGATATTTTGTTCAAGAAGTACTAAATAGGTACAGTCTGTTCCCGAGTTACACGGTTCTCGACTTACGCGGTCTTCTAAATTTGACAGATTAAATGTCAGTACAATTTGTCAATTCCAATTTGCTTCAAGTTAGGTATAAATGGCATTTTAGCTAACAAATTGAAATCGCTTAAAAGCCAGAAATATTAGAATTTTCTACACGAATTATATCAAATAAATGATAAAATGTATAAAAGTACTAAATTCAACAAAAACTCGGAGTAATCTATAGTATTATTGTATATTATAGTATCAATAGTAAAAACGTGCATTTCAACATACGCGGATATTCGAGATACGCGGATTCGTCGGGAACGCAGAAACCGCGTAACTCGGGAACAGACTGTAAAGAGTAAAGAGATCTGTAAGAGATCTGCCCTCTCATTGCCAGGGATTCCGCAACGAGCAGGTAGCCAGACAAGCGATATTTGAAACTCTTTATTGAACAAAGAGCTTAGTGTTTGTAGATTTTTTTTACAATAATCAGAGCTCATTATCGCCTAAACGGATTTCAAAGTTTCGACAGCACTGAGACTGTCAGTGAATATATAATATTGATCCGGAGGACTCGCGTTTGTTAGAAGCAACGCGTAAAATATGGCAGCCAACTCTGCGACAAATATTGCGCATGGATGTCTCAATTTGAAGAAGGCTTGTTTGGTATTGTTTCTTGTTGAGATGGCCATACTTGTTCACAAAAATGCTGGGAACTGTCCTCCAGCGAAAATCATTTAGTATGTTCTTTGTTACCTCTTGCAAAGAGGAATCAGTTACCGAATGGGAATTGTAGAACTCCGGTAGATAGGCGCAGCTGATTGCTTGTGAAGCACTAGGGTTAGCCTGTAACAATACAAAATCCTGATATATCTTCATGATTTTGCAATTAGAACCTGCCTCTTGTAAAGATTTGAGATTATCAATCACTAGTGGATTAGATACTGTGGATCGAAGCAGAAAGCGAAGCGATAATAGTTCAAAACGTAGTTTTAGCAGCATCACTCCAGAAATCACTTATAGGGACATTGAAAAGACTAATTATGAGTGGATTTCATACATCTAAGCGCAATTCAAAGACAACGATATTGTATACCCACGTAACATTTTAAATCTTATCATAGTTTTAACATTGTTGTTACGGTTATTCCATTAAGCCTCCTTTTTTCATTTGAATGTCTTGTATGACTGTTGGATGCATTACAAGCGGGGCACTCAGGTGCGCTCTCCGCGAGAGCGATCTCTCGTCGGCTGACGAGCACGAGTGCCCACCGTCTCGGTACCGATGGAGATCGATCTCTCGGTACCGATCGGCAACGAGAGGGAACGTAGGGAGAGGTCGAGAGAGAGAGAGATTAGAAGAGATTAGGGGGCATTCGGGTCCGCGACGCGTTCGGAGCAACAGCTCACCATCCTCCCGCGTATACGTGTAAAACACATAATAGGAATAAATATTTTAATATAATAGAACACAAAAATGACCTAATAAGAATATAATAAAACTCTCTTAAGACTGATAAGGCCCATCTACAGAATTCTGTTAAGACTAGGTGTTAAAACCATTTCTAGACCTTTAAGATGTGAGGCGTAAATAAATTATCAAAATTACAGCTTATTGCTATGGATATGTTCTTGTGACGGAAATGAAGTAATGATTATGAAGTCATAATAATGGTTGATAATTATTTGATAATTATGATGTTGTCTTTTTTTTTCTGATTCGGAAATCGCTCGCGGATGAGCAGAAATCCATACCAAGAAAATTTCACTGTTGAAATACAATGTAAAAATTAAAAAAAATCAAAGTGCCTTAATAGTAAGCTATTTTTTAGTATAAAAATAAATTATTTTAAAAATATAGTTTTCATCGAAACGCCCTCAATTTGCACAAAAAGCTTTTTCAAGGCTGTGGCATAATAAACATGACGGGATTTTTTTTATGTTATTTTTCTTTTTGCCTTGTAAAATATGAATTGGTTTATCTGCACATCAACATGGCTGACACATTTTGGATACACAAATCAACAATCTGATGCATTCAAATGGATTCCATTAGCTTAAGATCAAGAGGACTTTCTTGATCTCAAGTTCAGTCGATATGTAGTGCTGTATGTGTGGCTAAGATAGTTTTAAACAGCACATAGCTTTAGTAAGCACTTGTGGAGATTAACAAGTTTTAAGACTCTCCACGCACAGGTAGTGTCCGAGATACGTGGATCCTGGTATATGCAAATCTACACAATCGTGGATTTCTGAATTTGACAGTTCTTTGCACAAATTTTATTGATTTGATACAATATCAGTTAATAGCAATATGATTGAATAAAAACCACCCACTGCAAGCAAAAGAAACTTAAATACAGGTGTCCCCCGAGATAAGACTGTATTTGGGACCGAAAAAATGTCCCAAAGCAAGGCGTAAGTCGAAATAGTCGTATGTCGAATATCTGTGAATATAAAGTTTATAACCGAAATTGAAGTGTCGGAATCTATGAAATCGTATATTTTATTTAAAACAATATACGATAATGTATTATTTTTCCTCCAAAAGCCGTTTACACAATATAGATATTCAAGATGGGGGAGTTGTGGAATCTGAGGAAATATGTTTGTATCGGTTATCTGCACAGAAATTCAAAAATAACTACTTTTAACTGTCAAAATAAAAATCGTCGTATCTGCGAATCGTTGTAACTCGAGAGGGTCGTAACTCGGGGTACGCCTGTATTTAATGGCTAAAAACCGCTTCTTCACGATTTGCGTTAATAGCGTATCTCAGATACTGCCTACATAGTTTGTTCCAAGTTCCCTTCATTCAAGACTTAATAAGCATTTAATAAGATCAGTTGATCTTGATGTTCCAGTCTCAAATAACAAGTCTAAATACATGCTTAAGAATACGTTTACTGGATGATTAAAGCCAGGCGTCTTTTAAGGCTTATAAAAGTCTGTATATAGTCTTACAATCGCCTTCAGAACGTTTAAACGGTTTAACAACTTTAAAGACTGTTAAGAATCTTTAAAAGATATGTTAAAACTGTGTGACTTCTATTATAGTTTTAACAGACAGTCTTATAATTGCCTTCAGAACGCTTTGATGTTTTAACAAATTTAAAGACTGTTAAGCATCTTCAAAATACATGTTAAAACTATAAGGCTTAGTACACTCATAGTAAAGCATTCTGTAGACATGTTTAAGTGTAAAAGCTATAGGAAATGTTTCATGCGTTCTAGTTTCATTAAATGCGTCTTGGATGCCCAATGGAAACATATGCAACCATATTCCAAGATGGATAAAATCGTTGACTTATACAGTATTAGGAGATCTATAGGGTGTTCGCCCCACCAGAACCCCATGACTGTGTATTTAAAATCTCTGCGGTTGAATAGTATGGGGAAATGATTATTAGGTGTTAGCTCAACACGTTAATGACTGTTATTTTTTGAGTGTCCCCAGTCATTAAATGGCAATTAGCACGCCTAATATCCATACACCTTGGTTCAAAGCTTTCGAGCCAAAGCTCATCCGCACACCGTCGCAAAACCGTCGCAAAACGTCAAAACTGGCGTCGCATGTACTGCATACCGACGTCGCCAGCGAGCGAAACTCGCAACGATTTCGAGGCGCTGGCGACGGTCGTTTTTGACGTTTTGCGACGGTTATTGACCTTTCGGGCGAGCTTTTGCTCTGCAAGCCAGTGTGGCCAGATTATATTAGCATTTCTGGATGGTAAATTGCTTTTTTATTTCAATTTTTTATACCTCTCAATTATATGACCACCTACCCGGGTAGGTCATACATTTTGTATGAGAAATTACTCTTTTGCGTGGTAAATTGTGTATAACTTCTGTTTTAGTTATTGAAATGACTTCAAATTTTCAGGGAAGCTTGAAGTCAGGTATATCTCGGGGAGTGCCTGTATATGAAAAATAATTTTGAAAATTCTTATTTTTTTATAGTGGAAAGAACAAAGTTTTATGCAGCTTCCCTGGAAATTTGAAGATACAGTGAACCCTCTCTTATTTGAGAGGCGATGG
Organism: Anopheles arabiensis; assembly: GCF_016920715.1. NCBI lineage: Eukaryota > Metazoa > Arthropoda > Insecta > Diptera > Culicidae > Anopheles > Anopheles arabiensis. Next base: position 25,146,118 of record NC_053517.1, read on the forward strand.
GACTGTCGAATAAGAGGGGTTTTCAAATTAGAGAGGTTGAAAGTGAATGAAAGGTCCATACAAACAAGAAAGAGACAGAACATTTAGTATGCAGCCTTAACTGTTGCTATAGGAAACTGTACATACGATTGCCAATTTGAGCATACATAATTCAATAACCATGGCAACACCATACACAAATAAGAAGGACACAGATTTCAGAGGTTTTCCAAATTAGAGGAACAAAAATGTACTGGTGTAATATGTTTGATGATTGTTACGGTCGCCATGTGGTATGTTTTGAGATAGTCACGGTATGTTCGATTTTGGGACGGTTGCCATGTAGTAACTTTGAATTCGCGTTGGTCAGGGTGGCCTTCGTCATCGTTTGCCGAATTAAGTAGAACTGAGGTGGATACTGTTTCGATGCGGACGTTCGACACTTGATCGTCCAGGCGATCATAGAAACCTTTAGGAGGTTTCCCTTACTGGAAACGTTGGAGTTTAGAGGCCTTACCTTGGGCAGGGGGACATATCTAAACTCTTTAAATGAGAACTCGATAGATGTTGAATGGGCATAGTCCTATCCTGACAGTCCGAACGAATCTGACTTGCCATGATCGGAGTTGGTTTTATTTATACTCAAATGAAGTTAAGGGTTTCTCACATTTGGTTACGGGTTGTATGTTGGAAAGTTATTGTTTTCACTCAGCTAGTTACGTTTGTCTTTTGTTACCAAGAACGATGGCTCTTGTCCCTTAGTTCCTGTTTTGGGTTTAATGCTTCTACTGTTCCTGCTTTGGGTTATAAAGCATAAACTGTTCCTGCTTATGTTGTACGTTTCGGTTGGTTCTGTTAAGTGTGTCACAATTGTTTTTATATGAACGGTGTGGCCTGAGCTCTTCTGGGTGTGTATGGTATGATCTGATTTACTGAATGTGTTATAATGAATGTGTTACAATGGTGTGACTTGGCTTTCCAAAGTGTGTTACTATGTGTCTATGGCTGATAGTGTGTATTACAATATGTTCTGTATAGCAGATATGCTACACTGGAAATCAAGGGACTGTGCCAAATGTTCAAATAAGAGAGGTTTTTTTTTCAAATTGGAGAGGTGTCAAATAGGAGAGGGTTCACTGTATTTCAATAACCAAAACAGAAGATATTATTGGAATTATAGTAAGCCGTATTTGGTTCATGAGTAATTTAATCATAGTAACCTATGAATTTGTATAGCTATAAGTTTTTGTATGAAATACATTTCATTCTGTTTCCAACAGTACACCAAGCTGGTTGACTGCACTAGGGTAAATGTACCAGTATTGGGCAGGTTAGTGGAGCAGTTTCTCAAAAACTGCTTGTACTGTTGGCACGATATAGGCCACATGTAATTTGACAGGCGAATTGGGATATTCACAAATATTTACAAACATCGAGCTGTCCTGTCCCATGAGCTCGAATAGATAGAAAGAATCGCAGCAGATGGCGAAACAGTACAACAACAGATAAGGATAAAAATATGGGACAGATATATGACCAAGATTTGGGCCAATTAGGATAAAGTTCGACAGCGGTCACTGAAAGGGTCAACCAAGATCATTGCCAAACAGCTGATCTGGAACAGGGCGCCATCGTTAACCGCAAATTAGTAGCAAAAGTGAAGGTAGAAAGAACAGACGAATTTTTAAACTGCGCAAATAAATATAAAATACACAAAGCCAGTTCTAAAACGTCTACCAAGCTACTCATATTAAATAAATAGCTACATCCGTAGCAACACGTACACTTACAATTATTACTTTTCATAAAAGTGACGTTATTTTAAACGAAAAACTATCCTAATGGCTGGTATTATTGAATCCGTTCGTAGCGGGAACGTACGGCGCTCGCATGAAATTCTAGGGATGGCAACACATTTCATGAGATCGGGCCTACAACGCCGTGGTGAATAACTGTAGCAACCATCTAGTACGTTAAGAAAATGAGTGTCGGGACGTACGCCACCGCTACGAACGGATTCAATAATACCAGCCAATATATTGTGCTATTTTTTATTTGCCGATTTAAATGTATTTTATAGAGATATTCGTGAAAATACAAACACCGTTTTTGTTCCCATTTTGGGCAGTTTGGTCCTATTTTCGCCAGGCTGTGCTCCTATTTTCGGCATTGCGAATACGGGTCGGTAAATGTTTTAATTATTGCCAAAAGGTAGACAAAAACGTTTGAAACAGTTTTACACTCTCACTTTCCTAAGATTTGTGTTGAAAAGTACATAAATTGTTAATTTTATGTTGCCCATTTTGGGCATTTTGCTGGCAATTTTTACAGTCATTTTGATTTGAGTTACAAACAAAGTTGGCACTGGAAAAGTGAGACTGCCTGACGGCTATAGAGTACGGCTCCGAATGGCTTACAAATTATTATTTTCTCAGTGATATTTGATAAAAAAATGTTGTTTTATGTGTCGACACACGCATTGTAGTGTTATAATCACGTTTCAAATGAATATTCAGCAAAATCAAAAGTGTGTTATTGTTCCACGTTTCGGCAGGAGCCCACAACATTGATCTGACAAAGATCAACATTTACTGTGTACCTATTTTCGGCAGCATTTAAAGTGAAAATTATTTGTTTTACTTTATTTTTAAATTCCAAGCGGTCTAGAATAAATTCTGCAACCATAGAATCTGTAGAGTTGCGTACAAGCAGTGTTGTATACAAAAGAGAGAACATAGAATGAGGGGAAGTGTGAGAACGTCGACTAAAAGAGAAAACATTGGTCACTGTTGGAAGTTATATAAAGAGAACGTTGGTGAGAATCGAGGAGATGATTAATAAACGGTGACGAGGAAACATCAACGATACCGTGTGTATTATTTAAAAGAGGAGGATTCTACAGAATCTTCCATAAAAACCACACTTTCATGGTTTAAGTGCTCTGGTTCTCTGAATCAAGATCTATTAAGGAGAACAGGTCGATGCAAAGCCCGTTGCTATGTTGCCATTTTCTGCTCGCTTTTGACAGTTTCATGAAAAAGTGTTTACAAACAAACGGCTAATAGTTAACACGGAAAAGTGGACGAATTTACTATTAGGAAGATTATACAGTAAAGCGCCGTTTATCCTGGCTTCTCGGTACTTTATTTCGCCCGGATAAGCAAATAACACGGATAATGAGTAAAATGATATATTTTATTACCAATTCCTGACTATTTTTTTTTCTTTTTTTTTTCGATAAAAATAACCCAGTTTTTATCAACTTTATGTTTTTCGAAAGAGAATTTTTAAAATTTGCCATGAGTTATACAGCCGTACCGGCGAACTCGTTCAGCGAGAAACATTCGTCGCTCATGAGTGGACAGGGTTGTACCACTAAGTTAGCCAGTACAAAATCTTCACGGTTTTCTAATTTTTGATCTAGAGGGCTATGAAATGAGTGAAAATGAGCGTCGCAGCGAACGTTCCCAGGAACGAACGAGTTCGCCGGTATGGCTGATAGTGTTTTTTGTTATGAAAATGTGCTCTTATAACCGCTTTTTCAAATATCCTCCTCATAACCCAATGTCACTTTTGTATTGAACTGTCATTTCTCAACAGCACGGATAAACGGAAAGCCGGATAAAAGGTACCCGGATAAACGGCGCTCCACTGTATTGGTTAAATTTCTTGCGATCAATCACTGCTGGAGAATAACGGAGAAGTAATTGCAGTTTACTTTGTATTCAGAAACATTGATAACCTTTTTGATTGTTTGCCATTCCGTGCCACGAATCACCACCGATTGCAACGGTCCTGCTGGAAGAACGAAAAGTTTAACAGGCATAAAACAGCACAGTACACGTTCTACCTGGGTAAAAGAAGTCCGATTTACTTTCTATTAAACACTGAGAGTTAAACGAAACATCCAATCGGCACACACTGGTACAATATGCATACCGTCCTTTGCTTATTAACCGGGAACGTATGATAAATGAGAGCTTTGGATTGTATCAGTCATGTAATGTTCTAGTTGGATTCTAATTCTTGTAATATTCTAAAAAGAAATGAGTGCAAAATGCTGAACAAAACTCTCATTCACTCCATAGCAACGTCCATCGCTAAACATAAACAATGTTCACTTTAACTATCAAAATTTTCCCATGGCTTTCTGTCAATTTACCCTAAACGCTTCGACCTGTTCTCTTTAAAAGACTTTGCTCTTAATAATGAAACCTGCGAAACTATTGACTGGCAGCAAATCTGCCAAACATGTTGAACACGGCACATTTTGTTTGATAGTTTCGAAAATATGCAAGGAAATGATGTGAAACTTCGTATATGAATAATTAATGAGCATATCTCTATTTAAAAAATGTATGTTGAGAAAATGTTCAATGCGTTTTTGCGTAATTATACGTTTTTAGTTACGCTGCCGAAAACAGGTACACTGCCGAATACTGGTACAGTTACCCTACTTCCAATAGATATGATCAATTTACCATCCAGAAATGCAAACTCCCATACAAAATGTATGACCTACCCGGGTAGGTGGTCATAAAGATGAGGGTGTATTTTTGGTCATAGAAACGAAGGTTAAATGGTTGCGTTTTCAACAGAGCTCCTGCCGAAATCTGCCAATATAATCTGGCCACACTGGCTCGCAGGGCAAAGCTCGCTCGAAAGGTCAATAACCGTCGCAAAACGTCAAAAACGACCGTCGCCAGCGCCTCGAAATCGTTGCGAGTTTCGCTCGCCGGCGACGTCGGTTTGCAGTACATGCGACGCCAGTTTTGACGTTTTGCGACGGTTTTGCGACGGTGGCCGCCAAAAGCTCGCCTGGCCCTGTGGGCAAAGTGACCAGAAATACCGATGTAGATATATATATCTTGGGTTTGAAGGAAAAAATCTCAATTTTTTTAAGCAACGATGAAACTCATCCAAACAATCAAATCAATCTAAATAATCCAGCGAAAATCAAATGAATCCATATTCTAGATAAAGGATGCACATTCTCGTGAGGTGGAAATTTCATTTTGCGTTCACTTCTTTTAACTTAGTTAAGCCGAGGTTAAATCGAAATTTTAACCTACCGAAAACTACCGATAAAAATTTGATGCGCCTACCGAAAACCGCCTGAATAACCTGGCCACACTGAAAGCAATGACAATCGCCTTTGGGCAAATTCCACCCATTCACATTCTATTTTGTGGTTTCTAATTTTCTTTTTCGCTTTAAATCATCTCATAATCTCATATTTTTTCATTCGTGGCGCGAAGTGAAAGTCTGCCTCGAAGTGACTCATCGGAAGTGAAACAATTGTGCCTCTTGGTGGAAGCAACACGGAAATCGCTGTTACACACAGATACAGCCTGAACAACAAAGCCATCAACAATGGAGTTTCCGAATTTGGGCAAACACTGCTCGGAGCAGTTTTGCAACAAGTTAGACTTTCTGCCCATGAAATGTGATGCCTGTGGTGCCATATTCTGGTAAGTGAGCCAGCCGGACCGAAAGCATTTGCTGACGAAATATGCAATCTGGATCGCGTCAGCAACTAACGGTTCCTTCGCCTTCTTTTGTTTGCAGCTCCGATCACTTCAGCTACAAGGACCACGCGTGTCCCTCGGCCTACAAAAAAGACGTCCAAGTGCCCATCTGTCCGCTGTGCGGTGATCCCGTACCGACGCCGCGCGACGTATCGCCAGATGTGACCGTGGGTGCCCACATCGATCGGTTCTGCAAGTCCGATCGAAAGAAAATCTACACCAATCGCTGCTCGTACCGCAACTGCAAGAAGAAGGAACTCATCCCCGTGAACTGTAGCGTGTGTCGATTGAACTTTTGCCTTAAGCATCGCCACACCACCGATCACGACTGTCAGGGACCGGCGGCAGGGCAACGGAATCTCGTGGCCACGGCTGCCATACAGCGGCAAAGCACCAAGCCTGTCTCCTCCTCAACCGGTCTATTCTCAGCGTTCCGGTCTGGCGCAACCAGCGCGCAGATTGCAGCTACTAGCAGAAGCAGCAACGCGGTCAGTAGCACCACCACGAACGAACATATCGCAATCGTCCAGGGCGGAATGTCGGAGGACGAAGCGCTAGCACGTGCGATCGCTCTGTCCATGCAGGAGGAGGAGGAACAGCAGGCACAGTTGCGCCAGCAAAGCCAGCAAAGACGCAATCCGTCCAATACGGCGCGCGGCATATCCGTCGGAAATGGAAGCGGCACCGGTGCCTCCAAGGATCGATGCAATTTGTCGTGATGAGGACGCTGGTGACGATTTTTGTGATCCCATCCCATTCCAGCTGTTTCCGCGGACCGAAGACAATCAAAGTGCGCTGCCGGACTACTTCTACTCGAGACGAAGAATGTAATTGGACGTGTACGGTTAAAGCATGCTGTGTGATTTGTTGTTATGGATTTGTTTTGCGTTTTCGGATAGAAACGATTGTAAAAGACACGCTCGCGCTTTCCTTTACCCACCATCTGCCCCCCCCCCACACACACACCGTTGACGGATTGCAGCGCCACCAAAAAAAAAAACGACGTTGAGTTAGTCGTAGTTTTTCCCTTCACAAATACAATTATATTTATGCATATTTTAATTCACATCTGTTGTTATTCGATTAACGTCCTATTTTGTCGCACTCTGCCGAACGGTCGGCCTTGTGCTCGAAATGGCTGGCGGTTTGTTTGCTTGCTCAATTCTTCTTATACTCAATCCGTTCCACCTTAACGTCGTCGCCCACCAGCTGGTACACGTACGTCACGACCGTCGTGCTCTGGATGTCCATCAGCACAAAGGACGGAATGACGGCGGTGTCCAGCGGATTGTAGGAACCGGTCGCCGAACCCGGATTGATGTAGAACTTGTTCTCGTGCTCGTACGCTTCGAACTTGTGCGTGTGGCCCGAGATCAGTATGTCCACGTCGAGCTGCCGCTGGATGAGGGCGAGCGCTTCCGGGTCACCCCACGGCACTACCTGGTGGCCGTGCGACAGCCCGATCCGGAACTGTCCGACCGTCACTACCTTCTGCTCCGGGTAGTTGGTGTTTTCGTCAAAGTCTCCGCGCACAATGTGCACATCGTTGGCGAGCGTTTTGAGATAGTCGTACGATTCCTTACTGCACAGGTTCCCGGTGCAGAGGATGTGATGGATACGCCCCGGTACGAGCAGCTTCTTAAACTTGGCCGGAACACTGCTGCACCGGTGGGGAATGTGTAGGTCACCTAGCACTAGCACCAGCATCTTTGCATTTGCTTGCGAACGATCGTCTATATCACACAAACACTAAACGGACGAAGGATAATAGTGGGGACAAGTAGCTTTTGACTATACGATCCGCCCGGAAGGAATATGTGGGGGCGTACGATAACGGTGACGAAGTTGGGCTGATAAGTTGTGGATGTAAATATGTGTGTTGTTTTCTATCCTGCCAATTGACTGCAAATTAGTTCTTGTTTTTTTTTTTCCACCTCCCTTCTCATCACATTGACCAACCTTGAAATGCAAGTGTACTTTGTGAACGGGCCCCACAAGAAAAAGCCTTTTCGTGTAAAGCAGCATAATTATCATTGTTTTTAGCGTATAGCCGATAATTTGGTCGAATAAATAGTTCAGAAATATGTTGTAAAATTTTGGTCCAATTTAAAAACCATAATAATGTTCAATTCAAAGTTTTCATTCTAAAAATGGAATTGCAAACAACCGCTCTACCTTTGCATACAACCCTGAACGGTGCTGCTGTCAGCTGCAACAAACGGCCTGTCAAGCAGGAAAGCAGCCACGTTCGGTCGCTGTTGCGAGTTTGTTGAGAAGCACCATTTTTCCCCGGTAGTGCCGCCTAATTTTGTCGATTTTATCGGTGAAGCTAGGCATATTGTCGGTTCTGGCAGTGTGTTTACGATGAGTGATACCATTAGCTGTACGCCGGAGACTGCGACGTTCGAGGCGCCGCAACTCCAGTTCAACGAGGATGGCTGGGGTAAGCGAACAGAAATCCGTGTCATCCCGGCTGTGTCTGGGGTGCACCGTGGTGAAGGTGTTTAACGCATATTGTCTGTATTCTTCCCCTCGTCAGGTCCGTGCGAGCTGCCGGATGCGTTCAAGGATATTCCTTACCAGCCGTTCAGCAAGAGCGACCGCTTAGGAAAGATCAGCGACTGGACGGGCACGGCCCAGACGGACAAGAAGTTTTCGAGTGAGTGCAACATAACCTCAACTGGGTGTAACACTTGGAAGAAAATTGTTTTCATTTGTTGGACAATTGGTCGAATGTGTATCCATTTGTAGATAAGTACGCGTCGCAATTCGGTGGAGGTAGCCAGTACGCTTACTTCCACGAGGAGGATGAGACGACATTCCATCTGGTCGATAGTGCGCGGATTCAGAAGCCGCCGCACCAGCGAGGTCGCTTCCGTGGCAATATGCGTAACAACCGGTAAGAGAGCTGCGGGTCGCGTAGAGCTGTAAGCCAAAGAAAGCTAATTGTGGGACTATTTTGATCCATTTGTAGCTCGGGTCGCGGTCGCGGTGCCCGCGGAGGCGTGCAGGTCGGTGGCATGACGACCCTGTCGAAGAGTGCAAACAAAATGCGCGACCAGCGTCGCGGCACCACCCGCAAGTGGGGCATGCGTGGGCCACCGCCCAAGATTCGCGATGCGTCCGTGACGGTGCGCCCGGACTGGGTTACGATTGAGGAGATGGACTTCCCGCGGTTGGCCAAACTGTCGCTGCCGAGCGTGAAGGAGGGCGAGGATATCATGACTTGCGGTACGCTCGAGTACTACGACAAGACGTACGATCGCGTGAACGTGAAGAACGAGCGCCCGCTGCAGAGCGTGGACCGTATCTTCCATACCGTCACGACCACGGACGATCCGATCATCCGGCAGCTGTCGAAGACGCACGGCAACGTGTACGCGACCGATGCCATCCTGGCGACGATTATGTGCTGCACGCGCTCGAACTACTCGTGGGATATTGTGATTGACAAAATCGGCGGCAAGCTGTTCATGGACAAGCGCGACAACACCGAGTTCGATCTGCTGACGGTGAACGAGACGGCTAGCGAGCCGCCGCAGGAGGACGGCAACTCGCTGAACTCGCCGCGCAATCTGGCGATCGAGGCCACGTTCATCAACCACAACTTCAGCCAGCAGGTGCTGAAGAGCGGCGAAAAGGAGCCGAAGTACAAGTTCCAGCAGCCGAACCCGTTCATCGGCGACGACGAGGACGGTGAGGTGGCCAGCGTGGCCTACCGCTACCGCAAGTGGGATCTGAACAACGGCATCACGCTGGTGGCCCGCTGCGAGCACGACGCCGTGCTGAAGATGCCCCAGGGCGACACCCAGTTCCTGACGATCAAGGCACTGAACGAGTGGGACTCGAAGATTGCGAACGCGGTCGAGTGGCGCCAGAAGCTGGACACGCAGCGCGGTGCCATCCTGGCGAACGAGCTGCGCAACAACTCGTGCAAGCTGGCCAAGTGGACGGTGCAGGCCCTGCTGGCCGGTTCGGATCAGCTCAAGTTCGGATACGTCTCGCGTGCGCACGTGCGCGACTCGTCCAAGCACGTGATTCTCGGCACGCAGCAGTTCAAGCCGCAAGAGTTTGCGAACCAGATCAACCTGAGCATGGACAACGCTTGGGGCATTCTGCGGTGCATCATCGACATCTGCATGAAGCAGAAGGACGGCAAGTATCTGATCATGAAGGATCCGAACAAGCCGATGGTCCGGCTGTACGACATCCCGGACAACACGTTCGACTCGGACGGCGAGGGTGAGGAGGGCGACGATGGTGAAGCGTTCCAGCCGATGTACGGTTATTCGGCTGCGGCCTCCACGAGTGCTAATGTGACTGCCGCACAATCCAACACGTCCGCGACTGTGCCGGACCAGAGCGAAAAGGCGAGCGCTTAACAGGGAGGCTCTGGCAGCTCAGTTTCATTAGCTACACACAAACTAAACCCATCTTCCTTCTCCGCCGCACACCAACAGCTTTGTCGGGGCGTGGGAGACGAGCAATAGTGAGTGAACGTTCATAAAGGTATTCAAATTTAATAAGAATAATCATAATAAAAGGATGAAAACGTCCCTGCCTCAACATCGGCTATGGGATAACCAAAAAAAGAATCAAATTGTTGCAATTTTCTCTCTTAAAAAGGAAAGAACCTTGCCTTTGAAGAGACCGTTCATATGAAAAACAGAAAAAAATACTTATCCACTTGAGTCTATAGCAAAACAAACTTCGAAAATTAAGTACACAATAAGTATTAATTTGCGCTGGTGCCGCGTCTGTTAGCGAAAGATTAATCGCACTTCTACACTGACCCGCGACCCGCGACTGTCCCGGCCGAGCTGTTCTCGGTAAATAGATTATAAAAGCGCGTAACGCATTGTGGCATAAATTACATTTTCCAAGCACATAAAGTACAATTTATTAGGCCGCTTTTAGACTCTTTTAGACCGACGAAGCTTTCCTTCACGCTTTCGGTTGGCAGGGTGAACAAAAACTGCTGCAGCCGCAAACAGAAGACAGCTTTGGCAAAAGATTAATTGCAGTCCTTCAATCATAACGCATATGCAGTTCGTTGTTCTTTAGAGAGTAAAAAATTCGAATGAAAAAACAGAAAGAAAAAAAAAATGTTACTATTACGAGGTGTTTACGCAACAATTAGCTAAACGCTCGCTTAGTTAATGCTGGTAGTTAATGAGTAGAAGTTTCAACTACAAAAATTCAAAATTCAAAATGTAATGCAACAAACATGAAAATTGTTTAAAGTAGATACATAGTGCTAACTGGTAATGGTAATTAATTGTAATACAAAGAGTTAAACTAATCGAATAGAAAAGCAACACAATCCATTATGTGAGAACAGAGAGTTAAATTAAGCAGCGCTTTAAGCTGCACGTCTTACGGATTACATACATTTAGGCGTCTAAAAGACGGTACATCTAAACTACCACGGTTGGAACCATAAAGTGTAGCAATTGTAATAAAATTATCACAACAAGCCGCTAGCAAAAGAAAGGTTTAAAAAGTGAAAAGCAGCGTGAAAAGTCACAAAAGCCCGTCAAATGCCGTCCGTTGACGTCTTCCTGCCGTGGATTAAACTGATCCCGTCGACGCGGGAAACCATGGTTTCTCTTTATCGTTCCATCATCGTCATCATCATCACCGTTGTCGTAATTGACGCTACGCAGTGGGACGCCTTTTCATCACTTTTCACTCAACTCTCCCAGTGCGCGACAATCCCCCCCAGTACGATGGATATACGCTTTCGCGGCCTGTCGGGAGCTGGAAAGGATTTGTGCCCACCATGCTACGGCCGACCTCGACCATTGTTCGGTACCGTCCCACTGGGAAACAGGGGACAAAGCCTGCCCCGTTAACCACAACAAAAGTCTCGCCAAGCTTCGAGGTTTCGAGAGCTGAACACGCGGAACGGCGCGTCAAGTGCGCTTTTCTACGGCTGTAACTAGAGGTGATTCTGGAGGTGTGTGTGTGTGTGTGTTTTTATACGTGCCCAGAAGTAGGAAAAAAAGAAAGCTCCCAAAGCTCCCACGTGTTGACTCGCGCTGGAGAAGCACCATTTCGAACCGGAAGTTTTACAGCTGTTTGCCTTTTGATGGTTGCGGTGTATTTGTGTTGTTTTTTACCCCTCGACCCGCAGCATCTTGCAGTATTAGCACCAGGGAAAACGGTGAGCCATGGACAGCAAACGGAGAGCACTGAGGACACATTCCACGAGTATTTGGAGAGTTAGTGCTGCGTGGACACACACAACGGTGCTACAAACACATGCTCTCCGGCGGATGGAACAAGCAAACGATTGTATGCCATACATTCATCCTCGCTAGAAGGGTCACTACCCTACACACGCACACGCATGAAGAGATGCGAGAAGGATTACGAAAATAAAAGCCAAACAAACCAGAAAAAAGCCAGCCACGATCTAGCAAGCCATGGTTGTGGGGTTGTGGTGTGCGGAAGCACCCTCCCCGGTATGTAAACATGACGGGCAAGATTAATGATTAATCATCAAGATTCATTCCCGGGGTGGATGTCCTTTCGGTTTTTGTCGTGTTGTTGTTTTTGTTGTTGCTTTTCTCCCCCTTCTTCGTTTCGTTCTTCTTTCTCCTACCATATGTGCTTTTTCCTTCCCGCGTACGCGTATGTGTAGGGGAAGGTAGGTAAAGACGGACACTGCGGGTAAGACTAATGCGGATCTTAAGCTCTGTAACTTGCATTGTTTTTATTTTCGGAAGTTTTCTAAACATGAATGAATTGTCGTGATTATGAAGAAAAAAAAAACAAGAGTGAGAATGAAATCAATAAAAAAGCTTGTTTTTTCTGGTGGTTTAAACATCCTCATACCAAAGCAGGAAAGACGGACACTCTGTCGTAGGGAGAGATGGACACCGAATTTATTGATTTATTTTACTTCTTATATCAATTGGTGATGAATAGTTTTCATCAAATAACTTAAATAATGGTATTTACAAGATATAAATCATCTAGCAACTAGAGAAAGCATGGAAATGTGCGAGAAACGACACGCCAGTCAAAGTGGTAGCCATTCGTTATGCTATTACTCGCTCGACGCTGATGAGGCGCTTCACGAAATCCAATATCTTGTCACGACTTGTACAACTTTAAGCAATAAAAAGATGATGCATTGATACGACATCGTGCAGGCATGGATGAGAGATTCCTATGGGATTACAAATATCATAAAGTTGTATTTTGACATGGTGGAAAAATGGCTTTAACTATTAACAAGTCCATCAAAAAATACTGGGCACGTGGACTTTTCGTGGAGTAATTTCCTAAAGCGATGTTCTAGACTGTTGTTCTGTAAGCTGAAGCAATGTCAGCTGTCTGTGCGCGATATGTCAATAATGCTTTAGATTCTGCATTATTCAAGGTGTTATAAGTGGCGCTTACAATTCCTAAATTAACGAATAAATGAAACGCCGTTGCAATTGGTCTAGAATTGGTTTATGTACGTACCAGCACGTGGAAAGCAATAAGATATTTTAAAGTACTATTAATCTCTTCAATTTAAACGTTTTCTCAAGATGTCCATTTGACCCTTAATGGTGTTCATCTTTCCCATATCAAGGTATCCGTCTTACCCAAACATTTCAAAACTGCACGAAAAAAACATGCTTTTAATTCATGAAAAAACACAAAAATCGATAGAAACATAAAAGATTCAACACATTTTCTGATAAAACATGAGTGTAAGATAATGTATGCAC